>NC_080672.1:284856236-286081861 GCF_030247195.1 Topomyia yanbarensis
CGTTTAATTTTATCCTCACGCAATTTATAAATGGGGCATGCAGGGAGCTCATGTGAGTTTTCTCCGCATATTAAACATTTTTCTGAATTTTCATTGCATGTATCCTCTTGATGAGAACCCCCACATTTGCCACACCGTGCCTTATTGGAACAGTAAGTGGCTGTGTGGCCAAGCTGTTTGCAATTAAGGCAATTCATTACACGAGGGATAAAAAGGCGAACAGGGAGACGAATCTTATCGATAATGACATAGTTGGGCAGCGCAGACCCAGCGAAAGTCACTCGAAATGAGTCAGACAGTCGATAAACTTTTTTATCTCCTTCGTGTGATACTGAATGCAATTGCTTGCATTCAAGTATTTTTACGTCTTTAAGTATGGTGTCTTTGAAACGACCAACCCCATGCTTAACTAAGTCATCAACAGTCAAACTCGATTCTGTGATGACCCCATCAATTTCAATTTCTTTTGAAGGAATATACGCTCTATACTCACGCGTAAAAAGCTCGCAAGAAGCAATTGCATTGGCTTGTTTGAGACTACCAACGACAATGCGTATTTTATCTTTATTGACTTTGACGATCTCTTTTACATCCGAGAATCGCGAAGTCAAATCTTTAGAAATTTGAATAATATTTAGCGCCTTTACTTTACGCCTAATAAATACAATCCATGGTCCCGTTGACGACTCTGGGTAAATTTTAATTCTAGTCGGATTTACATTTTCAGCATAAGGCTTAGGGGGAGGGTCTGGTACTCGTTCTCCCATCTCTTCATCCATTTTACCTAGCAAGAAAAACTATCACAAAAAGGAATGAAAAATATACCTGTTATACCTGTAGAACACACCTCATGTGTTACGTTGTAAACTCGGTGCCCGTTGTTTGACAATGTGACACTTGCTGTCCTTCTTCGTCGCGTTGCTTCTTCAGTAGAGAAATAGTCCTACCTGCAACACTTCAAAACTCTCTCCGATTAAGCTGCTCGTCGGTATCACCACCACAAGCGCGCTCTCTCCGTTTCCACCACCTCGGTAGACAAATGTGGCTACCTGTGGCTTGCTGCGAAAATCCCACTGTCGATGCGGCACTTTTCGGTGCCACTTGTTTTCCTTATTCGTCGTACCACTTCTGCGGTAGACAAATAGAGCAAATGGGTCTACCTGTGACGCTTCCCTCTCGTCGATTAGAATTGCCCGACGACACCAATACACTATATTTTTTTCTGTGTGTACAGGCACGATCACTGTCGATTTCTGCCACCGCGGTAGGCAAATTCGTCTACCAGCGGTTTGCTGTCAAAACACCACTTGTCGAGGATGCCGTTGACCACGCCTCCGACGTATCAACTGTCGACTCACACTTAACAAACTGGTCTCTCTCTCTCTCTCTCTCCCACAATAACGCATACAGCGTCTCGCACTCCGTCACTCTCTCGAGAACAAAACCTTCCACCTGGAGGCACAACCGTCTCGGTCGGTTGCAAAAACTGTTATGATGATCGTGCAAGAATTGACAAGACATTCGTCAATGTCATCCACGTAAAAGTTGTAGAGAAGCCGGCTAAAGCATGAGGCCTGGGGAAGACTAATTCGTGATGTCGATAGATCACCATGCGAAAATCCATGTGTTTTTCAGATAACAAGTTTAGCAAAAAGCTGTTTAGAGTCGGTGAAAAACCATGCTGGTGCAGCTTTTCAGAAAGAATTTTTATAGAAACTGAATCAAAAGCCCCCTTAATATCCAAAAAAACTGATTCCATCTACTCTTTACTGGCATAGGCCGCTTGAATTTCTGTTGAGAGCAACGCAATACAATCGTTCGTCCCTTTGCCTTTGCGAAAGCCAAATTGTGCATCTGACAGCAAGCCATTCGCTTTTACCCAATTGTCAAGGCGAAATAAGATAATTTTCTCGAACAACTTTCGGATACTGGACAGCATTTCAATCGGCCGATACGAGTTGTGGTCGGAAGCTGGTTTTCCTGGTTTTTGGATGGCGATGACCTTCATTTGCCTCCAGCCAGAGAGGGACGATGTCTGTTGAGTCTGGCAGATTCCTTAACAAATTAAACTTGATTCTGTCTGACTATGGGGCTTTATTGTTACATGATAAGAGATCAAGTGAGAACTCCACCATCGAAACCGCTGTTTCGTTCGCGTCATCGTGACGGAACACGGCGCGGCAAATCTTCTGTCCCGGGGCGGAATTCGGCCATATCCAAAGAGTACTCATCGATGTTTCTCTAGTTACTCCGTCAACGAACCGGCGCCAGTAGCTACGTATCTTGGCTTTCATCAAACTCTTCATTCGCGTTTCTAACATCGCGTATTGTCTATAGCTAGCGGGTAGCCCATCATCCCGGAAGGTTTTATACGCGGCGCCCTTCTCTACGTACACGTCTGAGTACTCTGTTCCACCATGGGTTGGGAGGACTCTCACGAGAGTTCGCGTTTAGTACGCGTTTAATCTGATCTTGAATCGCGGTATCGAGAATCAAGCAAGCCAAGAACGCGTACTCTTCATCCAGTGGAAGCTTTTATGTGGACTCAATTTTGCGGATATTGCAGACGCGAAGAGCATTCCAATCAATATTTCGTCTTAGATCATGTGAAACATTGATTGAATTCGGTACCCTGACCCTGGTTCGGCAGGAGACAACTTCAATGCCTGGTGTCAAAGAAAGGTCGATACCATTGAAAGAATAGAACTTTTTAATCTCCAAAAGTATTCCTCCGTAGGAGTCTTCTCGATCCAAGCGAACAACATTAAAATCGTGAAAGTTGTGGTCTATTTCTGGGGTAAGCCATGTTTCGCATAATGCAAATCCATCGCATTTCAAATTATTTATTAAATTTTTTAAAGAATCGATTTTCGGGATAATGCTTCTGCAATTCCACTGTTGAACAGTGATCATATCCATGACCTCGTTCGATGGATTAGCTATCGAAAGATACAATCGCTGAAAGAAGGGCCATTTCGCAGTGAACTGCATCAAAAATGCTTTTACTGCTGGGAGAAAGCTTATCAAGATGCTGGGTCAGAAATATTTAATGCTGTAAAAATACGAACAATAATGACAGAGAAATGTATTGAGCCACTGCTGGTTTCTTTCTCTGGCTAAGATATGGGAACATTTGGGGTTTTCGATATCCCTGGAAGTGCTGGAAACTCCTTTTCTGAGCTCAGGTTTCTGTAACCGGGAGCGTCTTGCGTCGGTTTTGCACGAGTACTTCCTCGAGTAGTTATTTTTCGGGGGACCTTGACAAGATACCTTCTGGTCTTTACAGTGAAGTTTGGGGAGGAAATATTCCTTCTTTTTGTATTGCTTCTAGGCAAAGAAGAAGATGTTCCCTCATGGGGTTCATCACAGTCGCCTTCGTCAGTAGACAAGTTAGTATAGATGTTCGTAGAGGCCGGTAGTAGTTATCTTAAGCATTTTTGCAAAAGATCGCTTAGAGCATCCCTGAAGGGAACGCTAAAGATTCTCCTTACGATATTTGTACGCGGAACACGTCGGAAGATCATTTGGGTTTCCGCAATCCACATGATTTCCGACGCATTTCCCACAACGAATCTTATTGCTACAATGGGAGACGTTGTGTCCCAAACGTTTGTAATGAGTACAGTTCATGACCCGCGGCACAAAAAGGCGAAAAGGTAGACGAACGTTGTCAAAGAGGAGGTAGCTTGGGCAGACCCGGCTAAGGTCATCCGTTAGGAGACTGAGTTGATATATATATATATATATATATATATATATATATATATATATATATATATATATATATATATATATATATATATATATATATATATATATATATATATATATATATATATATATATATATATATATATATATATATATATATATATATCCTTTTTCCGTCAGCTGCGAATGATGCTGAATGCAAACGTTTGTGCTCCAGTATCTTCACTGGCTGTCCCATGTGTCAGCAGGTCCTCGTAACTCAGACTCTAATCGGAAACGACCCCGCAAACTTCAACCCTGTTAGCTGGTATATATACTCTGTAATCCTTCTTAAAGGGCCCCTAGCCAGCAATATCGTTTCGAGAATTTTCGGTATTTCTGCCACGGCCGAATATCGTACCTTCCAGAGCTCGAGAAATCTACAATAGATTCAAACACTTTTTTCTTTGGTCCGGAAGAAGATCACGTAAGCCCGGAGGCCGATTTTGTATCGACATCCATCTCACCTTAAGATGAACCACTGTCAGGGGAAGTCATTTTAGCACGAGCCTATTACCCAGTGCAAACTAGTATTAAAGACAAGAATGGATGGAAAGTGTAGTGCGGTACTTAACTTGTGTATATAACGGTATCTAGACAGCTTACTAGAAAAGACACTGCTTCACTATTCACTGGCCAGATAACGGTAAACTCGCAGAAACACAAAAGTAGGAAAAAATGCTGATGCCTCGACGAGGCGGAAAATGCGCAAGATAGCCTGGGAAGTGAATTAGCACTATTCTTTTCAACGTTACATTGCACGGACTGGAAAGATAGACTGGTCGGTCCGCGAGTCACAGAACGAGTGAAATATAATTCATCTTTGTGCATAAATAATTCCCAGACATTTACATCCTCGCTGTTGTGCTATCTTATGGTAAGCGCCATTTAGCACATTTCGAGAAAAACAATTTAGTTGTTTAGATTGAATATCTTGAAACTTATAAATGGTAGAAACAATTCAGACAAGACAGTTGATGCTTCTATCTATTCTGTATTAATCTCTTAAATATTTCGAAGATCGGTTGACTGTATTGCAAGTTTTTACTAAAACTGTGAACAAAAGCCGCACTCACACTATGCACTATGTAAATCCACCTATGCATCGCCAATCATAGTATCCCTATTGTTTACAGTCAATTTTATCGGTGATATCAGATTTTTGCAGTAGCCTTAGCGTAAACAGTAAAAACCTTCAAGTCCGGCATCTACTCGATCATCGTCTTGCTGGATGATGCACAGAGCATCGCAAACCCGAGGGGAATGTGGTGAAATCCTTCCGTTCCTTGGACCAAGAAGTTGGTATATACGAAAAAATCGTCAAATAGTACTTTTAGTCTATGAACATTGTCATACGGAAGAGCTGGTCCAACTTGGACGAATTCGAATAGCAGACCACCACCCAGAAGCGGAGGTTGAAGACAATGGCCAAGGAGATTTGTTCCAAGCGAAGCGCGGTTTGCTGATGGTGATGAACGAGGCGACGCCCCCCCCCCCCCGTTCCCACCAGGTTCCAGTCTATCTTACATCACGCCCCCGAAGAAGGTTCTCTTATGGTTGATCAGCAATGAGAAAGGAAAATCGAAGTCACTGTTCTTGTCCTCAGAATTTGCAATGAATGGAGAGAGATTTGCAGTGCCAAATACCTGTCACAAATAGCTGGATTTATCCGGAAGCACCATGCGGGAGAGGATTTGGTGTTTTGGCCAGACCTGACATCAGTCAGCTATGCCAAAACGCCGTTGGAGGGGATGGATGATCTCATTCTGGTGATTTGGACCCGTGGGCGTTAGCACGCACATTGGTTTCCACTGAATCGGTCAAGTGGGCAGTTGACAGCTTTGCTCCATACAAATCACCCGGAAAAGATGGAATACTTCCCGTGCTACTGCAAAAGGGATTTGATATTCTTAAACATGTCTTGAAAAAGATTTTGCTTTCCAGTCTTGCTACCGGGTATATCCCGAAAGCATGGCGAGAAATAACTGTTAGATTTATTCCCAAAGGGGGGCGCTCAAGCTATGAAGAAGCCAAGAGTTTTAGGCCTATCAGCTCAATTTCTTTTCTTCTGAAAGCTTTGGAACGGATAATCGATCATCACATCAGGAACGTTAGTTTAGTTGAGTATCCACTGCACAAAATGCAACATGCATATCAGTGTGGGAAATCCACGATCACTCTGCTTCACGATGTTGTTTACAACATTGAGAAAGCCTTCTCGCTCAAGCAATCTAGCTTGGCTGTATTCCTAGATATTGAGGGTGCTTTTGACAATGTGTCCTTCCAGTCTATTCTGGAAGCGACGTGCGGTCATGGGATACCTGCATGTATCTCGGGTTGGATAAACGCAATGCTTAGTAACCGCATACTTTGCTCATCACTGCGACAGACTGAGATACGGAAGTTGAGTATTTGCGGTTGTCCTCAGGGCGGCGTTCAATTACCTTTGTTATGGAACTTAGTAACTGACGGCTTGTTGAAGAAACTCAATGAGCTTGGATTTCCAACCTACGGGTTTGCTGGCGATTACCAAATACTAATTACTGGATTTTGCATCGGAACAATCTTTGACTTAATGCAACAGGCATTAAGAGCTGTCGAACAGTGGTGTCGACAAGTTAAACTATCAGTTAACCCAAGCAAAACTTCAATGGTTCTTTTCACGAAGAAGCGAATAACAACCAGGGTTCGTTCCTTGCAATTCTTTGATTCTGAGCTACTGTGTGCAGATCAAGTCAAATACGTTGGAGTCATATTGGCTTCCAAACTGAATTGGTCTGCTTACATTGAGTTCAGAGTCAAGAAAGCGTGCATGGCCTTCGGGCAGTGCAGACGAACTTTTGGAAAGACCTGGGGTCTCAAACCTAAATACATCTATTGGATTTACACGACAATTGTACGTCCAATACTGTCATACGGATGCCTTGTGTGGTGGCAGAGGGGAGAGGTGGTGACAGTCCAGTCAAAGCTAAACCATCTGCAAAGAATGGCGCTCATGGCGTTGACTGGTGCTTTCACCACGACTCCGACTGCTGCTCTTGAGGCACTTCTAAATATCAAACCATTACACATACACTTAAAACAAGAAGCACTATCATGTGCATACAGACTGCAGGTTACTGGGCTTTGGAACAGTAATCATATTGATCTTGCTACCAGTCATACGCGATTGTGGTCACAAATGGTTACATGGGGTGAAGATATTCTTGCTCCCAGCGATATTACACTCACTTTTAGTTTTCCTTACAGGACATTCCATGTGAAGATTCCCTCTCGAGAGGAATGGTTGTCTGGTTATATAGAAAGACAACAACAAAAGCAAGTGGTCTATTACACTGACGGTTCTCTGATGGAGGGACGTGCTGGTGCTGGTGTCTACTGTCGTGAAATGAGATTGGAACAATCTCACTCACTAGGTAGATACTGCACTGCATTCCAAGCAGAAATCTTTGCGATTATGTGCGGGGTGCAATCGGCCCTTCAACTGAGTTTGTCCGGCAGAGTTATAAACTTCTGCTCCGATAGTCAGGCTGCAATCAAGGCCCTTAGCTCAGACAAATCCCGGTCCAAGCTAGTGATCGCGTGCCGAACCCAAATCGAAGAACTAAGCATTGTCAACACTATCTACCTTGTCTGGGTGCCCGGAAATTGCGGTATTACTGGAAATGAATGGGCTGACGAATTGGCCAGGACAGATTCAGCGATTGATTTCGTTGGTCCTGAGCCCGCGCTGCCAATTTCGACAAGTTGGATAAGGGAAAAAATACGGTCCTGGGCTTCGTCCGAGCACCGCAATTATTGGAGAAATCTACAAACGTGTCGCCAAACAAAGGCGTTTCTAGAACAACCATGCCCAGTGGTTTCGAAAAATCTCTTACATTTTTCGAAGCTCCACTGCGTCATGCTGACCAGGGCTTTAACCGGTCACTGCAAACTCAATAATCACATGGCAACTATTCAGCGCGCTGAGTCTTTTTCATGTGATCTTTGTGAATCCGACTATGAAACCTCATATCATCTAATATGCAACTGTCCAGCGGTAGCGCAATTGCGATTTCGAGTCTTCAGCCGTCCTTATATAGACGAAACCATGTTTGGACGACTGAAACTCAGAGACATACTAAAGTTTCTTATCCAATGTGGTGAAGAGTTTTAGGCTTATTCGCAGGCAAGTTGAACTACTTGTGAGTTTAACTTACCTGTTGTTTATTTTTGTTTTGTGCTGTTATTTTTCCCACCCTTTCAATTCTACTTCCCCACACCTCCTTGTCCTTTCCTTCCGCTCAGGAAATGATGAAAACACACGGCAAGGCACAAATACCCGACTATGTACGGGGAACGTGCCATTTGAGCCAATATATTATGATTCCTGATTCCCTCCAAGTTCAAGTCTATCTTACACCACGCCCCCGAAGAAGGTTCTCTTATGGCTGATCAGCAATGAGAAAGGAAAATCGAAGTCACTGTTCTTGTCCTCGGAATTTGCAATGCATGGAGAGAGATTTGCAGTGCCAAATACCTGCCATAAATAGCTGGATTTATCCGGAAGCACCATGCGGGAGAGGATTTGGTGTTTTGGCCAGACCTGGCATCAGTCAGCTATGCCAAAACGTCGTTGGAGGCGATGGACTGCCTGAACATTACAGTGGTAACGAAGACGCGAGCCCTCCGAACGTTCCCTAGCTGCGGTTAATCGGGAATTGATTTGTAGTGCGGTAGACACAATCAAATGAAGCGGAGCCATACGTTTAGTTTCGACTTAATTGACGAAATGCACTCGGATGGCTGTTTTTCTATCGGTCACTTTCGAACGTGATTTACGTAACGCAAGTGTGGTAGACTATCGGTTTTTGGAGATAATACAAATACCAAAATTGAGAACTGTATGGCTCACAGAAGCAGGTATCGGTTTTTCGGTAGAAATTCCACCGACAGAGAACTACAGTGGAGGTAGGAGCAAAGGGATGTTAGTCAAGTAATCTCCGGATCGGTTCACGTTTCGTAAGATTCCGATGAGAGTGACAACACTAGTAAAAATGCCGTAGCTCAGCACTCTTCCCAAGTAATATCTAACTGTAGGTTACGATAAAAATCGTCCTACGCACCAACACTACGAACAGATCAACGCTCACAAACAGTAGTCTTATGTCAAAGTCCGACCAGGAAAAGTTTTTAGTATCAATAGGATCCCTATTGTAATTTTCTTGTACACTGTGAATCGCTTACGAAGTCTGTCTGAATTGATGGTCATATTCCTCGACGTGATTGTATGTATTATATCAAGACACTGCCTAATTATAGTAATGCACAGAAGCCATATGATTTCACCCTCATTGACGAAGTTGAAAAAAATTCCATATAACATGTTTGCGACATACCTTCAGATAGCTGGGTACACTTTTACCTTCCAGCACTGTAGTCGAAATTCAATAGGGAACGTCAAAATTGTTTGATATATGTGGTAGACGTAAACGCGTGACGGGATAAACACGCATGCGCGATTTCCCTGCACCCTCAGCCACAAAAAAATCATCCCTTATTTTCAGTGCTCGTTTCCGTGCATGTCATTTGTGCACATGGGATTGTGCAAAAACCAATTTTCAAAAAAGTTTAACTGCTATAGAGAATTTCCGGTACCGACGATTTAGGTTAGGTAAAAGTTCAATTATTGTAAATTTCATGTTTCGCGATAGTTAAAATTTTAACTGCAGACGTTCAAAACATAGTATTGTAGTTACGCATTCTATTAGACAATTCATACATATGCAGTGCACATCCCCAAGAATATTTTCTATATATTTCCTGTTCCTTGGTTTTCCTGCCCGCAGCTCAGTTTCCACACCGACGCATTTCGTCCAGCTGAATACGTACTAGCAGATAAAAACAAATGGCGTAAACAATGCATTTTTCTACCGCGTTTTGAGTTGTAATAATTTGATCGAATTTGAACAATTTGCTGTAAATTGCATCGCAAATAATAAGGCTCTACAATGTGCGAAGTGTGTGTCTTAGAAAGTTTACTGTTTAAAGTGAGTTTTCAGTGACGATTTGTGAAATTTGTCGACAGAAGTGCATTCAACCTGACGTGTGTACTCAGAAATTGTTCTGATAGAGGAGGGGTGATTTTTTGCGAATTTTCAGAGGATGCTTTCAACGGGAGGAATTCTGCATTCCTGTGTGACATAGGTTATGTCATAGAAGAAGTTCAATGTACTCGTTCCATTTATTGATTTGGTTCTATTAAAAATGTGTTCATGGTACTTTTAAACCACGTTTTAGAATCCAACAATGCTAGAAATGAAAACGTGTTTTGGTCACCTACTGCAAATGTGCTAAACAGTGATAGTGAAGTGCAATGAATATAGCTTGTTTTAGCTGATAACGGTTTAAGTTCGTTGATGGTTCCCCAGGGGAAATCAGTAAGGTAAAATAACACTGTAAACTTCTTGGCTTGCAAGTAATCATTAGAATGGTAGAAACTCTGATGAAGGTGTTTTAATGTGTAACTAATAAATACAGCAATTTCACGAAAAAAAGTTTCACAAGCTATCAGAATTTCGTTATATTCGATAGGGTCATTATTTATCGACCTGTATTCGTAATTAGGCTGGTGTATTCCATGTAATGGCATGTTCGTTTTTGACAGTGCACTACACCGGTGTAATCATTCAAACTTGGGTGTAAACAGCCTATCTCTTTTTTTTGCACTACACCGGTGTAACACCAAGAAAAAACGAAAACGCTATTAGATGTGTCGAAAATTCGTGTATTTATTAAATTTTTAATTTTGTAATAAGGGACCGTCCATAAACCACGTAGACCGAAATTTGAGATTTTTGACCACCCCTCCTCCCCCTAGTAGACCTTAGCAGACTTTTACCAACCCCCCCCCCCCACGCCAAAAGTCTACGTAGACTTTTGATTTTTTTATTCGCGGGAAATGTGAAATTAGCAAGAAGCACATTATAATGATCAATTAAAAATTAGCGTTGAGATTTATTTCAAGCTTTTTAAATATTAAAGAAAGGTTTTTCACAATGGTTTTTTTGTCTATGATTGATCAAATCAATTAATACCAATTCAAGGTGCTTTCCAACGTTTGTGTAGTGGAATACTTCTTTTCAAGGTTAGTCACTCAAATTTATGTAAAAAGATAGATCGACCTACACCAACAATGTAGAATTGCTGAACACTTTTTGAGCCTTACTGGTGCATTCAAAATTGTTTAATTATAAGAAACAATTACAAAATAATACTTTCGATATGTACTATCATCTAGACTAAAAGCATAAACCAAACATGCACACAAATTTCACTTTTCGTGAACAAATTTCAATATTTCTAAGATAATAAGATAATCTAAATTGTCTTATTTGATTAAGGGAACGAAGCTATTTAAATCTTTCCAAAAATATATATTTTTTTAATGTAATTAATAGCCGCATCACCTAAGAGTATTATCGCAAAGTATCAAAGTTTAACTCCGAATATTTTCGAAGATAAATATAGTAGAGCCGGTTTGCACGGAGTGGAGTAGGGTCAAGACGTAAAATTTAACGGGTGCTTAAAGATTTTGAAATAAGTGTAAATGATTGCAAGAGAAACTGATTAACTCGAGTAAACACTTTGTTGTAGAAGTTTAACTACACTACTGCTTTAACCACCGAAAGCAATAAATAAAAATAAAAAAATAATCCACTTTTTGTTAAAAATCGGGTGTTTTGTTGTTACAATGCTTAACTTTGACCATTTTTTAACTTTTTATGGTTCATGCATTTAATGGTCCATGCATGTCTGCTAACTAGTGGTGTCTCAGATTATTTCACGGCCAAAATCTTTCGTCGAGAGGAATTTTGGGCGATCGTCTTTGGAACTTTCATTTTGTATTATTCCTAGATCAAAACTATACCAAAATATACGCAAGAAACAACACCATGTGAGGTTGTCAAAAAAACGTGGGTTCTGGGTTGAGTGGTCGCTTAACGAGTAGTTACCTCAGTAGTGTACTAGCTTTGAAGTGTCTGCATAAATACTGAATAGACCGCTATATAATTAGTAATACGAGAATAACAAAAAATAAAAGTACGTAGACTTTTTCAAAGACCCTCCCCCTCCCCCCTCGTAGACAAACGTATACTTTTGCCAGACCCCCCCCCCCCCCCTATATGAGTCTACGTGGTTTATGAAATGCATCCTACCCATTTAAAGTCATTGCTTAGAGCATTGTCTGCCATTTTCGTTCAACGCAATGGCTCAAATAATAGTGTGATAAATGGGGCTCTCGATTCGAGTTTTTTGTGCTCAAACAGAAGTATTTCACCATTCGTTTACGGTCTATCGAGAAGCAAGTGTTTTTTCCAGTCCGTCAGTGTTAGATAAAGAATCGTACTAATCCCCGTTCAAGGTTATCTTGCACATTCTCTACCTCTCGAGGTTTTGGACTTTTTTTTTCTTTTGTGCGTGTTAACCGTTAGGCCGCATTCCTCACCCTTTTGTTAGTGAGGATTGAACAATAGCCAGCTATATAAGCTGGACTGGTGCGTCGTGGGAAACAAATTTACAGATAAGTAAAATCTACCTCTTTTGACACATTTACGGCTTATTCCCGTCTGCACGGGTGCTAACCCCGTACGTCGACGGTGTCGATGGCTCCCTCTCCGGACGGCCAAATGGAGGTCGAATCGACTCCCAAGGCTCTCCCCCGATCCAAAAAATATCCAGAGCTCTCGACCGGTCCCTTTGTGGTCTTCTTTCGGCCCAAAACAAAATCGCTGAATCTATTACAGATTTCAAAAGACCTGACGGAACGGTTCTCGGCTGTGGCCGAAATAAGAAAGGTGCGCTCAGACAGGGTCAGGGTCGTGTTGGCTAATTCAAAGCAGGCAAACGATATTGCTTGCTGCGAGCACTTTACGAAGGACTACTATGTGTATATTCCAGCTGTAAAAGTACAGTCTGAAAGCGTTGTCACCGATGAGAGTTTGACATGCGAGGATCTGCTGGAATACGGGGTTGGCCGTTTTAGAGACCGCTTACTTCAGCCAGTGAAAATACTAGAGTGCAAGCGTTTACACTCAGTAGTAGTTGCGGGGGATGGTTCAAAAACGTACCCCCAATCAAACTCTTATCGGGTGACCTTCGCTGGTACCGCTTTGCCAAATTACGTCCTCTTGCACAGGGTTCGTCTGCCTGTGCGTCTGTTTGTATCGCGGGTCATGAATTGCACAAAGTGTAAACAATTGGGTCACACAGCTACACATTGTAGCAATAAG
This sequence comes from Topomyia yanbarensis, assembly GCF_030247195.1. Taxonomy (NCBI): domain Eukaryota; kingdom Metazoa; phylum Arthropoda; class Insecta; order Diptera; family Culicidae; genus Topomyia; species Topomyia yanbarensis. The sequence continues at coordinate 284,869,259 of NC_080672.1, forward strand.
GCCCGCTTTGGAAAATGTGGATGATTCGTGCAGTAAGAATGCTGAGAAGTGTCCTTACTATGCAGAGATTCTGCATGATATCTCGGCATGTCCCGGGTACAAACTACGCGGGGATAAACTAAAACGTTCCCTCGCGGGACGATCCGAACGTTCTTTCGCAGAAATGCTAAAGAAAGCTACGCCACCAACCTCAACAAACATCTATGCTCACTTGCCTCCTAACGAGGGCGAAGCTGATGACCCACAAGAGGGAACATCTACTAGGGTGCCTAGAAGTTATAGGAAGAGGACGAACATTTCCTCTCCTAAAGTTCCTTGTAAAGGCCAGAAGGTGTCCCTAGACGGGGCTCCGAAAGTGACATCTCTTGGAAGTGTTGCAACCAAGCCGAAGCAAGTAGCTCCTCAAAAATCCCAAGTGTTCCTCTGTTTCAGTTCGAGAATAATCGCGGTACTGGAACTATCAAACTCTCGGACATTGTGGACTGGATAATAAAAACTTTCAATATAACTGATCCTATTAAAAGTCTGTTATTAGCTCTTCTACCTACAGTAAGAACATTTTTAAAGCAGTTGACTGCGAAATGGCCCCTCCTTTCAGCGATTGTATCCTTCGATGGCTAACTCATCGAACGAGGCGCCGCGTTTAAGACGTTTCGGAATGACGGGTTACCCGCTAGTTTTCGACAGTACGCGACGTTAGACAAGCGAATGAAGAGTTTGATGAAAGCCAAGAAACGCGGTTATTGGCGCCGGTTCGTCGACGGATTAACGAGAGAAACATCGATGAGCACTCTTTGGGGAACAGCCCGACGTATGCGAAACCGAAACAGTACTAATGAGAGCGTGGAATATTCAAACCGTTGGATATTCGATTTCGCCAAGAAGGTTTGTCCGGAACAGCCACAGAAGATCTACCGCGCCGCGCCCCCTCACGATAACGCGAACGAAACACGTTTTTCGATAGTGGAGTTCTCACTTGCTCTCTTGTTGTGTAACAATAAAACTCCAGGGTCAGACAGAATCAAATTTAACTTGTTGAAGAATCTGCCAGACTCTGCCAAGAGACGCTTGTTGAACTTATTTAATGCGTTTCTTGAGGCTAACATTGTCCCGCACGATTGGAGACAAGTGAAGGTCTTCGCCATCAAAAAAAACCAGGAAATCAGTCTCCGATCACAATTCGTATCGACAGATCGCAATGCTGTCCTGTATCCGGAAGTTGCTCGAGAAAATGATCCTATTCCGCCTCGACAATTGGGTCGAAACAAATGGCTTACTGTCAGATACACAATTTGGCTTTCACAAAGGCAAAGGGACGAACGATTGTCTTGCGTTGCTCTCAACCGAAATTCAAATGTCCTATGCTAGCAAAGAGCAGATGGCATCAGTGTTCCTAGATATAAAGGGGGCTTTTGATTCAGTTCAGCACAATTACAGCTTCTACTAATGGGTCAAACTATAGCTCAGGCCTTCACAGTAAAATATCTAGGGGTCTGGTTCAACTCGAAAGATACTTGGGGATGCCACATTAGGTATCTGAAACAGAAATGCCAACAAAGGATCAACTTTCTTCGTACAATAACCGGAACGTGGTGGGGTGCTCACCCAGGAGACCTAATTAGGTTGTATCAAACAACGATACTGGCGGTAATGGAATACGGATGCTTCTGCTTTCGCTCCGCTGCGAACATACATATCATCAAACACGAAAGAATTCGTATCGTTGTTTGCGTATCGCCTTAGGGTGCATGCAGTCGACCCATAGTCTCGAAGTCCTGTCGGGCGTTCTCCCGCTGAAAAATCGATTTGGGGAACTCTCATATCGATTGCTCATTCGATGCGATATCTTGAACCCGATGGTGATTGAAAATTTCGAAAGGCAATTCTCAGACCTGTTTTATGTCCTCTGTACTTTGACTACATGGCGCAAAATATTAATCCTTCTTCTTACAATCCCAACCGTGTGCATTTTATAAATATTTCTGAATCTACTGTTTTCTTCGACACATCCATGAAAGACGAGATTAGGGGAATTCCGGACCACTTATTTTTTGGGGAAAATACGGGAGCTATTGAGTGCTTTATCTGATAAATCTTTCCAGATTACATTGGTGTGGGTCCCTTCTCATTGTTTCATTCCGGGCAATGAGAAGGCGGACTCCTTAGCTAAGGCGGGTGCCCTAGAAGGTGACGTTGTTGAAAGACCAATTTGCTTCCACGAATTTTTCAGTTTTACTCATCAGAGAACCCTCGAAAGTTGGCAAACCTCGTGGAGCAATGGAGAGCTAGGAAGGTGGCTAGTCACTAGGGTATCGACGAAACCTTAGTTCAAGGGGATGGATGTGGGTCGTGACTTCATTCGTGTGATGTCCCGACTCATGGCAAACCATTATACGCTGGATGCACATCTCCTGCATATTGGGCTCGTGGAGAGTGGTATCTGCACTTGTTGCGACAGCTATCACGATATCGAGTACATTGTCTGCGCGTGCACCGAGTATAGTTTCGCCAGGTCTCGGTTTATGGACACCCTCCGGGCCGGACGAAGACCACCCAACGTCCCGGTTCGAGATGTGCTAGCAAGCCGCGATGTCCTCTATATGCCCCTTATATACACCTTTGTAAAAACAATCAATATAAAAATTTAACTGCTCCTTCTTATTTCCTATCATTCTCAGAAACGCTCTCTTCCACCTGTAACATACACCCACGAAGTTTTGATGGGACTCCAAGGCGACACAAAACATCTCTGTCGAATGAGCCAACAAACACGGGACATCACACGCGCAACTCGAACTCTTTCCGATCCGCATCTGAGCCGTCTGGAGGAACCCCTGCCGACTCGAGGAAGAATACCCGGCCTCCCTGTACATAATTCTTAGACTCGGCCACCCAAGTCTACATCCTATGCCGTTGATCTCCCGATGCCTGAAACTGTTAATAACTTTCTTCCCTGCCTTCTTTGTCCACCCTCCCTCCCTTGTATCTTATACCCAGAAGTATCATTCCTTGCCCCCCCCCCATTCTGTCTCTTCCAGTTCTAACTATTATATTATATAATCTCATTGAAAATGCCCAAATCTACTACCACAAAAAATAACTCTATTTATTCTCCCCGAATCCTCACAAAATTAAATCACGCCCTCTAGTTATTCCTAGTTTTAAGATAGTTATAAAAATTGTCCCTCTTAGTCAAAAATTATTTGCTTCAATAATCTCCCTGCTAAAAATGTCAAACCATATTGCCATAAAAACTAAATGACCCCCCTAATATTACGAAAATTATGTTACTCCCTTGTGTATATGTATAGCTATAAATTCTCCTTAGTTTAATTTAAAAAAAAATCAATATGTAATCCCCTAGTTTTAAGTAATTTAAAATGTAAAACAAACCAAGATTGGCACCTTTAAGCTAACGCAAACCTGCCTTATCAAATGAACAAATTGAATTAAAAAAAGAAGTATTCGCAGATCACTTTGGTGTTAATGAACGAAGCAAAGATGCTGATGCCAATGTATACACGATTCATTGTTTGTAGGCCGCGTAATTAATGAAATAGTGTGGCACTCTTCCTAATAGGGCCAAAATAAGTGAAATAATGGGTGCATAACCATTGTTTGTTCTTTTTTCTTTTACTTCATCGCAAAAGTCCAAACGATTATTACAATTTATAAACAAGTGGCTTCTATATCCCCACTCTCCCATATTTTAGAGTTCCAATGAAAAAGGTGATCCCAAATTCTCAAAATGTGTAGCATGCAAAAGCTTTTGCACCTCGAAATGCAAAATGTAAAACTTGTGCTCAGTCGGATATGATAAAGGGGTGCCGTAAAATCGTCAAAGTTCGAACATTTTCTGCCGTGAAATTTCAGATATCTATATCATATTTTTGATTAAATTAGTTATGTGATTTGCATCTCAACTTCGTCTTAAATTTTTTTCCTCGAGAAAAAAATTCTATATGTTGCAGCTATTCTGAACAAAACATATAATTCCTGGCTGTGTTACTAATAGTCTGTGATAGCACAGATATCGTGAGTTGTAAGCTCCGATATGAGACATACGTCAATAGCTTTATTTGCAAGTTTCGGCTCTTGATCCAATACTATGGATGCTTTAATTTCCTGCATAGGTCAAGCAAGTATATATAAATCGAGTAAACAGCTTTTTCCGCTTATTGTTTTAAGTCTGCTGATGCAAGAGAGAGGCAACTTTCTAAGCTTTCTCAGTTAAACCATAAGGACCAGCGATTCGAAGTATCTCTGCAAAGACTCGATCCAACAGGTTCCTGCTTTCATGTCGTGAGAAGCGGTTGAACACAGGAGTATCTAAGTCAAGGCATATCTCCATGCTGAGAACTGAATGACTGGTAGGACTAAAATATGCCAGGTGCGCCCAGAGTATGATGGGTCTTGTTCATGCTGTGTGAAATGAATCTCTGACACGGTGGACATTCGTTCCTTCACAAATCGTGCAATTCAAATGAAACTAATGTTCCTAATACCCATTTCGGGACTCGCTATACTGCCGTTCTACGCATAATTGTCCCATGTATATAGGGAATCCCATAGAACGTGAGACAAATATGCTTATAACGGCAGTATAGGCGATTATTATTTATGCCAAAGTGTTGCTATGGTGATGAAATGCTTAGTGTTCTGATCGCCAATGGTTAGAGAAGCACAAATGAATCTTTAGTAAATGAACTATGAAATCTAGGAAAAGCTTCCATAGCATTGGTTCAATTGCCGTATTTCCAAAAAGGATGTTGGAAAGCTATTTAACCCCGTCTTCATAGTTTTCGACAAAATTGGCATGACAAATCGACGTGAAATGCTTCGTGCATGTTTACTTGCGAATTGTGCTATTGACGCATGTCTAAGCTGACCAACTCTGTCGAAAAAATCCGTACACCATACGAACAATCTACCTGACTGTGGTGAGCGATTACGCTTCGTTGCTGCAAGGTGTCCGGATTTTTTCGTCAGAGTTGGTCAGCTTACGCATGTCTAATATCCGACTTCGCAAATTTTTGACGCATAATGCATCATCACCTGATTATTTCAAAAGGGTTCTATCATTTTAGAACAGAAATGCTCCTACATTTGAGAGGAACTGAATAAATGGAATAGTTATGCAGCACAAATTCTCATAAAGTTATTATAAGAAATCGTCTAACATTTGCACGATCTGGCAGGGAAGAGGTGGTAGATGTAATTCTCTGCTTAGACAGTATTACACAGGAGTTGGCAAACTGATTCGTACCGAACGTGTTCGAACCGTCATCTTTGATCATTCAAACGTCTCGCTAGATGTCGCCACATATTTGACTGGGTTTTATCTATTTTTCAACGGTTGAAGTTATGCGTGCTTCTAGAGGAATCCCAAGAGGTGGGATGCCAAACTTGCAATAATCAAAAAGTTATGGAAGTTGGAATCGCAGACGTCCATAAAGCTTAAGGAAATGCCTTTCAATCCTATGAGCAAAGTGGTTTGCCTGTAATTTTATATAATTTACTTTCGAAGCCGAAAAATTTTCATGTCAATTCAATTAGCACACCTAATATTAAATACTAGGATAATATCCCAACTAATTGGACCAACCTCCATAAGGTGTTTAAGGCATGCTTATGAATACATACAAACCTACCTTAAACCAATTCTGAAACCGCACACCGATTCTTCGAAATGTTTAAGAACAACATTAAATACGTTTGATTTGCGTTCTAAATAAGCTTTAAATCTTTACGGATTTATCATTGCTTTTGAAGCAAACAAAAAACAGAAATATTAGAACAACTTGTTTTAAAGGTTTCCTTTTATATATACACCCAGCCAAATCATACAGCGAGATTCATAAGAATTATCTTATGATGTATAGAAAAATAACAAAACTATGTTTTCATAAGATTATTATGAAAAAATACGACTTTATAGGGTATTGCATACGTTACTCACTAGAGTTTCATACGAGTATCTTATGATTCACATAAACATAAGAGAAATATCTAATTTTGTCTTATGAAAAATCGAAGATGCATTAAGGAAATATAAATCATAGCAAACTGATTTGACGAAATGAATGCCGATTCATAAGGTAGTATTATGATTTACATACGTCCTGCTTGTGGCTAAAAAATATACGTTATACTTATTAAGTTCACTGTATTTTTTGGCTGAGTGTAGTAGACTACACTTATTTCGATACTCTGAATTTATGGATTATTCATGTCTTCATTTTCGAAAACTTTGCTGAAGACACTAAGTTTCAAGCTAAATTTTCTTGAATATTAAATTCTCTATAATTACTTCTAGGTGGGCTACCCGCCAAAATTATTTCATCAAAAGATGTGCTGTTTTATGTTGTAAAATTCTTCAATGATACATCACATCGAAATTTGACAGTTTCGAATTTGGGCACGAATTTGGGCACGATCGTAAAAAAGTTTTGGAGCATTTATGTTACTTTTCTTCACTATTCAAGCTCACTACTTTACAACGAATCCTAGTATCTAGTACACGAAATTTTATTACCATTCAATTCAGCTCTCAAATATACACCATTAACAGCTACTACCATGATATATATTGATTTTTATTTAATTTTTTTTTTAATTTATACACGTAGAAACGTCTACGCCCTTTCAAAAAATTCCGCTTGAGTCAAAATAATCTTATTGATTGTGGAAAATGTTTAGTCTTCCATACCGGTGAAATCTGTAAAGTTTCATCGGAATATAAGATGGTTGGTTACAATTTGGGAGATTTTCCAGTGGCTCTATGGAGCGACAACTTAAAAAATACGTAGTGTGTTACATTGGCATTTCTTCATTGGAGCGCCGGTACTGGTGTAGTGGTGTCTTCTGTCGTGAAGGAGACCAATTATATTCCCTTGGTCAATGCTATACTGTATTCTAAACGCAAGTATTCGCAATTTTGTGTGCAGTACAATTGAAAGCACTTATTCCGGCTGATTCGAGATCGGAGCTAGTAATCACATTGGGGACTCCAATCGAGAAACTCAGTATTTCAGATGCAATCTAGCTTCAATGGGTTCCCAGTCATTTCGTTATTACTGTATTACTAGTTTCACTGAAATACATCTTGGTGCAAAAATGCAAAATTTTGAATACCAATTTCGGTTTATTTTGATCCCCGCATCAAGGAAAGTTAAAGAAAAATGAATTTCAAGAGATATCTAAAAAAGTTTTTGGAGAATAATCTGTAGTGGGTGAAGTTTAATTCATCTCATTCAGTAGCTAATTTTGAAAAAAGAATATCAGTTTTTATAAGAATGTGCTTAGAAACAAAAACGCTTTCGATAAAAATTTAAAAGAAAGTCCTCTATAATAAATTGCATGGAAGTGATGATCTCAGTATGTATCTGAATCGTCAAATTAATTCAAACACAATGATGTATAATTTTCGGATTATGGTCATGGCAGAATCATAAATAAATCATTCGTTGTGCTTACTCGATAAAAGTTGACATTTTTATAGTTTTCTCACAATGCATTATTATTACTAGTATTTCGATACTTTTCACCCGTAGGCGCCGGCTCTAAATTTTTTTATTGAAAATTTTCTTTGGATGCGCTTTCGCCGAATTACAATACATTCATTGGACAACGATATCGCAGAGTACCAACGAGCCTCCGAATTTGTCCCTTCGGCTCTAAGATTGACCTATGTTGCTCGCAGCTTACCATGCAGCGAAATGTGGCTAAGAGAACCATAAATTATGCTTTAATGTTATCGAGATCATGTCGTACCGATAGGGTATAGAAAGTTCGGTGATGACTTGTTTCCTGAAGAAGCTGACTGAGGGAATAGGTACCGTTAGATTTTGTGTTGAATCGCAGTGCGTGGTGTGAATTTTGTTCCTAGGCTATGCTTCGTCTATGTTGAAAGAAGAGAAAAAAGTTACAACTCATTTTGGCAGGAGTTGAGGAGAAAGCGAGGACCTGCGTGTGTGAGATGTGCTATTGAATGGGGTGGTAGTTTTAGATAACCGTTCAAGATAGAAATAGGATGGATTAATGGTCTATGTAGTTTTATGAATTTCGGTCTTGATTACCAGCATCTGTGAGTCAACTGATCGTAGATAGTAGCCTTTTCGGTTAGAATTAGGGGGGTTTGCTTCCTTTGAGGGTGAAGCTGTATATCTAAACAAAAGTTACTGTCCGCTCTTGCGCGCTGTTTGTGGTAACCTATCTGCCATGTATTGGAGCTAAGATCTAAGAAGCCTGGCTAGGGACGATCCGCAATCAGTAGGAGCTGATGAACCATGGCGTAACGTGTTTTCGTTCATTGACACGCAAACCACGCTCTGCTTTCTTTTGTTGTCCAATATTTTTGTTCTCCACCAAATATCAAAATATTGAGTAGTGTGTGTTGCGTCCAACTTGTGTGATTTGAGCATCAAACAGAACGAGCGGAACATTTCTAAACTTGCTGTGAGGTTCATATTTTTTGTGTCCACCGTGATGTAAGCGTGGTATATAGGTGGGCAAAAAATCACTTTCTTTGATATATGCACGGAAAGCCGATTTATCATATTTTCAACCAAACAAATAGTTGATTTTTTTAGTTTGAATTAAGTCTAAGCGTGGTATATAGGTGGGCAAAAAATCACTTTCTTTGATATATGCACGGAAAGCCGATTTATCATATTTTCAACCAAACAAATAGTTGATTTTTTTAGTTTGAATTAAGTCTACACATGAATACCAACGTCTAAATCTTGAGACATTTGTATCGGATTGGACATGATCGCCTAAACCAGTACACGAACAATATGTATTGTTGACTTTACAAGTTCATTATTGAAAATATAATTTCAATACAAGGACTGGATTTGTTTGACATTTTGTTTCAATTCGTACACAATCAATGGTTGATCGTGTGGAATTAAATTGTGCAAATCTACCAGATGTTGTTATCAGGACTGGCGGATGTCGTGGGTAGTATGGGAAGTGCAGCTGTTCAATCAAGTTTTGAGTCAAGAGTTACCCCAACATACTTAACTTGACAGCACACCACCTTGAGGACATCCGCAGATACTCAGTTTCTTTATCTCTACTTATCTTAACGATGAGCACAGATGTCGATTGCTAAGCATTGCGTGTATCCAGTTCGTGATATATGAAGGTACTCCATGACCTCGTGCTGCTTCCAAGATGGATTCGAAAGACACGTTGTCAAAAGCACCTTCAATATCGAGAAAAACTCCTAAACTTGAGTGCTTTTGTGAAAAAATGGAATATTCACCACTGGAACTGCTAATCCAATCTGACATGAAAGTATTTCGATTTCGAAGGTAACTTATTTAATCTTCTAGTCTCGTTGTGACTTTAGATATTTGTGCAGAGGCTTTTCCAACCACTTTGCTCAGGCGATCGAAGGGCATTTCTGTACATGTGCGCTATTCTGCAAAATGTTTATTAAGGTTTCATCCATAAAATAAAGTTTTTCGAATGTAAGGTGTCAAAAATGGCGTCCAAAATGACGGCTCCAGCAAAAGGTGTTTTGAAAACCGACTTCATCTGCGGGCACGATACAGGTCACAATTCGTCGTCTACAAGCAGAAAACTAAAACAATCTTGAAGATTACATTCCGTAGAGGCGCCCCAACCTAAAAAAAATTGAAAAAATCGATATAGATACAAAATGGCGGCCATTTGAAAATAAAGTATCGTTTTTCGCATGATTTTTCAACTTTGGCCGGCTGTAAAAAATCGTTAATGATCAAAATATTGCGATTTTGTAGGTTACAGCGCCCAAGAATGTTGTCTTCTTTTAGGCGAGCAAAACCCGAAGTAGATTAGATTTTACAGAATTGCGCACATGTCTAAGTCATTTTACTTCTTAAAAAAAATGATCAAACATTAGGTACTTTTTGCCACAATTATATAAGAGAACCCCGTTAAAGGCCTCCAATCCCTGTGTCTGCGATTCCAAGCTCTACTACATATTTTTTTGAATCGAATAAGTCCGGTATTCCACCAAGGGGTTCCTCTAGAAGCACACATAACTCGAAGCGGGCAAGTCTCTTGGCATGCTGCTACTATGAGTTTGTTTATTTACCCAAGACCTCATGCAAGTCACGCGGAAATTCAATCATTAGAAGATACCAATGCAACCTAGTCGACAAGCCCTCATCGTAGAGGTCCCAGTTCGTAGGTTTGGGATTATGATATGTGACGATATCTCGTTCCTGTTGTGCTATCTTATGACAAACGCCATTGTGGGGTAATCTGAGTTAGATATGTCACATTACATGTCTAAAAAATCTCTCCAAAGTGGTCTTTCCAGAATTTTGACACTCTGCTTAGTTAATGAGATATAGCGAGAATCGTGCTGAGAAATTTTCAATTTTATACTTTAAATGACTGTGTCTGGGGATTGGCTCAAGTTATCTTGATCTATTAGATGTTTTATGTGTAAAACTATCTGAGAAACATAATGGCATAATTATTTTCAAAACAAAAATACACGAATTGTGAGAAAAATGCGGTTTATGTTTTAAACTGGAAGTATAGCGTATTTCGCAACACTGTAACCAAAATTACTATTTTTGCTAGATTTCTTGACTGATTTCCCTCAAAATGCAGCTCGCCGATTGTTTATAGAGCAAATTAAGCCAGAGATATGAATAAAAGTTAATAATTCATAATTTTTTCTATGGAAAATTTCCCATGCACGAATATAACACGCCAGACAAAGTTTGTCATCAATACACACCTATGACACGTGTGAGTGCGACATTCGTTTTTATTTGTAGAAAAAACTCGCAACATAGTCAATCGATCTTGTAATATTTGATAGATTAATACAAAATAGATAAATGCATTAATTTTCTTTGTTGAATTGTTTATAACATTTATAATTTTCAATATATTCAATCACAATCTTAAAAAATGGTTTTTCTCGAAATGTGGTAAATGGCGTTTGTCATAAGATAGCACAACAGCGACAATCTAGCGAGAGGTTTAAATAATAAAAGACAATGGACTTATGATCAGATTACGACGGTTTGAGCTCGTTCGACCAACTCATGCGTAATACTGTCAGAGCAGAGAGTTACATCTAACACCTCTTCTCTGCCAGTTCGTGCAAATGTTGAGCGATTGCCCACATTAAGTATGTGCAGATCTGTACTGCTTAAGTATTCCATCAATTCGGTGCCCCTCAAATTGATATCTGAGCTGCCCCAAATTTTGTGATGTGCATTTGCATAACTGCCGATTATGAGTGGAAACCCATTTCTGCCACAGTATACACCCCTTTTGAAATCATCAGAAGGTGATGGTTCATTATGCGCAAATATTCCGAACAATAGACATTTTTCTTGCTGATGTTACCAACAATCATATTGACTGTGACAGTACAAATATCGCGAGTTGTGAGGTCGGATATAAGGCATGTGTAAATAGCACTATTCGCACGAGGCATTTCATATGGATTTGTCATGTCATTTTTATTGAAAGCTGCGAAGACGAGGTTTAGTAGCTTTCCAAAATAGAAGTTTCCTTTATAGAAATACAGTTCTTGAACTAAAGCTACAGAAGCTTTTCCTTCCTGCACAAAGTGGGATAGATTCATAGTTGCTGTACGTTTATGCTGACGATCAATTTGTGCTACTCTAACCATACTCGATCACAGCACTACACATTTCATCATCAGCACTCGTTGTACAGCAGCTAGAAGATACCAAACACGTTGGCTTATAATCGCCACTAGCGAACCCCGAAATGGGTATTAGCGACATGACCACAGTCCACGATTTGCGAAGAAACATCTGGGTTCGAGCTCCGACCCCGTACATAGGGTTAGAAATTTTCATAAGAGATTTTTCTAACCCGAAGAGGCGAATGACCTTAAGGTTAAAACCTCTATAATCGAAATAAAAAAATGTCAGAGACTCGCTTATCACACTAATAGAACAGAGAACAAACATCCATGATCGAACAAATATGTTAAAAATAATTGTGTAAACTTTTGACTTTTAAAATACTAGCGCCGTCACACTAATTTAAGGACGACTCAGACGATACATCAGCTTCCGTCAACGTCAACGGAACGTCACCGTTCCGTCAGGATAAGTTACATTCAGTTAAATGGAGGCATTCACACACAACATCAACGGCACGGAACGTTTTGACGTGCGGCACGTGTGAACGGGCGCAAGAGAAAAGTATTTAACTTATCCTGAAGGAACGGTGACGTTCCGTTGACGTTGACGGAAGCTGATGTATCGTCTGAGTCGCGCTTTATCCTAACCATCCGTCAAATCCATTCCGGAACCGGTTCGAAATCCTGAATAGTTTCAGTATGGATTCTGGCTCAAAGGAAATAACCGATTCCGACTAGGGTTCGCAGTCCCCACCCTTTTTGGCGAGAACCGGTACTACGGTACTGAAGTCCTCAGTACCGGTAGTACCGGTAAAGTACCGGTACTCGAATATTTTTTTAGAAAATTCTTCAAAGCTTCAAAGTGAAATTGAATGCTCAAACTGATGACCTTATTCTCAGATGCTTGATTTGTGCTGATCAAAAAACATGTTTATTGTTTTTAATTGCTTCGGAATGGCATGGTTCATTTCAGCAGATGATATTTTTCGTATGCGGCACCTCTTTTATTTCGAAATCTAGACCACTTTGAAATCAATAACTGCTAAGCGTTGCAACTTTTGTCGACTGTAACAGATGGTAAATGTAAGAAACCCTATTAACAACAGTAAATCAAAGCGAGAATGGCAGTAAATCCGAGCAGGTTGCTCGCATTTTCTCTCTTGCTTTTCGGTAAATTGGTTTTGACCTTTTCTTTAGTGCATACCAAGGCTCCTTGCTTTCCTGTAAACTATGGAGTTTTGCTGAATTTTCCGATCAACAATAATTGCAAATCGCCCCATTTGAAGCAGTTCACCAAGTCTAAAATTGTTAGCTACTAAATCGATGTTCGTTCTTTTTTGGATAAAGGTTTAAGAGCAAAGCAAATACAGACATGACTTAGACCATAGTCTTATTACGAGCCACCCAGTGAATAATGGAAAGCAATCAGTATGTCGCTAATAAAAAATCCATAGCAAATTTTTACGTCTCTTACGCTAGATGTGAATATTTTGAAATTTAGTACAAGATCGTTAAAATTTAATTTCGACAAAATAGTGCAGGAATTTAAACATACCGCTCAGTACAACAGGAGCTAGTAATGTTTAACTTCTAGAATTATTATGATGATGGCCCCACGTCATTCCCCCACAAAGGTGTTAGCTCAACGATTTATCTAGAAGGTAATTAATATAATTAAACGTCATCTTGCAGACCGATATTTTGAAACAGGTTCCCCTAGAGAGTCCAAATATTTTTATGAAAAAATTGTATAGTACCGAAACTACCGGTACTGGCTTTTGTTCAGTATCGGTATTACGGTACCAAAATGGGTCGGTATTCCCGGGATTTTCGGTACCGGTATTACTTGAATATTTACGAAAGAACATGGAATTTTATAAACCCTTCAGTTTCGCCGGGCCTGACTGCCTTTATACTGTAATCAACTTAGTTTGCCCTTCTGAGGATTAACCATAAATTAAAATTGACCAGCTAATGCTAGTTATTTAATAATATATAACGTAGTTTCATTTATCGATCCACAGGAGCCGTCATCGTTGGAGGATAATGTGCGTAGCGGCATGCAACCCCTTCTCCCGAGCCGCTAGTTTTCGCACTAATTAAACGGGACCTGAGAATTTGCGTGATTCGGAACAGTTAGTTCTGCCCAGTGTGTATGTATATTACATGGTTTACACGTGTCGTATTGGGTAGTATTTGCTGCCGTAAACAGTGTTCATCGGTTAATTAAATGCTGCCACTAGAATAGCGTAGGCTAGGATTGAAGACAACGGAGGAATTGATGTGTTATTGTAATGCTGTTCGTATGAGCTGGAGAAATTTTGAATAAAGTGTTAATGATTCCACGATGAGATTATTAGGGACGTGGGCTCGGTGATAGTGAGTTAGATGGTGTAAATTTGAGTAATGAACGTAATGTACGTGGTGGAATATAGAAGCGATGTGGGCTGGCTGTGAGAGAGTAGGTAGTGCTACCAAGGTCGATGGTGCCAGTCATAGCCAACAAGAAACTTTGGCCGACATTGAGCATATTTCGACGATCGCCGGGTCATTGGGTAGCATCGGTACGATTTCACAGTGTGGTGATGGCGAACCCGTGTATGAGACGGATCACACTGATCTTAATTCCGAGTATGATGAGGCGGAGATGCGCAAGGAGCTCATGAAGGATGTAGGTATAGAAAATTGTATTGTGTTAGATTACTCTCGAAAAATGCTTTCTTTTCAGAAATGGCGACAACTTTTCGATGTGGTATGTTCAATAAACTCATACTAGTGAGCCCTCGAGTAATAAGTATTACAATTTCGCAGTTTGACCCGGAAGGCTTCGGGGAGATTCCGGTGGATGAATTTATCCTTGCTCTCAAATCGCCAGAATTCATTTCCAGCGTGCCGCCCAATAAGCGCGATATTCTTTATGATCGGGCCCTCAAAGTCAAGTCCTCAAAATCAGACTCTATATCGTTCCAGGATTTCGTGAATGTGGTGAGTTGAATTTATCCTTTTTCTTTAATGCATTTACTGATACTGTGATACTGGCACTAACGAAAATTTTGTGGAACTGTACAGTAGGGGTGACATCAGTATTGAAATACCTGTAGGAGAACTGGTGGTAAGCCCGACACCCCCCAACTTTTCCAAGGTATCAGATTTCAAATCATACAACAATGACAAGACATTATTAGTACGAATATTTTGAGCATTTCAAGACACAACGATGCCATAAAAGTTCATCAAACGTCAACAAAATAAACAAAACATGTGGAATCAATGTTTTTGCAAACTTGGAGCTCTGAAAATCATCAGTTTTTTTACGGTACGTTCTAATCTACTCTCCATATCATTATTTGTCTGCGTTGATAAGAAGTTTGAATATTTCAACACTGTTAATTGGGCATTGAACAAAAATGTGCACTGTTGGGGTAAGATCGACAGTTTTTGGGTGGGGTAAGACCGATACCTTGTTTAGATGGTTGGGTTCATTGGGTCTGTGGTGTTTAATTACACTATTATCACAACATTTTGTCAGTTTTGTCTCAAGCCGACCAAAAAATTTGAAAATTAAATAGCGCGTGATACATAATTATATTAAAACAACAAAACAAAAAGGTTTAATCTTATATGAGATTCTGAAACGATACTGAATTTTTTTTTTCATCGATCGTCGGATTGTTGATCAATAGAGTTCCGAAAAATAATAACACGAACCGGATAGCTAACTACGAAGCGTATGTTACTTCTAAGTGAATAAATCGTTGTATCAGGAGACACATTCTGCTTGTAGAACTGATCTTATACCTTAGAATGGCTTCGCAAGTGGTAATAGAGCTCGAAAAGATTACTTGAGAAAATTCATACCACAATATAAACCAATATAAACCAAGCGTTAAACATTATTTATTCATAACACCACGCATTCGAATGCTCTCCTTCTTGCCACGCGATGAAACTACAGAAAGCACACATTTGCATCACACTTACTTATATGTATACCTACACTACTATGGCTACATCCATAAATGACGTAGTATTTTCAAGTAATTTTTAATTCCCCCTCCCCTATCGTAGCATTTCGTCACAAACCTCTTATACCCTTCTGGTAATGACGCAGCTTGACGGCATCATCACAAAATAAAAAACTCCCCCTCCTCCATATAATGCTACGTCATTTATGAATGGACCCTATGCTATCCACACAAATTTGCGATGTGCGGGCGTATTTGTGATATTTTTAATATGCTCATCACAGCATATTGTGAATTTAACTATCATTTTTAATTTGATTACTTTTTTGTGCAGTCTGAATTTTTCGTTTCCAAAACATCGCGCATTCAAAATGGAGTGAAAATTAAGGTTTTGTACTCATGGCTAAGATAAAAGGGTTTAACTATGCGAAAATTGGCGAAGCGCATTGGAATTCATCAGTGTAAAATTATAAATTTAAACAAATTCAGGGAACAGTATTTTTGGTTGAACCGTCAGAAAGAGGAGGAAACATATTTCGACTCCCTGATTTGAAAAAAATAAATCAACGATACCAGATTTGAATGAAGAGCGGATGTGAGCATCGGAATGATCCAACGTATCAAAAACGAAACAGTCTGAAGATCTATAAAAAGTACGAAATCGTCAAAATGGGTTCAGAACAAAGACGACGGGCTGCAACAATGGTCTGAAAACTGTATTCGCGAATTTGGCAGCGACCGGATGCATATTTTTTTGATGAGCGACGAGATCTAAGGGCAAGACGGCTCTGAAGCCCGTTCCAAGTCATTATTATGTAGTCTTAGGAGATTATTATGTAGCAATATGTTCCTGCGGCTCTGAAGTCTACTATAAATGCGGAAGTCTATTGATCTAGATTCATAAATTGCGTAACGCAAAAATTGCCCAAAATTGACTCCCCCTTCCCCTTCTAACAAATTGTCACAAATTTCTCAAATTCCTGTAAAAACATGTTACGTAAGGACCTAGCTTACTTCCCCTCCCCATATGCCCAACATGTCACAACTTGTCGTACCCCCTCCTCCCCATAAACGCGTTACGTAATTTATGAATGGTCCCCTAAGTGCCTGTAGAAGAGGTTACTGCATTTATATGAGAAGCGTTGTATCCCTCCACTGTTTTGACCGGATTTAGTGTTGGCGCACTGCGCCAAACAACTCCCAATTGGCTCAATTGGCCCAATTAGAAGAAGCTACAGATTTCTTCGAGAAAGACTCTACTCTCAACTTCGGCTCATCAAATTATTGATTGTGAAGAGGGTCTTCCAAAAGTTTGGTAAACCGGCTAGAAATATGCAGGATTAGGGTAATTCCGGGAGAGATGCCGCGTCAGGAGAGATGCCGCACTTTCTATATCTCGTATATAGGGTCAATTTTGTACGGTAATATGATATTGTGAGTTTGTCTTTTGAAGAATTACAACACTGGAGATATAAAATAATCCTTATTATTAACTTACAAAATTTTTATTAATGCTTATGTGCGTCCAGTTGCATCATGGAGTGTCGAAAGTTTTTCAGTACCACATTAAAATTTCGTTTTTTTAAATTGTTCGATTTTTTTTTAGTAAATCATGTATCGGTTGAGTAGCTGGGACCTTTTAGAAGGCATTCTGATCATGAGCACGGTCATCCATAATTTCAGAGGAAAATGTCGTCGTGCGGCATCTCTCCCATACAATTGGGAGAGATGTCGCATCAAAATTGCGGGTGAGATGCCGCACTCGATGGCGGAGGATACGTAGCTAAAATGTATTTTTTTCACTTCGAAATGTCATTACATCATTTGCGTCAGGTATAGATTATTAATAAGGTATATACACAACCTAAACTGACATAAAACAGTGGCATATAGGAATATGAGTCTATTTATTTATATATTTGAACGGGCGATATATATCTAAGTATTAGTTACTTCGGTTAATTCTTTAAAGTTTCAGGCACTAATTTTAGTAAACGCATTGATTTGTAGTGATGTCAATCTTGGGATAAAAATGAAAATTTCGACGAACAAAAACTGCTTTTAAGGAACCCCTACCAATATATCGCTCGTACAAACATATAAATAAATAGTACCCTTAATTAAGTTACTCCAGTTACTTCTAGAAATGGTATTACTCCCTTAAGAAAAATGAAGGTGCTGGCCGATTTATAGGTGTAATCAATCTTCATGAAACTCAGCTGAAGACCCTTAATCATAAAAACATCAATGATAGCTAAAAATACTTTTGTTCACCATTTTTCAGTTTGTGAGCATGGTGCGGCATCTCACCCGCACATGCCGCATCTCTCCCGCAATGACCTTTTTTATTCATGGAAATTTAATGATTTTTTTCAAAAAAAAAACCATTTCACAGTATTTTCGAAACTTGTCGCAATTGATAAAAATGATTTTATCAAATATTGAATGCTTAACTTCTATACAGGATCGATTTTAAGAAATGTGCGGCATCTCTCCCCAAATTGCCCTATAGGCTAATGTGTACAAAACATGTGATGAAGCATTTGTCCAGAAGTTAATGAAGAATTCGATCAAAAATTCTAGATTCGTGAAGGAATAATAGTTTATAGTTGGTATTCTATCATACAATAGGAATTATGGTACAACAATTGAACACACGCCGATTTCAAACGATCAATTCTCTCAGCAGTGGCTGCAAATATCGTTTGGGTACCGAGTACTCCAAGCTACTATTTGCATATTGTATATCATACGCCATCGTCACGTTCTATATTTCGTCTTCGGAACTCGATAAAACTGCTAAATTTAATAATTGTCTAATGAATCATTCTAGTATTTCTAGTATCGAAGCCGAAGCGAAATAATTAGTTATTGATTCGGATGACCGGCCTCACTCTCGCGTCTCGGTGATTTTGTGTGCGGTGTCTTTATGTAGTCCAGATTACATTTTTATGTTTATTTTCGTCTCACTTTTTGATGTAGGTCAGTTTTCTTAACACATGGGAGGTTTGTTTGATTGCTTTTTGTACGTTTTATGAGCATCAACAGCAGACTAGGCTAAAGAAGCTGCCCATAAGAGAGAACAAAATGCAATAACTCATGGTCAAATTGAATGAAACTTCGGTTCAGTGTGGAATGGACAGCCGCTATGGCGAGGACATCATGTGGGATGGCATGGATGAAAGAGAGATCGAAGCTACACAACTTAAAAGTTATAAAATTAAGATAACAAAACGTCACGTCACGTCTGAACGTGTAGCACACAAAGATAAGAACAGGACATTCTTGCCTCTTTCCCAAGACGCTTCTAACCTATGGCAGTGCGCTTCTGGGAGATTTTTTTTTCTACAGGAATGTTTACTTTTCGTAATTCTCCTATTTTCACATAGAATAGAACTGAATTAATTTATATTGAATTTTTGACACCGTTGCGGGCCGTCGTCGTCGGCGGTGATGTACAAAGGGTCTACAGTACGGCAGGGGCCACTGTTGTTGGGCTAGAACTTCCACACAGCGGAAAATATAGAGGTGACTGTATGAGATTACCTGCGGAGGTCTCCTACTTTCCGTTTTGCCTGCTTCCTAACTGTGATAATTTATTTTACGAAATTAAAAAGCTAGATGAAAACAAAATATCCGACTCCGATCCGGTCTTCCAGAATCCAGAATGTTTGGACACAATTAGTCTTTATGCAGGACATTTTTTTTGAATCTGTCATCGTACACAGATGCCGACATTTCAGTATACGCCAGCCAGGGAGGTCTGCGGTGTTTATATAGAATTTGTGCATTCTACCTACAAATTTGTTTAAACTTGTGCCGCTCCTGTTGGGTCAATATTATAATCTGCAGTTAAGGCCACCAGTAAGGGTTACATAATTTTGGAAAGTTTGTTTCAGCTTATGTCGAATAAAATATCGTTTGAGCACCACAACTTCTATTTAACACTGGACCAACGCCCTGGCTTTGGATACAGTTTGAATTTGGCGCGCATAAATAGTTATTACGTATGCGGAATAAAATTTGGACAACATTCAAAAGGCATTTTTTTGTAGAAAACCCTTAATTAAATGTTCTCTATATGAAAACATTTGTCAGCTTATTAATTTAATGTAGAAAAAAAATTGAGTCTATTCGAGACGTTTTATGACAGTTTGCAGAAACTTTTTGCAAAGGAGTCAGAAAAAAATGATGTTGGCATATTCTTAATTTCTTTGTTAATTTTGCTGATCTTCTTTAGGTCGAAAATTACAGGCATATACTCTCTGCATCAAATTTTCACAGAAATCCTCATTTGGACGCAGTTGTGGTACATTGGGAGGGTTATTAGCCTTTTGTACAAAAGGTATACCATAATCCTCCATTGCGCCAAAACTTTTTTTTGCATAATAGCTAGGCATGGTATCTCCTGGTTGGTCGAAATTAATACTGGATGTTTAAAATAAGGGTGCCTAGAGTATGACGTTTAGTATGGTGCCTTGCGCAGGGTTGCATTTTTGTTTTAATGCTGGAAGCGATGTCCAAATTTCATTCCGCATACGTTATGAGATAATGCAGGCACCCTACCATTTGGCCGAAGACCATTTAATAGAACATGTTCGACCAAACATGTTCTAAATTCGTATGCAATTTTTGTTTTTGTGACTAATATTGAGACCCCCTTTCAAAAATTTGGAAAAACAGAAGTGACATTCTTTGAGCGTTAGTAATTTTCATTGCAGTGTAGCTTGGGGTAACTAGGCAAAATCCATATTTCTCCGTTTTGTATCAGATACCTGTCAATGTTTTTCGTTGTGTTCTTCGAGTAATGTGCAATTACTCCAATGTGTTTACCTCGCATTTCACTTTTGCTTTGTAGAAATGTTTGGCTGATATTGGCTTTTCAAGTACGCTAAGAAGTGCCATTTTTTCTCAAATAATCAATAATATTTTTTTAGAATATTTTCCCACATTTCCATAGAGTAATAGCTATAAGGTCACAGCGTTTTGAAGTGCGTTTCGTCTACCAATAGTAGTGGTAACTTGAAACTTTAAACTCACTTATCTCGGAATGTTGTTTTCCACAAAGGGGTTTTCCGTGATCACGATAATAGAAGAAAATTTCAACCGGCCTTCAAAATATATGCACTGTGTAGCTACTCATTATATGTTGAACCCTAAGGAAGGTTAGTAGTTTTCCTTTCCATTATTCTATTTCGCTTTATATTAAAGCAAAATTTGAGTTCTAATTTATATCTTTCCTTCCTTACAACATGCGCGGTTATCTGATTGTTTAAAACCTTATCAAAGAACTAATTAAACGTCCATTTTGTAGAATGTTGCGGTTTCAGAATAATTTGATCGTGCGTACCTCAGTTCTTCGAATGAAAATGGTTTCCTTATCTTCTATCGATATTGAGATACCGAGGGAAAAGTTATACCGAGGGAAAAGTTTCTTCAACTAATGGGCTTTAATTTTCCTTCTTTCGATATGATTCCTTTATGGAACTACAATTTAGTGCGCGATGCAAATCGACGTACCTTGAGCTCATCATCTTATACACGGGACTGTTTTCTCAGAAGTTTTTGTATTCGATGTTGTGTTGCATGAAATTCTTCACAATGACACTTCCAGCCTCGGTTAAACTTCTGTGAACGTTGACAGTAGCACATTACGCCAACGAGAACCACTTCCGTGAGGATTATCGCCGTTTTCACCTTTTAGGAACTGTTCCACCAAGTGCACATTTGGTTTTATACGAATTTGTTTGAAGTCAGTCGCAATGGTAATTCCGTAGTAGAGGTACGTTTGACTTTTGTGGTTTTCTGATTTCACTGCTCAGCCGGAGGAACGATACTGCACTGTTTGTGCATTGGGTAAGCAGCAAAGCAGTAGAAATTGATTGCTTGGTATATTGATAGCTATCACGGAGTATTTTTTTCGACACTGGGAGAGATTGGAAGGTAGACTGAAGCATATAAAAGTATACCAATAAAAATATATTTTTCGACATTCTATGTCGCTCTGGTTTTTTTTAGTTTTTTTCAAAAACTACAAGGGACAACCCCATGGGGATGCACGAATTGTAGACGTAGGACTACACTACTTATTGTAAAACATTTAATTTCCTAGTAAAATTTGCATTAGTCGTAAATATATTTCTTTGTACAGTTTAAGTATAACCAATGAACACCGAATGTTACCTATTGAATCAAACCGCTTTGTTTATCAAGTCAATTTATTAGTAGTGGGTGATCGAATCCGATAAAACTTATTGGAGAAGATCTGAAGAAAAAAGACAGAAAACTGAATCAATTGCTGGAACTGCTTCAAATCTTCAAGGGACTATCTCAACTTTGAAAAATTGTGGACTCGATTGTGTACAGTAAAAATCCGGATCGGTGAAGAAAAAGTTTTAGGCAATTCACAAGTCATATTTTATGTATAGAACAAGCTTTCTAGTTGTATTGTAACATTCCTAAACTATACATATCAATGTAACGAATGTAGTGACCTTAATCATATATCGAAGCAGTAAATGTTGAATATAATTTTATAGATGCGTATTTTGCGACGGTTTTTTGAGTGGCAGTGTATTCATTCATAAATAGGTTTTGCAGTATGTATTAGTAGATGGATCATGTGGAATCAATGAACGTTAATAGTAAACCTTCGTTGCGTTTTATATCGATTCGCGTACAGTTGTTGCTTAGAAAGTTTTCGTTTTTGCGCAACGAATGCAGAAATTGCTTTCATAGCATATTAGGTACATGTCGCCTTAAACATTGAACCCAAGCGAACAGTGTACAGTCCTTACCTGTACATGAATGTAAAAATGTAAATATCATTTGTAGAGTTAATGTCAAAAAATGTTTCTGAATTTTACCGCTAACGAATCTATTTTTGTTTTATTCCTAAGAATTTTCCACGTTCAACAAGTTATATTTTATGAAAATTGATTGAAGAATAATGGAGATATAAAGAAAATGATAAAATTTAATATGAATGACGAAAGGCCCTATAACCCCAACTTCTCGTATTCGGACAAAGATCAAAAAGGTTTCCTTCGATTTTAGAGATTTTTTCACACTAGAAAAAACTGCAAAATATGTATGATTTGCATCACTGACCATAAAAATGTTTAAAAATAGGGGATTTTGGGGACAAAATGAACCAGTACCCCACTTTCCCATATTTTTTAACAAACAGGAATATCTCCATTCAAATACTAAGGTTATTTCCTTTAAAAAGAGACTTGTAAGTTTCTGAGTACTACTTGATAAGTTATAGCATTTATTATATTTTTCCTCCATATTTGCCCATAGGACTATTTTAAAAAATTTCAAGCGAAGTGGGCGGGGGTCTAGAATTGTCCAAATGATGTGAAATTTGGCATCTGAGCTTACATTGACATTTGTCACAATATGAAAGGGAGGCATTTGAAAATAAAAAAAATATTTTTTTTTGCGATGCCCTAATGACATATCTATAACTAATTTATGTTTACCTTGAATATGCAGAAATGTACTTTAGAAAGGTTTGCCATTTAGAACAAAATAAATCATTAGAATAAAATGCCTATTTTCTACTTATTAAGGAGGAACTAACCCTCACTAATTCATTAATTGTTTGGACTACAATCGATGAAATGCGCATAAATTGGCATTAACGCAGCATTGCTTCGTTTTTAAGAACAAATATAATAACACAAATGACCCTGAAAACGGCGAAATGATCATATTTGAGCGCAACGAAAGCTTGAATCGAGCGCCCCAATTGCCACCCTACCATTTGACTCAATTCGTAGAACAAAAATGGCAGACAGTACTCTAACCGACGACTTCAAATGGGTAGGGTGACAATAATGGTGGAAATAGGCGCATTACCCTATATCAGAAACTTATGACTAAAAAGCCACGTATTAGAAAACAAAGGAGTCTTTCCAGCTTCCTAATAATATGTAAAGACCGTAAGATGTAAGTCTCCAGAGGAATAATTATTAGAGGTTTTAATTTTCTGATCATTTGCTGTTTTTATTGGGTTAGAAAAATCTCCTTGAAAAATATCTCTAGCCTTATGTGCGGGGTTGGGAATTAAACCCAGCTGAGTTGCATACAAGCAATCTACTACGGTATGCCCGTCCCCCAACAAGCATTATTGTTCATTCATGTTGGCGACTGTTTGGCTCCAATTTAAGCTGAGTTTCAATCATTTCGGTACAATTACTTTTTGAACTGGATATATTTTCTAAAAGTTGTAGTTACAATTTACTAGCGGAGTGATTAGTCATTGTGATCCTAAAAAGATGCAAGCACATGAAGTGAATTAGTGGCTAAGTACATTGTGGTCATGAACATGAATCATAAATAATAAGCGCGATGAACACATGAGAATTGAAAATGTACTCAAAATCAACACCTAAGAGACATTTCTTTATTTTTTTCAAATGAGTCACTAAATCAATCAAAAGAACCGATTTCTTTTTTTTTATTTCGATTATAGAGGTTTTAACCTTAAGGTCATTTGCCCTTTCGGGTTGAAAAAATCTCTAATGAAAAATTTCTATCCCTATGTGCGGGGTCGGGACTCGAACCCAGGTGCGCTGCGTACAATGCAATCGATTTACCAACTACGCCCACTCATAGAACCGATTCTTTTCTATGAGTGAATCAGACTTCTTTCGTTCTCAAAACTGAATCGATTTACCTGTCTCTATTCGACCAAACGATATGCAGCCAAATGGTCTAATAGCCAAATCAATCAGCTTATTTTGCATATTGTTACACTACAGCTAATTAATTTTCATGGGGATCTAACAAACGGTGTAGAAAGCACTGCTTTTTTCGTTTTCGATTTTCGTACTATTCTCCGCTCAACCTTAACCTAGAAATAAAAACAATACATGACTCATGGCAAAATCGGTATGTTAAATATGTTTCTCAGCATTGTTTGTCAAAGTTATACTAATACTAAGAGGTATTTTTAAATACGGTTTTATTACTGATAATGAATAACGAATGAATCGCCGTGATTTCATAGTTAAAATCTAACAACATTTGGTAAATTCAACGGTTTCTTGATTTAACTCATTTATTGACTAGAATTTTCATTTCTAGTTGTTCTAGTTATAATCGCTTTCTAAAACATTCTAATATAACTTCAAGATCGGAATAGTTTCTAACCTATTAGTGTCGCGTTTGACAATTTTATTGTTTGCCTTTGTTTCCAAGAAACAACAAATTAATGAACATCAAATCCCTCTGAATGGTATATGAAAGTTAACTACACACCCGAAAAATCACTGAAAAGGTGTGAAACAAATTGCAAATGAAGCATTCGTGCGAGCAAAAGTTTTTATAGGCAGATGCCACATTGGTATACAATTGGGAATTCCTTCATTGGCACCCCAATAAGGTTCTCGCTGAATGAACAGACAATCAATATAAAACCATAATAAATGGTGCATCTGAATCCTTACATTGCCATATACCTAGATGGGTGCAATTGAAGAGAGGAAACCGGATGCAGTCTGCACATATTGCATAGTGTGGAACTGGGCACATGTTGTGTGTTCCTTTCAATTGAACGGTGAGGGGTGACAATGTTACCCCTGAATACGAAACTACAAAAGAATCCTTACTATTTCTGATAATTAAGCAAATTAATACGTGTCGTCAAGGTTTTTGAGGTTAGAAACATGATCCGATTGCTTTTCAATCTTACACTCGTTATCTTCAAACTCGCACGCTAACGCTCTGCTCAAGGAAACCCTTGTGCACGATCGGAGTGTAGCACGTGCTGATGGAAATATTCCTGGGGGTTTTTTGATCATGAAATTCGATTACCTACACCAAAGGCAGCACGCCAGATGACGTTGGTGTCGCCACCCTTCTACTGATATGCCGTCTCCAGCCTGGTTCGCCTAAATGGGTTAAAATAAACAAATATTGAAACCACTTACTCCATATAAAGCTTGTGAGAAGTGCACCCGGGAGACTACACACAATTAGTCTAAATAGAACTGTGAAGAAGTGAGAAACGATCTGTAGCAGATGAGCTATCCCTGAGATGAGCGGCCCTTGTTGGTACTATAGATTTATCTTCTCCTCGGCATATCTTGGATGGCTGCTTGTCAGCGGCGTTGATTGATCCGCTTTCAAACAAGTACCAACCCTTTTAAATCAGCTTCGTTCGTTTACAAGCGCTCTTTTTTAGGAGTGATAGGTGCTCGAGTGAGTTGTGTTCTGTTTGTAACATCGGTGTAATTGACACAAATTGGCTGCTTCAGAACTGGAACAACGGAAAACAATGTTAGACTTTATTAACTAAATTACCATTTCATTTAAGCTGTTGAGTGACATTCATTAATTGAATTATATTCACGAAAATATCTTTGTATTGTGCACTACAAAATGAAAGGATTTATGTTTTGCAACTGGTTTCGATTAATCGAAATTGAAATTATCCTTAAAGTTTATAGTTTTCCACGTAATAATTGCTTATTAAAACATTTTCTTTTGATTATGTGATTGATTGATTGACGTCCCGGTACAACAGAAGTTTTGGTTTTACCGTTAAGACCATAACGAAATCGAAATGATCGGAATGATTTAGTTGCTTCGTACACTCAGTGGCGTAGCCAGGGGGAGGTTTTGGGGGTTAAACCTCCCCCCAAACCAAAATTATTTGGATTGAAAAAAAAGTTTGATTCTGATTAATTTAATTAAATATTCTACAAAACATTTTTGGAAGAATATTCTCTGATCACTACATTGAAAACCGTGTTTTAAGCATCATGAGGGCTTTTGGAAAATTATGGGAAGGATAATTTAGATCATGTGACTTAGCCGAAATCCCATAGTTATAAATTTACTTCAATATAAAATAAAGTAACTTCCTGAATTATCATGAGCTTAATTTTGGAAAGATGCTGCAAAATATGGATTAGATAAAATTTTTCGAATGGGAAGCTAAGTTTTAAGGTTGATTGTAAGTGAAACATATAAACGTGCTCACCGAAAACTTGCATACATTTTGCCGAAAATGTGTTTTTTTAAAGATTGCGTAGAGTTCAGACAAAAATTTAATATGGTTAATAACAAGAATAACATTTCGGAAACTAGTTGGAAGATGCTGAAAAATGACGTTTACAGTTAGTCTCTACCAGGTTAGGCTAGGTTTTTATGAGCATTTGATTTTTGTTGTATTATAAATGAATGGCGTACTAAAATTTCGTGAATTAGGTACTAGGACTCGTTGTCAAATTGTGAGCTTGAATAATGAAGAAAAGTAAAATAATTGCTCGATAAATTTTTAACGGTCACTATCACATTCATTCGAAACAGTCAAATTTCAAGATTAAGTTACATTGAAGAACTTCAAAACGAATTTGGCGGTTAATCCTCCTGATTCGCATTTAAAACTGTCAAAATATCCTGGATTCTGCGGTAGAGGACAAAAGTCGTCGGATAATCTTGTTCATATGACCCTATTTCACGCTTTTCTAAACTTTCTTCTTTCAACTCCTTGCACTTCCTTGAGTACTATGGCTCTTAATATTGAAACATATTTCACACCTTTCAGTACCTTTGCTAATGAAATGTCGTTTGAACATAAAAAATCCTTATTATAAATAATGCAACTGGTAATTTTTACGCCATGGCCAGTATAACATAAATCTTGCAAAAGAAGTCAAATTTTCACTAGAATTTTGGGATTCAGAAAAACAGATGCTTTCAATGATGCTACACGTATCATATGAATATAAATTGTATTAAAAATCTAGTTTATTGCAACTTGGTGGCTTGCTTGATGATTTGTCTATTCATATACCACCCCGTGTACCTCTTGACTGAACGCAAGGCTTAATCCAACGGGTAAATATATTAACTCTGGACAAATTTTCATTTTGAAGTGAACTTTCATTTATTTATTTTGAGGAATAGTTTTTTGTTATTGTGTTAATTTAATACACAATTTCTTGAATCACGTAGATGTGTTTTCATACTCCGATATTCAAAATCGGATTAGGTTTTCCCCTAAAACACCAGTAAAGCAATACTCTTTATGTAACAGTTTCATTTTTCGCTATTGAAAATTGGTAAGTGAGAAGTAAACATATGAAATGCTAAATATCTCCGCCGTTTATGAACGCATTTTGACAATGTATAGCTTGTTAGAAGGGGTTTTATAAGCTTTCTAATTTTGTAAGAAGAATAAAAGTAAGAAATGTAAAAACCATAAAAACAACCTTTTTATGAGCCACTGATGAGGAGGTCCCCTTAATTTAAGACTTCCATGCAAATAAATCTAGTTATAAGTAAAATATTATTATTTTTTTAAATTGACACTAACAATAGCATTAACGCTTTCATGTCCATTTTTTCTAGTTCATTTACGAATCTAAAACAATTTTTATTAGGTCAAGAAACACGAAAAACCTATGTTGTGCAAGATAAGGGCTTCTCTCGTAGCGCTTGAAGCTGCTCAACCTTCCGATACTCAATACATTTCTCATAGAACATTTAAAATAATCCAATTACATGCCAATGATAGCTGAATACAATTTAAATTGATAGGTTTTTTTAGTAATATTGTACGACATTGAAGATATATCAAAATTTCATTTTGCATTGATTACTGGAAATGTTTCTGGTAGCACTGCTATAGTGGACTTCAATAAATTAATTACAATAATTTCAGTTCTACGAATAGGACTTATCACTGTTAGTGCTCAACTGTAAGGTAATATTCGCATTTTTTTGTAACAGACCGATATTTTTGTGGGTAAGGACACATCTTACGCTTAAACCACTGGATGGTACCGAATGATATCTTTTTGAATGATATCCAATAGTCTGGTACCTACAAAAATTCCTGAACAAGATTTTTTTTTGGACGGGACCAGAATTTTTTTGTACATTAGGATACAATACACACCTAGAAAAAATCGTGTAAATTTACGTCTCCTTACCCTGACATATACGAGCGTCAACAATGACACAGTTTACGTTCGAGTCTAATGTTTGAAATTACGTCAATTGTGTCATGTTTGAAATTACGTCAACGATAAACTTCATATTTTTTTGGTGTGTACCTAACATAAAAGTTTGGTTTTCAAGTGTTTCGAATTCTCCTCGTCAGTAACTAACACCAGCTTAATATTAGTTAGATAGGGGAACATACCCGATCAGAACAACATAACAGAAAGCTATCAAATTTATATCTCATGTTGATATTTATTACCCACTGTGTTATCTTTGTGATATCCCAATCAGCAAGGCAAACAAACTTATATCAAGATTATATCTTCTGGTGATATAATTGAACTGCTAATATGATATTAATGTACGCATATACGATGATGTTATAATAAATTATACATATTTTCTTTCACAATTATCTGAGCGCTAACGGTAAACTGTAAAGCGGCAAATGACCAGTAGGTTAAAGCCCCAATAAACAAAACAATCAATCAGCTGTGAATGATTGTTACATTACACAAATAACCGTCTATTTTCTAACACGCTGAAGCCTCGTTTTATACGTCGTTATTCAACTTTTTAAAACAAATTTTCGAAGTTTTCATTGATTTACTAATATTTGCGTTTTCAACATGGATATTCAAAGTTCCGTGGTTTTAAGAATAGCTAAGTTTCAGATGCAAGTGGTCGAAAAACTTGTCAGTAAGGTGTTTGATTTACTTGGTTGTATTTTGATTAATAGATTATCTTTTTTCTGAGACACTCATCTGACAGACAATTTCAAATATGGGTCTAATATATAAATATAGTTTTGTGTAAGGCGTGCCATTCTCAACATTCGTGTTTTCGACAACATTGACGCATTCCCTAGAAGAACGAAACGACGAGGACACCGCAGTTTGCCAAGATTCGACGCCATTTGAACGACAACAAAAAGAGGTAATCTCGACTCCTCAAGTAGAGTCGTCAGTAGAAATTTTAATTTACTGTCAAAATTTTCATAGAATGAAAAGTGCATCGAAAATGAATGAAATTCGAAAAAAATATTTTAAGTAGCTCCTATACAATTATTTTGGCTACAGAAACTAGTTGGGACGAAAGTGTTAGAAGTGAAGAAGTTTTCGGGAACAGCTACAATGTGTTTAGAGCTGACCGAGACATTCATATGTCTAAAAAGAAGTCAGGAGAGGGAGTTTTAATAGCAATTACATCAAAATTTAACGCAGAAATCATTGCTACAAGGAAATTTAAAGAATTTGAGCATGTGTGGGTTAAAACCCATCTGGCAGGTGAAACACATATATTTGCCTCTGTGTACTTCCCCCCAAATAATGCTCGCAAAGATACATTTGAAAAGTTTTCTCTTATTGCCGAAGACATTATAACCAGGCTCCCCCCAGAGGTAAAAGTTCATATTTATGGTGGCTTCAATCCACGAAGCATTGACTTCTTTCCAGACACTGAAAATGAAAGCATCAGACTTCCAGTCGTTGGGGATAACGAAACTCTGCAGGCCATATTTGACAAAACTGCAAGTTTAGGACTTAACCAAATTAATCATGTTAGAAATCAGCAAAACTGTTATTTAGATTTAGTATTCACCAACATTCTTGAAGACTTCTGTGTCACCGAATCATTAACTCCACTATGGAAAAATGAAGCGTTTCATACAGCAATTGAGTTTTCTGTATTTGTACATGATAACAAAAGACCCGATGACTGCGAGTACGAAGAGGCCTTTCAATTTCAACTGGCAAATTTTGACAACATAAAACAAAGATTAAGCTGTATAGATTGGCAAACGTTGTTTAGAAATGAAACAAGTATCGAAAATTCAGTAGACGTCTTTTACACAAAATTGTTTGATATAATAGTTGAACAAGTACCAATGAAAAAAAATAGGCGACAAGGCAACACAAAATATCCAGTTTGGTATAACGAGCAAATTAAAAATTTAAAAAATCGTGAACAAAAGGCCCACAAAAAGTGTAAAAAAATCAGAAATGAAAGGAACTTATTTAACTATTTGGACATTTGCGATCAACTAAACCTATTCATTAATATAGCATTTGAAGAGTATAACTCAAAAACCGAACTTCAAATAAAATCTTGCCCAAAATATTTCTTTAATCATGTTAAAAAGAATTTAAAATCGGAAAACTTCCCTTCAAAAATTAAACTTAAAGAAAATGTCGGTGTCAACTCGGAACAAATCTGCAATCTTTTCGCAACGTTCTTTCAAGACATCTATACCACATTTTCTGAAGAAGATTGTGATCGCGAATATTTCGGTTTCTTCCCAGAATTCACCACAGAAATTGGCGTCAATCATGTCAGTGTGCAAGATATTATGGAGGCTCTAAACAAACTAGATGCCTCCAAAGGTTCTGGACCTGACGGGATTCCACCCGTATTTATGAAGAACTTAGCGTTGGAACTTACAGCTCCTCTGTTTTGGCTTTTTAACATGTCGCTTGAATCTGGCATTTTCCCCAATTTATGGAAAAGCTCGTACCTGGTACCCATTTTTAAAAGTGGCAAAAAATCTGACATATGTAACTACCGTGGAATTGCCATTATGTCATGTATGCCTAAACTCTTTGAAGCAATCGTTAACGAAAAACTATTTAATCAAATCAAAAACAGAATTACTAACATGCAACATGGGTTCTTCAAAGGACGTTCAACTAATACAAATTTACTAGAGTTCGTCAACTACTCATTGATTGCAATGGAGAATGGAAACTACATTGAAGCTCTTTACACAGACTTTAGCAAGGCATTTGATCGTATCGACATACCCTTGCTATTATTCAAACTGAAAAAATTAGGAATTGAACCAGGTCTTCTCAAATGGCTCGAATCATATTTGACTAACCGTCAACAAATAGTTAGATTTAAAGGGAAGAAATCGAATCCCATTCAAGTCACATCAGGAGTTCCTCAAGGGTCCCATCTAGGCCCTCTTTTGTTCAGTTTATTCGTAAACGACATATCATTCATTCTCAAAAACATAAAAGTTCTTATCTATGCCGACGACATGAAGCTCTTTTTAGAAATTAGGAACGAACAAGACATAAAGATATTACAGGAAGAAATACATATGTTTTACCTCTGGTGTAACAAAAGCCTTATGCAACTAAACGTAAAAAAAATGTAATGCAATAACTTTTAGTAGGAAACGAAATACACCTGACATTTCAATCACTCTAGGAAATCAAGTGGTACAAAAGTGCGAAAGAGTTAAAGATTTGGGAGTCATTCTAGATTCAAAATTAACATTCATTGACCATTACAACACAATCATCAATAGAGCAAATAACATGCTTGGATTTATAAAACGTTTTAGTTACAATTTTAATGATCCATATACAATTAAAACATTATACATCTCGTATGTAAGGTCAATACTGGAATATTGTAGCATAGTTTGGTCACCTTTCTCAATCACACACGAAGAAAAAATCGAATCAGTACAAAGGCAATTTTTGTTGTTTGCACTTCGCAAAATAGTTTGGACACGATTTCCTCTCCCATCTTATAAAGCTCGCTGTATGCTCATTAACATCCAAACACTAAAAGAGCGCCGAGAATATGCAATGGTTTCATTTATAAACGATATCATTTCGTATCGTATTGATTCAGTCGAACTTCTATCTAAACTAAATTTTTATATACCTTCCCGGCAGTTACGAATCCGAAATACATTTATAACAAACAATTATCGTACAAATTATGCCAAGTTTGGACCATTAAATCAGATGATGGCAACTTACAACAAGCACAGCGAAGCTATTGACTTAACAATGACAAAAAGCAAATTAAAAAAATATTTCAATTCTATTCACTTACAAAGAACATCCTAAAGTAGTACTATGTAAACCAGATAGTGTTTAGTTTAGTTATTAGTATTTTATTTTTTAAGTGTATACTATATTTTATCGTTGTAACAAAACGGTCTACTCTTGTTTGACGACAATAAATAAATAATTTCAATGTTGAATCCTTTATTCAAAAAGTTTTGGAATCGTAAAGTGTTCAACAAGCTATTTTAAAGATAATAATTTTCATATAAAATTTATTTTGAAGAAGATGCAGGAAGCATCAAGTACTCCAGATGAAATAAAGAAAAGCGAATTGAAATAAAAAAGCATTTTATAAACTATTTGTTATGGTTTAGTCAAATGTTTATATAACTAATTTTCTTTTTATCTATGTGCATATGACGAAAACTAATTTTCAGAACTTAAAAAAATGTCTGATATATAGTGATTTCCACAATATCGTTATGTATTTTGAGGATCTTTAGTCCGATTTCTCCAATTTATGCGGGTTTTTCATAAACAACCAAAACTTGTCCAGTTTGTGGTGCGTTGTTCGAATTACTAAAGTATTGCAATTTCGCATAAAAATGTTTGAGTTTGCTTGATTGTTTTCATTTCACGTAAAATAAGTTTGATATTTTGCTGTTGAACTGACAATTGCTTTGAATGCGCATATGTTTTAATGTTTCCGATGTATTCGATGGTTCCTCTTAAAAAAATCATCGAGCTAACAAATTATCGTAATATTGAAAATACTTGATTCATTTTGTAGAAAGTTAAAAAAGGGAATAAGGCGACCTGTTCAAATTATTGAAATATTTGTGAGTATGCTGCATAAAGCTATCAATATTTCAAAATGACCTAGAAATCTCTGAATATATATATATATCCCAGCTGGTATTATTGTTTGCTCTTACAATTTAAATATGTGTCTTAGATAAACCTGAAATAGCTAGAAAATTTAATGTAAAAATATTGAATAATTTCCTTCCTAAAATTGAATAAAATTTAGAAAAGAAAATGTATTTTAGAAAAAAAGTGAAATATTGTAGAATTTGTCACACCGAAGAATCCTCAACAATTTCTCAAATTTTCTGATTATCGGTTATAATATTCGCAGTTGATAGATTGAACTACTGTAAAAGATTTATATTTCTGAGAATTTCTTAGGTGTGAGATACTTGCACTGGTTTTCTTAATCTTTCCCATATTAAAAATGCCAATAACAAAACCCCAAAAGCGACTTGACTTGAAATCTCAAAATGCAAACTTTAAAACTTTGGTATTTGTTTCCTTGAATCTTTTTAGAATCATAAATAACATTTGTCGTATTCACCGTTAAATATGTATGTAAAAATGTTACCATATCGCATCGACTTTAATTCTAGAAACCGTGTAAAACATGTTAACGTGCAAGAAAAGCGCCGAAGCGCACCATTTAGAATCTAAAAATAGCCCCACTTTCCTAATCTGAAAAGATATTATAAAGCTATTCTGGTCATCGTAATATAGACAGCTGTAGTAGTGAGTAAAACTGTATGAAAACAAAGCGTATGATACAAGGAAAACAAACAGTCCTTAGGCTTTGGCAAAGTTCAATGTGTGCGTCAGGCAACGTCTTCTGCATCTATAATCGTTTTGCTCTTGACGGATGCGTGGAATATTATGCTAACATTAAACATCAGTCGAAAACAACGTCGTTGGTTCATGCAGGAAACTTCCCCATCAAACTCAGAATACCCAGGTTCAAAGCGCTATATTCACTTTTAACAATCAGCGTGTGATATATTCACAATAACAATCAGCCAACATGTATGCAATCATTTGACAAAACTAATAAAAAGCTTTTGCTGCATGAAGCTTTTTGCTACCAAACGAAAAGCGCCTTAATGTATGCTATATTTTTCTATTCTTATTCTATTTTTAGACATGCACGCTAAATTTATTGGTACTATACAATAGGTAATACAAGCTATATCCCGATCAGAAAGGAATAACAAAATTATTACATACTGTGTTACTTTGTTATGATAACAAGTTGTGTAATAACTCTGGTCTCGTTAGTTGGTAAAATAACAGAAAACATAACAGAAATTCTTCTAGTATATATCGAAAATGTGACAACCTGTGATAGGCTTCTATCAGAATTATAACAAATTTTGTTAGGTTCTCCCACGGCCAATATAGCTTGTATTACCTATTGTATAGTATCAACAAATTAAGCGTGCAGGTCTAAAAATAGAAAAATATAGCATACATTAAGGCGTTTTCGTTTGGCAGCAAAAAGCTTCATGTAACAAAAGCTTTTTATAGTTTGGTCAAATGATTGCATACATGCTGGCTGATGGTTATTACGAATATATGACACGCTGATGGTTATTTGTGGATTATAGCGATTTGAACCTGGGTATTCTGAGTTTTATGTGGATGTTTCCTGCATGAACCAACGACGTTGCTTTCGACTGATGTTTAATGTTAGCATAATATTCGTCGCATCCGTCAAGGGCAAAACGATTATAGATGCATCTTGTTTCCAGAACGCACACATTGAACTTTGCCAAAGCCTAAGGACTGTTTGTTTTCCTTGTGTCATACGCTTTGTTTTCATGCAGTTTTACTCACTACTACAGCTGCCTATATTTCGATAGATAGAATAGCTTTATAGTATCTTTGCAGATTAGGAAAGTGGGCTATTTTTAGATTCTGAATAGTGCACTTCGGTGCTTCTCTTGTACGCTAACATGTTTTACACGATTTTTAGTAATAATGTCGATGCGATATGGTAACATTGAGCGGATAATTTACGTACATTATTTAACGGAGAGTACGACGAATTTTATTTATGATTCCGAATAGATTCAAAGAAACAAATATCATAGTTTTGAGGTTTGATTTTTGAAATTTCAAGAGGTTTTGTTATTAGCACTTTTAATATGGGAAAGATTAAGCAAACCAGTACAATTATCTCAACCTAATAAATTCCTAGATATACAAATCTTTTACGGTAAAGCAATCTATCAACTGCGAATATTATAACAGATAATCTGGAAATTCGAGATATTGTTGAGGATTCTTCGGTGGGGCGAATTGTAGAATATTTTTTGTTTTTCTAAAATGCATTCTCCATTCCAAATTTTATTATTTTTAAGGGGAATTATTCAATATTTTTACATGAAAGTTTTTGGCTACTTCAAGCATTATTTAACAATTTAACACATTTAAATTGCAACAGCGGACAATAATACCAGCTGGGATATGCATATAATCAGAGATTTCCAAGCCATTTTGAAATAATTATAGCTTTATGCAGCATACTCACAAATATTAATCTTTCAACAATTTGAACAGGTCGCCTTATTTTGTTTAAACTTTCTACAAAATGAATCAAGTAACTTGATTATTACAAAAATTTGTTAGCTCGATGATTTTTAAGAGGAACGAAAACCATCGAATACAGCGGAAACATTAGAACATTGCGCATTCAAAGCAATTGTCAGTTCAACCGTAAAATGTCAAACTTATCTTACGTGGAATGAAAAGATACAACAATCAAGTAAAGTCAAACATTTTGATGCGAAGTTTAAATAAAAACGATTTTAATCCACCTAACAGTGTGATGGGACATTTCTTATAACTCTTATCACTCTCTTCGGATATTATATCGTTTGAGAACATTTAGAAATTGATGCTTCGCGATGTTTTTGATAACACATAATACATGGGACAGTGGCAGGACTCAGAGAATCGCTCAAATCAGCATGGGACAACATCAGTCCTAGAAATCTCAAACCAAATCAATGGGAAAGCGAAAAAATGGCCCATAAAATAGACATACCAACGAATTATTGCTAATGCCCTGTTAATAAAATATCTAAATTGTGGTGGAAAAACTGAATTTTCCTAAAGGGGTTATATATTGTACTGAGCCAAAAAAACGAAATTGCTAGAGCCCATCAAACATATGTTCATATTTGGCTGATAAAATCCTGGTTTCAATGTATTATAATAGATATTCAGCATTCGAAGAAGTTTCTTGTGAACGAGTGTAGAACGACTTTGTCTCTACTTACTTGAAGTCAGCGGCGTAGCCAAAAAATCGGTTTGGTGGGGGTTTGGTGAAAATCGATCATGCTGTCCAAACGGCATAATTCCGAAACCGTAATTTTTGAAGTTTTAAATTATGCAGAAATATTTTTTCAGAAAATAGCAACAGAGTTCGTGTCTTTAGCGAATTTGTTGAGACTTTATTGTAGTCATGAATATCAACCTGAGAAAATTCACCATAAATACTTCTTGGACGATATACCGTCAAAATTATTTTATCAAATGATGCGCTGTTTAACGTTTGTAAAACTCATTGAAGATACTAAACCTCCGAAATTGGCGGTTTCAAAATGACCTATACATATAATTGGTCATACAACAAAAATCAAATGCTCATCAAAATCGATAAGAACCTGCTAGAGTCGAATGGAAATCGTCATTTTTCATATATTTCTCTCTACATTCGGAAAGTGTTATCGCCGTTATTAATCATATTACGTTTCCGTCTCAACTCGACGCATTCCCAAAATAAAAACCTGTTTTAATCCACCTAGTGGTGCAATTGTGCTTTTCTCATTTGTCCAGACTATGATTCCATGGCTGGTTATGTGCAATACAATGGTGGAAATGAATATTACATGTTCAGTACGATTTGCACATACATACAACGGATCGACAGCCACGATCTTGAGATACTATGTGATACTGAAACATCGCTTGAAACCAGCGGCGGATCATGGAGAAAGATCCGGGTGGTCCAGGTCCTGCCGAAAATTTTCAACTTGTTAAGAAATTTTAAACTAGTTTTAATTTTAAAGTAGCAACCCCTCACTGCATACTCGCTCCGGGCCGGTATGATTGACGATTTTTAGAGTGATTACATAACCTTTCTATATGAGAAAGGCAAAAATGTACCAAAGTCTAAAAAAGTCAATTTTTGTCAAACATCTCAATGTTTCATGCATTTTAAAGTCATTTGGCATCAAAAATACAAATTTGATTTTGAAAATTTTTCATTTCAGTTTATATGGGAATATGCTGCGTGATTGCACTCTTCAACTCGTAACCCCGGAACCGGAAGTCCAATCAATAAAAAAAAATCAATAGCAGGCGATGGGAAGGTTGTACCTTTCATTTGAGACTAACTTTGCACAAATCGGTCCAGCCATCTCTGAGAAACAGAGGTCACATTTTTTTCCACATACACACATACACACACAGACATTTTCCGATCTCGTCGATTGGCATATGACACGGCCCTCCGGGTCGGGATTAGATTGACGAATTTTAGAGTGAATGAGAAAGACAAAAACATTTTTAGCAAATGTTGAAAGTTATGCATTTTTTTGGTGAGCAGTTCTATGTTTCATAGACATTAAATCAATTTTTACTTCGCTTCCTATTAAATAAAGACCCTTATTACAGTACATCACTACAAAAACGAGCTCAATTTGAAAAGAAATCTGAGGATTATGATTGATTACAGAACTCTGGAATTTTCTATTGGAATGTTTTCAGGCAGGAATTTGATATTGATGCTATTAAACAACTCTGAAATCAAGACCAATAGATCAGTTACATATCAGGAGGACCCCATTCCGACAATTTATCAAAAGTCCTCATGATGTTTACAACAACAGGTTATCAAACTACGGATCAGATAATTGTTATTGTAATATTGAATTAAATCAATTTGCATCAATAAATTTTCAACAAAAATTAAATATTTTTTTGGGTGTGGTGGGGGGGGGGGGGGGGGTTGTATGGTGTTAAACCCCAAAACCTTCTCTTGGCTACGCCGTTGCTTGGAGTTATTAATTTTGCTTTTCATTTTCCGATATGTTTCAAATCAATCCGATGGTTATAAGTTGGAAAAATTGCAGTCAGAACGATCGCACAAATGAGCATTTTTGCACTGATAAGTTATCAAGTTCCTTCCAGACAACTTGGAAGTGTTCGGTGATTATTTCTAGCGGTTGTAGATAGAAAAATGAAATACAAAATTAGTTTTATCGAAATAATGTTTGGCTTATTTCAATGGATTATTACTATATTGAACAATAAATAGGCGACAAAGAGTAATCCACAAACAACAAGCCATAACTTTTAAAATATTCAAAATAGATATTTGAAGTCTTCAGTAAAGTTATTCGCAAAAGTAAGAGCTACAAATTTGCTGAAGGCATCATTTCGATATAATCACTTCCAAGAAAATTTGTGAAAATATCTCACTCATAGGGTGATTAATCAGTAAAAGCACAATACCAAAAGAAAGAGCATATTGCCTCCATTATATTCTCCGAAGATACTATTGACCTAAAATAAGCCGTTTTGGCGTTAATAATAGATAACATGTTTTTGGTCATATTTCTGGCAATGGAAAATGATAAAAATCTTTCGTCCGCATTTAATGTTTAATATCTCTTTTGATAATAGTCCGATTTCAACAATCTATGGCTTGTTGGAAAAGTATTCGTTTAAGCTACATAAAAACATATAAATTGTTAATCTATATTGTTAATTTTGGCAGATAATTTAAAAAAACTGCAAAAAACGCCATTTTTACGCATTCAGACATTCATATCTTGGAAACTAAACATCAGAATCAAAAACAAATTAATAGCGTTCATACTGTTTTTTAGTTCTTTCATTTAAAATTGGTTTGGATAAGATCGGTTCAGCCATTGCTGAGAAACACGAATGAGAATTTGTCCGTTACATACACACACACACACACACACACACACACACACACACACACACACACAGACATTGTCCCAAATCGTCGAGCTGAGTCGATTGGTATATAAGACTCGGCCCTCCGGGCCTCGGAAAAAATCTTGAAAGTTTGAGCGAATTCTATACATTTCTTTTATAAGAAATGTAAAAATGCAATGCTTTGGTAGTTCGGAGAACGCACAAACTGGCCAATTTTGATTGTTTATGAAAACCCGCATAAATTGGAGAAATCGGACTGAACATCCTCGAAGATCCTCAAAATACATAACGATATTGTAGAAATCAGTATACATCAGAAAGATTTTAAGCTCTGAAAATTCGTTTTTGCAATATGCACAATCGGCTAAAAGAAAATTAATTATATAACCATTTGACTAAACCATAACAAATAGTTTAAAAATACTTTTTTATTTCAATTCGCGTTTTATTATTTCATCTGGAGTGTTTGATACTTCCTGCATCTTTTTCAAAATAACTTTTATATGAAAATTATAATCGTTAGAATATCTTGTTGATAACTTCACGATTCCAAATTTTTTTGAATAAAGGCGTTGAAATCATTAGCCCAATATTCGAAATTGTGTGTCAGACGAGTGTCTCAGAAAATAAATAATCTCTTAATCAAAATGCAACCAAGTAAGTCAACCACCTTACTGACAAGTTTTCCGACCACTTACATCTAAAACCTCGAAAATTTGCTTTAATAAGTTGAATAACGATGCATGAAAAGAGACTTCAGCGTATTAGTAAATTGACGGTCTTTTCTGTAATGTCATCATTTACAGTTGATTGTTTGATTTGTTTATTAGGGCTTTAACCATATGGTCATTTGCCCGCTTTACAGTTTACCGTTAGCGTTCAAAGATAATTGTGAAAGAACATATGTATAACTTATTATAACATCATCGTTATATGCGTACATTAATATCATATTAGCAGTTCAATGATATCACCAGAAGATATAATCTTGATATATGTTTGCTCGCCTTGCTGATTGGGATATCACAAAGATAACACAGTGAGTAATAAATATCAACATGAGATATAAATTTGATAGCTTTCTGTTATGTCGTTCTGATCGGGATTGGGCGCGACAGAACCTAACAAAATGTGTTATAAAGCTGATAGAAGCCTATCACAGGTTGTCACATTTTTGATATATACTAGAAGAAGTTCTGTTATATTTTCTGTTATTTTACCAACTAACGAGACCAGAGTTATAACACAGCTTGTTATGATAACAAAGTAACACAGTCTGTAATAATTTTGTTATTTCTTTCTGATCGGGGTGGGGAGACTTGACCAGGTTTTTAGCTAAACTTTCATAAATTTCTAAAAATGTTATCAATCCTTCCAAAGTCATTGAGATATAATGTGCAAAGGTATTGTGCGTGCTCATATTCTTTTGGCAGAATTTTTAATTTACTTTTTCAATAGTTATAAAAGTTTTTCTATGATCGTTTTTTAGAATTTTGAAAAATCAGGACAAAAAATAATGACATAAAACATACTGTATTCATTTTTTTCCATATTGCCGAGATCCTTAGGCAGCCGTAAAAAATATAAAAGGGTTGCATTTTATAAATTTCGACTGTTTTAATGCATTTCCTTTTAAGGATTAACTGTATTGGATATATTGCATGTGCAGGTTCACACGTTACGAAATCAGCCATATTACTGCCAATTTTTTTACTAGTACTAAAAGATATAGACTGATCTTTGTTGTGGGGCTTTTTTGTGACATGATTAACATTAACAGTAGGTACCACAGCTTAGTAAATATCAGAAATTTTTATCTCTCTTCAGCTTATTGCCACCTGGTCAAGTCTCCCCAACATTAGTTATTGCGTTCAATGTCGTGCAAATTTTAGTAATAACTTTTTCAATGTTCCGATTATTGTAAAATCATTTCACTAGTTCATAAAGAATAAAATGATGTATAAGTACTTCGAAAGTAATTATTAGTCGAGTAGATATGTACATACAAAGTTTGATAAAAAATTACATCATTTAATGCAAAATCAAAATTACAAATTCGATTATTAAATTTTCCTTTACTCCTCCCTTTCAAAATTTTTTTATTGCTGGTCAAAGCGACATTGGTTTGTCATTATTGATCTGGACTGGCAAATCCAAGTAATTTTTTGCATCTCTTTTAAGCCGAACTGAGTCCAATGGTGTATGACACTCGCATCTCCGGGCCGCGATTAGTATGAGGATTTTTGAAGTGATACTTGAGACATATTAAAAATCATAGTATGATTGTATGCGAACAGAAATTCATTTTTTCGTATAAAACATGTCGAGTTTTCATGCTTTCACATAAATTTTCCCGAGCCGTCGCTAGAAATTGCATAAAACTGTTTCAATGCAGCCATATTTTGGTGTGGAGAAAGTTTTCCTAATGCAATAACAAACTGCTGCATAGAGATCAGTTGAACCATGCCCAAAATCCTATTTGCTGCCCAAGCTATTTACGTTTGAATACAGCTAGCAACGCAAAGGACAGTGTACTGTGTATAATACAAACCGAACTGGTGGAAAACCCCAGAGTAACACATTTGTGTGAATTGCTTTCTGCTGTAGCTTCGGAAGCAATACATGTACCGAGAGATTGAATCCGAAACCACGGCAAAGTAAGCGGTAAACAGTAATAATCCCTCAATTGGCCTACCGACGTCTGTGAGTCAAAATAGGTCTGAGTTTACCATTAGCTGGGTCGTATGTCCCTAACTTCTGGGTTTGCATGGATTTGACCGTTTGTACGTAAACGTTCGGTGTAGTTAAGCTAATCGCTTTATTTTTTTTGGAAATCGCCTTTGAAGCTTTACGTTTAATGTCTAGGAGAAGTTTCACTTGGTTCTTATATGGTTTTTTGTTGTTTAGTATAACGCCAAACACTAGTTTTTTTGCAGTGGTGTGGAATGGGACGTTCGTTGTGTTATCCGAGATCTATACAAATTTACACAAAACACCACAGAAAAAATGCTACTGTGTCCATTATGGATGGATTCCCGACCAGTGCATGGTATGTAACTGTATCAGTGTAGGCAATAAATTAGCATGCTTTTATTTGCTGTTTGAGTAACTGCGTTAATAATGTAAACACTAACTACTACGCAAAGACCAATGCCAAATATAAGTCGGGCTGCAGTTCCGAACAAAAGTGTATTACATTTAACTTGTACTATACTCCATATACGGTTCCAGTTGTCACAGTGAGCGTTTAGTTTCCTGGTACAATCATCGATGCATTGCATTGGTGCAACATAAATTGGTATTAGCTTCCAGGGGTCCTATTGTTGGTGTAATTGCCGTTAATTCATCTTGGTCTTTATCTCTTCTTTATTTTCAGTTATCCCGCCACCACCTTTCGGGTTAGCTCACTGCGGCATAGAGAGTAAAGGACCAACTTATCCTCTTATTTTCCTTATGTCCACCTTTCTTCCGCACTGGACCACCGGAATGTCCTTTGTGTCTCAATCTATTTTTATTTATTTGCCTTCTATTTACCAACATTAGTCCCATTTAGCCGACAGGGCGAACTCTGCAGCTTTTATTTTGTTTGAAATTTTCCGCACAATTTTTTCCCCGTAATTGAAAGGACACAGCAGCTAATCGGCTTCGGCTGTTCCGATAGAGCAACGAAACGCATTGTCATTGTCAAAAATGTGGTTCGGTTCCGCTCTGGCATTTTTATTGTCCTATTCGTTGGTCCGTCAGTTTGCGAATTGTGCCATTAGGAAAATCAAAAGCGTAACCATAAAATAGTCATTCAAAAACTAGGCCAACCGTTAACAAATGGCAGATGAAACCAAACGTTTATCAAAGATAATCTAATCAACAAACAACTCGACAAAATGTGACTGTGAAACTAGTATTCTGAAGCTTCCCTATTTTAATCATATGTATTTCTACCTGGCTGTGCCGGAAAGCCGCGTTTGTAGGTATCCGTGGGAAAGTTCGCAGATGGTTGTAAAGTATGTAGAAATGCAATAAAATTTGGAAATGCAGTAAACTTTTATGGGCGGAAAGTCCTAGATTGACTTTTTGGTATAACGAAAGGAAACTTGAATAAACACAGTGGGTGTTTGGACAATTATCATTGTTAGACATCTCTCTTAGAATTATGTAAATTAGGTGCAATGTTTCCGAAAATTTGTGATCTTTCTTCCTTACATACTTCTCAGATGTCAACGCAGTTCTATTTACCATAGTACCAATTAGCGATGGCTTTGTCAGAAATTTGACTTAGGTGGCTTAAGCCTAAAAATTATTTTCTTTAAGTAAAGATTTATGGTATGAAATCAAACTAATGTTCCAGTTCTAATCCCTTAACCCTTCGACGGTCGCATAGTGCACTATGTTCAAAACTTCAAACAAACGTCTTTGAGCATCAGGCTGGGGCCTACACAACCCAATTAACGGTTTGCATATCAGGCGAATAAAAACCCAGGACAGTCGAAACAGTACTTTTATTGCTTCACCCTTATCTCATTACCTCTCGGTCGAATCTACACTACACTACAATCAGCGATGGTTTCAAGCTGGTGTTGGAGAAATCTGCAATCCTCAATCGAGCGGGTGAGACGAAATAATTTAGGAGCGTCGAAAGATCTAAGAGGAGGTGAGTACTAAATACACGTAATTGAAAGAAAGAAACATCAACGGTCTCAAGTAGCTTCCCTGGGCTATTCCTGAGGTAGAAGTATATGTGGGTGGCCAGTAATCTTCAATGACAACCATTGCCTCTGAATCTATGGGCTAGGATCAAAACAACAGCAAAAAAGCACCATTGATACCACATTATTCCATTTAAGTTATTTTTATTTCGTAGTTCACTCGACAGAGGTCGGTAGAAAATAGGTTAGTGTTACTTATTCAAAAGTTTATAACATTCTTGGTTTTAAATATTTTTTATTCGTCCAAAGTCAAATATTGTCATATAAACGGTCAATATCAGGCTGAGGGATTCCATGAGAAACTAGCCGACCGCAAAATATGACCATCCTTGATTCGAACGAAAATTTGCCGTTGTGTACGGTCTGTGAATCTCCCTGCTTTTCTCTGTCAATTGCAATTTTTGATACAAGAGCAATTTTTCAAAAGGGCGTAGACTTTTCTACATGGATTAATTTCAATTTTTTTTTATTATATTGCTGTATTTTATACAGCAAAACTATCTGAGAACGAGCAACAGGGAATGAACACTTCTGTATGAAAAAAATATACACTGAAAAAAAAAGTTGTGTCATTTTTCGCAGAAACAAAAATTTTCGTTAAAAGTTTAAATCGCAAAAAAAACATTTTCTTAAATTTTTTATATTTTGTTACTAAAAAACTAATGCAAAAAAGAAACATTTTGAATGTAATTGCATAATGGAGAAATTATCGGTAAAAAAGTTTTTCTAACAATAACTTTATACATATATAAATAATAATATAAATCTAAGTTTCATTTTAACCCTTAGAGACGCAAATCATTTTTTTTAATATCTGGAAAATTGTCTCATAGCTTCAGTACGTTACTGTGATAATTTTGAAACGATTTTCGCAATGTTGTTTTAAAACAACATTGCACATTTAAGGGTTAAATAAAAATGAATTTAACAAAAATCTACTAAAATGCAATAGTTTTCGAGATATTGAGAATTTTGCTCCAACAGAAACAATTAATTCGTGTTATTATGCCCCTTTTATAAGTTATTCGCATTATCCCATCGTATAATGTCAAT
Organism: Topomyia yanbarensis; assembly: GCF_030247195.1. Lineage (NCBI taxonomy): Eukaryota > Metazoa > Arthropoda > Insecta > Diptera > Culicidae > Topomyia > Topomyia yanbarensis. The sequence continues at coordinate 284,914,164 of NC_080672.1, forward strand.
ACTTTACTGTTTATCTATTTATTTGTTTCTTATCTTCGGTATACACCGTACAGACACATTTTAAAACTATATATATCTTATTATCGTTTTAGAGACATGAAAGAAACTTTTTCAGTGTATTTGGATCATGGAGAATCTTTCAATAAAAAAGTTTTCCCAACAACAACTTTTGACATATTTTCATAATTCAAGCGTGCTTCGTCTACCAAGAGCAGTGGTAACTTGGAATTTTAAACTCGATTTTCTCAAAATGTCGTTAATCAAAAAACTTTTTTTTCCGTGATCACGATTGCCGAAAAACCACTCAACCGCTTTTCTTCAATTTTTTTCAATTGATCCTAATTAATTTTTCTCGTACCTTAACGATTCCTTTTTTATGCATAAATTTTTGTTTTGTGGATGAGAATTTTTTAATACAATATTTATTCTCTTCTTTTCTATTCTATTCCAACCCTTACACAGCCAGTATTGAAAAGCAAATGGGCAATAGATAGAAAGAATGAACCGGAAACGGTGACAATCCACCATTTATTGGACACACTGGGAAAAGATATGTCCTCAAGCAGGAATCGAACCTGCAATATCCCAGTCTCTAGTTGGGTGCGTTAACCGCTCCGCCATCGAGGAACTGTGATGATGCATCACAGATTCCCACGAGATCCCCGCCACAGTCTCAATACCTACAGTGGACCGTTCTACCCCCAATACCTCTCATAAGCGAATCGTCACCGCCCCTTCTCAGACAGAATTCTCTCGTTAGTCTATTTTTTAGCTCCCTGTTGGGATCACACGTTCATGCTTGAGATTTTGATACCGGCAGACTTTTGATGGGTAGCAAAGCTATAGGAAAGCGTATTGAAGTCTGCCCTTAAAGCCCATCGACAGATGCTAACCAGCCGTTGATGGAATTACATATATTCCTTGTTTTGACGTGAGTCTTGTTTTTACTTTTTTTCAAGGCCAGGCCTACTGTGCAGAGTTGGGTTTGAAGATGTTTCAAAATTAGACGGCAATTAAATTATTCATTTAATGAATAAGTTATTACGAGTTGTTTTGAATCTTAAAGGAGGAAGAAACGAGGACAACCGTATCAACCGCTTCAATTTAAAGGGGAAACAATAATAATAAAAATCGTTGGGAGTGACTTGGCTAGGAAGGTTAATGTTACTCAGGCCCGTAGCCAGGAGTTTATTTCGGGAGGGGCTTAAAAAATTATTGTATAAAGCTTTTTTATTTCGATTATACAGGTTTTAACCTTATGGTTATTCGCCTCTTTTTGGGTTAGAAAATTTCTTTAGAAAAATTTCTAACCCTACATGTGCGGGATTGATGAACGCACCGTGATGAGCTGCGTAAAAGGTAATCAATTTACCAACTACGCTTTACCCGCCCCTGCATAAATCTTTTAGTTCTAATTACTTCATATTGTCACTAGAAACTAAACGAAATTTTGAAAAGTTCTTAATGAAAACAAAGCCAAATCTAAGTTAATCCATGTTCTTTGTCACAAGAAAGGCTATAGTACATCAACGAATTATTGATGTTTAATTTGATTTTTATTATTTATTTTTATTTACAAGTTACAATTTACTCTCGTTGCAACAATGGATATTCTAGAGTTCTCAGTATTTATGCGCTAACCGAATATGACAATCCTTGACGGTGCTGGAAAACGCAAGGTGTTCTAAGCTACACGTTTAAAAGGTGTAGATGACGCTAAATCGAAATGAGTAGAAAAATATCCATAAAATGTTCGATCGAAGAGAATGTCGAAATTTGCACAAAATCTTCTGATTTAGCAAACGAATTGTAGATGGTTCAACTTCTATTTTCTTGATCTGGCGTCCTGTAACTATTACCAGTTCTAATGCATCATGCTAACATAATTTTTTGGCATACCCCAGTTAGGAAGGAGGATCTTTGGTGATCAATAGGATCAAAATATATGGGTCATTCCACGTCTGATTTACAATCAAAATTTGAATTCCTTCCAATTTTTTTTTCTTGCATTCATTAGTTAAAGTAATTAACACGTATTTTTTATTTTGGCTGAATATGATTTTTTTCTTCAAGTTATTAGTTTTTTAACTTTTGAAGTTTATAACATTGAACATTTTTCAATCACTTATAACTCGGAAACGATTCGATATATGGAAAAAAATATTAAATAAAAAAGTTGTGTACTCAATGAGCTTACTGAAAAAAATAGCAATTTCTTTTTGTTATATAACTTATGAAATTTGCAATTGTTCGAAACAAATTGAATTTTTTAAAGTTGGACCAATTATTTTAACATGATTTTTAATATTTAAAGAAAATAATAAGTAAAAATACTTATTATTTTCTTTAAATATTAAAAATCATGTTAAAATAATTGTGCAAAAATTTGGGAGTGGATATCAAAATACTTTGCGAGATATTACAATTATAAACTTAAAACAAGGCAATTTTACACCAAACGCCTAGTGAGAGGCCTATTGTAATTGAAATATCTCGTAAAATACTTCGAATTTCTTTCTGAAATTTGTACACAATCTTCTCGATATAATTATAAATTATTTGAAAAAGCTAAAAAGATTTTTTTGGCTCCATCCTGAAAAAAAATTTGTTACTAATATTTGCATAATACATAAATTATTTAACAAAAACAAATATTACAAAAAAAAATCCGCCGAGATCTTCCGAAAACGCAGCTTTTATTATTTAATGCTTTTTTCCAGAAATCTAATAGTTTCTCAGTTATGAGGGAATGAAAAATGTCCAATTCTATTAAATTTATAAAACTTTAAAAAATCACTATATTATTACAAGTCGATATTTGTATGTATGTGATTTATGGACTCCCAAACGGCTTAACCAATTGTCGTAAAAATTTATGCATAGTAGGAATTTGTTATGGAGCGTGTTTGTGTGCTATTGGTGGGGATTATCTGCCTACAAGAAGGCGCTTCGGAACAAATTATGGTTTCCTCCTATTTCGTTGAAAGTCGCATCAACGTGCGATGGGTATTAGCTAGTACTTTATAAAGTTCAAAAACTCATAACTTGAAAAAAAAGTCAAATTCAGCCAAAGTAAAAAAATCGTGTCTATAATTTTCAGCTAAAGAGTGCAAAAAAATTGAAGGGAACTAAAATTATAGTTGTAAATCGTGGAATGACTCGCATTCTGCAAATTTAAGACTTTTTTGGGTGTATTCTCATGTTAAAAGCAAATATTTTCTAAAGTCCCCCGAAATCAAATTTATTTTGATTACATAACTATATTAAGAAGATTATGTGAAAAATTCAGAATGGAACTCGAAGTGTTACGAGACATTTCAGTTATAACAGGCCTTTCGCTGGGCGTTTAGTGTAAAATTGCCATGTTTTATGTTTATAATTGTAATATCTCGCAAAGAATTCCACTGCCAAATTTTTACACAATCTTTTTAACACGATTTTAATACTTAAAGAAAATAATAAATAAAAAATTTGGTCCAACCTTAAAAAAATTCAATTTGTTTCAAGTAATTGCAAATTTCATAAGTTATATAACAAAAAAATTGTGATTTTTTTTGGTAAGCTTATTTGAAAACGCAACTTTTTTATTTAATATTTTTTTCCATATATCGAGTCGTTTCCGAGTTATCAGTGATTGAAAAATGTTCAATTTTATAGACTTCAAAAGTTCAAAAGCGAATAACTTGAAAAAAATATAATATTTAGCCAAACCAAAAAATACGTGTCAATTATTTTTAGCTAAAGAATGTAAGAAAACAGTTTGGAAGATGCTTGACGTTTATATTAAGCGCACATTGCTCTAATCTATTACAGAAATTCTAAGATTTAACTAACTTTCTTTATTCAGGCCAATATGTAGCATAAAATGAGTTTTGTTAGATACCATTACTAGCGATAAATGTTAATTTTGGGACAGTTTTTGTACTCAGTTTTCTATGAAACTTCTAATTTTTTATTATACAATTCGTTTACTTGAGTCGGTTCAATGCATTAGCTAAATGAAGCCTTGAGTCTTTAATATATTTCCACGATGTAAACAATGAAAATGATAAAACGCTAATGGTTGTCCAACATATCTCGTGCGATTGACCTGTTTACTGACTAAGAAATATTTTTCATAACCAACCGCGTCTTGGTGGTCGTTCATATCTATCCTGTACACTTCTGTATTATTATCGTGGTAACTGCCATGTCCATGTTCGCGAATATCTGATTTCATATTTGTTTTGTCCCCTTACGGGCCACCAGTGTCGACTTCCTCAATGATGATGCTGACTGTTAATTTTGAGATACTAGACGCAGTTTTTGCCGTCAATATTATTTGAACAGCAGCCACAAATTTGGCAATTGTTTGTTTTTCAGGAGACTATGGATGTGCAAAGATGTAACGTGTATGATGATATTATCGCATTGCGTTTTGTGCGTGCAGGGTCAGCTAGGACGAAATCCTAGCTGACCCTACCCGTCTAATTCCTAGATGTGTCCTTTATAATAAATTACATTTTTTCCAAATGTGACAGAAATCTTTTAATGGCCACGGTTCAAAGAAGTTAAGTTTGTTTATTGGGGCTTTAACCTCCTGGTCGTTCGCCCGCGGTTCAAGTAAGAGGTATCAGATCTTGTAGCCGAACATTGATTTTCTCATCATCCATATATATGAGAATCAACCACGATCAACCAGAATCAAGTACTGAATGCCTGACAAGGTAGAACTCGTTAAAGACGATGTTCGTAAGCATAACCTCTATTTTCACCTTCAGCAAATATTTCCCATCATGAAATTCGGTTATGCAAAAATTCCAGAAGTCAATAGCCTCCACGTTTGGCTGGAGCACCACTTCTTGCTTCTACGATTCAATCATCCGACGGATCACCCCAGCAAGAATTAAAGTAACAGTTTCTTTTGTTCTTCCGACGAGTCACACAATATGAAAGGAAGTGTGTTATCAGACTCGGCATACTGAGTAGATATCGTGACCGATGTCTTCGGTGGCTCGAAATAGCAATCTTCGTCACCACCACGTCCCATTAATTTGTTGAAACCAAACAAGATACAATTTTTTTACGAGTTACCGAAAAACATGTTGCTTCTTAAATTTATTTTTGAAAAGTTTCGGGGGGGGCTTTAGCCCCCTAGCCCCCCCTCTGGCTACGTGCCTGATGTTACTCCTTTAGTCCTTTGGGATGGGACAGAGGTATTTACACCTTGCCCTGGCTAATAAGCCTAGGTTATAGCGCCTTTAGTCGCTCGAGCTAACGTACGATACAAATATAAGTTACAGAATTCTAATGAATTAGGACAATGATGGTCGTCCGATTAATTCCTTATGTATGGATTGAATCCCAGAAATTCATCAAATTCACAATCGTAGAAGATCACTCGGTTGGATTAGACGATTCGACGCTTCTTTTACGAACCGCAGCATTGATGAGTTCCGGTGTCCAAAATCAGGATCATGCAAGCGTATGTTGTGAGTCGTGCATGTACGAGAGCTCAGAGTTGTCTTCTGGGGTTGTGTTATATGCATTTTGCGGTACTCTTGCACAATAAAGCTTCTGGATCCACCGACACCAAGCAATGGCATCAGAACTTGCCCACTTCGAGACGTTTAACTTTGTGATGTTTGATTCGCTTTCTGACTTTTATCTACTTTACGATTTACACTCAATAACATGAGCAAATAACAGCTGTGGAAAATTTTCACCTCCTTTCTTGTTAAAGGTTGCTACGATCCTGAGAATTTTGTAATACAATATTTAGATCTTAAAACAGCGATTTTTCAGGAAAAACGTTCCCGAATGCAAGAAAAAAATGTTATTTATTCAACTAATCGTTAAGGTACGAGGAATACTCATATACTAATGGAATTTATTGAGTTTTGGGATTTTAGTTGATCTATTGGTCTTTAATCGTGATCACCGCAAACATCTTAAAAAAACAAGGGTTTCGGTAAAAAATGTGGAACTTGAAAGCTGCTTGAGCCGCTATTAGAACGTAAAACGTATTGCAAAATTACTTTAAACGGGAAGTTTATGTAGATCCCTTGTGAGAAGTTTTGGTTGCTTGGGTCCAGTGTTGCCTTCTGAACTGAACTTCAATGCCAAAGCGTAAACTTTGATATTTTAATTTCTGTTTCGAAGATACGTCTACTTTTTAACAAATAATATTTTGTTATAAGTAATGCATACAGCCTATTTTGGTTTTATTTGAGGTTGCCGTAATATATCGTTAATTACGGGGCCTACAATCGATGGGATGCGTATAAATTGGCATTAGGATCTTTACTTAGTTCAGATACCAATATCAATTATTTTTCTGCAACTTCTCCCAAGTAATCATTCTAATCTAATTATTTGGGTATTGTTCACGATGACAATAAGTTGATATGCCGGTAGTTCAAAACTAGAAGTTGTTCGATACTGTGCAACCGACTGTTCAAGATTACAATCTTGAAAACCATTTTTCATATCTAAGAATATATAGGCTCAGCAGGAAAGTTTATTTTCTTTCTGCAACATTGAGATTCATAACATACCTCTACACGGTCGGACCCCACCCCTCAACAAACGTTATTTTTCATCGGGCCACAAACTTTTCCTATCCATCCTTTTCCCCAGCTGCAGAAGAGTTTTTCCACTCTGGCCACAGCTGATTTAACTCGGAAATCCCATGAAACTCATAACTTCAACTGACTGTAACACATTACATATCGTTGCGGCATCGCCTTCGCCAGGCTATATTGGTATCGGAACAGCTATAAACTACAAACTACAAGCGTGAAGTTACGTGTTGAACTGAAAGTAGCACCCTACCCACCGTTGCAGGATATCTGATTACATCTACGTATTCACGGATAAGCAAGAAATTCCTTCCATGCTCACCAAAATAAAGCAGAGCGAAAACTCCGGCCGGCCTGTCCGTGCAAGATGTTAAAGATTAATCACACAAAACCGGTGCGCTGCTCTGGCAGGGCGCCTCCGCTCGTGCCAACACTGGCAGGATTAGGCGGAAACGAATGGGCATTCCGGTAGGCGAACGGACAGGATAACATAATGCATCCGACTTGCTCACGTATATAGCGCTAATGCACGTGCTTTGTTGCACCACCGACCGCCACCGTCAACGATTGCACATTCCTACAGCTGTATGGAATTGGAACTCTGAGCTTGAAAGTGTACCCAGAAAAGTGGAACAATTTAGACTTTCTCTTATATTTGGGAAGTTGATACACTTCTGAAGTCGGGGTGCTGTAGTTCTAGGTAGCTTCAACATATATGTACAGAGATAGTCGCTTACCGAAATATGATCGCTGTTTTTCGTTAGGGTTTTCTGTTTCTCTCATTTTCCAATAATTTTTTACATCATCTGTCGTTTGGTCGTTGGACTCTGCTGAGGGTCGGCTGTGATCAAAATTAGTAAGAATAACCGAGTATAGCAATGTGTTAAAATGGTTATTACAAAGTGGTGACCTATTGAAAGTTCAGTGATTTATGCTCGGCTCTCAAGCAACTTTTGCAGACACCTTGAATACTCAATCATGTTTTATGTTGATGTTAAACAAGTCTCCCTCTTTTTAATGATTTAATATTTTGCAAGACACTGTATTTAGCAAATCAAAGCTGTTTGCGACCAAACTGTTAGATTGATACATAATTATACCATAATATCCTAGTATTTCTTGTCTTTTTGTTTCGTATTAGTAAAGTGAGTGTAGTCTATGTGGTGCGTGCGTGCTTCAAGAATCAACTTTTTAGACATAACCCTATATGCCCAACAAACTTGTAAAACAATATCAAATTTGTTAATTTTGCAGTCGCGATAGTACATTGACATAATTTTGGAAATGTAGCGAAATTGTTTTTGAACACCAATGGCGCCTTCGGTGGGTTCTCAACTTCCTGAGGGTTATTAAATAAGTTTTCTATATCCAGTTGTTTATATGTTATGATTTATTATATCACGCAGTTTAAAAAATCTGTTAATTCATATTATATTTTTATATGATTATTTCCCGCAAATGTGTTGTCGTATAAAAATGTTGAACTTTTAAAAACCCACATTTTCGCTCAAACAATCTAGTTTCTAATTCTTTTGTTTGTCCAAGAACGCACGCGAATATGTGAATAGCCACACAATTACAAAATCGAATTTATACACACGAAGTCACATGCACGCAAGCACGCGCGGCAAACACGGTTATATACGAACGCTTAAGTCCTTCGCGATCAACCACGCATACCTACGTTCGCGATCGCGCAAATTTGATAACACCCCGGTAATAATGAATGTTTTAGTACTTACGAAGTATCAAACGCAGTGTCAAACACGAACCTATAAACGTCCGTGTGCGCGCGATCATGAATCGGTTACGTCCGGAAATCATCATCCTCCGTCCTAGCAACTTAGGTCCACGCATTCAGTTGGACCAACCTAAAAATAATGCTCATATCCACTAGACAACATTAAGTGCCATATTAAGTATTAAGTTTTAGATCATACACGCGAATATGCGAACGGCACATGGTTATTAAGTAGAATTTATACACGCGAAGTTACGTAAACGTTTGCACATGCGACATACAAACGTATACGCGATCGAACAAATTAAACATAAATATAAACATAAACATAAGAGATCGCCCGTAGTTGCTACTCCGTTATTGACCAGAACCAAATTAGGTTGCAAAATATTCATTGGAACAACATGCTTGGGAATAACATGATGAGCCACATTGTACAATCTATATTGATCCCTGCATGCTGATCAATACCGACGCCGGCCACGAATGCAGATCTTCTGGGAAAGGAAGGAATGTTAGTTCGATACATGTTGCTACTAGAGACTGAGGAATCCTCTGCATCTCCACATGTATCACGGGAAGGGGAGAGTTGAGTAGGTGTGCCAATAGCGTTATCGTGTAATAATTGCTCTGGGCAGCCGGCTGCCGAGAAATTAGGAAATTTATCATTTGTTGTATTAATACGATTAGCAAAATAAGCAACTTGAACTCCGGATAGGCGGCTATAAGAGCACTGCTTATATTTTTTAATAATATTCAATCACGCGACAATTTTTTTCGTGGTTTCTATCGTATATCGAACATTGAAGGGAAAAACAGAGATCGTTAACCTGATTCACGGGCTTATTACCAATAACGAAACTTGAAATTAGATTCATTAAACCAGACGCGGCGAATTTTCAGTACGTATTGACCCGCGATCATCGATACCAGTCCAATCAAAGTCCCATTGGAGCCGACCTCCGGACAACTATTCATTTTTACGGTATTGTCTTCTCGGCTAGATCCGTTCGCACCCTCTCATTCTGCCACTATCGGCAGAAGTTCGACAGCACCCAGTCGTCGTCGGTCTAAGGACCAACTGTCATCAATAGACCTAGACTCGCGTGGAGGCATGGGGTAAAATTGAAAGCTAACCAATGAACATGACAGCAAAACACTTATTCTTCGTGCTGACATAACTAAAGGTAATTATCAACCGGTCCCCGATCCCTCTCGCGAATTGTCAGTTCTCTAACCTTATACATGATTGAATTCATCATTACACTCAAATAAAGCCACGTGTTTCCCTAAGCACATTGAATACTCAGTGGATCAGTTCCCCCGTTGGTAAAACAAAACTCTAAATAAACATAGAAATTAGTTTGCTCAGTCCAAAGAAAAGTTGGCCAACCGACGGATACGTGTTCCCTTACAGTGCCATCATATCAACGAACACCCAAAATTTACATGCGACAAAATATCTGCAATCCCGAATATAAAGGAATCAAAACCTCTACTCATTTGCAATAAAATAAGAAAGCAAAAAAAAAAACAGTTGAATATCCAAGGCGGCTCATTTTCAAAGATAACACCGCCGATGAAACACCCAATAAAAATAGGTGAAAAGGTACGTAGACGAAATTAGCTGAGCACCGACCGGCTGGTTTGCCACCTATTTTTCGGGCGAATAATTTTGGGGCGACACCTGGTAGTCGCTAGTCGCTGGTGAAACGCCAATTATTTGAATATGCCAATTTTTCTTATTGCCGCATTTTTTCACTTTTCGGATCGAATTTTTTCTCTGAAAACCCATTTTTCACTATTTTTAAAATGTACACTGTGTTTCTAGATGTTTTCTGTGCACTTTTATTGGGAATCGACGGACCGTAATGCGAGGTAAAGATTTTTTTTCATTTGCCAATTCAATTCAATTTAAAAAAAACTGTCACCACTCGTGTCAGTCGTGAAAATGCCGAAAAATGCTTTTATAAGTCACTTCACTTTGTATAATCGTTAAATTACACCGTTATTCACACTTTCAATAACCGGGAGGCAGTAAACTGTGCCGAAAATGATGAAAATTAACCGACTCGAAGGAAGCTCTACGAGAGTTAACCGCTCGCGACGAAGATACACCGTATGCGCGATCGAACAAATTAACGTACAAACTCTCGAGCCTTTCGCAATGATACACGCGTTCGCGAAATCCCTACGGTGTAGCTTTCAAATGGTTTGTAATATCGCCTTGATGTCAAATGGAAAGTTACATGAAATTTTATGGGCCTTTTAAAAAACTTATTGATGATGGAGAAATGCGAACAACTGAAGAAAATGTCGTAACAAAACAAAATAATTGTGCTGTTAACACAAAATTATCAAAAGTATCTTGAGAACGACTACATTTAAAATAATTTGTGTTATGAGCATGATTTGGAATGGCGTTGAATTGTATTTTTGACTGCAAATTGTATGAATTATAAAAATATGTCAAAAGTTGTTGATAGGAATTTTTTTCTAGCTTCTTCATAATCCAAATACACTGAAAATGTTTATTATACGTCTTTAAAACGGTAACCATTAGATTATTGTCATTATATGATTGGGTAACGCTAATAACTCATAAAAAGGAAATAATTACACGAATTAATTGTTTATTAGAATCATAATCTGTAATAAAATTACAGTTTTGTATGTCAATTAGCTTGAAATTCAAACACATGTGTAAATTATTTATTAGTCATGGGTGCGTTTCGACTTCGTCTGATCAGAAACCGACATTAACTTTTTGTCGGAATAGATTAGCGCCGACTTGACACTAAATCCCTAAAAAACACTTTGTGTTTCAATCGAACGACTGGTCAAACGTGATATCCCGTCCGAGCAGAAGTTCTGGTTATGTCGAGTGTGTTTTAGTTGTAGGGATTTAGCGTCAAACCGGCGCTTATCTATACCGACAAAAAGTTAATGTCGGTTTCTGATGAGACGATGTCGAGATGCATCCATTACTAATAAGTTAGGATTTGTACCCTTCATGTACAAAGACTGGTTTTACCAAAAGTCTTCGCCCTAGTGAGGAATTTTGGTGTTAACCCAATTTTTCTCCTAAAATATGAAAAAAGGTAAAATATAGCATAATCCATAATTTTTTTTGCTGATACTTTCTCCATTATGCAATAATTCAAAATGTCTTTTTTTGCATTTTTTTTTAATCCTTTGTGACGCAGTGGGACGTATACGTCCCACCTACTTCTCGTTAGTTTTTATTGGATTTCTAGTTTGCGTTGACATATCAATACGAATTCTTTCATTTAATCTACTTTTAGGGATACAACTAGCAAAACAAATTATATGAATTTGTTAATTATACTTATTAGTTATAAACAATTAACACTCAAAAATCTCATTATTTGTATAATAAATTCGGCTGTGTCTGAACTAAAAATCCTAGAGATATAATTTTTTTTTGCAAGTATCTCAAACATTGAACTAAATAATAGGTTTTATTGAAGAATTTTTCGTAGGCCAGTTTGTTCGAAAAAAAATTATCAAAATATGCAAGAATGGAGTTTATTATTATGCTGGTCTATAAAAGAGTCTGAGAGACAGAGATAACTTCTCAATTAGCATAAAAATAGATTATGTGGTTTTTGAGGTCCCTGATTACGATTCTGATAACAGAATTTTAAAATTCAAAATAGCAGCCATTTTTTTACGAAATTTGCGAATTTTGTTACAATGAGCATAAAACTCGATTTACGAGTTTTTGGGGTTGCTGATTACGATTCTAATGTCAGTATTCGAAAATTCAAAATGGCACCTACAAAATGCCAACCATTTTTTACGAAATTGGCCCCCTTGTTAGACGGCCAATATAAAAAAAACATTAGTTTATCCATGTACTGTCGCCATATTGGATCCGCTATTTTGAATTTTATATTTTCGGCGTCAGAATCAGAATCAGCGACCCCGAAAATCCCCTTGTAAGATGTTTTAGGCCAATATAAAAACATGGAATTTAGTCAAGCACAGTCGCCATATTGGATCCGCTATTTTGAATTTTACAGTTTCGACGCCAGAATCAGAATCAGCGACCCCGAAAACCTATATAAAGCTAAAAATAACAGTATTAACAACGAAAAAAAATCGCGTCGCAAGGGTTAACAGGTTTTTTTTTAAAATGATGCAATTTTTTTTCAGTCTATATATCTTTCGTACAGTAACTCGTTCTCAAATAGTGTTGTTGCATAAAATACGGTAATCGAATTTTTTTAACAAAATGCTACATGTAGAAAGTCTCATCCTTTTGAAAAATTGCTCTTACGTCAAAATAATCTTTTTGACTGTGGAAAATGTTTAGTCTTCCATGTCGGAGTAACATGTAAAGTTCCATCGGAATCTAAGATGCTCGGGCAAGATTTTCGGACAGACATTCGTGGAATTCCTCTTTAGTGATCGACATTACCTTCCTCATCTGTAATTGTAGTGAGTCATTCTGACAGGGAGCCCTTCCGAGAATCTATCTTTACAGCTCCAGTAAAAGCGTCGTAATGAAAAATGACGCGGTGGGGCAATTCCGACTTCTAAAAAGTGGAGTGCACACATACATACATACACACATTCAGCCTTTTTTCGAACTCGACGAACTGAGTCGAATGGTATATGACACTCGGCTCTCCGGAACGGGATTAGGTTGACGGTTTTCACAGTGATTGCATGACCTTTCTAAATAAGAAAGGCAAAACCATTAAATTTTGGTAATATCTGTATTATATCAATTAAAAACATAGGCAATCTAGATTACCCCTTCATTTTTTGAAAATAGCAAAAATGAACCTTTTCGTAAAACGCTTGCATCTCAAAATTTTTGCAAAGGTAAAAAGTAGCGTAGAGGCCTAATTTTTAATTTGGTATATATAACGACTTGATCCGATGAAACATGAGCATTTTACTACTACTAGCATTTACTAGGTCGGGTTTGCCACACCTTACCCTATAAATAAAAATATACTCCATAGCTTCTCAACCAATTTGATTTAGATAAATCAAACGACATTGGTTGAATCTAACGTCAGTGACATAATAAACAAAATATTATTTATCAAGCGTTAAGATTTACTTGAATAATTAATGTGATTCTTAGGCTCCAAAACATTGCAAAGTGACGGCATCCCCCTGAGGATTTTTCAATTGCCAATGAAGTTTTGATGTCTATTAAGTTAATACACAAAAAAAATAATTATCACGTTGCAAAGGCAAAATCTGATTTTTAACAATTTTGTGGGTAACATAAAGAATACACAGCAAACATATATTTATATAAATATTTTATATTACCAGGTACTTGCATTAAAAAATTAATGAGACAGTGTTTTACACAGTTGTTGACAGGTTGTAATGTGCCGTAAAGAGACTTGAGCTCTGGACTCATTTCTTTCATTGCACGACACCTGATACTATCGAAAAGAAGGACCCACCGAATACATTATTTTTTCCTTCGAGTACCAAATGGCCCTCATCATTAGACGCAGCCGGTTGACCAGTGTACAGTTTCGTGAGCTATTTACAACAGGCAGCCGCAGTTCACAACGAAAGTGGCAAACTCACAACCCCTCGCGTTATTCGGAATTATTGTTCGTGATACAACAAGTTATAAATATGTAAATGTGAGATTGTTATTTTTTGTAGCAAACCGTAGACTCTATAGCAGGTACAGGGTTGAGTGTGTACATAGCTGTGGAAAGTTGTTTCAGTACCCACCCAAGAGGTGACGATGATTAATGCTGTTGACCCGGCCGTGTTAATGTAATCATAAAATCAATAAAAAGTGAATGACTTCTTCATCAGACAAAAAAACGTGGAATATGTTCAACCTCGGCTCGCTTCTATAATCAGATAAATACCGTGATAAAAACATTCAGATTACAGATTTATATGCATGTTTTTGTACAAGCAAAGAAAAGCATGTTTATTGCTATTGAAATACATAACGTTTTATGCGTGCTGCAAGTATGATCGAAATTATCGGTTTTTGCAACGGTGTATGAGCTTACCTAATGATCGGTCTTCTATGCAGTAGCCGACATGAATGCATTTGCCATCTAGATGTCTAGACATTACGATCTTTGCCCTAATCCTGCCAGGATCGAGCGACACTAAGTTGTAATCTAATCTTATTTAAACACGTGTCACTTGCTCGACTGAAATGTCGAATTTGCCCCAGCGTTCAACAAAGTAACGCTTTTTTCAGTCTTGCAGCCAAACTATGACAGCAGCTGTTTAAACCGTTTCCAGCTTCTTCATCTCACCGTAGAAAGCCGAGCTGCAGCTTGATCGTCCGTCCATTTTGGAGTTTTCCAAATTTGTTACACGCTTATATCATTTAGCAGTTAATTTGTCTGCCTGCTAGCTTGTCCATCTGTTTGTGTTTGGTCTCGTGTACATGCTGACAACTGGCAGTCGGTTTCTGCTCAAAGCCATCAACTTTTTGCTGCTGTGTACATAGGATATTTATGGGTCATTTCGGATCGAATTACAGTAAACGGTCGGTGTGCGCCCAGTTGGCATAAGGTCTCCGTGTCGCAGGATAGGTCACGAATAAAAACAACTGAACAGAGTGTTCACTCTACCAGTGTCTGCTACTGAAGGTGGTACCTGAAGGCGTCTGGCCTAAACAGTACAACAGGACATTCCTCGGATTAGCTCTATCAATTGCAGCATTTCTGCATCGTAGGCGTAATCTGATGAAATGGAATACCAACTAATCTGAGAGGGACACTTTCGGAAACATGAGATTTTCGAATGAGTTTTGGAAGGCTGTTGTGCCTGAAAGGTGTTGAAAATTGTGTTAATTGTGTTCTTCTAAATATGTTTCAGTAGCATGAGTTGAAGCTGAAATTAATTCTATATATTTTTGTTGCGATTACTGTGAAAAGGCTTTTTTAAACTAGGTAGAAGAAAACCACAGACGAGAAAACATTGAGTTTTTTTGTTTACTTGTGTGATGATTTTGTTGAAAATGCTTATTCATTGTTTAGGTATAAACTTTTATGAAAAAATAACGGATAAAAGTCCAAAAATATCCATAAATTTGATCCGTGAAAAAAACGTTCCCAAAGACCCATGAACTCTGGATGGGGATGCTAGTATAATGATTTTTCTAACTCATAGCAAAGGTTTCAGTTGCCTTTCTTTGCTCTATGCTGAGAACGCTTCAATTAAAGGTTGAGTGGCAGTCACAATTAATGAAGAGACGATGGATGATGCAGTACATGTGTCGTTTAAGTGCTCCGTATTCTACAAGTAAATTATAGAGGATCAGAAAATCAAAGTTTATGCATTGAACAGATAGTTGATCTACTTACATTTTTGCCATACGCACTACTATGTAGCAACAAATGAGACTGATTTGTACTGAAAGCTCAAATGTTTCTTTTTGGTGATCAATGTGAGTAAAAACATATTTATTTGTAGAAAATTAAGACTTGTAATTTAAAGAAAGTTCTTGTTTCATACAGTTTTACCTTTCTCATATAAAGCAAGGAATCACTCCAAAAACCGATTTACCAACAGAGGCCCGGAGGGTTGAGTGTCGTCGAGACCGCAAAATGTCTGTGTGTATGCATGTGTATGTATGTGTGTATGTATGTGTGCATGTATGTGTGTATGTATGTGTGTGTCAAAAAATGTCACTCAATTTTCTCAGCGATGGCTGAACCGATTTGCACAAACTTAGCTTCAAATGAACGGTATAACGCTCCCATAAGATGCTATTGAATTTTTAGCTAATAGGACTTCCGGTTCCGGAATTACGGGCTCAAGAGTGCAAATTCCCATATAAACTGGTAACCCTATGGTGTCCGAATGATGTAATACATATTCAAATACGTTCAACATTCTTGTTCTTGTTCAACATTACTTGTATTTGCGGGTCTAGATCACTGATGGCCAATCAAAGTAGTTAAGTAGTTTTGACCACATTGGTCACCTATGACGGATCTTGATGCCCCCGGGGAACTCGGCCAAGTTCCCGAGCTAATGTTACACCTAGTTTCCAGCAAACTCTTAACCGATTTTTACAAACTTGATTTAAAATGAATGATATAATACTCCCATTGACTGATATTGAATTTCATTCAGTTCTGACTTTTGGTTCCGAAGTTACAGGTTGGTTATTGCGATCACATAGTAATTTCTCTTATGAACCGGTACAATCGTAACACCTCATAGGTTTAAAATCTATTGAAATGAACATCAAATTACTTCGATTCGCAGGCCTAGATCATTGATGGCGAATCAAAGATTATTGGAATATATTGTCCACTATCGATAATTCCGGAAGTCCCGGGTTCTGGGCATATTTCAGATCTAAAGCCACTTCGGTGATAATTGATCCAAGCACATGTGACGTTATCTCAGTTTACTGTTTTCAAATACGTATTAAAATACTAGACCTGAAAACTATATTCTGCGCCAAAAACTTTTTTTCAGATATCTGTGACCAAACATCTTTGAATTCCAAAACAAATCGAACATTCCAGTATTCTAATAACTAATTTTAATCCATCAATAAAGTAGAAACATGAGATAATCTTGAACGAAATGGAAATGCCATTTTTCAAATAATGGAATTTTCACAAACATTTCAGAACTAACTGAAAAAAAAGGTTTTCAAATTCGTACAAATCATTTCATTCATTTGCTTTATTTAAATTTTTATTAAAATTTATTCTAAATTCTCATTTTTTCAGTTTCATTTATTTTGAATATGTGTCAAATTTTGAATATATTATCATTTAATTTTAATCATTTATTTTATTCAGAAATTTTTATTCATTTTCTTTATTCGACTTCATTTTATCTATTTTTTCGTTCAATTCTTTGGATTCATTCTGATCATGCATTTTATTCAGATCTATTTAACCTATGTTGTTCACTGTATTAATTTTATGCATTTTATTCATTTGTACAAGTCCATATATTTTAATCGGTTTGTTCGTTTAAATAATCTGACTATTTTTTCAGTCATTAGTTTTATTAATATCATCCAAATTATTAATTTGACGCAATTGATATTGGTTCTAAAACCTTTCTACTATCGTATAATGTTTCATTTTATCATTTAATTCTTTTATTCCGTTTTTTCTTCCTCTTTTTATTAATTTTAGCAATACTATAATATAATGAAAAAAGTAAACAAAATGAAACTGAAATGAAACTTTTTTCATTATATTCATTTTATTGATTTTAATAAAGTTATATATATATATATATATATATATATATATATATATATATATATATATATATATATATATATATATATATATATATATATATATATATATATATATATATATATATATATATATATATATATATATATATATATATATATATATATATATATATATATATATATATATATATATATATATATATCATTGCATTTTTGATTATTTTTTTGTTTATTTATTTTATTTATTTTATTAATTTCGTTTGTTTCTTAGTTTGTTTATTTTACTTGTTTTATTAATTAATCATTCCTTTTATTCATTTCATCCAATTTGTTAGTATAAAACAATTTAGGTTATTTTTTAATTTGATAAATTTTTAAACTGTCTAATTTTATATTTAATAAGCTGAACGAATTTGATTCATTAATTTTATTTTTAATAATCATTTACTCATTTTATTAATCTGTGGGCCTTCCTGCTTTTTTCTATTTTTTTTTTTAAATTTTGTTTATTTTATTGATTTTTGAAGTTCGAAGTTTTGTTCGTGCAAGACACGAAACTATCTTCATCCCACCTATAGTTGGTTACCTACTTTGCATGAGTTCTGAAAACTAATGAATGGTCCAGTAGTGATATGTGTAAGAATTACCTCATCTCACTGCTAGGTGGTTAAATCTGATTGACTTTCGGTTTTCACAGTGTGGTAGACAATAAAATGATCTATCTGATTTTCACTTCGTTTTAGTTAAAACGAGAAGCAGACACTCCTGTTGGAACTATTAATCGACTCTTGGGGGCCCGATTGAATTTTCCAAAATTCGTATTAATATTCTAGGCAGTCAATCGCAAAAAAAATCTGAAATCTCATTCTACGACCGGTAATCGGGGTATCATGTTATTAAAGTATGAGTGGAATTTGTATTGTCTCCTAAATATCTTTTTTAAGTTATTATTTTTAAAATGATCAGCACAAAAACGTAGCCAAATCTAACGCCACAAAAAAATAAACAAAACTATGTTTTACAATTTTTCGGAATTTATTCTTTCAAAGAAATTTATATTCCGTTCGAAGGTATCATTTTTCCAAAAACTCATCATAGCGTTGAAAGAACTAACTAGCTCATCAAACCAATGCTTACTATTCAGCTCAGCGAAAACCGTTTGATGTCAACAATAAACTAGAGCATGTGTGGCACCTCGTTCTTTAAACCAAAAAGATCCAGGCGGTGTCATCACAAAGCCAACTAGCTTCCAAGAGCACAAACCTTGGCTGTTCCTTGAATTCGTCTACATAAATAATCACCTTTAATTACGGTGCGTTCGCTCGTGTCTACCCGATTGTTGTTGACTAGATTGAATGTATGTACATATACATCGTGTCCCACGGTCGGTCGAAATGGAAAAGGGTATGTCGGTAGTAGCAATTAATCCAATTGTCTGACATTGGTAGGGTGATGGGATCCACCCACGAAAGTGTGGTTTTATGTAGATATTGATCCCTGTCAAGAATGGTGACACGGTATCGTGTCGTAGCTGGGATGGCATGTGTCATTCTAATTTGAAACTAATGCATGGGGAATGCAAAGCAGGTTTCAGAAGCGAAAGGATTTATTATTTTCCATTACAGCAACATAGGGTGGTGTTTGTTTATACACTTCGTTGCCTTGAGACAATATAGGAATTGCATTGAATATAGAAGCTAGGCACTTCTGTGGAAATTACTGATCAATTTTTTAAAATTAAGAGCATGGAAATATTGACAAAAAATTCATTCCAGTCATTACACCTAATTATTGAGTTTCTGTAACGCTTTTTTGAATTGAAGGTCTCTGCGATGTTTGCAATAGAGGTACAGAGGTGCACGACATAACTAGGAACTCCTATAGCTTCCGAAATGGTAAATTAACACTGTCTATCCCGATTACAGACTTTGTCTGTTGAATCATCCAACTTACTTCTCGATTATATAATATGTAAATTATATCGTAATTATCGTAAATTGGTAAGGAACTATGATTTGTTATAGTTATTTGTACAACGCTATGATCTTTGTATGCTTGGCTCTGTTATTGAATAAGCCTTATCAAATACTGTTAAAAGCAATGAAATAAGTATTATTGTAATCAGTAAATCAAAATTTAATAAACATCAGTTATTGTTCTACTGCTTTGTCAATTTCAATTAAATAATTTGTTTGGCGCCGAACTGTGCAAATAGGAATGAACAATGAACAATTGTACATTTAAATGAAAATATTAATTCATCAAGAAATAGCGAGCACATACGGATTTTATCTGCATGTGTGATTATGCAATATTGTTATCATTATATTTGTCCCAAAGAAAAAAATGGGTATCATTTCTCTTACCACTTTTGCAGTGATGCCTGCGGCAAGGATTCAGATACACGATTATGTGTGGCCTACCAATTACCGGTTATCAGTCGAGGGCCTCAGCTAGACAAAAGAAGAAAAAAACACTCCCAATGTCATCGGGTATTTCGCAATCCAAACATAGGGAAGACAAAAATCCACACTGGAAATCACTACAGAGAAAAAAGTGAAATCTCTGCCAACCTGCCAATTTCAACAGATCGTTAAAACGTTATCTTTATTTCAATCGGCACTAATTCGTGTGTCCAGAACGCCCACTCATCCGAAAGGGGCCTTTTTTGTGCAGTCCTAGCGCACCTTCTAATCCGACCTTGCTGGTTTCTCGCCCGAAATGCTGCTTGCATTCTTCGGATGACTTATGAGTTTCTTGTGTTTTACACAATAAAGGCCGCTTCAGTCCCGTCAGAATACTTTCGTGCATCCGTGCGACCGGAGTCTGATGGCTGTCTGCAATCACCCACATTCGGAATCAGATACACGATGTACGAAACTGGCTCGCTTTGTTAGCTTAGGCCATCCGTAGATAATTAGGTAATTAATACGCAAGTGGCCTAATGCTTTGCTGTCTGGTCTGGCCTGGATGACTGGTGGAACCATTTGCGAGAGAAAAATAAGAAACAAATGCGGAACAACACCGGCGAGCGCCGAAATTAAAGACCGGGATTTCGCTTCCAAGCAATTTTCGATATTATTTGGGAATCTCTCAGAGGTTCCTTTGTTCAACCGGTCCGAATGGATAAAATTGGTTTCGGTGCCACCACAAATCAAACAAACAAGCCGGAGAAAAATAGTGTTTCGCTTTCATGTTTAATTTTGTTCCAAACATAGGATGATTGGTGGCTGTAAGGATCTCGTCGGGGTCATCTGAACCCGGAGAAGACAATAGATTTTTTCTTCTTTTCTAAAATAAATGTCTCGTTGGTAAAATGCTTTTGAAGAATTGAAATTTTGTGATAGTGTGTGATCAATTTATATATGTAATTGTGAATAGGATCGCGAAAAGAGGTAATGTAAATGGGATCGTGAAAAAGCTTACTTGCAAGTTCCGGAAGAGAAATATTAGATTCCAGCGAGTTTTGTCAACTAATTTGTGATTTTTTGCATAACAATCAACTCTTACGTGAATTGCAAACGATAATAATCGCTTGCAATTAATGTAAGCGTCTGCCTAAATTTCTCGCTTTGTTATTTTGCGTTAATAACACCTTCTTAAGTCTTAACCTTTTTGTCGGCTGGGGTCGACTAGGATGTTTATAACAGTCTATTATCTTTCTCCGGACAAAACCAGCCTAGAGGTCGTGTGCCATCCGGCGGGTTGAAGTTTCTCAACCAAGAATTGATCCACTGGGTTCCTGCTCCCATGTCGTAAGAGACGACTTAAAACAGGAGTCCTCAAGTCAAGGTGTTTCTCCGTGCCGAGGACTAAATGGACGGCAGGACTAAAATATGCCAGTAGCGCACGGAATGTCTTGGGTCTTACCCTTACTGTGTTAAGCAAATCTCTGATACAGTGGACGTTTGCTTCTTCGCAAATCGTGAGATTCAAATGGTGGTCATGTCCCTAATACCCATTTCGAGGCTCGCTATAGGCGGTTATAAGCCAACGTGTTTGGTATCTTCTAGCTGCTGTATAACAAATGCTGATGATGAAATGTGTAGTGCTGTGATCGAGTATGGTTAGAGTAGCACAAATTAATCTTCAGCATAAACGTACAGCAACTATGAATCTATCCGGCCTTGTGCAGGAAGGAAAAGCTTCTATAGTTTTGGTTAAAGAACCATATTTCCTTAAAGGAAGCTTCTGTTGGAATGTCACTTAACCCCGTCTTCGTGGCTTTCAGCAAAAATGGCATGACAAATCCACATGAAATGCCTCAGGTATGTATACTTGCGAATAGTACTATTGACGCATGTCTTCGGCCAATGTAGACGGGCTTTTGGCAAATCTCGGGGGCTCAAACCCAAGTACATTCAGTGGATCTACACAACAATTGTTAGACCAATACTGGCATACGGGCGCCATGTTAGGTGGCAGAAGGGAGAATTAATGGCAATCCAGCTACAGGCAGAGGTGGGTAAGAAAACCAACCGGTACGTACATACACTGGTATTGTTCCCAAAATCTCAACACGTGTAAACGAGTGATGCACATCGAATTCGGTTTGGATTTCGTTCACACGGTAAACGAAAGAAAAACCTCCACCATGTCTCAGTTTATAAAACCAAACCGAGCCACTCAGCACCGTTTACATGTGTGTACGAATTTCAACTTGTGTTGATGTATTCTCAGCAGCGGTTTCGGTTTGGCTTTAGAAAACCGAGCCTGGTTTTTTTCTGTACACGGTGCTTCGGTTGAAAGAAGAAGCAGTAAATTCGTCTGCAGTGCTGCCGAATAGACAATTGAATTGAGTTCAATAAGTAGTAGTTGAGAGTCAATGGGGTAATATCAAAATATATGGTTCTGAGCAGTTGTTAAAAGTTCAACAATTGATGTTTGTTTCAATGCTGAACCATGAAGTGTAGATATGTTTGATTTGGCAAAGTTGTCCAGCGCATACAAATTGATGTTAATGTCAAAATGTTTAAATTGAAATTAAAAAAAACAATGAAATCAGCGATGTCAATAAAATAACAAAAACAATAAAACCAATTAAATTAATGAAATCAATAAAATTAATTAAATCAATTAAACATGACTTGAACCACATGAAACTTCACATTAACACTCAATGTATTCAGAGTGGCCTGTATTTATATCGCCAATAGTCGTATCAATGAGATCTAATCCACGTCTGGTTGCGCTGGTTAGGCGATTCTCGAATAATCTCGAGCACACACTCGCATTTTGTATACATATATCCTTATTATTACTGCTACGGCGCATCGTATTGATACATCTATCTTTGTACAGAGGCAATTGCGTGTATGTGTGTGTTATTCGCATATGGTAAGCAACACAGGCGCAAGTGGGGGGAAACTCACGATTAGGTCCTTATTTACTGAGTGCTGGTAATACGTATTTCTGTTATTTTTGCTGTTACTGTACATCGTTTTGAAACATCTAGAAGGTTTGGTCGTGAACATTCGAGTTTAGAGGAAACTACCACTAAATTATTCAATTACAAAAAACTTAATTCATTGAGAACAGCAACCAACTAACGAATAGCAAAAACACTTTCATTACACACTACACACTTTCTACACAACTTTGCGATATCAAAAATACCCTTGTTTCATGATATTTTTTACCATTAAAACGTTATTGAATACCACTAGTATTGAATATAGCTCGCCATTTCAGATTTTAAATGACGGCAGGCATCAATTTGCGATCTTTTGACATATTTCTTATATTTAAAATGTCCATGTCGCGTAATTCTAGATGACAGAATATCTCGAATATACCGTCATCTTAAATTTTGATCTGCTATCAGAGGTATAAAAAAAGTGGAGGCTATTAAATTTCCTTTTACTTTCGATTTTTGGGCAGTTTCCCATACCAAACATACCCATATTGCAAACTTCCTGATGATAAAGCTTTATGAAAATGTCGCAATATTGAGTTAAGCAACGCCATTCATGACCACGAACATAATTTATTTGAACAGAAATATGTCTGAAGACATTTTTTCAATTACCGAAAAATACCTTATATTATAAAGAAATTTGTTTAGAATTCTTAATAAATATACTAGCAGCACTAGCACAGTCGATAAACATCAACCCGAATACACAACAGCAACACAACCGAAGTTTGGTTTCGTTATTCTCGTCTTTCCTTCCCATACTCGTGTACCGGTAAACGAAAATCAAAACCAAACCGCGGTGCTGTGTAATCGAAACTCGGTTTGGTTTTCGTGTCTCGTGTAAACACAACCAGCGATAAGACCGCACACAATGTAAAGGAAACATAAACACTTGTGAAAATTTGGTTTACCGTACCGGTACTCAACCGGCATTTTCCCACCTCTGGCTACAGGTAAACCATCTTGAAAGGATGGTCTTGATGGCGATGATGGTGCGTTCTCGATAACATCTATAGCTGCTCTAGAGGCACTTTAGAACATAAAACCACTATATGTGTTTCTGAAACAAGAAGCCCTTTCTTGTGCATTCCGTTTTAAAGTTACTGGACTTTGGAACAGTATCACAATAGATCGTGCAACTAGCCATACAAGATTGTGGCCCCAAAGTAAGGGCCGCGCTGGTGCTAGTGTCTACTATCGCGAAATGAGACTAAATCCGTATCACTCGATTTGTAGATACTGTACCGTATTTCAAGCAAAAATCTTTGCAATTTTGTGTGTCGAACAAACGGCACTTCAACAGGGAATTTTATGTAAAAGAATCTATTTTTGCTTTGACAGTCAGGCTACCCTGAAAGCACTTAGTTAGAAAGATTTGAGATCTAAATTAGTAATCGCATGCCGAACTCTAGTTGAAGAACTTAGCATTGCAAACCTTCAATAGGTAACTGGTCATTCCAGTATTACTGGAAATGAATAGGCAGACGAATTGGCTAGAGTGGGCACTGCGATTAACTTCGTTGGTCCAGAACCACCTTTACTACTTTCGATAAGTTGGATAAAGTATAAGATTCGCTCTTGGGTCTTGCATCTGAACACTCCAACCATTGGCGTAGCTTGTAAACTTGCGTTCAAACAAAGATTTTTCTGTTGGATGTAAGTACGAAAATATCAAAGAATTTGCTGCATTTTTTCCAAGTACAATTGCAGTATTCTAGTCAGGGCATTGACTGGGCATTACAAGCTCAATTATCGCATGGCTTACATTCAGCGTGCTGAGTATTATTCGTGTGATCTTTGTGAATCCGATTACGAAACTTCATATTATTTGAAATGTAACAGCCCAGCAGTAATGCAATTACGTATCCGGATTTTGGTTCTTCATATATAGATGAACCTTTTTACAGAGAGCTGAAATTCAAGGCCACGCTATTGTTCATAACCCAGTGTGGTAAAGAGTTATAGTTTAAGCCATATTTGAATGACAATATCTCTTCGGGCTGTTGTCGTTCTGCTCTCAATATCCCCTCGGGGTGTTGACGCTCACTGCTTGAAAAAAAATTTAAATCCTTCCGGGAGTTAGAAGTTTTATTTCTGCTATTGTAGCACCTGCAGATCGTTCAGCATCCTTCCGGGGGTGCGGAATACTCTGTTATAATTGTTCTGTGTCGTTATTTTCCTTACCTCTAACCTTACCCATTTCGCCGATCCTTCCCGTTAGGGAAATGATGAAAAGGTAGATCATGG
Organism: Topomyia yanbarensis; assembly: GCF_030247195.1. Lineage (NCBI taxonomy): Eukaryota > Metazoa > Arthropoda > Insecta > Diptera > Culicidae > Topomyia > Topomyia yanbarensis. The sequence continues at coordinate 284,939,345 of NC_080672.1, forward strand.
CAAGGAACAACCTTGATTCTTGAAGGGTCAAATTACGTTCCTCAGACGTTCACCATTTTAGAAATCAAAACGCACGGTGTGCCAAAAACAGTTATTAACAAATAAAAATTACCATTAACTCGGCCTACGGCATTCGAAAAAGTATCCAAGCATCTTCTCAGCGAATTTTAAAATGATCCATCGAGAGATTCGAGAGATATCGCGATTTGAGGTTCTATGACACGTATCATAAGGCTACTAGCATATACTGACAGGTTTGGTCTTATCTTAATAAACAAAAAAAATATTTGTCTACTTGTTTGGTACTTGGCATTCTAAATATATAGTATTCAAGTATATCCCCTGCATATTTGAAAATATTTCATTGACGGAATCGAAAGTTATAGTAATTTGTATGCGGTCATCGATGGGTTTTCTTTCAGACTAAGCGCGAATCCATGTTTGTCCATTGACTATTTAGAGCGTTTATACGTGCGGCGGCTGTAAGCAAAAACCTTGCCATTTAATTACAAAGGATGTTTTTTATATGCTGCATTGAAAAAAATATGAAAATGTGGTTGTCTATCTAACATTATAGTTGAACGTGTAAATTAAAATAGTTGTATAAAAGTTGGAATGTTTACTTATAAAGGCCATATCTCAGGTTTGTTAACCCATTCTAATTATTTTTTTATTATTGAACAGTTTTCATCAACAACGAAGGAACAGGTTTCATCAACAATGAAGGAGAATAAACAATAACATCAAACAATAGACACCATAATTTTTCCCCAAGCTTATAGTCCTAAGTTAACTCTAAAATTCATCTATAGAAATCTACCCTGAATTAGGTTGTTGTAAAGAGCTATAATGTTTTCAAAATTGCCATTCTTCAAGGTAAAATATGAATGCTTTTCAATGTATCGATTGCAAATCAAAAATATATATCCTATTTTTAACCCCTCCCAAAGCTATTTCTATTCTATTTCTACTCTATTCTAACCCTTACACAACCAGTATTAAAAAGCATCCTGGAAAACACTGCAGTTATTCTGTAGTGCTTTTCTTGTCAATATCAATATTTGAAGTATATTTTCATATGTCACAAATATTAAAACGGCCAGGCCTACTGTGCAGAGATGGGTTTGAAGATGTTTAAAAATTAGACTGTAGTTAAATTATTCATTTAATGAATAAATTAATTAACGAAAATTTTCATTTGTGCCATATAATTCTTGTATATCAAACAAAATGAGTAATTTTTTGGCTCTTGGTTGTACATTGTTCTGTTCGGGAACTGGAGTCACAATATGCCTTACAAGTTAAGAAGTGTTGATACCCTTCGTGTTGTTAGACCGACTTTGTCCTTTTCAAACGTTCGATTCAAACCCGCAAGGTATCTGGAAAATGTTCTAACATGCGATTGTCAAAGATCTTGAATGTCGAATATTTCCAGAGTGTGAACTGTATTTTATTTCAAGAAAATTCGAAGATGGTTAACTCGGAGCTATGCGTACGATAAGCGTCGCAGCTGGAACTCAGAATAAATTCGTTCCAGAAGAGGTTATAAACTCTTTTAAATTCTATATCACGAGAAAATAGATTCAAAGGAAGTGGAGTATAGCACATAGATCTAAACACTGGTCGCAGTGGTTCGTCTCCAACAAAAAAAGTGGAATATAGCAAAGCAGATCATGTGGACCAAATTGGAGTTACTGAATATCTGACAACAGTTATTCTTTCTACTGGGCGAGATTGGCATGCAATTGAAATTCTACAGATTACAGTTAAATTTTGTCATGAGTTTTCTTGTAATAATTCTATACATATCGTTTTCGCTATCTTATTATTTGATGAATTAACAATTCGATTTTTTAATTACGATAATCATGATAAGATCTTATGTAGGGGGAGGGGGAGTTCATCAAAATCTTACGAACTCTTATCTGGGGGGGGGGGGGGTGGGGGAGGTGGAGGTTGAAAAGCTCTAAAAAAGCCGTACGTAATTAGTGTACGGCCTCTTAAAGGGGATATAATAAATCGTTGGGAGTGACTTGACTAAGAAGGTTAATGTTACTCCTTTGGTCCTTTTGATTGGACAGAGGTATTTACACCTTGCCCTGGCTAAGCCTTGGATAAAGCGCCTTTACTCGCTTTTAAAGGGCGAACACGAAATTATTGCGACACATTCAACAGGGCATAACTTTTTTACTATTGGGTAAAAATCAATCAAATTTTGCACACTTTCTCGTTGATTGTATTGTTTACATGCTGTCAAACTCGAAGTCGTGTTTTTCGATTCAACGAAAATGGAGGTGAACCAACGCGAGTCGAGAGAACAAATTTTTTCCAAACACCTGGAATTTCCTGACCTGTCGCACCGGCAGTTGGGAAAAATGTTGAACATTCACCATTCAACCGTCTCCAGAGTGTTGAAGAGATTCCAGGAGCGGTTGACGTTGGACCACGGCAAAGGAGCTGGAAGAAAACCGGGACCGGAGAACAAAAAGACGGAAGGAAAGGTGAAGCGGATGATTAAAGCAAATCCCAACGTCTCAAGCCGTGATTTGGCTAAAAGATCGGCATGTCGCAGAGCTACGTCCAGAATGCAAAGAAGAGAGCTGGACTACATACATACAAGGTACAGAACTTCCCAAACCGCGATGAGCGGCAACAATCGACGGCTAAAACTCGGGCACGGAAGCTCTACGAGAAGATGCTGAAAAAATATGGCTGCTGTGTGATGGACGACGAAACGTATATAAAAGCCGATTTTAAGCAAATTCCGAGGTTGGAGTTTTTCACCGGCAAGAGCAAGTTCTATGTGGACGACAAATTTAAGAAGAAGAAAATGTCGAAGTTCGCCTCCAAATATCTCATTTGGCAGGCCATCTGCTCTTGCGGACTGAGGAGTGAGCCTTTCGTGACAAAGGGCACAGTAAATGGCGAGATCTACAAATCTGAGTGCCTCGAGAAGCGCCTTTCGCCGTTCTTGCAGCAGCACGACGAATCTCCGCTATTTTGGCCAGATTTGGAATCATGACACTATTCTAAAAGTGTCCTGGAGTGGTATGAGGCCATTTTGTTCCAAAAGACATGAATCCGCCAAACTGTCCGGAGCTGCGCCCGGTGGAGCGGTACTGGGCAATGATGAAGCGGGAACTTCGGAAGAGCAAGAAGACAGTCAAAGACGAGAAGGACATGTTAAGAAAATGGAAATAAACTGAGAAACTGGTACCGGATGACACTGTAAAGACTTTGATGGATAAACTTTTCTTTGGATTTTTTAAGTGAATATATGTATAAAACTACCCTAAAATTTTGGTTTGATTTTAAACATTATAAGAAAATTGGCATGACATTTTCGGTGGCGCAATAATTTCGTGTTCGCCCTTTAATTTGCGGCCAAGAAATCCGGATGTTTTTCCAAACTATTCCGGCTGGAGCCGAAAACTGAAAAATCCGACCAGCGACAATTGCAAAAGCTTTTTTACGCCGGGTTTTTTTACATAACATGTTACAAAAGTCCTTAAGACTATCACGTTATAATAAAAATTCACTTTCTAATGCTAACACTGAGGATAATCATCATTTTGAATATTTTTATTTATACTCTATTTTCTTGAATTTCATTGTAAACCTATTGATAGTTTTTCTGTAATCTTTGTTTTTTTCTTTATTTATATCGTTTTATCTAACTTAACTAACTGCGAAGAAATCTAAATTAATTGTGGGTAGCAAGGGAAAAAACTAGAAACATTGTGGGGATAATTATATTTGAATATTTATTGTTTTCAGGAAATGATACATATGGCCCATGTATGTAAGATCTCGTAAGGCGAGGATATCACGAACAGGTACATAGGGTGGTTTTCTTCTGGCTCGTAAGGAGTCTACTAATTGGGATCTGGCTTCACGATATTCAGTGCAAGACCAAACAACATGTTCAATGTCTTCGTAGCCCTCTCCGCAAGCACATTGATTATCTTCTGCGATCCCAATACGGCGGAGATGCGCATTCAACGTATAATGGTTGGACATGAACCTAGACATCACACGAATGAAGTTTCGACTCACCTCCAACCCTCTGAACCATGCCTTCGTTGATACTTTAGGGATAATTGAGTGCAACCACCGTCCCAGATCTCCATTGTCTCATGATGTTTGCCAACTAGTAAGCGTCCTCTGACGAGAAGCGCTATAAAATTCATTGAAGGCAATAGGTCTTTCATAGATGTCACCGTCCAGTGCCCCTATTTTGGCTAAATTATCAGCGCTCTCATTACCCGGTATGGAGCAAAGAGCGGGAATCCACACTAAGGTAATTTGATAAGATTTATTTGTTAATTTAGTTAAGTATTGTTGTATCTTCTTCAAAAAGAACGGAGCGTGATTATCAAGCTTTAATGAGCGTGGTGCCTTAATTGTGCTGAGGCTATCTGTGAGGATGAAATAATGGCTCGGAAGTAAAGTATCAATGATTTCCAGAGTATAGTGAACTGCTGCTAGTTCGGCTGTGTGAACAGAGGCAGGTTCTGCAAGCTTGAAAGAGATCGAGGTGTTATTGTTGAAAATACCGAAGCCAGTGGCCTCATTGATTCGTGACCCATCAGTGTATAACATTTTATGGCAGTCTATAGCTATTTTTGCTTAAGGGGGCGTATTAGACTTGTTTACCTTATTTTACCGGTAGCGATCACCTCACTTCTCTCTAATGCAGATAACGAAGGTAAAAGCCGATAAATGTGCTAGGACTATTTTTAATTACCGAGGAATATGAAAAAATCATATCTTCGAAAAACCTTCAGTTAGGGATATAAGTAAAGGGTACAACATCACTTATGAGTTCGTCTGATAATGTAAATTTGAAAAGTTTCGTCAGTATAAATGAGAGAAGAATTTCTAAAATACTATATTCGCCCACCTTTCCTGACATGAAACGCTTGCTATGTAGAGCCAGTCATATTTTTCCAGTAGTGGCGGATTGATCTCCAAATTCATATATTCAAATGAAATACCATTCCAATTCGGCTAGAAATCACTACCGACAATCGACCCCCTTTTATGTATGTCCTTATATTTATTCGTATTTCACCGGTACCCTCAATTATCGTTACCATTCACGAAAAAAGGATTTAGGGGCTAACAAAACAGCGGAAGTTAAGTGGCAGATTGAACAAAAAAATCTAAGCCACATGCCGTTTGTGCCTTTTGTGTACCAAGAAGCAGATTTCTTTTTGTTCCAGTCAACCGAAAGCTGCTCCTTCAATAGACGATACGTGGCTCGTGTCTAAATAGTCTTGTTATAATTCACCTTTTATTTTTATTTCCTGGCACTTCCTGGCTCAGAAAGAAAGCGGAAAATAGTTGGCATATGGTTCGCTGTTTTACCAGCCTTCATTATTATTACTATTATTATGTTTTGATTGTGCTCACAAGAGCAGGGACGGGACATTCAGTTGCCGAGCTGAACTGTTTGATATAAGCATACGAAAAACGTATAACTCAATAAACACAGGCGTGCATATGAATGCAAACAATTTGGGATAATTATGCGAGTAGGTATGCAAACAGTGCCGACAGACAGAGAGGAATAATTTGAGAAGTGTAGTCCGTGCATTAACTCGAGTTTGCAGCTTGCACTTCTTGCTTGACGTAGTTTGAAAGTAAATGTTCCTGACTTTTGATTAAGTCGCCCGAAAATTGCTTGTGCCAAGTGGAATACAATTCCACGGAATTTCGAAATCAGCCACAAGTCGCATCGAAACACTTCTCTTGCTGGTCGCGTTTTGATTATTTTTGCAACTTTATAGCGGTCTTATTCTGGCCTCGCCAACAATAACCGTCACTAATTGGTACATTATTTCACTTTTTCGGTAGAGAAAACATTAAACATTCGTACCGAAACGGACGGTATTTCGGTTAAATAGCCCCCTTATATGACTAAAGGCTGACCGCGGACCTCCCGCTGATGGGAACGGTTGCTTCCGAACACGTTGCCGCGGCTGCCGACAATCGCGATGATACCTACTCTTACAGCTATGCTGGTTCGGTGGTAGCTAGAGACCCACAATGACGAACATGATGTGATGATGAGATGCCGAATTTCCCGCTGACAATACGATCAATGAGTAACAAAATTAAACGTTACTCCCAATAGCTCAATGCTTGCGATAGCAGGTGCACTGTACACCCATCAGTGTCAAATGGATGAGTTTCGTAGTGGTCACGATAGACAGCGGATGAAATTCCAAAAGCAACTTTGTGGGGTTGAACAACTATGCCAAGGTTATATTGACGTAATTGATATGTAAATCAGTGGATCAGTGGAATATCGTCATTAAACTAAGCGGTTCTTTATCTTTCTATAACAGTGTTACTGCTATTAACCGTATGTGCGGTGGCTGACCCCGTGCGTTGACTGTATCGATGGATCCCTCTCCGGACGATCAAATGGAGGTCGAATTGGGGTCGAATTTGTTATTTATTATTATTATTTATAATTATTTTTCGACCCATTTCTCTACGATAGACACATAACATATGTAGTTTTTTTTTACTTTTCAATAATGAGATGATAATCTTCGAATTAGGTCAATTTGAATAGATATTTTTCTTTGACAGTTACGATTTTCAATATAAAAATCTTTCTACTTACCTTCTAAAAAAGAAAAAAATATTAAACATAATTTGAAACAACTCTAGCAGCACTAAGATGTTATGCGTTTTATGTACTCGACGCACCTAAAGAATACAACTTGTCATAACAAGTATGTTTGTGATCTACGCGGCACCCACAGGTGTCAAACCCCCTCCTACACTCTGACCAGTAGCGTGTAGCAACATAGTATAGTCAAGACGCACGTGCTTGAGGAACCCACTCAATTATGGTAGTAGTACTGGACTGGTAGTGTAGATCTTAACTTCAGCGATTTTGATATTATTCGCCAGTATAGAGATTCCCCTGCGGAGGAGTACTTTTCGGGATCAAACAGTGCTACTATGACACGGATTCCTGCTTCCCAAATACATCCGAGCCCCTTAAACTTGTCCATCTGCTCGACATCGCAATCAAATGCACGTGGAATGGAATCGCTGATCCACACGATAGCGACCATCTGTCGATCGTAGTCTCAATTATTAACGGTTCAGGAATCAATCAAAATTTCGTGTGACCACCCGCGAAACGTTGATTGAAAGAGCAATGCACTCCACTCAAGAATTTCCTCCGGAGGAAGGGTACAGGTTTTTAGCTGTTTCGATTCTCGACAGCGCGAACCTAGCTCTGACTAGACCAGTACCCGGTGTGAACATCCAAAAACGTTCTCCCAATTCGTGATAGGATGAAGAGTGTTCGGACTAAGGAGAAGGCTGCCGCAAATAAGGATTTCCGGGACGATAGGTTACCCGCTAGCTATCGACAGTACGCGATGCTAGAAACGCGAGTTTAATGAAACTATAAATGAAATATTAACTAGAGACCAAACCCCAAGGCCAGACAGAATCAAACTCAACTTGTTTAAGAATCAGCCAAACTCTACCAAAAATGCTTGTTGAATTTATTTAATGAGTTTCTGGAGGATAACATTGTCATACGCGATTGTAGACAAGTGAGTGTCATCACCATCCAAAAACCAGAACAACCAGCCTCCGACAACAACTCGTATCGACAGATTGAATTGCTCTCCTGTATCTGGAAGTTGTTTGAGACAATGGTCCTTTTTTGTCTTGATAATTGGGTCACAGCAAATGGCTTACTGTCAGATACACAACTTAACTTCCGCAAATGCAAAGGGACGAGCGATTGCCTTGCGTTGATCTTGACAGAAATTCAAATTTAAAACAACTTTTTGTTAGACTTGTTATCTGAGAAGCACATGCATTGTTTACATCGACTAATCTGCCGCTTTTGACAAGATAAACCATGATATCGCAATAGCAAAAATGGAGAGATTTGGAATAAATGGTAGTGTTTTGCAGTGGTTTCGATTCTACCACACTGACCGGGAGATAGCGGTTGTTATAGGAGAAGGCCAGGCCCCTATATTCACTTCTACGTCTGGAATACTTCAAGGAAGCCACTAGGGACCGTTGATGTTTCTAATATACTTCAATTATGTACATCTAATTCTGAAGACTCCACGATTATCCTTCGCAGATGACCTCAAGATTTTTCGCCTAATTCGTTCAATTGAAGATTGCAGAGTTCTCCAACAGCAGCTTCAAGTCTTTGGTCGAGCTGATTGGTGCAATACGAATCGCATGTATGTAAACCTGAAGAAGTTCTCGGTAATATCTTTTTCGCGGAAGAAGGATTCGATTTTATTTAACTAGCGTTTACCGAAACAGGAATCGAACGTGTCAGTCACGTGAAGGATCTGGGAGTGATTCTGGATTCTCAAACAACACGTCTCCTACCTAGTAACAATTGTGGTTTTATGATAGTTTTGGAGCCACTAATAAAACTTAGATTACACTTGTAGCGTGCTATAAAACTTCAATTGTTACTCGGGCTATGCAGTTGGTAAAGCATCTCGAGCACTGGGATGCATCTTCAGGATAGCCAAAAACTTTACGGATGTTTATTGTCTCAAATCGCTGAACTGCTCTTTATCCCGATTAATTCTAGAATATTGCCATGAAGTGTGGAGCCCAAACTATAATAATGGCGTTAAGAAAATTGAAAGCGTGCAGCGTCGTTTTTTACGTTTCGCGCTCCGTAGATTGCAGTGGAGAGATCCTGTCCGACTACCTAGCTATGAAAACCGATGTCAGCTGATTCAACTAGCCCCTACATGTTAGAAGGATTACCGCAAGAGCTTTGTTCATCGCTGACACTCTGCAAAGCCGTATAGATGCCCCAGCTATTTTGGAACAAATCAACATAAACGTCGCACCTCGATCACTACGCAACAACATTATGTTCCGATTACCATTCCGACGCACACATTGTAGTATGTGTGGAGCCATCACTGGTCTGCAACGAATTTTTATCCAGGTAGCTTCAGCATTCGATTTCACCGTTTCTCGACAAATTCAGAGTATACGTTTTTCCAGACTTTTTAATCAATTCATTAACAACACTTGACCTCTTTATTCTTTGCTTGTAATTATGATTATTGTTTTTATGTGCGACTTGATTATTAGAAATAAGATTAGTATTTAGGTCAACATCATTGAGGCTTTGATGTGCCTGTTGATGTATTAAACAAATAAATAAAGATGACGATTTATCGGCATCACTATTTAGCTACATGGATCTTCCCTAGGGCTCATACCTAAGCCCTTATCCATACAATTTTTATATCTACGACCTTTATGAATGTCGTGACAATTTCTGCACGTTAAGCTAAAACCACAGACCACAGACGGTTTGGTTTATGTTAGGGGACGCAAATCTGTCGACCTACAAGGACCATTACTGAATACCTCGGACAATTTTTCTCTTGAGCTATCGAGCTGGGTATCGAATCCTCGACGAAGAAAACTGAGCTAGTTTTTTTTTTCGAGGAAGCGTAAACCAGCGCACCTACAGTTTCTTTTAATGAGTTAAGGGGTTATATACAAAGTTGTGGCGAAAAAGTCAGCTAAGTTTGTGATTTTTTAAAGTGTTTTATGCACATTTTATTTGAAAAAACGAAAGACTGTTCGTTGGTAGCACTATCGAAGATAGAAAAAACAAACAATTCAAAAAAAAAAAAAATGACAATCGGATGAATAGTTTTTGAGATATCACGTTCACCGCAACGGTACTTTTCTCAAAAAAACTTCATTCCGAGATAACTGCGTTTCAAGTTTTGTGCCCATTTTATTCGCAGAAGAACCAGCGCGCTGCAAACGGCTGTAATTTAAAATCTAAATCTGGATGAAATTTCACAAAGATTTTTTCATAAGTGTGCACTTTCAGAATGTTTTTTTTTCGATTTTTTGAGTTCCAACTTTGTATATAACTCCTTAAACTATAGCTCAGATCTTAACTGTAAATTATCTCGGGGTCCGGTTCAACTCGAAAGGTATCTGGGGATGCAATATAGGGTATTTTAACAAGAAGTACCAACAAAGAATTAATTTTCTCTGTACAAGAACCGGAATATGGTGGGATGCCCATCCAAGAGAGGTTGTATCAAACAATGTTACTGTTGGGAATAGAACACAGATGCCGTTGCTTTCGATCCGCTGTGAATATACATTTCAACTCGAAAGAATTCAGTATCGTTGTTTGCATATCTCTTTAGGGTACATGCAGTCAACTCATATGATGAGTCTCGAACTACTGCTGAAAAATTGGAATTTTGGAATCTCTCATATCTATGCCTCAATTGATGTGATATCTTGAACTCGGTGGCAATTGAAAATCTCAAGAGGCTTGTCAAGCTTTATTTTCAGAACCGTTTTATGTTCTTGTAATTTGACGACATCCCAATAAATAAAAGGGCGGCTAGGCGGGTAAAACTAGGTGCTGGCGATCGGTAGGCTATTGAAACTTCGTTCTAGGATCCCCGTCGTAACTTGCAGTTTACTGTATAAGTAGTGTAGGATAGCGCAGAATATTAACCATTCTACTCACAATTTCATCCCTGCTCATTATTTCTTATAAACTTCTGAATCTACTGTTTTCTTCGACACATTTATGAAAGATGTATAATACCGGATCACATACGCCTGTGGTCCCAAACACTTTTATAACAAATTCCGAGAGGTCGACTGTTGTAAGACATTTTATACTGATGGATCAAACCTTGAGGTCCGCTGGGTTCGGTATTTTCAAACAAAAAGTCACCGTTTTCTACAAACTCAGGGACTCGGTTCGTTTTATGCTGGAGTGACAGAACTAGCTTCTATTCAGTATACCCTCGGAGTCATTGACACATTACTTTGTCATTTCGGATAGCTTCAGTTCCATCGAGCCTATTCGTTCGATGCATCATAGAAAGAACTCCTTTTAGTTTTTGGGGAAAGTACGGAAGCCACTGAATACTTTATCTGTAAAATCTTTACAGAGGATTGTGGTTCCTTTTCATTACTCCATTTCGAGCAATTAGAGGGTGAACTCTTTATCTAAGGTGGGTGCTTCAGAAGGTGTTATTTATAAAAGGCCAAGCTTATTTTGAAGTATTACTCTTTAGGGAACTCTCAAAAGTTGGCAAACGTCGTGAAGCAATGGGCAACTAGGAAGATGGCCACATTCGATAGTCTCGAATGTATCGACGAAACCTTGGCTCAGGGGGATGGATGTGGGTCGTGACTTCCACCGTGCGTGTCCGGACTCTTACATGCTGGATGCACATCTTCGATGTACTTGGTTCGTTGATAGTGGTGTCTGCGCTTGTGACGACAGCTCTCTCTCTCTTCCTCTCTCTGCCTCTCTCTCTCTCCCTCTCCCTCTCTCTCTCTTTCTCTCTCTCTCTCTCTCTCTCTCTCTTTCTCTTTCTCTCTCTCTCTCTCTCTCTCTCTCTCTCTTTCTCGTGTACCTAATTTTGCTGTTACTGTTTGAGTGTAGCATATTTTTACTGGATAATTATCTCAATACATACTTAGTTTTGTCATTTGGGACAATGTTTCACGAGTTTAATATAATACTAGAGCAGGAAATTATTCATGGCTAACTAAAGGACGGTTATAGATTCACTATTTGTATTTGTAGAATTTTTTACAATTTTATATTTAGAAAAAATACGAATTAGTGTCCAAGAGGCTTATGAAATTTCATGAACCTTCAATGGGAGTACTCGATTGGCTCGAAATATAGACATTTTTGAGAATTTAAATATCCAAAAACGTTTCCATAAAAATCTCTACATATTTATTTCTTGATCAATGAACCAGAGGAAAGTCATAGAGATATTGAGGAAAGATGTTTTTTCTTCATTTAATGTAATTATCTTATTTTTAAACCCAACCGAATACTTATCCAACAAGAACAGTAACACAATGTTCGATCGATCCAGTAGCTGGCCCCCAGGAACCTTTTGTCTATGACTAATCAACCAATAATGTTTCGGTGGTCTCTTTCCATCGTTCACATCGGCATCGGTGCGTCGGTGCTTGTTGATTCCCGCGGGCGCGATTTCCCTCTGGTCCTCAAGAAGATTGTTGAAGCAACTCCCATTAATGATCTTTTCTTCCCTTCGAGGCGTGTGAGCTGCATTTCGGCAGGTGGAGCGAGTGAGAAAATAGCCTACCTACTGCTCTCCAAGAAAGGGAAAAAGATCAAACGTTCTAATCGGACACAACAAATCAGTGAATGGCGCGAAAATTAATAGGCGAAGCAATGGGTTTTGGGTGGTCTACGCATCTGCCCCTCACGCGGAATTGGCCACGTTCAAGGGAACTAAACCGCGGTGAAGCAACGATGTAGAAGAATTAGAGGCTAAGCCCACCTCTCGGCATCTGATTATCATCCGTCATGAACTTGTTTCAGTAATAAGATTTTGGTGCTTCAGAGAGGGGAATTCAGGGAATTATTTTTTTTATGATTTGTTACCGATCGCCGCTACATTTATTTTCTCTCTCACGGAAACAAGCAGTTTGATGGTTTAGCTACGCCTGGGTGGGAGAAACTGTAATTAATCACTTGCTGTTTTGTCTCTGATGTTGGACGACGAACCGAAATCGTCTGCCGAAAAAAGAACTGTTGAATTGGGTGTTGTCGGTCGGCGTTCGTAAAGACACTCCGAAGGTGGCCAATTTGAAGTTCTTTACGCGTTTGAATTTCCCGGCGGCCGATTTTGTTTGTTCTAATGGGCCAAAAATATCAACGGCAAATGATGATTATAATTCTGATCGTTCTTTCTTCTTCTCTCTATTAAGAGTGCCAATAATGATGAAAATCATCAGGTGGCCATGCCCGCTGCGGCCGACGAACGGCAATTAGTCATCTCTAGGAAGGTACCTGCGAACGATCGCCGCAGCTTAGACCCTGTCCTCTTGGTCGGTGTTTGTTTAGGGAAACTTTGTCGGCAATGGTTATAGCATCTCTCTGGTGAATAATTAACCGGCAACATACATTGGTGATAGGATTGTGCGCTGAACAAACGTAATTATAGTGCGGCTTGTGATCGGAAACGTTCTCCATACCACATATATCTGCGGTAGAACTAACGATAATAGGATATATGTATTGCGTATAAACTGTCTAGAATTCTAGAATTTGATCGCACATAAATTTTAAATATCACGTATGCTCCACAAATATTTTTGTAAACTTCTCAAAAACAGGGATGCAATGCTCCTCAGAGCAAATAAGGAAAAGAATAAAAACGCTCTTTGCTCTTTTCATGCGAACCACCGCTCTTCTCTTTCACAATAAACCTCTTCACTCCGATGTGTGTTGCTCCCATGTGTGCATTCTACTCCATGGCTGCACACCTAAAAGAGTAAAAATAAAAGGGTTCCTTAGTGCGAATCTTGGTCCCACGTGCACGGAAGCAGAAAAGGCAACCAAAAGCATTTTAAAATTATTCTTCCGATCAAACTTTATCTGGATTTTAGTTTGATTCGCCTTCCTCTCTGTTTGCCAGTGAAGGGAGGCACTAAAGAGTGTCTGTTCAAGGTGACTCTTTGTGCGAAATTGTGCAGCACCTGGTGCACAGATCTTTCTCTTTTTCGTTTTCAAGATTTTCTTTGTGCAGTTGTTCTGCACATCGCAGTGTTTTCGTGCTGCTCTATTTTTCAGACGTGTATTTCGCTCTTTGTGCACATTGTGTGAGTAAAAACAAGCCTGCTCAGAAAGCTTTTAAAGTTTTTTTTTGATAATTCGTTTATTGTTGTGTCTGTTTACCACATATACATATATATTATTTTAATCATTTTTTTTTATTTCGATTATAGAGTTTTTAACCTTAACGTGCATAGTCCCCACATCGGAAGTAGCGATGACGACAAGGACAAATTCTACGCGCAGCTGGAGCGTGAATACGATCGCTGCCTAAGACATGATGTCAAGATCGTCACCGACGACCTTAATGCTCAGGTTGGCCAGGAGGTGGAATACAGACCGGTAATTGGAAGGTTCAGCGCCCAGCAGCAGACAAACGAGAACGGCCTAAGACTAATCGATTTCGCCACCTCCAAGAACATGGCCATATGAAGCACCTTCTTCCAGCACCGCCTCCTGCACCGATACACCTGGAGATCACCGCAACAAACAGAGACGTAAATTGATCATGTTCTGATTGATGTACGGCACTTCTCGGACATTATCGACGTAAGGATCTATCGGGGCGCTAACATCGACTCGGACCACCAAAATGGTTAAACTGCGTCCAAAACTATCCGTAGTGAACAGTATAAGATACCGGCGCCCGCCGCGGTATAACCTTGACCGACTGAGGGAAACCAACGTCGCGACAACGTATGCGTCGCATCTTGAAGCAGCGCTGCCACCGGAGGAGCAGCTCATCGATGCTCCCTTTGAGGACTGCTGGACCAGGACTAAAGCAGCCATAAGCAGCACTGCGGAGAGCGTCCTGGGATACGTATAGAGAAGTCGACGGAACGATTGGTTCGATGGCGAGTGCCAAAAGATATTGGACGAGAAGAATGCAGCACGCGCAGGGATGTTGCTTCAAGCTACTTGTCTGAACGTGGAGTCATACCGACGGAAGCGAAAACAGCAGACTCGCCTTTTTCAGGACAAAAAGCGCCGCATGGAAGAGTCTGAGAGAGAGAGGAGATGGAGCTGCTGTATCGCTCTCAGGAAGCGCGGGAGTTCTTCAAGAAGCTGAATGACTCTCGCAACGGTTTTGTGCCGCGGGCCGAATTGCGGACGAGCGTGAGGTGGTCGAAAGGTGGAGGCTGAATGGTGCGCAGGCGGACAATCGGGCGTTCGAGGAGGACGATTATGTCAGTGTCGCAGCCGACGGGGATGTACCTGCGCCTACTATGAATGAGGTTAACGAGGTTATTCAACAGCTCAAGAACAACAAGGCAGCTGGTAAGGGTGGTCTAGGAGCGGAACTCTTCAAGGTAGGTCCGGAGAAACTGACGGAATGCATGCACCGAATAATCGAAAGAATCTGGGACAGAGAACAGCTACCGGAGGAGTGGAAGGAAGGGGTCATCATCACAGTGACAAATACCGCATACAAAGCGCTATCCCAGATTCTGTTTCGGTGCCTATCACCGCTGGTAAATGGATTTGTCGGGAGTTATCAAGCCGGTTTCATCAACGGCAGATTAACAAACGACCAAATCTTTACTATACGGCAAAACCTCCAAAAATGCCGTGAATACCAGGTCCCGACACATCACCTGTTCATCGACTTTAAAGCCGCATATGACACGGTGGATCGTGTAGAGCTATGGAAAATGATGGACGAGAATGGCTTCCCTGGGAAGCTGAGAAAACTGATTAAGGCTACGATGGATGGTGTAAAATGTGTGTGTCAAAATTTCGGGCTGCCTCTCGGGTCCGTTTGAAACACGCAGGGGACTAAGACAAGGTGATGGGTTGTCTTGTTCAATATAGCGCTGGAAGGTGTAATGCGAAGAGCGGGGTTCAACATGCGGTGCGCGATTTTCACGACGTCCGGGCAGTTCGTGTGCTTCGCTGACGACGTGGACATAATCGGTAGAAAGAAGGAGACGGTAGCAGATCTGTATACCCGACTGAAGCGCGAAGCAGCACGAGTAGGACTGAAGATAAATGTGTCTAAGACGAAGTACATGCTGGCTGGCGAAACCGATCGCGATAGGTAACGCTTAGGCAGTAGTATTAAGATCGACGGCGACGAGTTCGAGGTGGTTGACGAGTTCATCTATCTAGGCTCATTGCTGACTGCGGACAATAACGCCAGCCGGGATATCAGAATGCGTATTATCTCTGGAAGTAGTGCTTACTATGAGCTTCACAAAACTTTGAGATCCAGAAAGCTTTACCACCGCACGAAATGCGTCATGTACAACACACTGATTAGACCGGTAGTTCCCTACGGGCACGAAACGTGGACAATGCTCGAGGAGGATCTGCAAGCACTCGAAGTCTTCGAAAGAAGGGTTCTGAGAACTATCTTCGGTGGTGTGCAGGAGGATGGCATGTGGAGGAGAAGGATGAACCACGAACTTGCGCGACTCTATGGTGAGCCAAGCATCCGGAAAGTAGTTCAAGATGGAAGGGTACGGTGGGCGGGGCATGTTGTGAGGATGCTAGACAACAACCCCATCAAGTTGGTTTTCACCTCCACCCGGCAGGTACAAGACGGAGAGGAGCGTCGCGTTCCCGGTGGCTGGACCAAGTGGAGCAGAATTTGGCGAGTATCGGGCACCTGAGAGGTTGGAGACAAGCAGCATCTGACCGAGTGATGTGGCGGAATATTGTGATAATATGATGTATAATCAGGAAATATAATATATATTTTAATCTTAAGGTCATTCGCTTTTTCGGGTTAGAAAAATCTCTTATGAAAAATTTCTAACCCTATGTACGGGGTCGGGACTCGAACCCAGGTGTGCTGCGTATAAGGTAATCGATTTACCAACGCTACGCCCACCCCCAACAATCAATACTTATGTTTAAATTTAAATCAATTAGGAATTTAAATTTAAGGGGGTAGGGTAAGGATTTCAGCGAAAAAAACACCTTCTTGCGATTTTTTTAGAAATTTGGATGAAGCGGATTGATCAAAACTTTTGTACATCATAGTGTATCATTTCAAAAACATGCTGTAATTTTTTTTATCTAAATATATCGACAAGCGACTCGGTGACGAAGCTTTATGTAGAACGTCTCTGGAAAAACACGATTTGCGGTGTTAACTGCCATTCAAAATCCACCTAACCGATTTATTTCAAACTTTGCATACATATTCTATGTAAAAAATACCTAAATCTTACGTTGAGCTTTTGAGATAGTTTTTCTATTAAGGGTTTTTTTTTAATCATACAATGGCAGTATTGGCCGTGCAAAAATAGCAATTCCGCCATTTTATAAGTAAAAACACTCCTTTGCTGAAAAATTATTTCTAAAACTCATCGTAGGGATTAGGTTTTTTTTTTCATAGAATGTGTATGCAAAGTTTGAAAAAAATCGGTTAAGTAGTTTTTGAATGGTAGTTAACACCGCAAATCGTGTTTATTCCAGAGACGTTCTACAAAAAGCTTCGCCACAGAGTCGCTTGTCGATATTTTTACATAGAAAAATTACCCCCTGTAATTTAAATGATGCATTACAATGTACACAAGTTTTGATCAATTCGCTTTATTCAAAATTTCTGAAAAAATCGCAAAAATAATTGTTTCTTTTCACGATGAAACCCTTTACCATCCCCTCCCTCCCCCTTAAGTCAATTAGAAGATCGGATGCCTACAACGGTTCGTGATTTGCTACTAACACGTTGAACATATTTTATTACATATAACAATTTTTTCTAGAGTTGTCCTACTGGAGCTGTAGAGCTAGGGTCTCAGACGGGCCGTCAGAATAACGCACTACAATTGCAGACGAGACGGGAAATATCACCCACTAAAAATGATTTTTTTTCGAATAGGTAGTACTGTCTTTACTACCTACATTATCCATCGGCTCTGATTATTGAAATAAATATGGAATTCTCGCAATAACTCTGCAATTATCACGTATGCTAATGACCGACAGCGAATTTAGTACCAGTATATTAGTTTTAATAAAGCATTTAACTTTGAGCCGCGGAATTCACAAAAAAATTAAGTAAAATAACATTGAGTTATTAAGCCGAACATAAAACAAACCCGTCTTAATGTTGATGTACAAATCCTGCCATATATGCACCTGTTATACAATTAATCTGGTTCTACGGATCGATAGAAAACTGTGTTTGTAACAGCATATACGATGATATGCAATGAAATTCGTATCATTTCATCAGCAGAAACTTATAATATCAGAGTTCCAATTTAATACAAATTTTGTCTGCTCTTCTATATAACTCCTTGGTCATATGATATCATTTGTGCGAAAGAACTGGTGGAATTTGGAATTATGTTTTTTCTGCTTTCAGGTGGGACTTTGTCAGTACTCAGCATTCCTCTGAATACACGGTTCAATTAAAGCAAATCATTTTTCACAAATGAAAATATTTTTTGAAATTGGCTTATTAACCAATAGGCTCCATGTAAATTTAAAACTTTGGCAAAATTTTAATAACTTTCTCGAACGATTCTAAAATCGATTTATAGTTTCATACATAGTTGTAGGTAATGAAATTGCCCATCCGACTCTCACTTTTAGTTATATTTGAATGTCTATAGCAATATCTAGTAGCAAAAACGTGAAACAGTTTCATTGGAAAACCTACGTTTTCAAACAAAAAGTCTTCAAAATAAAAAGTTGTTCTGGAGCCACCGACAGAATATTTTACTTTTGATTGTAAATGAAAGGACAAAGTCCATTCTATCACATACTGAAGTTTTAGAGATGCAAATTTTTTTTTTGAATAAACTTGTTCTATTAAACCATGTATCTTATTATACATATTTACACGAAAACGCAAAATTTCGGAAATAGTTTCTTTTTTTTTACAAGAGATTTTTTGTCATCTTTATCGAACCCTAGTTTGTTTTCTTATTACTCTAGGATTCTGCATCTTGTTTAAAAAAAAGCTTTAGATAAAGAGATTGCATTAGTAAATAAATTTTTGTCTTCAAATTTCTTGAAAGATCTATATTATCTTCTTCTCACACTCATTTTCCATTATTAAATATTTTTTTTTTCTATAACATCCATTTGACCATCAAGACGACCAGCAACACAAAACAACTTTAGATACAATGCGAATAAGTAATTACAGCTTTCATTTTTTGTAAGAGAGTTAGATAGTAAATTCCAAGTATATGCAAATAAGTTGTACCTGACTGGGATGAATATTAAAACATTATATTCCGGAACACAGGAATAGGAACCTATCACAGAAGCCAATTAACATGCTTGTCTTGCAATTATAATCACAAATTTTTGAATTGAAAAACATAGCTTATACTCCTACTAATGATATTTTTCAATTCGAATGCTCAGCGTTCTATATCACCGATTTATTATATATTCAGCATATTCAAGAATTTGTCTTTCTAGTTATATTCTTTGAAATAGAACGATAAGCCTTTAAAGTTTTAGTAGTTTTTAAACAAAATGCTTTTCCCCCTGAAACAGACTGACCGACCAATAGAGAACAATCATTCGCCGAGTGTAACTCGAACTACTTCCAGTACTTCGCGGTTCATTGAGCAAGACCGTGCCGCTGGTTTTGAAGCAACAACGGTCGAAGATCCATTGAAAACCTATTCAATATTTGTACACACTTCACTGGATAATTTCAGAGCGTGTCCAAACGGAAGGCAGATGTCGACGCGGTTGCCACCACCGCCGTCGTTGTGTGAATAATTACTTTTCTACCCACTGATGCATGCAACGAATTAAACC
Source organism: Topomyia yanbarensis (assembly GCF_030247195.1). Lineage (NCBI taxonomy): Eukaryota > Metazoa > Arthropoda > Insecta > Diptera > Culicidae > Topomyia > Topomyia yanbarensis. Next base: position 284,958,717 of record NC_080672.1, read on the forward strand.
AATCAACCTTTTTTTTTCGAGCCACGGTTTGATCTAAACCGGCCGGCTGGTCTGTCTCATCGTCACCATCGTACCATACAGTCACCGGATGATGCGCTAGGGGATCAAGGCAACATTCAGAAAGCACCAGCGTGTCGGAGAACAGACCAGTCAAACAAAACGGAAAGATTGATCCTTCCTTCGTGTGCAATCATCCCTCGGACGACGAAGTGAAATACGGTCGAGAAGACGTGATTAGATCAACATTCCTCAGACAGATTTTGACTTCTGCCGCAGAAGTCGGCCGCCCTGCCAATTAAGATGGCGCTACCCAGTGTTATAAGTCCACTGTTTTATGATACCGATCAAAAACGATCATGTGGGAGCAAAAAATATAGCAGCGAACCCTCAACACAAGATGATCGACGGACGTGATCGTATGTGCAGATGTTGATGCAGACCAATGCATGCAATAAAATGATCGAAAATCACAGTTTCGTGTGCGAGATTTATGGATCTTTTGGTCAGCTCGATGGGCAACGTCATGGTCGGCAAGGGGAGCACCCGAAAAAGGCTAAATACATGACTGATCGCCCCCGGGTTAAACATTTTAGTGCCTCTCCACCGACTTTGACGGTCTCAGCCGGCTGTCTGCCGTAACTGCCAGAAATGCAGCCAATGTTTTTTTTTCCTTTGGTCTCCGAAAATTATAGGGTGCTATATTGCAAGAAACTCGGACCAATTAAACCATGAAATGTTTGGCATGGTTACATACTGTAAGGTCATAACGTGACCGTTAGTATTAAAATGACAAATCACGGCAAATCTTCGTACTACTACTACTACGTGACAATTTTTTGCAGTAAAGAACATGTTTTAGAAAAGTTGCACCAGTTAATCATATTTGCAATTAATGTGATATGGTTTATTTTCTTTCGTAACATATGCGAATGGAAAATTATTTTATTTAAAAAATCGCCTTCCTTTTCGATAACTGCTTTGCCATCGGATTATCCATATAAAACCTTTTTAAAACTCTAAAAGAAGAAAATCACTCGATTTATTAGATCATCACGAATCAAATCATGCAAAATAGTTGCTGGAAAAACTATCGGCTTAGTTGAATGGTGCTTTTGAAAAAGTGATACCTGGCATGAAAAGGTAATTGAGGGAAATCTAAATTAGAAAGTTTTAGTAGTTTTCAATAATGTTGCCAGGCAAAAAAAAATATTCCAAATTTCATTTTCGCCATTAACAGAAACTATTCCTGGCAGCACTGCTTCAGCGGAACCCAATCAGATTGATTGTAATAACTTCTGTTCTACTGATAATATTTATAACTTTTAGTACTCAAATGAAAGATTTTAGTCGCTTATTAGCCTTATTCGTCGTTGTGTAAACCAAAAGTTATAGTCATTTAGAAACGTGGTTGTTTATGAACAAGAAGGGCATGCGGGGGTTAAAATGCCATTGGAATTCTGAGCAGGAATTAATTGTTGAAGGGGATAATGGGAGAAGAGCAATATTGTGTCCACTGGAACTCAGAGCAGGATATTTACACCGGATTTAATGAAAATAGGACCATGATTCCATCAGTATCTGGAATAAATCATAATCTTCAGCGGAATTCTATCTTGAGAAGGATTCCATTTGATATTTAAGAAGCTTTTCTCTAGAATCCTGCATCAAAATTCAGAGAAAAAATCGTAGAAATACGGATAAATATTCAATCGAAATTCTGAAATAGATTCCATTGGGATGCTAAGAAAACTTCGATCAGAATCCTGGAAAGTATCATTATCCCAAGAGATAGCCAGAAATTTTTAATGAATTATTCTGGCTGTATGGAACAAAGCTGTTAACCAAATTTCACAAAAAAAATCAGAAGTACATTTATTTTCGAATCAAAATTTAAACATATTTCGAAATTTATATTTTTACCATTTTTTTGTTAACCATTTTTGTTAAAGACCTATTGAGTCAATTTGTCAACAGTTTTTACGGCATTTAATTAGCAAGGGACTGGAAGATGAAGTATATTTTTCAATATTTAGAGCCATATTACTCAAGGGAGAGCAAGGTGTTGAAGGGAGAAAGTTTAGAAAAGCGTGGGAGGATCATATATTCCAGCTTAGAGCTCCCCGGCGACTTAACTTTTTGTCTGCTACCGTAGGAGTCAGCGTCTTTTGGCATTAGAAATGCGAATCACCTGAGTCTACGGCATGTCCGGACAAGCGTAAAGTAACTTGTTACTTCATGCTGTCGGAACCGACACCGAAATTTACCTAAATATTTATATTACCTGAAAGAATGTAGTATAAACTTACAATATAAATATTATTGATATGTAAAACCTATAAATATTTCCAACTGGCTTTTAACATCAAAGTTATCTGCATACACCTTAAAAGTAATTGAGCCAAACTTCTTAGCCCGATGGTCAATAAAAATGGACCCCGCACGCACCAGCATCTGGATCGGAATGGAAGAGAACAAGAAAGCTCCTCAAGAACGAACCGCCTGCTTAAAATGCAGCCTTACCAGCTACTCATTTTATCCTCTAATTTCACTTTCCTTATTAACTGTGTGTGATTTTCTCCGTTTCGCATTCGAATCGGACGCATCTGTTACTGTTCGTAGCCGGTTGTGGCATGTCCAGCTGAAATGATGATCGGCAATGTCTGGTCCAAATTCCTGCTGCAGACGTGAACCCGCGACTGACTGAATCCAATTAAAAGGCGCACAAAAACAAATCGCCCGTCGAAAGCTGCACCAAACAAGTAAAGCAACGTATAACCCAGGCTTCCTATCGCAAAGCGCTTCATTCTGTATACCAACTAAACACAAAATCACGGGTCCCGTCTGCTCCCTCAGATATCTCTGCGTCGAAGAGAACTGATACAAAGCATTATTATCAGTGAGGCCGGACCAGTGGCCCACGACGGTGTGATGCAATTTTCCTCTTTGGGTAGCTGCCGTCGTTGCACCGAACTTAGTCAGCAGAATAGCAATTTAAATTCTTTTCGCGTTCACCTTCAAAGATCGCGTTTTGTGTGCCATAATTTGGGGTACGTAAAATTTTAGTTCTTTCGCCAGTCAAACGCGATTGTTTTTTGTCTATAGCCGTTCGAAAAGCGGTTCTCGAAGGATGATAATGACGGCGGCTGTTGCCATTATTCTGTGCCATAATCACTAACAGCCAGCACGAGTCTGGCACGGATCATCGATGAATTATTATTTCTTCCAATCGGGGTTTTTCATTATAGTATCCTTTTAGCTAGTAAAAGCTAGAAAAAACGGTATTTATAAAAAAAATAATTGAAGAAGTTTTAACCTTAGGGTCATTCCCTTTTTTCAAATTAGAAAAAATCAAACCTTATTTTCAGAGTCGGCCTATCAATTACGCTATACTCGCCGACAAAAATGTTAAATTTAGAAATAATTTCGTTTTGAGATTACTGTAATCGTTTATTCAAATATGTGGTTTACTAGTTTAATTTTACTGGATTTGCAACCCTATGTAGATATATATTGAAATATTCAATCATCCCTTTGCATTGGACCCGAACTAGATCTTCCATCTCGGGAATTTATTTCCTGGGATTTTTGGATTTCCCGGGATTCCCGTTTATAGTGATATCATGCTTAACGCAAACACTATTTAAGATAAGGAATGTTTCTAGAACGTCTGCAGAAATATTTGGTCGTTTCATCGAATGCATATTTCGTCTAATTTGTTATACTATAACTGTAATATCTGTAAATTTTTTGATGTATGAAAAGAATACATTTCGCTGTATCTGCCCAATATCATGCGCATCCCAAATCTTTAAATGTCGCTTTCAAGAAAGCAGGCAGGATTTAAGATCAAGTAATCCAAATTCTCGCCCGTAACAGGAAATCGATGGTAGGCTTCATCCATCGCTGCACAGTTCGTTCATTATCTGTTTGATTTTGATTCACACTTAACTCGGAATGATGCTGATCCTACTGTGACGGAAATGGAATCCATATATCACAGTTTCTCATTTGATAGGAAATAACTGCACACTATCCTGAGCAGCTCAATCTTTTCATTCAAGATTACCAAAGAAGGTGCTTTGCATTAAATTGATCACATTCCTTCGTATCAGAACAACGAATTCCAATTTTGGACAGTAACTCCAGCAGCATATCGTCCCAATCGTAATCGTAATTACCAAAATTTCAAGAAAAATAATCAAAAGAAGTTGATGTTACGTAAACTTATTGACGAGTTATCAAATGATTGAATAATGTGTAGGCTACCATATCGCCATCTTCTGATAACTGCTTTTAGGATAGATATACATGCAATCAAACGGATTTGAAAACTTTTTAATTTGTTTTTTTATTTTCAAGAAAATCATTCATTTTTTTGTTTTCCTTCTATATTCCCGGGATTTCCGGGGAACTTTACTATTTATTTCCCGAATCCCGGAAAGCTGAAAACCGTCAGGAAATGGGATCTCTAACCCGAACGACACCTTCACAGAGTTGTAACTTTGTAACGTAACAAATAAGGTGCAATTCTTCAATATTCAATAAAACATCGTTCCAATTACCGTTCCCAATAAATTATTTTATGAGGTAAGGCCACCACACAACTTTTAAAAAGTCGAATTGTGTTGTAGTGTTGGAGCCCTCTCTGCAGTAACAGGTGGATCTAAAATTTTCCTACCAAAACATAACTCGTATTATGTACTACAATTCTTCTGAACATACTATTCAGCTAAATCTAACCATTATCTCACAAAAATGTATAGTTGGTGGGAATCGAGTACCGATACACAACCATGCACTGCTAGGCCCCATGCAAAACTGACTCAGACATCACTTCGTTAAAAGTTTAATAACTTCTTTTAACAAAGCCGGATTCACTAGCATTCTTCAAGAAAGTTGTAGTCAATTAAATGATCTTTCTTATTTTCACTTACAGTGATAATACTATGCATACAGTGCCACCTAGCGGCGAAAATACGAGTTAGTGGGTTTTCTCCATGTAAATTGTCCAAAAATCCCATACAAACTTCAGGTACCTTGGTCCGGTAGCTAGACTTGTCAGATTTGCTTATAATTTGCTGCAAGTACTCCTGGTGGAACTAGGAATCGACTCAGGGGTGGGCCGATTGAGTTTTCAAAAATTCATCATTTTTCTGGGCACTCTACTGACCAACTTATGGCACACAGAGTTGAACAAGATTATTAAAAGTCTATATGTTACCCAGGTAATCAATAAGCATGGAAAGCGCTTTTTAAAAACCGCTTCTGGCAAAATATAGCGCTCCATTACTGCTGTGCCTTGAAAATGTTTTTACGGCTTTTCTGCCTTTAGAAATGCTGATCAATGACAAGTTTGTTTTAAATAGTTTATTGAAAGCAGGTTTATTATAGTTATTCATAAAAATGCTAATATGTTACAAGAAGCATCTGAAATCCAAATAAAATGCTACTTTACTACGTATACTAGTATATACTTGGGTAGGTTACTTGGATAATATGGAAATTTCACAAAAATGTATAGTTCGCGGGACTCGAGTCCTGATACACAACCATGCACTGCTAGGGCTCATGCAAAACTGGTTCAGACATCACTTGTAAGCAAAGCCGGATTGACTTGCAGCCTTCAACAACGATGTTTTTCTTATTTTCACTTATAGTGATAATATAATGCATACAGTGCCACCTGGCGGCGAAAATGCGACGAGGAGAATCTGAAACACTGAAACAAAAACCATACTTTATGTAAGGTCGTCTGTTCTTATGCACAAAAAATTGGTCTTGTCCAAAATTTTTTCATTTGGGAATTTACATATTTTTTATGTTCTCAATTGGATCTTGCAAATTGGACATTGTACTACGCTTGAAGAATAACAAGTATTCCATAAAAATATGGCTACACACCTAAGTGCTCGGTCGGTCTTCGAGCGGGCCTAGTGCTAGTGAGGTTATAAAGAGCGTATCTCGGTTGGTGGTGCTGCTCGGGTGGACTAGCATTCTGATTCCTAATTATTGAAGAAGTCCAACTCGGACCTAGCAAATATCATTGAAACATGTCAACCAAAGTACGCGAATAAAATCTTATGCTCTAAAGGGTTTGTAATTTTTTCGCAATTTTCCCATAGGCGAGTTTTCTTCCAGAAAAGATCAAAAATAGTCCAACCATTTTCAATTCCGGAAATTAATTTAATAGTTCGTTCATCCCGCAATAAAAATTTAGAAAGTTTTTTTTTACAATTTTGTTGAGTTGTTTGCAAAACAAAGATACCGATTTGAAGTATAGCGTCTGTAGGGGAACATGGGAAGACTTGACCAGGTTTTCAGGTAAACCTGCATAAATCTCCAAAAAAGCCCTCAATCCCTCAAAAGTCAATGAGATATAATGTGCAAAGTTGTGCGTGTTCCTTTTGCAGAATTTTTAATTTAATTTTTGAAAAGTTACAAAAGTTTTTCTGTGATCGTTTTTTTTTTTGGTCAAGCCTCCCCACTGCGGGGAGACTTGACCAAGGCCTGGGGAGATTTGACCAAGAGAATCTTGAAAAATCATAACAAAAAATAATGACATAAAAAATACTGTAATTATTTTTTTTCATATTCTCGAGTTCCTTAGGGTTGCATTTAATAAATTTCGATTTTTTAATGCATTTATTTTTAAGGATTAACTGTACTGCTTACATTGCATGTTCACACGTCACAAAAATCAGTCCTACCACTGGTAACTTTATTTGCTAATACTAAAATATATAGACTTATGTTTGAGGTGGGATTTTTTCATGACGTGATAAACATTAACAGTAGATACCACAGCATAGTAAATATTAGGAATTTTGTATCTTTCTTCAGCTAATTGCCACTTGGTCAAGTCTCCCCATAAAATCTTGGTCAAGTCTCCCCAACATTAGTTATTGCGTTCAATGTCATGCAAATTCTAGAAATAACTATTCCAATGCTCCAATTTATGTAAAATCATTTCACTGCTTCATAAGGAATAAGATGATATATTAGTACTTTAATAGTAATTAGTATTCGAGTAGATATGTTCATACAAAGTTTGATAAAAATTACATAATTTAATGCAAGTTTATTAATCATGGAATATTTTCTATAAGGAAAGAATTTTTTATTTCAAACTTTTAAAATTACCTTAAGGGTTCGAAACATGTATAAACATATTTTTGAAAAAAAAATTAGGAACCGGATAGAAGACGCCATAGCCAAAAATAGAATTTTGCACTTGGTTAAGTCTCCCCATGTCCCCCTACACAAAATTGCTTTCAGAAGTATGTTCGCTTCGAATTTCTTAGCTGCATCTTTGTAGCTTCACTAAATACCATCTACGGTGCATAAAACGCAATGGAAGTTACTTTCAAATTGACCTATAGAAAAATGCGAAAGGGGCCATTCATAAATTACGTAACGCTTTTAGGGTGGGATGGGGTACGACAAGTTGTGACATAGGGGGAAGGGGGAGTTAGTTAGATCGTTATGTAACATGTTTTCACGGAAGAAAAAAAAAATCTAGGGATTTTTTACGTAATAGGGGAGGGGCGATGGAGAATTTTGTGACAATTTGTTACATGGGGGAGGGGGAGTCAATTTTGGCGTTATGCAATTTATGAATGGTCCCAAATCTGTTTTTATATAAAAATTCGATAGCGATGCATCCAGTGTAAATATTAAGCATTTCACTATATCATTTATTCACTCATTGAATGCTTACTGAAATTTTGTGCCATAATAGGATAAATGCGACAGAGATAGAACATGTGCAAACGCTTCATATCTGCGTTATTCTACGTGCACACATTGGTTGACGTATTTATCAAGGTCTGGCATGCAAATAATCCGCACGCATTTATTGGATTTCGACTGTACGAGAAACACCTGTGCCATCGTTCCCCGGGTTGGCGTGTCCTGCTGAAGGCAGTCCGTTCGTTTTGCCTCCAGACAGGACCGCAACCGGCTGGACGGCGCAATACACCCGGCTTAGCTGCATCACCGTCGTCATCATCATCGGCACCATCTGAGCGCATCCAGCCAAGTGCATATAGTTATGGATGCACAAGGCAAGACTTGTGGCGCGGCAGCAGTTTAACAGCCAATTTTTCAGTCTGATGATGCTCCAAATTGCATCCTCGATGTCGGGTGAAAGGATAAGCGAGCTTGCATGATTTTCCATTTTTCCTTACCTCCTCGGGATCGGTTCGGGAATATGGTGATTAAAACGGGGAATTTAGAGCAAGCATTTTAGAACCATAAGTGTAGAAGAGGATCGTAAAAAAAGAGAAATCGCCAAGCTTTGCATGTTTAACGCACTTGTACTTTTGTTATTTTTAATGAATAGTAACATTTTATGGACGGATAATTTCGACCAATTTATGCTTTTTGTTTTCTCATTTAAGTATGATCCTGTTTCGGGAGCCCTTTTGTAGGTATTACTGACTGGTGCAGCCGTCGTCTCTGTGCAAATGCCTTTCTTGGCATGGAATGATGAACTGTTTTATTGATGCTGTCTACATTCCTTCTGAAAAGCGACTCCACTGCAATATCATGCAACTGCACCTGGATGCTGTTTAAAACGCATTTTTACAGGCTATCGCAAAGAATGTGATCGTTGTTCTTGGTGACTTCAACAAACCAGGGATCATTTGGGTCGAGTCAGGACACAAAGAAAAACAAAAACAAAAAAAAAAACAAGTTTAGTAACTATGCACTGTTCACTGTCGTAAATTGATTGGAATGTAGTGCACGTCCTAGTATGCTGCAGTTACCCTCTACGATTGACTACTACTGTACTGTGTTGAAACCTCTGTATAAATGCCTAGGAAGCCATCCTAGTCTAACAGAACTCCTCAAAAGGTAAAACGCATTTATACCAAAACTCTTCGCTCGTACACAAATCCACTGCATCCTTTCTCGTAGCGATTCTTGGTCAATTGGTCGAAATCCATTTGGCCGAATGTCGTTTGGCCGAATGTCGTTTGGCCGAATGAGACATTTTGCCGAATGCCGTTGAGCCGAATGTCACTTGGTTGAAAGGGTCATTAATCGAAAGCCGTTTGGTCGAATGCCGTTTGGCCGAATGCCATTTGACCAAAACCAGTAGAATATATTTAGCCTTCTTTATGTGTTGGGGTCAATATGACCCAAAATGCTATAACTTTTTAAGTTTTGCGCCTAGAAGTTTGGAATTTCTTGACTTTTCTTCTTTCAGTTTAAAATTTAAGTTAAAAATTTTCGGATATTCTTTAATTTACGAATAAGGTGTTAGCGGGTCATATTGACCCCGATTCAGAACACAATTTTAAGACACATTTTTAGACAAATCTATACGAACTTGTACCCAAATTGTGTGCTAGAGTTTCAATTTTCAGTTTCCGGTAAATACTACCGGTTTTGACCAGGTTGGCCAGCGGGAATCGGTGCCGAATGGGATCATGTTTGGCGTGCATAGATGTATGCAGAACCGTCATCATAAATCACAAGTTTATTGACAGAATACTAATAATAAGCACAACCAAAACAATAATAAGAATGTACATATCAGTTTTGCACATGATTGGACCGATTTTGGATGTTCCGCATTACGCTTTCGATGCTTATTCCGGCGATACAATAGAATTTCTCATAATACTGAACAAGTGACAATGTGGTCAATCGATGAAACTGCTTCCAATGTTTTGTAATAAGCTTGAAGGCTTATATTAATTCCAATCTAAAATGATATTGATACTCTGATTCAAATACTGGATTCTACGCGAAAATGCATGAAGTATTTTCGCGAGAGCCTAACACGAGCTGAGCGGCCGCTTTGAACGAACCGAAAGCAATAAGCACTGACACCGTTCGTGCTAGGTAACCTTCGTGCTCGAGCTGTAGGATTCGAAGAGCTAGCAAAACGAGTTAGCACAATGGTCTACAATGGCGAAGTAGCGACTACAACTGCGACAAATTGCTCCCTATTTGCCAGCTACTTCTCAAGTGTCATCACGACTAATGCGCCATCTGCCATCGAGCTCAACAACGCGGTCCGTGATGTTCCTGTTGGTGCGGTGGATATGGCTGTATTCACCATTTTAGAACAATCGGTTCTCTCTGCAATACAAAAAATTAAATCGTCTTATGCTCCAGGACTAAGTGCTATGCCTTCAGCTGTTCTGAAAAAATGTTCCGATATTTTAGCGATCCTACTGACGCACCTTTTCAATGTGTCACTTCAGCAGCAAAAAAATCCCCTAATTCACCCTAGCGAGAAATTTTGGTTTTTACCAAATTTTCCTCCTAAGGGTGAAATATAGCATAGTAAAAAAATCGTTTATTGGAAGTGTTCAGTCATGTTTCCGGAACACAAGAAAGATGACAAAAGTAACATCAAGAACCACCGGGGAATCACTTCGCTGAGAGTCGAGTCAAAAAATTTCGAATCGCTTATCAACGAAGTGCAGTTTTCTGCCAGTAAACATTACATAAGCACTTGTCAGCATGGATTCTTCCCTGGTCGATCGGTTGAGACGAATCTAGTTAGATTTCCATCGTTTTTCATAGAAAAAATATCCAAGAAACATCAGGTGGACATGGTCTACACTGATCTTAAGGCCGCTTTTGACACAGCTAACCACGCGATACTGCTAGCAAAGCTTGATAAACTAGGATGTACCACGAGATTCTGCCACAAGCTGCGATGTTTCCTTGTACACCGCGAGGTCGTCGTGCAAATTGGTGACAACGTGCCTGAATCCTTTTCTAATAATTCCGGAGTTTCTTAAGGTAGTACACTAGGTCCGTTACTGTTTTCATTATTCGTAAATGATGCGGTTTTCGTTCTTATGCGTGGAGGGAAACTGCTTTATGCTGATGACTTGAAAATATTTCTTGAAGCCGATTGCCGTGAGTTACAGTGTCTCATCGATATATTTTACAACTGGAGTCAAAGAAATATGTTGATTCTTAGTGTTGCGAAATGTTTTGTCATAAGTTTTCATCGTACAAGAGACATGCTTAATTTCAACTACAATATTGCTGGAACTCAGCTGCAACGCGTTGACCACGTAAAGGACCTAGGCGTTATTCTTGACGAAAGGCTTACTTATACCAATCACTTATTAGCGACTATTGACAAGTACAATAAGTGCCATACTTTTTCAATTAGAGCTAGTATTAGTGCAAATGAGATAAAAATATCCGAATTCAATTACCCTTGAAAACACATGAAAACAAGAAAAGTTATGTGTATCATGTCAAAGAACGAATTTTGCAGCTCTTCAAGATTTACACAGATAAAAATATTTTGTAATTTTAAGTTTATTTTCATGCACATATTTGGAGCATGAATATAAATGTAAAATTAAGTTACACCACAAATACACACGACTTGTCGTACTTTCTTCAACGAATTTTATTATAATTTTACACGTGGATTGAAAATTACAGTTTCTTTAAACGGAAAACCAATGCACTTCAATGTATTTTTACTCGAATATTGTTGTAAAATGAATGACATGTAATATTACACGAATGAAAGTGTAAAATTGTATGCTGTTTGATGCTCCAATTGATTTTAACGTAATTTTCAATCAAATTTTGGATTCAATCGTTGTATGTTTACATTCGTATTGATTTACATGTCGCTTAAATTTCATTATTTTTTGGTGTGTACAATCTGAATTATTAAAATGATGATGTTAACTATTGAGATTTTCGAAAAATGAACGAAAAATCTATCAAAATTGTTAAATTTTAAATAAATTACTTTGAAAAGGTCACTTAAACTCATTAGCTGAAACATGTGAGGGCATCACTCAATGTGAAATTCCTAAAGGACCTAATTGATTTGAAATACAAAGTATTCAAGTTTTTCTTAGAAATTATATACCGGACAATAGAAGACGACTTTCATTTTTGCGGCTGCGTCGTTTAGGTAAACCCCGAACGTACTAAAGGCTTCAAGCATGTTTTTTTCGAAGCCAGTTGACCGGAAATGGAACACGAACTGAACTTTAGTGTATTCAAGGTTGCCTTCTCCAACAACGCACACAGGATTTTTCATCGTATTTTTTGGTGAATAAATAATTATGTGTCAATTTTGATCATATTTTCAGCGTTTTTCTGTATTGTTTTTTCCATATTCATTGAGATATATTCATTCCATGAATATTATTACATTTACTATACGTAGGGTAAGGTGGGGCAAATCCGACCGTTGGGTAAACCCGACCCCCCTCTGTTACCGATAATCAGAAGCACTATGCGAACTAATATCAATGGTGTCGTGTAGAGCATCGAAAATAATCATAATGGTGGCATGACAGCATTTAATAATCTACATTGAGATGCTCCAACGACAAAAAGTGTGTTTTTACAACTTTTGATTTGACTTGTGTTCATTATTGCCTACAGGATATTTCTGATTGTTAAAGTGATTGCATAAAAATGTAAGTGGATTTAAGTTCTTTGAATAAAGTCCTACAAAGTGCGTAGATGAATTTGGTTCAACCTTTTTCATAACATTTTTTAATTGCATCGTAATGAAAAATGACGCGGTGGAGCAAATCCGACCTCTAAATAGTGGGGTAAATCCAACCGCTTTTTTGCTAAGAAAATGTTTATTTATCAATTTGAAAAATATTTTTATTATTATTATTTATTATTTTTTCGCACAATAGTTCATAATTACAAACGAAAAACAGAAAAACGTGATGAATATAGTATTCGTCGAGCAATTGCTCCGATGCAAATAGGAATATTTTTACGTGCTACTGCTCGTGATTTTAACATTCCAAAATTGACATTGAATTCCATTTTCTTCATGTTACAATTGAATAACATAGCATTCATCGATTTATCATTGAACAACCATAAAATTTGGGTAATAGATGTACTAAATCAACCAAAAACATATGCGGGCGGGTTTACCCCACCATTTTTAAAAACAGCAAAAATTAACATTTTCGTTAAAAGCTTGGATCTCAAAATATTCCCTAGATCCGAATATAATGCTGTATATAGAAAGTTGCCCAGAAGTCTAACTTTTAATTTGGTATATAAAATGACTTGATCCGATGTAAAGTGAGCATTTTACAGCCAAAACCATTTACTAGGTCGGATTTACCCCACATTACCCTATAAGTTGGACGTTTTCCGTCCATTTTAAATTTCCTAATACATAGTATACTAGCTTTTTTATTAGTAACATTTTATTTCAACAGCTCGTGCATTATGCCATTATCCTCTCTTTTCATTATATTCATGTCAAGTTTTATAATCGTTATATGTATTATATTTCTATCATTTTGCTTAATTTTTACTTGATTTTAAATTATTAATATAATTAATTCTTAACGGGCGTTTTATATTTTATTTATTGTTAGATGGTATTCGGTACGAGTTATTATTTGTATTGTGCACAATTCGTAACGTCTGCATGTTAATACTATTGGGGCTTATATTATTTGCTATATACATATGATGTATAAATTACATTTTGTTTCATATAATTATTGCATTACTTTTTATTATTATATGAACTATATTCATTACATTTGGATTCAATCGTTGTATGTTTACATTCGTATTGATTTACATGTCGCTTAAATTTCATTATTTTTTGGTGTGTACAATCTGAATTATTAAAATGATGATGTTAACTATTGAGATTTTCGAAAAATGAACGAAAAATCTATCAAAATTGTTAAATTTTAAATAAATTACTTTGAAAAGGTCACTTAAACTCATTAGCTGAAACATGTGAGGGCATCACTCAATGTGAAATTCCTAAAGGACCTAATTGATTTGAAATACAAAGTATTCAAGTTTTTCTTAGAAATTATATACCGGACAATAGAAGACGACTTTCATTTTTGCGGCTGCGTCGTTTAGGTAAACCCCGAACGTACTGAAGGCTTCAAGCATGTTTTTTTCGAAGCCAGTTGACCGGAAATGGAACACGAACTGAACTTTAGTGTATTCAAGGTTGCCTTCTCCAACAACGCACACAGGATTTTTCATCGTATTTTTTGGTGAATAAATAATTATGTGTCAATTTTGATCATATTTTCAGCGTTTTTCTGTATTGTTTTTTCCATATTCATTGAGATATATTCATTCCATGAATATTATTACATTTACTATACGTAGGGTAAGGTGGGGCAAATCCGACCGTTGGGTAAACCCGACCCCCCTCTGTTACCGATAATCAGAAGCACTACGCGAACTAATATCAATGGTGTCGTGTAGAGCATCGAAAATAATCATAATGGTGGCATGACAGCATTTAATAATCTACATTGAGATGCTCCAACGACAAAAAGTGTGTTTTTACAACTTTTGATTTGACTTGTGTTCATTATTGCCTACAGGATATTTCTGATTGTTAAAGTGATTGCATAAAAATGTAAGTGGATTTAAGTTCTTTGAATAAAGTCCTACAAAGTGCGTAGATGAATTTGGTTCAACCTTTTTCATAACATTTTTTAATTGCATCGTAATGAAAAATGACGCGGTGGGGCAAATCCGACCTCTAAATAGTGGGGTAAATCCAACCGCTTTTTTGCTAAGAAAATGTTTATTTATCAATTTGAAAAATATTTTTATTATTATTATTTATTATTTTTTCGCACAATAGTTCATAATTACAAACGAAAAACAAAAAAACGTGATGAATATAGTATTCGTCGAGCAATTGCTCCGATGCAAATAGGAATATTTTTACGTGCTACTGCTCGTGATTTTAACATTCCAAAATTGACATTGAATTCCATTTTCTTCATGTTACAATTGAATAACATAGCATTCATCGATTTATCATTGAACAACCATAAAATTTGGGTAATAGATGTACTAAATCAACCAAAAACATATGCGGGCGGGTTTACCCCACCATTTTTAAAAACAGCAAAAATTAACATTTTCGTTAAAAGCTTGGATCTCAAAATATTCCCTAGATCTGAATATAATGCTGTATATAGAAAGTTGCCCAGAAGTCTAACTTTTAATTTGGTATATAAAATGACTTGATCCGATGTAAAGTGAGCATTTTACAGCCAAAACCATTTACTAGGTCGGATTTACCCCACATTACCCTATAAGTTGGACGTTTTCCGTCCATTTTAAATTTCCTAATACATAGTATACTAGCTTTTTTATTAGTAACATTTTATTTCAACAGCTCGTGCATTATGCCATTATCCTCTCTTTTCATTATATTCATGTCAAGTTTTATAATCGTTATATGTATTATATTTCTATCATTTTGCTTAATTTTTACTTGATTTTAAATTATTAATATAATTAATTCTTAACGGGCGTTATATATTTTATTTATTGTTAGATGGTATTCGGTACGAGTTATTATTTGTATTGTGCACAATTCGTAACGTCTGCATGTTAATACTATTGGGGCTTATATTATTTGCTATATACATATGATGTATAAATTACATTTTGTTTCATATAATTATTGCATTACTTTTTATTATTATATGAACTATATTCATTACATTCGTTATATGCATTTTTCGTGGTATTTATGGAAGTTTTGTAGCCATTCATAAAACTTAGATTGCACTTGTAGCATGCTATAAAACTTCAATTGTTACTTGGGGGTGCATCATGCCATCATACGAACTGTGTCATGGATTAGGGTACGTGGATCGCTTGCCTCTAGCCAGAAAATAATAATGTCTGTGCTTATTTCCTAATCCTTCGAAATTAGGTGATTATTGTTGATATTCCTATCTGTTACGGCACGATAAATTTGAGGCGCTCTTCTCACGTTAGTGCTCTATCGAGTATCGCAAATACCGCTATCCAAATGTCCGGATTTTTATTGTTGGAAGGAGTTTCTTTGTCCCTGTGGAGTACGCCTAAGAACTTCTGCTTATGGATCCATACTTTTTTGGCTCTTCATACAGCGATAAATTGAAAGTCATTTGCTAGCAACATTTTGCTTTGCTGTTAAAAGCAACTGTAGCCACTGGCGTAGCCCATGCACTGATGGTAGCCCAAGCAGCATCTGCAACATATTCTAGAAAAACAACAAAAGTTATATGTTGCATTACAATGACAACAGAATTGCAAAAAAAACATGACTGTTGCATGTGTGAAACACAGCTGCTGCACGTTGCATCTTAGTAATTTATTTGTGGTGCTTATGTTTTCTGAAACAATCAACTTTGACACATATTATTGATGTTTTTGCAACGTGTTTGTGACTCTACTGCACAGCTAAAACAATTTTGTTGCAAGCATCATCGCGTAAACTGGAGATGACGTTATTATTCAACTTGTCAGCAAATTTGATACCAGATACACTTATAAAACTTTTACTCAACTTCAGTTTGTAACATAGTAGAAATAAAAACAACCGCCATATTTATTGATAGAATGAAATCTTTCTCGATAAAAGTTGCTGACGAACAGTTAATACGCATAGATTTTTAATCGGAACCCAAAATTTTCATCATTATTATGCTTCCAATTT
This sequence comes from Topomyia yanbarensis, assembly GCF_030247195.1. NCBI lineage: Eukaryota > Metazoa > Arthropoda > Insecta > Diptera > Culicidae > Topomyia > Topomyia yanbarensis. The sequence goes on from NC_080672.1 coordinate 284,975,191, forward strand.
TTGATTACTCTCGAAAAAAGCATATTTGAGCAAAGTTCTTTGCGTACGATAAATAATTCACAAAATAAGTACAAAATTTATTGAGTTTATATCAATGTTGTTTTAAGGCCCTTTAAAATTATCAAAGTATTTTCAAAAATTACTCGATTCAATTTTGTTGGTTAAACATTTTCACCCACATTAATGATATTGTCATATTTGAATGTGAACATAATATTTATACTTTGTTTGCATAACAATTTGATGAAACACATTAAGTTTCATTTCATTTCGACAAAGTTGTTTTCAAAGCAATCGCTAGCATTATTGCAACAATCTTTGTTGTTACTATGATTCTTGGTACATCATTCGGAACAAATGAACATGTTGCCTATAAGCTCCGCCTCTTGCGCTTTTTTAATTGCATAACAGTTGAATAACGCTTGCTGCAGTAATATTTTCACAAATTAATGTGTGACATTGGTGTTGTAAAAACAGCTTATCAACATACCGTGTTGCTTGGGAGGTTCACTACATCACATCCCAAATCACTTTCGTTACTAATTATGTCGACCCTATGTATTTCTCTATTACGGCCATTCAGTAAATAGGTATTTTTGTAAGTATTACTTTCGGTCAAACTGCATTCGGTCAAACAGCATTAGACCCGTTTGGCCAATAGGCATTCGACCATTCGACCAAAGAGCGTTCTGTCAAACAGCATGTAAACTGTGTGCTAGACAGAGTTACAAAAAATCGAAGCCCTTTTTTGACGGCTGAAAATGAACCTGATGCGACTCGCACTGAAAAGAAAAAATATTCATTCAAATATACATGTCATTCTTTCAGTTGAATATCGTACAATATATTCATTTCACTAATTATCAAGGAAAATGTTTTCAAATGCCGGTAAAGCATATGAAACAACAATCATTGTGCCAGCGCCTACTTTGATGCGTTTGATTCGTTGCTGCACGGTCGCTTCGTGTAATAATCGGAGACGAATGAAAATCTGCATAGATGAATGGGCGGTTTGTTCGTTTGAAGTTTTCAGCTGCGTTACTGAGTATTGAAAATGAATGTGGCTGAATATGATCAATTTTCATTCAATGAATTTGAATATTTTTAACTCTGGTGCTAGATACTTTTGGAGTATCTTCCTACCTGGTTCGTAAATCACAACCAAATTCGAAAACGTCTCTAGACATGTTCCTCCTCGTTCGTGTGATTCGTCTTATTTCGCAAAAAATGCTAAAAGAATCTATAAACATGAAGAGTAAAGCCAGAACTGCTCTCTAGTACAAATAAGACTATCAAATTCTCTAATATGATACTTAACTCGTAAAATATAGTATTGTTCTAGAAAATAATATTTTGCAATAAAAAAGTACATTTTTGATACACCAAAATATCATCAATGTTCCTGCGAAGACAACTGTTACGAAAATTTACGAGAAAAATATATAGTTAACCAAATGCATTAAGAACATTTTCTTTCCAACAGTAAAAATTGTTTTGATCAAGAGGGCCTTCAGTGACTGAGATGAGCTTTCTCTGTACAGCGATTGTTGACATCAGAAACTGCACAATTACCGATTGTTGACACCAGAAACTGCACCCGGTAGAGAAAAGAACGTTTATTGAAAGATAAAATGTATATCGATGAATATAACTTAAATCCAACAGCATAAATCACTTTACGCTTGTAGCATCATGCCGCAGATTCAGGTTTTTCACATTTAAAAATGCCAAAATATCCTGACTCCTGCGGTAGAAGACAAAGGGTTAAGTCGTCGGAAAGATATAAGTTTGCTCATATGACCCTAATTTCACGCTATTCTAAAGTTTTTTGCCTTTCTCAATAGAAAGGTATTGCAATTGCTCTGAAAACCTACTTTTTAACGGAGGCCCGGAGGGCCGAGTCACATATACCATTCGATTCAGTTCGTCGAGTTCGGCAAATGTCTGTGTGTGTATGTATGTGTGTGTGTATGTGCGTCTGTGTGTGTGTGTGTGTGTGTGTGTGTACGCGAACACAATCTCACTCACTTTTCTCAGCGATGGATGAACCGATTTTTACAAACTTAGTCCCAAATGAAAGGTGCAACGTTCCCATAGGCTGCTATTGAATTTCTAATGGATCCGACTTCCGGTTTTGGAATTACAGGGTGATGAGTACGATCACGCAGAAAATGTCGATTTTAAGAAATTCTGCAATGAATGTATAATGGTGAAATTTTTTCCAAAATGTGACCACAACTGCTTCGATTTGTAGTACTAGGTCATTAACAGCCATTCAAAGTCTCTTTGGTCACATTGGCCACCATCATCGGTTCCGGAAGCCCCGGCGGAAGTATCCAAATTCAGACTAACAGTCACATCGGTTTCTCGGAGATGGCTAGACCGAATCAACCAAACTTAGTCTCAAATGAAAGATGTTGCGTCCCCGTAAATGGCTATTAAATTTTATCCCCAACCGACTTCCGGTTCCGGAGTTACGGGTTGTGGCGTGCGATCACATAGCAAATTGTGATTCAAACCGATACTCCGATGGAAGCAAAAAAGGTAAAAAATTCGCTAAAATGTCTCTCAAATAACTTAACTTTGCAGTTCTAGGTCACCGACGGCCAAACAATCTTTCGTTGACTACATTGACCACCACAGACGGTTCCGGAAGTTCCCGGGAAAAGCGGCCATCTTTCATAACTAGCAAACTCATATCAGTTTCTCGGAAATGGTTTGGCCGATTTTCACAAACTTAGTCCCAAATGATAGCTATATTATCCCCACAGATGTCTGTAAAATTTCGCACGAATCGCTTGTATGGGTCCGGAAATATAGACTAAATCGTCCGGTCACTTATGAAATTCCCATATAAGCCGGAACTCAATTTTTTTTTCAAAGGGGGGACCCCATGAAATTTCAGAAATCGAATTCGTATTTTTGATGCCAAACATCTTTAAAATGCATGAAACGTCGAGATTTTATGTTATCACGAAATTTTTTTTTAAATCGACTTTTTGGGACTGCCGATTTCGCACCTTTTTGCCTTTCTCAATAGAAAGGTATTGCAATTGCTCTGAAAACCGACTTTTTAACGGAAAAAGAATAACAGTCACATCGGTTTCTCGGAGATGGCTAGACCGATTCGACTAAACTTGGCCTCAAATGAAAAGTATTGCGTCCCCGTAAATGGCTATTTAATTTCATCCCGATACGACTTCCGGTTCCGGAGTTACAGGTTGTGGCGTGCGAACACATAGCAAATTGTGATTCAAACCGATACTCCGATGAAAGCAAAAAAGGTAAAAATTTCGCTAAAATGTCTCTCAAACAACTTAAATTTGCTGTTCTAGGTCACCGACGGCCAACCAAACTTTCGTTCACTACATTGACCACCATAGACGGTTCCGGAAGTGCCCGGGAAAAGCGGCCATCTTTTAAAATTTACGAACTCACATCAGTTTCCCGGAAATGGTTAGGTCCCAAATGATAGCTATAATATCCTCACAGATGTTTATAAAATTTCGTACGGATCGCTTATATAGGGCCGGAAATATAGACTAAATCGTCCGGTCACATATGAAATTCCCATAACTCTAATTTTTTTTCAAAGGGGGGACCCCATTAAATTTCAGAAATCAAATTCGTATTTTTGATGCCAAACATCTTTAAAATGCATGAAACGTCGAGATTTTATGTTATCCCGAAAATTTTTTTTTTCTAAGAATCGACTTTTTGGGACTTTGCCGATTTCGCACCTTTTTTCAGTTCAATATTACCGTGGCTGTTTTTTTCTTTTTCAAAATTTTAGAACTCGAATAATGATTTATTTTCCTGTATATAGTTGTCATGTGATGTACAATAATAAAATGTAATATATGCATTTAAAAGCTTTTAATGAATATAAACAACGCACACATTCTCGTGATTCATGATTGAGAAAGGCACAATGGCACCGCTAGGTGGATTAAAATAGGTTTTTTTTTCAACTCCTTGCTCTTCCTTGAGTACAGTGGCTCTTAATATTACAAGAATATTTCACGCCTTCCAGTCCCTTGCTAATTAAATGTCGTTACAACATATATTTTCTTGAAAATACGTATCTATCTACTTACAGGGGTGATTGGTCGAATTCTGGAGTAAGTCAATTTCGCCATAGGGAATCCCGTATAAACTTTACACCGTTAGAGTGTAAATAAAGTGTAACCGATCGAGATGGTGCTCTTTAAAAAGAACATATTTTATTTGATTTTCTATGATTATCTTTTTAGTAGGTGTGTCAGATGATACATTTGCGATTCCTGGTGTAGTTATTTTAAATTCCTAGTGTAGTAAATTTAAATTCTCTAATTTGATTTACAATCCTTTCCCATGAGATAATTTCTAAAAAATATTTACTATAAAAATTCTCTTGAAGCTATCTAACCATTTTCATCACTTAATGTGCATTCAAACTCAACACTCTACAACTTTCAACGTCTAAACTTACCATGTGTTCAAAATGCCAAAACGACCGCGGCCCTCAGTTACGTCTGCGAAACAAACGCGTTCAACGATGCAGAAGGGCGCATTGAAATTCTAAGACCCTGCGAAAAAGACCGGCAAAAAGTACCGTTAGATTCACCGTCTGCATTGTTTTAAAATTTTGGCATTCTTCCGAATAATGTGACTTGTGTGCACTTGAGGGCTCGCTTACGAGGCTGACGGACGACCGGCGCAGCTCGGCCGGACGGTTGTTTAGTGTTGTTCTGATGCGACATATGGTGCAGGACAAGCCCCAAAACAAGCGTCTTTGGGTTCGCTCCTTTTGTGCGCCGGCTGCAGCTTTGAGCACAGACGCAAATTTCGTTTGAAAGGGGTTGGAGAAAACATGAAAAATGTGTGTAATCAAAAACAATTTCGTCTACCGATCAAACCTAGCTTCGCAGCTTCGAGAGAGGTGAAGGGATGGTCCATGAAACGACGTGGTCTAGGAACTCTAGCACTCTCAACCAATTATTAAAAATGATATGCCTAATGATACTAAATAAAAAAAATAAAAATCTGAGCATCAATATGGAACCTCCATTTTCTAGGTAACATTACGTGCTGAATCCGAAAATGATGTCCAAAAAATTTACAGTGGAACAGTTTTCGAGGTATAGTGAAAATGTGAATTTCACCTTTAAAGAAAAAAAATATTTATTATGGTAATAGCTAGTATATATATATATATATATATATATATATATATATATATATATATATATATATATATATATATATATATATATATATATATATATATATATATATATATATATATATATATATATATATATATATATATATATATATATATATATATATATATATATATATATATATATATATATATATATATATATATATATATATATATATATATATATATATATATATATATATATATATATATATATATATATATATATATATATATATATATATATATATATATATATATATATATATATATATATATATATATATATATATATATATATATATATAAGTCAATGTTTGTATATGATCTAATGATCTATAGACTCCCAAACGGCTTAACCGATTGCCGTAAGAAAATGGTAAATTGTAGGCATTTGTTATGGAGCGTGTTTGTGTGCTATTGGTTGGGGATTGTCTGCCCGCCAGATGGCGCTTCGGAGCAAATTGTGTTTTCCTCCTATTTCGTTAAAAGTCGCAGCAACGCGCCATGGGTATTAGCTAGTAACCAATGAAAATGAACCCTTGTTAGTTTAAATCGGGTTAAAATTGACGAAAAAAATTTCAATTTCTTGTGCAATGAGAATTTTTGAGTTTCTCCGGCTTAATTTATTGAATCGTCTCAAAACCCATTTTTTCTGAGGTTTTTATAAAATGTTAGGGAAACTCTGTTTGAACTCTGTGTAACAAATAAATCAAAAATTTGAGAAAATTTGATCTGGAGTTATATTCGAACTCGTGTATCCAAATGATTCAAGTTGAGACAAGTTGCCAATTATTTTAAATATTATCAAAACGTTTTCTAAGGTATCAAATGTTATAATGGTGTTATTTTTATTCGTTCACACTAAGATAATTCCTTAAAATGACATACATTCTTATCATTATTTTTCACAGTGTACATCTACGTATAAACTGACATTTGTTTTGAAAATTATGTTAATTTTCGTTACAGATGCAGGACTTTCTGCACTGATCCCACATAACAGTAAGATACTTTACCTAACCACTAATTAACTATAACTGTAAATTCAAACTATAGAAATCCGCCGTTTAGCATCAGCTTCACTTTACCGACGTCCCAAGGAAATTCTCAAGGGTTTAAACACCATACAACCCTATAAAAGTAACATGAATATGGTCCGCTCCACATTTAACACCCATCAAAATACTATAAAATGGTCTAAAAACCCATAAATGCCTCAAAATATAGTTTTTATATGGGATCTTCCGGACCATGGTGATGATGTTTTCATTGGTTGAACTCATTTCAAGCACTATCAAAAAACCATGCAAAGAGGGTGAATGTGGACCATGAGCATGGGGGAGTTATGGGCTTTTCATTTGCTCGGGGTTCGTTACTAAATTTGTCGTAAAAATATATCAGTTGTTAGCAGATTAGTTTACTATTTAAGTTATCATAGCATTATTTGGCCCATCAACTAATTACCGAACAGTGAAAACCTCGAAGTTTGTCTATTATTCTGCCGAAAATTTCGTTGTTATTTTCATATAAACTCATTGTCATAGATACGACGCAATGATCGACATTGTTCCTTTTTCGCAAAGCTTCGCTTCAGTTTATTATTGAGCTGACACTCTGACGGTGAACCTGGTTCATCGATTGGTCATATTTGAGTGGTACATGGGAAACATCGTACCACTCTATCTTGAGTTTATCTTTGGTATCAATTACCAAAATTGACTCACATGCTTTGTTTTTCCATAGCATAATGCGCACTGTTCTGAGCTTTTCTCATTGAACTGTAAATTTTTCGCGGTTTTGAACAGTTTTCTCGTTTTAGATAAGTGTTCAGTACCCCGGTTAACAACAAAAAATCCAAAAGCACCAGCCTCTCTCGCTGTGGAGGATAAGCCGAACAAAAAGAGTGATGCAGGCAGGAAAGCGGCAACGTCTGCGAGCACACTGCGGTGCAATCCAGATTTTTTGAATCAAATAAATTCAGTTAAAATTAATCCTCATCTCACTAGACCCGAGGAATTTGTAAAACCCGGAGGTCCGGAGATCGTCTCCAAAAACCGGAGTCTCCGGGTCAAACCCGGAGGGGTGGCATCCCTACGATCGCAAAATTTGTCCAGTTTTAGGAACTGAAGTCATCTTTCCGGTACTGACCGTATTTCTGGATATACTGTTGGGGGTACTGGGGTTACCTCCCTTTCCGAAAAGTGAAAAACTTTCAGTCTTGCGACGCATATAATTTTATGATGTTGCAAAACAAATGCATTGACCAACATTCCGAGGGTTTTTGGTCAAATTTGACGGATTGCTAAACCCGTCTTGCGGCACTTCAAACTTCATGATTTTGGACATCAAGTACACTGAACGATACTTTGATAACACTCCGGGGCATTCCGAAAACCTGGTTCCTCCGGCAAAGAGGAAACTTTTCGACCGATTATAAAACCCGTCTTGCGGCACGTCAAACTTCATGACGGCGCGAAAGAAGTACACTGAACCACATTTTGACGGTTTTTGGTCTAATTGGCCACAGTCCGGGGTATTTCGGAAACCTGGCCTCTGCGGCATAGAGGACAATTTTCGACTAGTTATAAAACCCGTCTTACGACAAAATTGGACATATCCCGGGATATTCCAGGAACCTGGTTCCTCCGGTAAACATGGGAACTTTTCGACTAGTTGCAAAACTAGTCTAGTGGCACTTCAAACTTGACGATTTTACAAAACAAGCACACTGGAGGACATTTTGTTAGCACCACACCTTGAGGTATTCCGGGAGCCTGGTTCCACCGGCAAAGCCGACATTTTTGAACTGGAAGCAAACCCGTCTTGCGGCACTTCGAATGTCATGATTTAACAAATCAAATTCACTAAAGAAAATTTTGAGGGTTTTAGGTGCAATTGGTCACACTCCCGGGTATTTCGGAAACCTGTCCCTTGCGTGAAGGAGACAATTTTCGACAAGTTTTAAATCCCGTCTTGTGGTGTGTCATGAATTAGCAGAACAAGTGCACTGGAGGAACATCGCAGCGCCACCAATACAGTAAAAATCTAAACTATTTTAGATCATCACAATAAGGCGCGGATAAAACCAAGTGACTTTGCTGAAAACTGCAACTAAAAAACGCACACCAAAAGCACTAGAGGTTTTGTCTTGCTGATATTCGTTCCCGTCCCACTATTCAATGGGTGGTAGTAACACACATATCACACACATCATACAAAAACTATTCACGTTGCCATTTTTAGCCTATTTTGACAGTTCTGTAAAAAAAGGCCGTTCCAACGATATGCTATGTTGAACTGTTGTGTAAGAAAGATTGTGCGATTTTAAGACACCAATATGAACATTAGGGTGGGGCATTGTTATATGGAAAAACGTAATAACCACATCAACCGAGCACAGTACTTTTTTGGTTCTATTTGGGGTCCCAAATAACTGTGCAAAGTTTGGGGCAGTAGCGCATTGCGTTGCGCTATTGCGAAATTTGTATGGAAATTAGCATGGGAAAACCTACTTTTTTGCATTTTCAATTCTACAGACTACAATTCTTTTTTTATTTAGATTATAGAGGCTTTAACCATAAGGTCATTCGCCTCTTCGGGTTAGAAAAATCTCTTGTGGTTTTCTAACCCTATGTGCGGGGTCGAGACTCGAACCCAGGTGCGCTGCGTACAAGGCAATTGATTTACCAACTACGCTACGCCCACCCCCTAACTACAATTATTCTAGGGACCATTCATAAATTACGTAACGCTTTTAGGGAAGGGGAGGGGGTACAACAAGTTGGACATGTTGTGACATAGGGGGGAGGGGGAGTTAGCTAGATCGTTACGTAACATGTTTTCACCGAAGAAAAAAATTTTTTTCTAGGAATTTGTTACGTAACAGGGGAGGGGGGATGAAGAAATTTGTGACAATTTGTTATATGGGGGAAGGGGGAGTCAATTTTGGGCAATTTTTGCGTTACGTTATTTATGAATGGTCCCCTAGCAGTATGTCAACAATTAAATAAAAGTATAGTCCAGGATATGATGAACAGCTTTGCTGAAGAATGTATAGTGGTAGAGTGTCTCTAAAACAAGTTATAGCTGTTCAAATTATGATACATCGAACTAAATGCCAAATATCATTTTTTTGTCAGCACTGCTGGTGTACCAATGATATTTCATATAGTATTCCAAAATAACACCATATATTTTAGATTTACCACATTGGTAGGTTTGAATTAATTATTCAAAAGCCTCAGCTCAATTTCATACAAATTTCAAACGCAATGCGCTACGCCGGGTCAAAACCAATCGACTCCAAATTTTGCACGGTTATTAAATGGAATCAAAAAAGTGCTGTGCTGAAAAAACGATCATTTTGACCCACCCTAATGACCATGACCATTTTTTTTGCAATTTATTGATGCAAATTATGTAAATTGCTTAACATTTTTTTAGAAACGTCGCGGTTCTACCAATAATTTGAATTTGAATTCAGTTCCGCATCCAATGACTCTTTAATAATCAAAATCGATCAAAAAATTTTGAAGTTTTTAAATTTTTCCCAAATTATGAATTCTCTTGCATGACTCTTAAAGTTATCTCAAAAGTGTATTTGTAGCCTTAACAAATCATGTGCAAAAATTTAACTCTGGTATTTTTCCGTTGATTTTGATGATTGAAATGTCGCGGAATTGAATTTTCTTTCCATTAGAAAAGGAACGTTAATTTGGAAAAATATTACATATGAAAAATTTACATATTACATATAAAAAAATCACAAAGCAATGGCCATTTAGTTATAGTTGTTCCAGAATCGCACAATGTTTCTTTCGTAACTAATTTTTGTGTCGACGGTTGAACAAGGGCGTAGGGCGTACAACAGTTTTCAAACATTGTTTTGTGTTGCATTTAATGAGATTTAGAATCTGTTAACTAGGTCCCTTGATAAGTTCAAAATCCGTTCAGTTAATCGATCTTCTTCGGGCGGTAAGTCAATCTTCGAAACACGTGCCCAACCGTTGCTACATTTTTCGATGTGATCAGTTCGCGTTTTGCTGCGGTAGGCTCTTCTTCACACGACGCAATGAGGTCCTTTTTGTGTGTCCAACGCCAACATCGATGTTGGATGAGTGGCTGACTGGCTGGAGGCACATTAAAATTTCACTTTTACTTTATCGCATATACCCGCCTACCTACCTACCTAGCCACCTACCTTGCGGTCTACGCTCAAATTGCGAGTGTGTGCAGATATCCCCTTTTTCTTGGGTATACAATACGCGTTTTCGCTTTGAAATGTTGGGAGACTTTGCGAGCAGCGGGACGTCAGAGGCAGACGACGAACCTTTTCGCGTCCGTATCTTATAATCTTGTTCTCGCATCGAAGATCGCGTACCCCTTTTCCACCGATGCTATGCGGCGAAATACAGCGCACGGTTCTTACTACTGCACTTCTACGACTACGCAAAGGGATAAATGGTATGGCAGTCAGTTGTTTGGCTTGTTTGCACGCTGATATTTTGGCGAAGATATGAAATTAAATTCAGCAATGCGATTGTCGGGGCAAAAATTGTAGGATGTTGCCCTTTTTGTAATGAGTGCGAAACATCTATTAATGATGGTCTGACCAACGAACCGAACAGATGATACGCTAACGCTTTACATATTTGGGGTGGTAAAATACTGATTGGTGTACATAACAGCTGTTCCGGTGTTTTGATAGTGCATAAATTTGGAAATATTTGAAAAAGTACATTGTATTTCATGGGTTTCGGGATATGAAAATTTAAACGTAATGTTGGATTATCAAAAAACAGCCAATACAGAACAAGATAGTGAAGTTTTTTTGAAAATGGTTTAATAAATTGTATTAATGGATCATCTATAGAAGTTGGTGCCTTGTCATAGCAAATGATTCTTCAAATTTTTGGCAAAGGTACGATGATTTGTTTCGAGGTTGCTCGCTGCTTTGCTCAAGATATACAATTTTCAAACTCTGCACTAGGCGCACAAATTATCCGTACAGGGAATGGCTCATGAAACAGACGCTAGAAAAACGCATAAATTTTTCGAATATGAATTCAGTGTTCATCTTTATTTTGTTGTTATGACCTCCGTGTACAAATCAGTAGCTGCGCATTTAATAAAATTTCAATTGACTGCAAGGAAACTTTGTTAAAATGGTGAATGACCATCAGGTTAAAACCCATTATAAACAAATTACAACTTTGTTAAAAACACATAAAACGGACGGCAAAAATTTGCCGTACAACTTACTTTTAAACACTGAAATCAGTATTGTGTATGTCCTTCCTTCGCAGCAAGGACACATTACACTCAGTTCTTCATCAATAGGATATAATAGCTTCCAAGTTGTCTTTAACGGATTTTTTTTCCATTCTTCCACGACGACTGTTTTTAGTTATTTTTACATTTCTTACAAAAGAAATGTATAGGATTCGCTCAAACTTTGAAAACTTTTTCCGAGGCCCGGAGGGCCGAGTCTCATATACCAATCGACTCAGCTCGATAAATTGAGACAATGTCTGTATGTGTGTGTGTGTGTGTGTGTGTGTATGTATGTATGTACAAAATGTCATGTAATTATCCCAGCAATGGCTGAACCGATCTTAATGAAATTAGTTTCAAATGAAAGGCACAACGTTGCCATTTGACGCTATTATTTTTGATTTTCGATATGTTGTTTACTTTCTGAGATATGGGCGATTTTGTCAAAACACAGCAAGTTTTTCGCAAATAACTTTCGCACAATACAGTATTGTTCCACAAACTGCACATAAATAGAAAGCTTGTAAAAATACCTTTCTAACAAGCTATAGATTGTTTAAGTCCGTGTACGAGCGGCGGAGATATTAAACATTTTGTATTTTTAGCCCTCGCTTACCAATTTCCTCTTAATTAAAAATGAGATTGTTTCATACAGAGTATAGCTTTACTGGTGTTTTAGGGGCAAAACTAAACCGATTTTGAATATCGGGGTATGAAAACACATCTACGTGATTCAAGGAATTCGATGTTGAGAACATTTTGTGAATTACCTTTATAATAAATGAATTATTTCTCAAAAATCAATATATAAGTTCATTTCAAAGGCAAAATAATGTGTTGATAAAGAAACAGTGAGTTCTAGTATTTATTCCTTGGATTAGGCATTGCGTTCAATCATGAGGTAAATGTTGGATGGTATATCAATACACAGATCAACAAGTAATTCACCTAGTAGTAAGATAAAAGATTTCTAATATAATTATACTTGTGGCGTCACCGAAATGACCTGTATGTTTGAAGCCCAAAAATCTAGCGAAAATTTAGCTGTTTTGCAGGATTTAGGTTATACTGGTTATGGCGCAAAAATTACTACTTACATTATTTATGATAAGAATGTAAGAATCAATATATCATAATAATATACCTATAAAATAATGTCACTGCATTAACCATCATTTGCCATTCCTCACACGCCCCCCCATCACTCTCTCGCTCTCTCTCTCTCTCTCTCTCTCTCTCTCTCTCTCTCTCTCTCTTTCTCTCTCTGTCTCTCTTCTATCGCATCTATCTAGCTATTTCTGTATCCATTTCTAAGTTGTGTGATAAGATCTTCTGTCAATCTGAAATATTTATTAGTTGTAATTGCGAAGGTTTGAGAAAACATAACTATTTTTTGTCTGCTGCTACATCAACTCAAGTTTAATTCAATTGTATTCAAAGTCTGTATCTACATGATAATTAAGGAAATTCATGGCTATATCAAAAAAATATTTGGCTTAATAGGGTAATATGAAAGTATGACGACGAAAATTTTCAAAAGAGACTTTCCACGTGCGATATTTAAACTATTCGTATCTCTATTGAATTTTGAATGAAATATATGCTCAAAGACTGAAAGCTGAAGCCAGCAGGAATGGACTTGCCATCAACGTTTCGAAGACAAAATACATGAGAGGAAGAGGTTCTAGAGACGACAATGTGAACCTCCCACCCGAGTTCGGATTGACGGTGACGAAATCGAGATGGTCGACGAATTCATGTATTTGGGCTCACTGGTAACCGATGACAATGATAACAGCAGAGAAATTCAGAGACGATCTTAGCGGGAAATCGTGCCTACTTTGGACTCCAGAGGACGCTCCGGTCGAACAAAATTCGCCGCCGCACGAAGTTGATTATCTTTAAGACGCTGATTAGATCGGTGGTCCTCTACGGCCACGAGACCTGGACTATGCTCGTGGAGGACCAACGCGCCGTTGGAGTTTTCGAACGAAAGGTGTTGCGTACCATCTATGGTGGCGTGCAGATGGAAGACGGAACGTGACGCAGGCGAATGAACCATGAGTTGTATCAGCTGCACATTCGTTGTATTGGTACGAACTTTCATGAAAAATAACGGATCAAAGACCAAAAATATCCACAAATTAGATCCAGGAAAAGAAGTCTCCCAAAGTACCCACTCTCGATGGGGGATGCAACTACAATGTGTCTTCTAACTTATCGTCGTCCATATTTGGATATACTGAGTAGTTTGAACCATTTCTTTTTCACAGTATTGGTCTGTATAGGACTTATTTATCCATATTTCCTGCACGAGAATTCCGAACGAAACAATATGAAAGCTATAAGGATGAATGGAAATAGACTGCATTGCAATCAACTGAATGCACGGCTTTTATGCTATCGACATACAGCCTAGACATTTCACACTATTTACTTCAATTCAAATAAAAACTTTGAAATATCTACCTGTCTCATTCACGAATCGCATTCTCCGTCGTTCTCTGTTCAAGGGACTCGAAAGCACATGTGACCTTGTCTCACTTTACTATATTCAATTGCGCGTTAAAATACTGGACCAGTAAATTCTATTCTGTACATAAATCTTTTCCGCATCTTTTTATTCGTTTTGTTCATCTGCGCTCATTTTACTTATTTTATTCGTTTCATTCTTTGGATTCACTCTGATCAGTTTATTCTTTTTGTGCATTTTACTCATATCATTCATTTAACTTATTTTATTCATTTTTTTTCATTGTATGCACTTTATTCATTTTTTCCAGTTTATTCATTTTGTTCAGTTTCTTCATTTTAATAATCTGACTACATTTTCAGTTTTAATCATTTCATCCAAATAATTTATTTGATTCAATTTATTTCTTTATATTAATTCATAACCTTTTACCATTGTTCAATTTTTTATTTTAATCAATGCATTTTATTCTGCTAATTTTCTTCTTTTTATTCATTTTATCACTTCAGCTCATTTTGTTTATTTGATTCGTTTGTTTTATTCATGCATTTTATTTATTTTTTACTTTATTTATTTTGTTCATCCATTCTTTTTATTCATTTGATCCATTTCATTAATTTGATTCATTGTATTCACTGGACGAATTAAATCAATTTGATTCATTTAATTCATTTGATTAATTTGATTCATGTGATTCATGTGATTCATTTGACTCATTTGATTCATTTGATTCATTTGATTCATTTGATTCATTTGATTCATTTGATTCATTTGATTCATTTGATTCATTTGATTCATTTGATTCATTTGATTCATTTGATTCATTTTATTCATTTGATTCATTTGATTCATTTGATTCATTTGATTCATTTGATTCATTTAATTCATTTAATTCATTTAATTCATTTGATTCATTTGATTCATTTGATTCATTTGATTCATTTGATTCATTTGATTCATTTGATTCATTTGATTCATTTGATTCATTTGATTCATTTGATTCATTTGATTCATTTGATTCATCTGATTCATTTGAATCATTTGATTCATTTGATTCATTTGATTCATTTGATTCATTTGATTCATTTGATTCATTTGATTCATTTGATTCATTTGATTCATTTGATTCATTTGATTCATTTGATTCATTTGATTCATTTGATTCATTTGATTCCAGAACTCACGAGAAGTTGGGTGCCTACTTCTCGTGAGTTCTGCAAACTAATCCAATAGTGAAATGTGTAAGAAACGTCTCATCTCACTGCTAGGTGGATTAAATCGGTTTTTACTAGTAATATGGAATTTTTTGCTCAAAATCGTCCCAGAAATATTCTACATAGTTCCACAAATAGTCAATGGAGTTCGAATCTGTAGACTTGCAAGGATGAGGAAGCGTCGATTTTACATTGTGCAACAACCATTCATTCACATGTCGCGAATACTAAAGTGTATTAAAATTGAACGAAAATATTTTTTTCTTTCTATACAGATATATCTAGAATAACTAATCTATGCTTTTGAGTAATATGACTGTAATGTTTTATGACGAATTTACTTTTTTTCATTTCAGGTAAGCTATTGATCGTTCTTTCTGTGAGTAAGTTGCATCAACTGTACGTATTATTACTATTAAATCTAATATCAATGAATTGGTCGGTATGGTAACTTAGAGAGCTAAGCGCCATTTTGAGGTACATGCTCTTAAATCGCTATAGCATCCAATGCAACAGTAGAAACTCCAATATCTGTTATTTTTTGGGTATTCAAATTGCAAACGAAAATAAGTAAGTGTTCTTTAACTTGCTAAAATTGCAAACGAAAATAAGTAAGTGTTCTTTAACTTTCTATGTGAATGGTATTGAAAAATGGATGTTGACACCAAAATTACAAGAAAAAATAATACGCTCAGTTCGGTTTGTTTTAACGCAGACCATATGTACCACTGATATGATAATGGTGCTAGTATACCATCGTTATTCATGAATGTATTTGTTTACGCAACTAAATGTAAGTAGCGGTTGCGCACTACTCGGGTTCTAATTTGCTCGGCAGACCCTTTTGTCAGGGCGCCCTAGGTGCCTCTACAAGAATTTTCGATTTTCGTATACAAACAAAAAGGTAAACAAACAAAATAAATGAATAAATTTACCGACTTTTATTCTCCTCTGCCATACTGTGCACTATTGAGTGCCCCGATCACGGGTCGGCACTTTTCTACAGGACTTTTCACTATCGCCCTGACAACAGGGTTAGCCGGGCAAATTAGAACCAGAGTAGTAGGCAACCGCTATTTACAAATGATGTAATAGAATATTAATTATAATTTTCATTCTTTTTTGTGGTAATTTGAAACCGCCATCTTGGTTCTCAAAATAGCGTCAAATGTCCCTATTTGATTCCCTCCGGAACTGGTGCTGGAATAGCAATGCCGAGATTGAGGCAACTGTAGGAGCGTATGATTGACAGAAAAGGTTGGAATGATAGAAAAGTATATACATTTTCTTAGGTTCTCACGGAACAATTTCAATGAAAAATAGTCATATGTAGTGCTATTCAACAAAATTTGATCTGAATTCATGAGAGTTTTCACTGGGATGCCGGATCTACCCCACGGGAATTCAGAATTATCCCGGAACCGATCAACAGATTTGAACCATTAAGGTGAACAAAATTCTAGATATTTTTGGGTTCCAACCAAATCGGTTAAAAATAGACGAAATGAGATTAAAATATTTTTTTTTGGAAATATTATAATCTGATACTGTACAGGTTAACAAGTAGAAATTCCGAGCGATCGCATAATCTTTATAAATGAGAAAGGCAAAATCAAATATACCGTCAATAATAGTAGTATAGTATTTTTCGCTACGTGTAGGCTTTCCGATAAAAAGAATAGAAACTGGGCACAATTTTTGATAACGTTCAAATTTATGATATAGATTTTCACTAATTTTTTTTTTATTCATTTCGTTTATTTGATAGGCACAAATGCGTTAGCTTGGCGGTGCCAAATTCTTTTGTATTTACATTTTGAATATCTTAAAACTAGGAGGTTACAATGATGAAATATTTTTTTTTTCATAAAAGGAAGAAATTTTACAGCTATTTTAAGACTAGAAATAAAATTCTATATACAAGAGAGGGGGCAAAAGATTTTTTTTATGAAAAATTTTTAAACAAGGAATTCAGTTTGATATACAAGAGGGGGAGTAGTTTTTTACGAAATATTTTACAGTTATCTTAAAACTAACAATATAGTTTGGTACAAAAAAAGAGGGAACAAATATTTATGAGAAATTTCACAGATGTCTTAAAACTAGGGATACAATTCTATTTACAAGATGGAGGACAATAGTTTTAACAAAGAGTAAAAATTATAGCTATCTTAAAACTAGGAATACAGAATACAAATTTGATTTTTTTAACGAAGACTTATGCTTGGTCAAGATGTTCAGAGGGGGGCTTATTTCCACATCAGTGTAGCAGCAGTTGAATCAAGGACAGGGGAGAGAAGGCGTATATGGTGACCGGGAGAGAAGAGCAAAACTTGCAACTTTCGGGCAAACGGGAGAACAGCGAAACAAATTAGCGCCTCAGTCTAGTAGGTCGGATTGGCGGATGGTATACTTCGGACCCGCGGGGAATCCTTCAAGAATCATTGGACCTCGAGTCGCTCGCTACAGTTTCCGTAGTGGTTAGGGCGACGGCGGTTACATAGTGGCACTCTGGAGCTGATCAGTTCCACAAGGCAGGAGGAAACTTCTAAAAACGAGAAATAAAAGAGAGGGGCTAACTTGGGGTATTTATCGTTTTTATGAAAGTATAAATAAGGGACATATAGGGGAAATCGCGAATTGCCAGAATATCACGAACTGGAATATTGGAAGGTCTACCACGGACCCGAAGGGAATACTTTAACTGAGACCTGGCGTCACAATACCCGGCGCACACCCAGACAACATGCTCGATGTCGTGATAGCCCTCGTCACAAGCGTACAGACTGCTCTCTGCAAGCCCAATACGCCGCAAATGCGCATCCAATGTGTAGTGGTTGGACATAAGCCGGGACATTATACGTATGAAATCTCGACCCACATCCATTCCCCCGAACCAAGGCTTCGTTGATACCTTTGGGATAAGCGAACGTAGCCATCGTCCAAGTTCCCCATCCACGAGGTTTGCCAACTGTTGAGTGTCCTCTGACGACATATACTAAAAAATTCTTCGAAGCAGATTGGTCTTTCGTATATGTCACCATCTAATCCGCCCACTTTTGCTAAAGAGTCGGCCTTTTCATTGCCCGGGATAGAACCATGAGAGGGGACCCAAACAGGTAATCTGGTAAGATTTTTCAGATAACTTGCGCAGAGACTCATGTATCTTCCCAAGAAAATACGGGAATTGCTTTTTAGGCTTCACCGCACGAAGAGCCTCGATAGAGCTGAGACTGTCCGAAATGATGCAGTAGTGATCTGTGGGCAGTGTGTCGATGATCCCAAGGGCATAGTGAATAGCGGCTAATTCGGCGACGTATACTGAAGTAGGATCACCGAGCTTGAATGAAGCGGAGACATTATCATTGAAGATACCGAAGCCAGTGGACCCATCGAGATTTGATCCGTCGGTGTAAAACATTTTGTCGCAGTTGACTTCTCGGAATTTATTATAAAATACATTGGGGATCACTTGCGGGCGTATATGATCCGGGATTCCACGAATCTCTTCCTTCATGGATGTGTCGAAGAACACAGTAGAATCAGAAGTATCTAGGAGACGGACGCGGTTGGGATTATACGAAGAAGCATTGATGCTCTGTGCCATGTAGTCGAAGTACAAGGTCATAAATCGGGTTTGAGAGTTAAGCTCGCCTAGCCTCTCGAAGTTTTCAATCACCAACGGGTTCAAGATGTCGCATCGGATGAGTAATCGATATGAGAGTTCCCAAAATCGATTTTTCAGCGGTAGAACGCCCGCCAGCACTTCGAGACTCATCGTATGGCTCGAGTGCATACAACCCAAGGCAATGCGCAAGCATGATACTGGATTCTCTCCAGTTTGATGAAGTGAATGTTCGCAGCGGAGCAGAAACAGAAACACCCGTACTCCATCACGGACAATATCGTTGTTTGGTATAACCTGATCAGGTCTCCTGGGTGGGCACCCCACCATGTTCCAGTTATTGTCCGGAGAAAACTGATCCTTTGTTGGCATGTCTGTTTCAGATACCTAATGCGACATCCCCAGGTACCTTTGGAGTCGAACCAGACCCCGAGACATTTAAATGTGAAGACCTGATTGATCGTTACACCCATGAGTAGAAGCTGGAGTTGCGCCGGCTCACGCTTCCTAGAAAAGACAACCAATTCAGTTTACTCCGTGGAGAACTCGATACCCAGCTGGAGAGCCCAAGCAGACAAATTGTCCAAAGTATCTTGCAATGGTCCTTGCAAATCGGCAGCTTTGGGCCCTGTAACAGAGACCACCTCGTCGTCTGCAAGTTGCCTTAGCGTGAATGAATTGGCAAGACAATCGTAAAAATTGTAGAGCAGGGGACTTAAACATGAGCCTTGGGGAAGACCCATGTAGCTAAATCGCGATGTTGTTAAATTGCCATGCGAAAAGTGCATGTGCTTTTCAGACAACAGGTTTAGCAAAAAGTTATTTAAAATTGTGAAAGACCATGCTGGTGCAGCTTCTTTGACAGAATATTGATAGAAACTGAATCAAAAGCCCCCTTAATATCCAAGAAGACTGATACCATCTGCTCTTTGTTAGCATAGGCCATTTGGATTTCTGTAGAAAGCAACGCAAGGCAATCGTTCGTCCCTTTGCCTTTGCGGAAGACAAATTGTGTATCTGACAGTAAGCCATTTGCTTCAACCCAATTGTCGAGGCGAAACAAGATCATTTTTTCGAACAACTTCCTAATACAGGACAGCATTGCAATCGGCCGATACACCAAACATTTAGCGTTTATTTCTGGTGTGATTGTTTGGTATCAGATTCATTACAGAATATTGTTGTTATGAACCATTTTTGGAAGATCATTTTGAACCATAATATAGATAAGTATTTTAATTTATTCGTAATATGTTGGTTCGTGCAATATCTTGTTTACTTATAATTAGTTATGCAAGAAGAGCGCAGCTAATTTACTCCCTTAAATGCCCATCTTCTGTCCTGGGCGATCCTATGCCAGAACACCTTTGCCATGAATAATAACCATTTGTTGCACATTGCACATAACCCTCGGGCACTGTTCCAGCTCCCCATCGTAGCAGCATTGCTCTGCCGCATGAAATTTTCAAGTTCAACATAAATAATATGACAGAAAATAATTCTGGTGTTTGACGTGACGTGAGTTGCATCAGTAAATTGATGCACGCGTGTTCAATGCATTTTTTGCCTTGATACCTTTTTATTGCGCAACAGCATAGGTATGTAATAATGCTTGCTCGTTTATACTGCTGTGCAGCTTGCTCGTAAGGTTTTTATCGCTTATCGCAAAGCATCATTATCGCATCAAGCTTTTGTATTTTGAGGTAAAAGATACCGTGTGTTTGAAATCGATCACTGATGACATACGAACCGGTGGCAGGACACAAACTCAGTAACGCAGATTGATTGGGATGCGTCTTGGGAACCTGTTTGAGGAATTCAACAGTCCAGCTGGATGCATCGGAATCGAACGTTTGTGCGTACAATCAATTGATGCTACTGCACCTGAGTGCCACTGGACGCGTGCTCATGCGTTCCTTCTGGATAGTTTTTCTTTTGTTTCAACATTTCCGAGGAACGTGTTGCATTAATCATTAGGTAAGATACATTTAGCATGTGAATGTAAGTGAAATAAGTATTGCAATCAAAATTTTATAATGCACCATCTGCTAATAGATAGTGTTTCGCATTAATTTGAATGATCTTCCATGTTTTTCGTACCGACTTTCTAGTGATTAATTTAATGAGAGACAGAATCAAAATTACTCGACTGCAATTATTCAAGCAGGTGCCCTCTAATGCTAGAGGTTAATTAGTGTCTCATTAGGATGCCAACAATACAAATGAAATCAGATATAAAATTGTTCTGACGCATTCTCCGCCACTCCTTCGACGGTAACTTTTTGTACAAGGTTCCATAAAAACAAAAAAAAGTTCATAAAATTTCTATGCGTGCAAATTTCTTAAGTTAATAAATCTATTTTTTACCATGGTATCTAAAATCGATTCAGTTTTCACCTAGAACACTAAGGAATCAAATTGCATCACAGGAAAAGGTTAATCAAAATTCACCAATCCAACCGATCGTTTTCAAACTTTCAGACAATAAAATAAAACATATTATTTAATCTTTTCTATGTTCGTTTTATTCAATTTCTTGTACAACGTTTGGGCGTACTCTATCCTGCTTCCGATTTAACTTCCTTAGGATGTTTCTGAAAGGACTGCTTCATGATGACTCAGTATTTTTCATTTGACTGCAATTCCGATGCGTTCGTGAGATCAGGGCTGGAAGAAGTCATTTCAAATGACATTTTTATGCGAAAAAAACCAACACGACAGGCCCGGTGCAAGTTTGGCTACGGCTGTTGTGCATGTACACGGGCGAGAGAAGAGCAAAAACGTTCGTGCTGCTGAGTGTGCCTGTTTAATGTGCGTGAAAGTTCGTTTATTCGGCATGGTGCCGTAGTTTGGTTTCATTCGCTAACAGTTGCAAATGTATGTGAATGGCCCGTGTGTCTAGCTTTCATCGTCCGTTGCGTTGGAACTGTTACAAACAAATTTCATAACAGCGGTTCAAAATGAATGTAGTCTACGACAATCATGGCTTATATTTGCAAGATGGAGATATGCATCAGTTCTTTTTCGCTTGCTATAGGAAAGGACTGCAAGCAAAATATAAGCGATCACCGGGTATCATTGCACGGAAAGTTGTTGGCCGTTGAAAATCAATAGTTTTGAACATTTACAATACGCAGGGGGGGTCCATTTTTAGTACCATTCAAAAGGTGAGAAAATTTCCTTATGAATGGTTTTCTCATATGTTTCATTTAATTAGTTTTAATTACCTTATAGTTGTAAAGTAGTTAAAAGTTTATATTCTTGAGGAAGCTTGGTTCATAAAAAAGAATTCGTTATTTCGAATTTAGTTCGTAAAAAAAGTTTCTTAAATCGAATATTACGAAAAAAAGGGTTCGTAAATGGAGGTTTCAGTGTATTGAGATTTTCGACACATGAACGAAAAATCAATCAAAATTGTTAAATTTCAAATAAATTACTTTGAAAAGTTCACTTAAACTCATTAGCGGAAACATGTGAGGGCATTCTAGGTATTCTAAGTATTCTAAGATAGATAAATTTTTAACACAGAAAGTTAAGTAATGACAAGTAAGTTATAAGTAATGATCATAAATGATAAAATGCACTAACTTAAAAGATCTTCCATACTTAAACTTCCGGTAAGTGTGAATTGTACGACACTAGCAGTACACATTTCGGAACTTATTTCTCAGCTTTGTGGAATATAATATTGCTTGAGGTGTTAGTGTTATATTTGCGCATAGCTGTAGATTTCTGATGAGCTATATATTGAATACCATCATATTTTGTTCACTCTAGATAATCCTATGCGTTGTTGAGTCTTAGCACAACATCAAGCCTTAATAAATCCTAGAATATGGTTTTTATGTAATGGTATACGCATTTAAACGGCCCCGTGATACAAAAAATATAAATTCAATAATCAGAAAAAAAACTGAATAAAAAAATCAAATGAATAATAAAAATAAAACCGTATAAAGAAATAATAAAATGAAATTAATGAATTGATAAAATAGACTAAACGAACAAAAAAATGATTAAATTGAATATTTTAGATAATTGACATATATTCGAGAATCCTCGTAATCATCTTTGGATGAAAAGAGTTGCATTTCCCGAGCATTTAAATTTAAATTAAAGCAAGTAGTAATCATGTTTTATTTCAGCAAATCATGTATTGGTTTCAATTCACGTTTTATTTTTAAAAATGACATCAAACTTTGATCTCATTCGACTATCATTTTCATTACATTTGTTTTTTATAAGATATTTGTTTTGTTTGATTTTCTCCGGCAAAACGTCAAATTAAATACTTAATTTGTTACCAACAATAAATTTCGACATTTCAAAGTGTTTTCAATTTAATCACACTACTAGCGGGAATAAAGGGCTTTCGATTAGGATATTTTAACCGTTAAAACGACTAAAACGATATTAACCTACAAGAGAACTTAAGGAGGGGGTAAGAGATTCAGCGTGATAAAAACATTTTTTAGAAATTTCGGTAAAGCGAATTGATCCAAATTTTAATATATTATAATGCATCATTTCGACAACATTTTGTAAATTTTCTATTCAAAAATATCGACATGCGACTCGATGACGAAGCTTTTTGTAGAACATGATTTGCGGTGTTAACTGCCATTGAAAAACTAGAACTACTCAACTGATTTATTTCAAACTTACAAAACCCTCATTTTTAAAAACAATCCTTTTGTTTTGTCCTTTCAATTTGAAAATGCATGAAAGGGTTAGATCTGATGTCAAAGCCGATATTCAAGTATTGAAAAAAAGTTTTTGTTACCTTGCTAGGGATAAATAAAAGTCCTGGAAAAATTTTTTTTCTTGAGGAAGATAAATCATCCTTAGAGCTTTGTTTGTTTAACCATCGGATTTTTGAAATGAACACTGCGAAAAACAACCAATAAACAATTACCAGGTGTTTAGGATTTCTACATATAAACCGTAGTGAAGAAACAAGTCCACATAAACATCGGTTTAAAACTGTGAAGCTACGTTTCACTATTGGTTTTGGGTGCCCCCAAACTTCCGTTTTTTTCGATTTTTATTTGGCTGTCAAAAAAAAATAGTTTTTCGACTTGGTTTCGGGAGGCTGTGGCGCTGGCCCCCAGTTAAACTCAGTCCGGAACCGGTTCGGATTTCTGAATGGAGTCATTATGGATTCCAAATCAAATGTAAAACCGATTCCGACTCAGAACCGGTTGTTGCATTTGATTTGGAATCCATGCTGACTTCATTCAGGATTCCGAATCAAATTCCGAATGGTTTGACCGGGCCATAGCCCAGTGTACCCATGCGTAAAGACGGTACTGGAATCGATTGCAAGACTTTTGAATTCTCACTTTCGGCCAGGTTCTTGGCTCCATTGTTTCTCTGTGTACTCTAATAAATAATCTGAAACTTGACATGTTGAAGGATTTTTCAAGCATTCAACTTGGTCTGAGTATACCCGGTCAAAAAAATGCGGACGAACATGGTCAGGCGATTTAAACAGTTTGACGTTTAGCTCAGCTCGCCTGTGCTGCCCCTAGGAACAATTTGCGAATGCGATTTAAAGGCAATTTCAACACTTAGACAAATTTTCTGGCGGCTAAAATGGACTTGGTTGTTTATTTGCGTTTTTCAAACATGTTTGGTTTAAGCTTAAAATTGTTTTTTTTAACAATGGTCGTGTTCTCGCTTGTATTTTGTTTGTCTAGTGCACTTCGTTTAGCCAACGAATGTGGAAAATTGTGGAATCGTGTATAAGTATAGTGGAACAAAATCTCTGACCTAAATTCATAATGAAAGTCAGTTTGTGGTAAGTTTTGGTGTGCAATACCAATTTAACCATCGATTCTTCGTATAGTTTGGATTACCTAGTGTACTGACAAGTTTATGTGAGTAGATAATGAATCCGAAAATAAGTATTATTTGTGATTTTCATATTAGGCAATTATGGGCGATTAAATGGCGCGTTCCCTGGGCGATTTAAGGGCTGGTAGAGCGGCAAAAAAATTACGGCGGCAAATCGCCCAAATGTTGCATTTGAAATAGCCCACAAATTGCCAGCAATTTGCTGGCAAATTGTAGGGCAATTAGCGCATCCGAGTTGGCAAATAGCCCCCCGTTAGCCAGCAACTTGCCCTTTTTGACTGGGTATTAATAATCAGTTATTTATCATCAATTAATCCAATAAATCAAAACCGACAGGCTAAATTGATGGCCATATTGATGGGTTTATTATTTCAGCATAGCTAGCCCAGCAGATTTGTGTAAAGTTAGTTAATGAAATAAAATCCCACATGATGAATTTTTCCGTTTCACTGATAAGTTCCAGCAAATAATTTGTTTGCAACGTAAAGGGATATTCCCCTTTCGTGCTATCCTTAATTTTTCCCATTCAAAGTTTCGTAATTTCACAAATTTCACGTTTCGTCCAGCATGAAGGTCATTTATTATAATCAATTCTAGCAGACAGTCCCTCTGCAAATTGTCGAACGAATATTCTATTCTCGTTTAGCATCAATACGCATTGCGACCTCGACAGGGATGATGGTAGTTTGCTTATGATGATGGTTGATGGTACCCAGCAAACTGTAAATCCGGTGGCATAGTCTGAGGGTTCAGCATTGAGAAAGTATGCATGTCATCATGCAAATAGTTCAATAATTGAGTGCTGATCTTTGACTTTCGTGTTTTCCGAAAACCCAACCAATATGCAGTGCCAGCTGCTAATTATGGGGCGCTGCCAAAAATGTATTCATTGAGCCGTACCTCGAGTGATGCAATACAATGCAATGCAGACGGATTGTTCGAAACTGTTTGCGGGAGTGTGGGGTTTTATGTAGTGGTTTGACATAGATATTGTTAAAAGTTTCGATATTATGCACATATCATCCCAAAACCACTTCAAGACAATTACTACCTGGTACGATAAGGAACACTGCTGTGAATAGCGCCCCAGTTTCCTCTACCGATCGACATAATCGGTGAAAAAATCCCAAAAATCGAGTTCAACGCGCGTCCGGACCGTATAATTTTCATTCCAATGCGACGACGGTTCGGCAATAACACTCCGAGTAATGACCAAATGAAGGAAGCATCGAATTCACTCAATCAATCACGGATATTAATTGAATTCATGCAATTTAATTGACGAAATCCAATTGATTCGTATACATCTTCGGTAGCAGCAAGCTGATCAGTAGACAGCATCGGATTTTTCAACGCCGGGAATGCTTTTCTGATGCGGGTTGGCCACTTTATGTCACGTCCCGGGATTTGGAACAAAAAGCTCCTCGCAGCTTCGAAAGGAAGTGTCGGCGGCAGAGAAAAGGAAGTGTCGGAGACAGAGAGCGAACAGTTGACCGCATACAAGAGGCCAAAGCCGGGCTTCCCTTCAATCTACCCCGGTTGTCCGGGACTGAGTGAGATGGATGTGAATCCCGCTGCCAGCTCTCACGCTCTTTGATCAGGTGTATGAAATGTATAATGCGAGCCAAAGTATGTAATAACATTTAATTGAACCGGCACCATTTGATTCCATTGAACGAATTCCTCGAAGTAGTGGGTACTCTTCATTTTTCGAACTTTTTTTTTCGGCGTGATTGTTTTTCTTATGTTGTGCCTCCATCGGCCAGCGAATGGAAAGATAGTGATGGCAGAGGAAAACTTTCCCACGCATTTTCTGATACGGGTTTAATGGAGTTATTTACTTTTTCGATTGATTGATTTCAAACAGTGAGTGAGTTCGGGTTCCATACTGTTATGCCCACAAAAATGTTTGATTGATGCCGCATCCATATCGGATGAGTACTGGAAATTGGTTCTCGCAAAGCGGAAGTCGACAGGGGTGTAAGCAAGAAGCTAAATTGAGTTGTGTATGTTGACCTCACATGTTGCATTATTCAGTAGCACAGTAGACTTGCTGACAAGTGCATACTATTGAACGTTTATTACCTAGAAAAGACTGAATTCCCGAAGAATATTAACCCATTAGTAATAAGTGACGGTAAGTTAACAGCAATTTACTATGATGTAATATTGAATTATGAATACCGATCCGATTAGCTCGACCATGGAAGGGAGCTGGGGGGAAAGCAACATATTTCGTGTTGTTTTCATGGTATCTTCAAACCCGGAAGGATTTGTCTTATACAATGTAGTCTACCAACATTTTGCATATCACTTTAATCATTGAAACGATATAGCAATCTCTGCGTCTTGAGCTACTGAACAACGCTGGTATTTCCATGTGTTTATTTATTTATATATTTTTTTTATTAAAATAATTCATCTGACGAAAAAATAGTCCTTATTAATAGCATGAGTCAAGTCATAAAAATTGTAGACTGCGAAACTTTCTGTGCGAACTTGTGCAATGGTTCGAACAGATCCTCGACCGTGGAGAAAGTTCGAATACATGCGGTTATCGGTTCAGTGCAGGACTAAACAAATTCGTTTTGGCATATTTAAAAAAACGAAATTGAAGTAAAATACATTTTTGTGTTCCTAAAGCATACACCCAAAACGTACTCGGTAAGATTCGCTTACATTAATGCAATAAATACGAGCGAAAATTGCAAGCGTTCTGGTAATGTGCGAAAATTGCAAGAAGCTTCCTTGCATGCAATGCAAGAACAGAAAAACCGAATTTTGCCTATGTATTAGCGATGTATGTGTATTGGTGACCAATATGCGTTAGAAAAAAAGACTGTTGGCATTGAAAAATGAACCCCGCACAAACAAATCGCTAAGCAATACTTTATCCACCCAACCATACTACCAGATAGTAATAAGTGGATAAAAGTCATATATAAACACTTACATGATTTCACGATTAATGAAAAAAGTAAAACACGCAGCCAGATTTGAACTCAGGCCCTTGCGCATCATAGCGCTAACTATAAGCACTGATCTGTCCTTACGCATAAGGACAGGACGTTAAAACTCGTACAATTGTCACATCCGCAATTTGATGCCGTCTCGTGTGTAATGAATAAACCACAAAACTGCGTTTGAAGATGTTGGTGAGGAATGAATAAAAAGTAGACGGAAAATAAAAACTCGCCGCGCGTTGCTATACCAACCAGCATAGGCATGTGAATGTGGTGAAAATCCTTTGACAGTGTGTTGAAGAAACGTATGTACGTATAGCGAGAGATGAAAAGATTTTATATGCTTGCAACAATTGCAAGCGGCTTTAACTGCAAAATTGCAAGCGATGCTAACATTATTTGCAAGTGATTGTCGCTTGCAATCATTGCAAGAGATTTTTGTTTTGGGTGTACTTAATAAGTATTGCTTATATTACTTATTGAATACTTAATATTGAACGAAGTTTTAAAATAATAATATAATAACAAGCCACACTTAGAAATTGTTCATGTGTCAACTTAATGTAGGAAAAGGTTGTTCCCATCATCCAGAACGGTAGAACATGATGAGTAAAAAACATTACCTCAGCTTCGGATAGTTTCTCGACATTTGTAAGCTTTTTCGGATGTTCGTAGGGTTTCACCTAAATTTCTGAAAAATTCCCGAAAACAAACACACTTGTACTCCATTGCTGACAATATCGTTGCTTGGAGCAACCTGGTCGGGTCTCCTGGGTGGCCCAACAATGTACTGGTTATTATACGGAGAAAGTTGATTCACCGTTGGGTCTTCAGTAATGGTCCATGGAAATCGACAGCTTTGAGACGTCTAATAGAGACCACACCGTCATCTGCAAGCTGTCTCTGTGTGCAGGAGTTGACAAGACATCCCTCAGTGTCATTCATGCAAAAATTTTAGAGAAGGGGGTATAGACATGAGCACTGGGCGAGACCCATGCAGCTAAATCGCGATGCGAAAAATTAATGTGTTTTTCAACCAACAAAATTATCAAAAGGTTATTTGAAATTGGTGAAAGACCATGTTGGTGCTACTTCTCAGAAAGAATTTTGATAGAAGTATGAATGAAAAGCAGTGGCATAACCAGAAATTTGGTATTGGGGGGGGGAGCGGGGATGAAAATTGTTCATTTTTTGAAAATTTTAAAATTTATTAAGAGTTTCATCTTTAATTTGGAAAAATTGTGCCAGTTTTTCATATGTATTGATAGAGGGTGTCCTTACGAGTGGACTCATATCATTCTTAAACCTTAATTATTCTTTTCTGTTTTTTAAATTTAAAAAAACCAAATTAAATTCAACCAACAAACTGACAGTTGTCCCACTAAATGACGTATCTGCAAATATCTCGTTCGCCTCAATGTTAACCGGGACAGCACCCCACACAGCATGATCTGGTACTTTGTCAATCCGCTATCAGCCTGCCATCCCAAGTTTCATCTGCAACCTATGGTAGATCTGATAAGGCAACCTATAGAGTCGTGCAAGTCGCATGGGTTTGGATGTGTTATTGTTCTAAAAGGAAACAAACTAAAAATTGTTTTTTCAATAGTTTCGTGCTTAAAAATTGAAAAAGGACGGAGATATTAACTCACGGTACTAATCAGCATCATAATATGCCTTAACCCGCACACCCCTAAAGATCCCTATTATTGAAAATTCAGAAACATAAGTAGTTTAACAGATGCCATTCCAGTCTACTAACAACGAGAACCAATATGGAATATTGTTCTAACCTCTATAGATCATTTGATTGTACCATATTTAATGAAGTCAAAAGTTTGACAAAATTTAATTTTAGAAAACTTGGTAAGTTTTCGAAAAAGTTTTCCAGCATAAATCAGCGCATCTCTTGATATACAAATTCTAGTGATTAATTCTACTAGAAGTAATTGTGGAAAATTATCTCTTCAATAATGATAAGGTGCCTTCAGCAAAGTTGTTGTTTTTTCTGCGTGTATGTTTATTTTGGCTCAAATGCGGTAGCTTAACGAGGCCGATTAGTCATTTTTAATTACATTTCAGGTGTTAGTGGGGGAAGGGAAAACCGTATTTAGGAGCGGCTTACTCCCCTCTTATGTTAGTAAGAAACAAAGGTAGGAAGTAGGATACATTGTATATTGACATTGTCATGTGGCGGATATGCACACTTTGATGTAGTGGTTTCCAGCCTGTAATCGCAGGGGCGAGGCGAGGGTCGATTTTTCGGATAATTATTGGCACTCCGATACTGTACTGGATGCTGATAAAATCGGATCTCCACTGCATTTAGGGAAAAAAATAAGGCTAGTTGTCTTCAATATAACTTTTTTGTAAGCTTCCGAGACTCATACCTTGAATGCAATGTGACTTTTATTGTTTGTAAACCACAGAAAAGATTTATCAAATACAGAAGGGGAGGGTGGGTACACTTGATCCTTGACTTTTGTTTTTTTTCACATATCTTTTAAATGAAATAAAAATTTTGAATGTAAATATCGTCACTAGGGATCAAGAGTACCCAGTGTTACAGGGATCAATGGTACCTGTTGTATGAGGCGAACGAAATATAGTTTTTTTGAAAGGGTTTGTAACTATTTCTTCGAAAACGTGTTTTTCTAGACAAAAGCCCTTATAAAGTAATTGTAGTTGAAAATATTCATAAATAATTTCTTCGACGAACTCATACAATCGTTCAAAAAAATCGTAAAAAGATCTTCGAGATGAATTTTAACCTATATTTTCAAAAATATGTTTCGACTTTTCTAAAACAAATGTAATACATTCGATTTGTTTTTTAAACATCATAAACTACCAAATGTGTCATTTTTTTATATTGTGATAACTTTTTATGTTTAGATTATGCGATATTGACGGGGAATAAAATATCCCCAAACATCAACTGTCCTCACTCTCGCCTACTATCAGAATAACTTGTTTAAAAGTTTAATCTATAATGTAAAACAAAACAAAATTGGCACCCTTAAGCTAACGCAAGCGTGCCTTATCATATAAACGAATTGAATAAAAAAAACTTGTTTAAAAGGTTTTCTTTTACATATAGGTAGTCTCGCTATATTTCGATACTCTGTACATATAAAGTTTTCATGTCTTCAACAATGTTGTTTGAAATAGCATTTTCGAAAACTTTGCTGAAGACATTAAGTCTTGAGCTAAATTTTCTTGAAGATTAAATTCTCTATTATTACTTCTAGGAGGGTTAACAACCAAAATTATTTTATCAGAAGATGTGTTGTTTTACGTTGTAAAATTCTTCAATGATACTTAACATCTAAATTTGACAGTTTTCTTCACTTCTCAAGCTCACAACTTGACAACGAGTCCTAGTACCCAGTACACGAAATTTTATTACGCCATTCAATTCAGCACTCAAATATTCACCATTAATAGCTTGAAATATTGAGATGTGCACTATAGACATGTTTACTATAGACCGCTCTAAGGTTGCCAGTAAATTTTTGGTGTAACTAGTACTTGTATTTTTCTATTTGCGGTAGTAATAAGCCTCCCATTTTGGTTTAAATGCAAGGACAATTTTGAAAACAGAATTTAAGTGATAAGCAAAGCTCATTAAACCATTTTTATCAATTCTGTAATCCAGAAAGAATTTTTAAATTTTCCTGAATGTTGTACCTTTCGTGCAAAGTAAACAAACATTCTTTTTTCGGAGAAGATGCAAGAAAAGTATTAGTGTCTAGAAAAATAATATCATGGCGAAATATTTCAATCGCCTAAACAAGACACTGTATTCGGTTAATTATACTTTTTTGTAACAATGTAAAATAAATTACATGGAATAGTATTATGAATAAAGTGCTATAAGCCATGAAACAGTAGGTTTTCAATTCACTTCACTGTATAACTCGATTGTAGTCACTCAAAGTTACAGCAAAAACTGTGGGTGCCAGGAACAATGAAGAGGACATTATTTTAGGCAGTGCTGCGCATTTCTCTGTATGGGACTCTATAATACCACCGACTCTAATCAGAACCATCTTGGGTGTTAAAATTCCATCAGAACTCTAGTTCTAAAACACTCCACGTTGTCTGAGATATACAGGATATCGCTAGTTGCTGATAGTTGCCATTTTGTATTTCAAAGTAGCTTCAGACATTGATCTCTACCATGCGCTTATTACACCTGCTCTAAAAATAGGCATTGGGGAAAGAGGACCAATTCGGACCGCTGGCCAATTCGGACCCCAACTGTTTCTCAGCTATGGATAACACTCTGGGAGAATCGCGTCGACTAACAATCGTGCCACTGTATGAAAGTAAAAAGCTAGTACTTTCAGTATATTATGATGTTGATTGCTCTTTTTTGCTCCTTAACGAGTTATTTAAGGTGGAAGTTACCCCAACATATCGCAAAATTTGAAATATCTTTTTAAATTCAACAGATTGGAAGTAATTTTGTTCGGCAAAAATATGTATTTCGATACCGCAAACAACTTGTGGAAGATTCCAAGAAGGTAGGACAATGTATAAAAAAGTTATAATGAAAAAACTAGTTTTAAGGGGTCTTCCTTATAATATGTTCCATAACTTTTAAACCATAAAGGGTAGATATATTTAGACGTAGATATATTTAGACGCTATAAATTTTGTGCACGAAAACGACGTTTCAAAACACTGTGCTATGGTAATATTTTGAAAAGCGTATATATCATTTTCATGGTTGTCATGTAGTTCTGTTCTATCTCACAAAATTTTGCGATTCTCAGTTTTCGTGTGTCTGCGCTAAGGGCGAATGTTCTTTCAGAGCGCTTTTTATGGAAAATGTGTAAACCGAAAAACAAGATTTTTGTTGGGAACTACAATTAATTAAATTAAGTGCATTATCGTGATTCTGGATCTGCCGGATAATATCTTTTATTTAACATATTGTTTTATGCGAGACATTCAACTGTTTCCTTCTAATTGTTGTGTGAATGATAGACTATGGGTTGGTCCAATTCGGGTCTCTTGTCGTCTATACGATCTGATACGCGATCGCAAAAAACCTTTTAAGAGGAAAGTGTGCGTAGTCGGTCGAGCTTTCAGTTTTCGCAAATCGTTGGACAGACTTCAACGTTATAGCTCATAACCTATTTGGCCCAGCTCTTACTTTTTATTTTTACTACAAAGTTTTAACCCTTCGGCACTCGCCCGAATGGCTATTCGAATTAGGTGTGCTGGTGTTGAAAGAAGATTTTGCTAGAGTTTCTGAAGGTGTTGCACTAAATACAACGGCGCGAGTGCCGGAGGGTCAAATATCAGACGGATTTCACAATTCGAAATTTAGTGAAAATCATGTAGTCGAAAATAGGAATTCATTTCTACTGCAAAAAAAACGATAAAAATGGGTGGTCCGAATTGAAACAGGGTTGGGGTAATTCGGACCTTTCAAGTACTTTTACGCAGAACTGTTTATACACAATATCGTAAGAGATCTCCGCCTTATAAAAGAATGTGCGCAACTGATCAGGCTTTCAGCAAAAAATATTTATTTGTGAATCGGTTGACACGTTCCATTTCTATAGCTCATAAACCTTTACTTGGTCCGAATTGGCCCAGTTACCTCTACTGTTTGGGTTATATAAAATCCCTTTAGACCGAATATCGCCATCTTGTTATTCCAAATGCCTCAAGCTTCGATATTTGTTGTCTACTCGTCAAGCCCGTTACAAAAACGTCCATATTAATGGGTTTTATAAAGTTCCACTGGACCGGAAATCATCTTCTTGGTTTTCAAAATGGCCTTAGACATCGATATCTGGCATCTACTCGTCAATTCCGTTCCACAAATACCCATATTAATGGGGTTTTAGGGATTGCCACTGAACCGGAAGTCGCCATCTTAGTTTTCAAAATGGGTTCAGGCATCGATATCTGGCATCTACTCGTCAAGCCCGTTTCAAAAATACCCATATTGATTGAATTTTAGAGAATTTCGCTAAGCAGGAAGTCATCATCTCGATTTTTTAAATGGTCTCAGATATCGATATTTGGCGTCTGTTCGTCTTCCACCAACCTTATGCAGATTACTTCGAACTGTTTACGGAACTTCGATGCTGGGTGGCAAATAGATACGGCGTATATGGATCGATTCGATCGAGTGGATCATGGAATACTCCTAGGAAAATTGCAGCGACTCGGCGTCTCAGCGTTGGGTGCTGCTTGGATCAAATCATATCTGACAAACCGTTCTGTACAGGTCCGAATCGGCTCGACAACTTCGGAATCGTTCACAAACCGGTCCGGAGTTCCACAAGGCAGCAACCTCGGTCCGCTACTGTTTTCAATTTTTATAAACGATGTCGCATCGCTACTACCATCGGACCGTCGTCTGTTTTATGCAGACGATACGAAAATCTTTAAAATAATTAAATGCCTTCTCGACTGCCTGGAGTTACAAAGAATGTTGCATCTGTTTGAGGAATGGTGCACAAAAAACTTTATGGGCTTAAGTATTGCAAAATGCAGCATAATTTCCTTCCATCGAAAAACTCTGCCCATTATTTATGATTACCAAATCTGTGGCTGCTCTCTTACAAGGACAGAATTAAGGATCTTGGGGTTTCTTTAGATCGTGAAATCATCTTCAGACTCCACAATGACGATATCCTGTGAAAAAACCAACCGACAATTTGGTTTCATCTTTAAAATTGCTAGGGAGTTTCGTGAGCCGTTTTGTTTAAAATCATTGTACTGCTCGCTTGTACGCTCATTGCTGGAATTCAATGCCGTAATATGGAGCCCTTACCATGCAAACGCCAG
Organism: Topomyia yanbarensis; assembly: GCF_030247195.1. NCBI lineage: Eukaryota > Metazoa > Arthropoda > Insecta > Diptera > Culicidae > Topomyia > Topomyia yanbarensis. The sequence continues at coordinate 285,009,620 of NC_080672.1, forward strand.
GATTCAAGGCGTTCAACGAAAATTCGTAAAGTACGCTTTGCGGTTTCTGCCGTGGCGAGACCCAATTAACTTGCCGCCATACGAGGAACGCTGTCGTCTGTTAGACATCGAGCCGCTGGAGGTACGAAGGATCACCTCACAGGGATTATTCACTGCAAAGCTACTCACAGGCGATATTGACAGCTCTGCTCTGCTTACTCAGCTGAATTTGTATTCTCCTGCAGGAGAGATAACTTCGTCGTCGTAACTTCTTGTTCCTGGAGTCACGAAATACACAGTACGGACAGCACGATCCGCTTCGATTCGTTTGCTCGCGATTCAACGAACTTGCTGATTTCTTCGATTTTATTGTGTCGACTAATGTGTTTCGTCAACGAGTACTTGATAATTTTCGTGTTTGTTTAAATTTTTGATTAGTTTTAACCTTTCGTTTTAAGTTTTCTTTAAGACAATCTATGTCAGATAAAATTATACCAAACAAATAAATAAACAAATACTGTTCCGAAAGCAACCATATTGTTAAAGTTTTCCAAAAATCTTCTATGGAGCTAGAATAAAAGCAGAAACCGTGCTACTTGCGTAATCCGTGCAAAAAAAACTTGTTCAAAAATTATCAGTCTTTTGCCTTCAAAAGGACTTCTGAATCTTTTTCATTAGATGTGCCGTGGTTTTTTGCACGGTTTTCGAAATTAACGCGGTTTTTTGCACGGTTTTTCGGTTGAAATTCTTTTAAATAAAAAAGTAAGTAAGTAAGCTTCTTGCAAACATCGTCTGTGTTCATAGCTAGACAAATGAATAAGTTATAACACTACATCAAAAATGATTATCTATAAACGATTTCCACAAGTTTTTACTTTACTTTAACCCTCCGGAACTCGCGTAAATGGCTCTCCGAATAAGCAGCCGCAGGTGCTGAAAGAAGATTTCGCTAGAGTTGCGTTGAAGGCGTTGCACTAAATACAACGGCGCGAGTGCCGGAGGGTTACTAATAATTTTTATTCCGATTGTAGAAGTTTCATTCGCCTCTTTTTTGGGTTAGAAAAATCTCTTATTGAAAAAGCTCTAACCCTAGGTTCGGAATCGAACCCAGGTGAGCTGCGTACCAGATATAGCTATGCAATCTTTTTGTTATGTGTTTGTGATCGGGAAGTGTACGTTCAATTTTGGGACGCACTGTAAATCTATCAATTTTAGTGTTATATACATAAAAAAATCATAGAATTCGCGACAACAAATGAGTGATTTATGCAGCTGGTAGTGATAGTCACAGGCTAGACAATTGTTCCTCGGATTCAACGCTATGTATCCGTCATATTCCAATTCTCTTATTCGATGTTATATTTTTATTAAGTTTTACTGATTTTGGAATGTTTGTATTAACATATTACTAACGTTAAGACTTAAATTTTCTGTTTATTTGAAAATAGAAACTCGTGCATTTCTTGTTCCCCCTTAAAAACGTGTAGACCACATCAGCTACAATTTTTATGCGGTATAAGGATTCCAAAGCATACCAAATACTTCGAGGAAAAGGATAAATATTTGATAGTCGCGCTAACTATAGTTCTCCCAAAGAAGAACCTTACCGGAATATGAAATTAACCTCGTTCCGTTGAATTGATCGATTCCAAAATGACCAGCTTGTGCCAGACTCGTGCTTCGTGCACACGGACTTTACCGCCCGGTCGTGTGGCATAAGACAAGAAGTCGCGTACCTGGCCAACCTGTCCTCAGGAACGCGGTAGCTATCCCTTTCGCCAGCTGCTACTTGTGCCGACCAGCAAATGTCCGCGTGTCGAGAAAAAAGTAAAGAAATGAACGTCACGTTGTTGTCATGAATAATTTACTTAACTTGATTGAAACGAAATTACACGAGAAATTAAAAATTAATTTGATCAAACAGAGTGTATAGAAACATATAAAAAAGTCCCGCTTGGAAAAGAACTCGACTGTATTCGCTTCGTGCGGTTTGTGCTTGAAATATTTAATGAGTTACCTCTGCACCCCGGCAGACCAGTTCAGGAATTCCATCTTCGGGACTGCATGGATATCGTGGCCAATCACTTCGAAAGTTTGCGAAAATTTTATTTCAAGTAACAGAGAAGGAGAATTCAACCGCGGCGAAGAAAAATTTGGAAATTGGAACCGTTAATTTTTTACCATTGCACTCCGCTCGCTGCTGCTGTTAGGTAAAAGTAGCGTTTTTCTATACACCACAGCTATGTTTGAACACCTGTCGGCCCTCTAGGAGCGGGCAGCAGAGAAAAGTCCCTTTGTCATTTTCGGCTTCTATAGGGGGATAAAAAAGCGAAACACTCCGAGCTTGAAAATTACCCCCACGGAAGGCAATCGTCGCGACCTTTGATGCGGACGCCGCCGCCGCCGCTGACCGCTAATTCGATTCCGCCGAAAAATTATTTCAAATTCTTCGGTGGGTACGGAGTCTTCATTATTGTTTGGATATATATAGGTATGTATGTACCCATCCGCGATCGACCGCGCATAGGTTTATGACCCTACGTTTGATGCCGTTAGGGGATTTTGGATATGTTCATATCTCGTGTTCTTATTTTCCCTTCTACCGTGGCTTCAGGAAACCATTCAACTGAGCGCGCACGTCCGTCACGAAGGCGAATTTAATGAGACGGCCTATTTGTTTATATTCTATGCCGGTGTTCATATTTTGATGCTCAAGTGATTTCACTATGGCGTCATGCAATAGAAGGTGGTACTGTTTGGCCTGCTTTCGGTTATAAAAATATAAAAAAAAAGAATTTGAATAAGAGTGCGCTTGTGGTTGAGGGACAGGCGTGGAAGATTAATTAATATATCATGATCCGACGTTGAGTTAACAAAGAGTCATTGTTGGAGGGAAATGATTTGATACTTTACGCGATCCGGGTTTTCGGAAGTGTGTTTAATCGCTGCTGGTATCTATTTCTCGAACGGACGGAAAAAATGTAACTTTTAATAGGTATTTTTTTCTTTTGGAAGCTCCTGGTCTAGCCTAGAAGGTAGTTGAAGTCTTTTAAGGTTTTGTTGAGACATCCATGTGAGAACAAAGAGTTGAATCTAACCGTTGGATCTTAGCTGCTACTAATCCTAATTTTACAGCAAATATTCAGATATTCAGATAATTTCAGATCCAAGTCGAATTGGGTTTAGAGTATCGATTTTCAGAGTGATTGTAAAACAGACAAAAACAAATCAAAGTCCCGCTGTTGTTTCCCTACTGTGAAGTGAAATTCTTGAACCACAGAAGAGTAATTACACCAAGATTGATCCGATTATGTTAAAAATCGATTCCGATGAAATATCTTGCGTTTTAACAATATGAAAGATTAGCCATTTTCCACATGCACATGACTCAAGACCAATTTTTTGAAAGGATGTAGAAGTTTTTGCTTGCACTACTTTGAAAAATACGAGAACTATACTGCCCATAAAAGCATATTAAAAACAGCAAGCCGAGAAAAACGCTGTTTAAGATTTACATTTTCATTGAGCCTTATGGATGGGACAACCATGTTTTGGGTATTTTTTTCGATATTTTCTAAACAAACCTGGTAATCTTATTTGTGCATTGTGTTTCTGTGGTGATACAGAATAAAATCCAACAGATAATTCATTTTCGACAAAAATCCATATGGGACTCTTATGCTTTTATGGGCAGTATATTTTATACAGCAAAACTATCCGAGAATGAGTAGCAGGGTATGAATTCTTCTTCGTGAAAAATAGAATTTGGGAAAACACTCAACCATCATATGTTTTTCTTTAAACTTGAAACTGAAATCTTTTACTGTATTTGCATCATGAGGAAGCTGCAAATAAAAAAGTTTTCCTAGCAACAACTTCAAAAATGTGTTTAAATTTCATACAATTTGCGGACAAAAATACAATGTTATATAGACGATGATTTCAAATGTCATTTCTAATAAAAATTCTCCTAACCATAACCATTAGTTATGGAATCTATCGTTTCATCAGAATCCGACACTAACTTAGTGCCAGGACTAAGTCAGTGCCTTTCTGGAGCGAACTCCAAAAGTGGAGCTAGCCTTGTCCTGGCACTATCAGGTATCATGAATCGGAATAATTTGGCTCGATTGAGGTGTTCCTCGAGTTATTCGGAGATTTGTGCCTTGCCATATTGTCTCTTCATTTTCCTGGTGGCAAGGGAGTGGGAGGGGAAAGAAAAAGTCAAAGGAATCGGAAAATACATTCAAAACACAAAACAATTAAAAGCCTGTATTGTTAACTCCCGAAGGAATAATGAAGGAATAACGAAGTTAGCTAGGAATAATAAACTCAGTAACTGACACAAACTTGTAGTAAGTTAGTCGAGCAATCCACTTCAATCTGACACCAAACATTGCACACAACTTGTGTGAACGCCTGGCCAACTGGCTGGACCCGAGTGATGTATCGGGTAGTGAAGCACAGAAGCTCTGATTTGCTGACGAGAAACTGAATACGAACTCCGTATTTGCAATAATATTTTATTCCTAAAAAGGGAACAAATGAAAATGATCCGATTTGCGCATAGAAGAACAATACGTTAGATTTTTATATCTCGTATTCTACTTATCAGTAACTGAATGCAACTTGCTGTCAGTTAGACGAGAAATCCAAACTGACACCGCTAGTTAGGTACAAAAACCAAACAGTTTACACAACTCCTGAAACAACTGGCTTGTCCCGATTGATGTTTCGGGTAGCCAAGCACAGAATCACTGGTTTGCTGAAGAAAAACTGAATACGAGCTCTGTCTTTTGACATAAGATCCAAACGCCTGGAACCATGTAATTTTTCCATTTCTAAAAAAGAAAAGAAGTGGTCCGATTTGCACATGAACGTACAACACCTAACCATCTAGAAGCCCGTATAATTCGAAACAAAAAGCCTCTTGTTATTGTGCTGCTATGAGTAAGTTTGTTTTATCCACGACCGCATCCAAGTCACTTGGAGATTCAATCGTTGGAAAATACCTATGGCACCTCTTTGTACTGGTCCCAGTTCGTAGAAAGTTCCTTCGCCAGTTCGCCAACTCATGCGTAATACTGTCAGCGCAGAAAGTTACATCTAATACCTTTACCTTATCCTTGCCTTGCAAGATGGGTGATTTCCTCTATATATAGATTCATGCTGCTTAAGTAATCCATTAATTCAGTGTCTCTCAAATTGATATCCGAGCTGTCCCAAAATATAAGATGAGCACTGCCGATAATGAACGTAGGTCCATTTCGACCTTAATATGAACCAACCTTTTTGAAATCATCAGATGGTTTCAATAAGCGGCAAAAATACCGAACAATAGAAGTAATTGCTGTCTCTGTTTTTAACAGTTATAAATTTTGTCTGTGGCAGCACCAATATAGCGAGATGTGAGGTCGAATATAAGTAGCTTTCCAACATAGAACTTTTCTTTATGGAAATATGAATCTTGAACCAAAGTTATGGAAGCTTTTCGTTCCCTGACAAGGCTGGACAGATTCATAGTCGCTGTACGTTTATAGTGAATATTAAGGCCATTACAAATATTTTTTAAAAATTATGTCACCCCCCCCCCCTGCAAAATCGCTGAAAAAAATCAGGGGGCAAATAATTTTTTTTAAAATAACCAAAATTCAAAAAATTGTCACGTTTTATAGAATAAAAATAGCTTCCATAGAGTTTTGCTTTTCGTAACTGAAAACTATTATGGTAGTTTTAGAAATTACCATCCCATGATAATTTTTATTTTGACCATTCTCGGGTAAATGTGAAGTTTAAATGAGATCATCGATCCAGTCCAACATCAAATGAAACGTTTGCTGGGCGCGGAAGGAAGGACCCATCTGTGTATTATCAAACAAACATCTCATGGAAAGGCTAATACAGACCGACTTCTGAATCGATTCCAAATTAAACTCAACAGTCGATCGAGACATAATCGATCGTTGCATTCGAAAATAATTTCGATAAGGAAACAATCTGAATTCAAATCAGACTCCTGGAGATTTATATGTGGTTCAATATTCTATATACATGAGCTTTACCGAAAGGTTTTTGACATTTAAAGATTTCATATGGGATCGTAGTATTCATACCGTATTTCCGCAGCCATATGTGCGATTCTTATGAACTTGATCAGATCAAAATCTGCTACCAAACCTTCCATTTAAGGCTAAGCTTGTGAAAATCGAATAAGCCGTTTTGCGAGAAGCCGAAGAGACATTAATTCTGAAATATTCCAAGAACCAGAAACATGCGAAATTTTCGAGATAGACGCTGGAATCAAAAGAACTTTGTCTGGCCATCAGCGATCAAGAATGCTCTAGCAAAGCTAAATATAGATCTTACTAATAATGGTATCATCGGCACTTACCGCAGGAAGAACCGGGAATCCATTATCGATGTTAATTTTTGTATCCTTGGAGTAACCGTAAAGATGGACTGAAAAGCGTGCGAGGATATATCCACAGCGACCACCAAGCGATTTGGCACAGCATTGATAACAGGACTATGAACTACACATGAATATGAATATGTAGGAGATATATAAACGAGTGAAGATGGAAAACAGCGATTTTTCACAGGAACGTGTCCGTCGAAGAACTTGAATTTGAGGGTATCCTCTTCAACCTAAATGCGAACGAGTTCACGGCACTACTAACAAAGGCGTGTAATGCGACCATACCAAGGGATGGGAAACTGAGAAACGGTCGCCGGGTGCAATACGACAATTATCGATCTACGTATAAGTTGCCTCCGAGCTTGGAGAAGAAGTCGGAGATCACTTCGGTTTCTCATCTCGCTCAGTTCAGAAGCTAGAAATCGCTCCGCTGCAATAGCAGGGCAAGTAATCAAATTTACCCGCGCGACGCTTGGCAAAAATTGATTCCTTCTGCCTAGTGTGTGATACGTGAACAAACAATGAGTGACAATGCCAAGCAAAAGTATATCACGATGCGGGCAAACTGTGTTGCTGTCAGAGCTGCAAATTTTCACCAGGTTGTTTTGAACTTGAAGGAAGAACAAATCTCAAATCATGCCCTACTATGTTCAATTCGCAGTTATTCGTTTACATCATTCATTCAAACAGTCGAGCTGCTCAATCATTTTCCTTTCATTTTCGATTTCATTTACCTTGTGAATATCTCTGTACTGGGATATTGACTAAGTTTTTCAAGCAAAACTACTCTGAACATACTTCTTGCTGTTCATGTAAGCTTGAAAACATTTAAGCTAAACCTGTCAACATTTAACCTAAACTGGCCTCTACAGTGCAGATGACAACTTTGGTTGGTGAATGAAAAAGCATCAATTTGAAATGAAGACGTACGCTTCGGTTATGAAAATCCCGCCAACTTTAAAGTGAATGATTAAGGGAGGCTTTGAATTTGAATCATGGTTGGGTTTGATTGAGCTGAAAGTTGGCATTTGAAAATGAAAATTTGCACCACTGGTTGCTGTTGACTAAACGAAATATCCGGTAATACCATCAATTCATGAAGGGGAGCAAATGTTGAAGGAGAACTTGAAGTTCAACGTAGCTTGCGGTACTTTATGCGGTGCAATTCCACCATTTACGTACGTGCGGTACTGAACATGTTAAAAAATATTAGTCAAGCAGAATCATTCGCTTCCCAGAACAACACGAAACACGTCATCGAATGTAATGACATTTTATACAGTATTCCAACGTATATAGATGTTGACAGTATCGAAAAAAAGATACATGACCTGGCACCACGTACTAGTTCCTTCGCTATCAATCCTGTCAAAATACGGAGAGGTGAATAGTGTTAAGGAAGATAGTTGGAGGAACTTCTTCCCAAGACTCCACAACGAAGTTCGTGTGGTGAGAATGCGTCCGACAAAACCTATTCCCTCTTACTTGACTTTCACATGCTAATCACCTAATGATGTTGAATATTCTCAACGAACACTAGTCACGCACCCAGGACAGATTCCTACCTGTCAATATTGTGATCATCCGCTACACCACAGGAAACCTTGCGCAGAGACTGCTAAAGAAATTCCACCTGATACGAGCAAAGCCGGTATACAATCATCGTATGTTAAACCACAACCAGTTGGTAAACCAACGACTGCAGACCGGACATTCACAAACACCAGCTCAACAACGATCGGCCCCAGTACCACTAAACCATCTGCCATTACCAACATCGAAGTAACAACGATTACAGCAAATGTTTCCAAACCAACAACCAACACCACCAATAAGGAATCTAATACCGATGAAGAAGGATTTACAATAGCGACCCGTAAGCACAAACAACAAATAAGAACATCCGACGATGAGCAAGATGAATGCAGTACCGATGACATGGACGTAAACGAAAACGCGAGAGAAGACGGACCAAATGACCCACAATGTGCGCTCCACGGCTCAGTTGTGCTAACGCATTGAGCTGTGTAAAATATATTTAAAATTAAAAAGAAGTCAGAAAGCTCGAGGGAAGCGAGCTGCAAGAACCGCTCTCAACAAAGCAGTCAAGCTGTACAAGAAAGCCTTGCCACAAACCCAACGCGAATTTCCTTAGGAAAGACCTACAAAGTTGGCACAACAAAAATAAAAGGCTCAGCTGCACCACCTGAAAGGTGCCCGGAAAAGATGGAGGTCACCATCGAAAGGTTTTCCCCACAACATGAATCTATTCTCGCCGTACAGTGAGGAGGATGATCACAAAGATGAAGATCGATTTACCAACAAACAGATTATCGAGATGGCGAAAGCCATAAAAGTGAAGCGATACATGAGAGCCCGGATAGTTTCAAAACGATCCGATAATTGGAAGCGACAAAAGCTGATGTTGCTTCCGATGCCGGGACAACATGGAAATCTTTCAGCGTAGTCAATATATCCCTTGGTAATGTTAGAGAGAAGGAGTAATCCTGAACAAGCTAACGAAGTACGCGGACCGTGAGAACGGCATCTCATATAATTCGGCTTCGTTATAGGCAGGTCTACAGTGAAATCCACCCGAACGGTTGTGGGAGTTGTGGAGACAGCAGAGATAAGGATATCGTTTTTGCGTGGTGGTTCCCTTAGGCGTGAAGAATGCTTCAATAGTACTAGCTGGGAAGCAATCGCCCACACGCTGTACAGCACGAGTAACTCTGCAGGATATTATAGAGCTACTTTCAGTACCGAACACTGATCTACGAGACAGACAAGGGGGAATCACAACTACAACTGACGTTCCTCGACTCGACGCTGTGGAACGCAGTGTACGATGGAGTATTGAAGCTGAAGCTTCCCAGAGATATAACGATTTTCGGCTTCACGGATGATGTGGTGTTCCAAGTAATCGGACAATCGCTAGAAGAGGAGACACTCGACACGGAGACGATTGCCCATCATAAAACAGAGTTGGTGATGACTAGCAGCCGAAAGACAGCGCGGTCGGAAAATATATCATCGACTTGAACTTTTAAAGTCACGACGATTATGTTAAGGGGAAGGCTGTGAGAGTAACCACAGCTTTGCTTGAGGCGCCAGTGTACTGGGCACCACGAACCAGCGGAAATCGCTGGACCGAAGCATGTGAACAGACTAGTTTCACCGTCAGGGACAAGATCGAGTAGGTCGAGTGAAGCACCAGCGGTGGGTCGTCGAGTTTTCAACGAACTGGAAGCAGCGAACTAGAAGCTACGCTCCATCCAGTATCGCCGAACCGCCCTCGCCAAGTACTGGTTGGCCCTTTGAGTAGGATTTATATACTATGCGAGTAGATTGCGACAAAACTGGGAGCTAAATGACTCGCGCAAAAGCCATCGGTATCAGGAGAACTTCCGACGAGGAATTGAGATGGCTCGCGAAAACAGGAACTAAATGGTTCACAGAAACGAGAGCCAAATGGCTAACGGAAGTTCACCACTGCGATTAGCCGGATATGTGTTCGGAGCTAAACCGCTCTAATGTATCATTTTGTCTTAAGACTGAATCAGCCTCCCCACGATATAACGCTTCGATGCAGTCGACATTTTCAGATATCGACGAACTGAATCTAGTGGTATATGACACTCGACACTCCGGGTGTAGCTTAAAAAGTCGAGTTTCAGAGTGATTGCACAGTCTTCCTTATATGAAAAAGGCAAAAAATGAACTGATGATTGCTATACATTTCATAAATCCGTAAATGAATTTCTCTGATATGGCTACCTACTGCGCAACAAGATGGAGAAAAATGCAAAGATTTCGAAGATGTACACGGAACCGAGCCGAATTACTATCATGTACCAAACAAACAAATCTACAAGTCTTCAAGCACAAGCGATAAACCAAAGCTGATGTTTCCACTAGAGTTCGAAAAAGTATAGTATGCACAGGATGTACGTTCGCCAGGCTACTGTATATGAAATACGCAATAGAAAAAATATCAGAGAAAACCATATCTGAGATAAATAATTCCATTGACGCACACTTTACCTTTGGATTCATTTCAGAATGTTTTCCAAAAGTCCATAAGTGAAATGTTGCAATCCTGTTTCTGTACATTGTTATCAAGCAGGTTCACCTTTGACCGATTTCCATGCCTTGTGTGTACAGTCGGTCCATGTGCCGCCATAACGGAACGAAAACTATTCAAGCAACCAAAAGTTAATACCTTAATGTACTCTTAAATGTTTTTTTAAGTTCTTAGAGAACTTTCAAGCTCTTATTGGGAATTTAGAAATTGCACTGTTCGGAAAATTATTTAAAACGAAAACTTTAGCATCCCTTTCCTATGTGAACTTTTGATTGATTCAGTAATGTTTGCTTGAATTTTTCTAGTAAAACAAATAGCTCAACCCCGCTATACGAAATCACCCTGCGGAAATGTCCATGAGAACAATCGAAAGAAAATGCAAAAAGAAAAAAAAATTGTTTTTATTAAAATAAATATTTATTTTTTGTTTGCCCCCCCCTTCAGAAAAAAATTTGTACTTGGACATAATTTTTAAAAAAGATTTGTAATGGCCTAATTTGTGTTATACTAACCAATGCCGATCAGAGCTCTATGCATGTGAGGGGATGGAGATAGCGTAGTTGGTAAATCGATTGCCTTATACGCAGCTTTTATTACTCGATTCAGCCTGCTATTTGGGCTTTACAACTTCTGTATATTAAGTTTTAATATTTGTTTATTTGTTTAATGCATCAACAGGCATATCAAAGCTCCAATGATGTTGGCCTTACTGTTAATCTTATTTCTAACAATCAAGCCGTACACAAAAACAATAGTTGTACATTAATGGAAAACAAGTAATAAAAATGTCAAGTGTTGTTAGCTAATTATTTAAATAGTCTGTAGTAAACGTATACGCAGAGTTTGTCGAGAAACGTTGAAATCGAATGCTGATGCTGCCTGTTTAGAAATGCGTTGCAGAACAGTGATAGCTCCATACATACTATAGTTAGTGCGTCGGAATGGTAAACTGAACATAATGTTGTTGCGTAGTGCTCGGGTGTGACGTTTATGTTGATTTGTTCCAAAATAGCTGGAGCATCTATACGACCTTGCAGAGTGTCAGCTATGAACAAAGCTCTTTTGGTATTCCTTCGAACATGTAGGGGCTCTAGTTGAATCAGCTGACACCACGGTTTTCATAGCGAGGTAGTCTAGAAGGATCTCTCTATGCTAGTCTGTGAAGCGCGAAACGTAAAAAGCGACGCTGAACGGACTCTATTCTTTCAACGTCGTTATTGTAGTTTGGACTCCAAACTTCAGAGCAATATTCTAAGATTGATCGCGATAAAGAGTAGTAGAGCGATTTGAGACAATAGATATCCGTAACATTTATGTCTATCCTGATGATGCATCACAGTGCTTGAGATGCTTTGCCAACTGCATAGGAGACGTGTTGTTTAAACGTAAGTTGAGAATCCAGAATCACTCCCAGTTCTTAAACGTGGCTGACGCGTTCAATGTCTGTTTCTAGTAGACGGTAGTTAAAATGAATCGAATCCTTTTTCCGTGAAAATGATATTACCGAACACTTTTTCGGGTTCACGCACATACGGTTCGTGTCACACTAATCAGCAAAGACATCAAGCTGCTGTTGGAGAAATCTGCAATCTTCAATTGAACGAATTAAGCGAAATATCTTGAGATCATCTGCGAAGGACAATCGTGGCGTCTTCAGAACTAGATGTACATCACTGAAGTATAGCAGAAACATCAACGGTCCCAAGTGGCTTCCTTGAGGTATTCCTGATGTAGAAGTGAAGGTGACCGCTTTCTCTCGGTCTGTGAGGTAGGATCGAAACAACTGCAAAGCATTACAATTTATTCCAAATATCTCCATTTTTGCGTGTTTGTGATATCGTGATTAATTTTACCGAAAGCAACAGATAAGTCGGTGTAAACAACGTCGGTTTGAGCACGACGTTCCATACTCTCTGTTATGAAGGATGTTAAACACAGCAGGTTAGACATTGATGACCGTCCGGACATGAAGGCGTGTTGATCGTCACTTAGGTGCTGCTTACAGTAAGTCTGAAGAGGTTCCATATTCACCAGCTCAAACAACTTCGAAACAGCACTCAATGAAGTTATTCCACGGTAATTATTGACGTCTCGATTGTTACCCTTCTTGTGGACTGGGAACCTGCAATTTCCAGCAAGATGGAAAAACTCCTCTAGCAATAGATGCTCGAAAGATATGAAGAAGCGGAGTAATCAAAGCTTAAAAATGCCTTTTCAGGATAATGGAACCCGTCGGGTCCCGGATTGAAAGTTGACTTAAGCCGAGAGGAGGCTCTGGTAATCATCGTTGCATCAACATCGCTAGCACCCACAGCTTGGCCTACAAGTGGAGCTCTGCTAGCAGTGAGTTCGATTTGCTCAATTGTTAGTGCACCATCTGTGAAAACATTCGCGATTTTTTCCGGAAAAAGTGCACTTATGTCTCGAGATGTACTACCTGTGTTCCCATTGAAAGTCATAGACGACGGCAGTCCAGATTTCTTGCGCTACTCGTTCACAAATTTTCAGAAGCGTTTATGATGCGACTTAAAATTACGCTGAATATTTTGCTGATATCGAGAATTGACTGGCTCCTTTATATGCGTGGTTGAAACTGACGTAATAGTTTCTGAGTGGTATTGTGCGATACTTGGTAAATCTCCGCAGGGAAGCTCTCTTGATGGACTTGAGCCGTCGCAGCGTACGCGTTAGCCATGGAGGACCGGTTCGTCGATGGTGAACTTTCTTCGGAACGTGCCTGTCAATAACGTACGCCAGAAGGTTGGAAAAAAATTTAACTACGGTTTCGATATCTTCGGGTTCCAGAATATTTTCCGAATTGATGGTGGAAAGAAGGCCTGCGATACTGTGATGGTCAGCTTTACGACAATCATAGGAGACGGAGAGCAGTGAAATATTGAAATCATCCACCACAGTCCTATCAATCGTGGCGATCAATGGAGGATGATACGCTACTGATTTTACTAGAGTAGAGGAAGCCATCACTATTGATGTGGCGGAAACCCGATCGCTGACAAAATAAAGGTCGAGGTGGCGGCTATTCTCATTGGCAATAGGATTCATTTGTAGTAACGCAGCTGAGCTATAGCTGACAAGTAGTCTCAGTACATCTGGGTGGAGAACGGAATGATCGGAATCCGGATAAAGAAAGCCATTGCGGGAAGATTTCCATGAAATACTAGGAAGGCTAAAATCTCCTACCACTATGATCTCATCAACTGTATTAGCATCAATTTACGGTAGATAATCGTCCAAACCTACTCAAGGCAAACCCAAGAAATTTTCTCAACAGCTCTTGCCTTTAAGCTGGAATTAACTGCTACTAATACGCCACCTCCGGTGGATGCACAACAAAACACCACATTTTGGTAGTATAACAGCAGCTTGTGCTGTCGTTGACCAAAGCTGGAAATCGAAGAGCTTTGAGGCAAGGAAGAGCTCGCAGATGCATTGTGCTTACCTGTGGTGAGTTTGCGGAAGACCCCTTGTCCCAACTCCACCACAGAACCACGACGGCTGCTGGTCGCGGGGATCATTTCAGCGCTTGATTCATTCAAAATAAATGGGTACTAGCCGCAGTAGGAAGTTCAGAAGAACCTTTTTCCACTCCCATACACAGGACTGGGACGACTGGTGAACATTGGGTGCAGCGACTGGACTGTGGTGGGGGGATCGAGGGCTTTCATAATACACGCGGCAGTGCATCCCGGTATTCCATTAGCGAAATCTATCCTGCTTTGGATGGTCGAAATTGAAACGAGTACTCCAGTCGGCTAAGTAGACGCTTTGAGTACAGTGTCCTTTAGTTCACTCCGAAGCTCAACTCAGAAGGAAATGAAGTTGAGTTTCGTGAGATCGGTATCTTTCTTGACCAACAAAACTGTTTTAGGTGTGTCGCTTATTCCGAGGCATTCCGGAGTCATAACAACATTGTCCTCTACTGTATGGCTCGGTTCGAGACAGCTTAAATAGACGCAAAACTGCTAATCCGCAATTGTTTTGATTTCCCGCTGAATGACTCTAGTACCACAGACAGCGGCTGCAGCGGCGCGAATTTTTGCATTCAGTTTAACTGGATTCGTTTTCCAACCCCGCACATAGAGTTGGAGATTTTTGTAAAGAAATTTTTCTAACTCGAATAAAGAAGCGAATGACCCTAAGGTTAAATCCTCTATAATAAATAATAACAAAAACTACACATTTCATCGCCACCACATGAAATTACCATTATTTGAATGCCACGAGTAGTGTAAGATCCATTATACTCTGTGTGCAACTGGCGTACTTTAGTCCAGCCAGCCATTCAGTTCTCGGCAGGAAGATACAACATTACTTAGGGACTCCTAGTTTCAGTTGCCTCTTACGACATTGAAGCAGAAACCTAGTGGGTCGATTCTAGGCTGATATACAAGTGGTTTTGTCTGGAGAAACAACAAAACTATTTTGTTAAAGAATATGGTTCGAAAAAAATTTTCATATCCTGCATTTTTTGAATTAGCTAGCTTAGTTTTGGCACGAAGTTAGTAGTTAGTATCGGTTTCTTTTGAGATGAAGTTGAAACGCAAATTCCATGATTAGTTCAGTTATAAGTTTTATGCCCGTCATGCGCAAAAGTGGTTTTACTCATTTTTCTCGTTAAAGGAGAAAAATTATCTTTCACCCAAGTGTTTCTCCTTCTGATTTACCATGGAATCCTTTATTTGTGCTCTAATTGGATTTTCTCTCGGCAGTATTGCCAAGTTTTCAACCAAAATTATAAAAATAGATTAATCAATCATCGTTACACCCATTTTGGGTATCAGCCTTTAACGCATTATTGATGTTACAAGAATCTGAAGCAATGTCTAACTTTTAAGGACGAATATCAACCAATATATTTTTGAGAAAGTCCAATAGAATTATGATAACATTGTGGTTAAGGTACTAGTTTAAAATACCTGGGAATTTATTCCAATCCTTCAGGCACAGGTCCTCTATCATTCAAAATCTTTCTTAATCGAACATCAAACAAGGGTTTTAATATTGGTAGAGAGTCGAGTAACACATTTGCTTCTGGAAACGTTAAGTTACGTAGGATTATCTCGGGGTTTAACTTGATAAACTTTGAAAATAGGTACATGAATAAATTATGAAACGTAGAGAAAATACCGAAACTGATATAAATGTATTACATACTGCACATCGAGGATCGTGACATCTTCTCCCTATTTTACCGAACAAGTGCCTAAGCTCATTCTAATTTTTTCTTCAACCCTCCCACACAGTGCGCAGTAATGTCCCGAAACTGGATGTTTACCATTCTATCTCGTACTTTTGCCATAAATCAAAAACCCACACTGTTATTTATGCAAAAGAACGTTCGGAAGTTTTATTGTAATGTTAAAACATTTTGTCTAGGTCAGGAAAGGAAGGGCAACAAAGGGAAAACAAATTCCAAACTTTAGGCTCATCACGTACAGAAGGCAATTTGCTACTTCTCAAAGTATTCCGTACCGTTTCGCCTGATCAAAGCTGGTGAGAAAAGATAGATTTGAACATGTTTTCTGCTGATAGATGAACAAAGCCAGTAGGGGTAAAGGATTCGTTAATCTTTTTTGTTGTCATCACGTCCTTAAATTATTGGAACTGAAAGGTGATCGTCTATTGGAAGGTTACTTGATTTTGGTTTCCTTTTTTTGTAAGTTCAATTTTGTGCTTCTTTGCAAGAAAACCTGTCTTTACGGATCAACAGTATAAGGCGAAACTCCTGAAAGGCTATAGATTACCAAACATTTGCAACTAAGTGGAAAAATAAACAATGCTGATTGGGAATGTATGCATAGCAGAAGGACATAAGTATTAAATTCGTAAAAAACTGCTGAGATGGACACCATCCAGATCAGACCCGTACCCACAGCAGGTAAATCAATTAGTTTCAGACGTGTTTGTTTAAGGTAATTATCTAGGTGCCTTTGTTTGAGCACGCACAACATTGCTATAGCCATGGTTACGGTTTTGTCTGTATTGGAACTACATATTGTAACACAGACAGAACCCTATGGAGGATCAAGATCAACATTGTGGGCACTAGTGTGCGTAAAGGGAGGCAATAGCCCCCATATTATATTGGATTGTTTTTAAGTTTTATTTGAAAAATGATGATAATTTGCGATGCGTTCTGTATATTGTTCTGTATATTGTATAATAAATAAGATTCCGCGATTTTTTTTCCTTTTTTTGCTGGTTTAAAATGAAAACCTCATGATGAATCACCCTGTAGATTTAGCACGTATGCACAGACTTTTTTGTTTGAAGTTAATGAATAGATACTTTCTCTTCGAAAATTTTATATTTTAACAAAGGCAAATAAAAATTAATTCCGCCTGTGCTACAGAACCACAGGGTGTTTTTCAAAAATCTATTTTTTTACTTCTGTTTAGCAATAAGTAGGGAGGCCCGGGGCTATTAAGACAGTGGGAGTAATTCGGACCCCCTCGATTAATCAGAAAAAAGAAAGACATTCTGACTTTCGTACATATTCGTAGAAGTGCTATTCTGAAACATAATTTTGAGAGCTTAATTTGATTCTTTGTTCTTTGTAGAAAGGAGATACAACGTGTTTCGTTTTTTGCCATTCTCAAAACAAAAATCATTATAATTGAACAACCGTTATTAAATTATTAAACAAAAGTGAAAAAATAAATGGTAAGTGTTGAGGCTCTTATTTTATGGAAAGATTTTTGTTTGGGTGAATACACAGATATTTTCGAGACTCTCATCTATTCGGACCCCCTATTTCATCTACCACCGTTCAGAGGCTTGGTGCAGCGCACACTATTGCACACGCCACAGCAAAGAAAATACATGGGTCGCCAATCGACATCTGTGACTTACCAGATTAAGTTTTGTAAAGTAATTTATTTTTTTGTTTTGTCTGTTATAAATATTTATAGGTAAACATAATTCCATTGTAAAAAAAATAAAGAATAATAACGGTCGGAATTGCCCCGTAGGGAGGTCCGAATTACCCCTACATCGTGAAAGGATGGAAAAACGTAGATGTTTGCAAATATTCGCCTATCACTGCCATTGAGTGGTGCAAATGAACCTTTTATAGCACGAAAATGTAGCTGAGGTTTCAAACTAACAACTAGGACCTTTGACCGGTAATTTTTTTTTACATCTATCCACCTAAAAGGGCGATTTGCTTAAGTACGTCCGAATAGCCCCGGGTTCCCCTGTTATTTAGATAAGCAGCACATTCTATGCTCGCATAGAATCCTCAAGTTTGTTACATCTACTCGCATGGATATCAGCTAGGGACGCCAGATAGATTTATTGAATCTGTGCGCAGCCTATGTAAAAATCTGTGCTAATTTGTGCTAAGGAAAACGTACCAATTTGTCTCAAAACGAGAAGCTGCTACTTTTTTAGTTTTTGCTGGAGGCAAAAATTGAGTGCGAGGTCTGAAATTGAAAAAGCTGTGCTAGTCTGTGCTTTATAACAGAAAACAGTGAAAATCTGTGCATTAAAACAGGAAACTGTGGAAATCCGTAATTGAAAAAACTGGAAGTTTTTCTAGAATGAATCAGTTACAAACATAGACACTCTGACAGCAGGGCTTAGGATAGACTTCTGCAATTCGACCCAAAAACAAAAAAATGGATGAAAGAACATTACGAAATCAAACCGTTACAAGTATTATTCTCTCGTAGTGTAGGGTATGGGACCCATATCCTACACTATGGGTGTTGAATTCAACAGTCGAAATTCCCTGAAGACACTTCGGACGACCCGTTATACGCCGTACACGGAGCACAACAGTATATATACGACTGAGGGGTGGGCGTAGTGTAGTTGGTTGTACGCATTTCACCTGGGTTCGATTCCCAACACCGCACATAGAGTTAGAGATTTTTCTAATTCTTTTCTCTTGTTTATTTGACACGGCTCTATGCGTTAGCGTAACCTAGCCGTGGGTTTTTAAAGATTTTTACAATAGATAAAAATTAAAATTAACTTTCAACTGTCCGTAGACTCTTGTTGACGCAGCTTGCTGGTGCGTATTGAGATCCTCTTCCTTGGTGGTGAAACATTGGGCCCGTTGTCTGCCGCAAATTGAGGGTCATTCCGTCCGTCTTCTCTCGCGTTTTCGTTCACGTCCATGTCGTCATCCGTACTTATTCATGATGCTCACGGTCAGATGTTCTTGTTTGTTTCTTGTACTTCCGGATCGCTACTGTAAATCCTTCTTCATCGGTGTTTGATTCTTTATTGGTGATGCTGGTTGTTGGTTTGGAGACATTTGGTGTAATCGTTGTTACTTCGATGTTGGTAATGGCAGCTGGTTTAGTGGTACTGCGCCCGATCGTTGTAGAGCTGGTGTTTGTTACTACCCGGTCCGCAGTCTCTGGTTTACCTACCGGTTGTGGTTTAGCATACGACGACTGTTTACCGGCTTTGGTCGTATCAGGGGGAATTTTCTTAGCAGCCTCTGCGCAAGGTTTTCCGTGGTGTAGCGGCTGATCGCAATATTGGCACGTAGGAATCTGGATACGTGACTATTGTTCGTTGAGAATGTGTGACACCTTGAGGGCATTTGCCTGAGATGCTCAAGTAAGAGGGAATAGGTTTTGTTGACCGCATGTTTGATAGCGGCGGAACTAGTACGTGGTGCCATGTCATGTAGCTTTATTTCAATACTGTCATTATCAATATACGTTGGAATGCTGTATAAAATGTTATTACATGCGACGACGTGTTTCAAGTTGTTCTTCGAGGCGAAGGATTCTGCTTGATTAATGTTATTGAACGTAATCAGTACATCATGATGTAAATGGTGGAATTACACCGCATTAACTTCTGCTACGTTGAGCTTTATGTTCACCTTCAACAATTGCTCCACTTCACGGATCGATGGTCTTACCGGAAATTTGGAGAAGTCAACAGCAACACAGTTTGTCCGCAACGGGATATAAACTTGTTTTGCATTGACACTCATTGTTTGTTCACGTTTCACACACTAGGTAGGAGGAATCAATTTTTGCTTTTACAAATAGACAAAGCTGCGGCGCCCGGGTAAATTTGATCACTTGACCTGCTATAGCAGCGGAGCGATTTATAGCTTCTGAACTGAGCAAGATGAGAAACCGAACTCATTTTCTAAGGGATTATTCTAACTCGAAAAAGTCTTGTGGCCCTATAGTTAAAACTACTATAAACGGAATAAAAAGAATATATGACTGTCAATAACTCGACACAGATCTTTCATTAGGGCCTAAGTAGCAATGTACTCAAATGGAGAAAAATCAGTTTCAATATTCGACGATGCTTTTCTAAATGTAGCTTTTATTGTAGGTATAAATTACTTTATGAACATGTTTTTCCTAAAGCATCTTAGGCTAAACCTTAAAATAATATAACAAAGAATTTGATTCATATGTGTTTTAGTGTGTAGAAGCTAAAATAATTCTATGTAATGAATAGTAGATATTATTTATCATTTATATAATAGAACCACCGTTTAGATAATAATTTTGTGAATAATAACCATTTGCCTCATTGTAAGTTTATCCTTTATATTCCATACGAGAAGTCGAAATCTCGAAGAAAATGCAAGGTTCGCCGTTTTGTTTTCTTTAATTGTAAATCGAACTTAAAGCCATTTTAACTAATTTTCGACTCAATCTTGTAGTATTTTAGTCGCATAATGTCATAATAGCGAAAACGCAGGTTGTTTACATTTGCGATTAAGGCCATAATGAAAGATCTATATCGACCTGTGGTTTGTGAGTTCGTTCGGAATTTCTCTTAACAGTGTATTTTGACAGTTGTTTTTTCCCTTTTAGAGTGGAAGTAGTGGGGTAAGACGGACATGTTAAGGAACTGGGGGTAAGACGGACATGTTAGGGAAATACTCAAATATGACTTAGTAAAAATAGGTTTTTGTCAACATGTAAAACGCTATGTTGTAGTGCTATCTGTTGGCTTTCGAGTGTCCAAAGAGATTATATTAAAAAAATCAGCAAGTATCTTTTTTAAAAGAAATAGAAAACGAAGAAATATCTGCACTTGAAACGGACATATGGTGAGGGTAAGAAGGACATGTTGGGGAAAAATACGTTTTGGGGTCCAATTTACTGATGAAGCAAATGATGTATTTTCAAATATTGTTTTAGCCGTTGTCATAGAAAGAGCTATACAATTAGTTCCATTGATCACTTATTATAAAGATATAATTTAAGAGCTACATTATCTAATTAAAAGAGAAAAAAATACATCCACACGAAGATGCACTACTGATTATCAATGTTTGCTAAAATTGTACGCGTTCAACAGTATTCAAAGCCAACTGAGTGTTTCATAATTCAAGGAAATCCATCATGAGAGGGTACACCTATAATACAATTGAATTTTATCAGGAGCGGATCCAGAAAAAAATTTCGGAGGGGGTCCAAAATTTCGACTTCAAAATGTTGATTGTACAATACGTAATATGTAATACCCTCATTTAATTAAACTCAGTTTTGGTAATCGAATCTGGTTTGCAAATATTTTGAATTTAGAATGAATTTAAAATAGAAACTATTTTAAAATATCTCAAGAAGTTAAAAAATTTTAGGGGGGGGGGGGGCGGTAGTCCGGACCCCCAAGACTCTCCCCCTGGATCCGCCACTGAATTTTTTATGTTACTAGCTAATATTCGTCGCGCGTTGCTGCGACTTTTAACGAAATAGAAATAAAACACAATTTGTTCCGAAGCACCATCTGGGGGGCATATAATTCCCAACTAATAGCATACAAACACGTTCCATAACAAATGTCCACTACATATAAATTTTTACGGCAATCAGTTAAGTCCATAAATCACATACATACAAACGTTGAGTTTTATATATAGAAGATTGATAGAAAGATAAATAGATAGAAAGATATGCCTAAAATAACCACGTGTCCGTCTTATCCCCCTGTCCGTCTTACCCACAGTTTCCCTTCGCGAAATATTATTGATTAGCTTTCTAATGAAAGAAAAGATTAAATGTAAAAATCGGACTGTGGCTCTCCGATGTACGCAGGATTTTCGAGGCATGTTCTGTTTTGTCGTCTATTATTTTCGGCTTAATACTATTTCCAAATTTTTGTCATTTCGTTCTATCCACTGTTCTTATCATCCTCATATTGGTTCGATCGGAAGTACTAATCTGTAAGCACTCAAACATCGTGATCGGCTAGAGTGATCAGTATCAGACAACTGACATCCCTATAGCTATATAAAGAGTTTAACAATAGGCAACATCGTTTTCCATCCAGTTCGATTGGGGTAGCTTCGACAGTTTGGCATTGTCAAAATTACACCAAATTTTAATCAATACATGGAAAAGTCTTTTTCAGTGCAGCCTGTACTCGATTTTGGCTGTCCTGATTTGATTAGTCCAAAAACGTTTTCCTTGTGATTTCAGCTAATTTACAGATAAAAGGTATTCAAATCATGTTGACTACGATACAATGAGTTCATGTCACTCTCGTAATCAAAATCGTATATGAATAATAATAAAGTCAACCTAACCGAACAAAAATCATGCAAGGATGACAGAACACAAACCTGAGATAGATCATATCAGATGTTTCACTAGCCTGCGTACGCAAGAACGAGACCATCATAGTTCTCCACTAACTCAGTGTGCAGCTTTGGAACTGATCGTGAAGGCGGAGTTTATGCGCATGCCTGTTTGAACTCGCTCTCTTTCTCTATCTCTGTTCCGAATTCTCCATATTGGATGTGGCTGAGATTCTTCTTCATCCAACTTCATTGCCACGCGTGTAAGCAAAACGGTTGATCCTGTTCTGCGTGGTAGTTGTATTGGCTAGATGGAATTTTTTAATAAACGATTTTGGTATTAACGTAATCGTCATAATAGAACTAGATTTTCCACTGTCGTTTTGGCTTGGGTCTGAAACTGAACAGTTTCGAAGCTAACTAACTACTGTATTCCAATTATATGTAAACAATACTGGTGTTTTGCGAGAACCCAACTAAACACGTTTGAAGAAAGTAACGTTTCGTTGCCGTGTTACCAAGGAACAAGATATTGCCGGTTCGGGCCATAATATATAGTGCTAACAACTAGTTTTAGGTTTTGTGCTCTTCACGCGCAAAGATGGTTTTAAACGATTTTCTCCTTAATGGAGGAAAAATAGTTATTACCAAAATTATTCTTCACTAAGGAAAAATATAGCATAGTGCAGCGGTTCTCAACCTTTTTCGTGCCACGGACCCCTTAGAAATCATCCTGGGTTGCTGCGGACCCCCACGAATAATTATCAATTTTGCATGCTATCAAAATGTTATTTTCAGTTTGTTAGGAAATAAGACTTGAAATTTCAATATGCACTCGGAAAATACATTTTTGTTCGTGGACCCCCAACAACGGCTTCACGGCCCCCTAGGGGTTCGCGGACCCTAGGTTGTGAATCACTGGCATAGTGCATCTTTCATAAGTTTGTTAAACCAAACCAAATGTTTCGATTTCATTAGTTCTCATTAGCTTAAAATAAGTTCCATTTCTTGCGGCACATCACATTTGACTTGACCTGACTTGGGTTTGCTTAGGAACACAAATTGTAACTTTATTTTTTGAAGCTAGCGTCAATCCGGCGCTAGCTTAATCCTGTCACTAAGTTAGTGCCGGATTCTGATGAGACGAAGTCGAAACGTAAATTCCATAACTAAATTAGTTATGAGTTTTGTGACCTTCACGTACACAGATGGTTTTAAACAATTTTCTCCTTAATGGAGAAAAAAATAGTTTTTGCCAAAATTTTTCTCCCCTAAGGATAAAAAATGTCTTTTTCTCAAATTACCCTTTCCTTCCTCCTTAAGAGTATATGCAAAGAAGTGCTAATTCTGAAAAAAATGAAAAAATATGGAATTTTTGGCCAGTTTTCATGATTAGAACATTGGAAAAAATTAAAAAAATTACACAATTTATATGCAAAAATTCCAATAAAATGGTTATTTTTATATTGTCCAAATCGCCTAATATTTCTTATGAAATGGTATAAAATAGAATGCTGATGGAAAGGTCTTTTCTTCTATGCAGCAATATTGAAAAACATAAAACCGGCATTATTTGGCAATGTAGTTTATTTTTTAGGGGGTCTTCCGGTTATTAAAATTTTGAGCAGCGTTTTTTCCAAGAATGGATTTCAAAGAAATATTTTAATGCGTTTTTTTATTTTGTTATTCAACTCTTTTTCTTACAATTTTCAAATTTAAAGTGTTTATTTATGTACAATTTTGACTTTAAGAGGAGTAAAGTGTAAAGTGCTCAAAACGAAAAATTTACGAATTTGACGGCAAGATAACAATAGATCTTTTGTGAAATGTTAGGATCGCTTTATACATTCATTGTGTAAGAAAAAAAACCATTTCCAAGTCGAGGAGCGCCGCGGCGAACACGATAGCTATCGATAAAATTGTCTGATACATGAAATTCAACATGTTTTATAAAGCTTACACTTGTGGTTAGTCGATGAATTTCAAAAAATAAAAAAGGTCGAGTTTCGGAAAATGGCTTAATGAAAACCGAAAATTCTCATATTTTACTGTAAAATTCGCTCATTTTTCTTCAAAATAATAGGGAGAAAAATTGTTTCATTCAGTGTTCTGTGATTCATCGACAGGCTACACAAATTGGGCATCCTCAGAAAAAAATAATCAAGTCAATTCATTGATTAGTTTTTGAGTTATCGTTTTTGCCAATTTGAAAAACGCGGTTTCGAGAAAAAACGTTATGAAAGAGTGCCCCACATCAAATTACATCACGAAAAAAAAAAACGCTGTAGAAAATGACTTATTGGGTCATTTCTCTGGAAAATTTGGGTGGAAGTAGTTGTATTGTTTACATTGTATTTTTTCGCTGTCAGTTTTTCGAAAATTGGTGCCAATAGATTGAAATCTGCGTGTGTTATAGCAAATACGCGCGTTGAATGCATGGCTGTTTAAAACAAATGAAGTTCAGTGTAACCAATGAAATTTCGGATGACATTTCTAGAGGTTCAATACTAACAATTAAGCGGATAAAAAAGAAGTCAATTTTTTTGCCCACTACACCAGAAGCCCACTTAAGGGGTTTCATACGTTTTATTTTTCAAAAAATCGATTTTTTTATTACTTTGTCTGAAAGTACAACTTCTTGAGAATATTTTCCCAAAATGTTATAGAGATCCCAGAAATAGATTGAAAGTTACAGCGCTTCCAAGCGCGCTTCGTGGAAGAGAGGTAACTTGAAATTTTAAATTCGATTATCTCAAAATGTCGTTTTTTCAAAAATGGTTTTTCCATGATATCGATTATCGAAAAACCACTCAACTGATTTTTTTCAATTTTTTTTTCAATTGATCTTAATTCATTTTTCTCGTACCTTTTATGCATAAATTTTTGTTTTGCGGACGAGAATTTTTGAATACAATTTTTAGAGCTTAAACAGCGATTTTTTAGGGAAAACGATTTGGGAACGCAGGAAAAAATATTTATTTATTCAAATAATCGTTAAGGTACGAGGAATACTCATATACTAATGGAATTTTTTGAGTTTTGGGATTTCAGTTGATTTATTGGTCTTCAATAGTGATCACCGCAAACCTCTTAAATGAAACCTGTTTTAACCCACCTAGGGGTGCGATTGTGCTTTTCTCAGATTCATTGGCTGGTTTTGTTCAATAAAATTGTGGAAATGTCTATTGCATTCTTATTATACTTAGCACGTATCCAGCACGAAAATAGACGCTGACTTACTTTAAACAAAAAGGATAATATTTAATTAGCTTAATCAGCATGAGTTTAATATCATTTTTATGCTATCATATTTTGAGATGGTGTGGGAAATGATATGGAAAGGGAGGGGCGGAGAGTTAGCAGAGTGAGAGTGGAGCATACCTCAGAGAAACTTCATCTTATTTCGGTATACGGGGTGGATGAAGGAAATGCGGGCGTGAGGATGGTCCAAGAAGAGGGGAGTAATTATGGAGGGAGGTGTAAGGACAAGGAGAAGGGGGAGTGACGACGCAATACTCAATTACAAATTTGGCTTTCATTTGAGACTTGGTTTGAGAAAATCGGTTCAGTCAACACCGAAGAACCGACATGACTTTAATTGTGGAATATGCCCGGAATCCAGGACTTCCGGAATCGTCGATAGTGGACAATATATTCGAAGCATGTATGATTGGCAATTCGTGATCTTGACGTGCGAATCGAAGTAATTTGGTGACCATTTCCATAGTTTTTAGCCTCTGAGGTATTACGATTGCATCGATTTATATGGGAAATTCCAACCTGTAACTCCGAAACAAAGAGTCAGAACCGAACGAAATTCAGCGGCAGTTAATGGTATTACTGTATCTTTCATTTGAAAAATCAAGTTTGTAAAAATCGTTAGAGAATTCGCTGGGGAATAAGTGTGATATTAGCTTAGGAACTCGGCGAGTTCCCCGGAGGCATCATGAACCGTCATAGGTGATCAATGTGGTCAAATTTGCTTTGATTGATCATTAGTGATCCAGATCCGCAAACTACAGTAATGTTGCACCCATTTTAATATGTTTTACGCCATTTGGACATCATGGTTGTACCAGTTTATATGGGAATTTGCTGTGTAACCGAACCGTTCAACCCGTAACTCCGGAACCGGAAGTCGGATCAACTAAACCTTCAATAGCAGCTTATGGGAGCGTTACACCTTTCAGATGAAACTAAGTTTGTGAAAATCGGCTCAGCCAACTCTGAGAAAATTGTGTGAGTTTTAATGACACACATACATACATACACACATACATACACACAGACATTTTCCGATCTCGACGAACTGAATCGAATGGCATATGACACTTGGCGCTCTGGGCCTCGGTTAAAATGTCGATTTTTACATTGATTGCATAGCCTTTCTTTATATGAGAAAAGCAAAAAGGGTTTCGGAGAAGAAGTCATTCATTCTGGCAGTTATCGATATATTTTTACTTAAACTTATGCTTGTTTATTTCACTGGAAAATACTATATTTTTTATGTAATTGAGCCATTGCTTTATTCCTTTACGTAAATTTAAACTTTCTTGACATTTTTCGCGCAAAAAATATGTAACCCCTTAACCGTCTGTAACCGCGACTTCTCCAAAAAATTGCACCTGACTTTGGGGCAAGGGGCCATCCATATACCATGTAAACAGTATAGGGGAGGGTGAGGGGTACAAAAAAGGCCACACTTGGGACATGGGTGGGGAGTGAGTAGTACGAAAACTGTCACTTGGACTCTTCGTCATATTTTTGACTTTATTGGAATATGAAACGAATTTGAATCATCATTGCCGTAAGCGTTCAGCCCTTTCATGCCAAACTTTTCCCTAGCGCATATTGGGGTTCAACACTATTTTTGCGTAAGACTGTTGAGGTCAAGAAACACGAAAAACCTATTTTTATAAAGATAGATGATTCTATCGCAGTGCTAGATATGGCTTAATATTTACCTTTCGATGCTCAATACAATTCTCCTAGAATATTTACAATAGTCCGAATGCACGGAAAAGATAGTCGAAGACAGTCTCGAGTCTTACCAGTTCTTAACATTTATGCCAGATAACGAAGATATACAAAAAAAATCAATTTTCACGGCCAATTGAAATTCTATCAGACTAATAATAATAACTTTAGTTCTACGGATAGTATTACTGTACGCATTCAAATGATGGCTAGTTCTTTTTGCAACTGCACAACCAGAAGACCGCAAAAATAAATCGAACTAGCGGATTTTTAAACGATCTCGCGCAGCAGCTCGCCTCGGACAACTCAAACTCCGTGCGAGATTCAGCCCGTAATTTTCACCTGAAATAAAAAATTCAAATTCTTTCTTATTTGGAAGTCTTTTCTGCACAGTATAGGCTATTATGGTGATTGATTCAAATCCAACTTTTCTAAGTTAGGTTTTATACCCTCAGGCGCAAATTGGTTCAACCATTTTTTTCCTTTGGAAAAAATGTATGTTGCATCTTTGAACTAGTTCTTCAGTAAAATTATTTTTCTTTTAACAGATCAATTTGTTGAGAAGACTGTGTCAATTATAAAGTTCAGATAAAAATGCTTTCGAAAGTATATCAAGTTGACCAGACATTACCAACATGAAATTCAATAATCTTATTCAGAATGTTTTCCTTTTTTGCTACCCTCGGAGAGTGCGCTGCTGGTAGCATTAAACAATAGCTGTATTTTCACATTTTTAATAATATAAACGTGTATACCAAAAAATATGAATTTTATCATTGACGTAATTGCAAACATGACACAATTTAACAAACTGTAATTCACGAAATGACGAAACATTACCGTGTTCCATTCAATTTTACATGTAACATATACTTTACATGCATAATCATAACATGATTATGACAAAAAATCACATTTACTGCCATTCAGAACAAACGCCATATGTGGAGTAAAATTACATGGCTTACGAAATTCAATGTCATGTAAAATTAAAACCAAACGTAAAACTAAGTCATTTTTAATGCTCGTATATGTCAGGGTCAGGAGACACGATTTTTTCTAGGGTGTACATGTGGAACAAATTTTAAGACTTTTTTTCAATAGGTCCAATCTACAAAAGAGAGCCTCTCTTTGTTTACTTTCTCTTCCGCGAATTACTCGGTAACCTTACTGATTTCCCTTCAACTATTTGCGTAATTAGCTAGTAAAAACCTTGGTGTTTCGAAACATACCGATAAATGTTTAAAAAGCTTTATGGTTTTGCAATAATAAGCGAAAGAGAAAGCGAAAAAAGAGGGCTCTCATTTGCAGATTAGACCTATTGACAAAAAAGTCTTCATTTCAGAATTTAGAGAATGGAGAATGATTTCTGGGGAACTGTTATAGAATCTCTATGACCATTACGGATCCGACGCCATACTGTGGAAGGCTAGACACTTTCTAACGTCATTTCAGACTAATCTCGACATTACTTGCTATACCTACAACACTTCTTTTTGCACCAACCGAAAATAAAACGATAAACGTTCGGAATGACCACATATCTACCACGGAATTACCACGAATCTAAAACATGAAATAATATTTTGTGAGCTCAAAAATAAACTTAGATGGTTTCCAAATAACTTGAATAATAATAAATATTATTTGTCCTGTGTAGACTCCAACTAAATGGGTCATAGTTCTGTAAAGTTTCAACCCTGTGAACACGAATTTAATTGAATTGAAATAAATTGTTTAAAGAAATTTCGTCGAAAAAATTCAATATTAGTATTATTTACGTTTTCTATATACCGTTACCGTCTCCATCTATTTGTCTTGGCCGATTGCGACTTCCATGTAGTATAAAAAAGCATAAACAGAGAGCATACCTTCCGCATCGAGAGCACGGAAGAGCGCAAACACCCAGCTCATAAGTCGCGTTCTGTCGAAATTCTTTCATATCGCTGTGTTGGTGTAATCGCTCCTTCAGTCATGTGAAACGCTCTCACGAATGTATTGCTGCTCTTTCTCTTCATTAGTGAAAGAGCGATCGAGACCGCACATGCCGGCAAATTGTGTGTTTTTCTTTTGTGCGGTGCTTCGGCCTGCTGCTGCTGTTGCTGCCGTGCCTGGCCGCTTCGCTACTTCCTCAAAAAGTAAGGTACTTTTGTGCTATACGAAACTCCTGTGCGGCGGCGGCTGATATTAGTGCGGTGCAACGCGTGAAACCGGACCAGTCATTCGTTAGACATCGTCGGGAGTGGGTTGTTTTGCCTTAACTCAGTACGTTCCATCAGTTAAGTTCAGGGTGTTCGTTTGATCTGCTTCCGGAGCTATAAACCACTGATCCGGTACAGACCGTGGTACCAACAGTGGTCACATCAGTGCTACGAAATTATCGAATTCTGCGGAGCACTAAACATCCAGTAGCTTTGGCCACCCGGTAGTCGATTGTTCGGGTGAGGAAAGTAGGGAAAAAGCGTGTTATTGTGTAATTTGTAGCAAAAATAACGAGAAATAGGGTTATTGTTACAAAAGCGAGGTAAATAAGTAACAGCAAAAATTGATCGAATATTTGTGATAACGAGTGTGGTTTCGTTTGGCGAAATCGGGACACGGTGCCCTGAAAAGTGAGTTCTGTGCGAAGAATATAGAAGCGACCAGTGTTTAGCAAAGCGGCAGGAAGAAAATCTTAGCAAAAGCCGTTTGTCAATAGGAAAGAAGTGAAAAACAAGTGTGTTCCCTTTTTGCTAAGTAAAAAGTGAGAGGAAGAAAAACGGGGCCACAAACAGGATTTTTAGTGCAGTAGCAATTTGCCTTAGCTGCCGTACCGAAGCGGAAGCAAACCAGCGAAAAGTTCTCGTGCGGTGGAGGATAGCAACTGTTCCGGAAGGGAAACAAGTTAGAGGAAACGAGAATTTTTATTCTTTCCCCATTTCTGGATACGATAGCAATGGGTAAGTTGGGATTTCCTTTATAAGACTTATTCGGTAATGGGTCATGAAAGAAGGCATTGAAGGGCAGCAGGCAAGCTCTGAAATGTTACGAAAAATTGGAGATATGCTTGAGTGACATCTAGGATTTGTGTGAGATAAAATAAATCAAACCGGAATGACGAGAACGTTCATGGTGAACATGTTATAAACGATGTCCTTACTCAACAATAGCAGCAGTATTTTCTTCGGATTGATCCATTAGGCAATCATTCTTACTAATCCTCCCCAAAGCTGATTAATTACAACCAAAAGGGAACAGGCGCACATTCCTGTTGATGAAGGAACATTTATATTCCAAATCGGCACCATCGGTGGTTGTTCTTTCCTAATCCCAATTTATTCCCTTGGTTCCACGGTAACTTATGGGGGAGGAAGCGGGTCGCGAGATTAACTAGAGTCCTTCGGCTTCTACGCTACATAGCAGCTCAAATATTTTTCTCAAATCAAATTAGGCTCGGTCTCGTCGTACAGTAGGCTACGTTGGAGAAGGCAATCAAGTGAAGCGAAGCGCCTAAGCTCTGAACCGTACGTTTAAGTAATTAAAAACATTAGCGAATTTTTTAATTCAAATTGCGATTAGAAAGTTTCCACTAACCTGAAATAAAGGTCATTCGCATTTTACTTTTTTACTTTTAGTTGTTAATGTAAACAAGGGGTAAAGCTGTCGAAAACCTCCCGCAGTCATGCAGATCGTTGCCGGAGAATAATTTTAGCCCGTCCGACGTCACCACCCGTAAAGATACGTGTGTTCCATTTCAGAGATTTGATTTGAAGAGTTTGTGGTGCCCCGGTTTACGCGTAGGTGCTCCCGAAGTCGTAAAAAGGTGTCTTAAGTATCTTGCGACGTACGCGAGAGGTAGGGCGTGAAAGAGCATGCCTCAACCGTCAAAAGTTGTCTAGTTCTCGATTTAGCCATCGCCACAGTCGTCGTCTCTATCGGTACTGCCTCCATCGCCACCACAATTGTGCCACTTTGACTTTAGCTTGTTGCGGCGGTGTAGAGGTTACCTGGATAAATAATTGAATCAATTTTGTTCCTTTCCCACGCACTTGTCATTTTTACTTGCTTTCTCTCTCTTTGATCCGTGTTGTACCATTGCACAATTTTCGACAGGGATGAATGAGCAAAGATCTTTCTATACTAGGCGCAGTCTGCATGGAGACCTCCGGGTGGCGTCTCCTTCTCCATCAAAAAGAAAAACAATTTGATGAATGAATCAACGTGACGCAAACTACTGGGTGTCTAGCATAGTGTATAATATACATATTATAAATTTTTCGATTGATTTTTTTATGTTTCGAGTGTTGCCATGAATTTCGCGATCTGCTTTCTGACTAGGTTTTCGATTAAGGCTTTTATATTGAATGATATAAGGTATTGCTGTTGATAATTCAAATTGGGCGTCTTTTGAACAACGCCTCCACAAACTAACAATAACCGCAAATCGCACAGCGTAACCCACTGTGCCCTTTTCTCTTGTTTGTGAACACTATTTTTGTCTAGAAACCCCGTACTCGCCTTGCAGGGTTTCTTGTGTGCGTCAATTTTACACTCACTCCCAGTTCATTTTCATTCATAAAACCAGAGAACTAGACACCAAAAAAACGCAAAGGCATTCATTCTCCCGCTGTCTTCGGTTGCAGCCTCACTCATCCGCCCTCGCACAAAGAAATTCGTCTACACTGTCTATACCACCCAGAGGGACACAACCGAGCTGATAATCATTCGCACAGTTTCCGAGCTGCTGTCAGTGGCAGCAGTGGTAACGAACAAACCCTATACAGTAGACAGGACCGTTGAATATCGCGCACATGGTTCACGATTAAACACGTCGGGTCGTGTGGCACACGCGCGAGACGCGACGAGACGCTACCGTGTCTAGCGAGCGACCGCGTGCTGATTGACTGGTACCTATAAAGGTGCAGAATCAGTCCGCTCGGAGGTGCCATGATTGGTTAATTCATTCCGCCTGCGTTCAATCAGTTTACACTGGTCTGGGTTGATTCACGCGCGATCGGCCCTTAAGCTCCACTACAAGATAGAACCGGCGTCAATTTGCTTTTACTCTCATTCATTACCTTCTAGCTGGAGAAGGAAAGATGTAGATAGACGAGGGTTTCCCAGCCTGAGGGTATTCATTGATCTGTGGATTCGATTGCTAATGCTGCTGATCACGCTCAATCTATGTATGGCGGTTGCCAAACAAAGCGAAACGAAATTTCAACCTTGTATTGCGGATGTAGACGAGAACCATTTCTGCACACCCGCTTATCGATGACGACGTGTTGGATTGGATAATACCGATTGGAATGTATCAATGGCGCACACCTAAATAGACAAGGTCGCGCTGATTCATGTCGACAATCGGACGATTGACTCTATAACTGGCCACTGAAAAATTCACGACGCAACGTGACAGCGAGTTGAGAAATTCCGCTTCCTACGTCATCGCGCCCGTCGTCTGTGTTTGAGGGGTGCGTCACCTTATCCGTTTCTTTACAACGAATGATGATGTAATACTTGGCTGGCGACTTCGGTTGATGAACTCGTTCAGTGTAGTTGTCGCGGATCAGCCAAGTTGCTTTTAGTTGAACAACTACTGTGTCGCTAGAATTATTCCGTACTCGTTGACGGGGCGCTACGCATGACTAATTACAATAACTCGTGCTCGCAGGTAATCCAATTGCGTTGGCGGGTTGTAGGTGCTTTCCCGACGGCATTATCTTATCTTTTCGCGTTGTTTGCCAGTACTAAATCGAATGCTTCACTTGGTTAGCCTTTAGCGGTTTCTTTTGTATGCAATTTACGTTCATTGTTGTGCCTGAGAAACTAGCCTTCATAATTTGGCAATCGTATTAAATCAATTTTGAGGGAAACCGAAGATTGCACCAATTTCTCAGCCCCTTGTAAGCTCGGGGCCGTCGGTGCCGCGCGTTCGACGGGAAATCAAATTGTTATTTCACGTGGCATTGATGTTGATTGCTTGTTAATTATGGCGAAATGGCCAAATCAACATTGGCGGTAGCCGCATCGTTACGAAGACCAATTGTGAGTCTTTTTGTTCGAAGTCTAATTTGCCGCAATAGTGGCGTTATTACGTGTACGGTTTCTACCATCGCATTATTTTGGTTCGGGCCGTGTAGTGTGCCTCTAATTCTTCAAGCTCACACGTCGCTTACACCACTAGTCGGCGAGTGCACCGAAGATAGGGGGAAATTCACGTGGGAACTGCATACATGCACTTCCAAGTACGCCCAGCTAGAGTTCGGTTCAGGAGCGGAAATAAATATCGAATAAAGATAATTGTCTCGCCTGTGCAACGATGCGGAACGATTGTGAAATAACGTGGGAGGAATTTCCGCTTCTAGGTGCCCTCTTAAATAGCAGACCTCGCTGTTTGTTGGCGCTCTTGTGGCTTTTGCCAGCAGGTCATTCATGTAGGTATAGTCAGAGTGCATCGAAATCCATGTCCCCGGTGTTGAATGAAACGCCTAATTCCGCGGTTTACCTAGAGCGAGTGTCATTGGGTAAAATTGGGTAAGGGTTTTGTTCACTTGCCGGGCATCGCGTGACGAGCGACTGTAGAATTTGTTTAGCGCGTCAACCTAAATGTGTGCTATCTTTTAAAGCATGGCATTCGGGGTTATCGGGTGGTTTTAGAGTGACATCAAGTGGCGCCTATCCTGTAGCGAAAGTGGCATAAGGTGATGAACCTATTTTCATCCGGTTCACCGCATTGGCTGAAATGGGGCACTCGTTTCGTGTTTTCGTTACGCTCAAACACGAATATTTCAACAATTTTGGGCAATTTTTGTTTTGAGATAGAGATATTGATACCAGATTACACGTATTCCAGCGATTGTAGCTCGAAAAAGTAAAGAAATGGTGCCGCATTCTCCCTAGTAGAGCCAAAGTCGGCTCGTTGCCCTAGACAGCTGCCGAATTCCCCGAAAAACTTCTTAGCGCCATACCTTTGCGTGTAGTCAAAACTAGTCTACAGCAATTTCGGTGGCCACGCTGAACTTCTTTTGCCTTAAACAGCCTTGCATTCCTCGTGCTTATTTGCTATAATACACGCAGATTAAAATCTATCGGCAACCATTTTCGAAAAACTAACGGCGGCAAAACTATAGTGTAAACAATACACACTAAAATACTTCTACCCAAATTTTCAAGAGAATATACCCAATGGGTCATTTTCTATAGCGTTTTTTTCGTGATGTAATTATATGTGGGACACCCTTTAATAGCGTTTTTTTCTGGAAACAGCGTTTTTCAAATTGGCGAGCACGATAACTAAAAAACTAATCAACGAATTGACTTGATTTTTTATGAGAATGCATAATATCCGTCGATCAACCACAGAATACAGAATAAAATTTTTTAAATCTCAAGCATTAACATACCGTTCGCGCGAACATGAATCGATTACATCCGGCAGTCCTTATGCTCGGTCGTAGCAGCTTAGATCCAGTTGAACCAATCAGAAAAAATAACGCTCATTTACACAGTACAATACGTTCCATATCGACATGACTGGGAACTTTGGTGCTACTGGTGAATTCACTTTCTTCTAATATCTAAACCGTTCACTGAAAATTAAGTACGGTTATAAAATCGAATTTATAAATGCGAAGGTACATACACGCTAGCACACGCGACATGTAAACGTCCACGCGACATACAAACGCTCACGCTATCGAATACGTTAACTTACAAACACCCGAGCCCTTTGCGATTATACACAAAGACGAACATGCAATCGGGATCATTCGCGCACAAGTGCGCCCAAGATTCAAAATGCGCATAAATAAACGCTTATTTCCACGTGATCGTAAACCCTCTTCATCGTTCACTCAATATCACAATCACGGCCCGCTGCAATTGGCCTTAAGCAGTGTATTAGTGGGTAACACTTCCCGTCTCATCTGGAATTGTAGTGAGTGATTCTGACGGGGAGCCTACTCGAGAATCCAGCTCTGCAGCTCTAGTAGAACAACAAAAACAACTTTAAAAATACAAAACACTAAGGTTATTTCACCAGGTAGCAGCGCCAATGAGACCATATAGACAAGTATTAGTCTATATGGTCTCATTGGCGCTGCTACCTGGTGAAATCATTAGCTACGATGTCCATTGCAATTTGAGGGTCAGCCAGCCCGTGTACTCTCACGCTATCGTATACGTCGATGTCGTCATTGCTCCTACTTTTTTTGGTGTTAACGGTCGTATTGTTTTTTGTTCTTATGGGTCGCTATTGTGTATCCGATTTGTTCGGCGTTTGCTTTTTTGTTGGTTGAGCTGGTAGGAGGCATTGTGTGCGGTAATTGTTGAGTGAGTATTTGATATTGCCTGATCCGTAGCAACTGGCTGTAGGAACCGTTTGAAGTTCGGCATAAGATTGACCTCAGTCAAGAGGGTACTGGTTTTGTCCGATTCTTTCTCTCTACACGATCGCAGCCGGTAGCATCTGGGAAGAAGTTTCTCCAAGTATCTTCCACTTCTCCGTAATTTGACATGTGGTGTTTTACACTGCCAATTATAATGCGTGGCCAGGTTGTGTAGTCGTATCTCGATTGTGTTATCTTCTATACGGGGATGGTGTAACACATTCGACGGCGCACAGTATATGTTGTAGTACTGTGAGTACTGTACTGAATATACGCTTTGAATTTAACGGTGAAGTAGGAGGGTACTGGTTTGATCAGATTCTTTCTTAACACACGAACAACGTTGGTAACACCTGAGAAGAAGTTTCTTCAAGTGACCCCCACACCTTATCAGGTTTTCCGGGTGAGTATCCCTATCAAGATTGTTATTATTCGAAGAAAAATGTGCCTGTTTTCCTTAATTTACTAGATACTTTCTCAAAATCAATTTAAAATCGAATCATACCCCGAGTTAGAAAAAATAGCTTGGTCTTGGCTGGTCAATAGTTCTTGACAGAAACCAATTCTTCATCAGTAATATGGTTTAGCATGAATGGGAGAGGCCTGGGGAAGCCACATGTAGCTAGTTTTCAGACAATAAATTGTGCAAATAATTATTAATAGTTGTAGAAAGTAAGTGGCGATGAAGTTTCTTTGAGAGTAATTCAGTGGACACCTAATCAACCCCAGCCTCTCCAAAAATATAACAGTTGAGTGTCTAACGAATGTAATACAAGACAATCGTTAGTCTTTTTGTCTTGGCGAAGCTTAAATGAGTATCTGGTAACAAACCACAACATAATTGTGAAAACGTAGCTAAATGATTTACCCCGACAGTTTTCCAATACAGGAAAGTATAGCACTCGGTCAATACAAATTGTGGTCTGAGCTGCTGCTTTTCACAGTTTTTGATTAGGTATAACTCAAGCGGAACAACACTGTGCTCAAAGATTTTTTTTTAATAAATTGCAGTATCAATTAGATTCTCCAACAAGTTGAATTTAATTTTTCTTGGCGCGAAGTTATTATTGCATTCTTAAAAGAAGAAGATGAATCATCGTGTACAATCTCCGCGTATTTGCAAAATTCGGGCATTTGTAAAATCGCAATTTTTGTTAGACACATTTCGTTTATGTATTAATTTAGCTGTGTTCCAAAGTATGCCTCTCTCGACTAACCGTCGCCAAACTGGTATCAAAAACCGCACTTTTTTTCGCGCGTGCTGTGCTATTCACATCCGTGTATTTTTCAAAACTCTCGGTGTGCATTGTAGTTTGTTTCATAAGCATCTTTGTCTTACCATGGGTTGGAATGTCTTATGTTTATCGTAGCCTTATTTTGTTTAGCGTTTGTAGCGCGACGTCTAAAATCAAGCCGACAAGAACGCTATACTCTTAAATTTTTGTTTAATATTTGAATTCAACGTTACTGCAAATGATAGTCGCTCTTTGTTTTCTTTCTCTTTTGATTACTACGACGTTATTACAAAACTTACCAAAAATTTCACAGTGTCTATCGAAGGATAACGTTTTTGGCTAGCAAATTCTGTAAAGAGTTCAAGAGGTAACGTGAAAGCGATCGAGTAATTCTAGAGAAAATTTACAATAGGACGTAAGTAACAATGAGAGATTATCTTTGGGGTCTTTCTCTTCTGTTCATTACTCGGACATTTAAACATTTACTACTCTACTCTTTGCATAATATTCTAGTAAAAACCGTCGGCTTTCGATATGTACTGGAAAATTAGTGCAAAGCGTTGTGGTGACGTCGTAATAAACGAAAGAGAGAGTAAACAAAGAGAGGCTCTCAATGTTACTTACGTCCTATTGAAAATTTTCTCTAGAATTAACGAAAGAGGAAGTAACCAAAGAGAGGTTCTCATTTTCAGCTATGCGAGCATTTTAAGAAGCTCTTGTATTGCGATGGGTTCCAACTGTGCCATTTACTCATCCACTCACTCTCTTTCCCTCTCATATTTCTCTCTATCATCATTCCGAGCGAGGGAGGGGGGTGTAAGGGGTCCCTACTCGAGGCCTTAGTAATGTTATTACTGAGCAGTAATGTCACTTTCAATGATCGTATAGGGCGAGTAATGACGGAATTCTCACGCAATTCCAGTAATGTCATTACTTAGTAATGACACTTTTATTGCGCATGTAAGGATCCGCATATGAAACGTTGATAGAATCCTTGGAGATCGTATGAATTTTATTATAAGGTACCATTGGAACACGGTCGCAACTATTAGGGCCCCGTACACGAGGCGTTAGTAATGTCATTACTGAGCAGTAATGTCACTTTTAATGAACGTGTAAGGCGAGTCATGATGGAATTCCCATACAATTCCAGTAATGACACTACTTAGTAATGACACTTTTATTGCGCGTGTAAGGGCCCCTATTGGGTTATCATTTTCCAGGCGCAATCTAAACACCGCTGCAAAGTCGAAGTGTATGGAGTTTACTTGTACCTGCCGGTGGTCCAGCAATCCGTACTTGTAGGGCTGTTACATTTACAGCGTTTTCCACTAACTAATCTTTGACAGCAATTCCGTGGGTTATGGAAAAATCCCAACATCTAGTTCAATTATGACATCAAATTTTAACCCGCCAGTGTGTCCGGTATAGGCACTACCCTGACGCATCGGGAAAACTTTTAAACGCAAGTGTCCAACGTGTGAAAACTAATTTAAATTAATTCACATATCTTCGGGTCCGACTCAATTCTGAACGCCGAAAGGCACAAACAGTACACTGTCGTTAGGTATACGTATACAGATCGAGACATCGATGGGTGTGCGAGCATTGGAGTTCTCACGTT
Organism: Topomyia yanbarensis; assembly: GCF_030247195.1. Lineage (NCBI taxonomy): Eukaryota > Metazoa > Arthropoda > Insecta > Diptera > Culicidae > Topomyia > Topomyia yanbarensis. The sequence goes on from NC_080672.1 coordinate 285,047,842, forward strand.
GCTCCGCAATGTGTCAATACGAGACGGTCGTGGAAGCAGCCGCCGACGCCACCGCCGACCGGTCGCCGCGGCCAGCACGGGTACAGTAGAATAACACTTTTGTTGTTCCACATTTCAGCAGGTTACAGTTTGGAATGTTTGCTACATTCCTCTTCGGGGACAATCTGAATACGAACAAAAATCAAATGAGCTGTCAATATTTGGCTTAGATTAAACAGTTTGCTCAGTAATTATGCCATACATTGTAACACAAGCACGCAATGTTTACATCGTACGGTGTGGGACTTGGGATTTTCTCAATTGGTGGAACGTATGTTTGTATTTGCACACAAATGGGTCAGACGGCAGTCATCGCACCGTGGTTGTTCGATAAACAAACCACTCGGTACTCGTTGACACTTTCGGTAGTGATGAGAAAAGTTGGATCAATACTGGATCTTCTCGTTTCTCGTCGGCTCGTTTGGCGCTTCGTACTCCGCCGAAAATGATCGAACTTGTTTATCCAGAAGCCTACGCATATCCATATCGGACTTTTTCGAGACACCGCACTCAAGCCAGTAAAAATATGGTCGAATGTTCGACAGAGGCAATACGGATACTGGTGCAGTCCAGAGATCACCGTACCGAGGGTTTTTATTATTTATTTTTTTGTGTGGTGCGCGAAGCCTTTATTTATCTTTTCGTTTTGCAGAAGTTGGCATTTCTTAGTACCTACTATCGGCAGGCGGATGGGAAAACGGAACGTGGGACGCACTGCAGAACATTTGTCACTTTGCTTGAGACGCGAGGAGGCCAAAGTGCAACCGACCGCCGTACAAGTGACTGCAAAAAGAGAGGGGACATTGTCTTTTTATGTAGCCCGAATCGACAGTTAAGACCAATGCGCACGGTGCCGGGTTTAGCGCCTGCGGTTATATTTATTCGTCCTTTGTTTCAGCTTTTTTTTCGTAAGAAAACGAGGTAGGCACTAGGTAGGACGCAGTGGCGAGTGTTCAGATTCTCGCTTGTCACTCAGTTTCTCACAAGGCTTGTCACCAATTGGCGGTGGGGAAATAGAGTTCGGTGGATCCGAAACCGACAGAGCTCTATTGTGTCGCCAGGAGTGAACTGTCAACTTAGAAGCGCTGAGAAATCCTTTCGTCTCAAATCAAGGGGTCGGACTTTTCCTTCTGATGTGATTATTGTAATTTCATGGATTATAAAAGAGAAAAGAAAATTCATGGCGACGACAGCCGAATAGCAAACACCGAAACGGCCAGGGGAGGGAATCGATAATAAAAGAAATCAACATATCAATAAAAGTTTTATTCTTGCTATAGTATTGCCTGTTTGGTCGTTACGGGTCCTGCGGAGAAACAATAGAACATACGAAGGACGAGAGGCAGAAAGCGGTAGGAAAAACAAACAAGAACCGATTGAAGAGTAATTTTGCCAGACTTCTGCGACGATCCGCTTTGGCTCTTTTTTCCTATTGTTTGTTGTTTTGACAGCAGAAAAGCCGATTCTAGTTTTATGACTGGTTTTAACCTCAATTTCTATCCCGCTGTATTTCTTTTGCGGAAACATCTGGACTCGTGGAAACACAGGGGGTAAGTAAGAAATTAACTTACTCCCCAGGACCAGTCGTAAATTGTCTAACGATGGGTTGACAATTTCTATGTTTTTTTGTTGTTGTCGAATGCACCATTGCCGGTAGGTGTCGCCTTAGCTTGACAGTTCGATTTGGATTGCCGTTGGTTGGCTCGTTTGAGCTGCCGCCACCATCGCCGCCGCCACATTCCGTCACGGAAGGGTTTCGCATTACCATTCCTTCCGGCGGGGTGGTGGATTTTTCGTCGGTACAAATTTCTACGGAAAAGCGCCAGTGTTGTTAATAACCAGTGAAGGCAACTGCGCGCGTACCTGTTTTCATGTTTCGCTCTGATTCAGGCTGGTTGGCATGCACGCGCCTGCACACTGTGCTCGCGATTTTGTGTTAAGATCACTTGAGCGCAACGGGCTTTAGCCTCATTAGAAATGCAGGAGAAACCTCGGTGCGAGTGGCTGATCTTCTCCACACTACTGGTGGCAACAGCAACAGCAAAAGCAGCTGTGCGACCGCTATTATACGCGGTTGCAGTTGGTTGAGCTTTTGTATGCGGCTTGCTCTGGCTGAGTGCTGATTTTCACGCTCATTAACCAAAAGGTTGCTCCAGCCTGGCAAGGTGTTGCACATTACTGAATGTTACTTCGACACAGAGACGGCCTACGGTTTTAGGCGAGTGAGAACACACACACACACCCACACCCTATACTGAAATTGACCACTGGGGAAAGTATGACATGATGAATAGTTAAGTCATTTTGTTGTACAACCTTAATGCAAAGAGTTTAAAATGCGGAACAATTGGAACTGATAATTCTTCCGCTAATTAGTAATTGTTATTTTATTGGTTACTTGCCCTGCAACCAATAGTTAGCGTTCGAATCGGTATAAGTATCATTATTTTGTTCCTGAGAATCAGTGTAGTAACAAAACTGGCGTGAAAGAGGCTAAAAGTTAGATAGGGAATTTGCGTTTCGACTTTGTCTCGTTAGTATTCGACACTAACTTAGTGACAGGACTAAGCTAGCGCCGGATTAACGCTAGATCCAAAAACGGAGACACCAATTGTGTTCCTGAGCAAACACCTTGTCAAGTGTGATGTCCCGCAAGAAAAGGAGTTCATTTTTCAGCTGATGAGAACTAGTGAAATTGAAACATTTGGTTTGGCTTAGCAAGTCAATGCATTATGCTATATTTCTCCTCACTTAAAATAAATTGGGTAAAAATTCATTTTTCTTCACTAAGGAGAAAATTGTTTAAAATCGCATTAATCCTGTCACTAAGTTTGTGTCGGATTCAGATGCGACGAAATCCAATCGCAAATTCCACAACTAATTTAGTTTTGAGTTTTGTGCGCTTTACGCTCAAATTATGAATATTATACGTAAACTTAATGATGAACTCGTGATTTTATTCATAGATTTAGTAATAATATACAGAGTCCGACTGTACGATTCATTGCATCTTTAACATGATTTGGTTTATGTGGTTGTGAAATTGTTCACAAAATCAAACAATATTTTCTCGTGAATTATTTCATGAAATTCAGAATATTATTCATGAACACTTTAAATCATCGTGACTTTGTTCCGTATTCCTAATATATTAGTCTCAATTCACTATCCGTGCTCGTCAAATAGATCACAAAATCCAAAAAATATGATTTATGCATTCGTGAACTGTTTAATGTTATATTAGTCAGGCCTGACCGTCAATAATTCTTATGTATTCATGACCTAGTTCATGATTTCTAGCATAATAGTTATGGCTGACCATTCCTGCTCGTGAAGTAGTTCACAAAATCGGAAAATATTCATATTTACGTAAAATGATTCATGATTCTTAGCGAATTAGTCACGAATGATCATTCGCAGCTACGAAATAGTTTGCAAAACAATAATATATTAAGCATGTATTGGTGAGTTGGTTCATGATTACTAGTATATTAGTCACAACTCGTGCTCGTGAAATAGTCTACAGTTCATGATTCCTAGTATAATATTCGCGACTGATCATTCATGCTTGTCAAATAGCTCATTCCTAGTATATTAGTCACAACTCGTACTCGTCAAATAGTTCACATAATCAAAAAAAAATTCTTTATCCATTCGTGAACTGTTTCATGATATATTACTCACGACTGACCGTCATTAATTCTTATGTATTCGTGAACTAGTTTATGATTTTTAGCATTATAATCATGATTGATCATTCGTGCTCGTGAAATAGTTCACAAAATCGGATAATATTCAAGTATACGTGCGAATTAGTCACGAAAGACCATTTGTAGTCATGAAATAGTTCACAAAACCTTGAAATATTACTGTATTCGTGAGCTGATTGATGATTTCTAGTATATTAGTGACAACTCATGCTCGTGAAATGGTTTGCAAAATCATGAAATCTTATCCATGGAAACGTGAACTGGTTTATAATTCTTAGAAACAATTCACGACATATTTTGGAAACTTGTTACATTTATCCATGATCATTCTCAAATTTCATGCAAACTCTATACATGTTCACGAATATTTCACGTAAACTATTTCACAATATTTGAATTTTTTCATAAAATTTGACATGGTTATGCCCAGCTGCTAACTACTACTAATAAGTGTGAGCAGCAGATATTAGAAAACTATTAGAACCTCGAACGTTGTTATTCATTTGATATGGTTCATTGTGAAGTCCGGACAGAAAATGAAAGCTGCGCTGAGCACCACAAACACATTATAGAGCCGCAAATCGTATTTGTGATATAGATATATCGCGGGCCAGACACACCTTTATGATCCAGTTCATATTGTCACGTATAGTAATAAGAAAATAGCCGAGGAGAAATTACGAGAAAACTGCTGATATCACGAACATGAGTAAAATTATTGCACGTATCAAATTCCAAAGTGAGCTCAAGAATAAAATATCACGATGACGTGACTAATATCCTGAAATTATGAACATAAATCACACTGCTCGTGACTAAAATCGTTAAAATCGCGACAAAGATCTTGAATTGATGAACACAAGTCGCTCTACTTGTGACTAAAATATTTCGATAACATGAATAGAAATCACGGAAATCGTGACTAAGATTCTGAAATCACGAACAGAAAATAACACTACTCTGCTGGTAAAATCCGGTACGAAACTCGTGAATAAAATATCACGATAACGTGAATATAAATTACGAAATTCATGACTATAGTTCTGAAATCATGATCGTAAATCGCGATACCCTGCAAAAAATCAGATACTAAACTCATGAATAAATTATCACGGAAATATGATTAGAAAATATGAAAATCGCGATAAAGCTTCTGAATTCAAGAATTTTGTTTTAATATCGGCTCTTTTAGCTGATATGGTTTATACAAACCAGTGTATTTCCAAATCATGAATAAGAACAGAAACTAAACATGCCCCGGTAACATTGGAATGTAACGCCATGTATATTCTTGGGTCGAACTAGGTTTTTGAACACTCAAATAGTTTCATGAATTCGAGGTTTATTATTCATAATTTCAGGAACTTGGTCACGATTTTCGTAAATCGTTCATTTTACGAATTCATGAATTTATGATTAAATATAAGTTGCAAGTTGCAAAAAGTTTTTCAGCCAAATGGGAATTCAAATCGAGTACCCAATTCTCGAACCCGGTACGTAAGTCATAGATGGTAGAACTTGGATATTCAGGATAAATATAAAGAATAGGATAAATAAGGGCTCTTCTATACTAACACAGTTTTTTCAGTATATTTTTGATTAATGAAAAACTGATTAAAGTAACTTACTTTATTCGCTGGGTACTCTGATAGATGTTCTTCAATTCTAGCAGCTCATGTTAAAAGATGGGCCTTATAAGATCAGCCAAACGTCTAGCGAAGACAGAATGCTGTTGTTTTACTCCTTCATGGCATCAAATGTCACAGATAATACAATTATGAATCCAAACAAATGGGCAAACATGGAATGGAACAGCGGTACGGCACCGAACACCGCCCCAAAGTGGAAGAGAAAGAATGGTGTTGCATGAATGAATGAATGATTCATACGATCGTTCCGCGGTTGTTGTACTGTTGCCTGCTTCCTTTCATATCACATTTTAGTATACAAATCATGCACTCACATAAAATATTTGAATTTAAAATTGTTGCCACCGACCGGTTCTGGTCAGAACCGGCGATGGGGGTGTCGATGGAAATTTGATAGTTTAGTGAGTCGTTTTTAGCGCTCTAATCCAACCGACAAAGTAATTACGGTAGGCGAGAGAGTCAAATTAGCGCTGGGAGCCACTGCGAACTGAAATATTATTGCATTTCCAAAAAAAAGAACAACTGCTAGCCGTCGATGGTGCCCCAAAAAAATTACCAGTCAAGTAGATGTGCCAATGTTAGAAATTACGATACACCAACGCGGAATCTATTTTAGACGTAACTTGTTCTCGTTGTCAACCGGGCGTTGAACCTCACCGAAAAAATAGAAGAAAAAAAAACCTTCCTAATTCCCATACTTTGCCCGTACAGCTCATGGCGCAGGAAGTACCGTAATATTTCCTCTTGTCGCATACTCGAAGTGACACTTGACGTTCCAAAAATGACCACAAACCTCTAGATGATGATTGACATTAAAATTAGAAAATATTTCCCAGCAGGCTCCAGCAGCACAACTGCGTACCTCCCTACTTACACAGAATTGAGTTATTAAAACTAATTCCGTTCCCATAACGTTTGGAACAAATTAAGCTCTTTAAACGCGATTCTCCGCATCTATACACCCGTTCCATCCATCGTCTGTTGTTCTTCTGCTTCGTGTATTGTTTTTGAAACAATTCAAAATCAGCGTTTTTGGACAGTTCACTCGATCTTGAACCCGCTCCGGAGATGTGTTCGGCGGCGGGTTGCGTAGTTCCCCTACCTCCCAGCGGCACAGTCCCCGCGCGTTTGTCACATCCATCCTGGGTAGAGTCAGCTGCCGCCGGTCATCGATTATTACATTAGTATGCAAAGAAGCGGGAAGAATTGAGAGTACACGCATTCCTGTGCGACACACCGCGCTGCTAGGACCCAACCTGTGGTGTGTAGAGAGAGAGAGGGAATCGCGTCATCCCGCGGTGTGAGAACTTTTAAGAGAGGTCCAGAAAAGGCTTCGAAGCACGCTGCACGTTGTTGATGACGATCGTAACGTGGGTCTCGACCGGGGAAAGAGCAGCTGGGTGCGGTCAGGAGAAAAGCAAATAAAACCTCCGGCACTCTCTGTGCAGCTCGGTGGAGTTCTCCTTATAGTCTGATTATTTGTATGTAAATATCGAGTGGGAATGGAGCTTGTTTGCGATCGCGGGGTGGCGAAGGAGTTTGTGCACCGATGGGGGTACGCGTGCGGCAGGGAGATGTCGGTGTTTTCGCCCACACAGACTGTTTCTGGTTTGCTTTGGTTCGTTTCGCGTTCGGTACGATTTCGAAGATCTTTAGAACCTTTGGGGTTCGGTTTATTGACTCGGACACGGTTCCATAAACTAGCATAATCACTTCACCTGAAACCTCGTCACTGACACCGTGCCGGTTGACAGAAGTAACCGGGGTCCAGTCATCCGCGGCTCACGCTCTAGTTTCTCGAACCGATTTTCACCATCTCTAATCGACTAATTGATTCAATTAACCAAAAGCTTACCTCCAGAAATCAAATTCAGATGCAGTGCGTGAGAAAAGCTGCTTTCTATTATTTGCTTTGTCTATGCTGGTGTGCATCAATCGGTTACAACCGTCCCGTACTCATCTGTTACAGATGATCTAGGAAGGGGAAGGTTTCTACGGTTTTGTTTTTCTTCTGTAGATACTGTTCGCCTTCATTTCGACCTAATAGAGATTAGCCTCCTGTGAGGGGTATTAGGTTGTCGGGCGTCCGTTCGTACTGTGTAGAAAAAACGACTGTATCGATGGTAGAATTGAAGCTAAATAGAGATCTAAAAAAAGCCTTCAAGGCGAGTTCGATAATGACCCGAACGAAAAATAGTAATTATAATTTCTGAGTGCTATTCAAGTAGCCGATTCACGAAACAACAAATTCGTGTGAACTGAGAGCGCGTCTTCGCGAGCTGGATGTTCCGAAACTATGAATTAATAGTTCCCCCCTGCACGGCTGGTTGTGATTGAGGCTCAACTCGAGCCTTTAGAGTCGCACCCGCTGAACCCAGGGTAATAATGGCGCTGATCATTTAGATGCGGTTGGCGCTGATTCGTACTGCGCTTATCTCATTTCAGCTCAGCTACTGAAAATTAGCATCCGATGAAAGGAGGCTCACTTCATCTTTTTCTATGTAGTATAGGTTAATCGGCGCCACTTGGCCCTCTTTAGATTCTTGCGGGGAACAGTAGTGCTGTTGAATAGCGAAAAAAGATGTTTATTTTATAGTTTTGGAAAAACGATTATCAATCGCACAGAAGAAAGAAGCGCTAATGAAGGGCGTTTCGAAACTGAGCAATCAATTTTGCATTGAATGAGGCAGCGGGCGGCAGGGTCAACCCATCATACGAATACGGAGAAGTCGGTGCAAACTAGACGACCGGCGGAAGGCGGCAGAAACCACCTTCAAGTGGTTGATTGCGGGTAATTTTCATTGTGTTTACTCCATTTCCTATGTAAGAAACAGCATCGGCGGGGCAGTCGAATTGCTCTCGTTCCTGCACCATAGGAAGTAATTAGTGAAAATTAGAACCGGGATACATTAGGGCCTTCGAGGCCGGACAAATAATCGTGAGAAAGTTTCCAAATGCTGTCAGTTCCTTTCTAGGATGCTGACGATGAAAGACTATGTAGATTCTTGCTTCAAGTTGGCGCTATCGAGGATTCGATATAATTACAGAATGAGTTTGCACAAACCGGGGCACCGGTAGTGTACCGGCAGAGAAATATGACTATGAACGTCTGCGAGAGAATAATCGGTAGAACAAAGAATTCATTTTTCATCTAATGCGTTGGATCTTCCGTACTTTGTAAAGGTCCTTGCCCAGCAGGTTTTTGATCCACAGTTTTTTTTTTGTAAAAAAAATCTAATAATTCGAGTCCATTGAACTACAATTCTTCTGTCAATGGATAGAGCTGGATCAAACTCGTTTAGGTCGCATCGTCGAACGTCGTCCTTCGTGTGTTTTACCGCATCACATATCGTGCTAAAAAAGCGATTCACCACAAAGACCCTCGTGCCGGTTAGTAGACCTTCCTACGCTGCGGTGGCTCCCTCCTGCCAATTACCGACTGACGAACAGCTCAATTTGAACCACCTGCGGTGGTTTATTACAATGTAAATACCACACCGCGAGGGTGGTCGCCTCTGACCTGCCAAGATCTGCGGCAGCTTCTCCTCCGAGACAGACACGGGGCATCGGCAGAGTGCATCGTGATGATGTCGTAAACGCCTGCCGCCGTCGCTTGACCCGCGCGCAGATGAAAGCAGGGAAAACAAATGGGATGAGTGTATAAAGTGTAACAATAAAAGCACACACAGCGTTTTGTGTGTTGGGTCTCGCCTTGCCAGAGGTAGTTTCTGGTTTCGAAGGCGTGGGAATTTATAGTGCCCGGGTCCTGGGATGGACTGGAACGAATGGCCGCGCACGTGAGGTGCCAATGAGAACAATGATATCACCAGCGCCTTTGGTGGCATATTTGTAAAATTATAACAAAAACATCACCGCGAACGAGTGAAACGCGGACAAAGCCCGCGACTGTGTCTGCCGGTGTCGAAGCTGGACGGACGGATGGACGGTCCAGGCGAGAACGCTAAAGCCCAAGACATCCCGCAGTAGACGAGGAATAATTTATGTTTATTTTAAAATATTTTTATTATTATTGGTTTTTATTTTGTTCCATTATAGTCTTTCTCACTTTTTTCTGTCGCTTCACCTGAAAATTTTCACTCTCTTGCAGCCAACCGGGAGTGTCGAGAGGTGAAACTGTGACTACAAGGTTAGAAGTTTGGCCTAGAACACCCGCTACCGATACTAATTCGAACGGTAAACAAGCACATAACCTCATTCGCCATAGTGACGGCATCACATAACATAGGACCGATCGTCTGTCGGTTCCAGCAACCAGGTCCGAAAGATTCCCATAAACCTCACTCCCTTGCACGATAATTTCACCGTGAAATTGTCGATAGAGGAAAGAGACGCGGATTCGGTCTTAGCTGTGGCCGCTTTTTTGTTTGTTTGTTTTTTTCACTGCCGCGGTCCGCGCTACTGCTAACAACTGAGGGCCAATCGATGCGGCGATGGTTGGTTTTCCTATGTTAACACTTACTACCTCACTTCTTCTGTCAGCTGTTATTAAATTATCGATATTAAGTGTAACGAATCAATAGGTTATGCCGCGAAGAGAATCGAACCTGTATAAGATCGCGCCCCCTGTGGTTCCCATCGCGAAGTGTCAAAGGCGGCACCGCTTGCCCAATCGTCATTTAAGCGGAGGAATTACCTATTTGCTTGTAGATACAGCAGGCTTAGCATCAACACCGTTCAGTTCATCTTCCTAATGACGACTGGTTGTGGTCTGGATTCGATCAAGACCGCGCTTGCGTGTGATTTTCTCACCTTCTACCCAATATCTCATCTTTTGATTGTCATTACCGCCCGTTTTGTCGATGCTTCCCATCTGGTAGCGGATCAAAATTTTCTAGAAGTCGTATCCGACGTATACGCGGAGCGAGTACACAGAGAAATTCCTGATAGGATTAAGTCGACACAATCCGCTGAAAATCTCAAATAAAAACCTTTATAAATTATCCAACAAATTCAACTATTAATGTTTCTTTTTTTCTTTCCCGCTTTCCTCTCTTTTTAGGTAAGTTCGGCGACATGAATCATCTAGCAATTAATGGTCGATCTGGGTCGGAGTGTTTGTTTAGGCTGCGGGAACTGTCATCGCGGCAGTCAGCACCGTGAACACCGAACGAGGTTTTTATTAATGTTAACTAATTACTCAATATGTGAATGCCGGTGTGACCCCGAACAGCATGAAGCCTACCGAAATATGACCAGCGAAATAATTGTATGCACCACGCGCACAACTACATCTAATATCCCGCTACCGGCAATTAATTTCAATTTACACGAGGCATAACCTCACTAATTGTGTATATGCGCACGAAATACACTGGATCGCTTGCAATGGGTTCCGAATTTACGGCAAATTTCCCACAGTTTTTAGGTAGCTTCTTCCAAACAACAGGAAACATTTCGTCGAGTAGGTCGTCAACCGGTTAATTTTTTTCCATGTGTTGTATATTACAGATTACAATTTTTTGTTTATTTTGATTATAGAGGTTTTAATCTTAGTGTCATTAGCCTCTTTTTCTGTTTAGAAAAATCTCTTTTTTTAAATCTACCCTATGCGCGGTGTTGGGAATCGAACCCAGGTGAGCTGCGATTTACCAACACGCTACACCCGCCCCTTTAAATAAAACGACTATATCATTCCAATATAGTCTTGATCTAAGATATGAAAAGTACGAAATATATCTTCTACTTTCTACATTGTCGCTTTTTCTTTACCAAATCAGCGCTAAAAGGTGTTAAAACGTTAATGGTTGTAGTATACATTTCGCCAGATACAACCATTACAGAAAAACAGGTTTTCGTTATATTCCGTGTTTTTACTTGAGTCATGTTTTTCCTTTTTTCAAGGTTTTTAGGAACGTGTCGAATGGAAAATAGACAGAGAGAATGACCAAAACAGTGACAATTCACCTTTTGTTGGACACATTGAGAAAAGATATGTCCTCAAACAGGAATCGAACCTGCGATCTTACAGTTTCTAGTTGGGTGCGTTATCCGCCATCGAGTAACTGTGATGACGTCATCACAGATTCTCAACAGTATTGTGATTATCGCCACAGCCCCAAAAATAAGGAAAAAACATGACTCACGTCAAAACAAGGAATATATGTAAATTTCATCAACGGCTGGATTTGCCGTTATCATCTGCCGATGGGCTTTGAGGGCAGACTTCAATATGCTACCCCATAGTTTTATTCGCCACCAAAGTCTGGCGGTGTCTGAGCTAGCTAATGGGAAGCAAACAGTAATAATAATATTTCAAGCCTGAACACGATCCACTGGAGCTAAAAATAGATAACGAGATAAGAGCCAATGGGGGTAGATGGGTCCATTGGTACGTATTGGGGATGTCTCGGTGATCAGGATACTGGTGGCAACCTGTGATGACATCATCACAGTTCCTCGATGGCGGATAAGTTAACGCACCCAACTAGACTGGGAGATCGCAGGTTGGTTTTCTTCTTGAGGACATATCTTTTCTCAGCTTGACCAGTAAAATGTGAATTGTCACCGTTTCGGTCATTCTTTCTCTGTGAGGTTTTCGTTATACGTAATTTATTTTCAATTGTTGTTTTGGGAGATTTCAACATAGATATTTCAAAGTAGAAAAATATAAAATCATAAGCTCCGTATTATCTCTGAGCATGCACAAGCCACAGTTGAAAGTGCATGCATTGATCTCTTGTTTGCCTAAAAAACGCCAATGTGAAAAGCCAAAGATATATTTTCATATCACGAACCAATGCTTTAATTGATCCAGTGGTTTAAGGTGTTACATTTATTGGTCTAAAATGTGCTTTAGGATGTTACTTCTATTATCAAAGAGATGAAGCTTCGAACGAAAACTAGTCCGACTTGCGTGGTCTATTGATCGAATTGTAACGGACCAATCATAGCGCAGATAATAACTGCTTTCACGAAATCTATTATTTTCAGTAATAGTAAATTCAACGGAATTAGTTACAAAATTGTTTTTCAATTGAATAGCGCGAACATCTCATTTGTTCACTCATCGAAAACAAAATAATAGTTGGTGAAGCAAAAAAATCAAATTTAATTCTTTTGAGTCCTAACAAGTACTAATTTGATTGCCACAGAAAATATTCTCCGGGTGGCAGATTTTTGTTCCAACGAACGAATCCTAATAATCATCTTCTCTCCCGGTGTTGACATACAGTATCCGGACATCTTACAAGGTTGGTTGACTTACTGAAACCGACTGAAATCACAATTCATTCTGTTCAAGATTTGCGACTCGGTGCATAACATTAGTGGGAATCAATCACGAACGAGATTCAGTCGGGTGTTCGGATTTCGGGTTTTGCCATATGTATGCTTCTTTCCACCCATTGCAAACAAAAATAATTGTTGGCGAAGAAAAAGATTTTCAAATTTAGTTCTTTTCAGTGGTTTGGTGCTATACCTTTAAGGGCTAATTTATTTACCAAAGAAAACGATTTCCTGGTGGGAGATTTTTGTTTCAATTGGCCCTGGTTACTGCACTTAGCTGCACAATGCTATCTTCTACCCATCGGAAATGAAAATGATGGCCTCTGATAGTAGCACATAACGACACAAACTGATTCTTCCACCAGCCATGTACAGCTGACAAATATTTCCTTCTCGGTACTGTACAGCCTTCCGTTCGCCCCAAGCTGATAAATACGAATTATAATAGAAGAAAATTTGTAGCGGACCTAAACATAAAGCTTTTCATCATTTAAGTGTTTGGTTCGTGCACCATTTGACGGATCTGACCGAGATGAGTTGGAAAAGTTCACCTTTTCCGAGTAGTTTTCGAACGATTTTTCAAAGCACAGTTTTTCCATTATTAATGTATGTTATACATACTCCAAATTTTATTACTAAATTGCTGAACCTATTTTCGACAAAATGGCGAAGAAATTGATTAATTCCATGCAGTACAACAACAAATATAAACGTTCCAAACCATACACGACTTTTCTTTGTAAATTTTGAAAACGAGCCTCTATATTGAAAGGTAAGTCGTTAATCACAACTTCCTAGAGACAGTGCGAACAGAAAATTTTGGCCTTTTTCTGAATGTTTGTCTCACTATTGAATCCAATTGGTCGTTCCTTAAGATTGTTTTTCTTTTACATTTATTTAATTTGCAGTTGTTATCAATCGAGTATTAGACGATTTTGAAACACTGTGAACAGAACTGGCAGATTAGCCAAGCTTTCTTTAGAAATATTCTAATTAGTATTCTGATTTTCGCTTTGACTGCACAAAATAACCTTTGTAATACGCACTTCCAGCGATGCTACTTTTTAAAGTGCTTCGTATATTTTAACAAATTATTCATTTACGTACGTGGGAAATATTTTATTTTTGGTTGAATATTTCAAGAGATGTGCGTGTTTTAGGGGTCCTAAGTTTGTCGCGAACAAGCCTCAAACAGCATTGGAAAATTTCACAATGGTTGCGCAATCATCACAGAAGAAAGCAAACAAAGATAACCTCTCATTGTCACCTAAGCCCTATTGAAAATTTGCTCCAGAACACATCCTTCTGTTTCAGTTCAGATCGATTGAACTTAACTTCGAACTTCTAACGGATATGACGTGAAAATCTAAATATCCCACCATTTTTGGGTCGCCGGCGAAGCCAGCCAGCGGCTAGCGAGTCAATAAAGTACCCCGTAATTATCCGGTGAGGAGGCGCGCGCAACAGCGAGAGATTGTTTGTATATTTCTTAATTAACAGAATCTTCCCTTTCGATCGCGTCGAGCTTCGAGAATCTCGGATACCTTCGTATGAGGTCCCCGGCTCGTCATGCTATCTTGTTCCCGCTACCAGCAGCCAGCAACCAGTCGAGTGCACACTGCGGGTGGATTCTCTCGTTTGTCTCACATTGGCGCTTCTGTCCACAATACCGCCCCCCCCCCCTCGCCCCGTCCATGGTTTCAACAGCAACCGGCGATGCTGGGTAAGTGTGAGTACCGGCGACCACGTTGTATCGCTCCTTCGACATCGGGAGGATCCTGATCCCTTTGCTCGTTGGTGGCTGGCGCGGCCGTCGGAGGGACGGACGGACGGACGACGTGTGCGAAGTGAACTCTCGCGACCGTCTCTCTTTCTCACTAAAATATTGTACTTTTGTGTTAACGAATTAATGAGTATCACCTGGTGGTCTGCCTCACGCTTCACACAGACTGCCTGCTTTTCTGCCTGGATGCTGAACTGGCTCAGTCAGTGGTGCCTTCCTGGTAGATGGATATGGAGCTTGTTGGATAAGTTTTTTTTTCCGGCTCCTCTTTCGTGACTTGTTCGCCATCGGGCTGAATTCGCTCCCTCGCTCGCTCAAAAAGCCATAAAGCGGTGTGGTCTTACTGGAGCTTGGGCTCGATTTGTGGTATTATTCTTTATTATTCCAATATTATTATTGGACGGTATCATCTCTTTTGTATAAATTTATTTATTTGTTTATTATAGGTTTAGATCTGTTCTCCTGTTTATTGACTGCTCTTTTTCACCGTTTCGTGAACGCGCAATCGCCGAAGCAGTCAATTGAGATTTTAAGTGGGAAAGTGCCTCAGTTGTGAACGTGATGGGGGGTAAACTGTTGAGATTCCTTGACTCTTCTCCTCTTTGTACTGATTGGACCACTACCGATCGACCCACCAGATCACGCTCGCTAGCGGGTGCTTGCTCACCACACGCTCAACATCAAAGGTGACGGTGATTCATATTTCGGGCGCGGTGACCAAGCTGCCGAGTCCGAAAAATTTTCTACACTCCCTTAATTGATGTCAGTTTGGCAGTAGTGTCATTAATGCCGGGGCTGATCGTGTGTCCTTGACTGCCGAGCCGGCGGTCGAATTTAATTAAGTTGTTACAGAGCCGAGACACAGCACGAGACGAAGCGACGTAGTTGCCGGGTCCCAGAAGACCGGGCTTCTTTTTCTCGAGTTTGTTTGTTAATTCCTTTTTCACCTCTAAGATATCGACCCCCGAAGAACACGGACAGTGCATTACATATTTCCCTTTTTGCTCTCTCCCTGATTTTGACTGACCTGGGCGTCTCTGTCTGTTTACTCATCGGGATACCTCCCGGTTTTTAATGAACGACGGGTCGCCTTTGCCATGGCTGGCTGGTCTCACCCGGATTACCCAGGAACGTCTTAATCGACCATTAATCGATTTTAAAGGCATTCCCCCGTTTATTCAAATGACCTATGCCGAGCGTGATTTTATGGCGTTTTTTTTTTGGACCACCATCGCAGCCATTCGACGGCGGAGGCACTGCATCGGTCTTTATCGGTCAAAAAGCTGAAATTTATGGCCAACTGTGTAGGGTAATCGTTGGACACATCACAAGATGATGTGCCGCGGCCTGTCGTTGCTGACATGGGAAGGCCGAAAATTTACAACGTGCTGCAGTAACACCTACACACACAGTTGGGTCGTGGAACAATTAAGCGACATTTTTCGACTCTGTGCTTCATTTATCATTTCAGCTCTCTTCCAGAAGTTCTGTAGATAGGCATGACGTAATCAGAGTTCCAGGGAACAGTGTTATGCCTGATCGACGTATCCCTGGGAAACTGTTTCCTTTAGCAGGCTAAAAATAGGTACTGCTTGTTATGATGCTTCGCTTTTATGGCCTCGTTTAGGTTCGGATACCGTAGCTTAATTTGATTGGAAATCAACGAGAAAGATGCTTTCCCTTACGTTATGCAATGCAATAAACATCTCCGGGATCACGGAAACAAGCAGTTACGTGGTGGTTTGCATCGGGAGAGAATCTTCTAAATAAATTAATACAAACACTTTTATTGTTATTGCTATATTTTATAATATTACAAAAGTACGGCTGGTATCTTTATTGATGATGATGTTTTAGTTTGTTCCTGTGGTCTTTCGCGTTCGACTGTCCTCGCTCTCGCGCCTTCTGCACGCTGTGATTGGTGTGCTATAAAAAAACGACCGCCGTGTTAAACGTTGCCGCCGTTGTCTTTAAGGAATTTTTATGGGTGTTGTACAACTTCGGCCGATGCCACCAGCACAGCAGCAGCAGCAGCATCATCATCACCACCAGCAGCGAGGGAGATTCCTTGCTTTTTCTCCTTTCCTGCAGGAATGCGAAAAAAGAAAAAAAAAACAATATAATTACGTGAATCTTTGCTCCTGCAGCGGTATGGATGGTTCTAATAGTTCAGCGAAAGGCAGACACGACCACAGCAGAAGTTTAATCTAATAAACATCTTTAACGCCACTGTCAATCACCGAATGATCTGCACTGTGGTGGCTTCTAGACAGCTTCTTCGCGACACCCGCGAGTACCTCGGGAGCGATTGAAATCTAGAACGTTTATGAGAAGAACGAGAGAGAGAGAGACGTGTCTCGGTCGTCGGGTACAAACACAAATAAATAAAAGCCAGAAGGCATGTGACAGTAACAGCATCTCGTAAATTATTCTACGCGTGGCTGACTGACTGACTGGCTGACCGGCCGGCCGGCGCAGATCCGACAGTTAGCAAGCGCCAAGTCCATCCAGTCTCCGGTGTGTAATAGAGACATGTAGCGCAAAGGAACATCCATCTTCCGTGCGCTCCGCCACGGAACCTTTCTTCACACATATATGTAGGTACCAACGTCTACTACAGTGGTCTGCATGGGAGAGCTATAAGAAATAGCCGTTCCGACTGCGTCTTCCTAGATAGTAGAACCGAGCAAGAGACCGCAATGGGTCAGCTGCTGTGGGGCTGATGATTCTACTGCTCCCACTGTTGTTGCTAATAGCCGAAGCCGAAAACCACCGACCGGCAGCCGGGGAGACGGCGAAAGGAACGAAAAGATAAACAAGATGACCGCCGCGAAGAATAGCAGCATGATGATCATCGGAGTATCTCATATGTTTAGAAAATAAACATATGGATAGCAAAAAAACCACACGAGTAGAGGAACGAAGGCAAACACCGGCAGTAATAATATTTACGAAACTGGTGTAAAACGACGGAGAGAAATTGAAGGTGGTAATTAGTAGATAAATTTGTATATTCACACCAACGACTCTACTCGTTCACGGTAGGACCGTCGAGCGGGGGTGGCCGGAGCAGTTCAGCTTCATTGAGACCGGGCCACCCCGTTGACTATTTGGGGGATGCGACGGTAGAAAAGAGCAATATGCTCGTTGACAGTTTGACAGCTCGGGCCCCATCACTACCGACATACCGTAAAATCGGAGAGGGAACGGAATTCGGCGTGTCGCTGCAACCTGCATAATGGTGCATACGATATAGGCGGCTGCGCGGCTTAAGGAATTCGCCCAAAGGCTATAATTTTTCCTGCGTACTTGCTTACGGTCCATGTTTTAGTTAGTTTGGGTACCGGTTTTGCTGGTCCTCTGAAGCTCTGCTCGGGTTGTTTTTACATTTCTGACGAAAGAAATGTATAGCATTCGCTCAAACTTTGAAATTTTTTTCCGAGGCCCGGAGGGCCGAGTCTCATATACCAATCGACTCAGCTCGACAAATTGGGACAATGTGTGTATGGGTGTCTGTATGTATGTACACTAATGTCATGTAATTATCTCAGCAATGGTTGAACCGATCTCAACGAACTTAGTTTCAAATGAAAGGCCTAACGTGACTATTAGACGCTATTATTTTTTATTTTCGATATGTTTTTTACTTTCTCAAATATGGGTGATCTGCTCACTACTAGGTGGATTAAGTCGTTTTTTTTTGTTTCGCTGTCGTTGTGCTACTTCAAAGCCTCCAATTTGTGGGGCGTCACTCTCAGATGGTGCTCAAGAAGGGATGCCGAGTAATTTCTCGGAAGAGTAACCGAAGAACCGATCGAAGGCGCATCATTCTTGGGGAATCGTCTGGTGTTTTGAATCTTCGATGACAAGACATAGCCCGAATCAAGGACCTTTTAGTCTTTGCTTGACAGATTTTTCCATTTTTATCTGCACGTGTTTCATAAAAGTAAAAGTACATATACCAAACTTATTTCAAGGACATTCGTGTTTCTCGGGTACAACTGTCGAGTTCTGTTGGACTTTGATACCACCGTTGCAAACCATTCATCATGCGTCGTTTGATTTCTCTGCTGATATTGTCCCCCTCGCTGCTATCCAGCGCACCATCCGGGTACACAATCGCACACATACACACATATACCAAGACAGTCTAATTACTTGATTAAAAGGTGTGCTGGTTGGTCGCTCACTGTTGCGTTCGGTTTGTCGACAGTACAAACTCGCGTGGTCCTGAAAGTGAGCGTGGGAATCTTTTCAATTTCTGCGCAGGCCAAATTTAGCGAGCCTCACGCTACACACACTCTCGCTGATTGTGAGTCATTCTGTGTGCCATCCGTGACGTCATGATCGCATGAAGGAACGCGAACGTAAACGCAAGAATGATTATTAGAAATATATCATACGGATGGCTGTGGCTCGGGATAACAATGGACCACGGACGGCTCGGACCGGGTAAAATCTTGCGCAGGAGCCAAGATTAATAGTTGCATGGAATGTGGCAAAATGACCGGCTGCAACGATGCTGTTGAAGAAGGCATATAATAAGATGACCCGAGAATCCGTCGCAGAGGCCCCCAAAAAAAAAAAACGCAACGAGTAAGTGGGTACGACAAGCGAAAAGAAAGCCCAAAGCGGAGAGAACGTGAAGAAACAGATTATTTATTTTTCTTATAATTACATTCATCGTTATATTATATATCTTTAGTAACAATATCAGACAAACAGTGGATCGGTCCAGGTGAAATTATTGCACGGGTCGGCGCTTTAGGCGAAATACGTTTTAACGCTGTTTAAAATCTAATCGGTTTTTGCCGCTGCTGGTAGTGAGTGGACCTGTGCTTGCTTGCTTGCGTGCTCTTGTGTTGACTCGAGGAGCAGTATCCAGTTACGGGTCCGATGATGATCTTGGCCGAGTCTGCTGCCTGCTGAATGTGATGCCAGGATAAGGTGGTCCTCAGAACCAGCCTCAAAGTGTGCGCAGAACCGTATCGTTTTTATGTAGATCGGAGAAGCACTTATTAAAAATAATAACTTCTCACATAAAACACAGAAGAATCGAACGGGGTGAGCAAACGAGAGCGATTTGAGCTTTAATGGAACAAACTAATGATATATCGGGTTGAAGAATTTACGAAATTAAAATATTCCATGAATATTTAATTAAAAATCCGACCGAGCGATCCCTACGAAAACCCTTCGGAACTCATACGGCCCCGGATCAATTTGAACTCCAGAGCTGTAAACGCTATCGTGGACCATAACACGCAGCCTCCCAAATGGCATCGTTATCATAATCGTTTATGCCGGTGCGTTCTACATCTCATCTGCGCCCAAATGCTCCATCCATCCGTCGGACAGCGGCGGCGGTAGTGTGCGACTGACTACCTTTGCCATTCCACCGCAACGCACAACGATTCCTGTCAGTATTAATGCATTCTGCAGCCGTTTGGGGGAAGCGGAGATACCCTGGGGGCCATAAAAGTTTATTACACCGACCGACGAACCAACCACCCTGCAATGTTTTGCAACGGTGGCGGTAGTTTACCACTGTCTGGTACCACCCCAGGTCCTCCACCCTGTCTTTTGGAGATAATGATTGATGATGCGCGAGTTGCCCCCTTTAATTTTTTTGTGTGGCTCCTCTCTGTACTCTGCACTGCTATAGTGTCCGACCGAGATCATCGGCAGGAATCGATTTTCAGTGCCGTGCCCTTCTAATAGAATTTGTAAGTGTGTTGTTGCACTTGTCTGGGGGTACGGCGTCGTTTGCCATAAACATCATCGGTTCAATTACGAAACGCTGCATAATTGGACGCTTTGATCTTGCACTACAAGGCACATTTTCTGCTTGTTACGGACAGGGAGGAACTTGCTCGTACATTGCTCGGCGACTGACAGTTCAATTTATGTGCGCCACTGCCAGGGTACTTCTATAATTAGACCTATTTAATAATTCAATAATCACGTGACATGAGTGTGATGTCGGAGTTTTGTTCCCGAGCGGGAATTGCCAGTCACTAAAAGGATTGTGGACAGTTCAGTGTAGTTACCAAAAGCAAACGGGGGCGCTAGAGGATTTAATTGTCGCTTCGCGTACGGTCCACAAGGAAAACCGATACGTGGTGGCAGAGAAATAAAAGTTCAACATGCAAAACTGCCATTACTCGGTCGGATTTCTCGTTTGTTGGTGGGGCCAAACATGCGAGGCATGTGCTGATGTTCCAGGTGGTCACCACAAGACGGAAGACGAATAGTTCTCCGCAGTGGGTTGCCCGACTGCAGTTTAAACTCCCCGGGACGTTCGTTGCACCTGTGCACGCGAAATTTACCCTCGTACCGGAGGCGATAACGATAATTTAGACCGCACAGTCCTTGGTCGCTGTAGCATACGTGTAGATATCGATATAAACACACAGGCACACATCCACCCATACACACATAGCTAGTTGTAGGTGCCCATTGGTTGCTTGAAGCCGACCGAATTAGCTGATGAACTGCTTCGTCGGTCACCGACCGACCGGTCGGCCGGCCTGCTTTACTGTACGAGTTGCTGCATGTCCTCCAGGCGATTGGCGCCTGCCACCAAATTCGGCGCATATCGAGAACCCTTTTTCGTGTTTCTCACGCGCCTTTTCGGGGTTCTGCATTCTTCTTTTATGCTTTTGCATACATAAATTTTGTAATATTAAATTTAAATATTTTTCTCTCGTTCTCGCGCTTCGTGCCGAAATGATGTGTCTCGTTGCAAAGGTCTCCGACGCGGAGCCAGCCGGGGACCATTCTCCTGCAGCTTTCCGTCGACACTTCGATACTTTTCGGCACTTGCCCCAAAACGACCAGTGAAAAAGAATTCATCTTCACACGCGTGTACTTACACCGCAATTTATTTGCATGTTTTCAAACTGCTAAAACCACCACCCACCCGCCTGCTTCCGCTCACGCATCAAGCGATTGCTGGGCATTCGAGGGTGAAGGAATTCCCAAAATGGAATTCTTGAAATTAATTGCAAATTGGTTTGTACCAACCGAAACCGCCAGGCGCACTGCTGAGGCAGAGCAGAAACAGTATTGCTTTGTTTCTGATATTGGAAGAAATTTTGTGGTCGGGAGTATCAAAATAAATCAAGGCCGGCTCTGGCGATAGGTTAATTTTGATATTGCACATAACCCTTGCAGTGTATCGCGAGCGGCTAAACTTTCGCGCTTTGTCCAATGAAATAAAAAAAAACCAAAACCAGAAGACCGCGACTTCGACCGCGATCGCTCGTATTTCCGAAAATGGGAACAGCTCAGAACGGCGGGATTGTTCTGTGTTCTGCACTTTTCGGCTTAGACCGAGGGTGAACCGGTTGGTTCCGGTTGGGAAGGGAAGGCATCAGAAAATAAACCTGATGAATATAAATTAAGTCAATTATAAATTGGAATGGCTCTGTTTTGTTTTTGGAATATTTTCCACGGATTCGCAACGATGTTGGAAATAATTATTCACGTTGTGGCAAGGGCAGCATGTCGGGACGTATCTTGGCAGAGGATCCTTGCCGATGCAATTCCATACCGTGTTGCGCGCCCGGGATTCAATAACAATAATAAAGTGGGTGTTACCGGAGCTTTATCGCTTTTCGGACTTCGTTTTGCAGATGCAGAGGAAAAATTGCACGAATATTTAAAAATGAAAGAAATGTCAAAACGAGAAATAGTTTATGTTCATCTGCTGACAGTGAATCATTGAATCGTGGTCGGCCGTCGACGCGGGCCAAACAAAAGAAGGTGGATCGGAATTTTGATGAACCTGACTTTCGATTAGTTTCCGCTCGCTTTCGATCCACATTCGCAGGTGACCTTGATTAGTGCCGCTCCGTTTCGCGCAATGATTCATTGTCAAGGTTACTCTCGTCGAAATAATTTACATCATTATTGTATGCATGCGCATACACTCAGCACAGATGGTGTTGGAACTAGCTGACCGAGACCTTGTCGTACGCGGAACCGACGCCGTTCCGGCTCGTTTATTCGAATGACAAACGCCGCGTCTCGATTGCTTGCTATGCCGCCAAAGCCGGGGCCTGACATCGTGCCAACAGAATGGGGAGAGAGCAGACATACATTTTCTAGTGACGTCATAGGAATGGGAGTGCCATCAGACATCGAAAGGCGACCAACAAAAGTAAAAGTCCCCTCTTAGATACTCTGGGACACTACTCTCTGCAGTCAGCCAGCCGCCAGACTCCACGAAGAATTCCGTCTGGCACCCCAGAGGAAATGTCTTGTCATGAAACATTAAACTTTTTTCGTTTTCGCACTACACTGATGCACCGCCGAGACGTCCCGCGAACAGTCGGATCTTGGATTCTGGATCGAACTTCATACTACTCTTGGTGGGGGAAATCCAGCCAGAACAAGATTAAGTGCTTGGGTTGGCAGTTTTCCAAAATGAAAGCGAAAAGATTAAAGGGAAAACTGTCTAGACGATTTTGCACATTGTTGCCCGGGCTGCCATCATCGAGCTGTCACAAGTGCATGCCAGCATTCTGCATCACGCGACACTTTTTGCTTACTAATCGGGCTGGCGTACCGATGCACCCGAGACGTGTGGAATCGTTGAAATTCCTACAGTAAATCGCTATATCCGGCCGCTCAGCTGCCCACTGAAGTGACGGGAAGAATTTAGCGCCACAGTCGCGTGTGTGCGCCCACAGAGTTGCCAGATTTGCCATGTGTGTTTATTACAGTGAGGTTGGGTAAATAATGAATTAGATCATCCGCCAGCCGTTGATGGTCGGACGATAACGTGGTCCTTGTGTTCTATAATTCAATCGGTGTTCAACCGCGGAACATATCCTGTGAGTTTTCCATTATCATCGGTAGCGATGACGGTGCACATGTCTACCGGGAATACACATTGTCAGTCAATGAATGGGAACGGACGAGACCTGCTACAGTCAGAATACCCCGTATCGCGTCATGTCGGTCGTTATTTTTTCTGTAGAGATTGTGTGTGTGTTATTTTTTATTATTATTTTGCCAGCGCGTCGTTGGTTTTCAGTCAGACGAGCATGTTTACCCCGACTCGGCTACTTCGAGTCCGTTCCACGCGCATTCAATTTGTCATCATGACTTAATTTTCCTTCCGCTATTTTTCTCGCGCGCCATCCAACCACGTCGAGTTTTGATCAATTAAGATTATGAATGACGAAGCCATTCCCCCGGGTCGAAATCTGCTCGTCTTTATGAGGAAATTATGCAATTATCTATAGCTGGCGATGATTCTGCTCTGCCCGCGCGTTAACAAACCGACAAAAATTGCTGTAACGACATAATCACTTAGCCGCAGGGGTAATGTGTTCTAAAATTCTCAACTCAAAGATAGACGTGGTCGAAAACTTCATCCGCAGATTCCGGATGCTATGTGTGTGTGTGTGTTTGAGACTCTTTTTTCTCACAACACCTTTTTGCTCCTAGATTGCAGTTCAATGGCGTTCGCAATACAATGCACAAAAAGAATTAACCTCCGAGTGGGGGTGGTTGTGAAGATGTGAAGTTGAAATTGTTAAATTGTCTGTCAAAGAACCTTTGACAGACAATTTAAGATGGTCATTGCATTACGTCTCGATAGTGGTGCATCGAGGAGACCAAGAGGGCTTATAGGCCTTTTTTATGTTTTGTGTTTTTTCATACTCTGCACTTGCCCATAGTAACGGTCAATAATTTGCCAGTGCGCGCTGGCGTGGTCGACTGGCGGATTGACGTAGATTGACTTTTGCTGTGAGACGTGTTTGCAGGCATTGTTGCACAACTTAATGGCGGTGTTGGTGGACACATCTCGCAGTAGAGGTCATTGTCTAGCTGTGTATTTGTGACTTTTGAGTTAGGAAGTAGATGCAGAACTGACGTATATGATTGAACAATGGGTAATCCTTCCTAGGATTCGTAGGTCTCTCTTTTCCGGTGTTCAATTCGTGTACGATTAGTTTACCGACGCACGTGAATCATCTATTCATTCCCTGTCAGCATAGTATGATAAAATTCTAACAGAATGCAATTGTCGTTAATGATAAATCAATCATTTGCTGGCATTTAGTCGAGCTCAAGTAATTTGGTTGCATGCTGCATGTGTGATTTTCTTCTACTTCATTAGTCTATTTTTGCTGCACTTCTAGTAGTTTGCTTTTTCACTACTTATGCATGTCAAAAATAACATCGGTCCAGTCATACTGTTTTACTTAATCTCTTTGCATCTTTTTTTCTTCATTCGGGATGTTATTTTTCCTTTAATTAATATATCTTAAATTAGATTCACTAAATAACTCACTAACACATTCATTTGCATATTCTCTCATAAACACTCACAATCTCTCTCATTCCAAACGTACAAACGCTAGTGGCCCTCGCGGCAATACAAACCAGGTCATAAACGCAAACATGCAATTGCAATCATCCACACACACACTTACGCCCGATATCTCGCCAACAACAAAACACCCCGGTAATCAAGTGAACGTTTTAGCACCTATAAATTTACAAACGCGGTCTCAAGCATTAACCCATCGCTCGCGCGATCATGAATCAGTCACGTTCGGAAGTCTACCCTCGTTCCTAGCAGCCTAGACTTATGCCTTAAGTTGGACGCTCATATTCACTAGACAACACGTTCTAAGGTGACATGACTGGGAACTCTATTGTGATACGGGAGAACTCTCTTCTAGCATCTGAACCGTACACTGAAAATTAAGCACCAGAGTCTCGGTCATTCAAGAACACACGCGAATATGCGAATTGGTACACGGTTATAAAATCTAATTTTCGTCACGCGAAGTTACATATACGCTAACAGACGCGACAAACTCGTTAACACACAAACGCTTGAGCTTAGTCCACGTAATATTACGTCCGCCATCTTGCAAACATGAAAACACCACGGTAATTAATATAAAGTTTTATCACTTATAAACTCATAAACGCGTGGTCTCAAGCGAGAGCCTACAAAAACATGTGTTCGCACGATCATGAATCGGTAACGTCCGAAAATCCCTTCTCTCTACTCTAGTAGCATAGGTCCATGCCTTCAGTTGAACCAATCAAAAAATGACGCTCGTATTCACTAAACAACGCGTCCCATAGCGACATGACCGGGATGCCTAGTGATATGGGGAATCTCACTCTCTTCCAGTATTCAGCACGTTAACATACAAACACTTAAAACCTTCGCGATCATCCACATACATCAAAGCCCGCGGTTTCGCAAACATGAAAACACCCCCATGATTAAGTGAATGTTTTAGCGCTAATAAACGCGGTCTCAAGCAGGAATCTTTACCTTTGGGTGCGATAATGAATCGGTTACACCCGGAAGTCCCCACTTTCGGCCCTAGCAGCCTAGGTTCATGTCCTTAGTCTCTTCTAGCATCTGAACCGTACACCGAAAATTAGTATCAGATTCACTGTCCGCGCGCGATCATCCGAGAACACACGTGAATACGCGAATGGACACACGGTCATAAAATTGTATATGTACTCGCGAAGTTTAATACACGCGACATGTAAACGCCCACGCGATAGAACACGTTAGTATATAAACGCTTGATCCTTCGCGATGACACATGCGATCGCGAAATCCCTACGCCCGCACATATCTGAACCACACAATGAATATCACACTCAGAATCACGGCCCGCTGCAATTGGCCTTAAACAGTCTTCCCATGTTCCCCTACAATTAAATGTGACAAGTAGATTGGTG
Organism: Topomyia yanbarensis; assembly: GCF_030247195.1. Classification (NCBI taxonomy): domain Eukaryota; kingdom Metazoa; phylum Arthropoda; class Insecta; order Diptera; family Culicidae; genus Topomyia; species Topomyia yanbarensis. The sequence goes on from NC_080672.1 coordinate 285,074,004, forward strand.
GACATTTTTGTGCTTGTCTAAACATTACAATAAATCCCTGAATTTAGTTTTAAAACTTTCCAAACAGGTGTTAGTTCATTCTTAACTAAATATGACCACACGTAATAGGAATTGTGTCTTTTATTAATTGATCGTCTTGTCACGGTCCAGACGCTCCTTTTTGCAACCCAGATCAAACTGAATATGCTGGATTGCACTGAAATATGTCGAATATATCGAGCTAGAGAGGAGCTGCAACAATTTGGTAGTTGTTCTAGGTATTATTCACGATGTTGATGTAAAATTGATTGCATCGTAAATGCCAAAAACGTCTCTATGCTATACTACTGCTAATTTAAAGGCAATATAGCGCAGTCCGTATGGTTATTTGGGTATTGAATATTTCCGACATTATCTTAGTAATGCTGTCGAAGCTCGACTCCTGCCAGCAGAAGACAAAAGATTATTCCGTAGGATTTGAAGCTTGACTCTGCCACTTCAAGTTTTCTGATCTGTATATTTCACATCCTCTTACTTCTGTGGTTCTAAATTTTCATATCTTTCCCTACTTGGTAATCTCTAGCTAATCGAATGTCACTAAAAAGTCGAATTATAAAGGGAAAAAAAAGAAAAAAACCATCTTAGAAAAAAATTGGAATCCATGCTTTCGCAGTAATGATACGAATAAATAGTCTCCTAGATACAATTCATGAAAAAGGATGCTCTGTATGACGCAAAAGTAACCCTATTTTAGAATCTACCGACTTGAGTCAGGTTCTTCAGTTTAAAAATTCTCTGATAGGAACGCGATTCGAAAAATGGGAAACCGTTAAATCCTTCTCAAACTTAATCCTTAATACTGATCGGACAAACGACGACCAGTTTATGAATGAGAGGTCGCACTTTCTGTACCGTCATTCTAAAGTTCCGCCCTAAGGAGATGTTCATTATGATGTCCGGTTTAATAACGTAACCTATTGACCAAAGGCTGATTTTTTGAAAATAGATGCCAACACACCGTTGAACGCCACCGCGACTGACAAAATCAATGAACAGCTCACGCCGCTCTGATTGCACCGTTCAGCGTCGTTTGACAGTGCTAATGAAAAAAAAAATCGTTCTAAGCGCTCCTCCAGGGAATCCCTGCTGCTGCCAAAGATTCACCGTTGATGGTTTATTTTAACTGCTACGCTCTTATTAACTGCAGCTCGTTTAGACTGATGTAAACATCGCCTATAATTGGCTCGTAAGTAATCCCGGAGTATTTTCACACTTCATAACTACTCTGTACGGACTAGAACGGGCCGGTACCAGCCAGTCCAGCTCTGCAACGGAATCTGATCAACTCTCGGGTGGACTTGAGATAAACAATACAAACGAAACGCACGCACTCTTGAAGCACGATAAACAAACGTGTGGTAGCCCCACACACACACACACACACACAGATGCTGTGCAGCAGCAACACTCCTGATCTGATATAAGCAGCATCAAAATAGCCACTTGAAATCCGAGTCCGAACGAGCGTCAATTCAAGATACACCGGCCGCGAGATGGGCTGTAATTAATTGCTGACTGGATTGCGATGCGTGAACGAGCCCCACCGCAATACTATGGTCACGGGCCTTGATGGAACTTCCATTGGCGCTGCGGCCTTGTGAGCACATTTCACTTTTGCCTCATGTTACATCAGACATTTTGGCGTCTCGAACAGACCTGATATCGATTAAACAACAACATCAGTAGAAAAAAACAGAGACTACGGCTGCTGCTGCTGCTTGGCCCGCGCCATGGTTGATTCGGACGGAGTGTACAACTTTTCCATTTTCTCGAAATTCATTAAAGAATGTGTGTATAGTTGGTTTTGGATCGAACCGCGCGAACAGATCGTGCGTGCTCCCGGTACTAATTTAGTTGTTTATATCGAGTTAAGACGTGTGGGTTAGGAAGGTACTATATACGTTCCGCGGCAGCTGTTTTCTTCTGCTTTTGCTTCGAAGGCGCTGGAATTGATGGGTTTCTTAGGAATTTATCGATTCTTGTTGTCAGTTTATGTGGCATGGGTGGAAAGAACTTCGTAGCTAACACAATTTTTACTGGTAGCAAATGGAGGTGCTATAGTTTGAGACCTATTCAGCTTATTAGATCGAGAAGGGAAACGTTTCCCTTACTTTTACGATGCATGCCTATTTAACCATCATCATTAGACCGCTAATCAATGCAACTCTCGCTGACCCAAACCCCAAAAGGATGATTATTACTGTTATTTTTTATTCCTACGAAATTTGATTTTCGTGTTTCTGTTTCACTCGGCTAAAACGATTTCGAACTACCCATCACCCGGACCAATGTTCGTCGGGGGTGCAACCACCACTAAATACCGCTTTGAGAGTTAGCGGCCACCGGGGCCTCTAAGTGCTAATTTGCGCGCTCGGTTCGGGTGCGCGGCACTGACTGGTGCAGTACCGATCGAAGCTCCAATTCAAGAAGCGGTTGTGCAGTGCGCTCAGGAAAAGTAGAACAGGAAGTCGGTGTTTATGTAATGTTTACACACGGATAATTATAAATAATATCGGATCTTCACGGAGCGAAATTATACCTGGCCAACGGGGGCAAAACGGGCTAATAAAATTAACCAGATTTGGAGCGCCCGAGTTCGGAGGTGATGAAAACTTTGCCTGACGCAAGCGTTTCGTGCTGTTTTTCTCCCCGTACCGATCGCTATCGTGTCTAGCGGTGTTCTAATTGTATTTAAATTTCTCAAGCACGATTTTCCCGGGAGACGAGGCATACCTTGATACCTCGTGTCAAAATCTTTGTAAACAAGCTACTTATAAGCGTCGATTCGAGGGAATGATATTAATGTACTTACGTGGACGCGGAAAGAATTATAGCCACTTAGGCTTGGACGGGGCCATCATCATCATCATCATCATGATGTTTACGCCATGCATAATTTTCGCTTATCAAGAAACGCATCATTGCGAGAAGCCGTCAGTTTGACAGTTTGTGAGTGTTTGTTTGCCTCTTTGTCGGCTTAACAACAAAGCGTAACGCCCCTCGCTGAGACGGGTTTCTGAGTCGGGTGAAATGTTGCTAGTCATGTTTTAATTTGACGGATCGCCGATTTCCAATAGCCTCCCGAGTCGAACTAATTCTTCGCCTTCGCGCGATTGTGTCTTCTCCGGACAGGGAATCGGTGGCAGGTGCATCACATCATGTCTATTTCGTTCTCTTGATCCCACCATACGAAAAGCCGTAATTTGAGGTTAAGTCCGTAAATTGCTACAACCGGACAGCCGATTACGCCCTTTCCAACCACCTCCAGGATGGATTGGTTGGCGCATACCAAAAAATCCACTGCAGGTGTAAACAGGAAGGCGTGTGCGGGCTATCATCATCCTTCTGCTATTGCTGCTGCTTTGGGCTGCTACCTCGAATGGAAAGTGCATGATTTCCGCACACGCGGTTACGATCTGTTCTGTTTGCACTTGGTTGGTCGAATTGGACAAGGGCTCACCCAGATCTCAGATTTGATCTAATTGTTTCAATAAAAGAATGATGATAATGATGTTGATGCTACCAAAGGTTAAACCTTGGCCCAACGGTGGCATAGCGAATCATTTTGGAACACGGACGTTCTCCCCGTTTTGCCCCTTTTATACGCGGTCTGAGCGCTAGCAACTGCACAAAATCTCACAAAGCGGAATCGGTGGAAGCGATATTCCAAGGGAGTTAACTGAGAAGTAATGTAATTAATTGATGAGAACGTTATTATTTCATATTGTTTCTATCATTTTTCATGGCCCGAAACTTGACGTGTTTTACCTTGCGCTGGTTAGGGCGTAGAAACTGACCGACCCGGGGTCCGGTCGTACTCGGGTCGGGAGACGTTTATATTGCTATACTGTTATTTCGAAATCTCCAGCTCCTTTTCGGTCTTCCCATGCACCCGCAGCTCCGCAGCGCTCACCTTCAATCCGATATGAGATGGGATCGGCTTTGACCGTGCTTCCCGGCCGACAGGTTACAGCGAGCAGCTCTCGGAATTTACCTCGTAGCCTGCGCTACCGCCGCGTGACCTCCACCGATTAGCTCGTAGGTACCGGAAACACATATAAAATTCAATGAAATTACAAGAACAACATGAATTTAAATTATATTTTCCCTCTGCTCCTTCTTTTCATTACGGAATTTTCGTTTCAAGTCCAAGGTGATTGTAGGTCTGAGTGTATGTGCACAGAAACTTGCCCGGAAAGAGTGTTGGCGATGAATTATTTAACAGAGAAAAGTCCAATTTTATCACCTTGATCTCGGTTGGGCCTGCGTGAGATTCTCTGTGACGTCAGCGGCCGTTTGATGTCAGTTGGAATAACTCCCAGGCGGCGGCGGCGGCTATTGTGTATCGTGGGGAGCCAGCAACGAACAATAGGCCTTGTGGTGGGCGCACTCGGCGAGAAAAATTGCCGTTTTTTCGCTATTGCGCCACCCTTAAGATATTCCACCGCGTTGCGCCGGAGTGTGCTCAGCGGAGCGGAACGTTTTGTTGCTATTTATTATAGTAAATATTTTGCGATTTGTATACAATTCTGCGCGCTTTTCCTAATGCATTCTTTTCATTAAACAACGAACTTGTACACTTGCTCTCCCTCCAGACGATAGTCGGTTGGGGTGCTGCTGCTGCTGCTGTTGCTGCAGTACACCGGAGTCTTTCGACATCTGGGAACTGGCGCACTGCCATTTGGAGCATTAAGTGCAAAAAGCAAAGAAGAAGCAACGAGGTGGTACCTAAAGGTCTTCGAGGCGATGCAAAGTCGAGGGCAGCAGCTGAAGCGATTAAAAAGCGACTGAAATGTGGAAAACTGCAGACAGGTTCAAGGAACTCTGCCCACTCAGTCGGGTTGGATTTGCTGCCCTCCTTGGGCTTACGTGTTTTGGACTCGCAGTGATGACACGTTTTGGATTACGATGGTCCCCGATGCTAACCGATTAGCGGGTGTGTCGAACCAGGGTTAATAACACTTGTTAGATTATGTTGTGATGAGCAACCCGCAAGCTTGAAAGGACATTTGAATTGTTTGAGGCTGATGGCAGTTGTCAGGGTCGGATCATTTGAACATTCACATCAAATGAGATATTTTTCCCGTAATTTTAAAACACCAAATGCTATTAAAAGCCGCTCATGTCATAACGAAGGTGAAAGGTGTAATCGCATTATTTCCCGGCGATCTGATCAAGGACGCAGTCGGCCACGAAATTGGAAGACTCGTAACGAGTGGGAACCGAACGATTCTCAGACACACTGCGCAGTTTTTATCTGTGTCAGCTTTTAAATAAGCCCGCTCTGCAAATGAGGGCGCCAAAACCTTCCAGTCACGGTGAAAACAATAGCCACTTCTAGGGGAACGCGGCAGAAGTAATTTCACGGGTAGCTGATTTACAATTACACCTGGTTTGGGCCAACTAGGTGCGTTTTTTTCGGGGAGTATCAATTGTTTACTAGCTGTCATCCGGGAAAACTAAAGTGTCATTCCACTACACATTGTTTGACACTTTAATCGGCGGGAATCAACGCTGCGGTTGACGGCTTCACGGTATCTTCTTTTTATACGTTTCCGTTATATATGTATGCGTGTGTACGTTTGTATGTGGACAGATTAAAATCAGGCACTTGAAACTCCTCGTTTGATGTCATAATTGCTAGTTAGATGAAAAACTTCCAAGCAAAAGTAGCGTTTTTGATGGACGAACGTGGATATAATTGCGGCGGCTCTGGGGCAGAACGGTTTGCCGCCTCTAATTCTCTATTTTCCTCTTTTCCGATGTAGGAGTGCGTTTTTTGCCTTCCTCAAGTTGCTATCTAGATTTTAAAACGCATCAAAACGTCAATTCCTGCTTCGAAACGCACCGTTGCTTCCCCACATTGCACCGTGCGCTCCCAGACTAATCCATTGTTTATTGTATACTGTAATCAATTATGAAGATTACGGAGCAAAATAAATGTTCTAGTTATTCTAGTAGATGTGCCTCTGTCTAATAAACCCCTTTTCGTGTAATTAAACCCTCTGGTTTAAGGGGAAAGATTTTAATTAACTATTCCAGAAGCTAGTCGTCTGTTGAGCGTAGTGTGGTCAGCTAGCGGAACGAACCGCATTTTCTAAGCCCCCCACCCTCTTCTGCAGTATCGGTGCATTACTTTCTCAAACGAGATGCGTGAACGTACCCCGGCCGCCAGTGTTTTGACGCGTATCACTCTAATTACCAGGCTGCATGTTGTAATTATACTGGAATTCAACCTCCGTTCCTTTCTAATTGTCCGTCATCTTCCCCCTTTCTGAACAAAAAAAGACAGCAACGAAAACAATGTACACGAGCTGGTTTCATTACCCACCGTGAAGGAAAATGTCATGTGCCAGCGCATTTTCCTCATTCGATTTCGTAAAGCCGTACAGCGGGTATCGAGAGTGGCCTGAGGTAACGAGTCAAAGATTGATAAAACAATAGGTGTGCTTGTTTTGCGCTCCCTCTCAGTCTGTCCCGCGGCATCAGGTCACCGATCTTCCTCTTCGGTAACTGTCACGCCAGAAAGCACGGGGAAGAACCGCCCACAAGCATTCTGGATCATGTCGTCAACTTCGCTGAGCCTGCCAAAGAACGAATGAACGAACCAACGAACGAACGGGTACCGCGCGGTGCAGTCAGGAATTAATGTGTCTCCAGGTCGCCAACCGCTCGGACCGGGCGGCGAAAGGCTTCACCTAACAGCATTTTATTCACTCGTTTGTTTATGAAAGAATTTTTCACCTCTTAAACTGTTTCACACAGTCTGTCCATCCAGTGAGAAGTTCGTGGTGGTGGTGGTGAAATTGTGACGCGTGGTTAGAGTCCTGTGCAGACAAAAACGGTACTGGTGTGATATATTTCTGACGACCAATGAGATTTGCGAGATTGAACAAATAAACAAATAGGACACCTTGGAGAAAAGTTTCATTCGATCGTTTTGGTCTTAAGTACGCATTTTTTGTGATACTCACCACTACACTGTCCGATGGCTGCAGTAATAATAAGCTACTTTTTCCCAAGAGAGCTCGAGGCCTTCCGCGTGTGACGTCAGCGCCTGTCTCACGGCCATGCCGCGCCGATGCAACGCACCACTTTCGCATTTCGGCTAATGATGCGATTGTACATTTTCTTCGTCGTCTTCTTCTTCTTCTTCTAGCTTACGCTTTTTTCGTCGTTGGTGGTGTGTGGTGGGAAACGAGCGTCATCAAAACAATAATCACAGTTTCACCACGGCACTGTTATGTGGTAAAAGGCGGGCGGGCAGGCAGGCGTGTTTGGTGTCGCGGTGCATCCACAGACAAACGGATAGAAAACTCTTTTTTTAGGATATATAAACTACAAAAATTCATAATTTTGTTCGGTACTAAGATATTTACGGCGATTTATGTTTTTTCGACTATGGAGGTTTTAATCTTAGAAAAAATCAGCTCTTTTTTGCAGGTTTCAAATTTTTTTAAATATATGTGAGGGTGTTGAGAATCGATCCTAGGTGAGTTTTGTACAAGGCAAACGACTTACCAACTACAATATGCCCGCCTCCTTTTTTTATTTTTCTAAACTACTTACTAAAAATCTTTAATTATTCCATATAGAAACATCCCCCTTCTTCTTTTACGACAGATTAAATCTCATCATATTTTTCTTTTGTTGTCGTTACGTGTATGTTGTCCAATCAAAAATTTTGATTATCAGTGCTGTGTAGCTCAATCAATTCTGTAGCAAAGAAGAAGACTTATGCTGTTCGATCACATCCTCCGATAAATTCCTTGGAACATGCTTGGTAGACCAATTCTTGGTAAGCCAAAAGTATCTTTTTCGATTTCCGAAAGTGTTTTCTTCTATTGAGTTCTTTCCGTAGTACATTCGGCATCCGTTGCTGGTACTAACACCCAAAACGAACCATCAGGAGCGTTAATGTATCTGTTTTTCTCGCTCTCGAATTGTGAGCGAAAAGTTATCAAATGATTCGTAAATGTTCAAACCAACCTCATAGTTGTTGTTCATAAACAACATGGAAGGTTGGGTTTAAAATGTGCTACGATCGAAATTTGGACAAACAAAAATACGTAATAATTGGTTAAAGTTTTTATTACAATAATCTATCTATTTTTCTTTTTGAGGCTCATTCGGCTTGACGATGGGCTCCAGTCTTCAATTTGTATGCTTATAGATTTGTAGTGTGGAGCTCTTCTATTGCGGTCGTCGCTAGAATCCGGTAGCAACACGGTGCGTGCTTCAGGTGGAGGATACAAGCGACGGGGTGCCCCGACGACTGACAGATTGAATTATTTTCGCTGTCAATATCCAACTAGAACCAGACCGATGCAGTATTCTATGGTTGTTGATTCATAACATATAATCTAAATTGAATATCCTTCAATTTGCACCACGTATCAAATTTAATTGAGTTAGTCAAGTTATTTGTACCATATCAATTCAAAATATGGCTAATTATTTTAATGAACCAATATCACCGTTGACTAATCCGTCAAATAATGTGGCTATGTTCCCAAATATAAGCAACTTATATTACTTTCCTCGTCTAGACTGATAGGATTGACTGTATTGCAAACATCTTCAAGCAATATTACATGTATCAGTTTGAACAAACTTAGCACATCAATTTGATAATTGATAATTGATACATTCATCAACAATTAATACTAGATATTCCTTAATCTTCATTTAAAGTTTTATTTTCTATTGCACATAAGTGTCATATCCTATTGACAATGATTGTAGCTTTTCATATTGTCTTGTAAGAGAAAGTTGATGTAGGTTGCAAAACGCCTCAGTAGTGATAAAACTGTTATTATCACGCAGTAGTATTCGCCGAAATAACAAATGCGCTATCATACGTGACACACAAACACCCTTGCGATAACAAGAACGTCCCCAATGACATACAAACGCTCGAAGCTTTCGTAATAATACAAACCCGGTCGCAAACACGATTACTTACCTATCCATACGCCCACGACCTCGCAATCATACCAACGTCTCGGCGATTACGTCAAGGACGTAGCACTCACAAATATATAAACGCGGTCCCACGTCCCAACATACAAACGCCCGCTTTCACGCGGTCATAATCAAACTTGTCCGGGAGCTCTCACTCTTGATTACGGAACTTTTATACACTAGACAACAAGTCTCAGGGCGCCGTAGTTGGAAACTCCAGTGAGATGGGGGAGCTCGCATTCATCCTTCATCTGAAGCGAACATTCAAAATTAAACATCAGAATGACGATAGTGCGAATATTCAAAGGCCCACGTGAACATACAAACGGCTTCTCGGTTATATAAACGAATTCAAACATGCGAAGTTATAAACACACTAGCATACGCGACATCAAAATGCTCACGCGATTAATCACGTTAACATAGAAACGCTCGTATCATTCGCGATAAGACTTCGGATCAAGCACCCTAGTACCATGCTTTCAGTTTAAACATCTGTGTCGTATACTCGAAATTAAACATAAGACTCGCTGCCCACACGAATATTCAAAAATCCACACGGTTGCGCAAAACTAAAACACATTCGCTCGAATTCTTCACTATCGTTATCACACACCTAGACTCGCCATCTCGCAATCATCAAAACGCCCCAGTGATTAAATGCACGTTTTAGCAGCACTTAGACGTACGGTGTCAAGCGCGATCCTGCGGGCGCTAGAATCCGTTACATCCAGAAGTCGCTACCCTCGATCCTAGCAGCCTAGATACAGGCCTTCAGTTGGCCCAATCTAATAAAAAAAATAATGCGCAAATACACTAAACTGTAAGTTCCATGGCGACATAACCGGGAACTTTTGTGCTATGGGTGAACTCACTCTCTTCTAACATCTGAGCCGTTCACTAAACATTAAGAACTCGATTCGTGGTCCGCGCGATCATTCAAGAACACACGCGAATATGCAAAGGATCACACAGTTGTAAAATCGAACCCTGTGCTATGATACACATAGATGAATGCAATCGCGATCATTCACGCACGAATAAAAATTACCAATTTTTATGCAATTTGAGCGAAATACAAAAAAAAATTCTGCTTAGCTCTCAGTTGACTGAATCCGAAATGTCGGACCTTTCGTTTGAATACTGTCATCAGATCCCCATCCAATTTGTTTGCTTCAGAACATAAATACCTTAAACTGCTTCTCGCTTCCCAATAGTGTCTTCTACCGGTTTCTTTTGGCGATGGCCCCATATTTCTCGAGTGGGCCGAGCTCTGGCGTGTTGGAAGCGTTCTTGTCATTGTGTACCACCTGTACGTTGTTAGCGGCATAAAGCACCTGTTTTTTCGTAATGGCAACATGCCAAATCTAGTCAAAACAGCACGAAAAAACTTCAGACACTTCCAGCTTGTTTGCAACTTGTCGGACGAAAAGATTGGAGCTACGCTCTTTTTGTCATTGCTGCGGCTTCCGATGTTTGATTTTTCCCCTATTCAGGCTTCCTGGCCTCCGACGAACTTTCAACAATTTCGCTAGTTTGGTGTGTGAGTAGTTAGGATTTTCGTGATACTCGAACAAAACTTTGAAGTGGTTTCTCCTGCTTGGTTCTGATAATTGAAGAGCAAAAGTCAAAATCAAAATAAAGACAAGACTCAACATACCTACAAAAAGAGGACGATTAAAAGAAATGCGTCAAATTTGAGTAGTATGGTCATGTGGCGCCATGCGAAAATATAATTTTTGCATAAAGTTTCAGCCGTGCAGTTAATTGTAGCGTAGAGTCGGTAAAATTTGTACCAAAGCAAACACGTCAAAACCGGGTCACTGATGTCAATTAAAGTTTTAATTTAGGAACATTCTTAGCGGGTTTGCTGAACATCCCTCCCTATAGGACAGTCACGCGTTTGGCTGCGAAGTAGATTGCTATCTTCGAACACATAAATCTCACTGGATCAATGCTGAGTAGTTCCCTTAGTTGCATATTATTTCACTTTTTATACGTTTCCTACACTTTATAACATGTTAAAAACAATAAATATGGACTTGCAAGCAAAACAGAACAAATCTGAGCAAGGTGATAACAGTTGTCAATGATAATTTTGTTTTACACAAATACACGCACATATTATTCTATAATGAACACTTAACGCAAATATGATTTAAATTGTGTACGCCAAAGACATCCCAAATTAAGGTTTAACTGATAAAACCGAGAGAAGCAGCCATCTTTGAAACAGAAAAAAACAGATTTTCATGAAGCACAAGATGTTACTTTGAAATGCTGGATTTTAATGTTTCGTATTCCACTCGTCAGTAACTGACACTAACTTGTTGTCAGTTAGACGATGTATCAAAGTTCACACCAACACTCATGGAACACGAAACATTAAAATCCAACTTTTCATTTCTCGATTGTTTACTATTATGCTGTACTATGCTTGGCAAATAACGGCTCGCCCGAAAATTCCATCGAAATTAATTTTGACAGTTGAATTTAACACCATAAACCGAAGTCGAGATATAATGAAAAGAATTCACGTGTAAATTTACCATACTGACTAATAATATTACCCAAATTTTGAGCACCCGAGTTCGTAGTAGATGAGAAAATTTCCGCTGATGCGTCCCTGAGATGATGAACTTGAACAGACCGAAAAGTTAGGAATTTGTTTTTACTGGCATGTCTGCTTGTCTGTGGTCATTTACTTTTTTTCATTTTTACCACTAATTTTTGACTCTGATTTGGAATCTAGTTGGGCTGGCGTAGAAAGCACAAACCAGTCAGCAAAGAAGTGCCCATAATTATCTAATATGAGCCAGTCTCAAGTTACGCTCGGGAAAAGGCTCGCTGCAGCCAAGAGACTGAAAGCGTTGTTTTCTCGGAAATTTTCGATTGTTACGGGGCACCCGAAGCTTTTCTCGCAATTGTTTTCGAAGGGAAAATGAGCCACCGCAGCCGGGCCCGGCGCGTTCCATGCGGCTAGTAGACACACTCGAGCTGATGAGCTCGATTTTTCGGAACACAATAGCTAATATTTTAATTATTTTAATTTATACTTTCACCAGAGTGTTTTTTTCTTCTTCCCATAATAGCAATAGTAAAAATATTACACCGCTTGATTGCAATTTTATGTTAACCGATTTTTTCTCCTCTTTCTCGCGACCAGCCTTACGCCCTCCCGCTGCACTTCGATCCAAGCCAAATGTCTCAAATCATAATCGCTAATGTCATTCCGTTTTTTTTTCTCTTCCATGTTTCTCCCCTCCCCGAAACAGATGAGCGGCAAGCGGTCGCGTAGTTTCAAGTGTGCAGTACATCATCGCGATCGTGAAGTTTGTTCGGAGAACGATTTTCATCTGATATTTGAAGATCCACCATTATTCAAGAGGTAAGTGAGTTCTGTGTTTGCGCTTGCGCCCCATACCTGTTTGAATGCTAATTTGTACATCTCTCTTACCCCTGTCTATGCATGCATGTGCAATCCGCGATCCTCCCAAGCTCCGGCGAAAGCTCTGAGTGAATCAAAACGTTTTCTTTTCACTTATCGTTCATGTTTGTGTTGTCTTCTTGGCATTCTTTCTTTCCAGAATGGTGCACGTAATTGCAATGGAAGTGCTCCCCGAAGAGCGGGATCGAAAATATTATGCAGACAATTATTCATGCTGTCCGCCTCCATTATTTGTGATATTAGTTACATTAGTTGAGGTATGTACCCTTCCTTTTTATTATACTTTTATTATATCACTGCATATACAACATATAATATATGCAGGCAATGGTATCCTACAAGCGTGGTGGAGAAATGATCTCAGGAAGAAAAAATCTGTTCGCGCGTTGGCTCTCACGGTCCAGGTTAGGCGACAGTCTGTCGTCGAAAAAGTGTGATCTCTTCCCGCCGGCATCAGATCGTTCTCTCCACCACTTACAAAAGACCCTTAAAATACGGTGGTAACTAACTATGCAACCTGTGCGTATTTACTTCTTTTACAGCTGGGATTTTTCACCTACCACACGTTGACCTCGGGACAGGCGGATCCGGCCGGACCGGTTCCAATTGACTCGATGTTCATCTACCGACCAGATAAACGGCACGAAGTCTGGCGGTTCCTATTCTACATGGTTCTACATGCCGGGTGAGTTAACCGAATTCAACTAATTCCAAAAAAGATTGCTAACACTTTTCTTCTCATTGCGCATAGATGGTTTCATCTCGGTTTCAACTTAGTCGTTCAACTCCTAGTTGGATTACCATTGGAGATGGTACATGGATCAACTAGGATCGGTTGTGTCTATCTGGCAGGCGTGCTTGCTGGATCACTAGGTATGTTTCGAACCTCCTACATTTCGATAAAGTTTCGAGCAATGCATTAACTTATTTTTATTCTCTCTATTTTGTGTCTACTCAGGTACGAGTGTGTTCGATCCCGAAGTTTACCTAGTCGGTGCTAGCGGAGGAGTTTATGCCCTACTAGCTGCTCATCTAGCGAACGTAATGCTGAACTACCGAAATATGCAGTACGGCGTTATTCGATTGTTGGCGATATTCCTGTTCGGTTAGTATTTCAGTACTTATTAAGCTATACGCACACGAGGCGACAGGACACACGTCACAATAAATATTCATTATAGATTTTGCTCTGCGGCGACAGCAAACAGCTTTGCAATAGATAGAACAAAATCCATAGTGAATCGCCTCTTATCCGAATTCCTTAAAAACCTGGATCTCAAATATTAACCCATTTCTTTTACCTTTCTTCTTCCATCCAAAACATAGCATCCTGCGACGTAGGTTTCGCGATCTACTCTCGGTACTCAGTGGAACCGGAAAGCGGTGCTCCTTCCGTATCGTACGTGGCCCACCTGACGGGAGCTTTGGCCGGCCTAACGATCGGGCTGCTGGTGCTGAAGAACTTCGAGCAGAAACTGCACGAACAGCTGCTCTGGTGGGTGGCGCTCGGAGTGTACGCAGCGTGTACAATCTTCGCCGTTGTGTTCAACCTGGTCAACACCGTCACCGTGCAGAGGCTAGAGGAGGAGGGCGAACAGGTACTGAAGCAGCATCTTTTCAACAATTTTGGATTTTAGAAAACCGCCATCCACACACACACGCAACCGCACTTGTGGAGGTTTTTGGAAAGAATACACACTCGAATGTACTCGAAGGCGTTCTAAACGCACCCCTGATTGAAACTTTCTTCGTCTAGTTTGGGGTCGAGCGGAAGAGTATAAAATTCAGAAGCGAACGAAACGTGTAGTCTTCGGTACCGTATAGAGACTAGTGAAATGTCGAGGCTGTGCATGCGGAATTGAACTATTGAAGGGCCTCGGAAAAAGTTGTGATTTGTGTATAGACTTATTTTCTATTTACGTGTATGTTTACAATTAGCATCATCGATCACTTGTTCGGGACTAGCATCTTGAATCGAAACAGCAATGAATGAAAGCAAGCTCAGTGACCTCGACAGTCTGATCCTTCGCACAGCAGCAGGCTACGATCGATCGGATTAGCTTAGTGTGATGTTTTGTAAAGATTACAAGCGGAATGAATGCGAACGTTTGGCACGACAATCGAACTAGCTGCGTACGTAGCATGAAACCATGAACTCCAAACAAATACGTAACATTTCAGTGAATTCGATAGAGAAAAAGTGCATTACTTATCGTTCAAGTTATTTGAACTGATTACTCCTTCGCACGGGCAGCCATTTTGATATGGCGAAACGAACCGTGAGACGTTCCATTTCGATCCAAGATACCAAAGACTGTAAATGACATTTAAACAAATCACCTGAAACCACGATGATAATAGTTAGCAAATATCGTAAATCGAAGGAGCCGATGATCTCCTAATCAAGTCCAGTAAAACTTGTAAATATGTGAATTTTTATAGCAATATAATTAATCCGAGTCCAATCCAAAACCACATTTTCGAATTATTCAGTGAATTTGGAAAGCAAATAAGCAAATTTATTCTGTACATTTACTCACTAACCTCAATGCAAATAGGTATATACTGCCGATCCAAACAAGAAAAAAAAAAGAATTTTCGTTACACTCTGAATTGGGAAAAGTAATTTAAAAACACGCATTAATGTTGCATTATTACTGCAAAAGAAAGAAATCAATAATTCTAGTCAAATTTCTATGAACCTACTATTATAATTATTATTCATTTAACCTAAGTAAATCCGACTTTCTAGAGAGAATAGAACAAAAAGTATTGTAGAGACAAAAATACACTCAACTTATTCAAGTCATTAATCACAAAGAACTAAGCGATTATTTATTATTATTTTTGTCTAACAATGCAATCGAGATATAGCCGTCAAACAGTGAAATACGTCCTCCGTGATGGAATGTGACACGGACCCACCGCGCCGCATCCCATCCCTTCTCTCACTCTCCCGTTCTCTCTGTTCCGTTTGCAAAGAGACAAACTGTTATGAATCGATTCTGTTAAGCACAATCCTAATTGTTTTTTGTGTCTTTATATTATTATCATTATTTTTGTTTTATTAGGAAAAGCCAAAGAAGATTTATTTATTTTTATACCGTAAATTATTTCGGAAGCAGAGCAGTTCTCGCCCAGCACCTGTTATGAAATTGTCTTTCCCTAGGAAATGTTTGCGTTTGAGACGAGATCGATTCCGACAAAAATCGAATATGCCTTACCAAATAGAAGTGAACCAAATAAATAAAAATGGAACTCCACTCTCCCAAATAATCAGGTAATCCGTTCTTGAAAGTACAAATGATGCAAATCAAAGTGCTTTTTCCAGATTTTAAGCACCACTGCCAGTAAATTTGATATCACTTTTTCAACAAACGTAAGTATACAATATCAGGCAAAAGCAGAAAACGCATTCATTTTCTCACGTGAATAGATTATGGCGTCCCCTTTGGGAAAAAAATGTATTATTATCTCACACGAAAAAATACCGAAAAAAACTCTAATAGGATGTATTTATAATAAATTATTGTATGCGAAAAAAGTATATGCAAGAGCAAAAACTGGCAAAAATTGCCACGAAAAACTTTAATAAAAAATACGAAAATTAACTCAACGCTTCTCTTACTGCAACACTTTGATGACATTTCCCTTCGCTGAAGGCTACCAAGTTTCTCTCGCAGACGCACGTGGGTCTTGAGATATCCGTTACCAGGCAAGCTCAATTTCCTGGCTGTAACGAGCAAGATGACACTGAATTCGCGCGACCGAAGCGTGTCTCCTCGTACCGACGAGTGGGTCGATTTAATGTTTGGATAGGCTCCAATTCTTTGGCAGCGATTTTTCGTGCTGGTTGATTGGTAGGTACGTTTCTCTTTCCTTTGGAACTCCGGTGCTTCCTTTTTGGTGGCGTATGCACTTAAATTAGTCATCGCCGTTCTTGGCTGATTTCGCAGATGCATATTCTTCATTAGTGTACTTTCTTTGCATTATTAATATGTTTGTGAATTTGTGCCGGTTGTAGTCCGACCATCTGTTCGTTGAACCATGGAGTGTACTCTCCGGATCAGCTGTGGTGATAATTCTTTTTTATTTCATCGTTATCTTGTCAACATAAGCAATGGAACTCTGGTTAAACGAGATTTCTCGCTTGCACTTGCAGTTTAACAGTACGTATTGGAGGACTTGTAGCATTGACAATGGTTTACTCGACTATATGAAGTTGGAGAAAAATGATTATTGCGACAATGTATTAAAAATACCAAAGAGGCAACTTTTGTCATAACATTTTTTTTGCGAGAAGGTACAAGATCCGTTGTTTCATGCATTTCTAAGACATATACAAGCAGCCTTTTCAAACCCCAGTATCAACTCAAATTCAGAATTTTCCAAGTTTCATAACGGCTTTCTTAAAAAAAATTCAGGGTGGCAGTAGATCTCGACATTTTATTACATCCTAAGCCATCAGCATAAAAAATTCGAGTTCATTTTCTGAATATTTTATGGATTTTTTTTCAATTTCTGAATATTTTATTGGATTTTTTGTGTGTTTTTTCGCGGGTGAAAATTTTTGCACTTTGGCGCAAACCCTTAATCCTGTCCGATTGAGCTAAAATTTTGCAAATAGATTTTTTCGAGGTGCCAATGCTGTTGAGGTTAAGGTCCAGTTATTAAATTCGATGGTCACCTGCTTCCCATACATGCCATCGCCACCCTAATATATAGTCTTCTGAATAGATGCTCCCTTCGTCACCTTCAAACACCTAGCGTCAACTGATTTCATAAGTATACAGTAAAAGACTTGTGGCTGGAATTTATGTGTTGTGAATATGAATTAAGTAGGGAATAGGTGTGCCATCTCCATGTATATAAATTATTTTTTTAAGGTCGAACTGAAAAAGAAAGCACCAAAGGGGCTCAAAACTGAGACTGCGCCAAGGGCACCAAAAGGCAACGCTACGGCTCTGTTTGTGATTTGAGTGTTTTGAGCGGCCCAAAATGAGCAATAACTGTACCGAAAGCATTACTTTTTATCATACAAAGTACGGATACATAGCTCCACGCGCGTGTCGTTTGTTCTCTTTCCCTGCCAGCGAAACTGAGTCAGGCTCCAACCCCAACCATTGTCAAAATGTACGAACTGACAGCGGTTTGTTCCAGCGCCCGACCCAGGCCCGGATCCAAGCAAAAACGCATAAGATGGCTCGTACCTCGGGGAGGTAAGGGCTAGGAGTTCTGTATCAGAGGTGAATGGCGACATAATTTGGCCTCATGTTGCACAATAATACAGCTTTGCCAACCGATATTAATAAATAATTGCTGGTTTGATTTACCTGATTATAGAATTCCCGCAAGCAGTCAAATGTAACTGCATTGCACAGTGGTCCAGAATGCAAATTTAGCAGGAATTGTGAGATTTTACTGAAACTAAACAACTTAGCCTTAATTCTTTGGAGAAGTTTTTTGTAGTTTGTGTGCCCCTTCTTTTTGTTAAAAGAACAGTTAGGATGATTGTAATTTTACCAAGATCAAAAACTTAACTTTTTAATCATTTTAGCTAGAGCCAAGCGACCATCGGCGAAGTTGTAGAACAACCAATTTTGGAAAAGTTTGCTGAAGACATATAAGCTCTATCTGTCATACTTTTCATTTTACAACAAATTTTGAATTGAAGGTTAGGGTGTTTCTTTGAATAAACTATTTTATTCAAATAACTTTTGAGGTATTGCTTTAAAACTGAAGTAGTCTTCAGACAACTTTAAGACTTTTCTAAGGCGAATAATTTGTTTCAACTACTCCAGCTACTTTGGCTGAAAAGTTATGAGCATTTTTTCGCCAAAAATGGGTTCTTTGAAATAACAATATCACTGATTGGGGCAAACAAAAGACAATTCTTATTCAACTATAAATGAGGTCATGAATAGAGTTATAATTGAGCAAAAATGGCAAACACATTTTTTTTTTAAATTTCATAAAATAATTTCAAAAAAATTATTTTTGATAAATTAAGTGCTTTTATCTTCTGAATAATAGAATCTAAACCTTTGAAGTGTTAGAAGAAAATGTTCGTCTTCAATAACTCTGAAACACATCTAAAGATAGGTTAGAAAAAAAAATGCAAACTGAAAACGTAATGTTCAAAATTTGGTTCTTCGTGAATGTACCCATTGTAATATGTTTCACGGTGGACAATATCAAAAATATTGTTTCGTTTTCATGAAAAAATATTGCATTTTACAATACTTTTCTATTATTTTAAAAAGTGGATTGTATAACATTCCCCCTAAAACCATTCCCCAGAAGAAAAAATGCCGAAGCTTTTTCCCCAGAAACACATATTCCAGAAAGTACTAATTCCCAGAAAACAGATTCCCAGAAAGTACCAAAGCCCAGAAAACTTTCACCCAGAGAGAACCAGAACACAGAAAACTGTTCCGCAGAAAGTACCAAAACTCAGAAAATTATTTTGCCGAAGAATTTTTTCAGCCATTCCATTTTTTTTCGATTTTTTGAAAATTCTAATAACTCGATACTTTCAACAACAGAGTACTTAGCATAGATAATTAACAACGTTTTCTAACTCAATAATACCTCATTGATTCCATAATTTCAATTTAATAAAAACTGTTGCATACGGTCAGTTTTTAGAAAATGAAATGAAACATTTTTTTGGGAATAAACTGTTAGGGAGTGAATAGGTTTTAATTATGTTTTTTATTACAAAGATACTTGTTTTGGCTTTCGAATTTCACTTCTGAAGACGAAAAAAAATGCGTTTTCCCGAAAGTAGGGTTTTTAGCTGTCGAGTCTCCTCATAGAGCTATTGGTCCGATTTCAATATTTTTTTTAATTGTTCAGAAATCATACCGCTATGTTGGGCCGAGTACGATTTGCAAAATTTTATTCAAAAAATGACGTAATAATTGGATTTTTTTACAAATCGTTACATAACATTAAAAAATCGGGAAAATAACGTAGCTATGATTGTAGATAATATCATCCTTTTGGTTACTGGTTACCCAATTAGTCGAAACTTTACTAAAGCGGGACCCATTTTAAACATCAATGACGTTTCAAGATCGCAGACATTTTTGTTTTCGTCGTTTAAAGTTAAATTGAAAAGCCGAAACATGTATCTTCAAAATAAAAAAAATCAAGATCCATTCAGTAGATCTTTCGCAATTAAGTCCCAAAAACACCTCTAGAGTAGAGGACCGCCTTGAAATTTCGATGGCACATGATGCAACAAACTAAAGATGCTGAATCTTTCTGGATAAAGACTCGCCATCTCTATCTTATTCTTATTATTTATCAGCTAGTGTCATTCCAATCGAGCGCGAGACCTGTCAAAAGCTCTCAATCCGCAGAAAATCGCTTCGAATCCTTCTGGAACGAGGGCCATTAACAGGTCTCGTGCTCGATTGGAATGACACTGACAGAAAAATGGTAAACAAACGATTGACGTGTCGAGTCTTTATCCAGAGGGATTCAGCGTCTTTACAACAAACATCGAAGAATGTTATAAAAAATGATGATAAAATATGATAGTTCAAATATGTTTTTCCTATTTTAGCCAACTTATTGCTCCAGCTATTCCATAGTGTGCTGGAAGGAATGAATCAACCCCTATGTTTGAGAAAACCGGTCAGACGAGTGGATAACAAGTTTCATTCCGAGGGCTATTTGGCATACATATTCAAAGAGCTGCTCATGTTTAAAAGAAGGAGTCAACTCCTATGTTCGAATAAACCGGGCATACGAGTTGATCACAGGTCGTTGATTCATCTGCTTATTGATTCATCTGCTACATAAATTGCCATCCACGGGTCAATCGGAACATTGAGCATTGAACGAACGTTATTGCCCTTAGTACACATGCTCCTTCCAGATAAATCAGAATCCAACTACAAAAAAGCTAAAACTAATGAAAACCATCCCGAGCAAAGTCGAACATCAAAATTACAACAAGTAGAAATCATATTTTGATAATAGCATCAAATTGAAATCTTATCTTGCTATCAGTTTTAGATTTTTTAAATATGACATCAAATTTTGATCTCATTTTGCTATCCTTCTTTCTTAGAATAATTTTCTATGTTTATATTTCTTTGGTGAAACATCAAAGTAAATACATATTTTGTTATAAAAAAAAATCAACATCTCGATGAGCTTTCAATTTACTCTCACTGATAGCAGAATTAGTTTTCTGTTTGATGTCATAGGACAATGTTGCTGCTCTCCATTTTGATTTTTTAAACGTTAAAACGACCAAAACGACAACAACCTGAGTAATCATTTGCCGAACAACACAACATCAAGTTCAGTTTTCAATTTGTTGTCAGACTACGGGATAGCAGCTAAAAACAATATTACAATTAATCCGTCGATTGCATTGACAGATTTCGAAACCGATGAGATAAACGTTATCGCAAGGATTGTTCCCAATTATGCGCGATATTGTTGCTTTTTCCACCTAACGAAAAATTGGTGGAAAAAGTTCCAAAAATTGGGATTATCTGGAATTTATTTTAAAAGCGTGCAAATGCAGATCTCTTTCAGACAAATCCAGGTCTTGGACTTTTTGAAGCCTCAAGATGTGCCTGAAGGCTTGCATATTGTTCGTACTTCAGCTCCGGATCAAATGGCCCCGTACTTCGATTACATCGAAAAAAAATACGTTTTGGGGAAGTGACCCGATCAGAAACACATAACAGAAATATTTCAAAAAATTATCTCACGTTGTTACTTGTTATAAATTTCTGTTATTTTAACTACTAACGAGACCAAATTTATAACACAATATGTTACAAAAATTGTGTTCTGTTATAATCTTGTTATTTCATTCTGATCGGGGAAGGGTTGGAAAACACTGCGCCACAGGCACAGGCCAGATTTTCCCCTGAATTATGGACCATGCGATACAACACCTTCAATGACATATCCAGAACCTCAAACGCAATAGAAGGGTATAACAACAAATGAAATGCACTCTTAAAAGGAACCAGTGACCTTAAATTTTATGCGGTTATGAAAGCATTCAAAGAGGAAGAGCAGTTCACGTCGGCAGAATATATGCGATATCTACAAGGAGATATGATAAACCGGCGTCGCTGTAAAAAAAACATGCAGGAGAGACAAACAATTAAAAGAAGTTTTAATTGCTGACCAGGAAGATGGGACAACATTAAAAGATACCATTTTATCAATAGCTCTTATATTACAAAACCAAACCTGAATATTAATACTAATAAATAAGTCATCTTCAGTTAAAATACCTCAATTTCTGGGAAATGGTTTTTTTCTGGGGTATGAACTTCTGAGTATTTGTTCATTCTGGGTAGCGCTTTTCTGGGCAAAAATACTTTCTGGGAAAAGGTTTTCTGGTAATTGGTACTTTCGATGGAATGGTATTCTGGAGAATGGTTCTTTAGGAAAAAACTTCGGTGTTTTAGTTTCTGGGGAATGGTTTTCGGGGGAAAGTCGTGCAACCTAAAAAGTGAATAGGGTCGTTTTATTTTTTATTTAAAATCAGAAAATTTTCTTCTTAATTTTTCGAATAGAGTTGCACTGTCTTCCAGAAAATTGAAGAATTTTTTTTAAATGTTTTGTCAAAGACACTGGAACTCTATGTCGTGTACTTTTCATTTTACAATAAATGTACCAAAAAATGGGGTGTTTCTTATTCAATAGACTTCTTTATATAACTTTTGCAGTTTTGATTTTTTATTACGATCATTTTAGAAACACTTTCAGATATTTTGAAGGAGGACAATTTGTCTCAATATACCGAACCTTTAGTTTCACTCGTTAGAAAATTATATATAATTTTTACTAAAAATAAACTATTTTTTGAGTAAATATTGTAAGATATAAAAAAGTTCGCATTTGCCATTTTTTGGTGATCCATACTACAAAGCATTTTTATTTCATATGACAGCAACGGTATTCAATGTTAAGATAATACTATCTGAAAAAGTTAAATTTTTAATATAAAAATTCTCATATCTTTGAAGCGAAAAAATCTTAGTAGTTGATGTTTTAAAACAAATTATGCTCCCTAAAATAAGCTTCAAGTTGTCAAAAGGGTACTTTAGTGTAAAATAGAAACAGTTTTTCAAGGAACACCCTAAAGCTTACCTTTGGATTTCACGTGCAATGGAAAGCATATACATGTCTTCAACAAATTTGTCTAAAATGTGATGCTCTACAACTTCAACGAAGACAGTCAAGTTCTATCTCGAACCGTTAAAAAGTTCAATTTTAAACATTACTAAAATTAGAACCACCCTAGCTTCTGTTTAAACAAAACGAAGGGCCTTGCAAAGTACAACTTTGTCAGACATATCTTAAGCCGTTTACTACTGGACAGTTTTCTTTGTAACGCCAGCATTGGTTTTCTGGCCTGACCAACAAATTTAGTCAAGTCTGGAATAATAACCCGATGATTTGCAAGTATTTTTGTTGAAATCAGTAGAAAAATGAGAAAACTAGAGCCAAATAAAGATCTAAATTTTAAAGTGATAAGCCCAGCTGCCCAACACCGCCTTTTGGCGGGTTAAGCTCTTCAGCTCAAAAGTGTAGTTTAAAGTTAGTACACGACCAAATTTCAACTCTAAGGTGAAGCGCTACTGTAAAGTAACTTACCAATTATTTTTATTTATTTTTTAATCAACATGTGTGATAATTTTTCAATTGAATTATACTACCACATTCAAAATAGTTTTTTCTCGTTTCCCTCAAATTTCCAAATTTCAACTCAAATATAATTTTATCTCATGATTTCAACAAGCAGATAACGTATTTGTATGATAGGTGTTTTGAAGAAATTTTAGCGGAGTTGACACAAAATCGTGTACTGTACATTTACTATTTTTACTGCGATTCTGCAGAACCTCGCCAAATGACGGGGTTGGGCAGCAGAAGGTTAAACCTCAGATTTTTCCACATGAAATGGTGACTATAACACTTCAAATTGAGGAATAATTGTCTGAGAAGTCTTAAAATAATAGTATTTTGAATAAAAAATTGGTTGGAAAGCAACCCCGAGTAAAAATATGTGTTTAACCCTTAAAGGCGCAAACCATTTTTTTTCAAATTTTCTGAAAATTGTCTCACAGTTTTAATACGTTAATGTGATAATTTTGAAATGGTTTCTGCAATGTTGTTTTAAAACAACATTGCGCATTTAAGGGTTAAACAAATGCTGAATTTCCATCAAAATCGGAGAACATCAATACGACCATAAAACTGGCTCTTAAATAACACTTTCTGCTCATTGTAAATATACAATCAAAAAGTAAAGTTTGTCAATGTAAAATGGAACAAACACTTAATAATTATTATATTATAATATTATTATAGTTGAAATAGATTCATTATCCAAACCATAAAATACTTAACGTCTATCCGTTGATGTAGTTCACGGAGAATTCTTAAACAAGTTTGAGAAGCAGAATGCAATGGTACTTTTACTATACGAAGCGCTAGAAAGAATAGATTATTCATATGCTGTAGTTTATTTGTGCTCTCATCTACACCGGTACATCTGGATGAATTCTCACACTTTCCTGGGGTGTAATGTTTACAATTTTCCAGGTGATTGCATATATTCTTATCAAAATTAATGGGTATTAACCGACCAACTCTGACGAAACTATCCGTACACCATGCGAACAGTGTGCCTGAGTGGGGTGAACGCATCCGCTTCGTTGTTGGTGCATGGATTTTATTCGAGCTGTTCAACTACAAAGCAATACTTATTGCAGTCGTTCGAATTAAACATGAATGTTACATAATGAATGAACGAAGTCTATAGATGTAGTTCATGTTATACTGATGCCAATATCATGAAAATCGAATAAGCCGTTCTCGTGCAATCCGGGATGCCAACTGAAAAAATCACTTCGACTTTATGTGTTAATATCACCCAAATGAACGAATGTAAAAAAATAGCATATTTATAATTAAATCTTCAAAAAAATTGAGCCTTAAACTTGTTTTTGAACGACGCGCAAAAATTCAATATGATTTTGACCGTTTATATCAGTGGTTTTCATCCGGGGGTGA
This sequence comes from Topomyia yanbarensis, assembly GCF_030247195.1. Lineage (NCBI taxonomy): Eukaryota > Metazoa > Arthropoda > Insecta > Diptera > Culicidae > Topomyia > Topomyia yanbarensis. The sequence continues at coordinate 285,098,521 of NC_080672.1, forward strand.
ATTCATCCCCAGGACGATTGTTGGGGGTGAATTGTGCGGGACAAATTTTAACTTGTTATCCAAACATTCCCGTCGGGTATTTGCCTTTATATATTGTTTCAGTATGTCAAGAATTGAGATGCTTACTGAGAGTGCCCTGGAACAGTTTTCTTATTGTAAAATTGTGGCATTCATCCAATCGAAAATCTTTTTTTACAGGGTAATAGGGTTACCACCTTTGGTAAGGATTCCACCCGGAAATTTTTACTGACCTGGGATAGGTTTTTATAGGATCACTTTGAACCTATCTGACCTATCCGCTGAGTTTAAATTAGATAAGTATAAACTTTTTCATTCTTTTTGTAACTCGTCGAAGTATCAATCACCAAAATTGACTCACATTGACCGTTTTGTTTTGGCAAAGCATGATGCACATCACTACTTTGAGCTTTTCTTGTTAGCTGTAAAGTTATCGCGTTCGTAAACCGTATTGTACACTTAGATAGGTGTGAAATTTCACTTCCCTGGTTAAAGACAAAAATCCAAAAGCACCGACCACTCACGCTGTGGAGGAGCAGCCGAATATTCATTGCACTCTGCCACGCTAAATGCCGTGAAGCAGGTAGGAAAGCGGTAGCATCTGTGAAGCACACTGCGGTGTCTTCTGAAATTTTTGATGGGCGCAAAATATTCGGTTATTCGTCATCACAGTCGCTAGGAAGGTTCCAACAAAGTAGCAAATCTTTTCTACCTGGCCAACAGTTAAGGTCCGCTTCTGGAGCAGTCAACATTAACACCGGAAGAACTCATTTGAATCAATTAAGTTTTGTTTTTTTTTGTGTTTCGAATTCATCTCGTCAGTAACTAGCACCATCTGGGTGTCTAGTTAGACGATGTATCTAAACTAGTACCTAAATTAGCACCAGTTAGACACAAAAAATTTCAAACAGTTCACACGACATATGTGAACGCCTAAACCCACATGTCCCGAGTGATAGGTCTTGTGCCCTTAACGCGCAAAACGGTTTAGTCCAATTTTATTGCATCATCATATTGAGTTAAAATTATTCATCGTATCACTATACTCGGAGAAATAGATGCAAACCCGGAGGCAATGAGATCCTCTCCAAAAACTGCAGGGGTAGCAACCCTACAGGGTAATGATGCTAAACAATTTTCAGAAAGGGGTGATGGTGATCAATATTCGGAAAGGGATACATGGAACGAAAATGGTTGAAAACCACTGGTTTATATGATAATCCCCCCTTAAGAGACAAAAGGCTCCGTCATCTTCCGTCGTCTATCACCTAAAGTAAATGAGTTCGTGGGAAGTTATCAAGCCGGCTTCATCGATGGCCGGTCGACAACGGAACAGATCTTTACCGTACGGCAAATCCTCCAGAAATGCCGTGAATACCAGGACCCAACGCATCACCTGTTCATCGACTTCAAGGCGGCATACGACAGTATCGACTGCGTAGAGCTATGGAAAATCATGGACGAAAACAGCTGTCCCGGGAAGCTGACTCGACTGATCAAAGCAACGATGGACGGTGTACAAAACAGCGTAAGGATTTCGGGTGAACTTTCCAGTCCATTCGAATCTCGACGGGGACTGAGACAAGGTGATGAACTCTCGTGTCTACTATTCAACATCGCTCTGGAAGGGGGGCTCAACAGCCGGGGCACGATCTTCACGAAATCCGGCCAATTTGTATGCTTCGCGGACGACATGGACATTATCGCCCGAACATTTGGAACGGTGGCAGACCTGTACACCCGCCTGAAACGCGAAGCAGCGAAGGTCGGACTGGTGGTAAATGCGTCCAAAACAAAGTATATGCTGGTAGGCGGAACCGGAAACGACAGGATCCGGCTAGGAAACAGCGTTACAATCGACGGGGATACCTTCAGGTAGTGGAGGATTTTGTCTACCTAGGATCCTTATTAACGGCTGACAATAACGTAAGCCGTGAAATCCGAAGACGCATCATCAGTGGAAGTCGGGCCTACTATGGACTCCAGAAGAAACTGCGGTCAAGAAAGCTTCACCCCCGCACAAAATGCGCCATGTACAAAACGCTTATAGGACCGGTGATTTTCTACGGGCACGAGACTTGGACCATGCTCGAGGGGGACCTGCAAGCGCTAGGAGTTTTTTAGCGACGGGTGCTAAGGACGATCTTCGGCGGTGTGCAGGAGAACGGTGTGTGGCGGCGAAGGATGAACCACGAGCTCGCTGCACTCTATGGCGAACCCAGTATCCAAAAGGTGGCCAAAACTGGAAGGATACGGTGGGCAGAGCATGTTTCAAGAATGCCGGACAACAATCCTGCAAAGATGGTGTTCGCTAATGATCCGGTTGCTACAAGAAGGCGAGGAGCGCAGAGAACACGATGGAAGGACCAGGTGGAACATGATTTGGCGAGTGTTGGGCGGTACATATAAGACTCTCACGTTCAAGATATCGTCGAAAATACCTAAGGCATCGGCCACTGGTACGTTTAGGAATAAGGCAGTCACATCGAACGGTACCGTAAACCGGGGTGACTTTGATCATCGGGGTAACTTTGATCACTCGTGACTTTTTTCGTAAATCGCTTATTAAACCAGAATAGTCTACCGAATCATTTTAATTTGAAATGATTTTTACTCTAAACTTATAAAATACTGATTTTTTATACTTTTTGAGTATCTTGTTCGGTTTTTGGGTACAAAAACTACAAAAAACCGAAATTTGACTTTACCTGATTTTTACGAAGCTTCGTAAAGTGTCTATTTTTTATCAAACAAATAAATCTCAGATTTGAGCAAGAGTAATAAATTACAAGCGAGTTCTTATTTCCATTTAGATTGGGATATGCTAAATTTAGTTTTAAGAGTTTGTTAATTTTTAATACATTTTTTGTGAAACTTGTTGGCAATTATTTCAAATTATTTTAAGCTAAAATTGGCAACATTTTTTTATTGTTCAATATTCCAACGTGTTAAAATAGATCAAACTTTATGTACATTGATAAAACACTGAAACAAAACAATTTTAGCAGTTTTAAAGGTTTTCAAAATCTTTTATTCTAGTTGGACACAAATTATACGAATTTTGGTTACTCAAATTGTACAGTACGTTAAAATACTTTGTATAATATTAATTAACATCTATTTAACAATGAGTATCTTTCCAGAATTAGTTTAAACAAACATTTGAATGAAAAACATTGACATCGATAACTTAATGTGGGTGAACATGCAGGTTATCAAAGTCACCCCGGAACACGAAAACGGACTTCAACTTGAAATCATTTTTGAAAAAATAGCTGTAAGCGGACAATTTTAGGTAAATCCAATCAATCTTGTTCTCCATACACCAGTACATGGTTTAAAAATATTATACTTGAAAAAAATGTGTTGTGGTTTACGGTACCAGATTTTCTCCTCATTTCGCCTAAAACACCTTCAATTGCTAATATGTTTCAGAATCCGACATCAACTTAGTGACTGGACTAAGCAATCGTCGGATCTACACTATGACTAGGCAGGCTCATATGGACATGATCGAAATGAAATGTGAAGAATCCGGCCGGCGTCGGCGGTAAAACATGATGATGAGTTATGTTCGATCAATGACCATGCGGTAGACTTGTGTACAACGCCCAACTCCTACTTAGCAGAAGGCAAAGTATGCTTCACATTTCATTTCGATCATGTCCATATAAGCCTGCCCAGTCCTAGTTTTCCGTTCTAAGTTTATAACTGATTCACTCTAGAATATCTTAGTCTTAAATTTGCCGAAAATAGCCAACAAAATCGATATAATGGACTGATATAGTTCTTGCACATACTGAACAATATCTTATTGACGATGGTTTCGAGACACTTTGAACTAGTTGCCAGTGACGTAATTCCGCGATAATTAGAAATGTCAGATTTATCGCCCTTATATGATGATTTCCACGCAGAAGGAAATTGTTGAAGCTGTAGAGATTTGGTGAGAATGTTTTGTTGAGTGCAGGACCAGTCTTGTTTCCTCAGTTGTTGGAATACGATCATCAAAAACGTTTGCAAAGTTCTGAGAAATTCACGTTTCTGTTCCACGGTGCGAGCATAAATGTCACCTAGGTGCAGCGATTTCGGTAGATCATTCATATTGCGTTTTGAATTTACATAGCTCCAAAAATGTTTTTGATTCCGCCGTAGTCTCTTTTTCACGTGACTTTTACACAATTATCGATTGTATCCGCGGTACATGCGACGAGCTTCATCGAATTGGTGCTTCAGAAAAGGGCATCTGCGATGGCAACACATATGTAACAATTTGGAACGACGGGGGTGGGCGTAGCGTAGTTGGTAAATCGATCGTCTTGTACGCAGCGCACCTGGGTTAGAGTCCCGACCGCGCACATCGGGTTATAAATTTTTCATAAGAGATTTTTCTAACCCGAAGAGGCGAATAACCTTAAGGTTAAAACCTCTATAATCGAAATAAAAAAAAATTTGGAACGAAACCTACACAAAGTACTAAGATGGGCATAGTACTAAGCCAGTTTCCTTGGATGTCTACTGGGAGGTACAGCTTGTGTAATACAGGAATGAAGAATTCTAGTGAATGAATTAGTAGCACCTCTGATCAGTTAATATCCGGAAGCAACTGATTTAAAGTGTTCTAGTCACCACGACGGAAGTCCCAACCAACGACGCCATAATTCCCGTCAAATGATACTGCGGACAAATCCACAACGGTAAACGCTAGAGGAGGATGATAGCGGTCAATTGGAATGACCTCTTCTGGTGGTATAGTGAAACCTCCTTTCGTCAAGTTTGTATCGTTGGTAAAAACGAGGCACAATGGGGCCGGGCCGGACAAAACCCCGAAAATTTATTTTCGATTTTCATACCTTTTATATTTTTTCCTAAAGTGCTATATTTTTTTGAGCCATGCAAGGTCTTGGAAATCTACAAGAATTTGAGTGACACATTTTTTTTGTTCATTCAAATTCATCTCGCTTTAATAGGTACTACAATGATCATTTAACAACACATATAGCCGTTTCTAATAGAAAATCATCTCTTAGTTATATTCAAGGTGTCATATCTTTATCGGTAAAAGCGTGTTGAAGGATCTCATCTAGTACAACTGACGTAGAATTTTATCGAGTTTTCAAAAATCATAATGTCCTCTTGCGCCGAAGGTTGATATTTGGTCATTTGTAAAATTAGTTTTCTCATGGTGACGCATGGTATTTTTGATTTCATGAAGTTTTGCATTATTATTCACCGGTGGATTTCTTTCTTTTGAACGCTGATTGTAAATTCAGGGTTTGGGGCGATTTCCTTGATACAAATATAAGAATGCCTTATCCGTTTTGCAACTACGGCTCGTGTTTTACATTTTCACAGTTATCTGCAGTATAGAAAAAATCAAATAAATAGAAGTCAACGATGCAAACTAATTGCAAATATTATTATATCTTTCCATGCATTCTATCTCTTTGGTAGGTATTGGTCGTTAGCTTTACTGATGATCGGTGTAAGGTAAACGCGTGAGTGTGTGAAGTGTTCTTTTCTACCCGATTTTTAGTTAATGGCCAGCGATGCAACATTTATTTTCAAGTGCAAACCCCTTATTGAATGTATCACAATGAACAATCAAATTCAAAACTTCCCTCAATAATTCACTTTTCAAATTGACGAGAGTTTCATGCAAAAACGCCCACGCATCTATTTCAAAGCATACACAAACAGTGCAAAGTATGCTCAGAATATTTTTGCACGAAAAACCAAGTCAGACTCATAAGGAGATATATGCATATCATCATTGGAATTCAAAATCAATGGAATACTATTGAGCGGCTTAGCTGCAGTATGCATCGTATAAGCAATTGTGACGAGAGTATAGTAGGGCATGATTTAAGATCTTCATCAAAATCAAATAAACCAGACATCTTTTAATAGCTTTGACAATAGCAATAAATAAATAAACCAATAAAACAAGAATTTAAGGAATTCTATCAAACACCTTACGATATGCTGTCTTTTATAACTAGTCTAAACGCATACGTTCATAAATTAGTACATGAGGATTATCTCTTAAAGAGCTATGAAGGGCTGATTTTTCAACGATGGTATTCAGATTGGACTGAAGATCTACAAGCAAATGTATAAAATTACATCATTTTTTATTCGCCAGATTTCGATAAATGGAACCACCTTAGCTAAATCTTTACTAAGGACTACTCTAGGAAATCAAAATGTTTCTGTTCACTTACGAAGTATCTGTTCCGAAAAGATAATGAAATTCACTTTGCGAAATTAAAAAAAAAAGCTTTTGGAACCACCCTAGGCTGTCTAATTTTCATTTTTGCGTCCTAATTTAATCAAAATCGAGTTCAGCGCACCAAAATTACCCTTAGATGATATTTTCATTCATTTTAAACTTTTGAGGTTTTATACAGCTTTCGTATGGAGTGGATCCACTGTGCGAGGTCGAGAACACGGCCAGAACAATTACGGATTAGGTTGCGTTGTTCATGTACGTAGCCAGAAGGGATGCTAGGGGGCTAATGCTTCCCCTCCACCCGAATTTTTTCAGAAATAAATTTAGAAAACATGTTTTTTCTGTGACTCTTAACAAATTTGTATCTTGTTTGGTTTGATCAAATTGATGAGAGATTGTTGAGAAAGATTGCTATTTCGAACCACCAAAGACACCGGTCATGATACCTACTGAGTAGGCCGAGTGTGACAAAAATAGTTCCTTTCATATTGTGTGACTCGTCTGAAGGACAAAAGAAACTGTATTTTTCATTCTTGCTGCGGTGATCTGTCGAGATGAGTTCTACAAATTAGCCCAGGCGAAAACAACACGTAGAACGTGGTTTATGGGACGCCACTATAATTAAGATCCTCATATATATATATATATATATATATATATATATATATATATATATATATATATATATATATATATATATATATATATATATATATATATATATATATATATATATATATATATATATATATATATATATATATATATATATATATATATATATATATATATATATATATATATATATATATATATATATATATATATATATATATATATATATATATATATATATATATATATAACAAATGGTGATTCATTTTGCTTTAAATGACAATCCGCTTCCTGAAAACCTTCTGGTTTCCAGCTTGCCATCGGGTACATCACGTCCTTGCAATTTGTCGGGACGCTTTGCACATGGCGTCTATGGTTGGCGCTTCCCGATCAGAAAGAAATAACAAAATTATTACAGACTGAGTTACTTTGTTATGATAACAAGTTGTGTTATAATTTTGGTCTTGTTAGTTGGTAAAATAACAGAAAACATAACAGAAATTGTTCTAGTATATATCAAAAATATGACAACCTGTGATAGGCTTCTATCAGAATTATAACAATTTTTGTTAGGTTCCCCCACGGCCAATATAGCTGTTATTACCTATTGTATAGTATTAACGAATTTAGCATGCAAGTCTAAAAATAGAATAGAATAGAAAAATATAACATATATTAAGGCGTTTTTCGTTTGGAAGCAAAAAGCTTCATGTAGCAAAAGCTTTTTATAGTTTTGTCAAATGAGTGCATACATGCATGTGGATATAGCGATTTGAACCTGGGTATTCTGAATTTTATGGGGACGTTTCCTGCATGAACCAACGACGTTGCTTTCGATCGATGTTTAATGTTAGCATAATATTCTACGGATTCGTCAAGGGCAAAACGATTATAGATGCAGAAGATGTTTCCAGAACGCACACATTGAACTTTGCCAAAGCCTAAGGACTGCTTGTTTTCCTTGTATAATACGCTTTGTTTTCATACAGTTTTGCTCACTACTACAGCTGCCTATATTACGATGGGCTGAATAGCTTTATAATATCTTTCCAGATTAGGAAAGTGGGGCTATTTTTAGATTCTGAATAGTGCGCTTCGGTGCTTCTCTTGTACGTTAACATGATTTACACGATTTTTAGAAATAATGTCGATGCGATGTGGTAACATTGAGCGGATAATTAACCTACATTATTTTACGGAGAATACGACAAATGTTACTTATGATTCCGAATAGATTCAAAGAAACAAATACCAAAATTTTGAGGCTTGCATTTTGAGAATTTCAAGTAAAGTCGCTTTCGGGGTTTTGTTATTGGCATTTTTTAAATGGGGAAGATTAAACAAACCAGTACAATTATCTTATATCTAATTAATTCGCAGAAATACAATTCTTAATAATAGTTCAATCTATCAACTACGAATATTATAACAGATAATCATAGAATTCGAGAAATTGTTGAGGATTCTTCGGTGTGATGAATTTTGGAATATTTCATGTTTTCTAAAATACATTTTCTTTTCTAAATTTTATTTAGTTTTAAGGAGAATATTATTCAATATTTTTACATTAAAGTTTTTAGCTATTTCAAGCACTATCTAAAACACATATTTAAATTGTAACATCAAGCAATAATACCAGCTGGGATATGTATATATTCAAATATTTCTAGGCCATTTTGAAACATTGATAGCTTTATGCAGCATACTCACAAATATTAATCTTTCAACAATTTGAACAGGTCGCAGCACCATCGAATACAACGGAAACATTAGTACATGTGCGCATTCAAAGTAATTGTCAGTTCATTGTAAATGTCAAACTGTCTTAGGTGGAATGAAAAGATACAACAATCTCAAACTCAACTATTTTTTGCGGGGGTTTAAATAAAAAAATTGGAATGCTTTGATTATTCGGAGAACGCACAAAATCAGATACCCACAAACTGGACAAGTTTCGGTTGTTTATGAAAAACCCGCATTAATTGGAGAAATCGGACTGATAATTCTCGAAGATCCTCAAAATTCATAACGGTATTATGGAAATCAGTATATATCAAACAGTTTTTTAAGTTCTGAAAATTTGTTTTCGCAATATGCAAAATTAATTAAAAGAAAATTATTTATATAATCATTTGACTAAACCATAACAAATAGTTTAAAAAATGCTTTTTTATTTGAATCCGCGTTTCTTTATTTCATCTGGAGTGCTTGATACTTCCTGCATGTTCTTTAAAATAAGTTTTACATGAAAATTATAATCTTTAGAATAGCTTGTTGATAACTTTACGAATCCAAAACGTTTTGAATAAAGGCTTCAACATTTAAATCATATGCCACATATTCGAAATTGCGTGTCCGACGAGTGTCTCAGAAAATATGTAATCTCTTAATCAAAATGCAACCAAGTAAATTAAACACCTTACTTTCAAGTTTTCCGACCACTTGCATCTAAAACTTATCTATTCTCAAAATAGTGGAACTTTCAATATTCATGTGGAAAACGCAAATATAAGGAAATCATTAAAAACTTCGAAAATTTGCTTTGAAAAGTTGAATAAATACGCATAAAAAGAGGCTTCAGCGTATTAGCAAATAGACAGTCATTTGTGTAATATAACAATCATACACAGTTGATTGATTGATTTGTTTATTGGGGCTTTGACCAACTGGTCATTTGCCCGCTTTACAGTTTACAGTTAGCGTTCAATGATAATTGTGAAAGAATATGTAATATATTATAATATCATCGTTATATGCGTACATTAAAATCATATTAGCAGTTCAATGATATCACCAGAAGATATAATCTTGATATAAGTTTGCTTGCCTTGCTGATTGGGATATCACAAAAAGGACGAAAATCGAGGACTTGTACTTGGCTGCTATTGACGGCGACTACGATATTTTCGTTCTAACGGAAACATGGTTTGATGATCGTATTACATCGATGCAGCTCTTCGGAGATTCTTACGCGGTTTATCGTGCGGATCGAGGTGCTCGTAACAGTATCCATGGTCGCGGCGGGGGAGTTTTAATCGCTGTTTCTTTCGCACTTGCCTCCTGTGAGTTTGGTGTGGATAGTTCACCAAGCATTGAAGCAGTTTGGACGAAGATTACTACGCAAACGAAGAACTACTTTATTGGAGCTGTTTACATTCCTTCAGAAAAACGACTTGATTGTTCTATTACGCAGTTCCACCTAGACTCCATAGAGCGCGCTTCTTCTCAGGTAGATACAAACGATGTGATGATAGTCCTTGGCGATTTCAACCAACCAGGACTTATGTGGGTTTCTTCTGGACGTGGGTACGCTTACCCTAACCCATTATACTCGACAACAAATCCTGGCAGCCGCTTACTTCTGGACGGGATGGCTTTTCACGAACTAAGTCAAGTAAAAACGGTTTCCAACCATCAATCTCGTTTTCTTGACCTTGTCTTCGTCAATGAGGATGCTTTGCCTGAGTGTTCTGTGAGTGAAGCTTCCAGTGTGATAGTTCCTTTGGATAACTATCATCCCGCTTTAGAAATATCAATTTCCGCCATTAGTTCACCACTATATGAAGAAGCTTTAGCTGTGCATCGTCGTAATTTTCGCAAAACTGATCTAGTAGCTCTACGCCGCTCACTGTTGCTGATTGACTGGAGTGTACTACTTGATCAAGTGGATGTATATGTTGCAGTTAATCTCTATAATCGGTTACTCCTTGACTGTGTTGAAAAATCTGTTCCAAATTATCAACCTCCCAGGAAGCCTCCCTGGTCGAACGCAATGCTTCGGAATCTGAAACGCATCCGTGCCAAAGCTCTACGTGCGTACACAAATCGACGATGCCCTATTCTCAAGCGCTTTTTCCCAATAGCCAGTAATGAGTACCGCTGTTATAATAAATTGCTGTACAAAGGATATGTGAACCGCATCCAACAAAACTTACGACGAAATCCGAAGGGCTTCTGGACTTTTGTTAATACGAAGAGGAAGGAAACGAGTCTTCCGTTTAGGATGGTTTACAATGGCGAAGTAGCGACTACGACGGCGACAAAGTGTTCCCTATTTGCCAGTTACTTCTCGAGTGTCTTCACTACTGATGCGCCAACTGCCATCGAGCTCGACAACGCGTCCCGTGATGTTCCATTTGGTGCGGTGGATATGGATTTATTCACCATTTCAAAACAATCGGTTCTCTCTGCAATACAAAAAACGAAATCGTCGTATGCTCCAGGACTAAGTGCCTTCAGCTGTTCTGAAAAAATGTTCGGATATTTTAGCGATTCCACTGACGCACTTTTTCAATGTGTCATTTCAGCAGCAAAAATTCCCCGATGATTGGAAGTGTTCAGTCATGTTTCCGGTACACAAGAAAGGTGACAAAGGCAACATCGAGAACTACCGGAGAATCACTTCGCTGAGAGTCGAGTCAAAATTTTTCGAATCACTTGTCAACAAGGTGCTGTTCTCTGCTAGTAAACATTACATAAGCACTTGTCAGCACAGATTCTTTCCCGGTCGATCGGTGGAGACGAACCTGGTCTCCTTCACATTCTTTTGTACGGAACAAATGTCCAAACAACTGCAGGTGGACACGATTTACACCGATCTTAAGGCTGCTTTCGACACTGTTAACCATGAGATACTGCTAACGAAGCTTGATAAACTTGGATGCACTGCCCGATTCTGCCGTTGGCTTCGATCATACCTTGTTCACCGTAAAGTCGTCGTTCAAATTGGTGACAATGAATCTGAGTCCTTTTCCAACCGTTCTGGAGTTCCTCAAGGTAGTACGCTTGGTCCGCTACTGTTTTCACTGTTCGTGAATGATGTTGTTTTCGTCTTAATGCGTGGAGGGAAACTGTTCTTCGCCGACGACTTGAAAATATTTCTAATTATAAGGAAAAAAGCCGATTGCCGCGAGCTACAGTATCTCGTTGATACCTTTTATAGTTGGTGTAAAAGAAACATGATGGTTCTTAGTGTTGCTAAATGCTTTGTTATCAGCTTTCATCGAACGAGGAACATGTTTACTTTCAAGTACAACATCGCTGGAACTCAGCTGCAACGCGTTGATCATGTAAAAGATTTGGACGTCATCCTTGATGAAAGGCTAACGTACACCCATCACTTCTCAGCGATCATTGACAAAGCTAATCGTCTACTAGGTTTTATGTTCACAATATCCAACGAATTCCGGGACCCTTTGTGCTTCAAAGCGTTGTATTGTTTACTGGTGCGCGCACAGCTAGGACTAGGACTGCACACTTTAGAAGATCGTAGACACGCGTCGCAAGCTACCTTCGTATCTAAGCTTCTTCTCGCCGAATATGATGTTCCCGATCTCCTATCACAAATTAACCTCTACGCACCAACCCGTGTCCTTCGTCCTCGAACACTGCTGCAGACTGAAATGCGTAACACTAACTACGCTGCCAACAGCCCGATACTAGCAATGGTCCGTTGCTTCAACGATTTTACCGACATCTTCGACTTCGTCATTAGTTCTGCACAGTTTAGAAATCGTTTGTTATCACTTTAGGTTAATTATTTGTAATTTAGTTCATTAAGACTCATTGTCAGATGGACGTAAATTGTTAAATACCAATACAAATATCACATTTAAAGTAAATAGAATTCATTATAAATCTAGGAAGCAATTTCCCGTACTTCAAATGGTGTTTTCGTTGGAAGAATCTAGACGGGCCGACGCCTTGCCTCCTATCTGATCCTGCACGTACAAAACATAATGCGATTTTTTACTACATACATTACATATTTGTATATCTATGGTCTCCAATACCATAATCTGAACCAAAAACAATTGCCAAATTTGTCGCTGCTACTCAGGTAATATTGACGGCAATAGCTGCATCAAGTATCTCAAAATTAACAGCTAACACCATCATTACGGGTCAGGAAACAAGGATGAAATCAGATATTTGCGAACATGAACTACGATGATGACACGGAAGTGTACGAGATAGAAATGAACTACCACCAAGACGTTGTTGGTTGGTTAGGAAGAATTTTTCCCAGCCTAGTAAACAGTAATCCACGCACAATCGCTTGTCACTCGCTCGGACAAAATGGTGTGTCTTTTCAAACTCGTGTCAGGGGACTTTTGGCGGTACTGCTTTGCGTTTAATTACAACTTCTTCGAAAACATCATCTGCCTGTTCGGCTGTCTACACGAATGGACTATTGTAGCAATAAGGCTCGGTATGACAATTGCACACAGAATCATGAGGATGACTGCAAGCATTGAGAATACTGAAAAGTGTTGTTCCTATTGTGAAGTGAGTTCACACGATCTATTACCATGCCCCGCGTACAAACAACTCCGGAGGAATCTAAAGCGTTCCTTTAAACGGCGCCTCTCAAGGTTTGCGCCCTTGGCGGGGACCAACCCAGCCAATAGCACGCTACCAGCCTAACTGCGAACCAGCAGGCAGTGGTGTCTGTTAAAGATTCCTTCTCGATAACACACATTGGCCCAATTAGTAGAGCTGAGTCGATTGATACACAAGAATTTCTATACATTGCTTTTATGGGAAATGTAAAGAAAATCAAAACCTCCCTTTTCAGCATTTTCTACGCGCGGGTCTAGGCCCTGGGGCGTAGGCTTGAATGAGTGAAAATTTATATAGGATGTTGGATTCATTCAAGTATGCAATCTATCTTGTAAATGTTTACTAAATCCCATCCGACCTAGATTTTTTCTTAAACCGAATTACAATCACTTATAAATTCAATGAATAGCAAGTAACACGGATACTGCTTTCATTCACATAGCAATCATATGATCTTGTTTATTTTACACCTCGCAAATATTTATACACAATTCGTACAGTCATACAGTAAAGTAAACAGTCATAGACAACTTCAGGCCCAAACTGTAGGAGTAAATTCCCGTTTCCGATTTATTACTTTCGCGTGGTTTGCGAATAAACAATAGTAGGTTGCTTTGTAATGCTTTTTCATCGCAAAACGTCGTTGGCGTAATAGCGAAACCGTATGGATACCTGGATTTATTTCCGGCGTTTTACACAATCTGGAACTAGAACGCAACTTTACGTCACGAGCTGGATTTTGAACAACACGCCCAGTGCGAATGACGCCTGCTGCTCATGGGCGTATTTTCTTTTTTATGATTTTCGCCTCATACAAACAGACGTGAGTTACTCATCACTGCCGAGTGAATGTAAATTTTAATCTTCATGTCTACACCAACGGTAAGTAAACCAATAGAACTTCAATTTTTCGCAACACTATACCCCTCAAATGGTGATGAATCACAATTTGCGAAACGCAAATTGAGCGCGATTTCCGGTGGCCGGTGTGTACGTTTGAATCGAAGAAGAAATTCTTGTCGAGTTCGAACAATAAATTGTTGCCGCGTCAAAATCACTTCCGTTTCCGAAGCATGTTGCGCGTGAGGCAGAATCATTATGCATTTGGCATGCGCTGCCCGCGCGACTAAAGTTAAGACCGCGTCAGTTGCTTTAGGTACCGGGCCGGTCTTTCGCCGTCGGAGAAGGTGATGAATAAACATAACCGCCGCGAACCAAACTAAGTCGCTTGAAAAGATGTAGTGTTAGAATAATAAAAAAGTGTTGTGCTAAATGAATTAGTGGAGTATATATTTTGATATCTATTCAGCATTGAAAAGGACTGTCTGCTTGGAATAGACACTTAAAAAAAACGACAACTATATTTGACGTAAACAACACACACACTATTATTTTCGTTGAAGGTCTTTACAGTTGTGTTGAATTTTCAGCAATTTGTATTTAGCCCTTGGCTAAACCACTTCCATTTCCTAAGTGGTTGCACCACTGGGTCAGGCTCACTCGGTTTGTTAAATACTGATTGCTGTTGAGCCGGGAATATATAATTTCAAAATTTGACATTTTTTCTCAAATGGCTATTAATTTAAAAACCGACTTAATCCGCCTAGCAGTGAGATTAGACATTTCTTTCATATATCTGTTGGACCATTTATTAATTTGCAGAGCTCATGCAACGTAGACGCCCAACCAAAAATGTTTCGAGTCCTACACGAACAAAACCTCAAGTAAATTGAATAAATAATATAAAATCTCAACGGGATGGGATATTTGAACCATTCCATGGGGATAGTTGAACCATTGTCCAGACTATCATAAAAACATGTAGAACCTTACGAAAAAAGTTAATTCATTCTGTGTTTTGTGCAAAAAAATGGTTCCATTTGTATGTTTGTAGTATAAAATCCGTATCACAAATTATTTGTTTTTGTTTTTAGTTTTTTGTGTTCTTTCCTTTGTCCCATTACTTTGATCAATTTCATTTATGGCTAGTCGGTAGTAGTGCTACTTCTTCCTCGTCTTATTTCCTAATTTCTTCACTCACGTGGTTGAGCCTTTGGAAATCCGCACAAGTTTCTAATTTTTTTTTATAAACAATGAAAAAGATAAGCAGTCAATTATGTATCTTTGCTGTCCAAAATTAGCTTCCAATTACGTTTCTCGTCCTTTTTGAGTTTTTGACGCAACGACGTAAAGTAGGGTATGATATATTGTATATTTTACCTACTCGACGTACTCTACGTCCCTTCTAAAGATTGTAAATTAGCGCAGATTTCATAGTTACACTCATAGTCAAGCCTGTTTGCGTTTAGCGTTTATAGTTCACATTATTTTGAAAACCCTAAACAAAAATTACAAAAATCCGAAACTAAAAGTGGTTCCTGTATCCCCGCAAAAAGTAGTTCATGTATCTCCACATGCCGTAAGCAAATTTGAGTCAATTTGTCAACAGTTTTTTCGGCATTTAATTAGCAAGGGACTGGAAGGTGAAGTATATTTTTCAATATTTAGAGCCATAGTACTCAAGGGAGAGCAAGGTGTTGAAAGGAGAAAGTTTAGAAAAGCGTGGAAGGATCATATATGCAAGCTTAGAGCTCACCGGCGACTTAACCTTTTGTCTGCTACCGTAGGGGTCAGGGTCTTTTGGCATTAGAAATGCGAATCACCTGAGTCTACGGCATGTCCGAACAAGCGTAAAGTAACTTGTTACTTCATGCTGTTGGAACCTCTGGAAGAAGGAATTCGGTCAAAAATATTCCTTTTATATCAAGCGATGGAATGTATAGAATGCTTATGAATGTCGAGATAAGGTCCGTGTTAGGGAAAGTCTTGCGAAAATTTGGGAAAATTGTATACGTTTATCCCTATTTATTCCATATTTACGGATTTTTCAATAATGTGCTTATAAAATACACAGATAAATTTGACAACAAATTTTTTACTGGCAATTTTAAGAATCATTTAGTGTTCTAATTATGAAAATCCATCAACAATTAACAAAACGTAAACGAAAACTGTCTATTTTCTTACATTTTTCCAATGTTTTCACAATAATACGGATTTTTGAATAGTGTGTAGTTGAAATACCAATTTATAGCTGCAACCAATTTTTAAGTTGAACTTCTCTGAATCGATTAGTTTATAAATGACGCAGATCCATCAACAATTAACAACGCTACAGTAATTTAAAATTATGCCACATTTTCGTGACGCTGTACGAAATCAGATTTTGGTTTTACACCTAGCCCCAGCCCCATATAGTAGCGTGAAGCATTTTCAATGCTAAAAATCAATAATTGAGTTATATTATTTGGTTTAGTGTATATGAGAATATTCACATTTTCCGCATAGGCACGAGTTACAATTATCTAACCTACAGCTGTTCGAATATAGTTGTATAGAGTACATTACATTTTCGAAGTCTAGGAGAGATCTCTTGTTGGAGATTAGAAGTATCCAACCCGTGGATACACAAATTACACAAATAATATTTGAGGCGCCATCCAGTGACTGATCGTTCTCAGCTAAATGCCAAATTCTCCAAAACCTAGAGTGTGCAATACATTTGTTGATTGCAAATCATCGTAATTATATCCTAATATATTACCGATAATAACTATTTTCACTTGTATACGTTTTCCGTTTCAGATCATGAGCGCACTTTAGTGGTCAATATCGGATCAATCTAAGATTCGCTATGAACTTCGGAATGAGTTAATGTTGCCTATCTCGCGAACCCACCAGTACCCGAGTGTACAGACGTACGTAGCGATGAATCAATTGAACTCGAGCAAAGTCTGCCGTCCGTTCAGTGTTTTGGCAGGGTAATTATTTTATCATACTGGCGCCATTAGAGAGAGAAAAGCGAACCGGGAGGTAAAAAATAAATGTTGGTGCAATTACAACAAACCGTGGGAACGTGATACTCTGCCAGCGCTAATGATGATAACTGGAGCATATGCTCTAGTTTTACGTGTTCATCTCGTTTGCCCACATTGTTCTGGAACACCTTCTTGCGATATTGGAGATTAATTGGGTGAAAAACCTTACATAGCTGTTTCTTTGTTTCTATTTTTAGAACGAATTCGAAGCAATTGTTCTAAAGAAATTTAAAAAGAGCCAGAATCTCCCTATATGCTTTGCTTTTTTTAAATAGTGTTTTTCCCTATCCGATACGCTAAATATGTTGTTAGCCCACAATAGTGCCTCAAATTACTTTGAAATGACTCATTTAGGATATAAAAAAAAACTCTCCCTTGAGGAGATGACATCTAAGGTGAACACAAATCTAAATTTTTACAAGCTACCCTAATGCCCATATCCTTGTGTGACGGTAAAAAAAGTAGTTGAAAAGTGTAACGGGGACCAGCGCAGAATGATTTACTGCTATCTAACGTTTAACATGCATGTTTTTTTCTGTTCATTTCTTCGTTTGACTGTAAAGAAAAGGGACGACATTACAGTAGGAGAAAAAATGCGGTGGATAAAAAATTAAGTGCTGTCAAATTTATTATCCACGAGCAAAAAAAAAAAACAAAACAGAAAAAGCAGAAAAACGACGCGAGAAAATGTGAGAGTTAGTTTTTTTCGTGTAAGGCAAAGTTTGTGTTCTTATCGCTTCGACAACCACCCTCGATGAAAACAGATTAGAGCTGGGAAACTGAAAGTATGGATTTAGGGCTAGCGCCACCTTTGAAGTATGCTAGAAGCAGGTTGACCTGGTAGGTCAACCATTCCATGTTTCGTCTACGTTTTACCCTTGTGCAATTGAGTGTTAGCTTGTCTTTCGATTTATTGCCACACGGATATTTTACATTTTTATTAGAATAATGTTTTCGAACCCAATAATAGGACATATTTCGCGTCAACCTTTGTCTCATCGATTAGATAGAAGGATCAGAAATCAGAATAAATCGGCATTAATAGCACTTTTCTCACTTGTAGCGAAGATTAAGGGAGCCCGGGGCTAGTTAGCGGTTGGGGTATGTTGGCGGAATCTCTTATTCTCTGTTTGTATTAGACATATAGTGCTGCCTCTTCTAGTGTACCTCAAGTTATGCGAAACCCGTTACCCAATTTTGATTTGTTTGCTGGAAGTTGTGGGTGATAGTGTGTTTTCGAGCATACCAAGTAAATTTTCTAAATTTTAAATACTTTGCGTTATTTCGAATGACTTTCAATCTATTTCCCAAATGATTATATTTTTCGATAGCGCGTGAAAAGAGATTTCAGTACCGTATAGATACTACATCTATCCATAAACAAAAGTTATTTTTTAAATAAATTTTAATAGAATATGCGGTTGGGGTAAATTGGCGGTGCTGCACGCGGGGCAAGTTGGTGATACTATTTACAGTGCGAAAAAGTCATCAAAAATTTTTATTTCTGGGATTCTTTCCAAAGTAAGAAAATCTTTTTCTTGTGTATCTCACCAATGTAGAAGACATTTATTTCGCCCAATTGCATGAAGAATTGCGAAAATTTGTATTGAAACTGAAATATAATAGCAAATGTCGGTTAATATACAGTTTTCTCGAAAAGACATTCAGCACGTTCCAAAAGGACCCTTGAAGTAATTGAATCTTCATTTGATTGCTTAGTTTTTGGCGGCCGGGGCAAGTTGGCAGGTTTTCCGCGTCTCATATTTTTGTCTCTAAAAATGGAGACAATGTATAAAACACTTTAAAAAAATCAGAGATGTTGCCAACAGTTTGCTTTTCTATGCCGCATGTTCTATTTTGCAAGATCTACCTACATCAAAGCGATAACAATTGAAAACTGAAAACACCGCCAACTAGCCCCGGTCTCCCCTACATATATTGATATGCAGTCTTCGCTTGTAGTCTTGAATTTATGTCTATCTGAGTCCTCTTATTGTTTCACTGATCGGAACGAAAGGAGATGGTAAAAAAGAGGATGTAGCATTAGATGGTAGGAAATATAGCGACACATAAACAAACAGCAGGTAAATCAAATTACTTGCACGCTAGAAGGCCTAAAACTTTACACTGAAATTCTTGTTTTTATCCTGCGATTATATTGTTTTGGATAAATAAATAATAGTTTAGTCCTGTCACTAAATTGGTGTCGGATTCTGATAAGAGGAACTCGAAACGCATCTCCAAAACTAATTTATGACATTTTCAGTTTTTAACAGTGCACTACACCGGTGTAGTTGATGCAATACTCATTCAAACTTCGGTGTAATTAGTATATCTCTTTTTTTGCACTACACCTGTGTAGCACCAGGAGAAAACGAAAACGCTATTAGTTATATGTTGTGTGCCCTTTACGTACAAACGTAGTATTAACCAATTTTCTTTTTAGAGGAAAAAATTGGATTTCACCCATTTTTTCCTAGTGAGCATGGCGCACATAATATATTGGCTTGCCAAGCTGAACCATGTTTCGTATTCACAAGTCTTATTAGCTTTAACACAAACTGCTTGTCTTGCGGGACATCACGCTTGACTAGTTGTTTGCTCAGAAACACAAGTAGTGTCTCCGTTTTTGGAGCAAGCGTTAATCCGACCTGTCACTAAGTTGTTCTAAGTAATCAGTAATCTGACATAGTTTGTACATTTGTCATTTGCTTAGGCAATTCTCGTAAGCTAGTTACTAACGAATCAGAGGACACAAATAACTAGTTTAATAAGTCTCTCTTAGAAATTGTACTTGATGTTTTCCGTGTGTGGTCTTTTCTATATCTGTAAGGTAAAATAATAGTGAAAAATATGATATGAAATAAATTTATCAGTTACCTTTTCAGATCTTTGTTTCGCGTCTCTAGTGATTTCTCAGATAACTATCCAATAGGAACTGGAAAGTGAGCAACTATTTGGGATCGGAACATCAACATTTTGTGTACAGTCGCCGATAGGTAGTACCACGGACATAAACTTATTAACATTCGGGCTGTTTTGGTGCACTACTTCATTAAAAGCTTCTGTATTAACTGAATAACAAGACGAAACGGCATAAAACAATGATGGGTCGTTAAGGTAAATAATAAATAACTAAAAGGTGCTTCCATAAATGTCGCTTTATTTAAACCGAAAGTAAAGTGATAAGAATGGTTGCTACAATAAAACCATCATTAGGAAAGTGAGGCAAATCCTTCTGAAAGGACCAAAACGACTTCCCGAAGGCACCGCAAAGATAGCTGTTATAGTTTCTTCTTTATTTAAAAATCTGCCTGGTTCGATGGCCCAGCGCCTCTGGCACGTCGTTTATTGACAACTCAACTTTAAAACGCTTCTGTATTGTAGTTTTTGTGCTACCATCCTACCTCTGACGTGCCATTGCAAAACTTCCAGACGATACACGATACGACACAGATAAAAATACTCCATCTTATTTTTTCATGTAGAGTTGATAGTCCGAACGGAAACGCGGTCGTATCTAATGGACGCAGAAGCACTTCGTCGATTTTGTTCATTAGCGTTGGTTTTGTTATGCACAGATTTTCGTGAAGATCTGGTTTCTGTTACCGCATTGCAAACCTTTCCATCTATCATAGTCAATTTTATGTCGTAGCTCATGAGGATTTCAATAAATTCTTCCCATTGAGCTAAATTTCAGCTGTTTCTGTAAACAGTTGAATCCTGATGGGCTGGCAATATCTGGATGATGTTGGTCGTGGATTTTTGAACAAAAGTTTTCCGTTTGCATCCGCTTTAATTGGAACGAAACAGATCATAAAAGTATTCCCATTACTGGCAGTTTCGTTATCATTTTTAAAAACTTGCCTGTAATCTCTATAACCACAGCTGCCGTCGAAACTTCACTTCACCCTTCAATCGAAAATTATTATTAAAATTATATTTGCTACAATTATACGCCATGATTTGATATCCAAAAAATATTGAAGTTAAGAAGGGCGTCTGGTGCAGTGGGCAAAACAAATCGACTTCATTCTTTGTGGCCACGTTGAACTTCTGTTTTAAACTGCCGTGCGTATTTGCCACAACACGCACATGATTTTTTATGAGAATGCACAATATGTATAGTATGTCGATGAACCACAGAAAACTGAATAAAAATGTCCCTATTATTTTGAAGAAAAGTGAGCGAATATTTGAAAGTTCGAAAGCGAAAATATGAGATTTTTCAGTTTTCATGAAACCATTTTCCGAAACTCGAACTTTTTTCTATTTTTTGTGGTTCATCGACTAACTACAAGTCTAAGCTTTATAAAACTTATTGAATTTCTCGTATTAGACAATTTTATCAAGAGTTATCGTGTTCGCCGCGGCACTCCTCGACGTGGAAATGGTTAGAAGTATACTCTTGGAACGCTCGTATGTGTGGCTCTGCGTGCCTGAAAATATTTTTTTCGTGCGCAATGAATATATAAACAGATCTTAACATCACGCTAAAGATCCATTGTTACCTTGTTACGCCCCCTTAATTCTATCACTGTATTTTGCCCTTTTTTATTAACGACTATTGCCATTCCAACAGTCTATCATTGCAACCATCACAGGGAATGGTTCTGCGCCGCACAAGTGGCACTTCTTGTTGCAAAACAGAGGCACCCATCGATGTTGATTCCGGTAATTTTAATGGCACCCGAGTACTCAAGAACACTAGACTCCGTTCTATTGCTCTTCAATCAATGCTTCTTATATAATTCACAGTTGAAAAAAAAATCATGATTTCTGATGAAATTGTATTAGAAAGTTTATAAGAATCAATGGCATATATTCTGATTATTTCATCATAAACACACTGCACTATGGTCCTAAAGTTGTATTTAGGAAATCAAAACTGTTTGCGCTGAAACCGTTAGTTTAAGATATATAGTATCTCCGGCAAACTTTCTTATGACTTTCTTGTAGTTTTTTATATTAGTTGAATTGGGGTGGTCCTTGTAGTTAGGGTGTTCAAAGTATCAACTTTTTAGATATGTAAAATTCAGCTACATAATGTTCTACGAAGTCATAAATCAATTAAATTGAAGCAACTTTTCTGAAGGAATCATATGGCTATCTGTAATAGTTCATGTGTTAGTAAATTTGAAACATTTAAGGTAGGGTGACTCTTGGAAAAGTTAGAGGCGATTTTCAAAATAAAAATGCTTTTTTCAAAGCTATATATCTTTTAAGATAGCAAATGTATTTTCTATCTGTTAATTTCATTTGAAAGATCGGAACTTTTTTAGTTTTGAATGAAAAATCTGCGGGAGCTTCATTTCTGTAAAAAGAATTATTTTTGAAAATGGTAGGGTAGGGTGGGGCAAATCCGACCTAGTTTTATATACCAAATTAAAGGTTCTGGGCTACTTGTCATGTACAGAATTTTATTCGTATTTTGGGAAAACTTTGGGATACAAGCGTTTTACGAAAACGTTCATTTTGGCTGTTTTCAAAAATGGTGGGGTAAACCACCCATTATTACCCAAATTTTATGGTTTTTCAATGGTAAATCAATGAATGTTATGTTATTGAATTGTAACATGAAGAAAATGAAATTCAATGTCAATCGTGGAATGTCAAAATCACGAGCAGTAGCACGTAAAGATTTGCATCGGAGGAATTGCTTGACGAACACTATATTCACCACGTTTTTGTGTCTTTCGTTTGTAATTATGAACCATTGTGCAAAAAAATAATAAATAATAACAATGAAACCTGTTTTAATCCACCTAGCGGTGCAATTGTGCCTTTCTCAATCATGAACACGAGAATGTTTGCGTTGTTTATATTCATTAACAGCTTTCAAATGCATATGCCATGACAACTATATACAAGAAAAGAAATCATTATTCGAGTCCTAAAATTTTATAAAAGAAAAAACAGCCACGGTAATATTGAACTGAAAAAAGGCAAAGTCCTAAAAAGTCGAGTTTCATAAAAAAATCTCGACGTTTTATGCATTTTAAAGATGTTTGGCATTAAAAATACAAATTCGGTTTCTGAAATTTCATTCCCCCCTTTTCGGCTTATATGGGAATTTCATATGTGACCGAACGGTTCAGTCTATATTTCCATATAAGCGATCCGTGCGAAATTTTATAGATATCTGTGGGGATAATACTTGCATACATTTCAACATTTGCTGAAAATGTATTTTTTTTTAGATTGTGTAGAGTTTAGACAACAATTCAATATGGTTAACAACAAGAATAACATTTCAGAATCTAGTTGAAAGCTGATGTAATTTTGTCTCTAGCAGGTCAGGATCGGTTTTATGAGCATTGGATTTTTGTTATATTATCAACTTTATGAATAGCCTCTTAGCAGGATGCAATGAATGGCGTACTAAAATTTTGTGTGCTACGTACTGCAAGTTGTGAGGTTGACTAATGAAGAAAAGTAAAATTAATGCTCGATAGATTTTTAACGGTCACGATCACATTCATTCGAAACTGCCAAATTTCGATGTTGAGTAACATTGAAGAATTTCAAAACGTAAAACTGTTCATCTGCTGATAGAATAATTTTGACGGTTAATCCTCCTAGAAGTAATTATAGAGAAGAATTACTCTTCAAGCAAATTTGGGTCTAGACTTAATGTCTCCAGCAAAGTTTTCGAAAGTGCTATTTCAAACAACTTTGTCAAAGACATAAATATCCCACATATTCAGAGTATCGAAATATAGTAGTAGAAAACTGTTACAATAAGCTATTCTGAAATTACTGTATTTGATAAATCTCTTCTGCTGTAATAAAATAATAAATTCACATTGCGTTCAAGGTGCCTTTGAAGCTTACAAAAAAAATAAGGGAACTGGATTTAAAACAAATAATTCCCAGATATTAAAAGGACTCAAAAACACAAAGAGTGATTCCATTTTCAGGAGCTAGCATCAAGTCGGCGCTAGCTTAGTCCGCCCACCAAGTTAGTGTCGGATTCTGATGAGATGAAGTCGAAACGCAAGTTTCAGTTCCATCCATCCATAATTTAGTTATAGGTTTTGTGTTCTCAACTCGCAATGATTGTTTCAAACAATTTTATCCCTAGCGCCGAAAAAATTAGTTTTCACCTAAATTTTTCTTCACTAAAGAGAAATATAGCATGCCCAGTCCATTTAAATCCCTATATGTTGAATTCATGTAGCCTTCACATTTTCAACAAAATTGTTTGAAATGACATTATCAAAAACTTTGCTGAAGGCACCATGTCTCTTAATATTTTTGAAAAATTAATTCACCACACGGAAACGAAAAACTACCTAAAATTGAGTTCTTTTGACTCAATCTCGTGGTATCGTGGGGGAACTTAAAATTAGGTAAACCGTGTTGAAGGTAGTTTCCATTTAACCACGGCAAAAATTACAACTCATTGATAGGTTTTTTATACTCAAATTTATGTTGAATTTACCTAATTTTGAGTATATCCCAAACAACTCAAAAGTACCTTCCTCCACTGAAGACCCCGACTGAGTCGAATCTCTCGTTTTGTTTTTGACAACACTAATAAGTGCGAAAGCGACGCACAACTCAAAAGTAAGTTAAAAGAACTTATTCTGCAGGTTGTTTTATTTAACCGTGCATAATTACCTCTATAAGAAGTAATCACTAAAGTTTCTATATCAAAGCAGGCGCTGTTTTATGTTGATAACTACCCGAAGTTGTCAAACCTTCAAAATCAAGGATTATTATATTAGGTGATCTTGAACGTTGAAATTTTTTTAGATCATTTATCCCACTTTAAAAGATCGCAATTTTTGACTTCATTGACATATTATACAAGAAAATAATCTATAGAGGTTTGAAAACTGTTCCATGTTGATCCTTCTTGTTTGTAGACTGGAATGACGTCTGTGAGACTACTTATGTTTTTGAGTTTTCAATAATTTATCAAATCATATTAAATTTTAAGATTTTTTCAAAAAATTTGCGATTTTCATGAAAACCCCCTCCAAACCAAATTTCTGGCTACGCCACTGGGGAGTGCTATTACAAACCACTTTGTTGAAAACATGAAGGCTCCATGTGTTCAAGGTATTAACATATTTTAGGCTATTTCTATTTAATTTTAAATTAAATTATTATGATTTTACTGTTTATGATACATCTTATTAATTATAAACGATAAAATTTACGTTTCATCCAAAGCTTGAGTTTGTAAAGCTAACAATAGAAAGTTATTTTAGAAAAAAAACTAGATTAAGGAACACTTCGTAAATATTATTTTATAACTCGATATACTCCATATACATAGTATTCATGCCTACAATAAAGTTGCTTTAAATGAAAGTCTCAACTAATTCGCTACAGACAGGAACTCTGTTACAATTCTTTGGAAAACTGATTCTCCATAACTTTAAAACTTCAAAGATGGCGGTTTCGTAATTATACCAATTTCTTTCAATTGCATCCAGATACTGATTTTTACGAAGCTTTAAACAATAAACGAACCGAAAGTTCTTTTCATTATTCCACAAAATATTAACAAAATTTATTTTCGTCCGAAAGAAAAATCCGTGTGATTCCAAAAATAATGGCCCGTTTTCGGGATAATATGTTGCTTATAAACATGGGAATAGGGCAACTCGTGCTTTGGGTGAATTTGTCATCAGAAATTCCGTAATTATTTGCGACTCTATAGCCGCTAGTATGCTATGTACAATATTTGACAATTAAATCAATTTGTCGAATGATCGACTAATTTGTGTAGAGATATGACCAAATATTGACCGATTTTACAGTCGGTGAACAAATGATCAAACAGTGTACTAGCAGTTTAGGTAAAAATCATGTTTTTTCGTATAATCAAAAAACAAACCAAATTTTGGAGGATCAATTACCCGCACGTGCTGGGACCGCAGGTGCAAACTGACCGCAAAGCCCACTGACCATTTATTGCTGAACAGATCACGATTGATGAACGTGGCGCAGGACGTACCTACTGTGGTGGGATAAATGAAAAATCGTGCCTTACCAATAATCATTTGGCAAACATCGTGCTTATCGGCGAAACCGCAACCACTAAGCCCAGGCGCATCGTGGTCCTACCATTGAAGGAAGACCGATGTTTCTTTGCGTCAATGTTCCGCACCGTCGCCGTACGGCAGGGTTCAAACTCTTCAACACTTGGGAAGTTAGCGTAGGTACCTCATAAGGCACGTGGTAACTTAGCGACCGTGCGGCCACACCGTCGCGCTTCACTTCATACGAACCCAGCCGACTGCCTCTTTGCACGAGCGTTGGCTCCAGAGCAAATAAGCAATTTAATGCAATATAAATTAGTTTATGGATTACTTACGAATGTGCGCCACGGAGGAAGGAGGCAGCCTCAGCTCAGACGCAATTCGAACTTGCGGCCTTTTTGTTGCTCTTTGCTTTCGGTTATTACTTTATTGCCTACTGGTAGATGGTTATTTGCTTTATTTTTGCCACTTGAGCCGCGTCGTCACTTTGTCAGTTCAGTTACGGGTTACGGGGCTCTAACGACGCGTCAGACAGCCGGCGCTTTTCTCAAGTGTTGTTTCCGTTTTTCCTCACAACGAGACGATTCATTTTACAGTTTCAAACGAGTGTGCTTGCTAAGGTTTTGTTGATTTTTAACGAAGTGGGTTGCAATCACCACGTGAACTAGTTGAAGGAAATTTGTTCAAATAAGCTGTGATGTTTATTAACTAGTGGATTTCTTTACTACAGTTCCCCTAAAATGTTTCAATTATCCTCTTTACACTAAACTAACGACTTAAAAACATCCACGGTTTAGCTATTCTAAAGAAACTGTATAATGCTTGATATTTTCACTGCGAGAAAGGCTTAAACACTTTGATTTTTATCATCTGATTGATGAATCATCTTCGCATATTACTGCTAAGAAGAAGAAGAAGGGATATTTCACCTTTCAGATAAATAATATTATTTCATGCTTTCGGATGTTCCATTTTGGTATCTCTATTTCTGACACGTTACATTCATGGTACTGCGCAACAGTTTGTGTTCCAGGTTCTTTAAATTAGAAATTCTCGGTTTCGGATCAGGTCGGGTATTTTCATATATAAAATTATTGGGCTCCTGCTAGGTTTGAGAATTTCAATTATAAATTATTGGCGTTGGAGTTTTCAATTTGAAGTTCTCGGAATCGTCTTTAAAAAAGAAAGGAAAACATGTCTTCATTTCATAGCGGTACATGAAGCTCTTTGAGGTAATCCATATACCACGTGGACAATTTTAGGGAGGGTAGGGCTTACGACAAAGTCCACGTTTGTTCACGTGGACTCTTTATTATATTTGATTCCTTATTAATAGGGAGACCTGGGGTTATTAAAACCGTGGGGATAATTCGGACTCCCTCGACTTCCAAAAAAATCCTAAGACTTTCTGACTATCGTACATACTTGTAGAATCGCTATTCTAAAACATTAATTTTGACAGCTGAATCTAATTTTTTGCTTTTGTTAAAAAGGAGATACAACGTGTTTCATTTTTGCCATCCTCCAAACAAAAATCATTATGATACTAAAATTGTGATTAAAGCAACAAATAACAGTAAAAAAAATAACAGATAATAACCAATTCCATCAACCACCGTTCAGCGGCTACGCATACGATTGCATACGCCACAGCAACGAAAATACGCGCCAATCGACAGCTGTCACTAGCCAGGTTAAGGTTTTGTAACGCAATTAATTTTTTTGGCTTCTTAAGGAGTTTAATAAATAATAATAAATATTTCATAGGTAGACATAATTCCATTGTAAAAAAAACTATGAAAATGACGGTCTGAATTGCCTCGTAGGGAAGTCCGAATTACCTCCACATTGTAAAAGAATGAAAAAACGAAGTTTTGCGAATCGTCGCCTAGAGCTGCCAAGGAGTGGTGAGAATGAACTCTTATGGTAGCAAAAGGTAGCTGAGGTTTCAAACTAACAAGTAGTACATTTGGCCGATATTTTTTTCACATCTATCCACCTAAAAGGGCGATTTGCTTAGGTAGGTCCGAATAGCTCTGAGTTATTATTTGAAAAGGTATCTCTTCATTTAGAGAGGAATACATCTATTTTTAAACTTCTTTTTGAACCATTAGGTTTCACAAAAACATCCGTTTCTCGTACTATTTTCAATGTTGATACATTTATTACCAATAATTGTTTATCACATTTATTCACAGTGTTTTTAAAATTGGATGAGTACTGTAATTTACTCATCACAGTCACGGACGCTTCACTATTAACCTCCATGTCGACCGATTTCTTTTCAATTTTACATTTAATTTAACCAGGGGTATTTACAGAATTAATGGACTCGACATGCATGTAATCAAAAAATTCGATACCTGCTTCTTCTTCTGCGTCGGATTCATTTCTCGTATCCGTAGCCATTGTGTTCAATAGCTCACTCAGATGTCTGCGCTTGGTCTAGGCCTGAACGGATCCACTACGTTCACTATATCGCTTTTCAAATTTCGTAAAGTAAAAGATTATGATCCCCATAAGTACAAAACTCTGCTTGAAGTTTAACCGTTAATATGAAGTCGTCTATTGTTTCATCTAATTACTGTTTTTCTGACGGAATTTGAATCGTTGAATTAAATCTGATTCTATTTTATCTAATCTCAGCTTTAGGGTAATTTCGGGAGAGATGCCGCGTCAGGAGAGATGCCAAACAAAAGTTATATAAGTACATTGTTGGAAGAAACAACGAAAAACTGCTTTTAAGGAACCCCTACCAATATATCGCTCGTACACACATATAAATAAACAGTACCCTTAATTAAGTTTCTCCAACTAAACCGTTACACAAGGTTGCAAAAATAAAATATTTTTAAAATATTGAATAAAAAAATGTTTCTAGAAATGGTATTACCCCCTTAAGAAAAATGAAGGTGCTGGCCGATTTATAGGTGTAATCAAAAACAGCAATGATAGCTAAAAATACTTTTTTTTCTCGATTACTGTATTTTATATAGCAAAACTTTCTGAGAACGAGTTTCAGAGAATGAATATTTATGCGTGAAAAAATATACACTGAAAAAAAAATTGTGTCATTTTGCACAAAAACAAAAATTTGTGTTAAAAATTTAGATTGTAAATAAACTCATTTTTTTCTAATTTTTTTATATTTTGTCAATAAAAACCTCAAGAGAAACGAAACATTTTGAATGTGATTGTATGATGGAGCACTTATCAGTAAAAAAGTTTTTCTAACAATAACTTTATACATGTTTTTAAATTTCATGCTAATTGACATACAAAACTGTAATTTTATTACAGAATATAAGTCTAACTCTCATTTTAAATCAAAATGTATTTAACAAAAATCTTCCAAAATGCAATAGTTTTAGAGATATTTGGAATTTTGTTCCAACAAAGACAGTTAATTCGTGTGATTATGCTCTTTTTAATAGTTATTCGCGTTACCCAATTATAAAATGTCAAAAATAAAATGTTTATCGTTTTAAAGACGTAAAATAAACTTTTTAAGTGTATTTGGATTATGGAGAAGCTTTCAACAAAAAAAAAATTCCTATCAACTTTTGACATATTTTTATAATTTTTACTATTTGCAGTCAAAAATACAATTTTCTTTTTGAATATGATTCTAAATGCTATTTTAAATCAAAATGCTAATAACAAAAATTTTCTGAAATGTAGTAATTCTCGAGATATTTCAAATTTCTATGGGTCTATGATTAAACTAAATAGTTCGATCATATTTTGGTTGTTTTCGTATAGCTTTCAAATGGTTTACAATATCACCTTGATGTCAAAGAGAAAGTTACAGGAAATGTTATGGGCCTTATGAAAAACTTATGATTATTGATGGAGAAACGCGAATAACTTCTGAAAAGGTTCTAAGAAAACAAAAGAATTGTTAAAACGAAATTTGAAATATCTCGAGAACTACTACATTTCAGGGCATTTTGATTTAAAGTAGCGCTTAAAATCATATTCAAAAAGAAAATTGTATTTTTTACTGCAAATAGTAAGAATTATAAAAATATGTCAAAAGTTGCTGTTAGGAAAACTTTTTAATTGAAAGCTTCTCCATGACCCAAATACACTTAAAAGTTTCTTTTGCGTCTTTAAAACGATAAGCATTAGCTTTTTGACATTTTATGATGGGGTAACGCGAATAACTTTTTAAAAGGGCATAATCACACGAATTAACTGTTTTTGTTGGAACAAAATTCCAAATATCTCGAAAACTATTGCATTTTGAAAGACTTTTGTTAAATACATTTTGATTTAAAATAAGACTTAGAATTATATTCTGTAATTAAATTACAGTTTTTTTTTATCTACCATATGCTGAGTTTTTTTTAGTATGAAATTTAAAAACATGTATAAAGTTATTGTTAGAAAAACTTTTTGCCGATATGTTCTCCATCATACATTCAAAATATTTCTTTTCTCCTTAGGTTTTTGTTTTTAAAATATAAAAAATTAGAAAAAATGGTTTTTTTTTTGCAATTTATAATTTTTAACTTAATTTTTGTTTTTGTGAAAAATGACAGAACATTTTTTTCAGTGTATATTTGTTTCGCACATAAATATTCATTCCCTGAAACTCGTTCTGGGAATGTTTTGCTGTATAAAATACAGTAATCGAACAAAAAAAATGAAATTAATGCACGTACAAATGTTGAGGCCTTGTGAAAAATTGCTCTTGTATCAAAATATTGCAATTGTCAGAGAAAATAATGGAGATTCATAAACCGAACACAACTTCAAAGTTTCGTTCGAATCGACGATGGTCATATTTTGTGGTCGGCCGGTTTCTCATGGAATTTCTCTATAGTACCACGTAGGGGCAAAAATGTGATCCTGTCGCATTGTAAAACTAAAGTTATTCAACATTATAAATAAAAAAAAAATAAATAAAAATTTGTTCTGAGGCCCCCGACAGAATATTTTACATTTGGTTGCAAATGAAAGGGCGAAGCCAATTCTATTACATACTGAAGTTTTAGAGATGCCGATTATTTTCGAATAAAATTGTTCTACCAAACACACCGTGATAGTAGATCTGATGAGGCAACTTATAAAATCGTACTAGTCTCGTGGCTTTGAATATGTTATTGTCCTGAAAAAAATCAAACTAAAAAATGTTTTTTCAATAGTTTCGGACTTAGAAATGAAAAAAAGATTAATATATAAAAACACAGTAATAATCTGCATAATAAAATGCCATAAACCGCATACCCTTAAAGATTCCTATTATTACTAAAAATATAGAAAGTAGTGAGTTACACCATTGCATCGCGACTTTTTTTGCGCACAGTACATAACAAAACGGAATACCAAGGGAACAGGAGCTTTCAACGAAATACGTCATTGATAGTGTCTCATTATTGTCGTATTATGTAATATAGATTTTTTGTTCGAATTGAAATTCCAAAGGTAGCGTGGTGATTAAATTTCACCTGACGTTGTAGAGCAACAAAAGAAGCAGAAAACAAATTTCTAAAGCAAATTGGACGCAAAAAGATCGCACAATAATTGTTATCCTTATAATGGTGTTCGAACTGCAGCCTGCATAATTGGTCTGACATCAGCGACATCAATTTTGAGTTTGTAAGTTCGTCGGTAGCCTAGGCGACGCTGCAGTAATAATAATTGGTTCCAATAATGATCGAAAGTTGGGTGTAATTATCGGGGCGCAGGTTCAAAAATTAGCCCCGTGACTTGCCGGTAAATGTAGCTGATAAATATTTGAGACCGTCGCGGCTCTGTCATTTTTTCTTCCTTTAGCACGTGTTGTTACTGAAAGCCAATGTGGTATAGACCATGGTAGCAGAGCGACACGTGCGTTTAATGTCCTTTAATTTATTATTTATGGTCTCCCGGAACAGAGTGAGACAGCGAACGTGTTCAACCACAACAGCCGGGACAAAATTCTCGCTCATTTCATATCAACATACACACACGCTCGTCTGTAAGCACCAGGCTAAGGATGAAAGATAAATACCGACGAAAAACCTACCGAAGAAAGAGAAAAAGCGGAAACATCTGTTCCGTTTTTCGTTCCAGAATAGTAGAAATCGAGAGACAAACTGAACATTTTTACAGAACAAAACCGTCTGGTTCGATGGAATTTCGACCACATCTCACGTCGGTGTTGATGACTCTTGAGTTGAGACAAGAAGAGAAATCGTTGCAATTATGACCAATGCCAGTCTACCATATGCTGAGTTTACGTTTACGGAAATGTCGCAATAAATGTCTGAAAATGCATAAGCTGCGAAAAGTAACAAGTAACAAGTAACAAGTAACAAGTAACAAGTAACAAGTAACAAGTAACAAGTAACAAGTAACAAGTAACAAGTAACAAGTAACAAGTAACAAGTAACAAGTAACAAGTAACAAGTAACAAGTAACAAGTAACAAGTAACAAGTAACAAGTAACAAGTAACAAGTAACAAGTAACAAGTAACAAGTAACAAGTAACAAGTAACAAGTAACAAGTAACAAGTAACAAGTAACAAGTAACAAGTAACAAGTAACAAGTAACAAGTAACAAGTAACAAGTAACAAGTAACAAGTAACAAGTAACAAGTAACAAGTAACAAGTAACAAGTAACAAGTAACAAGTAACAAGTAACAAGTAACAAGTAACAAGTAACAAGTAACAAGTAACAAGTAACAAGTAACAAGTAACAAGTAACAAGTAACAAGTAACAAGTAACAAGTAACAAGTAACAAGTAACAAGTAACAAGTAACAAGTAACAAGTAACAAGTAACAAGTAACAAGTAACAAGTAACAAGTAACAAGTAACAAGTAACAAGTAACAAGTAACAAGTAACAAGTAACAAGTAACAAGTAACAAGTAACAAGTAACAAGTAACAAGTAACAAGTAACAAGTAACAAGTAACAAGTAACAAGTAACAAGTAACAAGTAACAAGTAACAAGTAACAAGTAACAAGTAACAAGTAACAAGTAACAAGTAACAAGTAACAAGTAACAAGTAACAAGTAACAAGTAACAAGTAACAAGTAACAAGTAACAAGTAACAAGTAACAAGTAACAAGTAACAAGTAACAAGTAACAAGTAACAAGTAACAAGTAACAAGTAACAAGTAACAAGTAACAAGTAACAAGTAACAAGTAACAAGTAACAAGTAACAAGTAACAAGTAACAAGTAACAAGTAACAAGTAACAAGTAACAAGTAACAAGTAACAAGTAACAAGTAACAAGTAACAAGTAACAAGTAACAAGTAACAAGTAACAAGTAACAAGTAACAAGTAACAAGTAACAAGTAACAAGTAACAAGTAACAAGTAACAAGTAACAAGTAACAAGTAACAAGTAACAAGTAACAAGTAACAAGTAACAAGTAAGAAGTAACAAGTAACAAGTAACAAGTAACAAGTAACAGGTAACAAGTAACAAGTAACAAGTAACAAGTAACAAGTAACAAGTAACAAGTAACAAGTAACAAGTAACAAGTAACAGGTAACAAGTAACAAGTAACAAGTAACAAGTAACAAGTAATAAGTAACAAGTATCAATTAACATTGTCAAAATGATAATTACATATAGCATGTAAGTGGCAAGCAGTAACGATGCCGATCTATTCAACTTCACAGTCTATACTGTAGCGATTTAACACCATTTAGCAATATAAAGAGGTCGGATAGGCATTTGTCATACCCGCCCTTCCGGAGTAGCAGATGTTGCTCGGATCGTATTTGTTCTCGGATACTTCCTGTGTACCGCCACCAGTGCGCGTCAGCCAATTCCAACGTACGACCGCTTCCTTTGATTATCAACAAGTTTGATTCGGCTCGGATGCAAGCTAAACAAACAGATACCAGGGTTTCATCAGATCTATAGAAAAAGAGGTTGCAAAAAAGGGATCAAAACCGTAACCAATGTAATTTCTACACCTTCGCCCTTCTATCAATGAGCAGAAGCGGACTCACCGAGAACTGAATGCACAAAGTTCTCGATGAGCGGTCTTCGACAATAATCCTGTTAAATGGTGCCATATGATGATCGACCTGTAACTCGGTTGGAAGAAGGTGAGTTTTAATGACGGAAAATGAATGCGACTGTAGCAATAAATAATGTAGCTTCTTTTTTGATTCGGACGGAAATTCATTGGACGTGGGTAGTGGAAACATCATGAAATAAGTTGGTACCCCACTAAATGTATATACTAGGTGGTATATACGGACCGGTACAACAACGGGTAATCGGTTAATGATTGATTACAGTTCTTTAGAATCGAGAATCTCTAGTGTTATCAACAAATTAACTTATCGAATATATGTTGCAACGTAACACTATATACTACATGCGTAATGTTGTGTGATCAAAATAACACCTGCGTGAAAAATATATCATACTAAGGATTTCATTCTTTCTTTGCTATCTCTACTGGCCGGAAGCATGGTGCAGTATGCGTTTTTGGTGATACATACTCATTTCCTGACCACCTTTCTGGCATGTGCTAACGAAGAGCCGGCGGCACATCTTGTACGTTTTACGGTTCATTGGAAACAAGTTTGTAGGATAGAAACCCGACAGCAAAACGCCTATTTGTGTATAAGTATGCAGTTGGATTAGGAAATTGGTGTGTGGTGCGGTTTCCAGTTACATAGCTTCCAGACAGTCAGTTGGCATTGTTTTGGGATTGCTTACAGGAAAAGTCATGTTCTTCCATGTCGCGACCTTTCTTCTCATTGCAGAGGGAAATCTCTAATTATAGAAAAAGTGCTTCTGGACTTCCAATAGAAACACCCAGGGATTGGTTCCTCTTTTGGATAAGTTTAGGGAACACACCGGGCTCAGTGCGGTGAAAAATTGATTGTGGTGACAGAGATACTAGTGTGATGTTATGGTAGGAGATAATTAGGTAAATTTAAAAGAAAAATAAAGTTAATAGATTGCTACGGGAAGTGGCAGTGTCATTTGACAAATCACTCACATAGATGTTAACAGTTCACAAAATTATGTTATATGGTAATTATCGGCCTTCTTCCCAACTGTATGCAGCTGGCGCCTGCAGGCAAATAAAATGTCATGAGATATTTGCACCCTATCCACGAAATTCTCATACACTTTTTTCAAGTCATTGTTGTCATGTATACACAACACATATATTGTCTATGTATTGATGACATGTTGTACTATTATCGATTGATGGCACTGACACTGCCCGGTGTCAATAGAACACTGTTTTGCACTGGCCCGGTGTCAATAGAACAGTCCAGTGCAAATCGAGTGCAGTTTTTTTGAATGTGTGCGTATAATCGCGTGAGCTGTCATTTTACCAGTCGATTTTCACCTAAATTTAGGTGTTCAGAAGAAGTTTTTTCACCGTAGGCTGTAAAAATATTTGTCCAGTGTGTGCTTTTCACTTTAAGAAGTTTTGCGGTCGAATGATGGTGTTTCTGGCAATTTTAGTTACAGATCTGAAGGGTAATGTCATATGAAGCCAACTTCGAACTAATGTCGTTTTTCATTGAAAAACACCGGGGCAGTAGATTGCACTGGTTTTGCACTTTCTAGCAGAAGTGGGAATGAAACACGTCTAGTTGCCTGCTCTTCTGCTAGAAAATGCAACACCAGTGCAATCCACCGCCCCGGGGTTTTTCAATGAAAAACGCCATAAGTTGTAAGCACGTTTTCAAGTGTTTTTTGTTTGGACTGCTCGGAGTGAAATTGATCATTTTTACATGAAGCACATGAAGAACCGTGATCGGGAGCAATGGTAGCAAAACGAGTATATCCACCACGGTTCGAATGATAATACTGATACATATGCTAACAGTGGTCAAATAGTCGAAATGATCCGGATTGTAACCGAATGTACTTCAGACTTTCAAGACGCTCGGTCTGCCAACACGCATTCCGCATACGTGTCACCCTTGATTGGACAAGCAAACTAAAGCCTGCCCAAAACCAACTATCTCATTCAAGATTTTGGCGGGCTTTGATGGTATCTCCGCCGAGTTTTTAGCACACTGAAAGAATATATTCTTAAACAGTTACTACAGTCGTGATTCGCTGGTTGTACACTTTTTAATTGGACCGCTTTTTAGTTGGACCACCGCTAGTTGGACAATCGTCCAACTAAAAACCTGTTTTAATCCACCTAGCGGTGCAATTGTGCCTTTCTCATTTCTCTAAACTATGGCACGGAGGCTTTTTATGTTCAACATAATTGTGGAAATGTCCATTACATTCTTAGTACACTTTGCACTTATACACAATGGCATGCCAGCCACGAACTTGATGAGCTACGTATCGACGGTGAAACACTTGAAACAAAAAAATATCATACTCCATTAGCCTAATCAGCATTAGATCAATGTTATCTGCTTGCTAACTCATTTTGTCATGCGGGGGTGGGTATGTGAGGAGGGCGAAAGTCCCATGAACGAACGACTCCCCAGCTTAAATTGGTATGCTTTGTAATATAGTGGTGGTTTAAAGATGATGGGGTTGAAAGGGAGGGGTATGAGGTGGTGGTCTGAGGGGTGATTTAAGGAGATTTTTAAAGGATGGGAGTGAACTGTAGAGGGGGGGGGTGTAACCCCTCTCCGTAAACCATCAACTACACCCCTGTTAAAATCCAGAAACCTTATGAGAGTCGAAAAAAAAATTTGGCCGGGATTAGGTTGACGTTTTTCAGAGTGATTGCATAACCTTTCTATATGAGAAAGGCACAAATGTGCCAAAATCCAAAAAAGTGAACCGTCGTCAAATTTTTTTTCCAGTTTGCATCAAATCTCGACGTTTCATGCACCTTGAACACATTAACATCAAAAATAAAAATTCTATTTTTAATTTTTCCTATAGTTTATATCAGAAATTTCTGCGTGGCCGCACTCTGAAACCCGTAATTCCGGAACCAGAATTCCGATCGATCCAAAATTCAATAGCAGCTGATGGGAAGGTTGCACCTTTCATTTGAGACTAAGTTTGAGCAAATCGGTCCAGCCATCTCTGAGAAAAATTAGTGACATTATTTGACACATACGCACATACATACACACACACACACATACACACATACATTAGGGTGGGACAAAAAATAGATTCCAGCTCCGAGCTACTTTTTGGGTACCATTTGGGTTCTAGAATATCTGTGCAAATTCTTAGCTTGATCCCTGAAACTATATTTTTGCGCCCACCATTTAAAGTTTACATGGGATTTTATATGGGAAAATTACCTTTCACAAAATAATTCCTCCAGGAGTCGCCCATTGCTTCTTAAAAATAAACCGTTATGTGGCTTTTGTAGGAAATTTAACACAGAAACAAAGTCTCGAAAACTACGAAACGATCTGACGCTTGAGAAGAAAGTTATTAAGCTGAAACCAATTGATGCTCTGACGATCGATAAAATATTCACTGTTTCTAGCACCACTGTTGTTGGTTGTCCAATTATATGCAATTTTGTTTTGATCTTCTCTTAATGTCTCCAAATCATTTTTCTATACTGTCTGGCCACTTCGCAAGAGTTTTCAGGGATAAATTGAGTCTTCTTTTGTACATAATAAGAGAAAATTAAAGATTTTGTATATAATTCGACCGTCAGCAGCAGTGATGCTATGAAAAGTAAAATTTTCATTAATCTTCAGGGCATCAATCGGTTTTTGCTTAATAACTTTTTCCACAAGCATCAGATCGTTTCGTGGTCTTCTCGACTTTGTTTCCTTGACAAATTTCCTATAAAAATCATACATCTATTTATTTTTAGGAGGTAACGGGTGACTCTTGGAAGAATTAATTTGCAAAAGACGTTTTCCCCATACGAAATCCCATGTAAACTTTAAACAGTGGGCGCAAAAATATAGTTTCACCGATCGAACTAAAAATTTGCAGAGTTGTTCTGGGAGCTAAATGGGACCCAAAAAGTTACTCGGAGCGAAATTTTTTTTTTCATATAACCATATATATATACAGACTTTTTCCGATCTCGACGAACTGAGTCGAATGGGATATGACACTCGGCCCTCCGGGCCGGGATTAGGTTGACGTTTTTCAGAGTGATTGCATAACCTTTCTATATGAGAAAGGCAAAAACATCTGACCGTCAAAATATCATGTCAAATTGACTTTTACAATCTATCTAACAATCTTTTAACTTACTAATGTCTTCTTTGGAGAGCTTTTGACATTTGTTAGTCGGTCCAACTAGCGAATTAAATTCGTTAGTTGGACATAGGATGTGGCCCAACCAACGAATCACGACTGTAATTGGTTTCGTACAGTCAATTTTCATGAAATATATGAATTTTTCGTACATATGATGAATCATTCGTAGTTCTATTGAAACTCTTTTATTTTTAATTACGAATTTTTCGTAAAAACCACGAAAAGGCTGTCGTTGGCTTATTACGAATTGGCTTCATAATATTTACGAGCACCATTCGCCAAACCATCAACGTCAAGGAGCTTCAATAGAGTTAGAATATGATGTCGTTGTTGCTATCAGATAATTGTTGATCATCACGACGGTCAAATAGTCAATAACTGTATTCGTGTCCGCCGGTTTCAGGAAGATTTCCTGAGCCTCTTTTGCATCCAGACCAGTACGGATTCGATCGGATTCAGTCGAGCCATCGCGAACTGTTCGTTGGTTTTATATGAATAAATTTGAGTTTTTCTCTCTTCCGAGATAATGCACAAAGAAACCAGTGGCGTAGCCAGAAATTTGGGGGTGGGTTGACGAAAATAGTTGATTTTTCGACAATGCTTCAATATAATTAAAATTTGCTAAAATAGTGAAAGTCAAGAAACTTTTATATCATAGTTATCTTGCATTTATAAATTCTTGTAAAATCAAAGAATATACACTTTTAAAATGGAATATATGTTCGACAACTTTTCTTACAGTCAACATCACATAATTTCGAAACCATCAACTTCGAAGCTTGGTTGTCAAATGGTGAATACTTCCCAGTGTTCACAAGCTCCAATCTCATGCTTCCCTGTGCGTCTATTAATGATATTCAATCCTCAGGCCGGCATCGACTGGGTACTACCGTCTTCTGCAGTAGAAGCGAAATGAGAAGGTGCGAGTGGGCATGGGCGCTATAACCCTATCGTAGACAGAACTGAATACGTGAGGTGGCCTGCACGGATGTCCTTCAACGAGACAGGAGGTTGTGTCAAACCCAACAAGCCACCCAGAAAACAGCACGTTACGAAGAATCAGGAAGGAAAGGCAGATCGGAACAATCGGCTAAAGCCCACGTAACGAAAAAAGGACTACAATTGGAAGCTTGGCACATCGAACTGCAAGTCACTTTACTTCCCTGGGTTCAAACGAAGCCTATACGATTAGCTGAAAACTCACAATTTCAAAGCTGTAGCATTGTATGAACTTTTCTTGGCGGGACAGAATGTGTGGAAAAGCGGGCATCGAGCGGTTACATTCTACTAGAGCGATGGCACAACCAGGGTCGACGGAAAGCGTGCGTAGTATAAGTAGTACTACCCACTCGAAAATAACCGAGTGGGTAATTACCCACTCGAAATTTTGAACCATTTCAAAAAATTTAGATGCGCAACGCATGTATCTCGCACTTCACATATCTGAAAACATCGATGTACCACAATTCCATTTGCATAAACGAACGTGATTTAATGTGAATGTAATGTAAACGTGTGCATTGCGAAAAGGGAAAAAATCCTTACTAATGGACCCCTAACCCTATGCTTTCTACCCACTCGGGCGTAAAGTGTTTCGCCGCCCCTGGGCACAACAAACGAGTGGGGAATCAGCTTCGTAGTACTGAGCAAGATGCGCCAACGCGTAATCAAGTAGCAGACGGTCAGCGAAAGGATGTGTGTGAATCAAAGGCCTTTTCTATAACTACAGCATCGTCAACGTGCACTGCCCTCTCAAAGTGAAACCCGAGAAGATGCATTTTACGCGCATTTGGAACCGCGGCAGAATCAGCGACATGAAGGCCACCCTTGAGATCACCTGATTAACAAACTGAGAACCAAATCGACCACGTTCTAATGAACGGAAATTTCTGCTCCGACAATACAAATGTTCGCACCTTCCGCAGTGCGAATATAGATTCGGAATCGCCTACAGGAAGATCGGGATACCGAGGCGATGGAGTATCTGTACAGAGTTACAAAAATTCTGCGAGAAGGAAAATCGCTTGAGCAAAGGCTATGTACCACAGGACGACATATGAAGAGATATAATGGAGACCTTCTCACGACCGAGTGTGAGCTGATCAATAAGTGGAGGGATTGCTGCAACTAGTTATCACATTGCTGAGATGTTCTCCCAAATTCTTTGTCGCCGCCAATCACTGTGAGCAAGCGAGTTCGTTGAGAAAGTTGGAATGCAATGCCCAAATGCGGATTTCCGGACAAACGACAATAGATCGAGTGATGTGTGATGAGTATTATGGCGTTTTCGTTTGAACCCGAAACTGAGTCAGGCTCTAACCCCAACCGCTCTCAGTTCTGTTATATACTTTTCTCTCAAACCCAAGGAGGTAGCTGAGGACGAAACCAAACAGGCTTTTCCTCCAGGGATTTTCTCTGCTTTACAGGGTCGGCTCTTAGCACTGATCAAAAGTCCAAAAACACTGATTTTTCACTTTTACTTAACTTTATTTGCTTACGGTGTGTGGTGTAGGTGTGTATGTTGGCCGGCCGGCACTGGGGAGGAATTCGGGGACTCGTCATATGCGATTTCTGGTTCGCTCACTGGGTGGCGGTCGAAGACGGTTGTCGGTTTTCCGCGCTGGGCGGCAGTAGCATGCGGTTGCCGGATGGCTTGCTGGGCTGCAGGAGGCAGAATGGCGGCTTTCTCGTCGGGCTTTTCCACGTGGCCGACGAATCCCGGCAGAAATGTGGTCGTGGCGGGGATTTTGTTCACGAACTATGCTGCCTCGTGGTGACACGAACTATGATCCCAACGTCGCAGGGTATTTCCGGAGTTATCGGTGGGACTTGGCCACACAAACTTCCAGCCGAAACTTAATGGGTCCTGAGGTTAACAATGGAGAAGGTATGAGGGTTTTTGTTGCCATTAGAATGTTGTTCCCAATTAGGTTACCTGACTCGAAATACTCCGAACTCGCAACTTCTTCTCCACTGCACTGTTAGCCACTCATGCAACGTGTGACTAGAAGTGGGAAAACTATCCGATCTCTAGCGTAACTGGCTCAAAAACTTTCTAGTACTTCTGTAGTGCTTGGTGTCTCAAGTGGAAAAGACTGGCTTATACCTAATCCACTACTGGCAAACCCAATTTCATACCTCACCTCCCCCTTTTCCACCTCATTTTCCGCCTTCTTCGTCCCGCATTTCCTAATTCCTTCCGTTAATTCCATATCCAATTCCTCCCGTTTCGATATCTTTGTATGTGTAGTGTGTTATGTGCGTTACATTTATATTTAATTAATTATTTAAATTAACAGTTGGTAAAGGGAGTGGAATCAATATTTTCCTTTCTCAAGCTTAATTTAATGGTTGCATACAATTTTGCTTACAATTTAGATTCACAATTTCTCACAACAGATCAAGACGAACAGTACTATACAATACATACATATAATTTGCTTACTACCTATCGTTCGCTCGGAATCAGATCCTAGGGAAAGCATCCCAAACGGTAACAGTTCATACACTTTGACAGCAGTTGGGGTTAGAAACTGACTCAGTTTCGCTTCAAGCAAAAACGACATTAGGGGTACTTTCGATACCAAAGATACCGTCAAACGGGGTAACTTGCAACAGCGGGGTAACTTGCAACACTTCAACATATTTCTGTTCAGATTAATTTAACAACGCTAATGTTGTTAAAAGATAATCATGTACTAACTGTCATTATTTTCGGTTTCTTTAGCGCTACAAGGTAATCTTCTGTATTTCGAGATATTTCAATAAAAAAGAAGCCGGAATTTTGTGCTTTGCTCAGCTTCAATGGTAAGAGCACATCATTTGTATATCTTACGTAAAGATCGAGTATACAATAACAAACGTTACTGTTTGATACATGTTTGTATACCCTCTCAAATATACGCAAGATAACGATTTAACTATGCTAACTACCCATGTGTGATAATATGCAACAGTATTTTGTCTTATTACTATTATGCTTCTAGCCATCTGGCTGATTAAGCGTTTTAAATAACAGTCTGTATAGCATTTTGAATCAAATTTTAATGGATTAACCTAAACCTAGAATATGAAAATGCTCCTTAAATACAGAACAGTACCAGGAAGTAGTCTTTGCGTGAACTTGCTTCTCTAGCAGTACTAGAAAACGCTCAATTTCTGTCTTCTTATACTCAACTGGATTTTTCTAGCATTTATAATAGTCCGATTGCATGGAAAAGATAGTCGTCGGCAGTGTACATTAATAGGTTTTATCTATTTTCAATAATATTTTAAGACAACAAAGATATAGTATGCCTTAGTTCTCGCCGTTCACTGAAACTATCCCTGGCAGCACTGTTCCTGTGGAATCTAATCACGGTTATTGCGATAGAACTGAAGTTATATAGTTCTATGGATAATACTTGTTACTTACTAGTTCTGAAATGAAGGGTCAAAACCCTGATAGCTAGCCTTTCCTACGAATTTCTGGAATAAATCGAATGTTACAGCTGTTCAAAAACGTTGTTGTTTGTAAACAATATGGGCATCCAAATTATAGTACATTTGGTCGCTGTTCTTTGTAAATAACATGGGTATCCAAATTATCGTACATTTGGTCAATGTACTAAAGGTAAACAAAAATATACTGCATTAGACTTCAATGAAGTTCATGTGTTGCAAGTTACCCCATATGCGGGGTTACTTGCAACAGACATAATTTTTGGCCATCCTGGAAACAGGGAATGATGCTTTGATTTGATAAGTACCATTTAGTCTCCTCTTTGGTCATATTATGGTCTTCAATACTCCCATTAGCGCTTGTGCATATTGAAATTGTTCTAAAGTTTCAGCATTTTTAGTAATACCGCTTTCAAGTTGAAAACTGTTGCAAGTAACGGTATTTGACGGTAAGCAAATACTCATAAAAACTGATCCTAACCTACTAGAGGCCAACGAAAAACGTCATTTTCATCAGTTTCAATGTGGATGTTTTCATGCAGGTATTTTATTTGATATTGACATGATTTGTCAACAATAAGATTTTCACTAAGAGATCAGTTACAAGATTCGATTCCCACAATTTAACAAAATAATGAACAATTAATACTAAGAGTCTATCCGATCTCGCCGCACAACCTGCCATTGCGTCTTTTTTGTGTCGGAGAAATATTTGCATTCAAGTCAACTGTATCATGGGGGTCATTCATATCTTCGCGATCAGGTATTGTTCCTAACTTCTTATCCTTTCGGGTCACGAGCGTGAATCCTCCGGCATTGCTAGTAGCTCCCGCATTTATGGTATTAGCTGTTCTTCTTCTTCCTCCAATTCTGTTTATTTTCCGTCGGCCTATTTCCGCTACGAGGCCAAACACCGACGCCAGAGAGGTGACACACTCTCCTCCTACTATCTGGATTGGATATCGACCCATCAACTCATGGACCGGGGACCAACGGCTTTACTTCCCTTCCGAAGGAAGGCGTGACCTCAGATTTTTCTCACCTCTGAAAAATCTCAACGACCTCGACTGGGATTGAACCCAGACCAACTGGGGTGGGTGGCGGTCACGCTTACCACCCAACCATCGGCGCCGTCAGGTATTAGCTGTTGAGTTTGTGGTATTTGACGCGGCTTTCGCAGTTGTCATTATTGCTCTAACAGCAGCCACAAATTTGGCCGCTGTTTGTGGCTCAGGGAAAGATATTGGAGGCTGAGTGTTGGCATTTCTCTGTAGATGAGCTTTTCTTAGCGATTTCTTGGCAAGGTCGTCCGTAATGTGCCGTTTGTTCACAGACCTGTCACTTTTTAGTTTGTCCTTAATATGTACATAGAGTTCGTTGTATAATTGTATCACCCTCTTCTGTTTTGTACTGCAGGGTAAGGCAGGAGGTAATGGATTGGTCTACCCGTATTCTCACCCAAGGATGCAAAATTCCTACCTTTCCTACGGCTGTAATTTTTCTACCTACATTCTCCTTTCTCATACAACGCTGCTGTCGCTCGCTAGTGCAGGACGCCCAGCGCTGTACGGCAGCCTGTAAGCAAAGCAGTAACATGACAAAAATACTGCCCCCAGTACTGCCACCAGACGCGAGCGGTACAGCTTCTCTTTCCTTATTTTACCTTTTATTAATATTTTCAATCTATTTAATATTTTTAATCACAAATGACGACAATCAAAACGGTTCATTTACGCCACTACCGGCATCAACGCTTTCGTGTGCGGGCCTCTCCCTTTGACTATGCAGAGAAAAGTGTACAAAGCGAGAGAACAAACTTTACTACGCCACACTCTCACCGAGCAGTCGGAGTACAGCAGCAAAACAAAAATGTATTTTACTGCTGTACAGAA
This sequence comes from Topomyia yanbarensis, assembly GCF_030247195.1. NCBI lineage: Eukaryota > Metazoa > Arthropoda > Insecta > Diptera > Culicidae > Topomyia > Topomyia yanbarensis. Next base: position 285,143,078 of record NC_080672.1, read on the forward strand.
AAATGTACTCGGTTTGGCTACCGTTCTGGCAAGAGCAGTAGTGATGCGTCGCTGTAGCGGGCTGTACGGCTTGTGCAAATGTAAATATACCGGAAAAAATGTAGTTTACAGGTACCGTTCGCATCCCTGTTCTCACCACAAAACACTATTTGGAATACCTAGAATGTAGTACCTCCACGAGTCCTCCATAATGGATTCCACTTCTCCGAAATACGACATATATCCTCTAATGGTCACTTTGCAAGTACGTGGTGCCAAATCATGTAATTTAACTTCCACGTTTCTGTTATCCATATATAACGGGATCTTGATTTTAGCGGTGTCACAATCCAGCACGTGTTTCAAGTTGAGTTGCGAAATTGATCTTTTCGCCTGGGTGAATTTACTAAACGTTCTTAGCACGTGGCTGACGTGCTCCAACCGGATGAAGCTGACTTCCGAAAACCGAAGCTGTATTTTCACCTTCAGCAAATTTTTCACATCACCAATACTCGGTCTTATGCGGAAAGACCGGAAGTCAATGGCCACCGTGTCAGCCATTTTGTTGATGAGACTCAGTCATCTTGATAGATCTCCACACAATAATAATAGTAACGGTTCCCTTTGTTCTTCGGACAGTGCACACAAGAAAAAAGCAACTGTTTGTGCTGGCTTGGGTAGCAGCAGAGAGCACACTGGTATTGTGACTGATGGTTTGGTGGTTGAGAATGAAAACACAACTATTGGCAAATAAAATAAGTGCATGGAAATTGACTTACAAACCACTCCTGTGAAACTAACTTAGACACAACTTCGTCAAAATCTTAAACAATTTTTCAGGATGAATTCAGATCGAGTTTCAGTTGTTAACAAAATTGTAGACAATTAAATTAGCCATTAGAATCTTATTCGTAACGTGTTCGAATGTCTAAAGCACCGTCTACATAGTGGCAGAAATGTGAACTATTTCCAAAATAAAACCTATGTTTTTACAAAAATAAACTTAAAAAAAAGTTGCTCTAGACCCCCCGACGGATTATTTTGAAATTGGTTGCAAATGAAAGGAGATAGTTCATTCTTTCGTATCCTGAAGTTTCAGAGATGCTGAATTTTTCTGCATAAAGTTGTTGAAAAGACATTGTGGTTGTTAGTCTTCGTGGAAGCAGGTGTCAAAGTTAGCGTGGGATACATTTATATCCCAGTGTACGGTTGCCGCTAGCGTTGCGTCAGGCTTCGTGCTGTCAGTAGCAATGTGACTCATGACTGCTGATTTTTATTGATTTATTGTTTATTTTTTATAGTTGTTCAAAACAAAGGCTCGCAAGTATCATTTGCGCACAGTGATTGCTGCAACAGTAACGTTGCGTGTTACCAATGCAATGTATTACATGTCAGAAATATTTTTTTCATTTCAAATTTTCACCCCATTTCGTGGTGTTTTCCAAAACCCGATTTTTAAACTTCCACTCTGCATTATTTCAAAAATATCGAAATTCCATTTTATACCGATTCTAGCCAATTCTTTCCATTGTTAGAATCATTTGAATTTTTTAAATCGGTTGAAAATTTGCAAAGTTATAGTGTTTTTTGTAGAAAAAGTCAAAACCCTGGGTTTTCACTTTATGTGTTAAGACCAATTTATGTGTCATTCAATCAATAAATTCCGTACTTTCACTTACACAGCTGTTTTCGCAATTAAAAAGAAGAAAATCATGTATTATACATTTCTTTTGTTTGCATTTTACCTGCGAAACTTGCGATCAAACGCGTGGGGTACGTTTGTACCCCAGTGCAACGTTCTAGGGTGGAAAACGCAAGTGTAACGTTCAAGGGTTAATTTTATTTTTACTTGTTAGCACTTACTGATCTTGCATTATTTATTGAGATAATTGGTTGATTTTAATAAATTGCGATCATACGCAAATAAAAAATCGCTCTCGAAGCCTTCAATGAAGTATCCAATTGCTAATATGCTCATTAGAAGCCCAATTAGTACGTTTTAGGATTGTGTGTAACATATTGAATTCTTGAAATATTGAATACATGCGTAATTGAAGAGAAATATGGACCTGAACAATAAAATAAAAAAATATGTACGTTTTTCGAGGAAAAATGTATTTTATATCGAGTGACGCTATATCGAGAGTACGTTATATCGAAGATTTGTTTACCATTTATCTGTCAGTGTCATTCCAATCGAGCACGAGACCTGTCAACGTTATTCCAATCGAGCAGAAGACTTGTCAAATGTTGCAATCTGATGAATGAATTTTGGAAAGTATTGTGATAGTGAGTTGAAATATTTTGAATAAATTTCTGAATCGAATCTCCAAGACGTTTTACTTTAACTTTAACTTTTATCATTACGGTGTCTTCTAAAAGTTGCTTCAATCATTGCAGTTATCCGCAATGTTGTAATTTTCTGGGAAACTACAGAACCGGACCCATTCCGCACGAAGGTCGTTTTTTACCAGGAAGCGAAAAAAACAATATTTTTAAAACCGGCGGTAGTTTTATTGGTACAAAATTTCACACAGCACTTCATGATGAAAAAATCCACAATCGAAAATTATCGACGTTGCAACTCTGCGGTAAGTTGGTATACGAGTCAACTGAAGTTAACGCTGTGACAGTGGTGCTAGTTTGCAGAAAATAATGTTGCCAAACCATTTCATTTAGTTGGGATAAGATGGCGAGTCTTTATTCAGTAATTCAGCGTCTTTAGTAAAAATATTCGAGAATTAGTGCGGGCCGTTGCCTGACAGGGTGAAAAGGCTCACCACCTTACACATTTTGAAAAAAACCTGAAAATTTCCATTGAATCAGATGTAACAAAAAGTATCCATGATAACGGAGTGTTACGCACGAATCTTTACTAACTGGACCATACTGAAGCACATTTGCTTGGTCGAAAAACATAAACATAAACATCACCGGAGTACAATCTGTCACAAGCTCACCGAGTTGCGGCTTCTAATTTTGCTGGTTAAAACATGTTAAAAATTTTATGATCAGCTAGAAAATTGCGATGCGATGATGTTTACGTCAACTGCAACATATTTTTGAGCGTTGAAGTAAAAAAATGGGCATGTTGTAAGCAAATATCCAAACTAACATCACTGGTTCATTCAAACCGCAATCAAATTGGAAACGAGATCCTTCGTGTATCTCTCATTATTAAACATATGCGACTACATGCAAGAACATTGACCCAGAAGGAAATTGCCCCTTGATAAATTGCCGTCCTTCTGTCACATTCCTAAATATTTCATTCCCAGTGGGGCACTTTCTTCGCAGGTCAAAGATCAAATGGTTGTCGGCTATTTTTAGGTGCACTTAGACAGCGGCGGCGCCTAGTTCTTGAGCAACCTAATACCGGAGGGGGCGCGTGGTTCGATCCGTCGATGTGTAATGGGAACGCTAAATATGCATGTCTGTTTCATTGTGGGGCAGAAAATAATCCAGATTCGTTTCCCAGCACAAATGTAATGCTATAGGTTGGGAAACGGTTTTCTTCCGTACATCGCCGTGTTTCTGCCGCTCGTAATCTTTCGGCAGTCGGAAACTGTTTGTCGGCTTGCTGGCGATCTGAATGGTATGGGTTTTTAGCGGTGAGGCATGGATTTACACGCACTTAATCTAATTAGGAAGTTTTACGCGATGCTCAGTTATTGATTGTGGTTAATGGACGCAAGATTTATGGCTATTTTGACTGGGCATGATCTGTATGTAATAACAAGCAATAAGCTCCTGTACTACTAGCATGCTTGAATTACACAACGCAGAAGACGTATGATGGAGAAAATTGTTGAAACAAGTGGTCGAGGATTTTCCATAAATTTTCTGATGCGCCTTCTCAAATAAATTGTTTGTAAAATTGTCCGTGGTTGTCTTACGAAACCACACTTACAAGGCTAATTTGTGTTGGTTGAAAAGCACCTAGTTGTGTATAGTGACATTTGTACATTGCAACGTTAGAAATAGCGACACCGAAAATTCGAATACTTACGAATACTACTTTTAACTTCATTATATTTCCTTAACAATATTACTAATCAACGCACATGATCAATTCTGAGTTGATGAGATGAGTTTAAAGCTTAATTAAATGCGAACTAAATGTATACTCATGGGATTTAGACCCGGACTGTTTTAAAGATTAAATATATCGTTCACCACTGTTGCCGATTCTGAAGAAACTTAGCACATGTCGTCAGATTCTTGATTGATATAATTATTCTTATAATTCATCGGTGATATCTTACAGTCTATCGGATACAGGTTAGAGGTTTCTGGATGAACAAAAAAAATGCAAAATGCACATTTCATTTAGAGCATTTGTTTGACGAATCCGTAACGAAAACGCAACGCCTCGATATCCCTGCACCTGCTGTGGTGTCACATGCGTGTGTGCACCCAGCCCAAATGCAATTGCGGAACCCGTCATCAACGGGCATCATGGGCTGCTGCCATGGTGTCGTTGCACCGAGCACTACACAATTTGCAATGATGCACCTTGCGCCGCGAGTCATTATCTTTCCCTTATCGCCTTTCGGTGGGACGGTCAACTACTATACGTACAGAGGTGGAGGATCGATCGCTAATATCGACCATTGAAGATGACATCTTTCAGGAACGATCTTCCCGGGTAGCGTCAAAGAGATGCTGTCCCCAGCCCGATACAACCAGCACCTCGCATTTATGATACATTATTCAGGAGCAGCGGCCGATCATCGGCGATTCCTGCAATTGCACCAACTTTAAACGCAATTGTAATGACCGGCTGAACACGTGCCTGCACATGATGATACTGTTCGTTTTTTATCTCTCATTGTGTCTTTTGGACCCGCGACCAGAATCATGAACGAGAGATTCAATCGCTAAGTAGAATTGATTCCACTGCTCTGTAGATTGCATACATAATTGGTGCAGCATTTATCAGTATTTTTTGCGCGCTGCCTATCGATTCGTTATGAATTAAACATACCAGTGGATATTAACAGTAAGGAATTTTGTTAAACGGCAACTCTGATCAATCGTAACAGGTTAAGGCGCTTTGACAACGACAGGGAACTGTCTTTTCGAACAGATGTGCGGCTACTAGTTCCGCATCAAATATTTTCCGAAACAAAAAGATTATAATTATTTTGCAACATTGTCTGCCGATTTTTGTTTGTGAACCAGAAAAAAGTGCCAGCCGTTGCACATTTTAGCAAACACTTCGCAATTTTTTCAAAAATGCCTATGTAACACTTAGTGTATTTTAAGAATGATAGTTCCACCATATCAAAAAAGATTATTTATTTTGGCCGTATTATGAAGGGTACCACATTCTTTTTGCCTTTTTAACGTGGAAAGACAGTGCCGTCGAGAGTCTTATTTCGTGGTATCCAAATCGGGCAAAATTGCCATGGTTACGAGTTTTGCGGGTACTCGGTTTTACATAACGATTAACAACGTAATTAAAGGTGCACGGTGTTACTTCGTGTATTCGTACCTCGTTTGTGTCATCGCCGATATACAGAGGTACTGGCTTCATGTTGCCACACTCAACAATATATTTCGTTTCGCGAAACAAATGCTTCAGCTTTATTAAGGTGAAGATATGTGGAAGCCGCGTTGCTAGGCACCGACTCGCTTGTTTACATTGAGAAAAACTGAAATCTGAAGTGAAAATTCAAACGCACAAATGAGAGTTTCCGAACATTTTCCTTTGGTCATCTGCATATTGGCAGAAAATTTGAAGTTTTGTTAGTAAACGATTAAAGTTTCGCGAGTGTTTTTGCAGTGGTGTGTGAATAAAGTGCATTTGAAAAAGTGCAATGAAAACGAGAAGAAGAAAATAAGAGTGTTTCGAAAAGAAACCCCAAGTGAAGAGGAGTGATATTTTCGCACAAAATAAGAGGTACAGATGGCATTCCGTCAAAAACTCTGGTTGATTGTATAGGAAAATGTTCTAGCTTCCTTAAGTAGCAGTTTCGTGGCACACCAGCAAGGTTAGTGTGTTGAAAAACGTATTTTTATATTTGCTCATGTCAGATACATGGAGAAGGGTGTGTGCGGCGTAGCCGCTATGTTGTGGCTCGCATGTATAATGTCCTTAATGGTCTGAAACATAATCAGCACGCTATGTCCAAAATGGTGATATTGTAGAATGTAAACATTGGCCATCTTTAGCTCAATTAAAACTTTTAACAATAGATCTTAACGAATGTCTCGAAAAGCAAACAGAAATACAGTTTGACCACAATAGGGCACTTTCTGCTTGTAATAGTTACTCATTTTTTTCGACATAGTAGGTTGGAACACGGTATTTTGCTTCAAGTGTGCAGATAAAGCGGCACACGGAGTGATTTATTTGCTAGTAGCTGTGGAGCAATTTTTAGCTTTTGCTGTAATAAAAATGAGAAGGTAGGAGATGCAGCTCGAAATTCTCGTTTGAAATCATAAAATCAAAAAGATTTTCAATTTACATAAGCTTACCTCATATTGAAGTCAAGATGACCATTTCTAATGATACAGGATTTTATGCAGGTTTTGTTAATAAACAATATGATATGTCTAACGTAGGAGCCGCTTTTGATATGCTGTGAGCAGAGTCAAAGCTCGTTTTGACGGTTGAAAATGAACCTTATGCGACGCGTGGTGAATAAAAAAATATTCATTCAAAAATCCATGTTATTTATTCAGTTGAATATCGTATAATTATATTCATTTCACAAATTTTTCAGGCAATTGTTTTCAAGTGCTGGTAAAGCATATAAAACAACAATTACCGTCGCTTACATTGTGCCAGGGCCTACTTTGGGGCGTTTGATTTGTTGCTGCATATTAGTCACTGAGTATTGAAAATGAATGCGGCTGAATATGATCAATTTTCATTCAATGAATTTGAATATTTGTAACTCTGGCTGTGAGAATGTGTAGGGCCCGACAACAATACAAGTACAAGTAATCAGACGTAAATTAAATAACTGCGAGTACAGCAGGAAACCAACTGATTTGATTTCTTTATTTCGTGCATAATTGGGTTCTTACAGACATCACATGCATCTTTGGCGAGGCCCAAAATCCCGTTTTATCTCAACACAATCCATTTTTAGGGGAAAAATTCCTCGAACGTGCTATAAAAATACAAAAAATAACAAAAATTATCCATTTTAGTCACCGGTTAATTAAGATCAGTCTACCTTCTCATCTCACCCAGAGTAGAAGCTAAACATCGTTCCGCTATAGATACACTGCAAAAACTGTGTTCCTATTGAGTTTTGGAAATGTCCTGTAAGACCAGCTATTCGGGAAGTGAAGCAATTACTAAACATGCAGATTGTGCTCAATCTGGGAGAAGTAACCGTCCTGCAAATGCATCATATCAAACATTACGAAGCACAGTCGTTTGTTTCGCGGAGCAACGTGCAGCACACTAACGAAAGTTGCCACGTTTACAAGATCATCCCCGTATATATAGGCAAGGGCTCTAGAGAGATGCGCTTTCATGAATTATCTCCACACACCCCTGACATCAAATTATTAACAAATTTATGCCCAGATACGGAGAAGTGGCTTCCACAACAGCTGAAACTTCGCATTTTCCAGGGTGTCCTAACTTTGTTCTTGTGGTGAAAATGATTCCGTACAGACCAACTCCTTTACACGTAACCATTTTATGAAGATCAACCGAAATGGGACGTTTCATCAGACAACACTGGTAGATTTCTATGCGCGAATTCTGCAAAAAGACACTGCACCACGGAAAATATTGTGCAAAAGCAGTTAAGAAAATCCCACCTACTATTGCCATAAACAGCACACCGTTATCTTATGCGAAACCACAAAAGGCTACAAAACCAATATCTACGGATCTGACAGGAACAAATATTCACTCAACAACAATCGCGCCCAATGTCCCCAAGCCAACAACCGGCACCCCCAGTAAAGAAGCGAACGTAGAAGAGGACGGATGCGTGTGCCCGTGCGCTCGCATTCTTGTTTGACGCTGTATTGCATTCTTCGAAAATACTTTGAATTGGCTTCTTAATATTTTGAAGTGTATTTCGTCGATTCAAGCAATAAAACTAGTTTTTTTTAATCTGTACACAAAGCAGACAACTCCCTTAAGAAAGTTTATTCTTAGAAATGTCAACTATCAAATAAAGTTTTCATTTTTTACGCTTTCATCATAGAACAATTTAATAAGGTAATCACAAAGGAATTACTATTATTTTTATTGATCTTCTATGAATACATAGGATATGCTTGCACATCTTCCGGGTAAAAAACGCGGGCCTCCAAATACGACCCGGGCTCCAGCGCAATTGCCCCGGCTGATACCCCTCCCTCTCTACGGGCCTGCAGAAAGGTTATGTAGTTGCTCAAAAACCCGACTTTCTAACCGAGGCCCAGAGTGCTGATTTTATATGTATGTCATTCGACTCAGTTCGTCGAGATCGGAGAATGTTTGTGTGTATGCATGTTTTGCCTTTCTCATATAAAGAAAGGCTATGCAATCACTGCAAAATCGACTTTTTAACCGAGGCCCGGAGGGCCGAGTGTCATATACCATTCGATTCAGTTCGTCGAGATCGGCAAATATCTGTGTTGATGTTTTTGTGTGTCATTTAAACTCACACAATTTTCTCAGAGATGGCCGAACCGATTTTCACAAACTTAGTTTCATCTGAAAGGTATAACGCTCCCATAAGCTGCTATTGAATTCTTAGTTGATCCGATTTCCGGTTCCGGAGTTACGGGTTGAAGAGTGCGATCATACAGCAAATTCCCATATAAACTGGTACAACCATGATATCCAAATGACGTAAAACATATTAAAATGGGTTCAACATTACTCTAGTTTGCAGGTCTGGATCACTAATGATAAATCAAAGCAGCTTTGATCACATTGGCCACCTATGACGGTTCATGATGCCTCCGGGGAACTCGCCAAGTTCCTAAGCAAATATCACACCTAATACCCAGCGAATTCTCTACCGATTTTTACAAACTTGATTTCAAGTTAAAGGTACAATAATGCCATAGACTGCTGCTGAATTTCATTCGGTTTTGACTCTTGGTTCTGGAGTTACAGGTTGGTTAGTAAGGTTACACTGGAATTTCCCATATAAATCGGTACAATTGTAACACCGCAGAGACTAAAAATCTATGGTTACCAAATTAATTCCATTCACAGGTCTAGATCATTGAATGCAAATCAAACATTCTTTGAATATATTGTCCACTATCGACAATTCCGGAAGTGCCGGAATCCGGACATATTCCACAATTTAAATAACATCGATGATGACTGAACCGATTTTCTCACACTAAGTCTCGAATGGAAGGTATATTATGCAGTTTAGTGTTGCATCGTTCGCCCCCCTTCCCCCTTACCATTACACCTCACCTCTTCATCACCCCCCTTTGGACCACCCTCACACTCTCATTCCCTTCACTGATACCGCATACCGGAAATGTATGTATGTCATTAAACTACAGAGTTACGGGTTGGAGAGTTCGGTCACACAGCAAATTCCCATATAAATTGGTATGATGTGTAAATTATGTAATACATATTAAAATGGGTGCAACATTATTTGGATTTGCAGGTCTGGATCACTTATGACCAATCAAAATCGCTTTGACCACATATGACGGTTCTTAATGCCCCGGGAGCTCGCCATGTTTCTAAACTAATAGTACATCTATTTCCCAGCAAATTCTTAATCGATTTTTTACAAATTTGATTTAAAAGATACAGTAATCCGATTAACTGCTATTGAAATTCATTCGGTTCTTACTTTTGGTTCCAAAATTACCGGTTGATTGGTAAGGTCGTACCCATATAAACCGTTACAATCGTAATACGCTGAGGTTCAAATCTATCGAATTGGACATCAAATTACTTCAATTTGTAGGTTTAGATCCATGATGGCTAGTTAAGAATTTTTTTAAATATATTGTCCACTATCGACGGTTCCGGCTATATACCAGAATCAGTTTTTCGGTGAGGACTGAACCAATTTTCACTAACTTAGTCACAAATGAAAGTTATAATATGCGATTGGATGTTTCACCTACCCTTGATCCCCTCCCCCATGCCTTCCACTCCCCGGCCCCCTCGACAAAACCATTCGAGCCAATATATTCTGATTCCCATGGGCTGCTACTGATTTAATTTTTATCAGTTATCCTGATCTGGAATTACGAATTGAAGAGTGCGGTATATATATTAACTGAGTAAATAACACGGTTTTTCAATACTTATATTTGGAAATGGCCAATTCGCCGCTGAGGTCTGACTCCAAATCAGATTACGAGTCGTCTTGATGTTTACCTCATTGTTATTAGATAGAACATCGAATTTAAAGCATCTAAGCACTCTGGGAGTACAACAAAAAGTCTTTTCATCAAAAGATAAAAACTGTCCTAGGAGATTTGTGTACTGCTTGTTTGTGCAAATTGTATGGTTTTAAAGCAAGTGTTGACGGAAAACCCGTACGAATAAAGTTAACTAGGTGTTAATCGGTTAAGTAAAATTATAATAATATAGGAGTTCGAGTGGGTCAAACCGCCTTTTGCTTATTTTTCTACCAATTCCATTTAGCAAAGGAAAACGATCGTTTCTAAAAACCGTCACAACGTAACAAAACGTTGATGGTGAAGCTAATTTTTGTTTTTTCGTGCTTTGACCAGGTAAGATGTCTTTTTATAAGGGTTTTTAAAACTAAACAAATTAGATAGATTTATTCGACAATACAGAAAGATTAATCAAGATCTATCTAATTTAATTGTTTGAAACGCACTTTAAATTATTTTATTCCTACTTCCAGTTGAGTGTGGTGTTCAAAAGTGTAGTTTGATTTTGGTTTTGATAAATCATTCGCTGTACGTATCTAATAAGAAATTGCTTTTGGTAAGTAAGTTATATTTTAATCACCTGCAAAGGTAATGTTACCTTAAAAAGACAAACATTTTGTACTTTTTACTGATTATTTGCGTAAAAAGGGATAAAATACATTAGGGGAAAGTGGGACTATATGCGCACCCTAAGGTAGATAGGTAATATATCTGTAGCAAAACGAACAGATAATCTCAAATTTCTCCCTATTGGTATATACCTGTATTCTTCACATGCAGTTGTCCAACGTCCAAACGAAATTTCAAAATCCTTGAAAATAATCATTGTAGGTAATGACCGACTTTTTGCGTTCTATTTTACTTTGTGGGGAAATATGACCAATCTTGAAGGGCAAAATGGCCATTTCGGCAAGACGTGTTACAATATCCACCAACTAACACTTTATTAATTTTGAATTTTTCCTATAGGTTCCTTTTAGGTCTTAGAATTTTTGTTTCAAATTCTATGGGCGATTGGTCTAACCATATTGCTGTAACCTCGGTTTAATGTTTTCATCGGAATTCGTATGGGAAAACCGACTTTCACAAATTAACAACATAATGCCTCCACGAGTGGTCCATTGCCTACTAAAATTCAATCGATCGAAACAAAGCCTCGAAGATGTTATTACGCCAAATAGACATTTAAACAAGATATAATGTAAAATCTAATAGTTCCGAAAATGCTGTTAAAAATATAACAAGAATGTCGTTAGCATAATATGTCACTAAATCAATGATAAATTAGTAAACTAAGTGAATTTAATTTTAAATGTTTAATAAAATATAATGTTTATATTTTATTAAACATTTAAAATTAAATTCACTTAGTTTACTAATTTATCATTGATTTAGTGACATATTATGCTAACGACATTCTTGTTATATTTTTAACAGCATTTTCGGAACTATTAGATTTTACATTATATCTTGTTTAAATGTCTATTTGGCGTAATAACATCTTCGAGGCTTTGTTTCGATCGATTGAATTTTAGTAGGCAATGGACCACTCGTGGAGGCATTATGTTGTTAATTTGTGAAAGTCGGTTTTCCCATACGAATTCCGATGAAAACATTAAACCGAGGTTACAGCAATATGGTTAGACCAATCGCCCATAGAATTTGAAAAAAAAAATTCTAAGACCTAAAAGGAACCTATAGGAAAAATTCAAAATTAATAAAGTGTTAGTTGGTGGATATTGTAACACGTCTTGCCGCTAACATCTATTATATTAGAACTTCATAAAAACCAATCAGTAGTACTGTAGCAATATTCTACATAAACTAATTGATTTTCATGAAGATCTAACACATGATATACTAAAAGAGTGTCTACTTCGTATTTGATTTTGGACCTATTCTTCGTTCCTTCTTAAAACCGATTCAGGGTGAAATTATTTATCCTTTTTCATTCCTAATAAAGTGTAGATCTTTCATGATGAGTGATATTGATCTATTGGATTTGGATGACGACATATCGGAGCAGAACGAACAGCAGCAGAATAATTTAAAACAACAGCAGCAACATCAACAGCAACAACAGCAGCCACAACATCAGCAACAACAGCAGCAAAAACAACAGCCACGACAACAGCAGCAACACCGGCAGCAACAGAAACAACAACAAAATCAGCAGAAGCAGCAACAGAATAATTATCGTCGGCAGCAAAGAAACCAGCGTGACCAACATGAGCGGAACCAGGATCGGTCACGTGGAATCACTTTGGTAAATATGTGCATATTTAGCTTTTAAGCAAAATACTTATGTAATTTAAATTCACAGGAGAACCGTATGGAAACCTTCGAGCGACTCGCACGCCGCACAACCGCTCTCGGAAAGAGCGTTCGACGAGCAATTGAGGCGGAGCGGTTGCCAGACCACCGTATGTATGACATTAGATTTAATTTGATTTTCATTAATATTCCCTATTTCTTGCAGGCATTTTAGGATACATACAACGATACAAAAATATCTGTTTAAATATAAATAATGAACTAAATAAGGAATAAACTTGTTCGCATATAAAGAAAGGCATTATTGAATTCTTTCAAATTGCAGATATAGTTCACTGATGGTCAAATTAAATATTCTTTGAATACATTGTCCACTGTTCCGTGTTCCGGGCATATTCCAGAACTAAAGTCACATCGGTTTATCGGTGATGACTGAACCAATTTTTACTAACCTAGTCTCCAATGGAAGGTGTAATTTGCGGGCTTCCATCTACACCCCTATCTCCTTCCTCCAACGAACCACCTCGCACCCACTCCATGGGATCATTGCCTCCACCTCCTAATTAATACCACCCCCACTTCCGCATTCCATTCGTCATCTCCACATGCTCCCCATCACACTAAAAGCCTACCACCCACCACCCAGCATTTCAAAATATGTTAGCATGAATACAAAATTGAGCTCATGTCTGCTGATTGAATATTATATTTGTATTTTTGAAGTGTGTCAGCATTGACATGTTGCTCATCAGGTTCGTGGCAATCGTACCAAGTATAATAGGAATGTGACATTTCCACATTTATATTGAACATAACCAGCTGTATTAAAAGTTTAGATAAATGAGAAAGGCGCAATTACACCACTAGGTGGATTAAAACAGGTTTTTTATAGTAAAGTTTAAAAAGTGATATCAGCTTTATAGCTGACGCTGCGGTCATTCGATTTTCATGTCGTACCTAACATTTCGTTACCAGGTGTATAAGCTTAAATCCACTGTTTGCTCATGGAGTGCGTTACTGAGCATATCTAGCTACTATAGAAACGTAATATTTTTTGGTGTGAGTTCGATACCTGTTGGCATCAATTATTGCACATCATCAGTGATTTCATATAACAACTTACATTTTCCCTTGCGTAATCAGATCTAAGTTTGTGTCACAAAAAGTGCATATGCGGAGAGCTCCAATTGTCTGCTTTAATTTGAAGAAATCGTCTGCCTAACCGCATCGAATGCTTGTGGAGGCGTATAGTGATAGTGCGTTATCGGAATATAAAAAAAATAAAAAATTTTTTTAAAAAAATTAAAAATATTTAAAAAAAACTGAAACTGTCAATGTTTACCGCTACCACCAACAACTAATTAAATTGCGCCGTGCTATGCGTGAAAAGGCCAGGTTTTGACATTATTCGCTTGTATCGGGAAGACTCTTACGGAGGAGTACTTTTGGGAATCAAAAAGTGCAATTCTTTCAATCGAATCAAGCTCCCCTCGACACCAGGCATTGAAGTTGTCGCTTGCCAAACTAGAATTAAAGGCAAAGTCCTTTGCATCGCTTCCACTTACATTCCCTCCAGAGCCCAGTTGGCCACCGACGGCTTGACGATATTACGAAACTCCACCCCGCACCGAGGCTAGTTTTGGATGATTCCAACTCTCACGGTACGGCCTACCTCACTCCACGAGCGTTGCGACAACTTTAGTATAACCATTTTGAACACTGGTGGAATGACACGGATTGCTAGCATGATTCTCGACAGTGCAACTGAAGCTCAGACTAACCGCGTACCAGAAGCGAACTTTCGCGGATGGCCTCCCAACCCATGGTGGGATAAAGAGTGCTCAGATTTGTACACGGAGAAGGCCGCGTATAAGACCTTCCGGAACGACGGATTACCCGCTTGTTATCCACAGTACGCCACGTTAGACACGCGTATGAAGAGTTTGATGAAAGCTAAGAAACGGTGTAACTGCCGCCGGTTCGTTGACGGATTAACGAGTGAAACATTGATGAACACCCTTTGGAACACGGCCCGGCGTATGCGAAACCGAAACAGTACTAACGAGAACTTCAACCGTATTCAATTTCGCCAAGAAGATTTGTCCAGATTTCGGCCGCCCCGGAACAGAAGATCTATTTGGCTTCCGCAAAGGGAAAGGGACGAACGATTATCTTGCGTTGCACTCAATAGAAATTAAAATGGCCTATGCTACCAAAGAGCAGATGGCATTAGTTTGTGGTCTCTATTACAGGTTCCAAAGCTGTCGATCTGCAGTGACCATTGCAAGATATCTTGGACAATTTGTCCGATTGGGCCCTTTAGCTGGGTATCGAATTCTCCACTGAGCTAGTCGTATTTTCAAGGAAGCGTGAACCAGCGCAATTACAGCTTCAATTACTGGGTCAAGCTATAGCTCAGGTTACAACTTTCAAATATCTTGGGGTATGGTTCGACTCTTAATGTACATGGGGATGTCACATTAAGTATCTGGAACGGAAGGATCAACTTTCTCCGCACAATAATCGGAACATGGTGGAGTGCCCACCAGGCTGTATCAAAAAACGATATTGTCGGTGATGGAGTACGGGAGTTTCTGTTTCCGCTCCGCTGCGAACGTACAAACTGAAGCGAATCCAATATTATTGTTTGCGCGTTGCTTTTTGTTGCATGTAATCGACTCTTGCGATGAGTCTAGAAGTGCTGGCGGGCATTCTTCTGCTGAAAAATCAATTCTGGGACCTCTCATATCGATTGCTCATCCGATGCGATATCTTGAACCCGTTAGTAATAGAGCCTTGTCGAGCTTAATTCTCAAACCCGATTTATGTCCTTGTTCTTCGATTACATGGCACAAAATATCAATCCTTCTTCATAGTATCCCAACCGCGTCAATCTCTTTCATGCTTGTGATTCAACTGTATTCTTCGACGCATCCATGAAAGACAAGATTCGTGGAATCCCGAGTCACATACGTCCGCTAGTGATCGCAAGCATATTTCATAGTTAATTTCGAGAAGTCGACTGCAACAAGATGTTTTACACTGACGGGTCAAGCCTCGACGGCTCCGTTGGCTTCGGTATATTCAATCAAACCTCACCGCCTCATTAAAACTCAATGAGCCTGCTTCAGTTACGTCGCTGAACTTGCTGTATTCAGTATACCCTTGAGATTATTGAGAAAATATGGGAACTCCCGCATGCTTTGTCTGTAAGATAGTACGAGATCACCTTAGTTTGGGTTCCCTCGCATTGATCCATTCCAGGCAATGAAGAAGCGGACTGTTTAGTTAAGGCGGGCGCTTTAGAAGGTGACGTCTACGAAATATCAATCTGCTTCAATGAATTTTCCAATAGGTCTCGTCAGAGGACGCTAGAAAGTTGGCAGACATCTTAGAGCAATGGAGAGTTAGGACGGTGGATACATTCTATTATCCCGAAGGTATCAACGAAACCTTTGTTCAGAGGAATGGATGTAGGTCGGGATTTCATTCGGCTCATGTCCAATCACTACACGTTAGACGCTCATCGCCAACGTATTGGGCTCGCGAATAGCGGTATCTGCGCTTGTGGCGACGGTTACTACGATATCGAAAATATTTTCTGGGCATGCGCCAATTATTGTCCTGCTAGAGCTCAGCTATTGGACTCCCTTCGGGTTCGAGGAGGATCACCCAATGTCCCGGTTTGAGATGAACTGGCAAACCGCGATCTGCTCTATATGTCCCTCGTATACAGCTTTCTAAAAACCGTCAATATGCAGATTTGACTGTTCCTATTATTTTTCTTAACATTCTCAGAAGTACATTCTTTCGCCTGTACTGTACACCAACGATGGTTTGATGAGACTCAAACTGATACGAATCATCTCTGTCAAATGAGCCAACAAACGGGACCTACAGCACAAACACGACGCGCGCAACGCGGTGTGTTGCCGATTCGTATCTAAGCCGCACTACAAAATCGTCTGGAGGAACTCCTGCCGGCTCGAGGAAGACCGCCCAGCGTCCCAATACATGATGCTTCCTGATGAAGACTGCCCGAGTCTGTAATCCTTACCGTTGATTCCCGATGCCGAAAACTGAAAGTTTATATCTTTCTCCCCCTGTCAGCTTTGTCTGCCCTCTCCCCCTGTCACGGATACACAGATGAAATAATTCACCAGTAATATTTGCCCCATGTCTTTTCTAGTCTTAGTTGTTCTGTATATAATCTCGTTAAGAAATGCCCAACAGTACTACTACTCATAAAAAATCCTAATTGACCCCCCCCCCCCTTCACTAATCTTACTAAAATTGAATGACTCCCTCTAGTTATTCCTAGTTTTAATATGATTGTAAAATGTTCCGCTTAATTAATAATGAATTGCTCCAATAATCTCTCTGCTAAAAATCCTAAAGTGCTTTACTATAAAAAACACACCAAATAACTCCCCCATAATCTTACGATTATTATATTATCCCCTCTCGGGTAACCGCATTACTCAAACTACTCCACGCGACTCTTGCATACCACCCAGAAGTTGATATCTAGTTAAAGAACTTATGATAGAATTTTAACAAAGCAACTCGTTAGCATCCAAATAAATCGTTTCAGAATTCAATCGAAATACCTTTTGATCAATTCAGTCAACTGCTGTGACATTCCTACTTCTCCCCCGCGACCAGTGATCGACAACAAAAGTGTACCTAATTTCTTTTCCTCTGTCACAGAAAATGGAGCTACCAACGAGATGTTTTAGGTCAAACGAACCTTACAGACACCACAATCGCCCGGCGATAACGTGTGCTTCGCGGTTGAAGAAAACAATGATTAATCGACTTTCGAGTGTATTCCCAAAAGATTAATGAAATTCAATTCAGTTTCGATTACTTTTACTACCTACATGAGTGATCAAAGCGTGCGATTTGGTCGTCGTCAACGAGAATGTTGACGTCTGGTCCTGAGCGAAATGCATTCCGTTGTACGGTGAACAAGGGCTTTCATATGACCTCCCGGTTTGCGCATAGGGACCTCACCAGATACCAGACCCACAGCAGTGACGGTAAAGCCCGATGCCGCGTAACGACCGACTGCCGCAATGCGGTAGGTCATTAATGAGTTAATTTCACTACATGCGATTACCCGTGATTTTCGATCTTTCTGTCGCAATTCGATTTTAGCTGTAACCGAACTTTACAGAGCTGCGATGATTGATGGCGAACTTTGAGATTTGTACTAACCGGTTATGACACATCTTTTCACAACGAATGTACATGAAATTTTTTATTGAAATATTCTAATAAAGCGGATTTTTTCTAAACCTGTGCCGAAAATTAGAGGATACTTCACACACAAATGAAAAGTGTCAATCGGCGTCCATGTAAACAGTTTACAGTTCATTATAGTATCGTTGATAAAGAAATCCAGTCTCAGTGGCCCTTCCCTTAGTAACTTCCGGTAGTTACTCTAACGAAGGCCGATCATTTTGAAAGAGGGGATAGCAAGCATTGCGTTCAGTCGTGAGGTAGATGGGCTGGTATATGAACACACAGATCGCTGAGCAATCCACCTGGTAGTGAGATAATAGGTTTTTTTTATATAAGTCGTATTCATTTTATACTTGTGGTATCTACGAGAGCTGAATTTTTTAATCCCAAACTTCTAATGAAAATACGACTATGTGCAATGTCACCATCATTTACCATTACTCAAACATCTCCCCAACCTTTCTCTCTCCCTCCTTTTTCTTTTTTTTTCACTTCCTCACTCGTTCTCTCTCTGATAGTGATTTGTTCTGAAAACTCAAATGTACCTTTTTCATGATCAAAGTGAGTAAAACATGTTTATTTGTAAAATATTTATATATAGGGACACTTTCAATGGCCACATTTCTTTTTCGTGGTATTGGTTTGTATAGGACTAATTAATTCATTTCTTCGGTTCGAGAATGACGAATGAAACTATTCGCAGGCTACACTGGTCACTTGAAAAGGACTACACGGCTTTTGTGCTATCGACAACAAAAGGAAAGATGAAACCAAAAACGTTGAAAACACTAGGAAGTGCATTGTATATTGATTAGCCATGTTTCAAATAATGGGATTTTCACAAAACTATCTGAAACAAAGGTTTCCAAATTCGTACAATTCGTTTTATTCAATTACTTCAATTAATTTTTTTTTAATTTCATTCTATATATTCATTTTTTTCAGTTCCATTAATTTTTTTAATTTCTTCGGATTCATTCTGATCATACGTTTTGTTCATATCCATTTCACTTATTTTGTTCAATATTCTAATTTTATGCATGGCACTCATTTGTGGAAGATATTCCTTTTAATTAAAATAGTCAGACTTTTTTTTCAGTCATTCATTTTATTCATTTCATCCAAGTTATTAATTTGGCACATTTTAATTAATTTTATTATTTTAAAACATTTTTAATGTCGTTTAATGCTTTTTGATCATTTAATTCTTTTATTATATTTTATTCATCCTCTTTTTATTATTTTAGCTATTTTATTAATTTGTTTCTTTTTTCATTACATTTTATTGATTTTATGAATGTTATTCATATTATTCATTGTATTTTTTAATAAATTTTCAGTTATTTTATTCATTTCGTTTATTTTTTTATTTTGTTTATTTCATTTATTTCATTCGTTTTATTGTTGAGTCATTCCTTTCACCAGGTGTATAAGCTTAAATCCATTGATTTTTTTTGTCAAAAACCGGTTTTTTATACAGAACGCAAACAAATAAGTTGTTCAAATTATTGCCATCACTAGCTATACATTTTTCCCATCTCTCTCCCATATTTTTTTGTTCTTTTTTTTAAATTTTTTGACCTTAGCCATTTTTTTTTTCCTTTGGCATTTTCGAGCGTCTTTGTACGAATCGAAGTGCTATTCTCCGGGTGCGTGACCCATCGATGAAAGCAGATGATAATCAGAACGGGCCAGGGTCTGGTGAATTATCGGAGGATGTGGCACCTCCCAGTTGAGTGTCACCAAGTAGTTTTAGACCATTGTTGACTTGTGCGATGGGGGCTTCTTATGTTCTTGTTCAAAACCTGGCCTTTTTACACAAAGCACGGCGCAATTCAATTAGTTATTAGTGGTAGCAGTGAACATTGACAATTGTTCACTGCTACCATCAATTGTTGTTTTTTAAATTTTTTTTTAAATTTGCTTTTTAATTTTTTTTAACTTTTTTTATTTTTCTATAACCCACTGTCACTATAGGTCTCCACAAGCATTCGATTCGATTAGGCAGTCGACTTCTTCAAATTAAAGCAAAAATTTAGAGCTTCCTGCATATGCTCTTTTTGTGACACAAACTCAGACCTGATTACGCAAGGGAAAATGTAAGTTGTCATATGAAATCACTTATGGTGTGCAATGATTAATGTAAACAGGTATCGAACTCACACAAAAAAGTATGACGTTTCTAATGGTGTTAAATAAACTCAGTAACAATCTATGAGCAAACAGCGGATTTAAGCTTATACACCTGGTATTCATTTCATCCAATTTGGTAATTTGAAACAATTTATTTTATTATATTATTTTGATAACTTTTTTTTAAAACTGTCTGCTTTTATATTTAATAAGCTGAACTAGTTTTATTAACCTGCAGACCTTTCCTCATTTTTGTTTTAAGTTTTTTTAAATTTTGTTTGTTTTATTGATTTTCTATAGGTTATTCGAGGTTTTGTTCATGTAGGACTCGAAACTGTTTTCATCATACCTCTAGTTGGTTGTCTATTTCGCATGAAGTCTGAAAACTAATAAATGATCCAGCAGTGATGTGTGTAAGAAATGTTTCATCTCGCTGCTTGGTAGGTTAAATCGGTTTTTCGTATAGCAATGGCTTAAAAAAATTGATTAGGAACCCCGAAAATCAAAAAAAAATTGATAAGGAACCCCGAGTAAGAATATATTTTGTAAATATGAAGTTTCTGAAAAAATGTAATATTTCGCGAAGTATACTCTAAAATTCATCCATACAACCCTACTTTCAGTTAGGTTGTTGCAAAGAGCTATAACTTTTTTAAATTGTTTTTTAAGGTATAAAATGAATACTTTTCGATGTATCGATTAGAAATCGAAAAGGCATATATCATTTTCAACCCCTTCCGAAGCCCGTTCAGGAAATCTAAACAGAATTAGCTTTCATCAACTATCGCATATAGCGAGTAGGGTGTCCCAAAATGACATCATGTTAAAAAAGTCATCGGGCTCACTTCTTAAATGAAAGGTTAGGGAAGTACGACTACCTTCTTCTTCGGAGTAAATTTGCTTAAACGCTCCCTACTTATAACGAGCTTTGATTTTTCGAAAAATGGGCCAATTTTAGCTAAAATTTTAGATTCATGCCTATTGAAGTGCTCCTGAACTGTGTTAGATTTTTTCAACCTATTTTTTCTGAAGATTCCAATGGAAAAAATTGGTGTACAATTTTTGGATTAAAAGCGGCAGAGTTATTAAAACTTTGGAGAAAATCTAATGGAAAACACGAAAAATTGCACTTTTTACTAAGTTTTAATGGCTTTGCCACTTATCCTAAAATTTGTACAAACTAACTCACCAAACTTCTCTTGGATCTTCAGAAAAATAAAAGAAAATGTTGAAAAAATCTAGACAGTTCAGGAACACTGCAACAGGCATGAATTTGAAATTTTACCCAAAACCGGCCCATTTTTTTTAATCGTAAGTTGCCACCAGTAGGGAGCGTTTTAACAAATTTACTCCTAAGAAGAAAGTGGTTCCAGTAACCTAACCTTTCATTTAAGAAGTGAGACTTTTTAACATGACGTTCTTTTGGGTCACCCTAATAGCGAGTTATATCAGGTTTAAATAGGATACGACCACAATTTAATTCCCACAATTTGCAAAGAGAATAATGGTACACTGGATTCGTATATCATATTTTAGCCCCGTAATCCATTGAGTCCTCGGCACGAAACTACACTTTGACGTAGAAATTTCAGATTTCCAGCAGGAGCCTGGTGCACAGTGGGAAAAAATGGACCCACAACGCGACTTTACTCAATAGCTTGATAAAAGGCTATCATATAAGTTTTGTTATCCAAAATGCACAATCCACATGTAAAAATGTCTGGGGAATCGATTGCAGGTATCTAAAATGACCGTAAAGTACGCTCTCATGCTCGTTTTGCCCTAATCCTCTCCCCAATTTGTTATTGTCTGTTTGTATTACTGGCTGTATAACATGGAAGAATACTGAATGCGGAGTACCATAGTTAGTGTTTTTATGCAAAAAAAAACAAATATTCTAAGGAAGGTAGCATGCACGATTGTCTACATAAAACGTTATATCATTCGTTTTCGAGCTCTCCATCGAGACAGAGGTTGTTTTTTCTAGTCCGTAGTGCTGTGTGAGGCGATAAAGAATAGTGTTAATCCGCATTCAAGGTTATTT
The DNA here is from genome assembly GCF_030247195.1 of Topomyia yanbarensis. Classification (NCBI taxonomy): domain Eukaryota; kingdom Metazoa; phylum Arthropoda; class Insecta; order Diptera; family Culicidae; genus Topomyia; species Topomyia yanbarensis. The sequence goes on from NC_080672.1 coordinate 285,165,108, forward strand.
TGCCAGTTCGGTTCGGTCCTCAGTCTTTTGTTCGCGTGTGAGGATTAAACAATAGCCAGCTGTATAAGCTGGATCGGTTCGTCGTTGGACACCAGTTTAAAGCTAAGTGATTTTTGTCATTTGTAACACATTTATTGCTTTCTTCCGTCTGCGCGGGCGCTGACCCCGTGCGTTGACGTTTTCTATGGTTCCCTCTCCGGATGGTCAAATGGAAGTTGAATCGGGTTCAACTTCTAAGGCTCCCCCTCAGCCCAAATGCTATCCAGAACTCTCAACTGGTCCATTTGTGGTCTTCTTTCGGCCCAAGACCAAATCACTGATTCTTCTTCAGATTTCTAGAGACCTGACGGAACGGTTCTCGGCTGTGACCGAAATTTCAAAGGTCCGCTCGGACATGATAAGGATGTTGCTAGTCAACTCAAAGCAGGCAAACGATATTGCTTGCTGTGAGCACTTTACGCGGGATTATAACGTGTATATTCCGGCTGTAAGAGTACAATCCGAAGGCGTCGTAACCGATGAGAGTTTGACGTGCGAGGATCTGCTGAAGTACGGGGTTGGCCGATTCAGAGACCGCTTACTTCAGCCAGTTAAAATACTTGAGTGCAAACGTTTGCACTCAGTAGTAGTTGCGGGGGATGGTTCAAAAACGTACCCCCAATCAAACTCTTATCGGGTGACCTTCGCTGGTACCGCTTTGCCAAATTTCGTCCTCTTGCACAAGGTTCGTCTGCCTGTGCGTCTGTTTGTGCCGCGGGTCATGAATTGCACAAAGTGTAAACAATTGGGTCACACAGCCACCCATTGTAGCAATAAGGCCCGCTGTGGAAAATGCGGGGAGAATCATCTAGATGATTCGTGCAGTAGGCAAGCCGAAAAGTGTCCTTACTGTGCGGAGAGTCTGCATGATATCTCGGCATGTCCCGCGTACAAACTACGCGGGGATAAACTGAAACGTTCCCTTCGGGACGATCCAAACATTCTTTCGCAGAAATGTTAAAGAATGCTACGCCACCATCCTCAGCAAACATCTATACTCACTTGCCACCTGACGAGGGCGAGGCTGGTAACCCACAAGAGGGAACATCTACTAGAGTGCCTAGAATTTATAGGAAGAGGAGGAACATTTCCTCTCGTAAAGTTCCTTGTAAAGGCCAGAAGGTGTCCCTTGACGGGGCTCCGAAAGTCACATCTATTGGAAGTGTTGCAACCAAACCGAAGCAATTAGCTCCTGGTCTCGGAGGATTAAGCTCAGAGAAGGAGTTCCCAGCACTTCCAGGAACATCAAAAATCCCAAGTGTTCCTTTGTTTCAGTTCGAGAGTAATCACAGTACTGGAATTATAAAACTCTCGGACATAGTGGACTGGATAATAAAAACTTTCAATATTACTGATCCTATTAAAAGTCTTATGTTAGCTTTTCTCCCTACAGTGAGAACATTTTTGAAGCAGTTGACTGCTAAATGGCCCCTCCTCTCAGCGATTGTATCCTTCGATGGCTAACTCATCGAACGAGGTCACGGATTTGATCACTGTTCTACAGTGGAATTGCAGAAGTATCATCCCGAAAATCGATTCCTTCAAAATTTTAATAAATAATTTGAGTTGCGATGCATTTGCATTATGTGAAACTTGGTTAACTTCCGACATAGATCTCAACTTCCACGACTTTAATATTATTCGCCTGGATCGAGACACCCCCTATGGAGGAGTGCTTTTGGGGATCAAAAAGTGCTATTCCTTCTACAGAATTAACCTTCCCTCGATAACAGGTATTGAAGTTGTCGCTTGTCAAGTAACAACCAAAGGCAAAAGCCTTTGCATAGCTTCCATATATATTCCCCCCAGCACCGCGGTTGGGCACCGACGGCTACAAGACATCTTAGAATCTCTGCCAGCACCGCGACTAGTTTTAGGAGACTTTAACTCTCACGGTACAGCATGGGGTTGCCTCTATGATGATAACCGGTCTTCCTTAATTCAGGATCTTTGCGATAACTTCAATTTGACAATTTTAAACACGGGTGAAATGACACGGATTCCTGCTCCTCCAGCGCGCCCGAGCGCCTTAGACTTGTCCCTTTGCTCAACATCGCTGCGGTTAAATTGCACGTGGAAGGTAATTCCTGATCCCCACGGCAGCGACCATCTGCCGATTGTAGTCTCAATCAATAACGGTTCAAGGCCATTGAAATCAATCAATATTTCGTATGACCTCACACGAAATATCGATTGGAAGAGCTATGCTGCCGCGATATCCGACAACATCGAATCTACCCAAGAACTTCCTCCGGAGGAAGAGTACAGCTTTTGGACTGGCTTGATTCTCGACAGCGCGAATCAAGCTCAGACTAAGCCAGTACCCGGCGCGAACATACAAAAACGCTCTCCTAATCCGTGGTGGGACAAAGAGTGCTCAGACGTGTACGCGGAGAAGGCCGCCGCGTTTAAGACCTTCCGAGACGACGGGTTACCCGCTAGCTATCGACAATATGCGACGTTAGAAACGCGAATGAAGAGTTTGATGAAAGCCAAGAAACGTAGTTACTGGCGCCGGTTCGTTGACGGACTAACGAGAGAAACATCGATGAGCACTCTTTGGGGCACGGCCCGGCGTTTGCGAAACCGAAACAGTAGTAACGAGAGTGCAGAATATTCAAACCGTTGGATATTCGATTTCGCCAAGAAGGTTTGTCCGGATTCCGCCCCGGCACAGAAGATTTACCGCGCCGCGTCTCCTCACGATAGCGCGAACGAAACACCTTTTTCGATGGTGGAGTTCTCACTTGCTCTCTTGTCGTGTAACAATAAAGCTCCGGGGCCAGACAGAATCAAATTCAACTTGTTGAAGAATCTGCCTGACTCTGCCAAGAGACGCTTGTTGAACTTATTTAATAAGTTTCTCGAGGCTAACATTGTCCCACTCGATTGGAGACAAGTGAAGGTCATCGCCATCCAAAAACCAGGAAAACCAGCCTCCGACCACAATTCATACCGTCCGATCGCAATGCTATCCTGTATCCGGAAGTTGTTCGAGAAAATGATCCTATCCCGCCTCGACAATTGGGTCGAAGCAAATGGCTTACTGTCAGATACACAATTTGGCTTTCGCAAAGGCAAAGGGACGAACGATTGTCTTGCGTTGCTCTCAACTGAAATTCAAATGGCCTATGCTAGCAAAGAGCAGATGGCATCAGTGTTCCTAGATATAAAGGGGGCTTTTGATTCAGTTTCGATCAACATTCTTTCAGAGAAGCTGCATCAGCATGGTCTTTCAGCGACTTTAAACAACTTTTTACTAAACTTGTTGTCGGAAAAGCACATGCATTTTTCGCATGGTGACTTATCGACATCACGATTTAGCTACATGGGCCTTCCCCAGGGCTCATGTCTAAGCCCCCTGTTATACAATTTCTACGTCAACGACATTGATGAATGTCTTGACAATTCCTGCACGTTAAGGCAACTTGCAGACGATGGCGTGGTGTCTGTTACGGGACCCAAAGCTGTCGATCTACAAGGACCATTACAGAATACCTTGGACAATTTGTCTGCTTGGGCTATTAAGCTGGGTATCGAATTCTCCACGGAGAAAACTGAGCTAGTTGTATTTTCAAGGAAGCGTGAACCAGCACAACTACAGCTTCTATTAATGGGTCAAACTATCGCTCAGGTCTTCACAGTAAAATATCTAGGGGTCTGGTTCGACTCAAAAGGTACTTGGGGATGCCATATTCGGTATCTGAAACAGAAATGCCAGCAAAGGATCAACTTTCTTCGTACAATAACCGGAACATGGTGGGGTGCCCACCCAGGAGACCTAATTAGGTTGTATCAAACAACGATACTGTCGGTAATGGAATACGGATGCTTCTGCTTTCGCTCCGCCGCGAACATACATTTCATCAAACTCGAAAGAATTCAGTATCGTTGTTTGCGTATCGCCTTAGGGTGCATGCAGTCGACCCATACGATGAGTCTCGAAGTGCTGTCGGGCGTTCTCCCGTTGAAAAATCGATTTTGGGAACTCTCATATCGATTGCTCATTCGATGCGATATCTTGAACCCGGTCGTGATTGAAAATTTCGAAAGGCTTGTTGAGCTCAATTCTCAGACCCGTTTCATGTCCCTGTACTTTGACTACATGGCGCAGAATATTAACCCTTCTTCTTACAATCCCAACCGTGTGCATTTCATAAATACTTCTGAATCTACTGTTTTCTTCGACACATCCATGAAAGACGAGATTAGTGGAATTCCGGACCACATACGCCCACAAGTGGTTCCAAACATTTTTTATAATAAATTCCGAGAAGTCGACTGTTCTAAGATGTTCTATACTGACGGATCAAACCTCGAAGGATCCACTGGCTTCGGTATTTTCAATCAAAAGTTCACCGCCTCCTACAAACTCAGTGACCCTGCTTCAGTTTACGCCGCAGAACTAGCTGCCATTCAGTATACCCTTGGAGTCATTGAAACATTACCCGCAGGCCATTACTTCATCGTTTCGGATAGCCTCAGTTCTATTGACGCTATTCGCTCGATGAAACATGGAAAGCACTCCTCGTATTTTTTGGGGAAAATACGGGAGCTACTGAGTGCTTTATCTGACAACTCTTTCCAGATTACCTTGGTATGGGTCCCTTCTCATTGCTCCATTCCGGGCAATGAGAAGGCAGACTCCTTAGCTAAGGTGCCTTAGAAGGAGACGTTTACGAAAGACCAATTTGCTTCAGCGAATTTTTCAGTATTACTCATCAGAGAACCCTCGAAAGTTGGCAAACTTCGTGGAGCAGTGGAGAGCTGGGAAGGTGGCTACATTCGATAATCCCTAAGGTATCGACGAAACCTTGGTTCAAGGGGATGGATGTGGGTCGTGACTTCATTCGTGTGATGTCCCGACTCATGGCAAACCATTACACGCTGGATGCACATCTCCGGCGTATTGGGCTCGTAAATAGTGGTATCTGCGCTTGTGGCGACGGCTATCACGACATCGAGCACATTGTCTGGGCGTGCACCGAGTATAGTTCCGCTAGGTCTCGGCTAATGGATACCCTGCGGGCCCGAGGAAGACCAACCAACGTCCCGGTTCGAGATGTGCTGGCAAGCCACGATGTCCTCTATATGTCCCTTATATACACCTTTGTGAAAACCATCAATATACAAGTCTAACTGCCCCTTCTTATTTTCCTTATCATTCTCAGAACCCTCTTCCACCTGTATCAAAGCATCTTTATCGAATGAGCCAACAAACACGGGACCTACGGCACGAACATAACACGCTTAACTCGAAATGTAGCCGATCCACATCTGAGCCGTACTACGAAATCGTCTGGAAAAACCCCTGCCATCTTGAGGAGGACCACCCGGCGTCCCAGTACATGATTCCCCTGATGAAGGCCACCCGAGTTTGTAATCCATCCGTTGATCTCACGATGCCTGAAACTGAAATAATTTTCTCTCCCTGCCATCTTTGTCTACCCTCCCTCCCCTGACTCTTATACCCAGAAGTAACACCACTACCCCCCCCCCCCCCCCCAATATCATCACGAAGCATTTAGCTCTTCTTGTCTCTTCTAGTTTTAACTATTATATTATATAATCTCGTTGAAAATGCCCAACTCTACTACCCACAAAAATAACTATAATTACGAATCTTTACAAAATTCAATCATGCCCTCTAGTTATTCCTAGTTTTAAGTTAGTCGTAAAAAATTGTCCCCCTTAGTTAAACATTATTTGCTCCAATAATCTCAAAAATTGTCAAACCATATTGCCACAAAAACTAAATGACCCCCCTAATCTTACGAAAATAATATTATCCCCTTGTGTAGATATGTAAGATAGCTATAAAATCGCATTAGTTTCATTTTAAAAAAAATCAATATGTAATCCCCTAGTTTTAAGCAATTTAAAATGTAAAACAAAACAAAATTGGCACCTTTAAGCTAACGCAACGTGCCTTATCAAATAAACGATTTGAATAAAAAAAAAAATAAAACGTTATAATCCGTTTTACTCCAACTTTCCCCAAATATTGAGTTTTTAGTTTTCCTTTACTTCACATTTCGGAAAAAAGCTTAATGCCACTGATCAAAAGTAGTGTTCCGTACGCAAAAAAGTTCAAGGAAACGAGTGAGGATAGATAGATTGACCGCACGGAACGTGCGAACCCGTTTTACCCCAATTTCTCTTAAACTCAAGAGGGAAATTAAACATGGCAATGTGTTTAGGAAATGGCTTATGTAAAAAGGTACTGGGAATCGATTGCAGATAGTCAGAATGTCCGCACGAAATATGTGAACTCATTTTACCCCGCGTTCTTCTTATAATTTATGATTAAAACCGAGTTTTACATTTGGAAAAGAAGTCAAATACGGCTCATCCGAAATAGTTATTTTTATGAAAAAATATCCGGGGAATCAATTGAAGACCGCACGAAACTTTTGTATCCATTTTACCCCAATTCTTCTCATAACTCAAGTATAAAGTCAAATCTGGCCCTACATTTCAAAAAAGGCTGAATGCGACTGATCAAATGCATATATTTCTAGAGAAAATTTTCAATAGGACGTAAGTAACAATGAGAGATTCTCTTTGGGGTCTTTCTCCTCTGTTCATTACTCGGCCATTTCAACATTTACTACTCTATTCTTTGCATAATATTCTAGTAAAAACCGTCAGCTTTCGATATGTGCTGGAAAATTAGTGCAAAGTGTTGTATTGACGTCGTAATAAACGAAAGAGAAAGTAAATAATGAGAGGCTCTCAATGTTACTTACGCCCTATTGAAAATTTTCTCTAGATTTATAAAAAAAATCGGGAATCGGTTGAAGATAAATAAAACGGCCGCACGAAGCTCTGTACTCGTTTTACCCCCGTTTCCAGAACTTAGGTTTAAAGTTATTCTTACTCCAAATTTAAGAAAAAAAAGGCTGAGCTCGGCATATCAAACATAATATTTCTTATTAATGGAATCCCGAGAAATTGATTACAGATAGTTAGAATGACCGTACGAAAAGTGTGGACTAGTTTTACCCCACTTCTTCGTATATCTCGTGTTTTCAGTTAAATCTGAGTACATTTTAGGAACCGACTGAACGCGATTTTGTTGTTGCATTAGCCTGGGGCTAATTGGTGGTTGGGGTAAGTTGGCGGAATCCCTTTTTCTCCGTTTCTATTAGACATATAGCGCTGCCTCTCGTTATGTACCTCAAGTTATGTGAAACCCATTATCCAATGTGTTTTGGTTGCAAAACAATTTCCTAAATTTTAAACACTTTGTGTTATTTAGGGTGATTTTCAATATATTTCCCGAATGATTATATTTTTCCATGTTGCGTGAAATGAGCTCTTTCCGAGAAGCACAGACAGGTTCGAGATCAGGGTTGTTAATCGATAATTAATCGTCATCGTCGATAACGTTAACCACCCGTCAACGTCATCGGAAACTCCGTTAACGATAATGTATCGTCAGATTCATCGTCATCGTCGATAATTCATCGGTGGTTATCGCGATACATTTTGCGTTACTTTTCCGTTTATTGGAGTTGAAGTTGATGCGGTTAACTTTAAATTGTTTAGAAATAAATTACTATTAAAGGACATGTTGTTGGCAGTTGAAAATCAATAGTATTGGACATTTTCTATGCACATGGGATTCGACGATGTGTCAAAGTGGATTTTTTCAACTTTTAGGAAAAGTTTATTATATTGAAGAAGCTATTAATAAGTGAAAATCAATAGTTTTGGGCATGTACCGTCGGTGTGTCAAAATAGAATTTTTTTCAACTTTTCGCAAACTTTTTATATTGAAGGGCAGGTTGTTGGCAGTTGAAAATCGATAGTTTTGGACATTTTCAATTCACAGGAGAATCCACCAGTGCACAGTGTTTTTAAAATGGCAAAAAGGTGAAAGAAATTCATTGAACCACGAAAAACATTTTCTAGCTATAGTGTCTTCAGCAAAGTTTATTTATATTTTTTTTGCATTTAAAAAGTATTAGTTGGGTGATTAATCCCTTTAAAGCTGAGAAGCAAGTTTTTGTTTGATCATTTATGAAAATAAAAAAAAACTTTTTTTGGCAAAGTTGTTGAGAATATCTTTAGTATTAACTTCGCTGAAGAGACTATGTGTCTATCTGTCGATTTAATTATACGTTTGTGAAGATTTCTTTGCTATACCCCACAAAATTGCTTATTTCAAAATACTTTTCCTGGTAATTTTGCAGAATTTCAAAATTTCGTTCAGCATAAGAAAATACAGAATTTTTGTAATGTTAGTTTATTTGTATCTCTTACAACTTAGAAGTTATCGAATGATTTAGTGTCCAAAAAGCAATGTTTTGGTATGGAAGCCACAAATTTCCGCAGGTATAGCTTCACCAAGACGAATCTGTAAAGCAAACACTATCAAAACCGTTTGGTGGTCCCTAGTCTACGTTCAAGTCAAATTCGAGTAAATTCCTTCTTTAGCATATCTTTCTTATCTGAGAGATGCAAAATATACAAGAATAATACTACTGTACTGTAAGACCTCCTAAGGGAAATTTTTACTAAATAATCAGAACGGGTTATGAGGCTTTGTCGAGGGACTAAAGTAGATTATTTTAACTACTGCGGTTTATTAAAAAGAAAGGAAAAAATATATTAGTCTTGGTGTTTGCGTTTCGACATCGTCTCTTCAGAACCAGAAAAAATATGTGCCGATTTTGTCAATATCAATTCACCAAGGGGCAGATAAAAACGGGTCTTCACTGTATTCAAAAACGACTGAAACTGTATTATGAGGCCGTTCATAAATTACACTACATATTTGAGGGTAAAAGAAGGAAGCATGAAGCATATTGTTACATAGTGGAGAGAAGAAACGGAGGAGGGGCTAAAAGCTTCCCAACTAGAAAAAAATATACATTGGAAATATGTATATTCTCCTTTTTAAAATTCAAAATCTTCTAGTTTAAATTAAAATTATAATAAAATCTGTTAATCACCACACCACTTAAATGTGTAGTATAATTTGTGAATGGCCTAATAATAGTAGTTTAGTAGTTTTTTCAATATATGTCTTTGCGTGATAAAAATTACTAATTACACAATAGCTCAAAATTTGTTTTCTTCATGGTCAATAGGGCATTGCAAAAAAAACTTTTTTTTGAATTCTCAAAGGCCCCCCCTCCCATATTGTGGCAAATGTCGAAGTAAGCTTAGATGCCAAATTTCACATCATTTGGACAATTTTAGACCCCCGCCCACTTCGCTTGAAATTTTTGAAATTGGTACTATGGGAAAATATAGAGGAAAAATATACTAAATGCTATAATTTTTGAAGTAGCTATCAGAAAATTACAATTTATACCTCTTTTTAAAGGAAATGACCTAAATTATTGAAAGGAGATATTCCTCTATCTAGAAAAATAGGGGAAAGTGGGGTACTGGGTCATTTTGGCCCCAAAATCCCCCATTTTTCATAATTTTTCTGCTTTGTGATGCAAATCATACATATTTTGGAGTTTTTCTAATGTAAACAAATCTCAGAAATCGAACGGAACCTCTTTGACTCGTGTCCAAATACGGGAAGTTGGGGTTATAGGACCTTTTGTCATTAATATTAAATTTTATCATTTTTTCGTGCATGTATCTCTATTATTCTTCAATCAATTTTCATGAAATGTAGCTTGTTGAACGCGGAAAATTCTTATGAATACAACATAAATGAATCTGTTAGCGGTAAAATTCAGAAACATCAAATTTTTGGACATTAACTCTACAAATCACATTTTTTTCGTTAAATGTCCTAATACCTCAACTTCCCCTATTTTGCCAGGATGGAAACTTTTCTCATGCGATCCTCAAGCGTATTTTACACTAAAAGTAGTAAATTTAATAAGAATTTTGTTGTTAAACGGAGTTAATATGTGCAATTTTATGATAAAAATGTGAAATCGAGACTATATATCAGATAATTTGATGTTTCTGAATTTTACCGATAACGAATCTATGGTGCTGGGTCATTAGGCCGAAAGCCGGTAGGCCGAATGTCGTTCGGCCGAATGCCGTTAGGCCGACTGTCATTAGGCCGAAAGGGTCATTAGGCCGAAGGCCATTTGGCCGAACGGGTCATTAGGCCGAATGGGTCATTAGGCCGAATGGGTCATTAGGCCGAATGGGTCATTAGGCCGAATGGGTCATTAGGCCGAATGGGTCATTAGGCCGAATGGGTCATTAGGCCGAATGGGTCATTAGGCCGAATGGGTCATTAGGCCGAATGGATCATTAGGCCGAATGGGTCAGTGGGCCGAATGGGTCATTAGGCCGAATGGGTCATTAGGCCGAATGGGTCATTAGGCCGAATAAACCAAAGAGAATGATAAATATGTATTGCGGTTGTAACTGAAAACTTTCAATGAAGGGGGACTTTTTACGATTTTTTTAAAACTTACAATAATAATGTTTAGAATATTTACAACACCTTTCTCGTTGCTGTAAGGGAACAAATAAGTGAAAGCGACGCCTAATGCGGCTACGCCACATCGCTTTATGTCAAGTGCTGTCCGACATCGCTCCGCTCCGTCGGACTTAAACTAAAAAAAAGCCCCTATGTTTGAGTAATCCGGGCAAACGAGTGGATCACAGGTTTTCTTGCGAGAGGCCGCCGCTTCCGACGGCGGGTCGGCGGCCACCTCGTCCGGCGGATCCTCAGCGGCTTTACGCCGCTTCGGATCCTTGTCCTCGGTTATGCGGCTAGGCCGCATGCGCTAGAGCAGTGTAACAACCGAAAAATAGTTATAGCTAGTGGTTATATTAAGTTAAACTGATTTTTTTATTTTAATTTTCTTTTATTGCCAATGCTTTTTATAAATGGGATTTTATTTTGAAATATCAATCATTGGCAATATACTTTGGGGTTGATTTTCTGATGAACGGTACATTCTGAGAAATTTTTTCCGGATATTGATATTATAATCAGAATGGTTTTGTTTGGTAATTTCTAGGGAAAACTCTTCGACATTATATTTTCTAGGGAATGTTTAGCTAAAACTTATAGAACCACGTTGGACTCCATCTGATTGCAGTTAACATCGTATATTTTATTTCGGGAATGATTCCTACAAAAGCAATAATATATTCATTAATTGCATAGGTATTAAAATTTTTAACGACTTTACGGAGTCGTTCATTCTTCTGAGCGTATTCATTCCTCTGTGCGGTTCTTCCTCCAACAAGGAACACATTCGCCCATACACTACCAGCTATCTGTCCAAACGAAGTTCGTCAATCGTCTTCCATGTTCTCACATGCGGTGCTCCAACAAGTTTCGACTGGTTATGCCACGTTTCGACCTGGTTTGTTGATAATTCAATACATTGGAATATACAGATCAAAAAGACGGAGGGTATATAGGAAGACAGCGCAGCGGGGACTAACTAGCTAACGATCAGAGGTTAATCGAGACTACCAACTCACAAAGAAGTATTCCAAATTCCATGGTACATCGTATACTAGATCTTTTGAAGTAAAGAAGAAAGAACGGTCCCTTCAGTTTTTGCGGCCTTGACAAACAAATTTGATGATCGAATTTTCAATCAGGCTCGTAAAGCAGGTAGCAATTGTTTATTGTTCGTTGCTAAGCTCGTTTCTAGGATCGTTGCTATATGCATCTGTTATTTTTTACGAGCAAAAATGCGTAAAGATATTTAAATCATGCAACTCCACCGAGATTGGGAGAAAGTAGCTCGTTAAATGGACTAGGAAAATCGTCAATAGAATGGTGAAGCGTGAGGGAATTAAGTACTCAAAGGGAGGTTCCACTTGTACTCGTAAAGAAATTTTATGACGAGATGTTTTGAGGCGCTTGCTAATATTAAAACTGATAGCGAATATGCGTCATTGTGCCAGAGAGACCTTATGACGCACTAGGGGTACGTTGTAAACATCGGAAACAATTTGGGTTGAAACTTTAATTTTTCGGACGTTATGACATACACTCAATTTTTGATCTCATGACATACGGCTTGTGTATCTTAATGTTCCGGATGATACATGCAATGCTAATGAATAACGTATTGGTATCCGCAATCAGCAAATTAAAAAAAAGTTTCTAAATAAAATACATATAAATAAACCCATCACAACCGATGTTAAGGAATATACAGCACTCTTCAGAGAAAAGCCAAGCACCTTCGATTATCAACGCGTCATCTCAATAAGTCTCTGAAACGATGCTTTTAATAAAATGACATTCAGCGCAATGGTACATACGTCCTAATGAGCCATTTGGCCCTACTGCCTCATTCGGCCTAACGACCCATTCGGCCTAACGACCCATTCGGCCTAATGACCCATTCGACCTAATGACCCATTCGGTCTAATGACCCATTCGGCCTAATGACCCATTCGGCCTAATGACCCATTCGGCCTAATGACCCATTCGGCCTAATGACCCATTCGGCCTAATGACCCATTCGGCCTAATGACCCATTCGGCTTAATGGCCCATTCGGCCGAATGGCGTTCGGCCTAATGACCCATTCGGCCTAATGACATTCGGCTTTATGACCCATTCGGCCTAATGGCGTTCGGCCTTGCAGCATTCGGCCTAACGGCTTTCGGCCTAATGGCCCGACACCCGAATCTATTTTTATTGTGTTCCTAAGGATTGTTAACGTTTAACAAGGTACATTTTATAAGAATTGATTGAAGAATAATGGAGATACATGCACGAGAAAATGATAAAATTTAATATTAATGACAAAAGGTCCTATAGCCCCAACTTCCCGTATTCGGACAAAAGTCAAAAAGGTTCCGTTCGATTTCTGAGATTTTTTCACATTGGAAAAACTCCAAAATATGTATCATTTGCATCACGGAGCAGAAAAAATATTAAAAATGGGGAATTTTGAGGCCAAAATAACCCAGTACCCCACTTTCCCCTATTTGTCTAGAAACAGGAATGTCTTCCTTCAAACACTAAGGTCCTTTAAAAGAGGTATAAATTGTAATTTTCTGATTGCTACTTCAAAGGTATAGCATTTAATATATTTTTCCTCTATATTTTCCAATAGTACTAATTTCAAAAATTTCAAGCGAAGTGGGCGGGGGTCTAAAATTGTCCAAATGATGTGAAATTTGGCATCTGAGCTTACTTTGACATTTGTCACAATATGAGAGGGGGGGCCTTTGAGAATTCAAAAAAAAATTTTTTTTGCAATGCCCTAATGGTCAAAACAATTTTGATCACCTTTTTGCCGCACTGTGCACCTGGGACTCTTCCCAAGTAACAATTGAAGTTTTATAGCACGCTACAAGTGCAATCTAAGTTTTATCAGTGGCTATAAAACTATCATAAAACCACAATTGTTACTAGGGTTCTGTGCACCAACTTACTCGGAAAGTTAAAAAAATCCATTTTGACACATCGTCGGACTCTTCTGCGTATTGAAAATGTCCAAAATTATTGATTTTCAACTGCCAACAACTTTCCCTTCAGTATGGTACACTTTCCCGAAAAGTTGAAAAAAATTCTCCGCTGTGCATAGAAAATATCAAAAACTATTGATTTTCAACTGCCAACAACATGTCCTTCAATAGGTATTTATTTCTAAACAACTGAAAGTTAACCGCATCAACTTCAACTCCAATAAACGGGAAAGTAACGCAAAATGTATCGCGATAACCGATGAACCGACGATGACGATGAATACGACGATACAATTATCGACGATGACGCTGAAGGCGACGATACATTATCGTTAACGGAGTTTTCGATGACGATACATTATCGTTAACGAGTAACGCCGATAAATTATCGCGAAAAATGTATCGTATTAACAACCCTGTTTGAGATCCCACTTGAGATATAGGAGGAGTTGGTGTAAAACGGGCACGCACGTTTCGTTCAGTCATTCTAACTATCTTCAATCGATTCCCCAGCATTTTTAGAATATGAAATACTATTTTAATCTCGCTGATTTTTGAAAATGCATCACAAGTCATCTGCCCCTAGAGTTATATTTTCTTTTAACTGTCATTGAAGGACAACTTCCATAGATGGCCTAGCGGACATTTATGGATCCATAAACAATAAATGTTTACAATATTTAATTATTTTGACCTGTTTTTCTCTCACCAAAATGCTTTTCAACTTATATGAAGAAATTAGCGCCATCTGGTCACTTTAACCCTCCTATCATATGATATTCGAGAATCTAAACAATTGACAATTAAAAACTTTCACGATAAGTCAGATTCAATACAGCACATGGCTAGATATTAAAAAATATTTTTGTCATCATAGTCCTGGACCTATGGATGAAACGTTGGCACATAACGAAGTAACTGATTGATTGCAAAATGAAATTCCAATAAATTATGTTTTTTGCCGTCGCACTATTCTTTTCTGTCAACTGTCACAACAGGCTGAACGCCACTTCAAAACAAAATTTCAGACGACAAATTCTAAACATAATTTATCATCTTCACTTCGATTATTCAGCCAGATTGGTATCGGTTCGATAAAATCATCTCGACACGAATGTGAGTTTTGTATAGCTAAGTGCCATGTCCTGTTCGGGTTTTCAACGGACCTGTTGTGGTGCCGAAGAGTTTTTTTTTCCTTCTGGTGACGACCAAGTTGACCATATTATGCCCGCGCGCTCAGAAGTGACAGACGAACGGTTCTCTACGGCCATCGTATCAACCACCTCACCTATCCACCGCTGGTTTCTGGTTCACAAGTTTCGATCGATTCGTACCTGCGTGCATCGCGATGCGATGGTGCGACCAACGCTGACGATCGAAAACACATAATCACATTGTTTGTCCCTTTTTTCACCCAATTCAGCCCGCTGCGTTGTGCCGAATCCGATCTGGATCTAAAAGTGGCGGCAGCAATCGTCAGGCGGGCACCTCAGAATCTCGGTATGAAGATTACAAAGAAATCGAGAACTGGATAACGAAAATTAAATTTTAATTTGATTTAATTCTGGTTCTTTCCTTTGCCATGTAGGAGCAGCGCCTTTATCAGTGATGAAGGATCAACGAAACATATCACGGAAGGTGGCAGTGTTAACAGAATCAGCGGAAAAGATTACATGTTTCACCTCACAGATTTGCGGTTGAAAGCGACTTGAAATTATCTTGTTGGGTGTGTTTGAATTACGAATCTTCATCTGCAAATTAAACCTACTATAACTAGAACCTTTCGAAGAATAAGTTCTTTTCTTGAAATCCTTCGGTTAAACACCTGATTTCTAGAAATACAATAACTCAAGAGTTGTTTGGGTCAGTTTCGTTATCACAAAAGCTGGCTCTAGTTGACAACACTGACGTGGATCAGCATAAGCACCCGCTCTTGCTCCTGCAGTACAAATGTAGTTGACCACAGCGAGAATTTCCAAATCGCCAGTGGATCGTGCAAAGGCCGCGGTTTCTCGATCATTTCAAACAATGATAAAGTAAAAGTGAAACAAAATACCACCGAAATCATTATTGATTGTGCGAATCGCACGATTCGGTCCTTCCCGCTGGGATCGGCTAAACATAAACGAATGGAAGGATGCGCACTCCTGTTCCTGACACTGCGCTGCTGGGTGATGTTAGCTTGGATGCCAAATGGGTCTACAAAGGAAAAGTCCGCGCGAACCACACGCCGTAAAAGGTAAATGTTTGCCTGAATATTCAGCCGAATTTTAAAGTAATAAAACAATGCAAACAGACGCGTCGTGGCTAACGGTACATTTTTTCGGTGTTTTTAGAATTTCGAAGGTCGCGGTCCAAACCGATCGTTGTCATTTGGCGCACAATAGCAACCGAAATATTGGGCTGGAAGAAACCGCGAGCTGACTGGCTGATGCATCGAAGTAGATGGATGTTCTGAAACAGATGCAAAATTTAGGCGGATTTGTGCACGATAAAATTCGTTCTTGGTAAAGGATCTATAGCATGCAGTTCAAAATAAATCACGTTGCGCCTGCTTGAATACATTGTACCGTTTTGCGTCTCTCACGGATACCCAGCATTATAATTGCTAGAGCGGGAAATTAGTATTGCTGCAATCAATCAACATTAAAGTTTCTAGAAGCTGATAAATTATGCTGCAAAATGCGGGCTTTTAACTATGGACACTTTTGCGCGATCCACTGTACTACAATAGATGTGTCGATAGCGTTTTATGCCCGGACTCGCTTCCCAGGGGAGGTTCAATGAAACAAATGGTGTCGGTGCGGCAGCTTTGAATAAAACGCGGCAGATCCGTAGTGGAAATATTCGCCGGACTTCGCAATACCTGTTCCGATAGGCACAGAGATAGTCCCACAAAACATAGCAGAAGTAACAAGACTTACCAAATGCACTATTCTCCGTCTTGCAAATGACGCACAATAAACCTTTTCCGCGATTTTGACAAACGGCTGTTCCACAAACTTTTTTCCCTCTAGATCGCTTCCAGTCTCTTCACTACTCGCGGATCGCGATCGCGGATTCGCGTTATGTAGCTTCCACCGAAATGGAAAGCAAGTGGGAAAACTACTAATTTACTTTATGACCGACTTTCATTATCTCCAGAGAGTAACACCGCGCACAACGTCGTAACTGCCTTAGCGACTTCTTCTGCCAATCTGGGTTTGCTCCGCCTTATGCTGCCAGTGTCCAAATAAGTCAAGTTTGAAACCGACACTTCATCAGCACAACTTTGCCTCGCCTGCCCACTCAAGCCGCCAATTTCAATTCTAAGTCGGCCGCCAATTCCAATTCAAAGCCGGACGGTTTCTCGTTCGTCTACAATCAAAATGTTCGAGGAATGAAAACTCTCGATTTCTTGCTGGCGCTTTCCTCTTATAATTATGATGTGATTGTTCTCACATAAACCTTTTTGCGTGCTGACATACATAACTCGGAACTTTCAATGAACTACACAATAAATCGTTGCGATCGCAACTCTTCCTCTAGTCACCTTCGTCACTTGTTTTTATCGCGGCAAAAAATAATCCCACCGGAACTGTAATAAAAATGCCTAGTTTTGAATGCTTGGAACAAGTTACTGTGCGCATTCCATTACCACATTGCTCTCTGTATAATTGTTGAATATATCTGCGGCCGAACAGCAGTCCAGACCTGTAAAATATCCACTCCACTGCAGTTCAACAAATTCTGGATAAAGTTAGTAGTTCAGACAGTGTAGGTGATTCATTGTAGGTGATTACAATTTTCCCCATCTCATATGGATATTCGACGATGACGTCAATTGTTACCAGCTTGAAAATGCCACAATCCAAACAAGAGATAGCTATCACGGAAACGATAGTAGCTGGGGGACTGTGCTAAATCTACTCTCTCACTACAGCAAATGGACGGACGCTCGATCTAGCATTCGTGAGCTACGCTCGAACTTCTCGAGCCTCCGACCTCCATACTCAAAGTAGACGCTCAGCATAAACCCTTCGTGCTGAGGTTTAATATGCAAGTTGAAACAGAAGACGCTTTTGTCGAATCCGTCGGCGGCCTTAATTTTGACTTTAATCGTTGCAATTTTGATGAAGTATCCGCGGCCTTCGAAGCTGTTGACTGGTTTGATCTGTTAAGTGCAAACGATCTGGATCATGCTGTCGCGGTGTTTGTAAGTAGCGGTTTGCCCACTACTCGGGTTCTGTTTGCCCGGCGACCCTTCATATCAGGGCGGCCTAGGTGCCTCTACAAGAATTTCGGATTTTCGTATGTTATCAAACATAAAGGGAAAAACAAATAAACTAAATTCTATCGCGTTTAGTTTCTCCAACTTTCCCTTGTCGCTGTTCGCTGTCACTGCTCATTCGCTACTGATGGTGCTGGTAGGATGGCGACGAGTTCGTCCGACCGGCCGGGACGACAACGGGAGAGTTCTCCCAATTTCCTTTGGCTGCTATCGTAGCACTTTCGACGGGAATCGACCGTGACACACGCGCACTAAACTTTTCGTTACGGTGGCGGGAAACTGTCCCGAAAAAACGACAAATTTCTGGACGTCTTGTTACTACCGTGGTTCGTTGATATCTCTAAGTTTACGATAGCCACCTTTTGCACTCCATCAAATCAAGCCCAGACCGCATCGTCGCACGCTTATTTTTGAAGGAGGAGAGCGGAGACTTCCTAAGCCTTATGTTGCGTTCATAAACAAATGTTCAACAAAATTTTCAACACCTATCTGCATGCACATAACCGTTCACAAACGCGAAAGTGAACAAAAATTTACAACTGTATGTGAACAGTACAGAATAGCGGTGAGCATTTAAGCATTTATTTTAAAGTCACCCGAGAAAGTTATTAAAATTTAATCAGTTTTTAGGTGTGCGCGGGGCCTATGGATTAAGAAGTCGATTAACAAGGAGTTACAAAAAAATGTTGGGTTTAAATAAACAGTAAATTCAGATAAATTTCAATGTATACAAAGTCCCATTCTCAACAGAAAAAATATATTATCAGATTTCTCCGGGTCTTGGGCGAAAATGACACTTTATGAGGTGTGGTAAGGTGTTGACCAAATTTATTCGATAATCTTATACTTTTTCAAGATGTTGATTAATGTAGTAACGGATTTTATCATGCTTTTTCATTACTTTTCTCGCTCTAAGGGATAGCTAATGTAAACTAAAATGACCCTTCTTCCTGATCCTATCCTGCCTGGTAAAATACAATTGGCTTAAATTCAAAGCTTTATATTTGAATGAACTAAAGTAGACAGTTCGAGTCATTGTAATAAACGACGGATTTTATTGCAATTTTGGGTTGAGAATCCTGTTTGTCTTTATCAAAATTAAAAGAAAGATGATTGAACAAGAAGAAAAGATCTTCGAGTTTTGAATCCATGTTTGTTATCTTTTGGGGTAGATTCATTTCATCAGAATTTAGAGATGCAGATTTTTGCTTGTCCTCAAATTTTATTTCCAAATCGAGCACATAATCTTAGAAAAAAGAATAAAACCATGTTTCATAATTTCCTTTAAGAAGAAATTCTGGAGTCGTTCGTTACTCGTTGTACACGGATCACAACAGAAAACGAACAAGAAAATGTCAGGCTGTACCATACATTCAAGTAATAAAAGTCTGTTTATTGAAGATTTCCCTCATAATATGGGATAAGAGCAAAGACAACATATCAAGAAGACAGAGTTGCCAGTTCAGACCAACATAAACGAATTATTCGACAACTTCAAACACGTTACCATCAAGCACTACCTCGGAACCATCGCCATTAGAGCTGCCTCTATCTTTATCTGCGACCATGCAGTTTGTCTTGGTTGAGTTGATGAGTAAGCCTATCCTCGCTGTCTCCCTTTTCAAAAACACGAGGGCCTCTTCCACATCACAACGTCCAAATAAACCGGTTAGAACGGGTACAACGTTTCGTGCGATTTGCTCTAAAAAATTTGCCGTGAACTGACCCTGCCCATCTTACACTTTATAACGATAGATGCATGCTGCTTGAGTTACCGTCTTTAGAGTTCCTGGTCCCAGTCGGTGGACCTAGTCTACACCGACGGAGAGTTCCCAGCTGGCGGAGTTTCTCTCGAATCCCGCTTTCACAGTGGCATTCTAGCCAATGGCGCTACTTTGTTGGTCCTAGAACTGAATCAATTACATCCCCAGTATGGCGTTTTGTTTTATAATTTCGAATAGTACAAATTGGTATACACCGTCATTTTATTTGCCGTTTAACTTAAACACGTTTAAAACTGTGTTACTACTTTTGGATTCACTACCATGAAACATTATAGATTAGCATCCTAACTTATTGAAAACAAAACTTAAACTGCTCTAACATAGCTCAATCTGTTCGCCAACTGAAATCTCCAACTAACCTTCGCCTTTCAATAGGCACAAACCCAGTTCAGTCCGCCTGTGCTTTTGAAATACCTACAGAAGCAGATAAAGAAACGCCTCCTGGTGGTATTAAGCGGCTGAAATCTCTCGAAGTAATTCCGCTAATAATTGACTCACTGGATTTTGTTCCCATGTCGTAAGAGTCGAGGTTGATAATAGTCTATTATCTTTCTCCTGACAAAAGAGGCCGTGTGGCATCCGATGGGTTGAATATGCTGGTCGCACACGGAGTATCGAGGGTATCATCCTTGATGTGCTAAACGAATCTTTTACACAGTGGACGTTTGTTTCTTCGCAAATCGTGGGATTCAAATGATGGTCATATCACCAGTACCCATTTCGGGCTTCGCTATTGGCGGTTACTAGCCAACGAGTTTGGTATCTTCTGGTTACTGTACAATATGTGCCGGTGATGAAATGTGCAATGCTCTCATCGACCATAGTTAGAGTCGCATAAATTCAGCGTAGCATGGATGGCGCCAACACTAACTTATCGAAGAAGAGAGATAAAATGTCAAGATGTTTGGAAGAATTACTGCGAAAAGCCTCTTCTACAACTTTGTAGAAAACACCTAATTTCTATCTCTCTCCGTTGAAAAGTCTGTGTTGGCGCCATCTCTGCGGTGACAGGTAAAACTAAAATTTTCTAACCAAAACATAACTCGTATTATGTACTACAACTCTTCCAAACATACTATTCAGCTAAATTTAACCATTATTTCACAAAAATATTTAGTTCGTTGAAATTTAGTACTGATACGCAACGATGCACTGCTAGGCCCCATGCAAAACTGACTCATTCACCACTTCGCTAAAAAATTTATAGCTTCTCATATCAAAGCCGGATTGACCAGCAGTCTTCGACAAAGTTGTAGACAATTCAATCATTTTTCTTATTTTCACTTACAGTGATAATACGATGCATACAGTGCCACCTAGCGGTGAAAATGAGAGCTAGTGGGTTTTCTCTATGTAAATTATAGAAAAATCCCACACAAACTTCAGGCACGTTGGTCCGGTGGACAGACTTGTCCGATTTGCTTCAAATTTGGAGCAAATACTCCGGGTGGGACTAGGAATAGACTCAGGGGTGGGCTGATAGGGGTCATTTTTTATTATCAATCTAATGTCCAAGCCGATGCAAGTACTTTCGGAAGCATCCGTGCCCGGACAAAAACTTCTTTAAATGGAAGTTCAACTCTCCATGCTTCCTCTGCACCCAAACCGACACATTTGGGGTGATTTGGTGGGTCCACCTTCCTTTCTCCGCGTTGCCCTACTCCTACTGCCACTTAGCCAACGAATCCGCTCGGAAGCATTTCTTCGCTGGTAGCATTCCACGTCCTAAGCTAGAGTGATGTAGATGGGGATCATCCCAGCGATAACGCATACCGCATCCGACGATATTGTTCTGTAAGGACTCGTGACTCGTACGGACATCAATCCGAATGTCCTGTTCCGCTTTTCACGGTTCCACTTGGACGAAACAGTAGATAGCAGACGTCTTGGTCCGCTTCCCGGACTGCCGATGTTTGGGATGATTCTCGCTATTGCGTTCGTAGCCTTCACCGACTATCCGCAGGCGAAGTTAACGTGATTATTAAAGTACAACCGGTCGTCGATTATCACTCCCAATTGCTTCAGTGCACTTTTCAATGCAATCACGTGCCCTCCGACGTCTATCTGCATCCGCTGCATCGCTTTGCATTTTCTGACCAATAACACCTCCGTCTTGTGGTGACCTGTTTGCAGCTTGACCCCGTTCATCCAGCTTTCGATCGCATCTATTGTCTCCGTCACCGACACCTCCACTTCTTCAAGTGTCTCATGAATCACCGTTAGTGACACGTCGTCCGCGAAACCCACGATTTCCTGGGCAGCCGCAGTGCTAAGACCACATCGTACATCCCGTTCCAAAGAGTTGGACCGAGAATGGAGCCCTGAGGAACGTCCGCTGTGATTCGCATTGACTTCTGCCCTTCGCTCGTCTCGTACAGCAGAATTCTGGTATGTAAGTAACTCTTCAGGACCTGGCATAGTTAGTCGGCAACCCTCATTATGTGCAGCGATGGTTTCCCAGCTGGCGCTGTTGAATGCATTCTTCACATCGCTAACTGGAAGAACGCCCACTTTGTTTTCAACAGATGGAGGTGGCTTTTGGTCATGGTTTTAGCAAAAATTCTTGACTCTTAAAGCGCACATACTCTGGGCTTTGCTATAAATTGATTCCTTCAGACACTAGTTACACTGTTACCAGTTATATTATACGTAAATAACGCCTTTCTATACTAATACTATATAAATACAATACGCATAGTGTAAATATAGTACCCTTAGATGCATAACACTGTTTTAAAACAAAATGCCAAAGGTATTTCAAAATTATCACAGTAATGTATTGAAACTATGAGACAATTTTCACAAAATTTGAAACAAAAAATATTTACGCTTTCGAGGGTTAATATGACTCCCATGTTTGAAAATAAAGTCAAATGTGATATCAATTGATAACAAAAATATCCATTGTACATTTTTAAAAGACTTTGACAACATGAATGTTGCCATAAATGGAACCCATTTGTTGCCAAAATCGGAGTGGGCCAAAAAGAGAGCATGCCAAAAACGGAACGTGCCAAAAAAGGAATTTTTACTCCCGCATGTCTAGCATATCCGGATCTGTCTGGGCCCTTTCAAGCCCCTGCCAAATGTCCAAAGCCCAAACACTTGAAGGATTTCTCCGCTTGTTTATTCACTCGTGGGGTGCTTCTCAATGGGCATCTCGACTATCCAACCGTAACTTTGCCTACCTCCAGCGCCTTATCGGCAGCGTTTACCGGTACACGAACCATCGCTGCCTGAGTTTGCCTCCTTATCCCTTTTTTAACCGGATTGTCATGTTCACGTCGTTCAGGATACACTGCTGCTTCAATGCACCTCTTAGCTCGTCTTCCGTCGTAATTTTATCAAGGTCCTTGTACACAATCACCATCTCCGGATTTAAGGCCTTTTCACCCGTTGATTTAGTAATACACTCCTGCAAGATCGAGCTGCTAGTCATGGTATCCTTCAACTCCAAGAGCATCTCGCCCATTTTGGGTATGTCTGATTCTTACCACGTTTTCCCCAAATTCTTCAGCTTCGGGCCCTTTCTGAGCAGCGCTGGATACGTCGTCGCGTCATTGGCTTTGACCAGCTCGGCTTCTCCCTTTGGTGTCTTCTGACGAGCCGGAGGTTTACCTTTTCTCTTCTGCTTTGGCACATTTTGCCTTTCTCATATAGAAAGGTTATGCAATCACTCTGAACATGCCCAACCTAATCCCGGCTAAGAATACGATAGGTTTTCTGTATTTTTTTATCCGATGAGGGATTGAGCCCCCTTCCCCACATTACACACCACCCTTACCTACCCCTCCCTTCATCTCCTCCAGTTCCCCACATCAAGCCCCCAACAGATACCCCTTGAACGACCACCTCATTCACCCTCTTCAGACACACCCCTCTCTGATCCAAATCATCTTCACCCAGTAGGCATACCCAGATTGGTAGGGAGTGGTTCGATTGTGGGTTATTCAACCCCTTCACACACATACCCACGCGTGACAAAATAAGTTAGCCGAAAGACAACATTGAGCTAATGCTGATTATGCTAATTAAATATTAAACATTTTTGTAGTGTGTCTGAAATTTCTATTTTGAAACGAACATATTACGTAATACGCAATATCCGCATTTAATAAAAACCAGTAAAAAAATTGGTTTGAAATGACTTCGAGTTTGAAACAACTTTTAAAATTGAAACTAATTTAAAATTTATTAACAAATTGAAAATTTTCGACGGAGTTCAGACCCCCCGGACCCTCCTCCTGGATCCGTCGCAGGTTTCAAGCGTTTCAGCGTCGACACATAGCATCTCAAGTTCGTGACTGTCGATCCATTGTATTTATGTGCAACTCCTACTGAAAATGTAATAGACATCCTAACAAAGATTTCGTGGTTTTTTAAACGTTTTAACAGTTGCTTTATTCAGCTCTAGCTGAACATTGGAGGTATATATCGATTATTCCACCCTTAAACATCTGGGATTTGGAGAATTTATTCAGCTTGTCTGATTAAGACACATTAAAGAACAATTCTTCAGCATGTATTCATCCTGAAGAAAACCACAGTTCAGCTTTATCAATAAACCTTTTCGTTGCAGCTATTCAGCTGAGAAAATTATCATAGAAAAATTATTTAAAAAGACATTTATTTCAAGTTACACAAGCCATCAATCTCTTTGGAAACCATATACTTTTATTAGTGTTACGTAACAATTAGAGAAAAATTGTATTACCTTGTTGGATATTTTATCACGTACCTGGATCCGAACCAGCAACCTGTTGAATACTAAACACTTACCTTACTGCCTGCACCAATCTTGCATACATCGAATGCTTAAGATTTCACCGATATACCGAAAAGTCTAGGCTGCTGAATGGAGTCTGTACAAAGACTACACTAGCCTTTTATAGATTTGAGTGAACTTGGTTGGCTTGGGTTCGTATCCCAACCTACGATAATTTTTATATGCGATCATTTTTAGAACATGCGAAAATTTTAAATTAGACAATTTACTAATTTCAAAAACTAATGATTGTAGACGTTTTTGTATTCAAGATGAGGAGGAGAAATTTGCCATTGTTATTGCTTCTAAACCGTAATATATGAAAACATCTCGATTGAACTATACCGAAACACTTAGAAAATATACTGTTTTCTCGCTTGAATGATTTACGAGTACAGTTGTCGCCAATGTAACAATCATATGTTATTCCAGGGACTTTATAGTCCACAGATAGGGACTTACTTCGAAATAGGAATGGGCGATGTCGAAACGAATTTTGTCAAAATCTATGTTGTTAACTTAAAAATATTGATCTGGTAAAATCGATTTTTGTTTCAAAATTGTCATTGAAAAAGATACGATTTTCTTACAATCGATCGTTTTGTCTCGAAAAATCGAGAATTTTCCGAGATATCAGTATAAAACATTACTTATTACTCGACTGTGCGGGGATTTGGCTGGGTTCAACTAAATGTGTATGTATATGCAAGTCCTTGGTATGAATTATTTTTTAGGTTTACTAATGCAACCAGCTTGATAGATTCTTTTTGTTAGCAGACATTTTTTCAGGATGAAATTGAAATTGCAAATTAACTGCATGAAATTGTAAAAAATGCTGTAAAAATGTTACAAGAGTAAGCCGTTCAAGCAACAAATAGAATAAGAAAAGGGTTCTAAGTGAGAAGTATTTCACTTAAAAGTAAAAAAAAAATAATGTGCGTGTATTGGGACTCGAACCCAGGTCGGTTACCATTCGTCATGGTTCGCTAATCGTGTCAGTTTTTAGAGTAGGTACAATTACCTTTGCTGAACACATAATTCAGCTAAAAGTCAAAGGTAGTATTAGGGCAAATGTACAGGTAGAAACAACCTTTTGAAGACACGTAGCGCAGCTTAATGATTGAAGGTAATAGTATTGGTAACAGCATCATTTATTCAACTCGTAATTCAGTCTAATTAAGATGGTTGAATAAAATCATTAATATTTCCGCTACTACATTTGTTGGTAGTATAGTTCAGCCTAGTTTGAACTGACGAATACTGGAGTTTAAATAGGCTGAATAAACTGTTAATGTTTAAATAGTTCAGCGAAAGTATTATTCAGCTTAAATAGCCTTTAATCTGCTTTTAATCAGCAAGTAGTCTTATAGTTCAGCTCCTAATGTTTGTTGGGATTCCCACCATTATATTGAACCAGTCATGGAATCGTAGTTTGGACAAATGAGAAAGGCACAATTGAGCCACTTGGTTGACTAAAACAAGTTTTTTTTACGATAATTGCATATTACGAAAACGAATTTTCAATTTCGATTTCTGATATACACGGATCCCATTTTTGATATATACTGAAGGAATTCCTGTTATATCTTTTGTAATTTTAACTGTTAACGAGACCACTACATAGTATCTAACGAAAAATCTGCACAAATTTCCGGGGAATATCAACAATCTTTTAAATATACTTATCAACGTATTTCTAAGACTAATCTTGGGCGTAAGGTATTATACTCCACTAGACGTATTCAGTTAGGTTTTAGGCAGTATCAGCAGAAGGAAACAATATTAACATAAACATTCATCACGAACGTCAGCTTATGAGTATCGAACACTTCAAGTGCAAATCAAACTGACAGTTCTATCCAGCTAAAGACTCATTCTTGTATTAAGTATCATTGGGGAGAATTTTATGTTACTTTATTCCTCATTATAAGCAGATTAACTGCTGACACGGTAGGTTAAGTGTCATGTTTCATCAAATGATGTAGGACAGTACGTCTCGTCTAAGGATTTATCCAACAGAACTTAATGCAATGTTAGCACCATTAATAAACCCCAAAAAGCATGCGTTATGAGCCGAGCTCGTGTTACACTTTCCTTTCCTACACCTGCTGGCAGAGGGCCAACCGACATTCAGCCGGTATGGTTCTGGTGAACTGCACTATACGCCTCCGCTGTCGCTTCCTCGTGTATTTCCAAACTATTGGCACCAGGGAAGAGGAGCTAGGGTTTCAAGGTAAAATCCTGCCTCTAATGGAACGTGCCACGTATATTTTATTATGTTGATTCCCTTGTTTGTACACCTTTCACGTTTCGAGGCACAACGTGTTTTATTCTAGGGGCTCAATTCATGGTGTACATATGGCAAAAATGCATCAATTGTGTTTTCAACCAGACCAGCCGACTGCAAAGGAAGAACGGAAGCAACCTGGTAGGTAAAGAAATTTAATATTCATATTGTTTTCCGAAGGATATGAGTTTCCGAAAGCGAGAGTCTGTTTTATCGGATATCTTCCGTTTTATGCGGTGCTGCAGATTCGATCACGTATTGCAGGCAATGTCATTTTCGTGTTTCGAGGGTGAACGTAAACGATGATTTATATATTGATGAATTTAGTCAAACCTTTTAAATTGACAGCATGCGTTGCTACCGCATTAATAATCTAGCATGACAGGGTACAAAGCTACTAGTTTATCACAAACCAGAGCTCCGCATAAACATATCGCGAAACTACAGTCAAAAAGCGCCAATCCATAATTGATGATCGAAAGTTGTGCGCCTGGGCCTGCATTCAGAACGATTCGCATCATTAGTTTATTATAATCAGATTTGTATTTTTTGCCAGGTTCCTTTTTGTCAGCCAAAGAGAAATACATTTCCATCAGGACCTCCGACGAGGGTGCGTTAGTTCAGGTTCACTGCGAATTCGACCAACAAAGCGAGGAAAAACGAGCAGAATGAAGTCACAATCCCATTTAATTGTGGGAGCATCATCTCCATTTCAGTCGCTCCAAACAAGATGCCATGAGGAGCCGCTTTTTATGCAGGCCGCCAACGATCGTAATGTTGTTGACTGGCCGGTTGGTCTGGCATATCAGTGCCCTGTTCCCTGTGGCTGTTGTCGACCACATGTTTCCCACACAAACCGTGGCGATTCCCGTGACGCTCATCAAACGTGAGATTTATTCGAGCGAAATTGTGACGGTGTATAAAGGAGACATCATTGCATATTACTTATTCGAAAACTTTTCCGTCCGTTTCGAGCTTTTGTTGATCAGAAGCAGTCTGCACTTGATATAAGTTTTAGGAACAGTTTGGTTGGGTCCCATTTGGCTAGGTCCCATTTTGGCTGTCCAAAATCGCCACAAGGATAATTTTAATTTTCTGATATTGACTTTCAAGCGTGTTTACCCCAAAATAGAAACTGTATGTACGTTTAACTTCTGAAACAAAAGTTTTTGCAGTTGGCTCCGATATTTCTATCTCTTGATTCCAGTCGATTCAAGCTGATGACCGCTAGCTTACTAGATAAGCACCTAACTCAGACGCTACCAGAAAAGGGATACATGGAAAGTATGATACCATAAAACGTGCATTTTATCGACTGTGTCGTTTGCCACCGTAGCAATTCCTTTCCTACTAAAAACCCATTGTATTATTGCTTGTTTAATGTGCAAGCGCCATACTGCATACGCACAATCAGAAGTTGTCGTGTCTTCCGAGCGACGTAAAATTGGACATTTCCCCATTGATCCTTCTGTCTCAAGATATCGAAACAAGTCGTAAACAATAATTTTTATTGAACCAGTCTCATCGCACAAAGCAAATGACAATCGTCAGTAAACACGGAATAGCTTCAATTTTATTTTGCATTTTATCACCGGACACTGATAATTTCGATTCTGATGAAAGGACTTCTCATCATTATGTAGGTGCGGAACGGCTGGCATGCTCGGACTGGATGACAACATGTGGCAAATAGTTTCGCTTTCGCTGGAGACGGGCACCGACCTATCGATGCCAATAGGGACAGACATAATCGGCACGTGCTTCAACCCGAAAGCGACCGGGTCGTGGACATGAAGGGCAGGAGAGTAGTTTTTATTATTCCTATTATTTTTTGCTGATTTTCGGCTGATCAGGAAGCGTGCTGGAAAGATGAGATAAAACAAACATGGATGCAGAAGGCGCATAAGGAGCCAACCGTGAGCACATTAGACAAATGTCACTCGTCAAAACGTGACGGGAAAGATCATGTCTGGCATTTTGTCAAAAGATGAGAATCCAAAAACAAATAAAAACCGTTCGGGGTAGACGATCTCGGCCGGATTTGATCTCATTTCTCGGCAGCTTACGCGTTAGATCTCTCTTAGCTGTTAAGACAGAGTGTCTCGTTTCATTTTTGTTTCCTTTCCAATAGGCCGTCAGATCTCAACTCAGCAGTTGACGATTTCTAGCGTTGCCAGCATCAACACCCATTTCAAACCTTTTGTAAACTTTTGCCAATTCAACCTACTGCAAAGTATCAGATTTATTGCCTGAAGATATCGTTGCTAATTTACAGCTGTGTCTCCAGTCAATAAGCGAACTGGCCAATCATTGTCATTATTGTGTTAGTTTTCCAGTGATTTATGGCACAGATAATACTGGATTCAAAAAACTCGTGAAATGTATGGAAACATTTTTGTATGTGATGAAGGAAATGGTTAGCTAAATGAAGTAGGTGTACTAAGCGCTGAGAATTATATTGGACACATTCTTTCGTGACGTTAAAACGATTTGACGAATCTTCATTCCACATCAAGAGCTGCAATTCCAGTTCTAGTTCTCAGATTGCAATGCAAATTAAAATAAACGCTAGTAATGATATGTACTTCAAATAAGTGCAAAAAATGTTTACCTTTTTTGGGCCAGAACATATGTTCCTAAAAAGAAATTCAGTTTTTCCACACATAAGGCATTGAATGAAGATCTTAAATATTTCACACACACAGCATTAGTATAAAGTGGATTATCCGCTTATTTTAAAGGGAATTTTTCGTTTTACCTTTGATTTGATTTGACTTTCGAAAGATGTTGTCCCATGCTAAGATGTTGTCCCATGCTAAGATGTTGTTCCATGCTAATTTGATCGATACAATATCCGAAGATGATGATTTGAGTGTTTTTCAGAGGCCTATAATTTTTTATCATTTTGAGCTAGGTAGATTGTGTTAAATAACAACACGTTGCATTCAATTACTTCATGGGTCCTTATGGAACGTGCTGAATGGTTTTCAATCAAATTCCATCTTAACCAACATTTGCACTATATTTCAGTCTCAATACCCCGGCATTTTGACTTCAACGTGACTTCAACGCGTACTCCATATTCGAACGCAAATTTTCGATATTCTTCCGGCAATTGCCCGAAGTAAATGTCCCCTGAATTGACGAGATACACCAGAAAAAGATTATCTTAGAAATAAAAATGTTGAAGACTATTTTCGCCCTTTAAATAGTAACGCCAACTTGCCCCGCGTGCGACACCGCCAACTTACTCCATCAACATTTTCAATAAAAAAAACTATTTAAAAAACAACTTTTGTTTGTGGCTAGGTACAATATCTATACATTTGCTGAAAGCTCCTTTCACGTACTGTCGAAAAATATAATCATTCATTGGATAAACTTAAAATGACCTCAAACAACACAATATGTTTAAAAATATACTTGGTATGCTCGAAAAGACAACATCGCCCACAACTTCTACAAAACAAAATGTTATGCAACAAAAACACATTGGACGATGTATATCACAATACTTGAGTTACACACTGAGAAAAGGTGCCATATGTCTTATAGAAACGGAGAAAAGGAGACTCCGTTAACTTACCCCAATCGTCAACTAGCCCCGGGCTCCCCTATGTATTATCAAAAACATCATATTGTAAATGTGATGACCGTCCAAAGATATCCACAAATTAGATCCGGGAAAAAAACAACATAGCCGAGATATTTCACACTTCCTTCAATGCAAATAAGTACTTTGAAATCTCTACCTATTTAAATCACGAAGCGTATTCCCTCTCTGTTTCGCTCTCTGAATTCCAAAACAAATTGAATGTTCCAGTTCACTAATAACTAATTAAGGTCCATCAATACAGTAGAAATACCAGATAATCTTAAACAACGCCGTCAAGAAAAGAAGAACGACAACGAAAAGATGAAAACGAAAAATAATGAAAACACTAGAAGGGGTATTGTATTTGCATCCTAATTAGCCATTTTTCAAATAAAAAGGCTTTCACATATATTTCTGAACTTTTTAAATCAATGGTACTCGAATTTAAATAAATCGCAGGTAAAAATCATATCATTCATTTATTTCATTTAAATCATTTCTTTTAATTTCATTATATATACTCATTTTTTTATTTTATTCACTCCATGAATTTCATTCATTTTGTTAATTTTTTCGTTTTGGATATTTTACTAATTTTGAATATGTGTATGACCATTTCATTATATTTTATTCTATTCTATTCTAACCCTTACACAGCCAGTATTAAAAAGCATCCTGGAAAACACTGCAGTTAGTCTGTAGTGTTTTTCTTGTCAATATTAATATTTGAAGCATATTTTCATATGTCGCAAATATTAAAACGGCCAGGCCTACTGTGCAGAACTGGGTTTTGAAGTTGTTTCAAAATTAGACGGAAGTTAAATTATTCATTTAATGAATAATTTAATTGACGAATTGTTTCGAATCTTAAAGCAGGAAGAAACGAGGACAACCGTACCGACCGTTTAAGTTTAAAGGGAATGCAATAAATCGTTGGGAGTGACTTGGCTAAGAAGGTTAATATCACTCCGTTGGTCCTTTGGGATGGGACAGAGGTATTTACACCTTGCCCTGGCTAATAAGCCTAGGTTATAGCGCCTTTACTCGCTCTCAAACTTATCGTGCAGACAATAATTTTAACAATAACTTCATAATTCCGAAGAATTAGGAAGTAAGTGCAGATATTATTATCTTTTGACTAAAGACAGGCGATCCACGAACCTTATGGATATACTTCAGATAATGAAAATAAAAAGCAATGAAATACTTAGAAGGAATAAATCACCAGCCACTATACAGCCCATGATCGCAAATCAGTCCCATAAAGATAGGAAATCTCATAGAAAACGGAACAACTATGCGATCATGAGCAGCATAGAAAAAATGACAACAATTTTAAAGTAGAAACAATGTAATCAGAAGGATCTCACCGGTAATTGCAAATAGATCACACTGCGTTGTGGCCCTGTCGTAATATATTCGGACGTCGGTAGTGTCAGTTTTGCTGCTGGAACTTGCTAGCCGCAAAGTATATTGCAGACGCAGCTGGGGTCTCCATCCGTACCACGGACCAGCACGCTCAATCTGCTCAAATGCCTTTCTAGTCTCCTGTACGAAGACCACATATGAACACAACCAGCAGCGGTAGACCGGCGAACGTTTCGCTTCACAACAGCAGCACAATGACGCCAAAACCGTTTTGGGAACTCTAAACTAGCTATTAACTGTATAGTACTCCGTGTTCCACAACCGAGAATTCGTCTGAAGCGGCCCAGCTGATAAAAACTACTGAAACTGCAGCAAAATAGTGCAGAGAGAAAAAAACGACGGAAAAACAGAACTGTCTCGAAAAAGACCTCGCCTACTCTATATCTACTATATATGATCATTTCATTATAATCATTTCTTTCATTCCATTTTTTTCGTTAGCTTTCATTTAATATGTTTCATTCATTTCAATCTTTTGATTATTTCTGATCAGTTTGTTCATTTCATGCATTTCATTCATACAATTCATTTAACTTATTTTGTGCACTGTTCCTATTTTATGTATTTTATAATTTTTTCCAGTTCATATATTTCTTTCAGTTTTTTCATTTCAATTTTCTGACTAATTTTTTCAGTTATTCCGTTTATTAATTTTATTTATTTTTTTAATATTGTTAAATTTTGAATTTAGTGAGCTGAACAAATCAAATTATCAAAAAAAATTTATTTCGATATATAATAATCATTCTTGTCATTTGATGAACTTGATAACTTTTCTTTATTTTC
Organism: Topomyia yanbarensis; assembly: GCF_030247195.1. Taxonomy (NCBI): domain Eukaryota; kingdom Metazoa; phylum Arthropoda; class Insecta; order Diptera; family Culicidae; genus Topomyia; species Topomyia yanbarensis. The sequence goes on from NC_080672.1 coordinate 285,197,447, forward strand.
TGCCATATTAATTTCATTTGTTCATTGATTTTCTATAATTTATTTAGTTTGAGTTTGAGACTCGAATCTGTTCATCCCACCTATTTTTGAGTACCTACTTCGCATGAGGTCTGCAAACTAATGAATAATCTAAAAGAAATGTCTCATATCACTGCTAGGTGGATTAAATCGGTTTTTTTCTAAAGTAGTGCCTGACACAATTAATCGTCCATTTTAAAAATTTCTCTTGAATCAAAATGTTAAAGTGATCATTTAGTAGCAAATAACTACTAAAAATACATTATCCACATCTTCAAAACTAAACCACAAAATTAAGAACTAATTACTACCATTCTGTCTTGATGTTGTACCCTTTCATTTGAGTCTAGTTTGATTGAGATCGTTTCAGCCTTTCATAATAAACACGAATAAGAATAGGGCTTTCTCATACACATGAAACATACACACAAACGAGCAGCGTAACCTATTCGTCGAGCTGAGTCAATTGGTATATAAAAATCAATCCTCCAGGACTGTGACTGTCATACCTTTTTTTAATAGAACGGTAAAATATTTTAACATTCGTGTTCACGAAATAACAGTAATATAAATGAAGACGCTTCTAATCAAGCACGTGCTTCTTAACCACCTCTTCAACGTATGTTTCAGATACTGTCAGAGAGTTTTGTCATTTTATGTTCCACTTATGTGTGTACCCTCCGCGCTTCATAAAAGCACCGTTAACCAATTTAAAAAAAGTCAAAACATTATCCACTTTGAAAAGAAAATACATACATCATTCCCCTTTGCTCTATTCTGTAGCAGGGAAAACCTGGTGACTACGAAAAACTTGCCATTCACTACAAAACTCGAGTGACAACTTGTCCCCAGCATTGCCGGAAGAACAGTATGGCTAATGGAGTTGAGTGTCATATCCATTAACACATTCGGAAAACAAATTTTTCGTCCTTGAAACAGTTGAAAATTGGATTGAGTATTTCGCTTGGGACGGCCTAAGTTGAATATTTAAAGGGCATTTAAAATATTCATAGTTAAAAGGCAACCAGATTCACGGTATGATTATAATTATTTCTTTATAGCTTTCTACAAGATGTGATCCATTGGTGAAGGCACAACATGATTGATCAGCGGATCCAACTAACCTTATGGCGGAGTTGCATCACTCCGTGTGTCGGCGAAATTCATGCACAAGCTAACCTTATGGCACTTTTCTTTCTTCTGTGTGTTAAAGGATCCGAAGTAGCACATTTTTTATTATTCACCTAAATACCCATCACAACCAACAGAGCACCCGGCAATAGGAAGCATGACGTGTGCCAAAAAGTTGAAGCAAACTGGAACATGTGGCGTGTTTTCGGCTTCCACAGTTTCAGGAGTCCAAATTTTGACAGGCTCTACTGCTTCTCGTTTCGAGTCCCGTTAAAACCGCCCCCTATTTAATCGAGAGCAGCAGGATCCTTTGGAGGAAACAAATATAACACGAAGCGTTTCTCAAACAATATCAACGTGTCTGCATCTGATGCTCCTTGGAATAATCGCCAGATTGCCGTCAATGACTCATGCAGTTTTCTTTTTACGTTCTACTGGATCGCAACGAGCTATTTAGAAAATATGGTAGACTGACGGAAGCAAGCGAGAATCAATATTAATCACTTATTAGGACGTGCTAGCACGTGCTGTATGTGGAGAGACTGTACCATATGATGCAGTTGTTGCAGTCTGGCGAATCATGAGCTTTAGAACATTTTTCATTATTTGCTTCCCCAACCCAAGTAACAGAACACACTATGCTATATTTCAGCTCAGTTGAGAAAGATTTAGGTAAAAACTATTTTTCTCTACACAACCTCTATCTAAATTTGCTATGAAATTTGCGTTTCGTTTTCGTCTAATCAGGGTTTGCTCAGGCCTCAGAAACACAAATAGTGTTTTCGGTTTTTGGAGCTGGCGTCAACCCGGCGCTAGCTTAATCCTGTCACTAAGTTATGCTGTGAACTATTTGGCGATTTTTTCAACTTTTAATTAAAATTTGACAGTTCGAAAGTTATTTTCTCTTGAATGGAAAAATTTTACCGAGAGAGCGAACCATTTCAAAAGTTGACTTATGGATAGTTATTTAGAATTGACAGCTGCGATGACCACAAGTTGGTAGAGGTGTGAACATTTGTCGATATTTTAAAATTAGTTTTTTTCTTATTACATTAAGTATGACAGTCATAGCCTCGAAAAGTAAACATCCACATCATGAAATAACCCTAACAAATCTTAACACAACACGTTATCGTTTCCATCTTTATCCCTTAATTTTGTATTGAAAAATATTGACAACCTCAATTAGGTTCAGAAAATGTTTCAACCTTTTTATACTGCATCATGGGCAAAATTTTCACCATCGAGCTGTCAAATTTAACTATCGCTCTGTCAATTTTAACCATGCTCCAGAGTAGGGTTATTTTGCAAATAACTTTCGAAGTGTCAGCTTTCAAAATGGTTCACAGCCTTAGTGTCGGACGTTGATGAGACGAAGTCGAAACGCAAATTTGATAACTAATTTATCAAAATACAATTTTAATACAGACTCGTTCCCTCCCAAGCAACAATCAAAAGCTAAAAGGGTTTTTTTCATGTTGAATGGTAGTTTTGATATGACTAGTAAATCTGCTTTAACAGAATTTTTCGAGTAAATGTACTTTTGTTCAATTCAGATATTTAAGAAATATTTCAAGAAAACGCTTGTAGAAACTTCTATAAATTTCATCTTTAATCAGAGAGATTATAAAAATTTTAAAAACATTAATGATGCTGAAGTTTGCATGAAGCGAATTGACCAAAACTTTTGTGTATTATAATGTATGATTTCAATAAAATTCTGTGATTTTTTCGTGCAAAAATATCGACAAGTGACACGGTGATGAAGCTTTTTGTTGAACGTTTCTGATAAAAACACGATTTGCGGTTTTAACTGCCATTCAAAAACTACTTAACCGATTTATTTCAAATTTTGCGCTAAACGAAAAACTGAAAACATGACGTGACAAAAGTAGTTTAATAGTAACACGATTAATAGATTCAAATGACAACAGAAAACCCCTCTCAAATTACAACTTATTAGCCATACTCTATTATGTCCTCGCATTCTAGACTTGCCAACTGTTTTAGAAGATCCCAGTTTGTGGTTCGCATCCATTTAACCTTTAGTTCTTGCAATACAAAACATCTGCACAGCTTACACCATACAGCTTTCCAATATCCTTCACCACTAATGATCACAATCTTGTTCCTTTCTTCAAACGTCGTATCATTTTCATAACTTATAACCAAAGTTTTCCTCGCACACGTACTGTGAAACCGCGAAGGAACGCCAACAGCATAAAAAATAATAAAAATCAAAAATGGGCATGACGACTGTGCGTAGTAATTTCTCCCCCAAAGCCCATAAAACATATCCTTTCCAGCAGTTCTAAGCGTGTAAGCTGCATCAATGCACCAGAAGCAGTAGAGGCATGATTTCCAGAAGTTGAATCGGATGTAGCTTCTTATCGCGTGTGCCACTGAATGCATGCTGACTTACAGATCGAAGGCCGCGATATCCCGTAGCGCCTGCCACGGATCTCGGATAGTCGAGATGTGCTGGGTAGAGAAAGCAAGAGACAGGTAATAAAAATTAATTATTTAATTTTATTTCTGCTCTTTGCTAGCACCTTTTCTCGACAGTTTTGGGTTTCTTGCGGTTTTTTTTTCGTTCTATTTTCAATGAACATTTCTCTCGGCGGTCATAATCATAAACCTTTCCGGCAGTTATCGTTTGTTCAGAAACTAGAACACGCGCATAGCACGTATGCCTAACAGACACACACCGTGGTATTAAATTATACGCATGTGGTCCTGCATCCTTTTTCTGGGGAGGTGTACTGAAACGCAATACAAGAGCTCCACGTCTAGTTACGAATTCGTTAAATTTTACAAACTGCTTCTTTTCTTTATTCTATTGAAGTGAAGGATGTACTGTACTTATTAGCATCCGAAGTAAGAGGATTCATTTACATGTAAGTTCATGCAATGCACAGTAACATTACAACAATGTTATTGTAATAAACATAGTCTTTGCGCAGATATTCAGGTTTGAATTTGATACAAAATCAAGAAGGATGTGGGACTCAGATTCGTACGAAACTACTAAAACACCTCTTACTATCTTTTCTGTCATGCGGCTGTGCTTTTTCTCACTTCATTCTTTTGATCACGATTTTTCCACAGGTATCTCAGAACCTCACTTGATCCATTGTATTTTTCGTCCTTTGAACCATTTAGATCCTAACTTCCCTCATCATTTTCTGCATACGTTTGGCGGTTTAGTTTCAATGTGTACATGAGCCGTTAACCTCCGAACTTCTACTCGGACGGTTCCGGCGATGAGACTACCCTACTCGGGCGGAGAGTTCCCTGGGGCACAACACGATACACTGGATTCTGTTTTTGCACCATTTTCGAAAATAAAGTGTTCATGCACCCAAAATCCGACGGGTACGTTTTTATTACTTTGGGTAAGATTCTATTGTCTTTTCGGTAACATACCACGCAATTGCTCATTAGAGTGCCCTAGAAAAATAACGAATTTTTGAAAACTAAGTCGGCCCACCCCTGAGTTGATTCCTAGTCCCACCAGGAGTACTTGCTCCAAATTTGAAGCAAATCGGACAAGTCTAGCTACCGGACCAACGTGCCTGAAGTTTGTATGGGATTTTTCGACAATTTACATGGAGAAAACCCACTATCTCACAATTTCGCCGCTAGGTGGCACTATATGCATCGTATCATCACTGTAAGTGAAAATAATAAAAATAATTTAACTGCCTACAACTTTGTCGAAGACTGTTAGTCAATCCGGCTTTGGTAAAAGAAGTTATTAAACTTTTAACGAAGTGATGCCTGAGTCAGTTTTGCATGGGGCCTAGCAGCGCATAGTTGTGGATCGGTACTCGATTACCACCAACTATACATTTTTGTGAGATAATCGGCCCTATTCTGCGCGGCGTGTGACGTGAGACGACTAATCTCACCTCACTTTACGTGACTTTTCTCACCCTATTCTGAAAGTCAACTCGGGTGAGGTGAGATTCCCCATTGCGGTTAAATGGGCGTCTCACGTCACCCGAAGTGACTCTTTAGAATTGGGTGAGAAAAGTCACGTAGAGTGAGGTGAGATTAGTCATCTCACGTCACACGCCGCGCAGAATAGGGCCGAATGGTTACATTTAGCTGAATAGTATATTTACAAGAATTGTAGTACATAATACGAGTTATGTTTTGGTTAGAAAATTTTAGTTCCACCTGTAACCGCATAGAGGGCGCTAACACTAACTTTTCATAGGAGTGAGATAGAATATCAAGATGTTCGGAAGAATTATTTAAAAATACTTGCTCTACAACTTTGTGGAAGACACCTAATCTCTATATCTTTCCGTTGAAAAGTTAGTATTGGCGCCCTCTATGCGGTAAAATGTGGAACTAAAATTTTCTAACCAAAACATGACTCGTATTACTTACTATAAATCTTCCGAACATACTATTGACCTAAACCTAACCATTATTTCACAAAAATGTTTTGTTCGTGTTCAAGTACTGATCCACAATCATGCACTGCTAGGCCCCGAAAATATTTGAACGGTGACAAATTGTTGCACCATTTGGGGAGATTTTTTCCAAGTAGTCTAATTATAAGTAGGAATATGATTACATAATACATAATTATTTCACAAATTCATTACTTTAACTCTATCGCTCTGGTTTCAGAGGGAAATGTATAGTTCCTATACGATTCTGTATAAATGTGCCTGCCACGAAGTAGTAAGGATTTGTTAGGTTAGGTCGCAACAAATTTCCTTCGCAGGACTCGGCGAGAGAAATTATTCGTTATATTATCAATATACCTTTTCAACGATATCATTAAAGCGATCACGAATAAAGCGATCACGAATAAAGCACATATGGCCTATTTTGTTCCAAACGACCTGATCCTAGTTCGTCTAATCTAACGTGGTTTCGATTTACTTCAGTTAGTCTGCTGTCTCATTACCGGAGGATCGCACAGTGACGGCGCCGCGTCGAAGTAGCTTTACACCAACGCATCGCTTTTCAGAAAACAAGGGGCTTGATAAAGAGTGCCCTAACAAACTGTAAAGCTTTAGATTTGTTGCTTGGGTGCGGTGTTAAACTCATATTCCCGCATAGGCAGTAAACGGTGGAATGACGAATTTCGGTTGCTGACAGCGTTGCCAATGTTCCAGATTTTTCTGGAATCTTCCAGATTTTTCCCAACTGAACAGACATTTATTCAAGCCAGACATTGTGCCAGATTTTAAAATTTTGCCAGATTTTTCCAAATATTCTGAATTCTACGTTACACCCCAGCGGGGATACCATTATACCAGATTTATCTGAAACAGCCAAACAGCCGGAGTTTTTTAAACTTTACATCTCTTATTCTATCAGATTTTTAAATTATAGAAGTTGTTACACACAAATTTTGGAAATCTGAGTCATATTCGATAATTTCACGTTCTATGTAGACCAAAATGTATGCCAAATTTCGATGACTTTGAGGTCGTCGTCAAGTGACAGATTTCGCCGGACATTTGTAGTTGAATTGCCAGATTTTCTTCGGAAAATGGTGGCAACCCTGGTTGCTTTTCATGTATGTGCATCACACAACCAAACACTTTTTCATTATGTGCCAACCTCGGCTCTGTTCGTATGTAGGATAATTCGGTGGGTTTCTATGATAGTACTAGTATCGAGTCAAACCAACCGGAATCCTGACGGATTTCTGCCCAAATTCAGGTTGGAATCTCCCCAATATTGGCAGAAACCAGCCGGAATTACTAATATTTTACTGGGTAGGATAGTTCCCAATCCGGACCAGCTCCCGCATCTGGACCAGTACCCGGATCCGGACCAGTACCCGGATCTAGCCCATCCCCTTTTCCCTTTACCAGGTCTGGACCCAAACCAGACCCAGACTTGGTGCTTAGATCCAGATAAGTGTCTGTACCCGGACCCCGCTTCGCTTGACGCGCAATACAATGACAAGCGAAATGCTACACACTTTCAGACAATCCGACGCGTTAATATTTATTGTATAAGAATTGATGAAGCATGAGTGCGACGCAGAAAAGATTTGAATGTGTTGGTATTGCTGTGAGGGGAATTTTTTGTTTGGACCATTTTAGTATTAAACGTCTTTCTATGAGCATTTTTTTCTTATTACCGTAAAAGTATTACGGCCGAGTTTTGGGTGAAGAAATATATATAGTAATCATAGAAATCACAATTACACTACATCGGTATAAAGCTGTTCACACTTGCTCAAATGTACAGCTAATTAATCTTTTTATCTACAAATAGCAAGTTTTATACCACTCTGAACGCTTAGTCGCTATATTATAATTTACGTGTTTATCTAGGTGCTATACCTATAGAATGAGAAACAAAAGAGGTATATACACTAAAGTTTGGGAAAGCAGAAGAAATCCTAAACCAAACTAAACTGCACTGGTTGAGTGCTATTACCACAGGTACGATCACTGTCGCCAATGCGATAACCATGTGTTCTTCCTGAGATGTCACCATAATTCAGAGATAGCATAATGGTTCGTGTATTGGGCCGGAGTCCCAGGGGTTGCAGGTTTGAATCCTGCTTCTGGGGGGACTTTTTTACACTTAAATGCTTTCGTTCAACTCACATTACAACATTTCGATCTGTTTTCCCCGTTGGATACCATTAAAAAGTTTTAAATAATATATTGGAACTTACGCCAAAAACCAAACAAAAAATTAGATATTTGTCAGAGAATTCTTACAAATGAAAATGACCAAGGTACAGCGAGAAAACTTTGAATTGTTCGGTGATTATTTCTAGCGGTGGTAGTGAGAAAAATCAAATACAAGAAATGCCCCGATATCATCTTTTTCCTTTTATCGCGAAATAAAATTCGGTGGCTTGATTTAAACAGATCATTACTATACTGGAAATAGGCGCCGAGGGGTCATCCTCAAATAACATGCTATAACAAATTCAAGTAATTTTTCACCCATTATAATATGCAGGGGAAACTGGGCCAATTCGGACTTAGTAAGGGCTTATGAGCTATAGAACTGGAACGTGTTAACCGATTTACAAATAAAGACTTTTTCCTGAAAGCCTGATCAATTGCGCACTTTTTTCTAAGACGACTTTTTCCGAAATTTTACCGTAGGGGAATTATGGTTAAAACCGACACCTTAAGCTTAACACTTTTTCTAAGTTGCCACAAAACCAATAAAATTATAATTTTTATGCAGAATTCTTCTTCAGAAAATTCTTAACAAGACTTAATTTTTTCAGCGCTTCAAAAAATAAATTTTATTAAAAAATATTGGTTGTAAAACTTGGAAAACAAAGTGACTTTTCGTAAGCACTGCGGGTAAAACCGACACCCCATAGGGGTAAGATCGACACCCCCTTTAATTTATTTTCTCTCCACTTTATTAAAATCTCTATCTTTATTAAAAATGAGATATATGCATGATTAATAAAGTGTGAGTATGTATGATGCAAATATGTGCTTTTTATTGCTTCATCATGTAGTGAGGGGAAGAAAGTTCGAAAGCGTAGTACTATAAATAAGAGTATTTTATGCTATAGGATTATTTATTGATATGAGTATTTCCAAATAATCCTTGCGCACATCATTGCAACCTCCAGTGTCATTTTATTTCATAAGAGAAGATTTTCAAGTGTTCTACGTTCTGCTAATTGGATTCATTCACTTATAAGTGACACACACACTTCTTAGTAAAACTATCTTTTTCAGATTTGATTTTTCGGACTCTGATCATCAACGATCTATTGGAGTATACATAATATCATTGTCTCATTGTGATAAAATTCGTCTATGACAAACCAAGAGAACACTAGAAATTCGGTTTGATGACCTTTTTACACAAATAGCAAAAGCTACATTAGAATCAGATAAGCAAAAATTCCAATTTTTGATTTTTAAAGAGACTTACAAGAAATAAACACAATAAAAGTATTTCTGTGTTTTTCTGCTAATACTATAGTGTTCTAATAGGCTAATTGAAGTGTCACAAAGATCCCCAGTATTTTGAAATGAATCGCAACTATACACAACCATCTTAACAGGGTGTCGGTTTTACCCTAACCATAGGTGTCGGTTTTACCCCAACAGCGCACATTTTTTTATAAAAGCAATTAAAAATATTGAATTTTTCAAACTCGTCTTCAATGCACCTAGTTGATCATAGGACAGCCCGATAATAATAGGTACTGAAAAATGGGGTGATTTGAAAAGCTTTCGTTCGGTTAAAACCTTAAAATCTACCAACGAAATTTTACATCCAGACGAGTCTGAACGCTGCTGTCGAATGTTTTGTTAATTTTTATGACATTCGGCGCACTAACGTAAATCCAATTTTTCTTCAAATGCTCTAAATAAACGTACTAATAATATTGTATCAATATGAAATGAATAAAAATTTGATTTCTAGGAAAAGTTGTGGGGTGTCGGTTTTACCCACAGTGTCGGTTTTTCCCACAATTCCCCTATTATGTATAAACTGTTCTGCGCAAAAGTACATGAAAGGTCCTAATTACCCCAACCCTGTTCCAATTAGGACAACCCATTTTTTCTCATTTTTTGCAATCGGAATGAATTCTTTTTTTGGCCTATGTTATTCCTATTTGCTTTTCGCAATTTTTAAATGAAAAGTTCTCTTTGATATATGAAACTTTGTGGTAAATATACAATAAAAAATAAGAGCTGGGCCAGATTACTTATAAATAGGTTATGAGCTATAACGCCGAAAACCGATATGCGAAAATTTATGTTTTCCTGAAAGCTCGACTGACTGCGCACACTTGCTTATTAAAGGGTTTTTCGCGATCGCGTATCAGATCGTATACGGCAAAGGGTCCGAATTGGACCAACCTCTATTCTATAATTCCACACCGATTAAAAACGAAAAAAGGTGAAATTTTGTGAGATAAAACAGAGCAACATGACAGCCATGAAAATGATATAAAAGGGTCATCACTGTATATAATACGTGAAAAATCGTAATCATCGGAGTTGTTTTTCGCGCACGGAAGCAAGTGATGTACCCTACTTGGGATAATATAACGAATTCTCTTGGTATGTGTATTATATTTAATCAGCTGTGAAGACTTGCATGCAATGTTGCAACATCGGAGCAGCTTGTAGGCAATATCCACGATCTACGAGTTGGATTCTAATTATTGAGCGCAAGTCACTTGCATACTAGATGCAATGCTATGCAATGTATAACTTTTTCATTCCGTTCAGCAGGGTGACCAGAAGTTCTACTGATTTTTAACTTGCCAATCGATTCACAGACAAACGTCAATGTTATTTTATTATCTCTGCGCGAAAAGTCCAGGTAGTTATTGATTTTGGGCACAACCTATATTAATATTCAGTTTTTCTATATACGCATTCTTTTGGGTTTGGACTAGAATCCCAAGAGTGATATGGTGGGTTATGAGTTATCCAATCTTTTGTTACCCTGTTTCAATTTTTTCGGTGCATCATTTGTCGTTTCTGTGTTTCAGTGTTTTGCAATGGAATGTTAACCACTTTTTTGGAAAACTCGTAGTGAAGCTACAGATACACTGAAGTGTTTGTCGTGACTACACTTGCTAGGGCCCTTATAGAAATTTCGGAAGAAAGAGGAAGTAGTGTTTCTATACGTTAGTAACTTTTATGGTACTGAACGTAATCACACATTATTTGCACTAATCAATCGGAAAAAATGTGCATCAATATTGTATCAATTTTCGAAGTAGGTGTGACTTCTATAAACAACGCAAATGAAATGTGGTTTCATGCGGAAAATAATTTGCAAAGTTATACGATTTTTGGCGCATCCCTTGCATAAAAACCACCAGTGTATTAAGGTTCAAGTTACCTTTTTGCCTTTCTCATATAGAAAGGCTATGCAATCACCCTGAAAAACGTCAACCTAATCCCGGCCCGGAGGGCCGAGTGTCATATCCCATTCGACTCAGTTCGTCGAGATCGGAAAAAGTCTGTATGTGTGTGTATGTGTGTGTGTCTGTATGTGCGTATGTGTCAAATAATGTCACTCATTTTTCTCAGAGATGGCTGGACCGATTTGCTTAGTCTCAAATGAAAGGTGCAGAAAGGCTATGCAATCACTCTGAAAAACGTCAACCTAATCCCGGCCCGGAGGGCCGAGTGTCATATCCCATTCGACTCAGTTCGTCGAGATCGGAAAAAGTCTGTATGTGTGTGTATGTGTGTGTGTGTCAAATAATGTCACTCATTTTTCTCAGAGATGGCTGGACCGATTTGCTTAGTCTCAAATGAAATGGAATTCTGGTTCCGGAATTACGGGTTTAAGAGTGCGGCCACACAGAAATTTCTCATATAAACTAGAGGAAAAATTAAAAATAGAATTTTTATTTTTGATGCTAAATGTCTTCAAGGAGCATGAAACGTCGAGATTTGATGCAAACTCGAAAAAAATTTGACGACGATTCACTTTTTTGGATTTTGGCACTTTTGCCTTTCTCATATAGAAAGATTATGCAATCACTCTGAAAAACAAATAATTTTTTTTTTGACTCGCATAAGGTTTCTGATTTTGAACAGGGGCGTAGTTGATGGTTTAAGGAGAGGGGTTACACCCCCCCCCCTCTACTGTTCACTCCCCTCCCTTCAAAATCTTCTTAAATCACCCCTCAAACCACCACACCATCCAGCCCTCATACCCCTCCCCTTCAACCCCATCAACTTTAAACCACCACTAAATCACAAAGCATACCAATTTAAGCTGGGGAGTCGTTCGTTCATGGGACTTTCGCTCTCCTCACATACCCACCCCCGCATGACAAAATGAGTTAGCAAGCAGATAACATTGATCTAATGCTGATTAGGCTCATCAAGTTCGTGGCTGGCAAGCCATTGTGTATAAGTGCAAAGTGTACTAAGAATGTAATGGACATTTCCACAAATATGTTGAACATAAAAAGCCTCCGTGCCATAGTTTAGAGAAATGAGAAAGGCACAATTGCACCGCTAGGTGGATTAAAACAGGTTTTTGAGCATGTGCTACATTTGAACGCTGGGTAGTATGGGTAGGATTGTGTTCAGCTTTGCCATCGGATTATTCATTTAAACCTTTTCAAAACTCTAAAAGAAGAATATCAGCCGATTTATTAGATCACAACGATTCAAATCATACAAAATAGCTGCTGGAAAAACTATCGGTTTAGCTAAATGGTGCTTTTGAAAAAATGGCTGTGATTTTTTGTCCCACTACCACACAACTGCGCAATGAAAAAACCACAGCCACTTCTTCAAAAGCACCATTCAGCTAAGCCGATGGTTTTTCCAGCAGGTATTTTGCATGAATTGAATCGTGATGATCTAATAAATCGACTGATATTCTGAACACAATTTTTCTTACGCATACTACCAAGTCTTGAGGTAACTTGAGCCTTAAAAATACTATATTGTTAGGGTTACCACCTCCGGTGAGGCTTTCACTCGGAATTTTTTTTCTGACCTAGGATCCCGTATAAATTAATACCATTCCAGGAATCTTCGGAACCATTTCCTAACTATTCATATAATACTCACAATATTGGGAATACTACTGATACATTCCACCATTATAATTCAACTATTATACTACCATCCTCATTTAGTAACCAATTCCATTGCTTTCCGTGTATTCTATATTGAAGATTTGTACCTACTTTATTGTACTTTTGTGCCAGATGAGGATAAATTAAGAGTTGGTAGTCGGTTGGTAGTGTGTGAAGTGAAATCCCCAAATTCTTGGCATTTCGGGTCGTGTTTTGGGTGTTTTATCGCTGGAAAAGTGCACAAAGGGATCGTCGGATAGTCGGAGATTATGGAGTGCGCCGGAGATTCCTGGAGTGTGATGGCCCGAAAAAGCGCTTCTCGAAGATTTTCCTTTCCCGTAGAAGCATCGTCAGGAGCGAAAACAAGCGGGGCGTACGAATTCATCTCCGTGCCGACCGCTCAGCACTACTCTACGAACGCTGTTGCTGCGAACGAGAGTGTGAGGAAAACAAAGCTGTTACGAAAGCGAGACGGACAAACCCGCTGTAAAGTGCGTGTGCACACTACATGGAGAGCTTCATGGACACAGACGGCATGTTTTTTCTGCCTGTCTCTCGCTATGGAATTTGTGCGTTGGGCGTTTTCGGTCTGTTCACTCGTTGAGTGCTGTCTGAGAGTGTATTCTTGGGTGTGCATGGGAATCGTGGCAGAGTGCGAGCGACGGGAGTGAGTGATGATCGAGCTCTGTATGTTTTTGTTTCTCGGTGCACACTGCGAAACAGAATTATGGAGAGTTTGCATGTTTTATATTTCCGTCTCTTTTATTCTGCTGTGATTTTTATGCATTCTCGGGAGTGTACTTCTAGTGAGTATTCGGCAGTGTATAGACAGATTATGCCCAATATGTGCGGTTTTTTGGCACGGCGGACGAGGGGCGGATGGAGGGATATGCTGCCGAAGACAAAATGTAGTTCTCTGTGTATTATTGAAAAAAAACATAAAAAAACTGGTATATTTTTCTATAAACATACTCTAATTTATATATCAATTATATTCAATTAAATACACTAAATACGTGTCGATTTCTTAATCGTATTAAGTCTTAGTGTAATTTTATAATCCACTTGATACAAACATTACATTAAGGCGGGGCTGGGTAATGGAACGATTACCTCGGAAGACGATTTGCCCTGTATGCGAAATGGGTAATCGGAAAATTAATTGAGTTAGCACCCACCTAAATCCTGGAATCAAGTTATTTGCAGGTATGTATATAAATATATCGAAATAACTTTTTTCTGTAAACTGCTGCCGAACAGTGGAAGATAGGATGGTTAACACACACACATTGTACTTTTGTGCCAGATGTTAATATTGTTCTCGGGGTCTTTGCTATTCTTATATCTTTTTACGCTGCTCCAAAAATCTGCAGTTTAACATGGTCAAAAATCCTTGTCTTACAATCTTGCGGCGGTAGCTCAATTGGATAAAGCGTCAGTCCGCTTAGTGTCAACGAAGCTTTCTTCAGAAGATGGCGAGTAACAAAATGAAACTTCATCAATCGATAGAATCTAAATGTGAATAAGCAGAGCTTTTTTTCTCCACTGAATATTTTATGCATCGCTAGATCTAAAATATTCATGTCATCATATTCTGTTTGGTTCTTGAATGGTATGTTGTCAAAATGTATACGGAAAACAGTACATTTTGGTATGGTGACCGTTCTTAACAACCCGTTGTTTGTATGGTCGAGTATGGAAAAACGACACTGGTTATGTTCGATATTATACCGGGCAATGGTTAATCTATTGTTGAACGAACCATATTGAAAATGGTTTTTCAACGTTTGATCCAATGCTTGGTATATGGTACACATTGTCGAGGACTCGAGGTATTAATTACCAGAATTGTGTCACATTCACCGTTTAGTGCCTTGTTTTGGTGAGCTTTTCGCGATAATATGTAAATTTTTCGCGTGTAGGGGAGAGTGGGTACGCTTGAACCCACTTTTGTTTTTTACTCATAACTTTTCAATGAAATAAAAATTTCCATTGCACAATTTGCCATCTTGTAGTCAATTCGAATTGTAAGAGCTGTGAATGTTGTGTAAATCGGAAAACTATGTACTGCCAGTAATATGAACAGTTTTGTAAATCATGCCAAAACGAAGTTTTTGTAAAAACGTGTGGTAACTTGATCCCCCGCCTACTAGGGCTAAAGAAACAAAGCCCACTAAGACCTATAGATACGAAAGTTCAGCTAACCACCTATCCTGACAAATTAAATAATAAGACTACCATTTTAGATGCTCGACAAGCTTTAAACACAGTAGAAAGTCGAGACAAGTATTTGCGGTAGATCAATGCTGTTTATCTGGCTTTTTCAAGCTTCAATAACTTATACAATCATTTGTTCACGAAAAAAAAACATTTTAGATCAATTAATAGTGTCAGGTACGTTAAGAAAATGATGTTTTTCTAATTCTATACATTACGGAAGTGCTCAAAGGTACCTGTTGTATGAGGTGAACAAAATTTAATTTTTTTGCACGTAAAACGTGTTTTTCTAGAAGTAAGTAATTAGAAAGTTATTATACTTGAAAATATTCATAAATAATTAGTTCGACGATCTCATACAACCGTTCAAAAAATTTGTGAAAAGATGTTATGGTGAGGAGTCTATTACTAGGGGTTGCCCCATTTTCACAATATTAATGTGTGTTTGTGCAAATGGAATAGTTGTACAACGATGTTTTGAAATGTGTACCCGAGATACGTGCGTTGCAGATTCCACATTTTTGCATTGGTTTAAAAATTCGACTGGGTAATTACCCACTCGGTTATTCTCGAGTGGGTAGTACTACCTATACTACCCATTAGACTGCCCTAGAAAATAATGAATTTTTGAAAACTCAATCGGCCTACCCCTGAGTCGATTCCTAGTCCCACCAGGAGTACTTGCTCCAAATTTGAAGCAAATCGGACATGTCTAGCTACCGGACCAACGTGCTCGAAGTTTGTATGGGATTTTTCGACAATTTACATGGAGAAAACCCACTAGCGCGCATTTTCGCCGCTAGGTGGCACTGTATGCATCGCATTATCACTGTAAGTGAAAATAAGAAAGATAATTTAATTGTCTCCAATTTTGTCGAAGAGTGCTAGTCAATCCGGCTTTGTTAAAAAAAGTTATAAAACTTTTAACGAAGTGATGTCTGAGTCAGTTTTGCATGGAGCCTAGCAATGCATGGTTGTGTATCGGTACTCGATTCCCACCAACTATTATTTTTTGTGAGTTTATGGTTATATTTAGCTGAATAGTATGTTCAGAAGAATTGTAGTACATAATACGAGTTATATTTTGGTTAGATAATTTTAGTTCCACCTGTTACCGCATAGAGGGCGCCAACACTAACTTGTCAACGAAGAGAGATACAATATCAAGATGTTCGGAAGAATTACTGAAAAATATCTGTTCTACAACTTTGTAGAAGACATCCAATTCCTATCTCTCCGTTGACAAGTTAGTGTTGGCGCCCTCTATGCGGTAACAGGTGGAACTAAAATTTTCTAACCAAAACATAACTCGTGTCACATACTACAATTCTTCTGAATATACTATTCAGCTAAATCTAACCATTAACTCACAAAAATTAATAGTTGGTGGGAATCGAGTACACAACCATGCACTGCTAGGCCCCATGCAAAACTGACTCAGACATCACTTCGTTAAAAGTTTAATAACTTTTTTTTAACAAAGCCGGATTGACTAGCACTCTTCGACAAAATTGGAGACAATTAAATTATCTTTCTTATTTTCACTTACAGTGATAATGCGAGGCATACAGTGCCACCTAGCGGCGAAAATACGCGCTAGTGGGTTTTCTCCATGTAAATTGTCGAAAAATCCCATACAAACTTCGAGCACGTTGGTCCGGTAGCTAGACATGTCCGATTTGCTTCTACTACCCATGCTATCCGCCGGCCCTGATGGCCAGGGAATCAAATATCTCCAAGGATCAAGTGTCCTCACTCTCCCCTACTGTTTTGTTGATTTAGATAGGTGTGGAACTCTCGCTGTGGAGGATAAGTCGAACAAGGATTGCCCTCCGGTACACAGACTTGTTATAAACACTTCAACACACAATGAGGGCTGCTATCCCTCCCTCAGGATGAGGTAGAAAAGAATGATGCAATGGGAGCATCTCTACCGTTGTGTGTGAGGACCCGAAAAATGAGAGAGTTCCTCTCTTGCTCAACGAAATGATGTGGAAAAATATTTTATTACGCATGGGATATTTGCTCCGTGGAGGAGAGTGGGCTACACCTCATGATGATTCAAGAGGAGTTTGTGATGTCCTCACACGCCTTGTGAGGAGGTAATGATTAGTTGCTATGAGGTTTTGTTATATGGGTTTGATGCGTGTGCAAAGTTTATTTCTGATATATATTTTTGTTTTTGAAATGAATGTATAGTTAAGCGTTGCATGAAGCAATTCAACTGTTTAAATATATACATAGTTTTCAAATATGTATAGGGTCATGAGCCTCTTTTCGCCCTATTACAATTAGATCTTAACCCATTTGAAACCATTGGTTAGAGTAGCGTTTGCCATATATTTGTACTATCTTTTGACTTAAATGGTAGTGCGATATTTTGGGCACCAGATTAGAGTTTTCGTTGCACTCAAACAGAAGTATCCCACCATTCTCGGGCCATTTATTATTTTACTAGTAGTTCTTAGAAACGAAGCCAACGTGTTGGTGCCAATTTATAGAAATTTCATCGATTGTAGGCTTCGTAAGTGATAAAATAGTACAGTACCCTCCTTAAGGGGCCATAATTTGCCAAGCGATATATTATTAAAATATAATACTCGTTTAGGAAGAAGTAGTTAGGTATCAAAAATTGCTACGTTTTTTGACGTATAGCACCTAGGGTTCGTCGCGGTTGCGGTAATTACCGCAACCGCGCGGTGTTTACCGCACCCGCACCGCAATAACAGCGGTGCGGTGAGACACTTTTTCTCGCGGATGCGGTGCGGGAAATGAGCTTTTACCGCGCGGTATTACCGCAACCGCACTTCAAAAAATAATTGATAAAGTCTGCAGTCTGCATTAAAAAGTGGATTAAAGCTATGACTTTTACCATTTAAGAAGGACGCAACTAGATTGACTTTCTGAACGAATACTTAGCAATGTCATTATTAGGAACATCTCTCTCTCTCTCTCTCTCTCTCTCTCTCTCTCTCTCTTTCAGAACGTTGGAGTTTTATTTATTACCCTACAATAGAGAAACATGA
The DNA here is from genome assembly GCF_030247195.1 of Topomyia yanbarensis. Lineage (NCBI taxonomy): Eukaryota > Metazoa > Arthropoda > Insecta > Diptera > Culicidae > Topomyia > Topomyia yanbarensis. The sequence goes on from NC_080672.1 coordinate 285,215,381, forward strand.
TAAACATTTAATTGCTCTAATTTCCATAGACTTGACAATGATTTGAAAAGAAATCTGAATATAATCTGTATTCGACCCATCGCTACTTGATTTTTTACATTTTGGTCATTCAAACATGATAAAACATACTGTTACTAAGAAATAAAATCTATAAGCTGTGTCCAATATAATTTGGCACCATTATTTTAACGACATATTTTGAAAACTATTTATTTTATACTTCAAAGAAAAAAATTACAAATAAACCTCTTCAAATACATAAAACGCAAAATCCAATCATTGAAAAACAATTGAATTTTACTGTCAAATCCAATTACAAAATGCATCATTTCTCCTGATTCCTCTTAGAAATCGTGGAATTATGAATCGTTTTCGATGACATTGTCTCAACTGTGAATTTTGGTTAATTTGGAGAATTTAGAGATAGACTAATGATAAAAACAATCCAAAGAATGTAATTATCATCATCAAACCAAACGAATTCGAAGGAATTTTTTTCGCGTGCGTCCATTGTTTGTCCAACTGGGAACATTTTCTACCAAATTAACAAATAATATTTTTCAGTTAGGAGTATTTTGTAACATTTTGAAAGTAAAGCTTTCGAAGTTAGTGTAGGGCATTGCGATTTTTTTTGTGTTTCTCAAAGTCTCCCTCAAGGTCTTCCTTCATATTGTGACAAGTCAAAGTTAGCCCAGATGCCAAATTTTGCATAGTTTGGAAAGTTTTTGTCTTAATTGAAAATTTATCTCGAAACTTTAACGTAGGGGTTTTTACATAGAATCTGTATACAAAGTTTGAAAGAAATCGGTTAAGTAGTTTTTGAATGGCAGGTAACACCGCAAATCATGTTTTTTCAGAGACGTTCTACAAAAAGCTTCGTCACCGAGTCGTTTGTCGATATTTTTGCATGGAAAAATTACAGCATGTTATTGAAATGATACACTATAATGTACAAAAGTTTTGATCAGTTCACTTCACTCAAAGTTTTAAAAAAATCGAGAAAAAGTGTTTTTTCACGCCAAAACCCTCACCCCTCTTAATAAAACTTGCAAAGTTGAATATTTTCATAAAAGTTACATTCTGAGGAGTCCGTCAAAGATAATTTTCGTGTAAATAAGAATAACATTTTACTATATATGGCTACTCAAAACAAATGAATAATTTTTCAGCACATTTTTAAAATACATGATTTTTACCGCATTACCGCGCGGTGCGGCGCGGTAAATGCAATGCGGTTGCGGTAAGCGGTGCGGTTTTATTTTTTTTTTTTGCGGTTGCGGTGCGGACTATCCATTTACCGCCCACATCCGCACCGCGACGTATCCTAATGGCACCCATAGCTAAGCTAAAACGTGACACACATGTTTCTATTGAAGCAACCCGTTTATTCGTTACGCACTGTCCAGGTGGATTAAGAATTTGTTACCAAAACTTCATCATAACTCATTTCACGGTGCTATAGTGATTTTTTAACTTTTCAAGTGAATTAGCATAGGTTATAGTGCAACACAAAATGTTTTGAAAAATGTTGCATGCCCCCAAATTGATTTATAACAGAATTAAATGTTCTTCCGAATTCTTATTAGAACCATAAAGGGCCTTTGGAAGAATGTTGAACCATTTGCATATTTGTCATGAAAAAAATGCAAAACATGACAATTTTCTTATTATTGTCGCAATTTAGCACAATATTTCTTGCATAACAGAATAATACAGCATACCTTTGGAAAGGTGCAATTGTTCTCTTTAGAACTTTCTAGAAATCGGCTAAGTCTGGACAACGTAACTAATGTTTTGGTGCCAAAGGTCTCAGAAAATGTTTTTTGCTATAAGTGAAGATGATAAGGAGTAATGAGAGCAGCCTTTATTTTTTCAAATTTTTCATTGCACTTTGAAGGCAATACATTCGTTAAGAAATCGGTTAACATGTTATTTAAAAAATAATAATGATGTTGTAAAGCACTCCCGTAGGTACCTGGGCAATGATGTGAGAAAGAACTCTGCGAAATTTCTAAACGATTAGTATAGGAAGTTTTAAGTTAGTGTGTACACCGCATTTTTTCGAGTTTCCTCCTGAAAATTCAATGCCACTCACCCAATTTTTAATACTTTGCAATGAAAATTTACAAATGTCAATCAATCTGTTTCAAACATTATTTCTCTTCTAGGGGGGATTATTTAGTGAAATCAGTATCAAAATATGAAGCTTCGTCTTCTGCTCCGAATATAGGGAAAAGAGGTAAACCTCTTACAAACCTATAACTAAACTATTTATGGAGAAGCGTTTCGAGTACGAAAACAAAATTTGTGAATCTGATTGAATTGGTATGAAAGCTGTAAAATGTTCGTATTTAAGCGCAACGAAAACTCGAATCGAGTGTTCCAATTATTGCCTTACCTTTTAATCCAATACGTTGAACAAAGATGGGAAACACTGATCTAACCAACGGCTACAAATTAGTAGGGTGATAATAGAAACAGGCCGAAAATAGGCTCATTACCCTAGCGTTGAAAGATGATCAGAATAGCATAAAATTTTCGACTATATATAATTTTAAATATTGCTGTCGATAAATATCTCATTTTAAAAATGTATAGCCCATTGGAAATTTATCCGCCCAAACTTTCTACTTTGACATTTAGTAATAAATAAACACAAATAACTATTTTTTAAAACTTCATTACTTGGAAACTAACCGGCCAAAACAATATATAATAGAGATAAAAACGAAACTATTTGATAAAAACATTTTTTTTTAAATTTTATTGAGAAAGAACGCTAGAATAGAATCGAATATTTTGCACCCATTTTACTTGGAAGCGATTTCATGTTGTATTAGATTTCAAAATCAAAATATTTATCTTCTATTATGGTGTTATTGAGTTTGATGAATAGGATTGATTTTAAATTTTCCGAGCTTAGTGTTGTCTGATCGTTAGTATTTTAGTTAGGCCACTGAATCCTCGCTGAATTGAAACCTGTGCTCAAGGCCGCTTGCCACAGTAGAGTCAAAACTGGGTCCTCCAGCCTCTTACATTCCCACCACATGATGATATCCATATTCCACGAAGCACTGATCTACACCACGAAAATTATACTTATATCCCCATCCTACGCAGCAGACAAAATTCCATTAAAACAAGAGAGGGAAACAGTCACTCTCGCGCTCCACACTCTCAGCATTTTGGAAGAGGGATTCCAACCCATCTTCAATCAGTTTTGCGTTCTCGCCTCTCCTGTGTGATGCACATAACATCCTCTAATAATTGAACAAGTCATCACCTCTGATGATGAGTTTGCTTGTTGAGTGGGAGAAGAGTTTTTTTTTCTGCTATTGGAGAGGTGTGTGAAGTCCTCCTCAGAATATTGATACCTCACCTCATTTTTGCATCATGAGTGATGCTCCAGCAAGCCAGGGTACAGCTAACAGGAGAAGTAGAATAAGGCGGTCACGAAAGCGGTAATGTCTAGGAAGCACATTGTGGAATCTTCTGAATTTTTTTGCTTGGGCGGGAAAAAATCGGTTATTCGTCATCGCAGTCGCTATGGAGGTTCCAAGAAAGTAACAAAAGTTTTCTCCTTGGCCAACTGTTAAGGACAGCTGCAGGAGCAACCAACATTAACACCGGAAGATCTCGTTCGAAACAAACAAATTCTGTTCAAATTATTCATCGTCTCACTGGACCCGGAGAAAATGATGTAAAACCGACTCCAAAAACCGGATTCTGCGGATTAAATCGGGAGGGGTGGCAACCCTATATTTGGTCAACCTGCCGTTTACGAAGTCACACATTTTTCTATTTCTAAAACTACTAGTGATAACGGGGAAAACTAATGATCTGAACTGAAGAAGTACAAACTCGATTTATCATATGAATTATCGTTATGATTTCTACTAAATCAGTGATTATCAACTTGCGAAGAAAAATATATTTTCCGAGTGGGACCATCCATAAATGACGCAGCATTATATGGGGGAGGGGGAGTTTTGTATTTTGTGATGATGTGTGACGACAGGGGGGTAGGGGGTCATGTCATGCTACGTAGCTTTTTTAAAGGGGAATAGGGGTTGACCTAATGTCACGACAATCTTACCCGTTTCATCTAACTAACATCGTTGTTGATTTTTTTTAAATCTTTTACGGGGACAACGAGGGGGGTGAGGGTTACCGTCAAGCTACGTAATTATCAGGGGGGTATATGGAATTTTGTGACGAAATGCTACGATGGGGGAGGGGGGTGTTAAAAATCACTCAAAAATGCTACGTCATTTATGGATCATCCCAGTGCATATTGGAATTTCAAGTCTTGTTGACTAACAAACTGAAAATAACATATTGATAGCATAAAAAATCGATGTTTATCTTTGGGGGTCCGTGATTTCTAAGGGGTCCGTGGTACGAAACAGGTTGAAAACCGCTGTACTAAATAATTAAAAATGAAATAAATTAACGTGAAATATTGGTTCGTGTTGGTGTATGGTGGAAGAAGAAAACACATTCAATTAACTTGATCACTTTTATTACACGTCAATTTTGCTGTTACAATAAGTATGCTGTGTTTTACAACCGTTTGCTTTTTTTGCTTTACGATATTTATCGAAACTTGGCAACTACTTGTTTATTTAGGCAGAATATCTGCTCTATTGGTAACAATGTAAATGGGACTGTTTGAGCGGAGGTTACATAATGTTTCAACATAAAATAAAAAGTTATGTATCCTAAACCTATGCTATAGGTTCATATAAATTACTATTTCTCTGAAATATATAAATATGATTGAAGCTAAACTAAAGAGAATAACTTAAGCAAGATAACAGACAGTTGTCAATAACAAATGGTGTAAGAAGCTGTAAGTGAGCTGCTTTGAAATTATACGGTGGCGTAACAACCAAGACAATACTAGTAGCGTTCGTTGCGCTCTCTGTTTACAACCGCGTCAAGTTAGTTATAATAGACATCAAATGTGGTAACGAATAAATATTTTTAGAATTCATAGTCGTTTGTTAGCTTAAGTTTAATTCAATATCTGAGCGATGTTTCGTTGGACCAAAGACGTCCTAAAAATTGAGCCGATTGTTTTGTGACACTAAAGTATGTACAGAAAAGCTACAGTGCAACTTAATAAATATGGAAAAAAATAATAATTTGGCCACCTCTATTCAGTAGTCACGTACGACTTTTCTCAGTCATTGAAAATGGGATAACTATAAACATTTGCAATTTTAACGCTTCCCATCTAACACGAATTAGAGCCAGTTCTAAAAAATAAGAGCTCATGCAATCATTGACATCATGTTTACCGTATAGTTCTCGAATTTCGTGCATCGGAAATTCTCAGAGATTCACTGGCGTGCAAAATTGCTTCATTCTTCAGTCGGAGCGGTCCACTCATGAGAATCGCCTTTTTTATTCTCGGCACCATCATCTTGCACTTCCGCCGCTACTACTGAAAATTATCATACTGTGATGAGACTGAAATAATGTGCAATGGTAGTATGTTACCGTCATTTGATTTCTTGCTGTTGTCATCCAGTTTGACCAATGAAAGTTTCATTTTTCCGCTGAGCACCACCTAAAACGAAAAAGAAATGTATTGTCAGATCGAACTTAAATTATTTGGTACAAAATATATGTACAAAAAATTGTTAGAAGAGGAGGAATTAATCTATTGTTGTTACTTTTTCGGGAATCATGTCGTTTGAAATGAATATGGCCTTACTGATTAACGGTTCTACTTTTCGGATATTCGATAAAGTAATTTTTTCGATGCACATTTTTTTCAATGTGGAGACTTAGAGTCTGAAAACAAAGCTGTATTTATTTGATACATGCAAACGTATATAAAAATTAAATTTTGTCTGTTCAATACTAATTACTAGTAAAATTTTTAATTTTGATTTAATCCTGTCTTTCACACAAAAATTTACCTAGGGCACGACATCCGACGACGGTTTTCCTTTTCTCCCGATTTTTTTGTTATTTCGAAAAAAATCGCTTACAATCTATTGATAATGCTGTTTCGATACGGTACAGATTTCTGCCGATGAAGGACAGATTTGTGTCGAAAATCATATATCTCTCTCATGACATGTACATATTTATGCAATCATTCGACTGAGCTGTGTAAAACAACATTAAAATTGTACTATAGAGCTTGCATTTTACATACTTGTTTTACTGTATAAATAAATAGTTAATTTTGTATCAGTCTAATGTATACATTGGACTGACACAAAATTAACTTTTTTCCGAAACACCGCTCAAACTAAAGAAAACTGGTTCCACAAGACTTATGCCAAATATGAACTTGATCGGTTGGTTCTGGTTTACTCACAAGTATTTTCAAATAAGTGCGTGGAAGTATATAAAAAATCGGGTATGAAATCAATCAATTCAGTAAAAGAAATGTCTTTATCATTTTTTACTTCCCAAAATCATCTGATATCAAGTTTAAGCTTTAAGGTCAACATCGTCAAAGACTCTCATTTGATCAGATTTAGCAGTGGCGGCGCGAGGTTTTTTGCCGCTCAGGGCAGAAAGTCTATTTTTCCCCTTTTATCACGAACGTATTAAAAGAGTTCGATTATTTCTCACCTTTTCATATGTGACAAATGTGATGAACGGGTGCCTTTTAGCCGATTGACTGAATGCTTATAATTATTAACCGAATGCAGATTAGCCAAATGAGTAATTAGGCCGAATGCTATTTTATTTATCTGAATAATCAAAATGGAAATCCATAGATACGTACCTACTTAATAATAACACGGTGCTACAAAATAAAAAATATTTAAAGTACTTTTGAAGTGGTCTGTTAACGGTTGTAGATCTCGTCAAATACAACACAAATCCACGTTTGATCAATTTAATATACCCTCAAAATCTTGATTCATAGCAAAAAAAGAATTTTCAGGATTTTCTGAACGAAATTTTTTTCTACGCGATCATTTTTCAACAGATTTTAAATTTTCTAAGTGTTTTTGGAAGGAAGAAGAAATTACTTTTCCAACGGTATGCAATGTTATGTTCTTTTGTTAAAAGTACTATGCGGTTTTGAGACAGCAACAGGAAAATTACCAACCATTATTTTGCGATGTTTTCATTAAAAATATTAAAATAGCTCTACATTTTTATTAGGAAGCGTTTGTTTAAATATAAATTTAGGGAGAACATTTATTTCCGTGTCCAACGACCTATTTATGATCAAAAACGGTTGAATTGAATCGGATGAACGTTTCATGTTCTTGGTTTTCTGATGGATTTTCCGGATCATTGTTCCAGTATTAGGGTATGATTAGTAAATTTTAATAATATCCTAGCAATATGGGTATTAAAACTTTTCAAGTTGTCTCAGAAAACTGTTATTTATTGTTTTGGTCCGGCAATTTGAATTCGGAATGACCACTCGCGGCCCCACGGGAACCTGCTCCGGAATGTCCGTTCCGGGGTCAAATCACCAAAACCATAAGTCACAGCCTGCTGGTGCAATTCCAAGAATTTTGGTGCCCATATTGCCAGTATTCACAAATAGTATCCCAGTACTGGTACGTGTCTCCGGAAATCCGGATTTCCGAGAACCGAATGAATTCGACCGATTCTTTTTTACCAATTCTAAAACTGGATGAGTTCCTGAAGCCAACATCGGTTGTAAATTACCTTAGTTATTGGTATTTCAGTTTTGTGAGTACACGGGCACCCTTGTCGGCCTGTTACGTAGTAAAAAATTCAGGAGCCCCTCCTCATTACCCCCTTAACTGCAACAACAATATTTTAACCCAAAATCTAGACTTAGTGAAGTTCTAAGATGTCACATAGTTCCAATTTCCAGCTATGAATAAAACATTAAAATTTAATTAATTGAAACCTGAATAAAAATGAAGCAGGAACTAATTTCTTACTCATAGAGCAATAAATTAGAGTAGTTGATGCGAAGATCATAGTGAGGAATTCCACGAAGATCCGTCCGAAAATTTTGATTAGATTCCGATGAAACTTTACAGGTTTAACCGGCATGGAAGACTAAACTTGTTGTATAGTTCAAGTGGATGTTTCCCATAATCCCTCCGTGGATACGTGGACGTTCTCGTGCTCCTTACCATCCCCTAGATTACTCAAGTAGTAGACGAATCGCCCCTAACGATAGAAGACATTTTCCCGAAGCATGATATGACCAATTATACCATAGGACTAGGAAGACCGAGATAGTACTGAAGCGATACAACCCTGCAACGAGAATTCAGTAGGAGAGGGTCAAGATTTAAAATGAAGAATGTGTCCGGATCAACTGGAATCTCCAATGTTATTTCTAGAGCACAAATTCACTCCGAAGTAGAAGGTGGTCCTAATACCCTAACCTTTCATTTAAGAAGTGAGGCCAATGACTTTTTTAACGTAAGGGGAGTAAAATTTGGACAACTCTTCCAGCATTAAAATAAAAAAGCACCATACTAAACGTCATACTCTAGGCTCGTATTGATTTCTACCTGCTAGTACATACCATGTATGTAAACAAAATGGCAGCAAACACCCAATCACAGACCTACCAGACATGACACTGACAACAGTTCACTGAATAAAACGTGATCATCATTTCAAATTCGAATTCGCTTGGCACACTATTGCCGCCTCGTGGCGATTCTTTGAACTATATCATCTGTTTGACACATGTGTCCATTTAACATGACGGTACATTGGTGTGCCTAAGTAGTTATTATGAGTAAATGCACCTAACAACAAACATCAATTAAACGAAAGTCAGATTATACCTTTAAATTTGTATTCCGAAATGAATGAATTCTAGGAAAGGTAGAGGCTTCTTTACGGGCAACTCCACTATATAAGGAAACTGAGCAATGCACACAATGCCATTTGATTTTCATTATTTTATTTTCAACTGGATTAGTTTTAACTCTTGACAATGTGTCAAATAATTTCCTAATCGACTCTCGTTTGATGGCCAGCAGAAAAACATGCTGAATTAATTGCGAACTCTGCCAAAATCATCGTCTTTTCGGTGCATTGTGATGAATGATGGCCACTGCTTCCTGCATACATTGCTCCTTGTTTACCCTCGTTTTCTTCATACAGAAAGCACCTTAAAGCTTTGATTTCAAGCAAACGGATACTACAATCAATTGTAGAGCACCAATTTATTTTTGTTTGTTCCTAACCTAGTTCATTTAGCACAATAACGGCAACAACAAAACGCGGACGCTTAATGGTATGTGTTTGGGTATTTTTGTCAATCATGTCATACGGTCGCGCGCCTCTTGCAGTGAGCACGGAAAGCTATGGGAATGGTAATCTAACGTTTGAAAGGGCCGTTAAATTTTTGCAACACTTTGGTGATCTCGAGTGTCATGTCTGGTAGATCTGTGGCCTAATCTTGTACCTAGCTATTATGCCAAGCAAATTTTGGACGCAATGGAGGATTATGGCATACCTTTTATACAAAAAGCTGATAACCCTCCAAATGTACAACAACTGCGTCCAATTAAGGATTTCTTGGTTAATTTAAATCGGAGGGTATATACCAATAATTTTTGACTAAAAACTTTAAAACATCTGATAATCAAAATTAAGAAAGAAATCAAGAAAATGTCAACATCAACTTTTTCGATTGCTTTGCAAAAAGTTCCTGCAAACTGCCGTAAAGCTTCTCGAATGGGCTCAATTTTTTAATAAAGATTTTTCTACAAAAAAATGCCTTTTGAATTTTATCCAAATTTTATTCCGCTTACGTTAACATGATGAAATTTTGGGACACGCTAGAGACCACGGGTAAACGGAAAAGTTTAAGAACTGGCTTGATGGCTAAGAGCAGTAGGCTTTAGCAGAAAAACATAAATGGAAACACATACCGGTTTCCTGGATCGGAGTAAACAAAAAGCATGGAGCAACCTTTCACCTGAATCAGTTCCTGTTCGGTTATAGTTACTTCAAATATTACATCGATCGGTTCAGACACACTACTAGAACTAGAGTTAATGTGTTGAGATCTTATTGTTCATCTCATCTATCTTTAGACTCTGTAAAAAGAAACTTGATGAATCCCTCTGGTTTCTGGGAATTTAGATTTCTGAAGGTGAATTTCAATGGAATGGATACCAACATTCATGTTTCCAAGCGAGTCTATATCTATTGATGACATGTGGACCTTAGACCGACAACGGCTTGTTGCTATCAGCCTTCTGCCAGAAGTAGCAGAATGAGAGGGTGCGAACAGGTTTAGCCATAAAAACCCCGCCGTAAAAATGAGCAGTTAATGAGATCAGTCCCAATACTATTTTAATCTGACTAGTGTCGATTATCTCGGGATAGATACTGAAAATTCGCCTCGTATGCATCTATAAATCTAATCTCAAATTTCGTTAACAAACCCGTGCAATATGCTACACACCAAAAAAATCTGAATTTTATCGTTGACGTAATTGTTTACATGACACAAATCAACAAACCGTAATTTACGAAATGACAGAACATTACCGTGTTCCATTTAATTTTACATGAAACATATACTTTACATGCGCAATGACATAAAATTACACTTCCTACCATTCAGAACAAACGCTGTATGTGGAGTAAAATTACATGATTTACGAAATTAAACGTCATGTAAAATTAAAATCAAACGTAAAACTAAGTTATTTTTGATGCTCGTATATGTCAGGGACAGGAGACGTAAATTTACATTATTATTTCTAGGTGTGTATCAATACCTTCACACCAAAAAAATCTGAATTTTATCGTTGACGTAATTGCAAACATGACACAAATCAACAAACCGTAATTTACGAAATGACGGAACATTACCGTGTTCCATTTAATTTTACATGAAGCATATACTTTACATGCACAATGACATAAAATTACACTTCCTACCATTCAGAACAAACGCTGTATGTGGAGTAAAATTACATGATTTACGAAATTAAACGTCATGTAAAATTAAAATCAAACGTAAAATTAAGTTATTTTTGATGCTCCTATATGTCAGGGTCAGGAGACGTAAATTCACATTATTTTTTCTAGGTGTGTTGTATTTCCTTTCAATGGTCGTTATTATTGCTTGTATACGCGTATTTCACAAACAATCAGTTATGAAGAATTGGAACTATTTTCCTTGATTTATAATATTTTGCGCTAACATAACTATTTTTCTATCTATACCCAATAAATATATCGTAGAGAAGCATTAACAACAGCTACCTAAATGCTGCTGCCAACAATAGTGATCTTGTAAATTACGCAGGTACACGGAAAACCCCGCAATCACAAAAAATGAATATTGCAATTTTTGTCTTGACTGTTTCAACTAAAAATTGTTGATTCAACTAACTGTCCTGTTGATTTTCGCATCATCAATTGGCTGAATAAATTAGTTGTTTTTGAAAGCTGTCAGTTTTCAGAAAATAAAGACAGCAAAAAGGAAACAAAAATTTGCAAATTTTATTTAACCATTCTTTAGTTGAAAAGGATACGTCAGTTTTCTCGCTATGTTCATTTTGTAAAATTTTTGAGGCTAACATAAAAGAGCTTGATTTTGAAGTTTAGATTAATAAACCAGTTATAATACTTAGAAGTGCCTACCTAATTTAGTGATATATATGTGAATTTATGGAAGTATTTTTATATAATACATCAGGTAGACAACAAATTGCATGATTCGACTGATGTTCGAACGTGAGCAAATCTTCTGGAACCAGGTGTGTATGTTTCATGTGTTTTTACAAATCAGCCATCCAATTTTCTCACATGTTAACAAATGTTAGACATTAGAATAGGACATTAGTCTCCATCAGTAAATTGATCTGTATATTCTATCATTGCATAAATAATTGTTCCATGCAAATAGAGAATCTAGTGGAACATGGAACCATAATTCGTATAGAAAGTCAATGCTATATTTTTTTTATAAAATAGAATAATTGTAAACGTATTGGCGCTGAACAGTGTTAATATTTATATTTTCTAGTGATACAACGCGTTTGGATAAATCAAGCCATTGATATGATAGCAATAAACTTCTTCGAAGATAATTTGGCTTTTTATTACTGGGTAACAAATCCTCCTTATAATTAACAAAATCGTTAGCTGTTACAACTGGTTGGGATATTTTTCAATAATACAATTGATTGAAACAACCATCTTGGTTTTTAGTTTCAACACGCACCAATCTTGAAATCAACAATTATATTAGTTGTTACAACTGGTTGGGAATTATTCCAATATTACAATTGACTGAAACAACCATCTCGGTTTTCAGTTTCAACTCGCACCAATCTTGAAATCGACAATTATATTAGTTGTTACAGCTATTTGATGAGCTGATTCGGATGGTGTGTGTCTTTGCTAACTGACAGCATCACATTTTCAACTAGATGATTTAGTTGTTTCAGCAACTGTTTTGTTCATTCAAAAACAAAAATGAAAGTTTAGAAAAATCAACAATTGTTTAGCTGTACCAAATTTTAACCAATCGATTTCAGAAATTCGACTAATATATTAGTTGCTATGCGATCGGGAGCGTTTCCGTATACGATTGGTTTTTCTAGGCAGCTGGCACGGCCGTCTGTTTGGATTTCAATTTGTCTTTGCTTAAAAATCATAGGATACTCTCGATAGCCGGCTACCCAGAGTTTAAATAATATCTCAAAAACTAAACTAAATCTTTAATTTTTTTAGAGTGATCGTGTACTCGAGGACTAACTAAACAACTACCTAATAAACTATGCTTTACAGGTCGCATCGCTTGCTTGGAGTGAATCCTAGACCTTAACCCTTCTAAACCTCCAACTCCGCGACACCTATGGAAGAGTCTGATGAGTCGTCGTCCTTCCGTTAAGTAGGTGATGCATCAACACTTCCCGTCTACCCTATCTTTTACCCTTTCCCGTGAACGTCGGAGATGAAGGCGGCCAGAAATGGAGGCTATCATGCTGTTGAGGTTTTAATATGGGTCGGATTGATATGATTTCCTATTTTCGATTCCCTAAGTAACTCTTATTGGATAATCAGCAGTGAAACAGGATGAAGTTAGTGTGCAACCCGCCAAAATCATTATCACAATGAAACGCAACGCTACGCTTCCTTGTATTTGGGTAAACCATCCTAAAACATCCAAATCGGTTAAAATGTCTATTAGCGGGTTCCCTAGAACTGTTGTCGGCTTGTTAAAGGTGTTGTTGTTGGACACACAAAGGTTAAAACAAACACCCACTCAAACAATTTTCTGGCAATTATAATAGAACAACTTATGTAAAACGCCAGAAAGGGTTGAGCAACATTTTTTTGGCATTTCTAAGGTCACATCTGAGCTAACTGTTATAAAACTGCCAGATATCGAAAAAAAATTGTAAGCTAGGCAATGTACGTTATATGGAAGTATAAATAACTGTTTTTTCCATGCCATGTATTTCATCGCATACTTTTATACCGATACCCCGATAGTAAGAAGTTTGATATTAAAGAACACTGGCAGGAAGTAATCCGCGTAAAGTAGACCGGACTATACATGAATTAATGATTCGGTTCCGAGGCGATGTACCATTTCGTAGAATGAGTGTACTAAGCATCTATGAATCGTTAGTAGAAGACATGCACTTGGGACTAATCCAACCTAGTCTGGTCTTGATATTGGTTTTATCCCAATGAAGCATATTATTGGCATGTAGGTCGCAACATAATGTGTTATCTGTACTAAACATTTTAAGAACGCTTTTCTATTCAATGGCATTTAGTAGGAGAAAGAATTATTCCATGGACTATCAATTCAACATTTCTTCCAATTCAATGTCACACAACATATGCAAGAGCTTGCGACACATAGCAGCCCTACAGTTTGCAGCTTACCTCCCTCGTTGGAGATGCCACTCGGGTCGCTGCTGAGGGTTGTACATTCGCAGTTGGTTCAGATCCTAACAGTACGTTAAGCTCCAAGCTACGACCTTGGTTCAGATTTGACACTGACTCAAACACGACTATCAGGTTCAAGTCGAACTATTACCAGCAAACAGACGAGAAAGTAAGTGTGGAGTTCAAATCAAGATAGACGAGTAAATTACTTACCGGCGCTTCCTCACAATGTTTGTGGGTGGCGTCTAGTGTTTCGATGGAGAGATCGGAATCAGCTACTACAACCTTCGATGCCGGTGGTGATTTTGAGTCTAGTAAGATACATTTAGAATCTGCTGTGTCGGCTTCGGGGTGTGACTAAAACAAAGAATGAAAACGTTAGAAAGTGTGCAAGTCGCAAACGCGAACGTCAAGGCGAAATTCTTACCGCATCCAGTATAACAGACTGCACCGGTGTAGCAGGACGGTTGGATTGCTGCCTACCCGTTTCATATTTGGCTTTTTTCTCCATCGGTATCACTTTCATGGTTCCACGATCTACGCTGGTTTCACGTTTCTTCGGTACCGCGCCGGTTTCATATTGCTTCTCGACCTTTAGCGCATCTTCAGCCGCATTTGGTAGTGACTTGAGTGTCTCTTCGGTTGCCTCGCTATCGCTGCTGTCTGGTGTTTTGACTACATGACCATTGGACTCGGGGAGCCTTTCTGCAGTCTCGCTGTTTTCGGTTTCTTCTGTTTCCTGTTATATTGGATTGACATCGATGGGGATTTCGCCGATCGAAAGGGACACAATTAGAACAATGTTCCAAACAGACTCGAGAGGCAAAAATAGAAGCCAAACAAAGATGTAATTGCCAAACAACTAAGGGTTTAGGGTCACAAAGTTTATTTATACAAAGAATCAAAACAGACAGGAAACAGTAGATACATAAACTGCAGGGTAAAATAGTGTAAGGAATTGTATCAATTTACAGACAGAGTATTGTGTATCAGTAGTGGTAACAAAAAGACAATTCACTCTAGTATTAAATACAAGTTTCACGTATTATTACTACTGGGGTTAACTTAAGATGCTGTCCAGATCAGGAAGAGCCTTCAGTTGCTGACGTTTTGTTTGTTCTATGGTACTCGAATGACTCGATTATAATTATTTTCCACGCTGGAGACTCTTTCCAAAACTATACCGAATAATTTTGTTTGGCAGAAAAAAGAAACTGGAGGTTCAAACTGTTGGAACAAAAGAGCGGGCTATTAAAACTTGATGAGAAAAGATAGGTGCAAAACTCTTGCAAAACATTTCTATGTTGAGCTCTAACCTTGCTTAAGTTGTTCGCCGACTTTTTAATGCTATCTATTTTTATTAACTGCTCATCAGCTGCGCTAATCAGGCCGTGAATAGCCGTGACGACTGTTAATGAGATAATCGTGCGCGATTGTATTTGTCGCAAGAAATGAGAGAGTGACGTATTTCATTGTGTTATTCAAAATGCATTGCAAATGTGTGGGTATGTGGAACGAATGTTGGGGAGTCGATTGTTTTTCACAACGGTTCGGAGTGTTCATTTCGAGAAATATGGAAAAGAAACGAAATAAGTAACAGTTTTAATCGGTTAGTTTTTCGTTGATTTATTGGCTATACAAAATAAGAAACAAATGCCTCCAGGATTGAAACATAATTGGTTGGTCAATGGAGCGCTATGTGGGACGTGGGAGGGGTTTAAATATACACGAAAGGGGTTTGTGTCAGTACTACTAATCCAGAGTAACTAAAGGTTGAAAACAAAATATCCAGAAATATGTCCTTTTCGACTACCTGATAAATAGTAGCACTCACCTAAATTACCACTTCATAACTTGCACTCTTTTGATTTTGTTTTTGTACAGGCATTTTGATTGTGATTGCAGTGGATATTGTTGATAAAACTATATAATATTTATGAGATTATGATAATGATGATCGGAATACCCTTCGAAATATTCAAGTATCTACAACAATAATAACGTTGCTATGAATTCTTTGGTAAATTCGCCTAAACAAAAACCTATTTTAATCCACCTAGCGGTGCAATTGTGCCTTTCTCAATCATGAATCACGAGAATGTGTGCGTTGTTTATATTCATTAAAAACTTTTAAATGCATATATTACATTTTATTATTATACATCACATGACAACTATATACAGGAAAATAAATCATTATTCGAGTTCTAAAATTTTGAAAAAGAAAAAACAGCCACGGTAATATTGAACTGAAAAAAGGTGCGAAATCGGCAAAGTCCCAAAAAGTCGATTTTTACAAAAAAAAATTTTTTCGAGATAACATAAAATCTCGACGTTTCATGCATTTTAAAGATGTTTGGCATCAAAAATACGAATTCGATTTCTGAAATTTCATGGGGTCCCCACTTTGAAAAAAATTTTTAGTTCCGGCTTATATGGGAATTTCATATGTGACCGGACGATTTAGTCTATATTTCCGGAACCATATAAGCGATCCGTACGAAATTTTATAGACATCTGTGGGGATATTATAGCTATCATTTGGGACTAAGTTTGTGAAAATCGGCCCAACCATTTCAGGGAAACTGATGTGAGTTCGTGAATTTTGAAAGATGGCCGCTTTTCCCGGGCACTTCTGGAACCGTGTATGGTGGTCATTGTAGTCAACGAAAGTTTGGTTGGCCGTCGGTGACCTAGAACAGCAAATTTAAGTTGTTTGAGAGACATTTTAGCGAAATTTTTACCTTTTTTGCTTTCATCGGAGTATCGGTTTGAATCACAATTTGCTATGTGATCGCACGCCACAACCTGTAACTCCGGAACCGGAAGTCGGATCGGGATGAAATTAAATAGCCATTTACGGGGACGCAATACCTTTCATTTGAGGCCAAGTTTAGTCGAATCGGTCTAGTCTCCGAGAAACCGATGTGAATGTTATTCTGAATTTAGATACTTCCGCCGGGGCTTCCGGAACCGAGGATGGTGGCCAATGTGGCCAAATAGACTTTGAATGGATGTTAGTGACCTAATACTACAAATCGAAGCAGTTGTGGTCATATTTTGGAAAAATTTTCACCTTTATACATTCATTGCAGAATTTATTAAAATCGACATTTTCTGCGTGTTCGTACTTATCACCCTATAATTCCGGAACCGGAAGTCGGATCCATTAGAAATTCAATAGCAGCCTATGGGAACGTTGCACCTTTCATTTGAGACTAAGTTTGTCAAAATCGGTTCAGCCATCTCTGAGAAAAATGAGTGACATTTTTGGTCACATACACACACACACATACACACACACATACATACATACACACATACATACACACACAGACATTTGCCGAACTCGACGAACTGAATCGAATGGTATATGTCACTCGGCCCTCCGGTCCTCCGTTAAAAAGTCGGTTTTCAGAGCAATTGCAATACCTTTCTATTGAGAAAGGCAAAAAGGTGCGAAATCGGCAGTCCCAAAAAGTCGATTTTTATAAAAAAAATTTTTCGAGATAACATAAAATCTCGACGTTTCATGCATTTTAAAGATGTTTGGCATCAAAAATACGAATTCGATTTCTGAAATTTCATGAGGTCCCCCCTTTGAAAAAAATTTGAGTTCCGGCTTATATGGGAATTTCATATGTGACCGGACGGTTTAGTCTATATTTCCGGAACCATATAAGCGATCCGTACGAAATTTTATAGACATCTATGGGGATATTATAGCTATCATTTGGGACTAAGTTTGTGAAAATTGGCCCAACCATTTCCGGGAAACTGATGTGAGTTCGTAAATTTTGAAAGATGGCCGCTTTTCCCGGGCACTTCCGGAACCGTCTATGGTGGTTAATGTAGTCAACGAAAGTTTGGTTGGCCGTCGGTGACCTAGAACAGCAAATTTAAGTTGTTTGAGAGACATTTTAGCGAAATTTTTACCTTTTTTGCTTTCATCGGAGTATCGGTTTGAATCACAATTTGCTATGTGATCGCACGCCACAACCTGTAACTCCGGAACCGGAAGTCGGATCGGGATGAAATTAAATAGTCATTTACGGGGACGCAATACCTTTCATTTGAGGCCAAGTTTAGTCGAATCGGTCTAGCCATCTCCGAGAAACCGATGTGACTGTTATTCTGAATTTAGATACTTCCGCCGGGGCTTCCGGAACCGAGGATGGTGGCCAATGTGGCCAAATAGACTTTGAATGGATGTTAGTGACCTAATACTACAAATCGAAGCAGTTGTGGTCATATTTTGGAAAAAATTTTCACCTTTATACATTCATTGCAGAATTTATTAAAATCGACATTTTCTGCGTGTTCGTACTTATCGCCCTATAATTCCGGAACCGGAAGTCGGATCCATTAGAAATTCAATAGCAGCCTATGGGAACGTTGCACCTTTCATTTGAGACTAAGTTTGTCAAAATCGGTTCAGCCATCTCTGAGAAAAATGAGTGACATTTTTGGTCACATACACACACATACACACACACATACATACATACACACATACATACACACACACAGACATTTGCCGAACTCGACGAACTGAATCGAATGGTATATGTCACTCGGCCCTCCGGGTCTCCGTTAAAAAGTCGGTTTTCAGAGCAATTGCAATACCTTTCTATTGAGAAAGGCAAAACACGTACAATGGGTAGTTTTTCCCATTCGGAATAACGAACCATGAATTGTAAAACACTTATAATCTTGCGTGGACCGTGGAAAAAATCATTTGAGTAACAGTTTTCATTTTCAGCCTATTCGTTTTGCTTGCTGTGAGCTTGTGCACAACTTTGTGAACGTTATGCAATTTGAGTTCTTTGTATAAAATTGTATACGATATGAACTATACGATAAAAGTGGAAAACTGTTTCATGGTTTTGCGAAATATTTCAGGTCAACGTATAGTGAATTGTGATCAATATATTATAAATCGGGCCCAACTCATGACTGAATCCATGAAAAATATTCTGGATTCTGTTAAATTGTCCTCCAATAAATATTAGGACTGTTTTGATTTTGTGAACTAATTCAAAACCACACAAACCAGTTTATGATCAAGATATTATGATTTATGAATCAGTTTGCTTCTGACCAGAAATAATTTTCATAAATCTATCAATAAAATCACGAATCAATACTTGATCTTCGATGGTATTATTGCTTCGGGAACTAGTTCTAGATTAACAGTATATTAATCAAAATTTATTTTACATGCTCGAGAATGAGTTTACTAATTTAGAAGATATCATAAAGTATATTCACTTTCGTATTATATATTATTCATGGATGTAACTTTTCTCGGTGGACTGGTTCCTGGTTCATAGTGTATTGATCAAGATCTGACATTCGTATTTCGTCGCTGTTGTGCTATCTTATGACAAGCGCCATTTAGCATATTCCGAGAAAAACGATTTTTAAAGTTTGAGATTGAATAGCTTGAAACTTATAAATGGTATAAACAATTCAAAGAATACAATTGATGCTTCTATCTATTCTGTATTAATCTCTCAAATATTACGAAGATCGGTTGATTATGTTGCGAGTTTTTACTATAAACGTAAACAAAAGTCGCACTCACACGTGTCATAGGTGTGCATTGATGGCAAAATTTGTATGGCGTGTCATAATCGCGCATGGAAAATTTTTCATGGAAAAAATTCACCAATTATGAACTTTTATTTATATCTTTGGCTTCATTTGGTCTATAAACAATCTGTTAGATGCATCTTGAAGGAAATGAGTCAGGGAATCTAGAAAAAATAGTTATTTTTGGTTACAGTGTCGCCAAACATGCTATATTTCCAATTTAAAATTTAAGCTGCTTTTTTCACACAATGTGTGTATTTTTATTTTTCAAAATTATTATACCATTGTGTTTCTCGGATAGTTTTAAACATAAAAACATCTTATACATCAAGATATCTTGAGCCAATCCCCATACACAGTTAATTGAAGTAAAAAATTGAAAATTTCTCAGCACGTTTCTCGCTATATCTCAGTAAGCAAGCAGAATGTCAAAATTCTGAAAACGCCACTTTGTAGAGATTTTTTAGCCAAATGATGTGGCATATCTAACTCAGTTTACCCCAAAATGGCGTTTGTCATAAGATAGCACAACAGCGACGATTTATGAAACAGTTAGGAAGACCATTCGATTCCGCCACTTTCATGATCTAGATCAGCGGCTCTCAATCTTTTTTCTTTGCAATCTGTTGCAGACCCCCACGGTTTAGCATCGATTTTTATACTATCAACACTATTTTCAGTCTGTTGCAAAAAACCAAAACTTTGACTTTCAACATCTATCCGCAAAAGATATTCTTCTTCGCGAACCCCCAGGAACTATTTAACGGCCCTCTAGGGGTTCGCGAATTTCCAGTAGAGAATAGAATATCACCGCGGTAACGCAAAAATAAATTATGAAAATGGTGACTGAGTTTATGAAATCATGAACATCGTGGTTAGGCTTCTAAAATTATTCACTTGAGTTACAAAAACAATGCCTGTCAATACGCTTACGCCTATTTTCGGCCTTAAACATTGTTCATGTTCGGACCATGTTACGTTGTTACCATGTTCGTCGAAGTGATTCAAAAAGCCCGCTGATGCACTTTTTGATAAAAATCGAGGGAACGTCATTTGGGCCCGGGGAACCAGCCGCTTTCAGCTTGGAATTGGCAGCAAGAATGGCAGCATTATCGACGCAAATTCGGTTGATGGGTCGTCCTAGAAAAGGAGTTAGATTGGCGGCGACAGCGACTTAGTGTAAAGGAAGACTCTCGTCGGAAAAAACGTTTGAAAATTTGTCGGAGAACAGTTGGAAAATTTCGTTAGTGTCGGAGTCTAAAACTCCATTAAATGACATGCAAGATGGTCAACCGAATTCTTTTCGCTGCTCGCTCACATACTTCCAGAACTAGTTGGGTTTAGATTGTCTGTTGACGCTCGACGCTCCGCTGGTGTCTAAAAAGGCGTGACTGCTTTGCTGTTTGTATTCTTGATTGAGCTGAGAGCAATGGTTCCGTAATGCAAGTGTCTCATGTTTTGAAAATATTGAAAATAACTGCAGCTGGTTTGGCAGTCTTTAATCGTCTAAGGACGGTTGATTGCTAAAGAGGGTGTTGATTGGTACTACTTGTTCGTTTTAGCACATGACGGTCGATTAGGTAGTTAAGAATACTAGAAAATATCATCAGTGCATCGTTCTCGTCATCATTATTAAGATTTTCGTCCCAGTTTATATCCAACAGCGTGCTAATGATGCTGCCGTAGTCAGCGATAGAGCTTGTGACGCCTTCAAAGTTCACTCCTAGGTTACCAGCGAGTACAAGATGTAGTGGGGAATTATGACGCACATGCTGGACTAAAGGAGTTGGCGTAGTGCAGCAGTACAGAGCGTAGTCCCGGGCACTTACAAAGCAGAGGTCCAATGTCCGGCCTTTTTAAAGTCACGTAAATAAAACAAACAAACAAAACGATGTACGTCCATTCTCGCTGATGACATTATTGATTTGCCGAAAAGTTGCGCTGCCGTAGCTTTCCAGAATACAACTGGCATTGTTGATAAGCGCAGATTTGTCGTAGAAATCCTTCACTTCCCTTGTACCACGTCAAGCCAGGTACGTTGTATTCGCCCAGCATAACAATATCATAAGACGGCGGCAATCGAAGTCATGAAAGAAACGGAGGAAAGATGTACATCGGTCAGGCTGAAATCACGAATTCTGTCAGGTGGAAAATACACGACACACAGGAACAGATTGCGATCGACAAAGTTTCACTGATATCCACACTTGCTCGGAGCTCGTTGATCACTTGGGTTTTTATACCATGGTCATCGTTGATTATTTGGGTTTTTATACCACGGCAAACGGTGATAAGCACACCACCACCTGATGTCTTGTGGCTGTTGAGAGCATTGCGGTCACAGCAGTAGACATCGAATGTTGAACCAAACATCTGGCGAGACAGGGTTCGGTTGTCGAGGCACGTCTCAGTCAAGGTGGTATCGTCATAACAGCAGCCCGTGATCGCCAGCAAATAGCTGTCCGTTGATGAATTTAAGCCACCAACATTCTGGTAGTAAACCTCGATGTTGTTGGAGGACGAATCAGGTTCAGCAGAGAGCGAAGCCATGTTACCGTTTCTTTCGTCAACCCCACGAACAGTATTGGAATGGCTCACGATCGCTTGGTCGATTGTGGTGGGGGATTCGAGGCATCCCGAATCAACTGCGTCGCGCCCCAGAATACGGCGATCGTCATCGGCGGGAGAAACAATGGATATCTGGTCACAAGATGTCTGAGCAAAATGCAAATTATCTGGAAGCGAAGCTTGAAATATTCGAATCAGATGCATACTTGCTATTTGTGGCGGGTTGGAAGACTCTTTCACCCATCCCACACACAGAAGCAGGACGACTGATGATCGCTGGCTTCAATTGCTCGACTGTGGCGGGGGAATCGAGGGCTTCCATAGCGCCAACTGCAATGCGCTCCAGTATGTGTTGAACCACGATGGTGCAATGTTGAGTGCAGAAACGGGACGGTAGTAGCTTACGGCGATAGTCAGACGATGAGCTAGACGCGTGAATCAGTTTAACCATTGTATCGTTACAATACTAATAGTATAATACTTGCCGAGAAAAGCCTGCTTGGAAGACCCCTTCTGCTCCCTCACATACAGGACCGGGACGACTGCTGAACGTTGCGAAGTCCTTTGTAGGGTCGTTGGTGAGCCAGCTTGCATTAGCGGAGTACATGCTACTTCTGGAGGTGGGGGAAATTCAGTCGGCGGGCACCAAATGTTCTGGGAACGGCTATCCTAAAATTCCCTGAGCAGTATGCCTTACGGCCATGTATCAGGGTTATGAGTTGCATCACGGTACTTTGGGTGAACTCCAACTTTGAAGGATATAAAGTTCAAAGTACTGACTTTTTTAACAAGCATCTTTGGAGATTTTTTCGACAATCTCCTTGCTAACGCTGGGATGAAACCGGGAAAGATACAATTAGAGCAACGGCGGCAAGGTGGAACCGTGACAATGTTGCTATTATCGACTAGTTTTGACCACCAACAAGAATATTGCTCGGATCAGGGCTATCCTCGTGACGACGTTTCTGAAGCGCGAAATTTACTGGTTATTTTTGAATAACTCGGCTCTCAGTTCAGAACAGTTCCCAGCGATAGCTGCGAAAACACACCCAGGCGACGAAACGGTGTCGCGAAAGCAAGTAAACCTCATCAGCTTGACACATACATTGCACATCCAAAGTAAATATGGGGTTTCGGCAAGATTTTCAAGAACGGCTCGTTAAGTTGTTTCCCGCACTACATATGCACTATATTTTTGCAAAATGCATTTGCATCGCCATAATGCGTACCAATCTGAGAATGCAGACACTGATATATAGATGGCCCTGCGTTCGGTAGAAATTTTTGGTGCTTAAGTCGCAGATGCATCATGTTCACTCGATTGCGTTCTTCGCTGATTTTTTCACAACACAAAAGCAAACAGAAGACGCTTTTACACTGTAAGAATACACTAAAAAAGTAAGAATACACAAAGATACACAAAAAAACAGGATTTAACAACTTAATAGAGAAAACAATCTATCGACCGGCCCCTCTCCAAAAATTGTCTTCTCAGGCGGTGTTAATATGTATTAT
Organism: Topomyia yanbarensis; assembly: GCF_030247195.1. Lineage (NCBI taxonomy): Eukaryota > Metazoa > Arthropoda > Insecta > Diptera > Culicidae > Topomyia > Topomyia yanbarensis. The sequence continues at coordinate 285,238,916 of NC_080672.1, forward strand.
CCCGGAGAGATGATCCATCCGTCGCCTTCGAGCAGCTGTCTTCGATTGGTTTAACAACTATTTAGCTTATGGTTTGAAGTTGAATACATTAAATAACCGGTCGCCAAACACGAAGGAGGCTTGGTCGGATGTTTTAAAGGTTTTGTATTTGTTTATGTTAATTTCCAACTATAAGACACAAAAGAATAGATCGGTAAAGGCAGGGCTATATCCGGAATGGAGTAGAATACATATGAAACTGTTAATTCGAGCGCAGTGATTTTTACTATCTTCCGAAAGTTTGTACTAAAATGAAATATTTCACGATTTCCATAAACAACGGATTTTAATATAATTTTAAGCAAGTGACAATATTCGAACATATTCATTACAGTCCGATATAGTGACCTGAAAAGTCAATGGCAATAAAACATCACTCTACAACAAAAGATAATGCTTTATTATTTCGATTATATAGGTTTTAAACTTCAGGTCATTTGCCTCTTCGGATTAGATAAATCTTTTAAGGAAAAATCTCGAACCCCATGTGCGGAAACTGCTTCTTTATTACGAACAAGTCAAAGCTAACCACTATTATTGCTAGTAAGAAGCAGGATCGTCTCTGTTAAAACTCTAGTAGAGTATTGTGTAGTGGTAGAATGGAAACTTATTTCAACGGGGTTTATCAAAGTTTACCTGATTTTAATGCAATGTTTAAGAAAATGATAATAAGCTTAGCATACGATTTAAAAGTTGAAAATATATTCTTCTTTACTCCGGTTGTGTCTCTGACATTACTTAGTAATTCTTCTTTAGGTGTGAACTAGTTTTGTGGAAACACAAAGTTTCAGGAATACGGGTTTCCATGAATTTAAGAACAGTTTTTTATTACATCTTTACCATATTTAGTAATCAACTTTCAACTACAATTCAGCTTAGCTGATGTACTAAAGCTCACGAGCCTTTGCTGATCTATGCTTGTAATGAGAGGTTACATACGTATTTGGTTTTCTTCGTCTCCTTTTACTGTCGTGATATATGAGAAAACTAAAAACGCATGCTTCTAGTGGCTACTACAATCACAATCAAATGCTTTATTTTGAATCCTCAGCTAGTTGGCCACATTTCTATAAGACGAGATACAAGTTTAGGTTGAACCTACGTGAAGTTCAGTGGTAAATTTACTGATTTTTGCAATAGTTCTAAACATACCTTTTTCCTACCTTATCAATCGAGTGCAAGTATCTATCAAGTGGGATACCAAATTTACAAACCAACACCGATATATATCTTCTTTTCGTAATCGTATCGCAAAATGTCGTAGTTTCATATTTTCGATAATTTTCTGTTTTTTTTTTGGAAGGGAGATGCCAAAACTCGTCAAAGCATTTACAAACTTCGTGTGAAAACGGAAACAATAATAATAACTAAGGTAACAAAATGTAAGGGAGGACAACAAAACCAAACAAAATCAGCTAACCTGGCCCTTCGGGATGGCACTTATCTTGGCGATTATTTTTGTCATGGCCTGTTCCGTTTCGTCCAGTTTCCTACGCAACAGATCGAGTTCCATGAGTTGGTCACCACTGTTCGTGGAGACGGTGGCGACATCAGCAGTTCCCGCAGCATAAGGCGACACATTCAAAGCGGATGTCGAGCGATTGCTATTGTTACCACTACTATCACTAGGACTATAGTTAACTAGATTCAGAGTAAGAAATTTGGGATTAGTAACGTTGCTGACACTGATCGGTACTTGGTCAATGGCGATCGCACAGCTGCTGCTTCCGGGTTGCTCCTGGGATGTGATAGCGAAGGAGGTGCTGCTACTGGATGAAATAGTGCTGTGCCCGGGGCTGACTGGATGTGCGAAGATTTGACTCTTTTCAATTAGGATAAATTTTTCTGTGCTATTTGATGTAACACTAACAGCCGAATCATCTTCCTGTTCGCACTTGGATGAGTTAAGTTGAATGGCGGGTGATGAAGATGATGGTGGTGCTGTTTGTGACTGATTCGAGGGACTAGCAGGTTGATTAGTATCAGAACTCGCTTTCAATTGGTTAATGCTGTTATTGGCCATAGCCGGACAGGAACTACTGGCAGGGACCGTTGGCGTAATGCTGCTCGTCGCCGAAAATTTGTCTTCGACAAGGATACTTTCAACTACTTTAGCAGCGGAAGCAGATAGTCTTTGTGGCTCACTTACTGTCTCTGGTGCAGATTGGTACGTCAAATTGGATGCATTGACCACTTGGCTATCGGCTTTCGGCGGAGTGGTATGCATAATCTTTTCTGAGATGATTTGATCAACAATTGTTTCAATTTCACTTGCCACAGCCGTAGCCTCGGTCAGCGTGCGATCAATTAGTGCTTCCTTGGCAGCATGCTCTAGCTTCTCAAGACTACAATGGTTCTCCTCAGTTCCTACCTGTTCACTAGGAATGGCTTCAGGGTTGACTTCCTTCGCTGATTCTATGAGCTGGATATCTTCTTGGTGCTCGTTTATAACATCCAAGAGAGGCACAACAGTCACTGCAGAAACTGACACCGGACTAGGCGTAGTAGTAGTAGTAGTAGTAATTTTAATGGTAGTAGTAGTAGTAGCAGCAGGAAATTCGTCAACTACTTCCGAAATTAATTCTGACGTGTTAGCTTTCTCCATCTCAATTTTTATGAAATGTTCTTCACTGGTTTGGCCCTCATCTATCGCTGTAACACTATCATCAACTATCTCTTCTATTGTTGGTCCTCGACTAGAAGATCCTGCTAATTGCCTATAATCATACTCAGGTTGTTTCCCTTCAGCACTTACATCACTTATAGTTACTACTTCGATGGAAGACTCATCGCCATTAACAAACACTGGTTCATTAGAACCGGAATCATTCCGATCTTCGGTAGTGATAATGGCTTCCGAAACAGTATCAAACTCATCATCTCTGGATTGATCGATGCCTTCGGTAAGAGGCGTGTCAATTACCGCTTTCATCAAAGTTTCCGTACGCGATTGAGAATCTTCAACGGTCGTTGTGCCGCTGTCGAGTCCAGTTTTTATAGTACCGATCAATTCTGTTTCCTCGTTAATTAGTGGAGAGGTAGACACAATCGATTCAGTTTTTAAAATAGGAGGTTGTATAGACTCATCGATTGTAGACTGAAAATCACTACCAACTATTGTTTCTTCAGTATCCTCTGACATGGTCGACTGTTCTAAAACTGCTGAAATTTCTCTTTCACATTCCTTCAACACTATATCTTCTACTTCGTTCTCGTAGTCAATTTGTACGATTAGCTCATCCGATTTTCCATTTTGAGAGCCATTAATCACAGGAACGAGTGTGTCTTGTGTGTGTGATTTTATTTCCGCTTGTGTAGAATCGGTGGGTTCTGCTGGCGGTTCTTCCTTTAGTGTCGCATCGATGTCTTCCACTGATTCAACATTTTCGTTTGGGGTTTGTTCTGAGTAATTACTGACTTCGGCAACAATAACGGATGGCTCCACGAAAGGGACCTCCGACTGATTTTCAGTTGCAACTGTAATCAATTGGGGTGTAATAGAAGAAGCAGGAGGCTGATCAATTATGAGATCCTGAGCCAAATCAATAGAATTTCCCTTGAATTCCGAGTCAGCCAATGAAGGTTCGACTTTCACTGGTGCTTCAATATCTGAAGCATCCACAATAGGTTCAGGATTATCAGCTTGTTCAATTACTTCACGAACGTCGTCTACATACTGCTCCGATTCAGGTTTTCCAATTGAGACTTCTTCGTGTGTACAATCAGTTACTACATCCAACTGAACTGGTAAAGCTGCTTTACATTCTTCCCGGTACTCTGGTACTTGATCTACGATGGAATCTGCTACTAAAGGAAACTCACCACAATTTCCTACATCTAGATCAAATGCAGGTGGATTTTTGATATCAAAAACTTCTGTGCTATTCCCTGGTAAATTCGAGATGTGTGCATTATCTTCCTCGTTGGTGTATACAGATTTTTCTTCGTTGTAAGCAGGCTGCTCTGTGCATTGTATTAAAACTGTTTCCTCGGAGGAAAATACAATAGCTTCTTCGACATCCTCTGCTGATGAGGTCTCTATAGGGCTACCAGACGAATCTTCCGATTCATACTCAGCCACTATCATAAATGAAACGTGCTTCTTAGTATGGCTTTCAGGAGTGGCCACGATTTTCTCAACTTCGGCAGGTTCAAAATTATTCACTAGTTCCGAAGAAGTGGAACCGTATGTCGGTGGTTCCGCAGATTCCAAGACGTTCTGCACCATCTGAGCAGATTCATCGATCAATTCAGTCGTTTGGGAAGCTTCTTCTACTAGCGAGATGATAGATTCTACAATCACGTCACAGGTTTCAGCTACTTTCAAAGATGCTTCTGCTGCTTCTTCAGAAATAGATACTTCTGGCTGTTCCTGACTTTCTTCTTGTTTTTTGAAAACATCAAAATCTTCTTGTACAACCTGATTCTGCAACTGCACTTCAATGTTTTGATTTGGTTCCGATCCCTCGAATACTGAACTACTAGTCTGACAGATAACTTTTTCTACAATTTCTTCAACAACTGGTTTAGTAGCGGATGTAGAATCTCCATAACCCTCTGCATTCGTATTTTTGAAATCATAACGATTAATAACTTGACCATCTACTAGTTTTTGGCTAGTAGGATCGAACCTTGGCAACACATAGGACTCTTCAGGAATATCTTCATTGGCGACTTCCTGTGCCTGCTCCACTACTTCACTCACCAGCTCTTCCGCAATTGCTCTAATCTCTGCTTCATCTGCTTCCTCTGCCTGCTGCGCTATTGCCTCATCAATTGTCTCCGCAATTGTTTTAATTGCAGTTTCTTCATCATCTGGGGTAGTTTCTAACTCGATCTCACAAATGATCAATTTCGTCGCATCATTCGTTGCCAATTCATTTGCTGCTGTGCTTGCAATGCCCTCTGCATTTTTTTCAATTGGCAGTTCAACGACTGACTCAACTTCTTGACATGATTCGGCATCTACCTGCTTTTCAAATTCTTGTGATTCGACGCTTGCCGAGGCTTTCACTAATTCAACTTTTTCGTCAGCAACATCCCTTTGAATGTTTTCGTTTGCTTCCTTAGCCATTGTTGTTTGATTTTCCAAATCTGGTGATTCAGTGCTGTGTTCAATAATCTCAGGCATTTCACATGGTTGATCTGTTGCATCTAGTAAGATACCGTCCTCAATAGGACTTATTTCGTCAACTACTACAATTGATACTGCCTCTTCTTTTCCAGAAACATGAGGTTCGAGATGCTGCTGAACTTCTATCGCTTCCAATTGAGTTCCGTCATCGCAAGAACTATCTTTCGTCTCAACTTTATTAGCAATGTCTTCTGCTTGCTCCAAAATCTCTCCAACAAGTGCATCAGCGAGCGTTCCAATTTCAATCTGTTTACAAAGGGTTTCATCTTCCAGTTGTACAGCAAGCTGCTTCACGACAAATTCTTCATCAATAACTTGTTCTGTGATATTATCGTGAACTTGTTCCACTGGTTCTGCAGCAGTTGTGTCAATCTCTTTACAACCTATATCATTTAGTTGTGTTGCAAGGTTCTTGATGACAGATTCTTCATCTAAAACATGGTCAACGGTGTCAACGGAAACTTGCTTCACTACTTCATCTGTAACGATTGTATTAATTTGTTTACAAACAGTATCTTCCACTTGTGCCGCAGGTTTCTTGATAGATGATTCTGCATTTGAAACCGTGTCAGCTATGTCATCTGAAGATAGTTCTTGTGGCTCATCTACATCAATTTCTTCAACAGCAGCCTTGCTAATTTCCGCTAGTTCAGCGCAGGACTCCAAAGGCACCATCTGGATACCCCTAGCTTCCACGAGTACTTCAGTTACTAAGTCCTCTGCTTGTTTGAGTACTTCGGTATCATCACATTTTGATTTCTCGCTCTGCACTTGTATCGCTTCCAATTGAGTCTCATCATCAAAAGACCTATGTTCCGGTTCAGCATCTTTGCTAATCTCTTTTAATTCATTACATAATTCCGATGGCACTTTCGAAGCATCCGTAGTCAGCTTCTCCGTATGCTTCAATACTTCAGCTATGAAATCTTCCGGTTCGCTATGCTGGATTACTAACTCTTCCATTTGAGTTGCAAGTGATTCAGTTACAGATTCTATATCCAAATCTTGGATTGCTTCGTCACCAGAAGCACCATCTTTCGTTCCAACGTCAAGAGATTTGTCAAAAGGAACAACTGATGCAGCATCAATTTTAGAATCTGATTGGGATTGTTTCTCAACTCTAGTAGCTACCAATTCTGATTCAAGGTCTGTTGGACAAGTTTCCCTCGCCATTTCTTCGTGCAAAGGAACCGATAGTTCCGATGTCTGTTGAGCAATAGCTCTTATTGCATCTTCTTCAGCAGTGTCATCGGTTCCTACTTGATCGAGCTCAGAAACAGATTCCAATGTTGGTGATTCAACTATTTCAGTTTCAGCAATCAGAGAATTATCCTTATTATCAGCATATTGCGCAGTCGCGAGTTCTTCAACGATGTCTGTATGCTTTGGAGTAATGTCCGAGTCTGTTTTCGACTCATAAATAAAAGTTTCAGCTTGCTCAATATTTTTTTCAACTAGCTCGACAGCTGCAGCTTCTGCTGCTTCGTAAATTTTGTCGTCCACTTCCTGTTCATTCGGTTTAGCTACTTGTGTAGCAATGCCACTACTTTTCTCTTCCTCGTCATTCCGTACAACCTCCTGCACAACGAATCCATCAACTACCTGATCGGTAGTGGGATCGTTGCTCGGCTGTTCAAAGTCATCCTTGGCGATAACATGCTCGTTGCAGCTCTCTTTCGGAGCTAGAGTAATGTGCTCCAGCTCTACTACGTCAGCGTCTGTCGTTGCAGGACGTTCCGGCTTGGAAACCAGCTGCTCATAGTCGCCACTGATTTCCGACTGTACCGAGTGGCTAACGTTACTACTGGGCACTGGCACTGCTGAAGCTGGAACACCGTTCTCTGCGTTGGTGATCGGTTGTCCTAGAATGAGAAAAGGTAGGATATCCAACAACAAAAACTAAACAAACAACAAACAATGGGGAGCTGGGGTTTAAGGGGGTCAAGGGGGAAACTATAATTACAATCGGTTAGTCTATTGTTGAAGTTAGAGGCTTCACAGATATAGTTCTTAATCACGAATGTTAGGTTTACGAGTTAATTGCTGTGGCAGAGATAAAAGCATTGCAGTAGTTAGAGGGCAAAAGCTTAGGTATGAATGATGGTTCAATTACACACATAATCTAAAAACCATATCTAAATAATAGAAACTTCCAAATCCATTTATTAATAGAACGTTGATCAATGTCCTTCATTTCCCGTGATTTATGTCTCTTTGATCGTATTTGTGTGCATAAATGGTCTAAAAAGACCATTTCACTATATTTTTACCACCTCTCCTTCACCACCCAGCACAAGTTTGATGTTCCGAAGGAAGGAGGGATACAGAAACTTTCAAAGTTTGCCAACAAATATATGATTTGGCAAGCGATCTGTTCTTGTGGCAGAATGCGCCGTTTATGACTACCGGGACCGTAAGCGCGAGATCTACCTCAAGGAGTGTCTTCAGGAGCGTCTGCTTCTTTTGTTGAAGCAATACGAGAGCCCTTCGCTCTTCTGGCCGGATATGTGCCACTAGGGTTCGTCGCGGTTGCGGTAATTCCCGCAACCGCGCGGTTTTTGCCGCACCCGAACTGCAATATCTGCGGTGCGGTAAGACACTTTTTCCCGCAGATGCGGTGCGGGAAAGAGCTTTTACCGCGCGGTTTTACCACAACCGCACCGCAAAAAAAAATTGATAAGGTGATAATTTTGATTATTCTAAATTGGTATACAGACTGCTATTACGGAAGAAAATTTAGCTGTGTCCGAAATAATTTGACGCTATTATTTTTACTATATCTTTTGGACACTAGTTATTTTATACTTCTAAGTAAAACTTCACAAACTAACCATTTCAAATACATAAATTGCAAGATCCAAATAGAGACAAAATCATTAGATCATTTAAAAACAATAAATTTGTACTCTTAAATCCAATTTAAAAGTGCATCACTCAAATATGACGACGTTCTTATTGATGAAATACAATATGTTTTTATTTCACTGTATTGGAATATATGCGCTACTTTTTTCCGTTTTTTATTTCAGATTTTCTTTTTTACATTTTAACGACATTCAATTAGCTAGAGATTACTGGGTAGGGAAAGTTATGAAAATTAGAGCCATAGTACTCAAGTGAGAGCAAGGATGAGAAGTACACAGATCGGAAAACTCGGTTGTCACGGCAAAGATAGACACGTCTACCTTTATCAGGACACATGTTAGTGAACTCGGGTGATTCGTAGTTATACTGCCCAAGCTCGACCCTCATTAACAGAAGACAAAGATTAAGCCCGTACAATATTAAACCTGTTCTAATTAACCTGCCACTTCTAGTTTTCCGATCTGTGTACTTCACATCCTTGCTCTCACTTGAGTACTATGGCTCTAATTTTCATACCTTTCCCTACCCAGTAATCTCTAGTTAATTGAATGTCGTTAAAATGTAAAAAAATATATGCGCTACTATAATATAGAAGTAATGGTATTTCGACTTTATTTTTTTTATGAAATTCCTTTAAGAATGAAAGGTTGTTTTTACTACGTAAATGCGAAAATCATCCATTTCATTTTCATATGTCAAAAACATTGAAAATATGAAAATTTAAAGAAAAAAAAAATATGCAACTTCATTTCTTATTACATTTTTATTCCTCTTTTTTCAATTAACTGAAGGGTTGCTAAAATAAAAGTTTTCGTATTACTGCAGTAGTACGTTTTTGAATGTATAATGTTTGCCTTGAAATGAACGGAATTTTATTAATAGAAAATGCAAAAGTTGATTTTATTCATAAACATTACATTCTGAGGAGTCTCTTAAAGTTAAATTTCGTGTGAATAAGAAAAACATTTTATTATATATGGTTACACAAATGAACAATTTTTCAACACTATTTTTAAAAATATAAAAATTTTACCGCATTTACCGCATTACAGCGCGGTGCGGTGCGGTAAATAAAGTGCGGTTGCGGTAAGCGGTGCGGTTTTATAATTTTTTTTTGTGGTTGCGGTGCGGACAATCCATTTACCGTCCACATCCGCACGGCGACGAACCCTATGTGCCACTATTAAAATGTTGTACTGACATGATACGAAGCCAACGGGGTCACATTCGTACCCAAGGACGTCAACGCATGATGCGCATCTACATCATATTAGACTTATTGAAAGCAGTTCCTGTACTTGTGATCATGGTTATCCCAATACAGAGCCCGTTGTCTGGGCATGCGTTAAATATTGTGGGGTCAGATTTGATTTATTGGGTTCATTTCGGGTCTGAATAGAATATTCCATAATTGCAGCTCAGAAAGTAGTTGCAAACCGTGATCTGCCCTATATGTCCCTTATATATCTGTCGTTAAACGTGTTCAATATCCAAATTTAGCCGCTCTTTTTATTCCCAATTCCCTGCCTATGTCACTTTTATGTGTACTGCCGATGATTTGGAGTAAACTTGAGACATCATAATACAGCTTCGTCATGTAAGCCAACCACCCTACAACATCATCATCATCATCATAGCTACTCGGTTTGATGTCGACCCGCACCAGACGCCTACTACGTGATTGTATTCATTCTTACCTCCGTGCCAACTAGCACTGGACGGATATCTGTAGCAGAAAAGTGCATATTTTAGGCTTGAAAATGAGGTTTGAACCCTTTTGAAGCATTTGGACAGGAAGAGTGGAGTAGCCAGCTTCCTATTGCTAACATTTCGTGGAGATTGGGCTCTTCTCCACAACTATTGGAGCTACCGTTCACTACAATGGCTTGCATTGCGATTGACTTATATGATCTTGTTATTGGAAGGAGATTCTCCTTCCCTCTTCGAATGCTCCCGTGGTACGTGTAAGCGAAGTTGCTTACCAACCACCTAACTCCTTTTTGGCACTTCAAACAGTAATATGCTGATTAGGGTCAGTGAGTAATGCTTGATGAAATTGTTGTGTTAGGACTGCTTAGTGCTGAGGGCGATGGTCCTGCAACAATAGGTGGTAGAAACACATCACATCACACAATTTTGAAGCATTTTCGGTTCAAAATGTTTTGACAGCCCAAAACTGTGATTGTGAGGGGTTAAGAAATTTTGAATATAAAATAACAGCGTTGCCGCCTTCGAACTAACGCAACATAGTGAATCAAATAGACTCCTACTTAGCGCACCCGACTGAAATTCCTGAATAACTTGAAACTAAGAATTGACATTTAATTATGTGTGCAACTGAATAAATTTGTGTTAGTAATGTATTATTCAACTCCATAATTATTATTGCTGATGATTGTAGGAGACATTCAATTTATGGACTTAGGATAAAAAACTATTTCAGAACGTTATTGATTATTCAAGATTTCAAAATAGGGACAGTTATGAACGAAACACGTAAAAATCAGATATTAACCACTATTAGTTTTATTCTACGGAGATTTTTTTGTGCAAAGAGGAACCAAACATTCAACAGTCCTTGCTTACGTTAGACATTAGTTCCGCTGGAAAGTTATTTGAGTACACAGAATTCATCATAATCTCCTTCATCTAAATATTTTGTACGAAACATTTCGAAAGGACATTTCTAGATATTTTTTCGGAACTAAAACAAATCATGGAAAACATACTCGCATGAAAAAGAGCACTAATTACTGTCGGATGTAAAATAATTGTAAAATAAAAACATTTCATGCTTCGTCAAGTTCGCTAAACGGTCCCCACTAGTAAATTTGGAATAACTATTTTGGAGTGGATAGTGGTTTCGCCCAGATGTACGTTCTATGGGTACGTGGAGAAACAGGTACAAGTTCTTTTTTTCTTGAAATGTCTTTATTTGTTATTGTTTGTCTTGAATCTGGATTCAAAGAAAAACAAAAGCTAAGATCATCTTACTTGCGCTGTGATCTTTCCAGGCTATGCATGTGTGTAAGGTAAGTAGTATCGTATTAATGAACGTATACGTTGTAACTATGGTTTTTTGCGTTATATTGAATGAAAGAGTCATGTGAGTGCATGGCATTAGCTGAATGCAAATTTATATGTACGACTGTTAGCTCTGAATTGGTGCATTTTATGTGACTGGGTGAAGTATGGGAAACTTCTAAGAAGAACATACCTAGCTTCGTGTTTCCACTTTCGGGTCGCTTGATGTACTGCTCTGTTGCGAATACCTCATTTCTGAAGGTCGGGTCTGGTTTAATCTCCGGATAAGGCGCGGTTGGCGTTTTCTTGAATACGAGCTATTGCGTAAAACAGGTGAGATGAAACAGTATAATAAATTAGCTGATCCGATCGCATATAATCATTATGATATCGAGAAGTGCCGAAAACAACCCCCAAAGTGCTTACTTTCAGTATTGTGTAGATGAAGAATGAGACAATACCGATGGTGTAGAGTGGCATTATGAAACCCATTGAGTTGGCGGATTTTGTAGGCTGATGAGATCCAGCTCCCATAGGCGGGCGCATACCAGGTATGGGACCGGGCTGTAAAGAGAGAGAGACAGAGACAGAGATTGTGCAACGATTTCATTAGAATTGCCGAAAGCTTTTACTGGCAAATCATGAAGGTGCTATATTGTATATGTTAATGACTGGCTATACCAACTCCAATAAAAATACGATTTAGTGTGTCTACTAGTGAAACTATTATCATACACGCGCAAATTCTGAAATAAGCGATGGACCATCAATGAATAACTTGAAAAAATGATTGGTGAGACATTCAATTTTTGAGGCACAAAATATATGTCGTTAAGTATTAAAATAGTCCTGGGCAATGTTTACGTTACGTAATTCATGAATGGTCGCCAATGGTGACTGCAGAATGAAAATTGCTGGCGTTAATTTGAAACCAGATATTATTTTCTTGGCGGGAGTGTAACCCAACAAGTCATGACATTTTTAGGCGTGTGATAAATAAGAGCGCGAGTTCGAAAATGGGTCGAATCATTATCGAAAAGGGATAAATTTTCGCTCAGTAATACTGTAATACTGTTCAAACCACCCTTTTGGTTTCTGCACACTTCATACTTCATAAATTTTTGCCCATCACCAGATGGCTTACAGTTTTTACAAGGATTGCATGCATTAAAATAAAGGACTCTTAAAATTAATTTAATTTAATTCAATTTTGTTAGTAGATATTTTGTTAAATTCTTTCTCTTATACTTTTTTGAGCAGCTTGCAAATATATAAAATATAAAACCATATAAAATTATAAATAAAAAAATTAGACCAGCATACTGCAGTACTGTGAAAAATTATGTGTGAAAATCCTATAACTGGTGTTAAATAATATGGTCTTTGTTTCTTATTAGCTCTTGGATTTTTCTATACATTGACTGAACCAAATGCCGACATATATGAATTACGTAATATTTTCATGAATGTAGTTAAGAGATGCGCTGCTTAGATGGTGGCTAACGCGAATTAAAATGTTTGGGAATGATTCGAAAATCTGAGTTTTTCAAGAACCTATTATACTATAGTTGTAAAATAAATACACGTTCGCTACAGAAAAAATATTAAAATAGTTTGTTTAGATACTAATTTTTAATATTTCGAATTACATCTGAAAATAAACTGTTAGCGCTCAAACATTATACCCATTGCACAGAGGTCCAGAATGTAAATTTAGCAGGAATTTTAGTTTTTTGCTAAAACTAAATCACTTATCCTTTTAATTTGTTTAGGGAAGCTGTTGTACTTTGGCTCTTCTTTTCGTTTAAACGGAAGCTAGGGTGGTTCAAATTATAGCAAGATTTAAACTTGAGCTTTTTAGCCGTTCGAAATAGAACTTGACCGTCTTCGATGAAGTTGTAGAATAACACATTTTACATAAATTTGCTGAAGACACGCAAGTTCTATCTTTTTTATTATCCATTGCAGGACAAATTCAAATATCAACTTTAGGGTGTTCCTTAAAAAACAGTTTTTTCTATAACTTCCGTAGTTTTATTTTACACTAAAGCACAGACTGACAGACATAACACTATGAGGAAATTCCCTCAAAAAACATCGATCCGACAATTTTCCCAGAACACTAGCTCCACCTTTTATTCACGGTCCCAAACACTCATTTACTGGTGGGTTACCCCTCAGGTTTGGGAGCAATTTTTCACTAGTGGTCTATCCCCCGTATGTTTCTTCATATGACAGTGGCACCATAATTTCAAATGTGGCCACAGTCCCAACTACAAATATATTTAAAATGACCGTTAAAGCGTGCGAAGCTTGATTTTAAAGTGTTATGTCTGTTAGTCTGTGACTAAAGTACCCAATATACAACTTTAATATTGTGTTTTGGCGCATAATTTGCTTTTAAACATCAACTACTAAATATTTTCATTTCAAGGTTAAATATCTTGTAATATTTACCAAAAAAATAGTTTGTTTTTAGTAAAAAGAGTATAAAACTTTCTAACGAACGAAGCTAGAGGTTCGGTATACTAAGACAAAATGTTCTCCTTCAAAATAGCTGCAAAAGTTATATAAATAAATCCATTTTTTAAGCAACACCCTAATTTTTTGGTAAATTTCTTGTAAAATACAAGACAAGAAGTTTCAGTGTCTTCGAAAAAGTTTTTAAAAATTTGATTTTCTTGTTTTTGCCTTTCTCAATAGAAAGGTATTGCAATTGCTCTGAAAACCGACTTTTTAACGGAGGCCCGGAGGGCCGAGTGACATATACCATTCGATTCAGTTCGTCGAGTTCGGCAAATGTCTGTGTGTGTGTGTATGTATGTGTGTATGTATGTATGTATGTGTGTGTGTATGTGTGTGTGTATGTGACCAAAAATGTCACTCATTTTTCTCAGAGATGGCTGAACCGATTTTGACAAACTTAGTCTCAAATGAAAGGTGCAACGTTCCCATAGGCTGCTATTGAATTTCTAATTGATCCGACTTCCGGTTCCGGAATTACAGGGTGATAAGTACGAACACGCAGAAAATGTCGATTTTAATAAATTCTGCAATGAATGTATAAAGGTGAAAAATTTTCCAAAATATGACCACAACTGCTTCGATTTGTAGTATTAGGTCACTAACATCCATTCAAAGTCTATTTGGCCACATTGGCCACCATCCTCGGTTCCGGAAGCCCCGGCGGAAGTATCTAAATTCAGAATAACAGTCACATCGGTTTCTCGGAGATGGCTAGACCGATTCGACTAAACTTGGCCTCAAATGAAAGGTATTGCGTCCCCGTAAATGGCTATTTAATTTCATCCCGATCCGACTTCCGGTTCCGGAGTTACAGGTTGTGGCGTGCGATCACATAGCAAATTGTGATTCAAACCGATACTCCGATGAAAGCAAAAAAGGTAAAAATTTCGCTAAAATGTCTCTCAAACAACTTAAATTTGCTGTTCTAGGTCACCGACGGCCAACCAAACTTTCGTTGACTACATTGACCACCATAGACGGTTCCGGAAGTGCCCGGGAAAAGCGGCCATCTTTCAAAATTTACGAACTCACATCAGTTTCCCTGAAATGGTTGGGCCGATTTTCACAAACTTAGTTCCAAATGATAGCTATAATATCCCCACAGATGTCTATAAAATTTCGTACGGATCGCTTATATGGGTCCGGAAATATAGACTAAATCGTCCGGTCACATATGAAATTCCCATATAAGCCGGAACTCAAATTTTTTTTTCAAAGGGGGGACCCCATGAAATTTCAGAAATCGAATTCGTATTTTTGATGCCAAACATCTTTAAAATGCATGAAACGTCGAGATTTTATGTTATCCCGAAAAAAATTTTTTTTGTAAAAATCGACTTTTTGGGACTTTGCCGATTTCGCAATATTACCGTGGCTGTTTTTTTCAAAATTTTAGAACTCGAACTCTTTTAATGAATATAAACAACGCACACATTCTCGTGATTCATAATTGAGAAAGGCACAATTGCACCGCTAGGTGGATTAAAATAGGTTTTTTAGGAAGACTTCGAAACTTTATTTCAAACCATTAAAAAAGTTATTTTCCGATTTGAATAAATTTAGAATCACCCTACCCACCACTTAAAACAATTGAAAAATCTTGTAAAAGGCAAAATTTTATCATGAAAACAAAGCTACAACAGTAAAAGTAATTTAAACATACTACCATGGGTCAATTTACCAAAAATCGAATTTTTAATACAACTTTTGCAGTATTCATTTTTTCAACATATCTTTTAAATATTTTTCAGAGTTTTGGAGGCGAACATTTTTTTCTTATACTCAAAAGTCTAGCTTCTACTATTCAAAAGTTATAAGTACTTATAAAATCAAAAATCGATTTTTTTAAATCAATTTTGTGAAATTTTAAAAAATTTCGTTCGCCCTTTTTTGCTCAATTAAAACTCGAAATTTTACCTTATATGTAATTGAAAAAAAAAATTATCTTTTGTTTGCACCAAAGAGTGATATTGGTATACCAAAGAATCCCATTTTTGGCTAAAAAGGGCTCATAGCTTTTCAACCATAATAGTTAGATATGTGGTGCCATAAAACAAATAATTCGCCTCAAAACAATTTTAAAGTTGTCTGAAGACTACTTCAGTTTTTAATCAATAACGCAAAAGTTATTTGAGTAAAACAGTTTTCCTAAAAAACACCCTAACTTTTGGCTTTGCATTTGTTGAGAAATGTTAAAAATGTGACAAAGCTTCAGCAAACTTTTCTAAAGTTGGTCGTTCTACAACTTGGCTGAATGTCGTTTGGCTAGAATGATCAAAAAGTATATTTTTTTATCTCGGAAAATTAGAACCACCATAATTATTGTTTTAGCAAAAAGAAGGGATCCACAAACTGTGTTTGTAGTTTGTGGACCCCTCCAAAGACCAATAATAAGGTTAAGTGGTTTAGTTTTAGTAAAATCACAAAATTCCTACTAAATTTACCTTCTGAACCATGCATTGGTTTTCACCAAAAAAAAAAAAAAAATTAAAATTAAAAATTTACTGGAAAGTGATATGCGTAGGATTTCCAAAAAAGCAAGAGACACCCTAAGGTAGAGTTACTAGCGATGAAAATGGAAAAGCAACATATCATAGAGAAGATTCATGTTTCAATCTATGCACGGTGTCTCTGGTAGAAAAAATATTTATGCAAAAAATCAGTATCGCTGAAGTACTCACTAATCGAATGCTAAGATGCTTTTCTTTCATCTGAGATTAAATTTAAAATGTTGTATCGGGGGGTCTAGAACACTTATTTTTTAACATTTTGATATTTATTTTTGAAGATTTCTTTTTAAAGAATAGTTCTCAGAAGATAACTCACTTTTAAGGGGAATGCATTTCTAGACATACAGTATCAAAACAATGGTGTTGTTACGTTATTAAGTAAGATCTACTCAGAAGCCCAAACAGCGTTTCAATTGTCGAAGACCCTTCATCTTGAAATGCATACATAAATGCGCCTTCAGTTTTCGTTTCATATTCCGGTCGCTGATGACACCAATGACTGACATTTATCCAATTTCGCGTTAATTCAAATTTTAAATTTGAATAATATTTATACTCGGGGTCTTTTTGTCTCTGGTAGAACAATATTACCACAAACAAATCAATATCGCTGATGTATTAACTATTCGGAAATTTGCTTTTCTTTTAAATGAGACAAGTTTTTAATTGTTTTTTCTAATGGTTTAAAACATTTTTTGAAATTTGATGAATAATTGATATCATATAACATTATATAATTTTCAGATGTCTCAGACCTTTGAGCCTGTACTTGGAGTATTTTGATCCTTTTTATCGTAGAAATGAAATGAAAATCTGTTTAATTATTTTTGATAAAGTGCACTTTAAAATTCAACTTCGGGATTCGAAAAGTAGGCTTTGCCTCAAGCGGTTGTGAAAATTTTTAGGCTGTCACAATTGTAGAAGATTTTTGTAACCGTAGCTTAAAAAGAATTTTTAGAAGGTTCATTTGCGAAAAGTTGAGTGCTAAATTTCATCGTGATGAAGGATTATTTGTTTAATCTTTCTGGAAGAAGTAACAGATTTCACTCAAGCTGGAAGAGGAACTTCAAAAGATCCGGTAGGATTACTTCAGTGTTTCGATTAATGGCGGACGGGAAACGCAGTCCGCTCGGATTGACTGAAAACAGCTGTTTCGAATAAACTTTCGTATCGAAATGGACCACTAATATTGCTAAGTATCTGTACCGTTTTTATTATTTATGAGTTTTTTTTAATATATATTTAAATAGCGTACATTATGGCACCGGAAAGAGCAACGACTTGTCCATCTCAGAGTCAGTTGTATTTTGTATATCTCCTTCCGCATTTGCCCTTGATTCCTTTGTAAGAGTTTATATTACCGCATTCGATCACTACACCGCAATAGTGGGACAAAGTTGGAAAACAATATTCGAATTAACGTGTAAAATTAATTAACCGACACAGAACTCCATATTTTTGCGATCTTTTTGATAGTGTAGTCGATGTGTTCTTTGAAATTTAGATTTTCAATTATCATTACTCCTATTTAATTTCACTGACACGTTCTAACACATTATTATACAACTTAAAATTAACCCAATCACTGTTCATTGGGTTTTTCTCAATCAATAAATTTTAACCAAGTACTCAAACTTCCTAGATCACTATTCAGTTTTCAGCAACAGCAGTAGTATTGTAGCAGGCAATAAATATCACACAGATTAGGGTACGTAGATTGGCGTCCCTAATCAGAAGATAATAATATTTGCAATGACTTCCTAATTCTGAGGAATTATGTACTTATTGCTAATATTCCCAGAGCGAGAAAAGGCGCTTTAACCTAGGCTCTTTAGCCAGGACAAGGTGTAAATACCTCTGTCCCATCCCAAAGGACCAAAGGAGTGACATTAACCTTCTTAGCCAAGTCACTCCCAACATTTTATCCTAACCCCCAATAATCTGAAACGGTCGGTACAGTTGTCCTCGTTTCTTCCTCATTAAAGTTTCAAAACGATTCGTTGGTTGAATTGTTCATTAAGTGAATAATTCAATTGCCGTATAATATTGAAACATCTTCAAACACAACTCTGCACAGTAGGCCTGGCCGTTTTAATATTTGCGACATATTATAATATGCTTCAAATATTAATGTTGACAAGAAAAACACTAAAGAATAACTGCAGTGTTTTCCAGGACGCTTTTCAATACTGGCTGTGTAAGGGTTAGAATAGAATAGAATAGAATAGAAGTGCACTTTAAAATTCAACTTCCCCATATTTGCTACAATAGAATTGCTACGTATAAACAAACCCTACAACCAGGTAACACCTCAAGATAGACCTCTCTGCTTTCAAACATTTTCCCGCAGACTAGATAACAGATAGCATGAAATGTTTTTGCGGAAAATATATGTTTTGCTAAAATATGGACCACTGCGCTTAAATGTGTTTTTAAAAGGAAAGTCTTTCGATAGTGTCAAAACTCGTAGTTTTCAATGAAATTAAAGACTAAAACCAACTAACACACTGAGGTAACACTGTACGAAGATTTCATAGAACAATAATAGAAGTTTGTATGTTATATAGGAATCTCGAGCAAAAATATATTTTGTTACCGTCCCTTTTGGTTTGTAACTATTGAGAGGCATATATGTTGGAACTTGTTTGTAGTATGTACTGCCCATGATCGCATATTTGTCCCGTTTTCTATGGGATTTCCTATCTTTATGGGACTGATATGCGATCATGGGCAGTGTAAGTATTAGTGTGTAAGCGTAAGTAATTTTGTGTTTGTTCATCTGACTCTGTAAAAATTTATATTATTGTTAGTATAATTTTGTTGTTGTAATATTTTCTGTATTTTTGTTTAACATAGAATAAGGTTACTAACTCCAATAAAAAAATAAACCTCTAATTAGGTAACGTAAAGAAGAAGAAAAAATTGAATTGAGCTAGTTGGGCCGAGTGTGTTAACCCGTACTTACAATTTCGAAAAAAAAATTGAAATAAACATTTCGTTTATTGAATTTAAAGGCACTTAATTAACAAAGCGAAACTGGCTAAATGGTGCAAATGATGCCTTTGATAGATTATTTTGCCGTAAGATGTGCATTCTCGTGACACTGTGTGTTCACTAATTTAACCTCCTAAAAGTTATATATCTGTTTAGAAGGTCGTCAAACGGTGGGATAACAAAATTCTCACAAGTTTCCTATCTCATGCCTCCACGCGAATCTAAGTCTATTGATGACATTTGGTCCTTAGACCGGCGACGACTGGGTGCTATCAGCCTTCTGCCGATAGTAGCAGAATGAGAGGGTCCGAACAGATCTAGTCGAGAAAACATTGCCGCAAAAATAAATAGTTGATCGGAAATTACCCATAATAAGACTTTAATCTGACTAGTATCGATGATCACGGGTCAAGACGTATTGAAAATTCGCCTGTCTGTTTTTATGAACCTAATTTCAAGCTCCGTTATTGCTAACAACATCAGGTTAACAATCCTTCATATTTCTCTTCAGTGTTCGTATACTTGTATTAAACAAACAATCCGATATGGAAAATAATAAATACTTTCCTTGATTTATAACATCTCGCGCTATCATAACTCTTTGCCTGTATGATGTGTTATCACTCGGTAGTTTTCAACCTAATAAATATATCGTAGAGAAGAAGTAGCGAATTCTGTCTAAATGCTGTTGCAATAAATAGTGATCCGGCCCATTACGCAGATAAGATTAACTTTTTAGGTAATACTTCCACGGTCGGCCGTGTGAAGTTCAAATTGCTTTTGTTTACGGAACATAGGATACTCTCGGTGTCCGGCTGCCCAGAGTTTAAAAAGAACCAAAAACTAAACAAGATCTCTTCTTTTTCGGGTGATCGTGTACTCAAAGACTAACTAAACAACTACCTAATAAAATATGCTTTACAGGTCGCATCGCTTGCTTGTAGCGAACTTAGATCTTATACCCTTCCAAACCACCAACTCCGCGACACCTATGGAAGAGACTGATGAATCGTCGTTCTTTCGTTAATTAGGTGGAGCATCAACACTCCCCCCCCCCTTATCCTTTATCCTTCCCCGTGAACCATGGAGATGGGGGCGGCCGGCAATGATGGCTATCATGTTGTTGAGATTTTAATATGAGTCGGATTGGTATGAATTCCTACTTACCATTTTCTAAGCAACTCTTATTAGATAATCAGCAGTCAAACATGATGAAGTTAGTGTGCAATCCGCCAAAATCATCTTCACAACGTAACGCCACGCAACGCAACGTAACGCAACGCAAAAGTGAGATATCTGTTTAGCAGTACTCATTGAAAACTATTTAAAAATGATCATCAAAATGTAAAACAAAAACGTTCTAGACCCCCCGATAGAACATTTCAAATTTATACTCAGATGAAAACGAAGCATCCAAGCTTTCGAGTAGTGAGTACTGATTTTTTGTGATAATCTTTTCTATCAGTGACACTGTGTAAGATTTTCAAGAAGATACATATTATAATAGCTAATTGGAAAGATAACAGGAAATTTGAAGGCTATAATTAAAAAATAATGCCTGGCGTTTCTCCTTAAAATTGTGCACCTTTATACAAGCGCTCGAGAGCCACGAACCTAAGGGTCACTATACTAATTACGTAAAGGCATATGGGGGGAGTTTCAAAATATGTTACAAATTCTTTTTTAAGGGGGAGGGAGGGTTCGTCCTTTCTCACATAATATCATAAAATAAGTATGAAAAATGAAATCAATAAGAAAAATATTCTTTTCGTAAGAAAGGAAGCTATTTCTAATTTGTGCCATGAACATTTTGAATATCAAACAAAATGAGCACATATTGAACATCATGGTCAAGGAAGGGCAGACCTCGAATTGCAGTGTGTTTGGAGCGCCAGTAAACCGGAAGCAATGTTCCACCAGGAATCGGACAGACCTCGGCACCTAATAACTAGTCCGTTCAGTGTACCTAGGTCCACTGCACTGGACTAGATCGAGTAGATTAGGACAAAGCGGGGATCTAAACAACTCACGGAAACAAGCATAGGGATCGAGATAAATCCACCGCCGGGGGATTCTAATTGGCTGAAAGCAGAAACAGATATCGGGAACGCTAAAAATTCCGCCGCCGGAGACCTCTCCAGAGAACTAGGGTAGATTCACCGTCAGGGACCGTCCGAGCACATCGCGAAAAAACCTGGAGCTAAGTGCCTCAATGAAATGGGCATCGTCATAGGGAGAAATTCCGCCGTCGGGAAGCTCTCAGTCGGTGTAGGGTAGTTTTACTACCAGGGACTATTCGAGTCAGGGATGCGAACTTTCAGTTCAATCTACCGCAATCAAGATTCAAATTCAAAACCTCCCTTGATCATTCACTTTGAAGTTAGCCAACCGAACGCCTTCATTTCAAATTGATGCTTTTTCATTCATCAACAAAGCCGATATCTGCTTTGTGGTGACCAGTTTAGATTAATTGTTGACATGTTTAGCATTTTCAAGCATAAATTAACAATGCAAAGTACGTTCAGGCAGTTTTGGTTGAAAATGCTAGTCAGTATCTCAGTAGAGAGATATTCACAGGACCAATGAAATTGAAAATGAATGGAAAATGATTGAGCGGCGTGGCTGTTTCAATGAATGATGCAACTAACAACTGCAGTTTGAATATAGTATGGCATGATTTGAGATTTGTTCCTTCTTCAAGTTCAAGCAAACCTGTCGAAAATTTTCAGCTCTGATCCGAGTAGATCGCGACAAAGCTGGGAGCTAAATGGCTCAAAATACTTTTAACCTTCCTCCGGAGCAAACGTAAATTCATAATTCCCCCATACTTATGGTCCAAATTAACCCTCACTGCATGGTGTTTTGATAGTGTTTGGAATGGGTTCAACCCATGAAATCACTATAGTCCAGAGGATCCCATTTAAAAACCATATTCTGGTGTATTGGTGGGTTTTGATACCATTTCATGGTGATTTGGTGGTTGTAAAATTTGGTGTGGACCATATTCATGGTATTTTTATGGGCTTGTATGGTGTTTGAACCAATTAGAATTTGCTCGGGCTAACAGTGTGATAAGACATTACTTATAATATGCCAAAGTAAAAATATGCCAAATTATGCCAAATATAAACTTGTTCGATTACTTATTAGAATTATTAAGTTTGTTTGTAAAAATATATGAACAATCGGCTATGGTAATGGCCCAGAGTTTAAAAAGAACCAAAAACTAAACAAGATCTCTTCTTTTTCGGGTGATCGTGTACTCAAAGACTAACTAAACAACTACCTAATAAAATATGCTTTACAGGTCGCATCGCTTGCTTGTAGCGAACTTAGATCTTATACCCTTCCAAACCACCAACTCCGCGACACCTATGGAAGAGACTGATGAATCGTCGTTCTTTCGTTAATTAGGTGGAGCATCAACACTCCCCCCCCCCCCTTATCCTTTATCCTTCCCCGTGAACCATGGAGATGGGGGCGGCCGGCAATGATGGCTATCATGTTGTTGAGATTTTAATATGAGTCGGATTGGTATGAATTCCTACTTACCATTTTCTAAGCAACTCTTATTAGATAATCAGCAGTCAAACATGATGAAGTTAGTGTGCAATCCGCCAAAATCATCTTCACAACGTAACGCCACGCAACGCAACGTAACGCAACGCAAAAGTGAGATATCTGTTTAGCAGTACTCATTGAAAACTATTTAAAAATGATCATCAAAATGTAAAACAAAAACGTTCTAGACCCCCCGATAGAACATTTCAAATTTATACTCAGATGAAAACGAAGCATCCAAGCTTTCGAGTAGTGAGTACTGATTTTTTGTGATAATCTTTTCTATCAGTGACACTGTGTAAGATTTTCAAGAAGATACATATTATAATAGCTAATTGGAAAGATAACAGGAAATTTGAAGGCTATAATTAAAAAATAATGCCTGGCGTTTCTCCTTAAAATTGTGCACCTTTATACAAGCGCTCGAGAGCCACGAACCTAAGGGTCACTATACTAATTACGTAAAGGCATATGGGGGGAGTTTCAAAATATGTTACAAATTCTTTTTTAAGGGGGAGGGAGGGTTCGTCCTTTCTCACATAATATCATAAAATAAGTATGAAAAATGAAATCAATAAGAAAAATATTCTTTTCGTAAGAAAGGAAGCTATTTCTAATTTGTGCCATGAACATTTTGAATATCAAACAAAATGAGCACATATTGAACATCATGGTCAAGGAAGGGCAGACCTCGAATTGCAGTGTGTTTGGAGCGCCAGTAAACCGGAAGCAATGTTCCACCAGGAATCGGACAGACCTCGGCACCTAATAACTAGTCCGTTCAGTGTACCTAGGTCCACTGCACTGGACTAGATCGAGTAGATTAGGACAAAGCGGGGATCTAAACAACTCACGGAAACAAGCATAGGGATCGAGATAAATCCACCGCCGGGGGATTCTAATTGGCTGAAAGCAGAAACAGATATCGGGAACGCTAAAAATTCCGCCGCCGGAGACCTCTCCAGAGAACTAGGGTAGATTCACCGTCAGGGACCGTCCGAGCACATCGCGAAAAAACCTGGAGCTAAGTGCCTCAATGAAATGGGCATCGTCATAGGGAGAAATTCCGCCGTCGGGAAGCTCTCAGTCGGTGTAGGGTAGTTTTACTACCAGGGACTATTCGAGTCAGGGATGCGAACTTTCAGTTCAATCTACCGCAATCAAGATTCAAATTCAAAACCTCCCTTGATCATTCACTTTGAAGTTAGCCAACCGAACGCCTTCATTTCAAATTGATGCTTTTTCATTCATCAACAAAGCCGATATCTGCTTTGTGGTGACCAGTTTAGATTAATTGTTGACATGTTTAGCATTTTCAAGCATAAATTAACAATGCAAAGTACGTTCAGGCAGTTTTGGTTGAAAATGCTAGTCAGTATCTCAGTAGAGAGATATTCACAGGACCAATGAAATTGAAAATGAATGGAAAATGATTGAGCGGCGTGGCTGTTTCAATGAATGATGCAACTAACAACTGCAGTTTGAATATAGTATGGCATGATTTGAGATTTGTTCCTTCTTCAAGTTCAAGCAAACCTGTCGAAAATTTTCAGCTCTGATCCGAGTAGATCGCGACAAAGCTGGGAGCTAAATGGCTCAAAATACTTTTAACCTTCCTCCGGAGCAAACGTAAATTCATAATTCCCCCATACTTATGGTCCAAATTAACCCTCACTGCATGGTGTTTTGATAGTGTTTGGAATGGGTTCAACCCATGAAATCACTATAGTCCAGAGGATCCCATTTAAAAACCATATTCTGGTGTATTGGTGGGTTTTGATACCATTTCATGGTGATTTGGTGGTTGTAAAATTTGGTGTGGACCATATTCATGGTATTTTTATGGGGTTGTATGGTGTTTGAACCAATTAGAATTTGCTCGGGCTACCAGTGTGATAAGACATTACTTATAATATGCCAAAGTAAAAATATGCCAAATTATGCCAAATATAAACTTGTTCGATTACTTATTAGAATTATTAAGTTTGTTTGTAAAAATATATGAACAATCGGCTATGGTAATAATATATTCAGTACAAAGCGCCAGAATCATATTGTGTATCACAAAAGTCTCAAATATCCAGTTTGAGGTGTAAAAAGGTTTTCTAATACAAAGTTATGTATTGCCTCTCTTTCTCACACATGTTCTGAAATTTATATTTTTAAAAATTAAGCATAATAACTTTTTTAAGGATATCGAATCAATATTAAACCATTAACAAAGTTGTTCGTAATAAAACAAGCCATGTTGCATTAGGGTTTCAAGTAAGCAAAGTCACTGTGGGATTTTTACTGAATTAAAAGTTTTCAATTTAAGATTTGCCATATATATATATATATATATATATATATATATATATATATATATATATATATATATATATATATATATATATATATATATATATATATATATATATATATATATATATATATATATATATATATATATATATATATATATATATATATATATATATATATATATATATATATATATATATATATATATATATATATATATATTACTATACAAACATGAAATCTCTTTGGGGTGAGCTAGAGCTACCGGAAAATAGCATATTTGGGATTTGGTTAGTGGAGTCAAATACCATTTGAATTAATAGTGTTCCGAAAAAATAATGAAAATTGTTGACGGTCTAATAGTCATTTATAGTCATTCGATCGATTTAAAGCCGTGTGATGCACACTTTTCCCTAATAGAGCCTAAATAAGCACATTGCCTCATGTCAAAATGCAAGCATATACTATATTGAAAGGAGCATAGGGAACATTATGCTACTGGCTCATTGGCAGCAGACATAATTTGACTCGGTATTTTACTCACGCAGTCCACAAACGTGCGATAAAAGAATCAATAAATTGTGCGAAAAAAGGTGCTCGTTTATACGGTTCGTTAACCATCTACAGTAAACAGTTATTCACTTCCATTCGATTTTACAGTTAATAATGATCACATACAGCTACTTGTTCGCACCCTTCTTCATGACACCTCTTTTACAGGTGTTTCATGTTGTTTAGCAATGTAATTTTATTGAATAACTAATTAATTCGCCAAGCACTCACTCTGACTACAATTTTTACTTTACTTTCTTCTAAAAGCTTTAGCGACACGCAATAATATTCTGTTTCACTTAGCACGCGCTTTTGAACTTAGCTTTCACTGTACAAATTGCCAAGTACACGAAAACGTGTATCACTAATTCACGATATTAGATCTATAATCTAAAACAGCATTCAATTTGATTTCAATGGTTCACTTGATTCGCGTACCGCCGCTGCTGCACAATTGCACTCCTTCGCTTCAAAAAGATCGCGCACGATTGAAATACATTTTCGTCGATTGCTGTTTTCCTTTCCCGGCACATGGCGTTGAAAGGGGAAAACCGGTACACGAAAAGGCAAAAAGAAAACCTCACCAAGTCATCACCTATACCGCGCCGATCACCTCCGTGGTCAGCTGCAGCAGCATAATGACAGTTAAACAATTGGTGATTTGCCGAACAAATTTAGAGCTATTCAAGCAATCAGCGTAAGTGCCTAATGCAAACCAATCTGCCTGTGGTGTCTGGTTTGATTGACGGTGTGATTTGGAGAAATCAGTTATTCAATTATTTCCCGATTTATCAACCCTCCGGAAGTCGCGTTGTGTACTTAGTTTTAGAGCTGCAGGCGATCGCCTAAATGTGTATAATGATGCGACTGCCGGAGGAATAACCGTTGTGAGAGAATTACACGTTAAATATTGAATCAAGTAATTGATTATTTTCTTCCAAACGATGTGACCGTTCAATAGAAATTCTTATAAAATAAGTTAGTTCGAAAAAAGCATTGATGTAATTAATAGTAATATACCCGATAAACAATTGGCGTTAGCTGATCTGGAGATCAAACTGGCACTATATTGAGCAGGCCTAGATATCCCAAGTTGATTGACTTTTGGCCCCAGTACTGAGACACTATTTGTGAATATCAGTAGAACACAAACAATATAAGCGCAGAATGAATTTTAATTTCTTCGGAAGTCGGCTTCTTACCGTAATGAAACCTCTTCAGAATATTTTATCCCGGAACGGTCGCTCTCGATAAGATAGCAGACTTCTTATACAGTTTCAAGATTTTCGACACCCATATTACTGGGATACATTGAAAATTTACAAATAGTATTAGAATCCGAAATCCAGATTTCTGGCATAAAGACGAACAGTTCCGTTGAGCAGTTCAAAAGTTTATTAGCTACTGAGTCCAAAACAACCAAATGTGTCGAAATGAGTTATGAATTGACATAGTAATAAACGGGAACCTTTTCGACATGGTAAGGAGCAAAAAAATTTCATCACACCTTCTTCATGTTCATAAATCAACTATATCGTCAAGTTTATTCCACTCAAAGCTATCATTCTTAGTGATTTCTTAAGATGTCGTAAAATTTTAATTTTCTACTTTAAAACATTGATTTGTCATAAACTGGTATTAGAAAAGATACCCTCTCGTTCACACAGGACTTTTGGTTCAAGGTTAAGAAAGTTTGGGGAACCCCAAATAGGTTAAGAACTATTTGGGGAAAAACCTGTTCTATATATAGGTACCATCAAATCTCAACCATTGCAGAATTATTGAACTTTTTATGTAATTGACTTGTTTGTCTTGAAATGCTTCTATATCTATTGGGATACCGCAAAAAAAAATTTTTTATTCCTTCATATTGTGATAAATGTCAATAGTGGCGTAGCCAGCGGGGAGTTTTGGGAGTTAAGCCCCCCGCCACCAAACCAAAATTAATTGGGTTGAAAAAAGGTAATTGATGCTGAGTAATTTAATTAAATATGGTACAAAATGTTTTTGGAAGAACATTGTCTGATCACTACATTGAGAACCTAATGTTTTAAACATCATGAGAACTTTCGGAAAATTGTGAGTAGGGGACCTTGTAACGTATCTCTTAGCCGAGATCCCATAGTTGTCAAATTACATCAATATAAAATACAATAACTGCGCGTATTATTATGAGCTCTTTTCCGAAGAGATGCTCAAAAATATGGATTAGTGACAATATTTTGAATGGGAAGCTAAGTTTGAATAGGTCAATTCAGGCCCGCACACAAGGACAGGGTTTTAGGGATGCAAACCCCTTCCATGAGGGTTTTGAATTACTTTTTAAAATTTAATAATTTCCTGTTCAGAAAAAAAAGATATATTGCGAGCCGTTTTGACACATCAAATGTCATTTAAGTTCGGTCACTCTAGATACAAGTCGTTGAAGAAACTAAGGAAACCTTGCGATGGTGGCTGGATGGGGATATAAGTCAATTTCGTCGGCTTCTCTGAATCGGTCCATGTTTCTATAAGTTCCGATATTGGCAACAATTGTGAGTAGACTAGTTACACAGCGAAGGTCGGTCAGCGGGAGGAAAGGAAGTAAAACACGAAATCGGAGAAAATCGGAATATCGTTGGCTGGAGAAATTTTACCGCCGATGATCTCTCTATCGAAGTTTCTGACAGCTAAATGGCTCGCGAAAACGGACATCGGTATCGGGAGAAATACCACCGCCAAGGAACTCTCAGCTCCAGTTAGCAGATAAATAGGAACGTGTAGCGCCAAGCAGGAAAGGAACCCCGGGGAAAAAGGGTGTAAAGAGATGTAAATCATTATGGACCTCTGGATGAATTTGTGTCTCAACCGGTGATGATATTTGCAGTAGATCTGAAAAACTCAGATATACCGCGTATGTTGGACAGGAAGCAAGAAAAAGCAACAATGGAAAAAAAACATGAACGATTAACACAAAATAAAAATAGCAAGAGCACAGTCTCTACTGAAGTAGCACCTAATAGTTGCCCCGGATAGATGAGAATTGCGAGATACCAGAGGTTTAGGTTTAGTCAATAGGTTTAACTACTAAAAACCTATCCGACACTACCACGAACCAGCAGTTAGCGGTGTCTGTTGAAAGTTTCTTCTCGATAATAGACATTTACTCAATTTGCTGCACTGAGTCGATTAGCACACGAGACTTGGCCCTCCAGCCTCGGCAAAAATCTTCAACGTTTGAGAGCTTCTCTATACCTTTCCTTTAAAAGAAATGTAAAAAAATCAAAACCCACCCCTTGAGAAGTTTCTGCGTACGGGCCTGGGTTGATTGTCTATTAAACATAAAATTGCTCACCGAAAACATGCATACATTTCTAAATTTGCTAAACATATTTTTTGAGATTGCGTAGCGTTGAGATAAAAACTCAATATGCTTAATAACAAGAATAACGTTTCGGAAAGTATATGGAAGTTGATGAAAAAAAACGTTAATTAATAAAATTAATAAAATAAAAATTAATTTTATTAATTAATTTAAAATTAAAATAATAATTAATAAAAATTTCAATATTTTTCAAGTTTGTGGGCAATAGTGGTTAAAATAAATTCTTGATAATTTTTTTACGGTAACGATCACATTCATTCGAAACTGTCAAATTTCGATGTAAAATATCATTGAAGAATTTTACAACGTAAAACAGCATATCTTCTGAAAAAATAATTTTGATGGTTAATCCTTCTTGAAATAATTATAGAAAATTTAGTCTTCAAGCAAATTTGGCTTTAGACTTAATGTCTTCCGCAAAGTTTTCGGGAATGCTATTTGGAATAACTTTGTTGAAGTCATGAATACTCCATATATTCAGAGCGAAATATAGTTAAAGTTATTCTGACTATACTGTATTTGATAAATCTCTTCTGCGGTTTATAAAACATAAAATTCACATTGCATTCAAGGTACGAATCTCAGAAGCTTACAAAAAATAGTTATATTGAAGAGAACTGGCTTTAACCCTTTATAAGGCAGTGGCAACTGTAAAGTCATCTTTTCGTTTCGTTCATAACGCAGGAATATGAAGTGAGAAGTATTCTAATCTTATGGAATCTACTTGTTAGGAGTCTGGCGACTCTACTTATTACTTTTTATCGAGATACAGATTGGCGAAGAGTGTTTTTTGATAAAAATTCGGTAATTCTCTTTTGGACAATAGAATTAGCTCGATTTTGGAAAAAAAAAACACTAGACCCTATAAGTTGGTGATGCAAATTTGTAAAAACAACTATTTTAATCCGTAACTTGGTTGCAAGTGGTAAAAATTTTAAAGAAAAAAAAATGAATAAATGAACGTCTGTAATCTGCGGTCTACTTTTATCAACTTTTCCTTACTATTAATCAGATTGTAACCAGTAACCCACCTTCATTTCTTTCTGAATTTTTGAACCAGCTCGATTTGTCTTTAAATTCGCACCAATCTCGTAGGAAACGCATCAAACATTAGGAAGACTGACATTTTCTAACGGACGGTAGCAACTATATTTTCAAAACAGTTTTTGTTACGAAATAAATGTAAATATATTCTAAACTTAGTGAAAGAACCGTGTTTCTATTAATATAACATTCATTAATAGCCCCAAACTCTGGGCCTTATAAAGGGTTAATCAAAATTCCTAAATATTGTTTTATATTCCGATATGCTGTATTCCTGTAGCCTTCATATTTTCATCAAAATTGTTTAAAATGACATTATTAACTACTTTGCTGAAGGTACCAAGTATTTTACAATTTTTGAAGATGTAGTATCTTTCTTTATATTTTTGAAGAGTTAATTCTCCACATTTACTATTAGGAGAATTAATCACTAAAATTTGTATCAAATCATGCACAGTTACATGTTAGAAAACTTCTTCGAAGATATTAAACCTTCAAAGTTAATGATTTCAAAGTTATGTGATCTTGACCGTCGAAAAATTGTTTTCAAAGATGGCTGTTTTTCGAGGCTTACTAAGTTGAACCTTAAGGCACTCTACCTACTACCTACTAAGCTGAGTATTGGAACTTTTCTAGATTTTAGTTTTAGAAAATAAAACGTATACTACCCTCGCTAGACAGCTTGTCACGTTTGCTCCAAATACTAAAATAACAGGTCCCATCTCCCACCTTCACTTTCGAGAGACTCTCCTATCATCTGCACTGTGGTAATGCTCGACAGTTATATATTGTGAGTTACACAAGGTAAAAGAAAAGCGAGAGGGCAACCAGCAATCGTTTTCGTGCAATTTCCGAAACAAAATCAATCAAATGTGGCGATACTCCGTGGAACAGTAAAATCTGGCGTGCAGCATCAATCGCTAATTTATCTTTTCTTTGCTCGTTTCGCCGCTGATCGCATTTACTCGCAAGCTCAGTTCAGCGAAAGGTGCCGTTTTATTTCGGTTTTCGTTTCATCTCAATTGAGCAGGCTTGGAGGGGTTTTATAGTTTATAGGTGGACGGGTAAGATTCAAAAAAATAATTAGGGTAAAAAGGTATATAACCCAACAAGAATTCAAAACCGCAAACCTTATCATTTCGAGAGGCAGATTGCAGAAATAGTTTCCATGTGTTGTTAAACGAACAACTCATGACGATTTCGTTTGTATATTAGTGCTACATCATTTGTTTTGTTAGGAATAGCCGAAATATAAAGTGCAGCATCTGTCTTCTCTTGCTCAACTCTACATTTGCTGCATGTGCTCGCGATGGAGAATACGAACGAAATGCAATAAACATGACGTTTTATAAAAAAAATAATAGTTCACCTATTCACTCAAAGATACTCATAAATACATGTATTTATTCATGCAAATGGCTTAGTTCCAGGCTTTGGGTAGGTGTTAGCTCGATTGAACTCCGGTGACCCATTTCGTATACAGGGCAAACCGTGTTCCGAAACCATCGTTCCATCAAGCAGCTCCGCTATAATATAATGTTTGCATCAAATGGATTTAAACATTAAAAAAGACTGACAATTGAGGGTGTCGATCGATTTTTAACCGAAATACTAATGATGTGAACATTAAGAATACGCCAAACAACCACAATTGACCCTCTTCGATTTTTGGCCTTACCAACGCGGGTGGCGTAGTGAAAACTATCAAATAGGAGTTGAGAACAGCTGCATCTTGGATCCGCCATCGAGACCAGTTTGTATACCGTACATAACTAGACTCACTGTTCATCCTTCACCTGTGCCAACATGCGATGGAATGCTTCGTTCAAAATAAACTGCTATGGTGATAAAAGCATCCAGAAAATTGTGGAATACTCGTATTTTGTAGAAAATACAAATCGAGTCGAGTGTTCCAATTAGTTCCGGTGGAATTCTTGTCTGTATTTCTACCGCATATTGCTTGCACCATCATACAATGCCTTGTTTTCTTTGCATGTATGTATGCTGTAACTCATACCGTTGAAAGCTGTGAATAAATGAGAACGATTTTCTTAGGTTGAGAGTAGAAAGATTTTTCAGTCGTAGCAGAAGTGTCCCGGTAGAGAGTGAGAAGGGTTTAGACCGAGAAAAGAAAGTAGCACTATCCACGAAGGTGTCCATAGGTCATCCGAGGTCAGCTCGAATTCCGAGAGTTATCGTTTACATAAAAAGTAAGATTCGGGCAAATCCCATGAGGAAAATGGCAAAAGAATATGAGGGCAGGGATTTTACGACACAGAATATCGTAACAGAGTTTTGTGGGGCGAAATCGAGGGCACAGAAAGAACGCACATGACAACTAACTGCATCCGGGAGCTACGAGTCGAGCGTAGTAAGAATTGGAACTTTCTCGAACGAAAAAATCCGGTGATCCTGTTCGCACCTAAACTTCTGGAGTAAACGTGTTTAATACGCACGTTCTAAAAGCGGTCCTTTATTCTCGCGTTTCAAAAAATCGATTTTTTTAATCTTTAATTTCAAAGTATATGTATCTGAGAATACGCCACAGAAAATATTTCTCTGCGGCCTCGGTATAGCAGTTTAACTCATAATTTACTACATTGAAGTTATACATCATAATTTATCTTTAAATGTATTTATCCAGAAAGTAGTGTTATTTAGCTGCCGAGTAAGACTTTTGGTTCAACGAAATGATACTTTTATCACTCATTTTTACGCGTCGGGCACCATCTTACTCTAACGATGTTTATATCAGTAGATACCGATAGATAAATGCAAAACCTGTTTTATTCCACCTAGCGGTGCAATTGTGCCTGTCTCATATGTTTTATAATTATGTTCAATTTCCCTTCAGTAACGCCCGCATAACGCTTATTTTAGTGAAAATATTTGTTTTTGTATTATGAACTTCAGTCACGGTTTCCGCCAAGTCATTTTCAATGCGATTTTCGATCCGCGAACTAGTTCACAACATTATGAACATCATTCATAAAATCAGAGGTTCACTCGTGATGATTTTCATTGATATAGGAGTCTTAGTTCACAAAATCAAAATATTCTGGATATGTTCTCGTGAACTATTTCACGAAATTCAAAATTTTATTTATGAATCCATTCAATTATCGTGAACTAATTCATGATCTCTAATATATTAAGTACGATCCAATATCCGTGCTCGTGAAATAGTTCATAAAATCATCAAATAATATTCACGAATTGGTTCATGATTCTTAATATATGTCACGATCCAATATCCGTGCTCGTGAAATAGTTCACGGAATCATGAAATATAACTAATGTATTCGTAAACTTGTTCATGATACCTAGTATCAGTCACATCTCACGTTCCTTTTTGGGGAATTTGTTCACGAAATCATAATATTATTCATGTATTCGTGAACTGGCTCATGATACCTAGTACATGATTTACAATCTATTTTGCGTGCTGGTGATATTTAGAAGATATCGCTAATCATTTACAATTTCATGCAACATGATAATGAAATTTTCTCGTGAACTCTTTCACAAAATTTGGAGTATTATTCGTGGAATTATTTTTATTCCATGCACTATTTTATGAAATGCTTAGCTGCTAGCGACGACCATAGTAATAGACCCGAGCATTAGATATAAAAAAACCTTTTTTAATCCACCTAGCGGTGCAGTTGTGCCTTTCTCATTTCTCTAAACTATGGCTAGGTGGCTGGTTATGTTCAACATAATTGTGGAAACAGTCATCCCATGAACATCGACAAGTTTGTACCCGTGTACAAAATTTCATACACTCGTTCAACCTCAAACATGCTTTGCCTTTGTGTACAGGTTTGCATCGAACACCGAACTCAAGCGAACGATGTGCAAACTTAGGTTTAAATACCATGTGCGTACATAAGAAAGGCATGCACAAAACAGAATGCGTCAACGCTAGTGATGATGATTTGGCGGGATTAGGTTGACGGTTTTCAGAGTGATTGTATAACCTTTCTATATGAGAAAGGCAAAAATGTGCCAAAATACAAAAAGGTGAATTTTAGTCAATTTTTTTTCGAGTTTGCACCAAATCTCTACGTTTTATGCACCTTAAAGACATTTGGCATCAAAAATAAATTTTATTTTTAATTTTTCCTATAGTTTATATGGGAAATTTCTGTGTGGCCGTACTCTCAAACCCGTAATTCTGGAACCAGAAAACTGCGCTGAGAATCCCAAATAGTGCGCGTGAAATAATTCACAGAACAAGACATCGAGAATCAATCACAATTTTATGATCCAGTTTATACTATCACGTTATTCCGAATAAAAAAAACCGATAATAGATCATAACTAGGCGAAGAAAATTTACGAATACCATGATAAAACTGCTGATATTATGAAAATTAGTCATATTACTCTTCGTGTCAATTTTGGAAGTAAGTTAAATTATTACGATAACATTAACAGAAATTACGAAAATCTAACTAGGTGACTAAGAATCACTCAACTTATAATTAAAATATCACGATAACGTGAATATAAATTACAAAAATCGCGACTAAGATTCTGAAATCATGAATTTTAATCCCGCTAGTCTAACGGCAAAATGCTATAGTAAACTCATGAATAAGATAGAACAATAACGTGATGAGAAATCACAAGAACCGCAAATAAGCTCTTGAAATCATGAATAACATTTGACTGTCGGCTGTGTATTCCCAAATTATGAACTAGAATCACAACAAAAACTAAACATATCCAGGGAACAACAACAGTACCCTAACCAAACATTCGACTGTAACGCCATGTATATATTCGGGGCGAACTAGTTTTTTGAAAACACAAATAGGTTTCAAATTCGAGGTTTATTATTAATAATTTCAGGAACTTGGTCATGGTTTTCGTAAATCGTTCAGTTCACGAAATCGCGACCTTTTGTACATGGATTTATAAACGGATTTTTTTCCGTGTTCGATTCCATGGTAGGCTACGCTCAATATAATGGTGGAAATGTCCATTACATATTCAGTACGATTTATACATACATACAATGGATCGACACGGATCCAGGAAAAAGGTTTGGGGGGTCCGGACCCCGCCAAAAATTCAATTTTTAAATTAGTTTCAATTTCAAAGCAGTTGTCAAACTTAAAATCATTTCAAGCCAAATTTTTCACTGGTTTTAAAGACCCACTAGTGAAGTTTATTTTGGAGGAACTAGGAAATTTTCTTGGGGGGAGGAATTGATGAGGGAAGGCAAGTTTAGGGAAGGGTGGTGTTTGGTGAGGGGGGTGGTAGCCCCTCACCGCAGGCCCCTAACTACGCTTTTGTTAAAATACAGAAAACCTATATTAGCCACAAAAAATTAGACCGGGATTAGGTTGACGATGTTCAGAGTGATTGCATAACCTTTCTATATGAGAAAGGCAAAAAATAAGGTGAAATAATATGGGATATAACTTTTTCACTTAAACTACCATAACAAACGAAGAAAACGTACCAGGGTTTCTAAATTTCGAGAAACATCGTTGATTAAGCTTCAAAAGAAACGCTAAATATTTGGTGCCGTTTGTTTGAATATAAAAAAGTTATTCTGAAAAATGAGGGTGAACGTATAAATGTGGGACACACTGTATTTTTCCATGAAACCATTATCAAAAACTTCAAGCAAAGTGGGCGGAGGTCTAAAATTGTTCAAATGAAATGAAATTTGGCATCTGAGCTTACTTTGCTATTTGTTACAATAGCAGGTCCTTGAGATTTGAAAAAATGAGTGTTTTTTGCAGTGCCCTAATGCGGGTGCAAGAGTAGTGAAGGCGTGGGGGGGGGGGGTGATGAAAGATGGAGGTATTAGGGTAAGAGGGAGGGGGGGGGGAGGTGATTCTAAACCCAACTGCATATTATATCTTCTATTTGAGACTTGTTTTAAGAAAATCGGTTCGGTCATCTCCGACTAACAGACGCGCGATTGTTGGTCACACACAGACATACATTCATACAAATAGACACGTTTTAATAAGGATGTTCTAGCTTTCATTTGAGACTTATTTTGTGAAAATCGAGTCAGACATTTCTGAGAAGCAGATGTGAATTCAACTCAGGAACATAACCACTTTGCCGAAGTTTCCGGTTCCGCCGAAATTATCGAATGTAGTCAACGTGGATTTAATTGGGCATCAGTGAGCTGAACTTATAAATCCAAACATTTTCGAACACATTTTATGAAATTTTGCATCTTTTAGATACCATGCTAATTCCAATTTATATGGGAATTTCATGGGTGACCCCACTCTTCAAACAGTAACTCCGGAACCGGAAGTCGGAATTAAATGAAATTCAATAGCAGCCTATGGGAACGTAGCTTTCATTTGAGACTAAGTTCGAAAAAATCAGTTCAGCCATGTCCGAGTAACCGATGTGCATATTTTTGGTCACATACATACACCGACACTCTCACACACAGACATTTGCATAACTCGACGAACTGAGTCGAATGGTATAAGAGACTCAGCCCTCCGGGTCTCGGTTGAAGAGTTGGCTTTCAGAGTGATTGCATAGCCTTTCTGTAGGAGAAAGGCAAAAAGGTCAGGCGTTTCCATTTGTGTTACAAGCTCGTCACCTCTGTTTAGCTCGTAGACTTACACAGACTCAACGGCATTTATAGAGGAGAGTGAGTACGGCATTTATAGGGGATATTTGATTCCCTGGCCATATCTCATAATCTATACATCAAAATTTACCACAATATAAAAAGAAAATGAAATATTTGGTCGTTTATGATGTTTAAAAAACAAATGTAACGTATATCATTTGGTTTGGATAAGTTGCGCAATATTTTAGAAAATATGTGTTGAAATCCATCTCGAAGATCTTTTTACAAATTTTTTAAACGGTTCTCTGATTCACTCGGCGAATAAATTATATATGAATATTTTCAAGTATGATACTATGTATACTTTCTAAGGACTTTTGTCTAGAAAAAAAACGTTTTTCGAATAAAACGTTTCACAACACACACAAAAAAAATAAATTTTGTTCACCTCATACAATAGGTATCTTTGATCCCTGTAATACTGGGTACACTTGATCCCTACCATTCGCTCTCTCAAACACTTTCGAAATGTGTAGAAATAGCAAAACATAATTTTCATTAAGTACCTCGTACTATTAATTGATCTAAAATGTTTTTTCCATGAACAAAATAATGGTATAAGTTACTGAAGGTTGGAGAAGCCAGTTAAACAGCACTAATTTACCGCAAATGCTTGTCTTGACTTTCTACTGTGATTAAAGTTTGTCGTGCATCTAAAAAGATAGTCTAATGAATTAATTTGTCAAGACAGGTGATTAGCTGAACATTCATGTCTATTAGTCATAGTGTGCTTTGTTTCTTTAGCCCTAGTAGGCAGGGGATCAAGTTACCACACGTTTTTACAAAAATCTCGTTTTTACATGATTTTCAAAATTGTTTATATTACTGACAGGGCATAGTATTCGGATTTACATATTATTCATAGCTCTTTCAATTCAAATTGACTACAAAATGGCGAGTATTTCAATTTAAATTTTTATTTCATTGAAAAGTTATGAGAAAAAAACAAAAGTGGGATCAAGTGTACCCACTCTCCCCTATACATTACTACACTACATGATAACTCGAATCCCACATTTTGCTAAAAACATTCAGCATTAGTTATTTACTTCAATATCGACACTTGAATTCAATTGCCAACTAGTCAATGGTTGAACACGTCTGGCTGGGTTTGTACATACATAATGAAACATTCGAACAAGACACTGAATGGGACTACCTATTCACTAGTCAATGTTATTGTGAGAATACCCATCTCCGAATCCATTCGTTTTCAAGGTTATACCGAAGGAAACGCACCCAACAGATTTAGCATGAGTTCGTTTAAAATTAGATTCCCGCAAGCTACTTTTCTATCGGTGATACGTTTCCTACCGATTGGGCGAGTAGGTGGTATAACGGCATTTCACTTTTCATGCGGATATCGTTATGTTATCCATTGTCGGCGTTGCGTTGGTTTGGTCACAACTGTACCGTATGCGCAATAATTGTAAAATCTTTTAACTGTAATTAAACCTCTAAACAATTATTGTGTGTGAATGAATGAAAACTATGAATTTATTATCGACTTTTGCCAACTGATTTCGAAAAAATAGTAAACATTTGGTTTATGCATGCGTTCGGTTTCGATTTAATGTAGTTTGGAAGGTTGATGAAAAGATGAGTGTGGGAGAGAAGAACTTTACAATATTTGATTGATTTCTATTCATCATTTGTAAGTTTTACATTTCGTGTTCGCTCATTAGTGCAAACATTGTGATTAAATACAGAAATTGGACCTTATTTCACGGTTTCTGCTTTTTCATGAGACTATGGAGCAAAACGATGTTCCATATTCTCAAGAAAAAGCACAAAGAAATTTATATTTATAGGAAATTTTCTAACAAGATTATACTTTCACGTGCGATATATTAAAGGTCTGTAATTTAGGAAAGATATTACAATGTTCGTCTAAATGCAACATGTCAGTTCCCGATTATCGAAAATATATGTGAACTATTAACCAATGTTTCACCAAAAAACGACTTTTTCTACATAATGAACTCACTGCCATCTGAACTAAAAGGTAAGTACCAAACTTGAAGAAAACACTGAAACTCGACGAAGGAATAACCGCGGATACGGTAAACACAAATGTCAAAATGCGATACGAAGTTCGGAGTGCGTGGGCTCTAAAAGAAAAACGAAAGTGAATGAGATAATCCTATTACCGTGACATCATTACCGTTAAAAAAAACTAACAAATAACAAAGTATTTGCAAATACATCCATAGAAGGTATAAAATTTAAGTGCATCTAATTGAATCGATTATTCGATAATTCCATCAAGTTCGCTTAAAAAATTTATATTTGGAAGCTTCTCGACAGTTTTAGTTGTCGATTGAAAACCGTATTACCTATTTATATACTTTTATCCTGTCACAAATTTTTCTTAAATTTGATTGCTTTACAAAAATACTACCAACCAAAGAAAAGTTATGCAATACCTTTTAATGAACTTATAAATATGAAATCATTAATCAATTATGTGATGGCACCGGTAGTTAAGTAGTAAGAATAACTGCTTCTCACCCCAGTTGGTCAGTGTTCAACCCCAGCCGAGGTTGTTGGGATTTTAAGAGGTTAAAAATCTCTGAAATGTTGTCTTCCTTCGGAAGGGAAATGAAGCCGCGTTGGTCCTAGTCCATGTGTTGAAAGACCGATATCCAGGGTCAAGATAGTGAAATCGCCTCTCTGGCATCGGTGATAGACAAAAATCAATCCGTTTTCGTGGACAATGTAATTTCTTGCCAAATTGTCGTTTTGACTCACCTTGTCTTAACAGACTCGTTCTTTATGTTTGAGTACTAATGCTATTTACCACTTAACTATAATTAAAAAAACATCTATTACATATGATAAATATATATATATATATATATATATATATATATATATATATATATATATATATATATATATATATATATATATATATATATATATATATATATATATATATATATATATATATATATATATATATATATATATATATATATATATATATATATATATATATATATATATATATATATATATATATATATATATATATATATATATATATATATATATATATATATATATATATATATATATATATATATATATATATATATATATATATATATATATATATATATATATATATATATATATATATATATATATATATATATAAATAATAAAATCCTGTGTTTATGTAGTGGAGCTTAATTTTACATTTATATTCGTGCTCCAAATATGTGCATGAAAATAAACATAAAATTACAAAATATTTTTTTCTGTGTGGCGTTTAGAGTGGGATTTTTTATGACGTGATTAACACACAGAATTACCACAGAATAGTAAATATCACAAATTCTGTATCTAAAAATACAAAATACCAAAAACATGAACCACCCTAACGTACCTACACAGAAAAAAATATTTTGTAATTTTAAGTTTATTTTCATGCACATATTTGAAGTACGAATATAAATGTAAAATTAAGCTCCACTACATATACACAGGACTTGTTGTGCTTTCTTAAACGAATTTTATTATAGTTTTGCGCGTGGATTGAAAATTACAGTTTCATTAAACGGTAAACCAATGCACTTCAATGTATTTTTATTCGAATATTGCTGTAAAATGAAGGGCATGTAATATTACACGAATAAGAGTGTAAAATTGTATGTTTTTGGATGCTCCAATTGAGTGCCTTGATTTTATAGTAATTTTCAATCAAATTTTTGATTCAAGCTTTGAATGTTCAAATTCGTATTAATTTACATGTCGTTTAAATTTGATTATTTTTTGGTGTGTAGATATACTTTAGCGTACATAATCAATGCTGTTATTTTATTTTTGTAAACACTTTAAATAACGGTGATGATGCACTCGAGCTGTGTAAGTACAGAAATTTACTCCGACTTCCCTATAAACAATGTTCCAAAAAATATGAAAATTCGAAAACAAAAGCAGAAGCTCTGCGAATGAATGTTTGAGACAAGTAATTAAACATGACGCAGGTTTTCTATGGTTTTCTATTCCAACAATGTTTGTCTCGGAGCGAAGGGAATTCAACATAATTCGTCAATTTTGCCAATTATTTGTGATATCAAATGAATTTCAAACTTCAACTAACTAAGTCAATAATTCCCAACCCGGGGTCTGCAGACCCCTAGGCACAGTGGTCGGAAACGCCAAAAACGTGAACTTAATTCACTAGAGGCCAAACCATCGAATATATTCACAGGGTGTCTTTGGAGGAATTGTTCGTATGAATATTCCCCACAATCTTATAACAATTGAAATTAGGCATGGCTTACTATGATGGAACTAAAAAAATAACTTTTTATGCTGACGAGGTAGAAAGTTGGTGTCTCCGACAAAGTTTTAGAAATGCACATAGTGAAGAATTTTGTTGAAGAACTTGCGCTTGTAGAACTAAAGATTATCGATTTATAAGGCGTTTTCTATGGCAACCCCCTTGAATCTAGTTTTTTTAATATAACTTTTTTCATTGTGACTTTTCGTGCAAACTATGATCAAGACAAATGTGTAGGTATCAAAACTACATAATGTTGTCGAAGACTGTATGTAAAAATACTCATTCGTTTCAAAGTTATTGAAGATTTTTACATTTTTTTACACCAACTTCAAAGGAACCAAAATGTACGAATAGGCACTTTTTTAATTGTCTAAAGTATGCACAATAAAACTAAGAAGGTTTGGTGCGTGGCACTCTAGAACCCTATGAATAGGGTAAGCTTTCTTTATCCTGCTTTTTTACCTTTTCCATACAAAAATCAGCACAAAAAAATTGTTTTAAGTATTTTTGCCCCAATTTTTGAAATTCTTGACTTGATATTCAATTACAAGTATTATTTTCACTTATACCTAAATATTTCAGATTTTATAAACGTGGAACCAAAAATGTGAAGTTTTTAATATCATTGGAGATCTTAAACTAATATATATATATATATATATATATATATATATATATATATATAT
This sequence comes from Topomyia yanbarensis, assembly GCF_030247195.1. Lineage (NCBI taxonomy): Eukaryota > Metazoa > Arthropoda > Insecta > Diptera > Culicidae > Topomyia > Topomyia yanbarensis. The sequence continues at coordinate 285,280,441 of NC_080672.1, forward strand.
ATATATATATATATATATATATATATATATATATATATATATATATATATATATATATATATATATATATATATATATATATATATATATATATATATATATATATATATATATATATATATACTCAAATAGACAATTCATAATGAATTTGGTGCTTACCAAAGGCCATACCATTAATTACTAAATTTTACGGATAAAAACGAAAAAAAATTTTTTTGTTGATTTTTGTATGGAAAAAGTCAAAAAACATGATAAAATAAGCTTACCCTATTCATAGGGTTCTAGAGTGCCACGCACCAAACCATCTTAGTTTTATTGTGCATAGTTTAGACAGTTAAAAAAGTGCCTGTTCATGCGTTTTGGTTTGCACCTTTCTATCTTGTACGTAGTTGAAGTGGGTGTAAAAAAATGTAAAAATCTTCCATAACTTTGAAATGAATGAGTATTTTTACATACAGTCTTCGACAATATTATGTAGTTTTAATACCTACACATTTGTCTTGAACATAGTTTGAACAAAAAGTCACAATGAAAACAGTTATATTAAAAAAAAACTAGATTTAAGGGGGCTGCCATAGAAAACGCCTTATAAATCGATAACCTTCAGTCCTACAAGCTCAAGTTCTTCAACAAAATTCTTCACTGTGAGCATTTCTAAAACTTTGTCGAAGACATCAACTTTCTACCTCGTCAGTATAAAAAGTTAATTTTTTTTAGTTCGATCATAGTAAACCATGCCTAATTTCAATTGTTATCAGATTGTGGGGAATATTCATACGAATAATTCCTCCAAAGACACCCTGTGAATATATTCGATGGTTTGGCCTCTAGTGAATTAAGTTCACGTTTTTGGCGTTTCCGACCACTGTGCTAGGGGGCCGCAAACAGGTTTCTTGGGGTCCGCGAAGATAACTATCTTTTCCGGGTGGATATTTAAATTTGAAGCTACTTCGCAATAAACTAAAAACAACATATTGATAACGAACAAAATCGATCTTCACAAACAGTATTATATCAATTCCTCCGGCTCCGCAGGGAAATTAACCGCCAAAAGAAATTAAAAGTTCATGTAAAGCAGGAACATACAATTTCGATTGACTTTAAACAAATTTGTCTTTGACCTACGGTATATGACGTTAAATTGTTACTAAAGGTGAAAACGGATCTTAATCTTAAGGAAGTTTACATATATACAGTCACACCACGTGAGGAACTGTGTATAGATAACAACGATTGGTCTAATATCTCCAAACCAACACCCAGCACAATAAGTGTCGATAAGATTGGATTAACAATAGCGTTCCGTAAGATCAAGAAACAAATAAGAATTTCCGACTTCGAATATCATTAATGTTGTTCCGGCGAAAGGCATGAACGTGAACGATAATGCGAGAGAAGGCAAATTGACTGGCTCTTAAGTTGTGGTGGACAACACAGACAATGTATTACCGACAAAAAAGGTACTCAACACGCAACAGCCAGCTGCATCCGCAGTAACTTTGTGTTATTCGTGTGTGTCGTGTTAAATTTAACGAAAAAAAAAAAATAAAATAAATGTTAAACCATGGGGGTCCACAACAACCCAGGGTGATAGCGGAAAGGTCCGTGATAAGAAAAAGGTTGAGAACCACTGAACCATCTTAGGTCTTAGGTACTGACAAAACAAGATTTTGCTTTGGTGAGATCACAATAGATTAGACAACATTTCTAATATTTGACTGACCTTAATCCCATCCTTGGTACAAGTCAACCACACTTTTTGAACTTGTGCATAACTTTTGTAATAGAATCCTTGCAAAATAGAAGTATCTCGCCATCGGTTTTGACGATATTTTTTCAAATACTCAAAAAAATTGATTCATATCTGTAATTTTGTGCGAAAATCAGAGTAAATTTATGTGTGTTTATACAATTCCAATAATGATGACAGCATCTACTATATGTACGCTACAGCGTAACTAGGAGATATCCTTTTCGCGTCGGTTTATTACCTAGGGATCATCCATAAATGACGTAGCATTATATGAGGGAGGGGGGAGTATTATATTTTGTGATGATGTGTGACGACAGGGGGGTAGGGGGTCATGTCATGCTACGTAGCTTTTTTTAAAGGGGAATAACTAACATCGTTTTTTTAATTTTACGGGGACAAGAGGGGGTGGAGAATTACTGTCAAGCTACGTAATTACCAGGGGGGGGGGGGGGGGTATTTAGAGGTTTGTGACGAAATGCTACGATGGGGGAGGGGGGTGCTAAAAATCACTCAAAAAATGCTACGTCATTTATGGTTCTGTCCTACTACTATTTCCAATAGAACAGAATCTCACAAAAGGAAAAATGCTAGAATTTTGTAATGAATTTGATAATTTGGTGCATAAGAAACAAAATTTGCAAATAAATACGTACATTTGTACGAGCTTGTTAAAAAAATTTAACAAATACTGATTTTGATACGAGGTGGATAAACTTTTTTTAGATACTTAGTTCTCGGAAGCTCCGACCTCACCTTCTCTCATTCGCAACGTAAATGGTCATCCACAACTATTGTAAACAGAAAGATCAACAACAGAGTACTATCAACTCTCAACACAGACATCGTTGTTACTCAATTTAAAAATAGAATTAAGCCAACAACGTGTGGACTGTGTCCTACAGGTCGTTAATGACTTAAGGGGTTACACCATCGAGAACACGAAAAAATAGGCATATTTCGGGAGATTCAGCATAAAAAATATTTTTTCCATGTAATTTTATCACAAGAGGGTGGCTGTGCAGTTTTTTGCCGCATGCGCAATTTTTTGGAAGGTGTTCACGGCCGTAAATCTATCTCCCTTAATTTTGAACCTGAAGCAAAAACCAAAGTTTTTTCCGATTCGATACGACAATAGCAAACGACGTACGTAAATTTCATAAAAATCGGCACAAAATTAAAAAAAATAGCAATAAAAAAATTATATCGTGCGTACATTTTGTATATGCAGTAAAAATTTCAAAACGATCGAAAATCATTTATTTGAGTTACATTTCCATCCAATTCAAAAATTTGGTTTCGAGAAAAACGAGACTAATGTTTTCAGTACACGCAGGATATACATAAGTGCCGTGGTGACAGAATTGAAAGTTTGAACATTTAAATATTAGTGTCGCTTTGTCATGGGGGAACCCCACCGATTTTTTTTTCAATTGTTAAGATATTTTAAATTAGCTTCGATTTTATATTAGCATCGAACTTAAAATCATTCAAAACCAAATTTGACTACCAAAACTGATATTCAATACATATGTTTATTACGTATTATACAATATTCATATCGCCCCTGTTACACCATTTTTAAATGTAAAAGTCACTTTAAGGTGAAATTCTGGACGAACCGTTACTCGCCGAGAACAGCTGTTGATATCAACAAAAGAAAAACGTTTTCTTTTTCGTCAACTGCGTTGTGCACTGTGGGTAATAATGTTTTTTTCCAGAATTTATCCCCCAAGTGAATTTTAACAGTTGACTTTAAGGCCTTAATCATAGATTTGTCGAGATTTTAGATCAATAAAAATGGCGATTTCCCTAAAATTCTACACTGGTGTAACCCCTTAATGCAACCAGCTAACGAAGTGGCAAACAACGCAACGAAAGCGTAAAGAAGCACATGGCATTTTTGATCGAATAACAGACGCGTTACTATAGTACGAAGATTTTTGCCTGACTGTTGTCTTCACCGAGATGACTCGTTAATTTCGGTATCGTGCTCCCTTGACTGAACCACAACATTTCGCTGCGTATTACGGCAATGAATGCAGCTATTTTTAACCGCTAATAGATTTAAAATGAGAAACCACCGGCGTATGACATGACGTTCTAGTTGATTATTCGCATCAACCACATTTGTTCAGTTGACCACATTTTTCGATATTAATGTCAACAGTCTAGGGAGAAATATTCCCAAACAGGTAGCATGTCTAACCACTTGACGAGTGGTTACTTAAATGATATAGTACACCAACAGCAGTTTATCGAATTAGTGTTGGAAAGTAAATTCGGTCAGAAATTTTCACAAGCTCTTTGATGTTTGCATCGAAGCTGGTACCATTGGACACACGATACGTTTACAATAAAAATGTTTTTATCAAATTTTAACAAGATTGGTATCAATCTTCGTAGCTCTTAACCTTCCGGAAGTCGCGCAAATGGCTGACTGAACGAGCAGCCACAGCTGCTCTAAGACGATTTTGCTAGTTCTTTTTGGTTTGATTACCAAATGTAGAATAAATCTCATATTAGATTTTATTTTGTACATGTGTATTATTTGTTTACTTGGATCAGATACACATATTACAAATAAAACTATGTAATAGAATTGTAAGTGGGACTATCTTATTTTATAATGATAAAGAAATATGAATCACTTAGGGACCATTCATAAATTACGTAACGCTTTTAGGGGGGGGAGGGGGTACGACAAGTTGTGACATAGGGGGGAGGGGGTGTTAACTAGATCGTTACGTAACATGTTTTCATCGAAGAAAAAAAATTTTTTCTTGGGATTTGTTACGTAACAGGGGAGGGGGGATGGAAAAATTTGTGACAATTTGTTACATAGGGGGAGGGGGGTCAATTTTGGGCAATTTTTGCGTTACGTAATTTATGAATGGTCCCTTATTATAGTGTTCGAGTATGATTACCCTGCTCACAAGTGTGGGGTATTATCACCTCAACATCTGAAACCAACTAATGAAATAAACTACCTTAAACTGAGCAATACCGGAGTCTAGCATGTTGTGTCTTCACTAGCCAGTCGTGATTTTACTTGTAAGCTATTTTGGTATCGAATGAATGCTGCTCATACAATATCAAAATAGATGTGCTTCACATAATCTCCTACAATATGTGGATTTCAATATTCAACCTCGTAGTCTTCGATTTCATCCCTTTTTAAGAATACCTTATGCCAGGACCAATTACGGGTATAATGAGCCATTTGCTAGTATGTGTCGTCTATTCAATCGTTGTTCTAATGTCTTTGATTTTCACTTGTCCCGAGATGTTGTAAAGCGATTGTTCCATAATACCCTGTCATATCGATAATAATCTCAGTGTTAGTTTGTAAGCGTAAATATTGTACTCGTAGTATTAGTTATAGTGAATCGTTTATATGTATCATTTGGATGTTTGTAATCTGTTGGTACAAAAGATGAGGAGGTTTTATGCCTGCTGGAGAGCGAGATTGAAAGGATTTCAGCTCCAGCGGGCTTTTCCCTGCTCCCAAATAAAACAATAATAAACAATAAAACATAGTTTCATCAACAGACACAAGATTGTTTGCATTCGTTGTGTTCGAGGCGCCAGTGGTCAAATCTTTGAACTTCGATGCATACGTCCGGTATACACACAGCGGTAGGTTGAACAGATGAATGTCAATCTCGGTCAAACTTAACCTAACTACCTGCTTATTCTAACCCTCTATGTGCAGAATAAGATGTACTTGCACTCTGCGGGGAGGGTATCGGTGTTTCCGATTAGAGAATGAATTAGTGAAGTTGGCTGTAAGGGATCATTCTACATCAAAGATCAGATGAATTGTTTGATGGGATTTTTGTGCCAAATCAGGTATTGGTTGAAGGAATCTTAGTGTAATCACAGATAACAGACGTTGCATTATTGCCATCTACACAACTGCTTGCTACACGTGTTTGACAGCTGGTCGCTGTTGTGCTATCTTGTGACAAGCACCATTTAACACATTTCGAGAAAAACGATTTTTTATAGTTTGAGATTGAATATCTTGAAACTTATAAATGGTATAAACAATTCAAAGAAGACAATTGATGCTTCTATCTATTCTGTACTAATCTCTTAAATATTATGAAGATCAGTTGACTATGCTGCGAGTTTTTACTATAAACGTAAACAAAAGTCGCAATCACACGTGTCATAGGTGTGTATTCATGACAAAATTTGTATGGTGTGTTAAATTTTCCATAGAAAAAAATAATCAATTATTAACTTTTATTCATATCTTTGGCTTCTTTTGGTCTATAAACAATCGGTGAGATGCATTTTGAAGGAAATCAGGGAATCTAGAAAAAATAGATATTTTTGTTACAGTATTGCCAAATATGCAATATTTCCAGTTTAAAACTTAAACAGCATTTTTCTCGCCATTTGTGAATTTTTATTTTAAAAATGATTATGCCATTATGTTTCTCAGATAGTTTTACACATAAAAATATCTTACACATCAAGAAAACTTGAGCCAATCCCTATACACTGTCATTTGAAGCAAAAAATTAAAAACTTCTCAGCACGTTTCTCGCTATATCTCAGTAATTAAGCAGTATGTCAAAAGTCTGAAAACGCCACTTTGTAGAGATTTTGTAGACAAGTGATATGGCATATCTAACTCAGTTTACCCCAAAATGGGTTGTCATACGATAGAACAACAGCGACGAGCTGCACTCCAACTGCATTGCATCGATCACTGCGCCACTTCCTAGTGAGTGTACAATGAAAAATCTGGCTTGGAAAATGTAGCATAGATACGTTTGAGCGAAGTGAAAAGTCGAGTACAACGCAGCCTTATTCATCCTACCATTTAAGCTAATGCGTTGAACAGATATATCGGACACTACTCTAACTAATTTGTTCAAGTGGGTGGAATGAATAAAGGTGCTAATAAAAATTAGAAATTGTTACACTACTAACTATAACTTAAAAACCGATTTAGTCCACCTAACAGTAAGATGAGAATTACATATCACTGTTAGATGAATCATTAGTTTGCATAGCTCACGTGAAATTGGCACCCAATTAGAGTTGAGATGAACACAGTTTTGAGTCATGCACGAATAATACCTCTATAAACTGAATAAATTACCTAAAATCATTAGAATAAATAAAATTCGAAAATTTATGGAACAAAAAATTTAAAAACGTTGTCAAATTCACGAAACGGGAAGAATGATTAATATAAATAAAATTAACAAAATAAATTAATCAAACAGGTTCAGCTCAAATAAGAATTAAACAATATTGAATAAAGGTATAAATTATTAGAAAAAATTAAATTGTTTCAAACTAACAATGAAATGAAATGAAAGGAATGAGAAGAATGACTCAAGATTAATAAAGTTAATAAAATGACGAAACTGAATAAAATATATTAACTGGAAAAAAATAAAAAATAAAATAGAATGAGTAAAATAAATGAAATGGATAAAATGAAAGAAATGAACAATAGGAATAAAACAAAAAAATAATTTGCGGAAAACCTATTTTAATGAAGATTGATATTTCTCTAGCCGTGCTAGAAGCTGCTAAACTCATCAGTACTCATCTTCTGCAAAATTTTCAATAGTTCAATTGAGCGATAAGGGTAGTAAAAGACAGTCTAAGTTGATAAAATATATCAATTTTCAAAAATATTTTAAGACAACCAAGATATATCAAAATATTGTTTTTCACCGATAACTGAAAATGCACTGCTCCAGTGGAATTCAACCAGAACAATTGCAATAACTTCAGTTCTGCGGATGATTCTGGTAGCAGCAAACGTTCAAATAAAAGGTAGGGGAGAGTGAGCACACTTGATCCTTGGGGATATTTGATTCCCTGGCCATATCTCATAATCTATACATCAAAATTTGACACAATACAAACAGAAAATGAAATATTTGGTCGTTTATGATATTTAAAAAACAAATATAACGTATATCATTTGGTTTGGAAAAGTTGTCCAATATTTTAGAAAATATGTGTTGATATACATCTCGATGATCTTTTTACAATTTTTTTTTAAACGGTTGTCTGCTATCGGCGAACTAATTATACATGAATATTTTCAAGTACGATTACTTTCTAAGGACTTTTGTCTAAAAAAAAACGTTTTTCGAATAAAAAGTTTCACAACATATACAAAAAAATAAATTTTGTTCACCTCATACAATAGGTATCTTTGATCCCTGTAACACTGGGTACACTTGATCCCTACCATTCGCTCTCTCAAACACTTTCAAAATGTGTAGAAATAGCAAAGCATAATTTTCATAAAGTACCTGGTACTATTAATTGATCAAAAATGTTTTTTCCGTGAACAAATTATGGTATAAGTTACTGAAGTTTGGAGAAGCCAGTTAAACAGCACTAATTTACCGCAAATGCTTGTCTTGACTTTCTACTGTGATTAAAGTTTGTCGTGCATCTAAAAAGATAGTCTAATGAATTAATTTGTCAAGACAGGTGATTAGCTGAACATTCATGTCTATTAGTCATAGTGTGCTTTGTTTCATTAGCCCTAGTAGGCAGGGGATCAAGTTACCACACATTTTTACAAAAACCTCGTTTTGACATGATTTTCAAAATTGTTTATATTACTGACAGGGCATAGTGTTCGGATTTACATACTATTCATAGCTCTTTCAATTCAAATTGACTACAAAATGGCGAGTTTTTCAATTTAAATTTTTATTTCATGGAAAAGTTATGAGAAAAAAACAAAAGTGAGATCAAGTGTACCCACTCTCCCCTAATAGCCACAGTAATTAGCTTTACATGGTTTTTGAAAAATCTGGCCTAACCCAAAAGTTATAGCTGTTTGAAAACGTTGTTGGTCATAAACAACACGGACATGCAGAGGTTAATGAAATCAATAAAACAAATACAAATACACATAAAATGATTAAAATGAAAAATTAAATCAGTTATAAAAAATAGAATAAATTAAATTGCGTCTACTTAATATTCTAGTTGAAATGAATAAAATGAATGACCGAAAAAACAACCAGATTAATAAAATGAAGAAAGTAAATCAAATATTTGAGCTGCAAAAATAAATAAAATGCATAATATGAAAAGTGAACTGAAGAAGATTTTACGAAACTTTCGAACTTTTATAGAATTTTCTAAAATTTCTCACTACATACTATATTTTTACATATAGCATTCCAGAAGAATGTAAAGTATATTAACGCGTTATTACTGAGCTGATTTTTTCGTTCAACTATATTTTTACTAAAGTATGCTGAAATAGATGCTACGGGTTCACTTGATTCCACAAATTTGTTGAGATTTGATTCCCTTCGCCATGATTCATACACATCACTGAACATCACAATATTAATCACGCCACAACAACTGAAGCAAAAAAGGAAATTAACAAAAATATTTTGTCGAAAAATAACACTTCATCGTACAGAAACTTAACTGTAATTAGGTTTGTTCCAGTACACGGAAGTAAACTTTACTCCGGTTTGCTAAGCAGAAGATGAAAAAAGAAGAAGAGAGTACAGGAACGATATTCTCCGGAGTACTGCCAGCTGCTCCTGGTACTGGAACGAACCACTGCAGTATAAGTAGCAATCATGGATCCCACATTTGAAGTTCTTCAAATATAACAACATATAGCTTTCGAATAATTGATCGAATTTTTGGGAAGTTAGTATAAACAAGTCAGGTGAGAGATGTATAATATTTGATAACAAAAATAACAATATCTAATCACAACAATCTAATCAATACCGCAACCTATTTAAAACATTGAATAGGGTAAAGAGCCTATTTTGTTCCTATTAAGGCTGGTGCCCCCACTATTTCATTAATTATTAATTTCATTAACGCAGCGTCTTTGCTGTGCTCCAATATAATAACAAAAATGGCTTAAGAATAATGAAAGTTTCTATTTGAGCGCAGAGAAATTTCGAATCGTTTGCCCCAATTATCGCACTACCATTTGAGGCAATGCGTTGAGCAAAGATGACAGACACTGTTCTAACCAAAGGCTCCAAATGGGTCATAATAGAAACAGAGAAAAAATAGGTCATTCTCCTACATGCTCTTTTAAACATGTTTTCAAAGAGGAATCAAGTGTTCTCAAATTTGGAGTTTCCACTAATCTAGGCATTTTTCAATTGTATTTTGTCAAATCCATTCCAGAAAAAACCCATATTGCTGAGATTATAGAGAAATTCGCTAATTTGGATTTCAAAATGGCCTGAAACATTGATTTCCGTTATCCACTCGAGTTCGTTATTTCGAATTTAGTTCGAAAAATAGAAAATCCCATCCCAAAGAAGTGACATTAACCTTCTTAGCCAAGTCACTCCCAACGATTTATCATATCCCCTTTAATCTGAAACGGTCGGTACGGTTGTTCTCGTTTCTTCCTCCTTCAATATTCAAAAGGATTCGTTAATTAGATTATTCAGTTTGTCTTCACATCTCGCCCTGAGCAGAAGCAAAAAATCGTCCCGCGCAAGTGAAACAGTCAATTCTACCTAAAAATCAATGGGTGCCTATCACACAAGCAGTCCATATAACAATAGCCTATACCTACTGTGCGATTTAGTGATGAGTGACGGTGCCCAGCAAAAAGCAACCCAGATGCGGCCGAACTGTGTTGCTGTTGATTTTTCAAAATGCCCCGTAAGACCAGCCATTCGGGAAGTGCAACAGTTATTAAAAGTGTAGATGGAACTCAATCTGGCTGAAGTGAAAACCCTACAAATGCATCATATCAAACATTGCGTGCTGATTTCGTTCAAGAACATTAACCAAGCTGAGTCATTCGCCTCGCGAAACAACATGCAGCACACCGCCGAATGCGGCAATGTTAAATATAGCATTCCCGTATACATCGAGAACGGCACTGTAGAAGTTCGTGTCCATGATTTGGCTACGCGTACCCCTGACAGCGCGATTAAAAAATGCTTGCAAAAATACGGAGAAGTAGACTCTGTTGCACATGATACATGGAGGAATTTTTCCCGGGCATCCCTAACGGTGTTCGTGTGGTGAGAATGCGTGTGACAAAGCCAATTCTCTCTTACATAAGCTTCACAGTGTTAGGAAGGGACGATGCTCTCATTCAACAGACATCACGTACCCAGGGCAAATTCCTACGTGCCAGTTCTGAACGAAGAAGCTGCACCTCGGAAAACCTTACGTAGAAACTGTTAAGGAAAACTCAAATCCAACTGAAATCAGCACACAACCATCTTACGCCAAACCACTAACAGCTGCAAAACCAACATCTATGGATCAAGCACCAACAACCAGCAACAACAACAACGAAACGAATGCCGATAACGAACATACTAAAACGACCCTTAAGAGTAAAACACAAACTGGAACATCCGACTGCGAGCAGCAGGAAAGTAGTACGGATGAGGACATGGACGTGAACGATAACGCGAAAGAAGACAAACGAAATGAACCTCAACCTGCAGTGGACAACACTGGCAATATTTCGCCCCCTAGAAAAAGGATCTCAACACGCAGCAGAAAGCTGCGCCTGAACGAGACCAAAAATTTAACATAGCTGTTTTTTTAAATTTATTGTAAAAAAAAAACAAACAATCGGCCTCGTCGAGCTACCGCATTTGGGCCTAAATAAATCTATTAATTATAAAAAAATAATTAGATTATTCATTAAATGAATAATTTGATTGCCGTCTAATTTTGAAACATCTTCAAACAAAACTCTGCACAGTAGGCCTGACCGTTTTAATATTTGCGACATATTACACATAATATGCTTCCAATATTAATGTTGACAAGAAAAACACTGAAGAATAACTGCAGTGTTTTCCAGGTTGCTTTTCAATACTGGCTGTGTAAGGGTTAGAATAGAATAGAATAGTTCGTAAAATAGAAAATAGAATATTACGCAAACAAAATTGTTTATAAATGGAGGTTTCAGTGTACTCGGATCGAGTGCCCGAATTTTCACCCTACCGTTTGAGTCAATGTGTTCAACATAGATGATATACACTGCTCTCACCAACGGCTTTAAATGAATAGGTAGATAATAGGAATACTGCATGAAAATAGACTATAACTCTATAAATAATTACATTTTAAAAGAAAAGGAGTCGTTGGATAAAAAGATAACAAATTTGCAATTTTTCATGACTGGACCCGCCCCATCGATAGGCGTCGAGATTTAAGTCGAAACCACGGTTCGGGCCGGGCATGTGTAACTAATAAATGTGAATTTACATTAGCTTTCATAAGCGAATACTGGAATATGAAAGAATAACACAAACTATTGTTTTTGCTGTTGTACGTAAGTTGTCTAACTTTATCATTGTTAGTTTTGATTTCAATAGTAATTCTTCAAAAGGGCTAATGAGACTTTTGTAAACAAACTTATTTCGCTCATTTTTCCGCTACAGAGTTGAGTTTTATGAAAAATACACATGAATCAACATCTTTGCCCTTGGTAGAATCAATTTCAAATGTTTTCTGTGTTGAAATGATAACAAATTAAGAGAAATCAGCAAAACAAAAGTTTGTTTACGAATCTTATTAGCCCTATTCAAATGTTGATATGGATTTGTTGTTTTCAATTCACCTCCACCAAAAGTGTGCCCAAGACCATCATATCATTGAAGCAATTATTACTATACTATACTTTCTAGGAATACTGTGCCAAAGAATTGCTACTGATTTTCAAAGAAGTTCACTATGCAACTTAATAGGTGATGTTGAAGTTGGTTTTCAAAATGAGTTTCCGTTTTGTGCAAAGAAGCGACACAGTGTGCTAGGCTGGGTGAATCATTTATCAATTAAATTATTAATGTTGACGAGCTCAATTTGCTTACCCTGCCTTCAACTATCCTTGGCTGCGACGATGGCCGTTCGCTGTGGATCGATCCCGCTTGTGGAATGGCGCGACCGCGTTCTCGCATGGCTGGGTGTACCGTTTCTGGCCGAAGGTGCGGTGGTCGTTCCTGGCGTATACCTGGTGTGAAATAGTTTTATATTAATAGATTATTTATGGATGCTATGATGTATAGTTCGGGTTTCAAACCACACAGTTTATACAAATAAATATTAGCTATGTTAGCTGATTCAGTAGAACTCTTGAAGATAAAGTTAGTATTTTATTGTAAGGTATAGAGGATATAATGTAAAATTGCACAAAACGATGCATTTATCATTACGAGCAGTCAGGCCGAAAGTAGGGCGACAATTGAATCGGTTCATGGGATGCACACAAAAGATTACATGCATGAAACTTCATCCTTTTCCATTTTGAATGACGTGATGCTGACACGTTGTTTTTTTGTTCGTTACACCGCCGTCATTTTAATGCTTTACAGCTAGTAACGCGACGTGGGATTCGTTGCCGATTATTTCAATATGTAGTAGATTTTTTTTTTGCACGAGTAAATCTTTATCGATTCCTGTAAAATCAATGCAGAGAGGTGTGTGACGCATAGATGAATTTGTTCTCAGTTTTGTTTATCACTATTGCACGACACGCAAGCGATATGTTGAATTTATGTTATATTAGCTTATTCATAATACGACTATTCCTACAATATCAATATATGATACCGACATTCTTTTAATTTATTCTTCGTACGTTCGCAACTAGAATTATATCACTACCGAAATTTTGAGTGGATTTTATCAAAATTCTGGCTCTGTTTAGTTCATGCCCACTGAGGAGCCCAAAAAATGGTCTCAAAATCGTTCAACGCAAGTTCAACAAAGAAAGTTGTTTGGACGTCTTTCAACGGTAGTGCAACGATTGTGCGATTTTGTATCCAACCATTCTTAGGGGGTGATTTATCGAAAGGTTTCCTCAGAAAGATATGCACGTTACAAATTTGAATCTATTAAATTCCAATGTTCTTTTCCAAGCTGGTAATTGATACTTAGTGACATCTTAGAACATCACCAAACCAGACATAGTTGGTAGACCACAATTTACGATAAAGTAAGGGGAGCTAAGGAAAAGCTTGTTTAGCCATATGAATTAATTAACTTTCCATTTTACAAGGTTACAATCCGTACTAGCAGGTTGCGCGACTATCGTTATTATTCGTATAATTGGCAGGTATTGTTATTTGTAGCTTATTAATAAAAGCGATTGTTTGCATCAGTGGGTGGCTAAGCAGTTTCTGTACATGAAAAGTTAGTCTAATATAGAGATTGGACGCAACTCAGATGATGGGAGGGACTTGCGATTCTGGCTAAAGTGGTACCCGTTAGTGAAAGCCACCATACAGCAACCACTCGATAGCAAAATAGTAAATGTGCACCTACTTATATGTTCTTCCACCGGACCTATAACTCGTTTCCGAAACAAACTATGCTGGCTGGGAACATTGATGGACGCATTGGCAAACGTTTCCTGATCTAACACAACATCGCAACAACCTGTTTGGAAAATTGAAAAAAAAGACAAACTGTCGATTATTAAAAAGGAAATCATAAAGTTACACTGCCGCAGTATAATCGAATAATGCACTATTTTCGACCATCTCTTTCCATATGCCGGTTGAAACGGAAGTATCGTTGGATTGGTTTACTATTATTTCAGCTTCTTTTATCTCGTCAAACATCTTTCCTAACAGATGGCTGTTAAATTGCGCATTGCACCGGCAGTTATTGCGCTCAGTTGAAAGTCAGTGAAGGAGAACAGTGCAATTAACGGTTCGGAAGAAGCCATAAGTGAATTTTATCAAGTGAAATTATGGAACTTCGTTATATATAATGGTGCCCACTCCAGTGTTTGTGATTCGATACTCGACGCACTTCACACATTACATTTTAGCACTAGTTGATATTTTCCCGGTGCCAAGCAGGAAATATCATGAAATGAACTCAAAAAACAATGCTTATCTAACACGAAGCTTAAAATGTTAACGAGAAATGTTCGGTAAATGATTTGATTTGATGAAGCGGCCAAATTATAAATGAGTAAAGCCATGTCAAGTGATCCTCGATTTTTTCGAAAAATCACCGATCTTCATGAGGTATATTTTATTGTATAGGGATTGTGGTGAATAACTTTTGGTATAAATATTTCGTTAAAATTCCTTTTTTTCTTTACGTTATTAACCCTTAAACTTTATTGCATCATAAAATTGTAAATTTCATATCTCAAAAAGTACTGAAGACAATTCAATGAATTTTTGCACACTTATGGAATGATACTTGCACTATATTATAAAAATGTTTTTACTTTATAATTGTGTGAATAACGGTACATTGCATCTATTTAAAATTTTCAATTGCATTTTTTCTTATGTTCTTCACGCTAGAAATTTTTAAAACGTATGTAAAATTATGCGGCAATCTTTCACCTTTAATAATCTGTATTGATAATTTTTCATTTTTGTTCCTATCGTGAGTTATAGAGGATTTTGTAACAGTGCGCTCTCTCAACGCACGGCCCACCTTGATGCAACCCGCGAGAACGTACATATTGGCAACGCCGCACGTCGCAACGTCCTAATGCGCATCGCTTTGAAGGAGCGTATCTCATGTTCAAAATTGGCATATCTGAGATTAAAGCAAAAAGACAAGCTTTTCTTTATGGATAATTGAAAGTGAATGTTTTCTGAGTAATTTGCACGCTCTTTAGCGTTATTATATTGTTCAGGAGTTATTTAATTTTCTGTCACTCGGACAAGCGCGCTCGGATGTTGCCAGCCGATGAGCAATTGATATACTTCACCACGTTTTATTTTCAGTTGGTTCTGTCTGAGAGGAGCATGGTATATTGCGAATCTTTTCTTAAATCCACATTGCGACTTTTCAGCCATGCGCCATCGGGTCGTGCGTTAAATTACGCGCTCATTTGATTTGCATCAGTGCGAGTGAGAAAACGTTTTGACGTTTGTTTTTGTTTCGATCGCACTTGAGTGTTTCCAATATAGAGAGAACTCGATGAAATGCTATATTATCTCAAGATATACAATATTTGCTCAAAAAAACATTCGATTGATTTATGCTATGTCGATCACACGAATGATGTATTATGTTAAAAAATTTCATCAATATGTTCGTCGTATTTTGTTTTTGTGGCATCCATGTGGAGTGATTTATATTGAGTGATAAATTTATATTGGTCAACACATGTGTAGCATATGTCGTAATGGGCGCAAAAAAAACAACGAAAATAAATATAAACATGAACAAAACACAATGTTCGTTAAATTTTCAATTTTACATCCCATGTCTATATAGCAAAATTTACACGTTTAATTTTCCTTCTTATAGTGTTTGCCAAAGTAATGGAACTGGAATATTCGATGACTCAACAAGTACATGCGGAAAACTGTAACGATGATTTTGAAATAAAGATCGTAGAATCGTTAATTGAAATTCGATAAAGTAAATAATATCTTACTAGAACTTAGAGAACCACCAATTAATAGAATTAACAGAAGCAATAGTGATAAAAACCCCAATATCGATGCGATTGAACAACAGATTTTATGTAAACTTTTTTCAAAAGACACATCGTTGTTTAAAGGTAATATCACTCGTTGAAAAAAGTGAAATAAAATGCTGTTGGCATAAGATTTTCCATTTTCATATATTAATGTTGTAGACTAAAAATGAATTTGGATATAACGTAGATGTATTTTGACTAACAAAAGTGTTTTTAAAGATGTTAATTGTTAGTAACGTTAAATTATAATAATAAAAAATATATTAAACAACTATAATTTTCGTTGTGGACTTTGGTCAAAAAAAAATTAATGCATCTCAAAATATCCGGAAAAAAATTACCGTTGATAATCCGTATATAAAAGTTTGCCCTTTTGCGCTAATAGAGAGATGTGATTTCTTTTAGACATGCGATGCGCACTTCCCACGCGATGCGCATTCTGACGTAGCGACGCGCGACGTTGCCAATATGAACGTTCTCGCGGGCTGCACCAAGGTGGGCCGTGCGTTGAGAGAGCGCACTGTTACAAAATCCTTCATAGCTCTCGATAGAAACAAAAATGAAAAATTATCAATACAGATTATTGAAGATGAAAGATTGTCGCATAATTTGATACTCGTTTTGAGAATTTCTAGCGTGAAGAACACAAGAAAAAATACAATTGAAAATTTTAAATAGATACAAAGTACCGTTATTCACACAATTATAAAGAAAAAAACATTTTTATAACACAGTGCAAGTATCATTCCATAAGTGTGCAAAAATTCATTGAATTATCTTCAGTACTTTTTGAGATATAAAATTTACAATTGTATGATGCAATAAAGTTTAAGGGTTAATATCGTAAAGAAAAAAAGGAATTTTAACGAAATATTTATACCAAAAGCTATTCACCACAATCCCTATACAATAAAATATACCTCATGAAGATCGGTGATTTTGCGAAAAATTCGAGGATCACTTGACATGGCTTTACTCAAATGGAACTGACTTTAGCGTTAGTTGCACTAGCCTGTTAGGCTGTATTTCGTGTAGTACCGGTGAATGACGATGTTGATTTATTCTACGATTTTAATCAATGCGATTATGATGAAATAAATTGGGTTGAGATATTAACGCAGGGTACTCTGGATGAATCTGTGAATAGATTTTATCACGAACTGGAATCAATATTTCAACAACTTGTGCCTAGGACAAAACGCACGCGCCGCACAGTGGCGGGTCTTTAAACAAAAGTCGGACAAAACCTCAAATATTACTTAATTTGGCTGAAAATCACAATTTAAGCTAATTTTGAGATGCTGAGCTCATTTTTGATGTCAAAAGTCGTAAAATATTAAATGCATATTTCCATACAGTGTCATTGAACCTTTCTTATAATTATGATTCCGTTTTCATGATAGATTTTCCGTTACTGTTCACCAATGTCAGCAATATCATAAAAAATGAAGAACACTACTTGAAATCCATTGTATAACGTGTTGGTTTACTGTAGATTGTCTAACTATTTTACACAAAACACCATGCGCCTCCATATCAGCAACCAAGCTTCAAAATCTCCTTAAACCTTTTTGCGCACCTAGGCGCAGAACGAGACCATGATATTCGAAAAGTAGAGGTTATTTACCATAGAATGTATACTATGTGACCGTTCCGAAATGATTCCGAAATTTGTACAGAATACATTAGTGAAAAAAGTATTTTTGATCTGACCACCTCAAACCTATTTAAACTAAAAAGTCATAGTTCGAAGCAAATTTACCAAATGTATTTTATTAACTAACCAAGTTCTTTTGTTCCTCTATACAATGAAACTAGTAGTGCTAAAATCGGACTAAAATGAAAAGAGCAGCATGCATTTGAAGTGAACAGAGCAATAGTGGTTTCGGCAATGAAAATCATTAAAAAGTCCGGACTTTGCTGCGTTTAAACTCATATTAAAAATCGTGTTCTTATCCAATGTCCATAAAATTTTGAATATACATCATTCAATACATGAGAAATTTAGGAAAAATATAAAATATCAATATTCCAAAAATAAATTTTTGAGGTTTTGGCCAGCCTCCAGCCACTGTGCGCCGCCCAGATAACAAACGACCTTGGTGGAATGCTGAGTTACGAAATCTTCGAAATCGTCTCAGGAAGGCTCGAAAATGATTTTTTAGAACAAGAGGCGAAACCGACAAAACGTCCGTGCGGGAATTAGAACGCCAATTCGAGCTCGTGAATGCAGCATACATACTTTCGCTCATAGGTTTCCCGAATTGAATGCAGCATGAAGGCAACCCAAAGCAGTTTTGGTCTTACCTGCGGAACAAAACGTGTTCCAGTGGAATTCCGGAATGCGTCAACTATCGAGACAGGACATCAACGTCACCAGCGGAGTCAGCAAATCTATTCTCGACATTCTTTCAAAACGTGCTAAGTAATAACTCACCATCTTTGTCTGAATCGTACTTGAGTAGTTTGCCAATGTTCACTCTGAATTTGCCTGCAACATCATTCACCGAACATCAGGTACATATTAATCTTCGGGGGATTGACAGTTCCAAGGGCCCGGGGTCCGACGGGCTACAACCATCGTTCATCAAGAATTGCTCTTCATCTTTGGCACAACCAGCATCTCTATTATTCAATCGCTCTCTCGTTGAAAATGTTTTCCCCACGAAGTGGAAAGAAGCTTTGATAACTCCAATCCACAAAACAGGCAACGTACATGATGTCACCAATTATAGAGGAATTTCAGTCTTAAGCAGCCTCCCTAAACTCTTCGAGAGTATGTTGTTAGATGTTATCTACCCCGCGTTAAAACACATCATCACTTTGGACCAGCCTGGTTTTATAAAAAAGCGCTCGACAACTACAAATCTGATGAGCTACGTGTCGTCGCTGATTAATAAATTGGAAAAACGACAACAGATCGATGCGGTGTACATCGACTTCTCGAAAGCTTTCGACCGTGTTCCTCGTCAGCTTGCTGTGGAAAAGCTAAGACGGACTGGACTGCCGGACTGGCTGACTAATTGGATCTCCTCGTATTTTGCGAACCGTAGCGCCTCGGTGCGACTCGAAACTACACTCTCGGATCCTTTCCACATTTCATCGGGCGTTCCTCAAGGGAGTCATCTCGGACCTCTTCTATTTGTGCTCTTTGTGAACGACCTCTGCAGTGAATTATCGTCTTCTAAAGTCATGTATGCTGATGATCTGAAAATTTACAACTATGGTAGACTGTTGTGCATTGCAAATGGACGTCGATAGGATCATTGACTGGAGCGATAGAAACGGAATGAGTGTGAATATTCAAAAATACAGTACAATCACTTTTACACGAGTACATACTCCAATTAAGTTCGAATACTCAATGTGTTCTGCTCCCGTAGAATGAGTTGTATCCGTCAAGGACCTTGGTGTCATTCTCGACTGTAAGCTACGCTTTACCGCACATTACTCTTCCGTTATAGCTAAAGCGTACGCTGTACTTGGGCTCATCAAACGCAACACTCGTGATTTCAATTATGTGTATTGTCTAAAAAACTATTCATTACACTGGTACGAAGTATTCTAGAATATGGCGTTACTATTTGAGCTCCGTATCACACCATACACATTAATCGTATCGAACGGGTACAGAAGAACTTTATCAGGTTTGCACTTCGTCGGTTATCCTGGCAAAACCGTTTCCAGCTTCCTCCATATGAAGATCGCTATATCCTCATCAATCTCCCTACGCTGCGAAACAGACGAATCTTTCTGCAACGACTTTTCATTTTCGACCTTCTGACGGACAACATAGACTCTCCTGCGCTTCTAGCAAAACTTAACCTAAACGTTCCGGGAAGATCTTGCCGGAGAATTGATTTTTTCCGACGCTCAACACATCGCACGCAGTACGGCCAGAATAATCCTTTGGATGTTTGCTGTCAACTCTTCAATAGTGTCTATCATTTGTTTGGTTTTGATATTAGTAGAGAATCGTTTTTTTAGATTAAAAATAGGATTAAGTTAGTGTTTAGTCTAAGTCTGTGCGATGTAACTTTTTCAAATCGAAGACAATACAATACAATAGATTTCGAAAATCAAGGGAAAATGGACCATTATTAATACTCAAATGCCGGTAAAGAATAAAAATAACAACACAACATCGTAGTTAAAAATAGTGAGTTTAAGTTTCCGTGTGCAAAAGGAAAACAATATAGTTCTAACTTCGTGAATAAATCGTCTTGAAATCTAAAACAAGCACGAGTTTATACTACAAAACACACACAAAACCAAAACTATGTGTTTTATAGTTGTGTTCAATACATCTTCCCTATCACCTACTAACACCTTTATTTTATTTTTAATTTCAGTTGTCGTTTCCGCTGTCATTATGAAATTATTCATGAACCAAATGCTGACTAGTGAATTTATTCACTGATTTAGGAATATTGTTTGCGGTCCAGCTATACAACGCGAACTAAGTCATGATTCCTTACATCTTGATTATGATCGGGTTTCTGTGGTTATGAATTAGTTCGCAAAAACAAAAGTATTTGTATTTTCTCATAACTTTTCCGCAACATTGAGAATATTGTTTGCAGATTCAAAATTTAGAAAATTTTGTAGTTATCGAGATATAATAAATTGTGTTTCATCAACAACAATTATTTCGTTTGCGATTTTTTCATAAGTTCTGCGAGTTTCTTCATCAAATACAATCTTCTGTCTATCGGTCGTCAAATGGGGGGATAACAAAATTCTCACAAGTTTCCTATCTCATGCCTCCACGCGAGTCTAAGTCTATTGATGACATTTGATCCTTAGACCGGCGACGACTGGGTGCTATCAGCCTTCTGCCGATAGTAACAGAATGAAAGGGTGCGAACAGATCTAGTCGAGAAAACATTGCCGTAAAAATGAATAGTTGATCGGAAATTAGCCCCAATACAACTAATCCGACTAGTATCGATGATCACGGGTCAATATGTATTGAAAATTCGCTGCGTCTGTTTTTATGAACCTAATTTCAAGCTCCGTTACTGCTAACAAGCCCATGCATCAGGTTAACAATCTTTTATATTTCCCTTCAGTGTTCGTTATTATCGCTCGTATACTTGTATTCCAAAAACAATCCGATATGGAAAATAATAAATACTTTCCATGATTTACAACATCTCGCGCTATCTTTGCCTGTATAATGTGTTATCACTCGGTAGTTTTCAAGCCAATAAATATATCGTAGAGAAGAAGTAACAAATTCCGTCTAAATACTGTTTCAATAAATAGTGATCCGGCCCATTACGCAGATAAGATTAGCTTTTTAGGCAATACTCCCACGGTCGGCTGTGTGGAGTTCAAATTGCTTTTGTTTAGGGAACATAGGATACACTCGGTAGCTACCCAGAGTTTAAAAAGAACCAAAAACTAAACCAGATCTTTTCTTTTTCGAGTCATCGTGCACTCGAAGACTAACTAAACAACTATCTAATAAAATATGCTTTATAGGTCGCATCGCATATTTGTATTTCTCCCACTGCCAATGGTTGATGGGAGTGGACCACGAAAGGGGGGAAGAGGGTTCTGAAGTAATCCTTATCTATTCATGCAATGTGATTTTTGGCGATGAATTCAATTTTGACATAAGTATTCATTCCACTAAGGAGATGGTCATGGGGTGGTCTTTGTGCACGATGGGAGGGTGAGAAATACCTAAGCCGAGGAAAGGGAGAGGGGGGAGGTGTACTGAAGAACTTTTTTAGCTACATATATTATATATGATTTGGCATAAGTATTTCATCCACCAAGATGGTGGACATGGTTGTTGGTTTCGTAATCTGAAGGAGAGGGAGGTTTTCTGATGCAGAATCTATCAATTACTTCAAAAATCTAATATTTTGTTGCATGTATGTTTACCAGCACATAAATGGAATGGCAATAATTTATTTGATAGAGATCTATTATGCGAATGACAATATAATACTGATGAATTGCATGAATTTGTCGAAAATTAAATTGAAAATAAAATTGAAAATTGAACTTGCGATCGCTTCATCCGAAGTTAAATCAGCATTGCTGGATGATGGACGAACAGCTCTGCCCTGAAATAACCACTAAATCTTGCACTTGCGGAAAACGTTACTTACAATATCAATCAAAATTCGGGTGTAAGCAAAATGCTGAAAGAATGCAACACTGTTATATAGGACGAATTCACGATGACCCATAAAAGGAACCAATCGAATATTTGGTGGCGTGGTCGACGATCTTCGTCAAATTTTACCTGTTAGTCGACACCTACTGATGAAATCAGTTCTTGCTTAAGGGGGTAGGATTATTGTTGAAAAAAATAGCGCACTCAAATAAAAAATTGGCGATACCAAGAGTGTTAGTCTATTCAGTCAATAATGCAACATTTAAGCAATATTTTCCTAAATGTTCACCGCAAAATATTGAAAATTGGGTGTGTTACAGTGAATCTTTAGGAGACACCTCGAATAAATGCGATGTACAGCATAACTCATCTACTGAACCAAATTGTTTGATTTTGCATAGTTCTCCTTCATATCATAACATCATTAAAGACCATAACTTTGTTCACAAAAATAAGTTTCATTATATTTTAAACGAAAATTGCATTTTTAGCTGCAGAATGCTACGAAAAATTCAAATATCAAGAAAAAAATAAAAGCTTCGATCAATACCTGGAGATACGTAGAAGAACTGTGCAAACCTTGAAAACGATTGGTCCAATATATTTTAATTTATGATGTACACCACAAAGCAAGTTTTCAACGAGATACCTCCAGAGATTCTCTGTCACTCGCTCAATTTTCAGTATTGTGCTATGATATTTGAAGAAATATTGTTCAATTGTGCAGTGATTATATGGAAAGTGAATGAATATACTAACACTCTCTGTATGTAAAATATTTTTTTAAATGTGCCATTTTTTATGAATTAACTTTACCCACGTCCACCAACACTTATTTATGTCTTCGTATCATTGGAAATATGTTTCGAAAACAAAACTTTTCACTATATGTGCATTCTTTTAATGAATGATTCTTATAGTCACCTTCGCAAGTCAATTCGCCAAATAAGTTAGATATATGGATTGGTAAAATGTTAATCGATGCAACAATAAATTGCACCACATTTCCACATGATTTTGTAAAGTAATACAATCCGTTGAAGAATTGATAGATTGCGTATATTGACTTCAATTTCATACACTACTCCATCCAAAATAAAATCGATGGAAATTCTGTTACGCATATAAATCTATGAATTATCGTGTTGAATTATTTCATTCAGTCAATCCACCATGCTTTCAGGAGTATTGGTTTTATACGTAACCTACCCAGCACTCTCTGTCAGACGAAGGTTTTTATATTTAATCGAAAGAAAAAAATTCTTTCTACGAATTTTTGCGATTAAGGAAGTTGCTTAAGGTGCAAATTGACCTAAAAATATTCAAAAAATGACTATAACTTTGTTGTTTCGAGAGCTACAGATTCACCGTTGTTATAAAAAAATGTGTATTTTATAGCTTTTAACAACTTTGTAGAAGACACTTTTAATAATAAAAAGTAATCGTAAAAAATTATATTTGAAAAACTGTTTTTAAGGGTTCTATCCCAAGCAAACCTACATATCTCGCTACTGTTACTATATAGAGCTTTAGTATCTTCAGTAAAGTTTTTCACAATAATATTTTCTAGAACTTTACTGAAGACAGCGTGCTTCTAGCTAAATTATTTGGGGAAATAAATTTTCCATCTCACTTTTAGAGGATTAATCACTCAATCCATTATATCAAAAGATGCATCTATTTATATCTAGAAACTTCTTCGAAAAAATCCATTCTCCAAAACCAATGGTTCAGGAGTTATTGGATTTTGATCGTGAAAATGTCGTTGTGCAACACTGTGCACCGCATGTGTTGCAATTGAAACTTTGTGTGTCCATTATATTAGTTGCTGCGCAACATCGACCCACCACAACTGTGCTTTGGTTGAAAAATTTCAATTAAGCTACCATTGTAACTAGAAAATATAAAGAAGCAGATGTACTGCTACCTCGATTTCGAATGATACCAAGGGATTTCAAACGATTGTGTGTTGGAAAACAGAGCAATTTATTTAATTGTGCCCCAGGTGGTCAAACTAAGAACATTGTCTATCCGCGAGAATTACAATAAGTTTTTTCTTTGTAACAAAAATATTTGTTATTTTTAGTACATTTAAAATATTTCGTTTAGTCCTGATGGATGGAGCGAAGCGCACCGGGTTACAACTAGTCTATTTATATTCTATAATTCTATATTATATTATATATAAACGTCAATGTTTGTACGATTTATTGACTCCCAAACGGCTTAGGCAATTAAAATTTGTATAGTATATGTTCTGGAGCGTGTTTGTGTGCTATTGGTTGGGGATTATCTGCCCGCCAGATGGCGCTTCGGCACAAATTGTGTTTTCGTCCTATTTCGTTAAAAGTCGCAGCAACGCGCGAGGTGTATTAGCTAGTAGGTTTATGAAAATGCTCACAAAATTGCCTGTAACTTTTCTTTTGATATCAATGCGGTATTGTAAACCATTTGAAAACTGCTCGAAAACAATAAAAATATGATTCAATTACATAGTTAGATCATCAGAACTGATAGTTGAATCATTTATTCAATGTTTTCTTATAGCTTTCATATAGTTCAGAATGTCGCTTTGATGTCAAAAGGAAAGTTATAGGAAATTTTACGAACATTTTGAAAAACCTATTGCTCTTGATGAAGAAAAACGAATAGCCTATGAAAAGGTCGCAATCAACCTAAACAATTGTATTTGTTGGAACAATATTTAAAACATTTCGAAAACTAATCCATTATGAATTGTTTTTGGTTATATGAGCATTTGGATTTGAAGAAAAAGATGTTAATAAAAGTTAATAAAGTTTTTTATTGACAGCTTCTCCATAATACAAATACACTGAAAAGATAAACATTAGATTGTTAATATTTCATGATGTAGAAACGCAAATAACTTACAATAAGGGCATAATTTCACGAATTAATTGTTTTTGTTGAAACAGAAATCCAAATATCTCGAAAACGCATTTTACGGAAATTTTCGTTGAATGAATTTTGAAAATTCGCTAAAAATCAGCAAACATGTTAATGTAATTTTGTGAAAACCTCCCGTAGCTACCTGGGTAATGATGTGAAGAAAACTGTGCAAAATTTCAAAATGATTCGTCCAGAAGACTTTGAGTTTTGGTGTAGGGGAGACCGGAGCTAGTTGACGATGTTTTCAGTTTTCATTTTGTACCGATTTGATTTAATAATAGTTTAATAATAGTTCTTGCAAAATAGAACACGTTTCATAATCGGGCAGACTGCTGTCAACATCTCTGAATTTTATCAAAGTGTTTGTTGCCTTGTTTTTGTTTTTATAGACAATAATATATGATGCGAAAAACCCACCAAATTTTCGAAATTCTTCAGGCGGATTCACTGCATTGATGAGATATACGAGAAAAAGATTCGCTTAATTTGGAGTGAAATCCAGAAAGTATTTGATAACTACTTTTGCACTGTAAAAGTATCGCCAACTTGCCCCGCGTGCGCCACTACCAACTTACCGAAACCACATGTTTTAGAAAAAAGTAAGTAAAACATCACGATACCGTTAATAGAAATTACGGAAAACGTCACTGAGATCCTGAAATCATGACCATAAGTAACGCTGTTCTCTAAGAAAAATTCAACACGAACTCGTGAATAAACATCGCAAAAACGTTAATATAAATTGCGAATATCGTGACAAACGCCCAGAAATTATGAGCATAAATCGTGCTAATCTGCCAGAAAAACTCGATAGTAAACTCATGATTAAAATGCCATGGTAACGTGAGGAGAAATTAAGAAAATCGCGAAAAAGCTCTCGAAATTATGAGCATCGTTCAAATGTCGGTTCTTTGAGTTGATATATTTAATACAAACCAATGTATCCTCAAAATATGAATAATAATGTTACGGCGTCGGCAGAAGGCAAAGGATTCTTCACATTTCCTTTCGATCATGTCCATATGAACCTGCTTAGTCCTAGTTTTCCGTTCTAAATTGATAACTGATTCTCTCTAGAATACCTATTCGTCTTTCAATTTCATTAGTTTCGTTTCTCTTAGTCTTAAATTTGCCGAAAATAGCCAACAAAATCGATACAGTAAAACTAAACATGGCCAGAGAACAACCACAATAACCTAACCAAACATTGCGATATAACGATATAACATTTTTGCATTTGTTCGAAAACACACGTATAGTTTTATGAATATAAGGTTTCATATTCATAATTTCAGGAACTTGGTCACGATTTTCTTAAATAGTTCAGTCCACGAAATCATGATTTCTGGTTCATGAATGTATAAACGGATTTTTTCCCGTGAGATTGCTGAAAGCTCTTTTCAAAAACATCATTGAATCTAATCATTCGCGGAATAGATTGGAAATCACTTTAAATAACACAATATGCCTATCTCCCCTTTTAAATACATTTTTAAAAAGAATTTTGTAGAAATAGTGTAATTTTACGAAAACTATTTTATTTCGTTGTTACAAGTATGTTGACACGTTAAAGTATTTAAAAAAATGTGCACTTTTAAAGCTTTACATAGGACTAGAAAATCAGGTGTCATACGTTAAGATCAACTTGAACTTTATGAGAAATAAATTTTTTTTTAGAAATATACAACTTCCCTGTAAAAATAAATGATTCCAAAAAAGGAAGCCGCGAAACATAAATAACTAACTGCTATAATAATCGAATCATAATAAACAACATAATTATTAAAATCAGCAGAATTTAAACCGCCCTACTCACCTGGTCCGCGATGATCCTTGATGACAGTTTTGGTCTGTCCAGGACCAGTCATCATTGGGTAGAAAACTTTTGGCCATAGAATCGCGATACACCCAACCACCGTCACCATGATGATCAGCGTTTTCCGCGTGCCTAAAGTGCCACCACTCGACTCGACCCGATTATTCACCGTGGTTGCCATTTTGGTGGCAGTTTGGGAATTGGATTTCACTTTTCCTTTCTTTTCTTTCCTTGTCACCCTCCGACAGCTAAGACAATCACTTCTCGCTGCTCTTGCCGGTTTTCTTCAGATTTTTTAAATTCACCTCTATTGCTTCTCGCTTTGCCGAGAAAAACAGCGGCCTTTAGGCGTTTCGACAATTTTTGCTTATTTTTCGTCGGTTTCGCGCACCACTGACCAAAATGAGCAGACTATCGCCGGCTGTTTCATGCGCATTCGGTAACCTTTCTTCTCGTTTCACTTTTTTTTCGTTACTGCCACGCTTTGCTCCGTTTTGGCAAAAAACTGTTACATAATCGAATTCTTCTTAAAAATGAGAAAATTTCATACATTTTCAATCACATTCCTTTGTTTCACTTCATTTCTCGTGGCTACTTTGCTGATTACAGGATAGGACCAGCCGGCGTCGTGAACGATTTTTTGCTATTTTCGTATCAACGTACACATTTTTGAGGGAGAAAAATATATTAAAATCTACACACTTGAGTAGGCATTATAAAAATAGAGAAAATGGTTGATTTCATCGCCAAATTAACGCGATTGTCATAAACGCTATTGGATTCTACGATCAAAAATTCGATTTTTAAGCGCGTCGGGCTATTGCGGATATCTAACCATAGCTTCTATTTTTAGTATGCCATTTCTGCTGCGAAAATGTGCAACCGACGTTTTCTCCAAAAAGCATCTTATTATATTACGCAAATTCTAAATTTAATTCCGATTTTCGAGAAATTCACCAACAAACGAAATTGAATATTATGTGTAAAACCGATAAGGATTTCCAATGCACTACAAATAATAACTGATTCCAGAACTGTTAGGTCACTTTTCACGTAGTACTAGTTATGGTTGGTTATGGATGGGAACTAGCGAACTTTCAAAAATAAACCTGTCCTCTGTGAAGGGGAGAGAATCGTGTGGGTCAAGCTGCAACGACAGACTAAAATTACTTTTCTGAGATTTTACTTTTAATAAACGGACTACGCGTCCTTCTGGTGACGTTGATGCTGACCGAGAGAGTTGAGTTTGCATCGTGCAGGAGAATAAGCCATGCTGATGATCACTATACTGAGATTTGCGAGATAAATTTTCGTAGACTTAGAACACCGACACATGCCACCATAAGATATGAGCAACTTAAAGGCTTACCTAGTATTGGCCAGGGATTATACAAATATGAACAAAGGTACAGTAAAAAAGCACGGTAAAATTTTTCCGGTATATTTACATCAAAGTTTATAAAGTTAATTTGAGGTTGATTTACTTTACATGACATTTCCAAATGCTCTGCGTTTTCATTTAGCTATTTTCCAATACACCGGACACGTACCGCCACCCCACAGTGGTCGGCAACGCCAAAAACGTGAACTTAATTCACTAGATGCCAAACCATCGAATATATTCACAGGATGTCTTTGGAGAAATTGTTCGTATGAATATTCCCCATCCTATTCAGCTGTTTGAATTTCTTTCCTGTTATGCTACAGGTATACCTCGATAGTACGTACTCTCGAAAGGTCATACCCTCCACAGTACGTACATTTCCCCTCGATAGCACGTGCGCTTAGCAGCAACTATTTTGTTTGGTTTTGCAAACTTCAATAAAATGAGACAATTGCTATGGGTTTTACTTTGCATACTTTTAAGACATTCATTGGAACACAGAGTGGTTGTACAAACTCCAGCAAAGTATTTCGGACTTTCAGTAGACGATAAAAATTTATCAAGTGTGACAAGAATCGTACAAGCGCTGCATGCGTTCTTCAAGTTTCTGGAATTTCTCAAACATTTCGGTAGATTGCTAACGTACAGAGCGATTTCAAACAATTTGTACGAAACTTAGGTCAGTCATCGTTTTTTGTCAAAGTCCAGAGTATTTCAATGAACCATAGGTCGTATTGAATTTAATATTTCAAACTTCTGAAAATTTCACGTATATTCTATAGTTCTGCGAGTTTCAAAAATGTTTTCTGAACTTCATATTTCATGAAACTCACTAATCATTTCAATGAAAAAATTTCAATTTCGAGAAAAACTTACAAAATTAGAAAAGTCTGACCATTATCAAAAAGAACGTGTGTAAAGTGTAAACTACGGTATGTCCCTCAAGCTACAAACAAGTCTTACTAACTTCTAGTGAATCTGCAAACTTTAGAGAAGTTTTCAAAAAAGTCCATAAAATTTACGTTCTGTGTTCCATTTATTCTATCAGATGCAATGTTTTGAATGGAATCCAACCTTGGTGCTCGATGGAGCCTCGTAGCAGGGTTCCCAAAAATACAGAATAATCTGTGTTTATGCAGATTTTTCAGCCATATTCAGACCAAGAATCTGTATGTACAGATATACAGATTTTTGGGTGTATGTGCAGATATACAGATTTTTGAGAAATGATGGTCGAAAAACTACTGTTAGAAATATATTTTTCAGTTTTGGTGATACTTCTCCTTGGTTTCTCTCAGCTTGGCCCTCTATATTAAAATTATCTTCACTTTTGAGAGTGGTCGCTCCTCTGAAATATAAAGGTTTGTAATACACTCAGATTAGCACCCACACACTAAATTCGGCTCGGTAATTTCCCAACAGCTGTGTAGTCAGCAAATTTAGAAACTGATATCCTAGTAAAGTGAGATTAGTGTGCTGCTTTCGGTGAAATATTTTCTGAGTCACAGCACTGAAACGTTACTTTAACTGAGGTCTCAGCAAAAAATAATGTTTGCTGAATTTCAGCTGTTGAGATTTCGGCAAAAGACGCAAAAAGCTGAGATTCCGCAGAAAAAATTAAGTGTGCAGCAAACGGGCGATGGCCAGCTATTTTCGTTCGCGTATCTTTAAAAATGAACCACCTTGGTTATGCGACTATTTTTCCGATCTTTTTAATGAACATAATAAGGCAGTCTTCATTTTGTTATATTCTGAATTGCACAAATTTTGTCGCATTTGTAATTTGTAAGGGAACACGTATCCGCCGTATGCCAATCGAGTTACATTTCTTAAGACTGACTTCAGACCAACTAGGAAACGAAATCACTGCGTCTTTCATGCGGGTGAAAAATACGCATGGTCTTGTCCGAGTTAATGATGCCTTTTGAATTATGAATGAGAGTTGAGAATTGACAATTCGCAAGAACAATTCAAAACCAATATACCAATTTGCGGCAATCATGTCAGCACGAGGAACAAATGTTTTATTACCATATTCAATGGTTTACTTTTGGTCCATTACGTCATCAGTCAAAAATGAGCTAAGAATAAGTACGTACTATTTGGAGACGGGGTGTGTTTGATATCGTTTAGGAACGAAGCATCGATATTTTTTCTATTTCGCGTCTTCATTGTAATATCGCGATGTTTACTCGAACAAGGGGGGAAATTTCAAATTACGGGATCTCAATATCCTTGTGATAATACCTATAATATAATATAATATAATATAATATAATATAATATAATATAATATAATATAATATAATATAATATAATATAATATAATATAATATAATATAATATAATATAATATAATATAATATAATATAATATAATACCATCTAAAAATTCTGCCACGCTATTAAGGGGAAGAGCTATGACAAATTGTGACATAAATGGGATGAGGAGCACGTCATGTGCTTTGGCGCAATCGGCCGTTTTAGATTGTGTCATGTAAGGGAACATGGGGAGACTTGACCAAGCGCAGAATTCTATTATTGGCTATGACGTGTTCTATAAGGCTCTTAAAAAATTTTCAAAAATATTTTTATGCTTGTTTCGATCCCTTAAGGTAATTTTAAAAGTTTGGAATGAAAAATCCTTTCATTATAGAATATATTCCGTAATTAATAATTTTGCATTAAATGATGCAATTTTTTATCAAACTTCATATGTACATATCTACTCGACTAATAATTATTTTTGAAGTACTCATATAACATCTTATTCCTTATGAAGTAGTTAATTGATTTTATATAAATCGGAACATTGAAATAGTTATTATTAAAATTTGCATGACATTAAACGCAATAACAAATGTTGGGGAAACTTGACCAAGTGGTAATAAGCTGAAGAAAGATACAAAATTTCTGATATTTACTACCTATTGTTAACGTTAATCACGTCACAAAAAATCCCAAATCCAATATCAGTCTATATATTTTAGTACGAAAAAAACAAAGTTGGCTTTAATATGACTGATTTCGTGACGTGTAAACAGGCAACAGTACAGTTAATCCTTAAAAGGAAATGCAATAAAAAATCGAAATTTATGAAATGCAACCCTTTTATATTTTTTAGTGCTACCTAAAGATGTTGACAATATGGAAAAAACGATTACAGTATATTTTGCGTCATTTTTTTTTTTCTGATTTTTCTCTCTTGGTCAAGACTCCCCAGGTCTTGGTCAAGTCTACCCGCAGTTGGGAGACTTGACCAAAAAACTGTTCACAGAAAAACTTTTATAACTTTTGAAAAAGTAAATAAAAAATTCTGAAAAAAATCATGAACACGCACAATACCTTTGCACATTAAATCTCAATGAGTTTTGAAGGATTGAAAACGTTTTTGGAGATTTATGTAGGTTTAGCTGAAAACCTGGTCAAGTCTCCCCATTCTCCCCTATATAGGAAATTCCATAGAACATGGAAGGCTTGTAGCGGCAGTACTGTGCTCCTACAAAAAAAGGAAAAACTGAAACCATTGGGCTCGTATTAGACCAAGGGGATAAATAACGTGGTAATATGAGAGAGGGTGAGTTAGTATTGGCCAATCTTCGCGTGACATAATTTATGAATGGTCCACAATGACACTTTTAAACTCAATGTTAATAGTCTATTTTATATTGTCGACAATATTCCCGACAGCCGGCTGTCCGGAGTTCAAGTTGTTTTCGAGGAAAAAAATCTAAAAACTTCAGTTTCCAAAATATATTCAGTCACATTCAGTGTGTCCAAAATATGCTTGGAACAATGTGCAAATTAGTGTGGAAGAGTCCGAAATGTGAAAAATTTATGCTGTGAAGACATGTCATTTTCGAGTTTATGTCAACGTATGAAACATCCATTGACAGTTTTCTTTCACTAACAGTAATTTTGGAGCAGACTCGTGCATGTATTGCATTAAAAAACATAGGCAAGTATTTTTTGACGTTCACGTAATTTCACTTCCTCTAGGGGTCCAAAATTGGTTACCCTAGTAGTTGTTCCATGCCTGTGTAGAACAGAGTTTAATTGCCAATAGAATCTTTGTACTATTATCTATTGTCCATCTGGAAATGGTACTATCCAAAACAAACAAGTTTTGTAGCGAAGTGTTGTACCAATCCTTTGTTTTAGCGATACTCACTATTATATATTATAGGAGCTATGCAGCCCCTATAATATGAAATGTTTATCAAGACGTCCACCTTGTGTAATGCCTTGGTTCGATTCTTACCATCGTCAACAGAATTAGAGGAGTTAACCCAAAAAAACGAAGCATTATTTTCGAAAAAAACACAGTTATGACGCGATTTTGTTAGCCACAAATTCCGAACAATTTTTTCTTTTTTTTAATCAAAACTGGTAAAATATACCAATAACCAACTTAAATTCTAATTACAAAGAAACGAGCTCAAAAAATTCACACGAACAACTGGTTTAAAAAATAGTGTTTTGTCAGCCAGAAACGTCCAAATACAAAGCATTTTGTTGTTCCAGTTCGATTTAGAGCACAAGCTTTGTCAGAAATCTTCAATAATTCTCTTTCTTTTAAATCTATCGTAAATTAGCTACGGCTATGATCGCATCAGTTTTAATAAATCGGGATCTTTCAATACTTTATTTTGATCGAGTTCAAAATCTGATCAAAAAGTAGATAGAATGAGGGGCAAACCAAATCAGGAGCTGACAAAATCAGGTCTTTGCTGTAAAACAAAGTTAACATAACGATATAAGATTATACAAGACATCTATATCGCAACAGCAATTGGTTTGGAAAACATGCCTTATAAGTAACGATTAACTTTCAGGATCGGCTTGCACTGGTATGTGTCGGGGTATAACTTTGGCGTCCGGAAAACCTTCAAACAGTGTGTTGAGTAGTAATATTTTGAGTAAAACCATTCATGAATGCAAAATCAACATACAGGATGTTGTGATGATACAGAGGTGATATACCGATTCAGTACTTCTGTCAACAAAGAATACGCAATAACCAACACAGTTAAGAGTTCAAAATACAATTTTTTGTTCAATTTTGGCTCCCAAATTAACACTGAAACAGATTCATAGGTTCCACCATTTCCATATTTTGATTATCAACAACATTTCATCTCGCTTTTGGCTCACAATATTTCACACGAAGCTACTGACCATAGGGTACGTCACCAAAAAAACACACCTTACGAACTAGAATGTATCATTAAACTAACGAAGCACATCTATTTTCCTTGCAGACAGTGTCGCACGCCGCAGAAATTTTCCCACATCCGGAGTCTGCGCATAGTACACGCACATACACTACAATACCACCCAAAAGGAAAACCAATCCACCCGTTTTGACAGTTACTGCGGCCTACAGCGGGGTCGATGTAAATCATATGGTGGTTGTGTACTTTCCGATCTGGTTGGAGAATAGCCGGTCAAATAAATTTACATTGAGGCATATTACTATAGGACATGCCATTCCATTGGGCGAGAAAAATAAAATAAAAATTGTTTTACGAATACTTCCAAACATGAAGACTAAAGCTCATACTATTTTAATTACCCATTACTGGAAAACCTAATTTATACAAAGTTCTGTTGTTTTCAGAAAAAAAACGTCCATAAATCATTGCCGTTGTGCTATCTTATGACAAACGCCATTTAGCACTTTTCGAGAAAAACAGTTTTTAAAGTTTGAGATTGGATAACTTTAAATTTATAAATGTTAGAAACTTTTTTTTTAGAACTTTGCGTGAAGCGAATTGATCAAAACTTTCGTACATTATAGTATATCATTTCAATAACATGCTGAAATTTTTCTATGCGAAAATATCGACAAACGACTGGGTGACGAAGCTTTTTGTAGAATGTCTCTGGAAAAACATTTGTAGAACGTCTCTGGAAAAACATTTGAATTGAATGGCAGCTACCACCGCAAATCATGTTTTTCCAGAAAAAAACAGCTTCGTCACCGAGTCGTTTGCCGATAACTTTGCATAGAAAAATTACAACATGTAGTTGAAACGATACACTATAATGTGCATAAGTTTTGATAAATTTGCTTCACGCAAGGTTCTAAAAAAATTCTCAAAAAAAGTGTTTTTTCTTCACGCTGAAACCTTTACCCCCCCCCCCTTTAAAATTTCAACCAACGTCGCTCGCATACGTGTCGTAAGTGTGTATTGATTATAAAATATGTATGACGTGTCACAAATGTGCACAGAAGATTTGATATAAAAATTATTCGTAAAATTTTATGTTATATATCACTATGCCCAATATTATACTTTTCTACACGGTAGCGGCAATATAAGTTACCAAATGATGGTATTGGAACACAAAGTTTTTACAGTTTTCCTCCTTTATTCGGGAAAACCAATAAATAAATGTTGGTTTCACTAACAATTTGGAGACAATATAATATCAATGTTATTATTGACAGGCGACTAGACGAAACAAATGTTCTTCTTGCATAAGGGTCAATTCATAAATTATGTATCGCTCTCAGGGAGAGGGTAATCAAATTGTGACATGTTGCGACAGATGGGAGAGGGGGAGTAACTAGAACTAGATCGTAATTCCGTAACGTAACGCGAAAGTAAAAGAACGTAAATAACGTAAAAGAGCTAGAACGCAACGTAACATATTTTTACTGAAGAAAATTTTGTTTTAAAGAATTTGTTACGTAATGGGGGAGAAGGGGATAGAGACATTTGTGACAATTTGTTACATGGGGGAGAGGAAGTCAGTTTTGGCCAGTTTTTGCGCTACGTAATTTATGAATGATCCCTAATTCATCATTACATTTCGTGCCCAGGGATGCGAGTAGTTTCGTGTCATGTGCTATTTCGCACCGAATTTCGTACGGAGTTTTGCACGGCATTTCCCATGAAATTTTCGGCGGAATCTCGCACGAAATTTCTGGTAAAATTTCACCCCTCAATACAATATTCACGGTAAAAAAAACATTACCCATTTTATGTATTCAAATTGCCCCTTTTTCGGAAGTTGTTCGAGCTGTCAAAAAAATGGGTATTTTTTTGTTTCTAACAATGAGTACTTTTTATCCATTTCACAACTACTCGATGTGGTAATGTCAATGGGTATATTGATCTTGATAATGGGTGAAAAATCCCTAAGCATTATTTCAAGCGAGTTAACCTGAAAACTAAGGATCGGAGTGGAACCTGCAAATTATCGCCCTGCATCGGAGTCCGTGGCGGAAACGGAACATTTCGGCAATGTTCCGAAAACAACGTCTGTTTAGACTACTGAGGATGTTGAAAATATGCGCCAGTTCGGCATTTTTAGAGCAGCCAAAAGTTCCAGCCATCATAAATATATCCAGTTGGCGGTTTTATTTTGTTAAGTAGTTTTAGAATAGGATTTCTATCTAGATTCCTATACTTTTATAAGGAAACAATAATGTGAAATGAATGTTATTTTATGTTTTTCTTTTAATTCAGAAATAATTCTATTGACAGTATTTTTCATTCTGGCGCGAATTTCATGAATGGGTATTTTTTACGCATTTTGTTGTAACAGTTCTGCGAAAAATAATGGGTTAAACATACCCAGGTTGACGTACAAGGTCTGTACTCATTTATGGGTACAAACGCTTTACCCATTTAGGGCTTGTTCAGGAGCGTTTTATTTTATATAGGAGTTTCAAAGTAGAACTGGAACTAAAACATTGACATCCCCAGCAGAGCGTTTTGTTTTATTATTTCGAACAGTTTTGTTTCAAAATTTAATTTAAAACTGTTATACGACGCCGTTCTATTTGTTGCTGATTTTAAAACACGTTTAGAACTGTGTTTTAAATACATGCAAAGTTTCCAGCACAGACACTTAGAACCGATAGACTGGGGAAAAATAAATTTGAATGCAGTAACGCTGAAGGCATGACGAGAAATGAATTTTAAACTGAATAGAACACTCGCTAAAACTGCTGCTGGGGATAGAAAGTTCCAGTTTTAAAATTTTCAGTTTTATATTATAGAACTGTCAAAATTATAAATCTAAAATTTAAACACTCCTGAACATGCTCTTAATGGGTTATTCCACTTTTATTGAAAATGAGTAGTTTTCTACGCATTAATGGGTACTTGATTTTATCAGTGTTGCCCAGGAGGCGATTAGTTTTAAGAATTTCACGTGGAATTTCGCGCAAATGTTCACGTGGAATTACGCGCAAAATTTAGCACGGAAATTCGCACGGAATTTCACGCGGAATTTCAGGTGAAATTTTACGCCTGAGTACAATAGATTCCAGGGAGACGAGTAGTTTTATGAATTTCACGTGAAATTTCGCACGGAATTTCGCATGGATTCTCGCAAGAAGTTCGCACGGAATTTCATACAGAATTTCGCACGGAATTTTACACGAAATTTCATGCAATATTTCAGCGGGATTTCGAACAAAGTTTCAGGTGACATTTAACCACCCAATACAATAGTACCCAGGAAGACGAGTAGTTTTTGTAAAATTTCGCACGGAATTTTCACGTGGAATTTCGCGCGGAATTTCTCACGGAATTTCGCACGGAATTTCAGGTGAAATTTCACCCCTCAGTACAATGGTTCCCAGGTGAGTAGTTTTAAGAAATTCACGTGGAATTTTGCGCAAATTTTTATGTGGAATTACGCACAAAATTTAGCACGGAATTTGGCACGGAATTTCAGGTGAAATTTTACGCCTTAGTACAATAGAGTCCAGGGAGGCGAGTAGTTTAATGTATTTCTCGTAAAATTTCGCATGCAATCTCGCAGGAAGTTCGCACGGAATTTCGTACAGAATTTTGCACGGAATTTTACACAAAATTTCACGCGGAATTCCGGCTAAATTTCGAACGAAGTTTCAGGTGATATTTAACCCCTTAATACAACAGTGCCCTCCACACCACCACCAATAAGGAATCAAATACCGATGAAGAAGGATTTGCAATAGCAACCCGTAAGCACAAACCATTAATAGGAACATCCGACCGTGAGCAACACGAATGCAGTACCGATGACGACATGGACATAAACGAAAACAAGAAATAAGACGGACCGAATGACCCCGAAGGTGCGGCAGACAACGCACCTAATATTTCACCACAAAGGAAGAGGATCTCAACACGCAGCAGTAAGATGCGTCAACAAGACCCGACGAACAGACTGTAGCGATACTTTTTCTGAAATTTCACCCCTCAGTACAATGGTGCCCAGGGATGCGAGTAGTTTTAATAATTTCACGTGGAATTCCGCGCGGAGTTGGAAACGAAATTTTGCGAAGAATTTCGCACGCAATTTTACGCAGAATTTCAAACGGAATTTCGAAGAAAATTTCACAAGGAATTTCGCGCGGAATTTTACCCGGAATTTCTGGCCACCAAGATTACACGATTTAGATTTGTTCCATTAGGTCTATATCTACGTCTACGTTACCTCAGAATCTGTATTTTAAATAAAATTCAAATAATACCTACTTACAGAAATAATGCGAAACATAAAATTAAACTTTATGTGAAATACTAAATAATTTCTCTGGTACTTCAAATAGAATTCAACGCAAAAATTTCCCATAACACTAACGTTGAATTCAATGAAGTGTGTCGACGATGACTATGACATTAATGTTTCAAAGATTTTCTTCCATTTAATTCCACTATGTTTTTATAGTTAGATGTCTAGACTGATACAAACATTGAAGAAGATTACAAGTAGTAATCGAAATACCGGTATCTGTTAAATAGTGAAGTGCAAGTGCATCTAACTATAAAAACATAGTGGAATTTAATGGAAGAAAATCTTTGAAACATTACGTACATTCCACTAAGACCTCCGTTCGCGTATATATTGTATGAAATTAACTTAAAGTTCAACGCCGGCAATGGCGCTGAATTCATCGTTATTGGCGGTAAAGTTGAATTCAACGTTAAAACCCTGTTCTGTACGCAAAATTATCCAGGTTGATGTCCGGCTCTCCCGTTTCAAGCCTCTCCCTGCGTGTCGTTTCGAACCTCAAAGACCACATGCTCCGGTGTCTCCTCGACATTCTCGCACTCCAGGCACAAAAGTGAGCGAACCGATGAAGATACCTCTCCGTGCTTTAAATTTACCCGCGTCGACAGGTTTGGGATGAGCCGGTAGGTCCACCTTCCTTTCTCCGTATTGTACCACTCCAGCTGCCACGTCGCCATCGAATCGATCTGCATTATTACAGCGATAACCCATACTACCTCCGATGATAGTCTTTTTTACGCACTCGCGACTCGTATGGCCATCAGCCGGAAGGTCCAGTTCAGTTTTTCCCTTAGTATTCTGCGCTGCACCCCAGGCAGGAATCCACATCGCAGTATCGAAGACGAAACACTACATAGCAAACATCTCTTGCTGCTTCTCGGACTGCCGACGTTTGGAAGCGCTGCGGCGATCTC
The DNA here is from genome assembly GCF_030247195.1 of Topomyia yanbarensis. Lineage (NCBI taxonomy): Eukaryota > Metazoa > Arthropoda > Insecta > Diptera > Culicidae > Topomyia > Topomyia yanbarensis. The sequence goes on from NC_080672.1 coordinate 285,319,300, forward strand.
CTCTTCGCTTCTGTTTAGATGCCGTCTCGTCACTCTTAAGCCCTATCCGAACTGCATACACTGTCGATACTCCTTTGCGGAAATCGAACTGCATCTTGGAAAGTCCGCGCTCACCCACCGTGCATTTCGTCAGCCTGCTATGGTGAATCTAGCTTACGTCGACAGAGAGCTCCCCGGCGAAGAAAACTCTCCCGATACCGTTTCTTCTTTCGTTTTTGCACCGCAACTTTTTGAGCCCTTTCGCTGAAATTACAGCAATTCAAAACTGTCAAAGTTTGCTGAACTATCAGTATGATTTGCTGGAACTCAGCAAAATTGCCATTCTTTCACTGATTGTTACAGCAATCAAATTCTATAGATTTGCTGATTTTCGTCAAAATAATGGGCTTTACTAAAAATTAGCGAAACAAAAATTGCAAAGCTGAACTCTTACCAAATCCAAAAATACAATGTCTACTCAACGGATCAGCCAGTAGGTGCTGAGGTCCATCCAGTGTTTCCGTGTGTTCCTACTCGTTCCAATCCCCGGCGGTGGATCTAGCCTACTCACGAGCTACCCGGTAGTGTGTCGAGGTCGAATGTCTTGTTCACTGGGGCCCCGACGACCCAAACCCAGTCCTACGTCGCGTACTACTCGACTGGTCCCCGGCGGTGAACCTAGTCTACACCGACGGATAGCTCCACGGCGGCGGACTTTCTCTCGAAATCCGATTTGTGGCTTCACAGCGACTTTCAAGATAATGGCGTGGTGGCTTTCCTGTGTATGTGAGCATGTGTGTGTCATTTAAACTCACACAAGTTTCTCAGAGATAAGTGAACTGTTTCACTTGAATTTTAGGTTGATTGGACCTTTGGTTCCGGAGTAACAGTTGAAGACTTCGGTCACATAGCAAATTCCAAAAAAAACTGGCACCACCATGATGTCCAAACGATGCAATATTTATTAGATTGCTTTTTTACTTTTCAACGACATTCAATTTGCTAGAGATTACTGGGTAAGGAAAGTTAAAAAAATTTAGAGCCATAGTACTCAAGTGAGAGCAAGGATGTGAAATATACGGATCGGAAACCTAGAAGTGGCAGGGTCATTAGAAACAGGATTAAAATCTTACGGGCTAATCTTTTGTCTTCTGTTGGCAGAAGTCGAGCTTATGCAGCATAACTACGAACAACTTAAGTCTACCAACATGTCTCCTGGTAAAGACAGACTAGTCTCCCTTTACCGTGAGAACCAACAAAAGAGAAGCCACGTAAGATCACCACTGAAAACCAATGCGTTAATGTCTTCTTGAAGAATATAACAGTCAGCTGCAGACGAGATAATTTTGTAGATTTTCAAATCCTCAGCGTACATCAGTGCCAAGCAGATGTCGTTGATGAAAAGCATAAAGATGAGTGGTCCTAAAATACTACCTTGCGGTACTCCAGAACAAATAACAAAAGCTCTTCAGTGTGAATCATTTAACTTGACAGGCTGTTCGATTTGAGAGTTACGAATGAAACCATTTCGTCAATCGTGCTGGGAAACCGAGCCTTTTATACTTTTCGATTGTAAGTGCGTGAGGCACATTGCCGAATACCTTCAAAAATTAAATAGATTGGGTTCATTTTTTTGCTTTTCCACATCCTGAAGTTGTCTGTTTACACAGCGCTGTTGAGACTTAGAAATGATCGATTGTAAAGCGTTATAAAGGGCGTTGTGCATAATCTTCCCAAAAACCTTTCCGAGGCAGATATACCACTATAGTTTTCCACTTTGTGTGTATTGCTAATTTAGTGAATCGATAGATTGAAACCTGTCGATCGATTGAAGATTAATACGAGGCGGAGGGTCAATGAACGAACACAGTCAGGCCCTACTCCATTTAAGGCGTCTACATTTTTTAAGATATCCAGAACTTCATTATTTTTAACGATAAGCGATGGCAGCCATATTTTATGAAATGGTATCTGATACAGAGTAACTGAGTGATTTACTGGAGTAGCCGTGCTGAATGCGCTTTGGAAAGTCTGCGAGAAGCTTTGCTGATTCATCCAGTGAATTGGCAGAAACATCGACAAACTGGACATCATTTGGTACTTGAGCATCTCTTCTAGTACCTAGTACGAAGGCTCAGAAGCAAAATGGATTCTGCTTAAGACTCGATTGCAATCGATTAACATATGCTCGATGGATGGTTACAAGGCACTCATTGTAGCGCATTTCAACCGAGCACAGACTTTTTCTGTTCTCCAAAGATCTGCGTCGAAAAAAATGTTTACGAGCTTTACGAGCGCGATTTCCGCGAGTTCACTAGAGCTGATTTCGGTTTGGAATTGCCCGGCAACGTTTACGGGTTACATCATCTGCTACGATGTCGTGGAACAGATTATCTAGCGATCAAAGTCGAATTCCGATCATTGTTCGTCAACAGGACTAATTTATTCGCCAATTTTTTAAACTGATGGTTTATTATGTTGTTCACTTTGTAAAACAATCACCGGAAGCATTCTATTCACATCTTCACCAAACGTCCAAATAAGGTTTGGTAGATTATAATCGCGAACAACAATAATCGAATTCTCAATATTCGCAGAATCGACAAGATGCTGCACGGCGTGGGAATGTGCAGTGTATAAATCAAATATTCAAAAAATTAAAAACCGATGAGCCGAGAAATGTACAGATTACTCTAAATTGCTCATTTCAAAATCTAATTAATGACTTTAGAGAAGACATTGAATACAGACAAATACAAATGAGTCAAACCACGTCAAGTGGGCCCCAAAATTTCCACAAAATCACAGATTTTCATGATTTTTTTTTTGTGTAGGGGTCATTGAGTGTAACTTTATGTATACATGTTTTGTTAAAATTGCTATTTTTGTTTAAACTTTTAAAAACAATAAAATTATAATTTTTTCAATTTCTTATATCTCAAAAACTACTCCATATAATTCAATGAAATTTTGCACACTTATTGAATGATGCTTCCACTTTCATATAAAAGTATATTTATGGAATGCTAGCTAATACCCATCGCGCGTTGCTGCGACTTTTAACAAAATATGAGAAAAACACAATTTGTTCCGAAGCGTCATCTCGCGGGCAGACAATCTCCAACCAATAGCACACAAACACGCTCCATAACATATACCTACTATGTACAAATTATTACGGCAAACGGATAAGCCGTTTGGGAGTCTATAAATCATATACATACGAACATTGACTTTTATATATATTGCTTTGTTTTAATAGCAATATTTTACATACATTTTTAATAAACAATTTAAAATATTTTCTTGTTCTCGGCGATAAAAAAAAATTAAAAATATGTCAAACGACGCGGAAAACGTTCACCTTCAATAATCTGGAAAGATATTTTTGTCTTTTTGTGTCTTTTTTATGAAGTGTTTTGTCACACGCCGCGCTCTTTCAACATTTCGATGATGCCCACGATAACGCACTAGCCACAGTCCATGCGAACTCGACCAACGGGCATGTTCAAACTTGCGTTCAGCATATTGCGGAATCTATCATTTAGCACACGGCAACTTCTGTTGTATAGCAAATGGTAACTTCTATTGTTTAGAACGCCATCAGTTCTATTGTTAGCATTTAGTTTAACATGTGTTAAATAAAATTATTATCATAAATGAGGTTTTCTAGTTGCAACGAGTGCGATATATATATATATATATATATATATATATATATATATATATATATATATATATATATATATATATATATATATATATATATATATATATATATATATATATATATATATATATATATATATATATATATATATATATATATATATATATATATATATATATATATATATATATATATATATATATATATATATATATATATATATATATATATATATATATATATATGTTGTGACCAAATCCTTAATAGCAATCTTGCAGAAAATGAAAAACCGTTTCTGCACTTCTATTATTTATTGTCACTAAAATACACGAACTGCCGAGCTATGGCTTCTACCTCAACTGGTGACTTTATTCGAACAGACTACTCATTCCTTCAGACAGATGACAATCAGCTAATATATGTGTATACGTTCATTCGAGAGTGAAAGAGCCGAACGGCTTACCAAGAAATGGTGCGATGAGCGGAACACTGGAAACGAAACTTCACAGGGTGGTACATTTTACCGTATGCATGACAGTGCCGACCAATAACTTCATCTGACCTACAACATCGCCACCACCTTGAAATGTCAGTTTCAATTATTTTTCGATGCGGCCTCGTTTGCACTTATTTGCGTACAACCGGGCGGACCTATCAGCTTCTAGCAGCATATTTCTTAAGATAATTTTAAACAACTAAGCGAATTAAGAAAAACTTAATGACTATATAAATTTTCTTCCGCAGTGCTGTGATCCGGATCATCATCTGTTGGGACTGGTTGTGGGATGTTTTCCTTTGTTGTGGATGTGTCTGCAGACGCTGTTTCATCACGCTGTGTTGGTAGCAAGCAGATTTTTACTACCGGTCGTTGAATGACGCCTTTAGCAGTTCGCAAAGTAACTACACGAGCGAGATCGTCGGGGCCAGGATGTATACTGATGATGCGCGCCAGCGGCCATTTTAGCGGCGCGAGGAATTCGTCGAGGATGACTACCAGCTGTCCGGGTTTAATGTTCGTGTTTGCTGAATGAACGCTCGTCTCGCGTTGCAGTTCCTGCAGATATTCCGTTCGCCACCTATGCCAAAATTGTTGATGCAGCAATTGCATTCGCTGATAATGGTCGAGGCGATTAGTTGGGATGCATCGGACATCCGGATTTGGCATTGAGTGTATCGCGTTTCCGATGAGAAAGTGCCCCGGAGTGAGCGAGTTAAGATCGTTTGGATCCTCTGTTAATGGTGTCAACGGACGGGAGTTCATGCTGGCCTCGATTTGCGCCAGCACCGTGCACATATCCTCGAATGAAAGTCTCGCGTTGCCCAATTGGCGGTGAAGGTGTTTCTTGGCTACCTTTACTGCTGCTTCCCAAAGACCCCCGAAGTGTGGAGCCTTTGGTGGGTTCATGTGCCAAGTAATTCCATCACTGGCAAGCTTGGATTGGATTTTGCAAATTTCGTTCTCATTTGATAGCAGTTGATATAACTCCTGTAGTTCGTTTTTTGCTCCTTGAAAATTCTTTCCATTATCGGAGTGAACGTGGGTGGGTAAACCGCGACGAGAAGTGAATCTCCGAAAAGCGGCTAGAAAGGCGGCGGTTGTTAGATCGGAGACGAGTTCTAGGTGCACCGCCTTCGTTGAAAAACATACAAAAACGCTAATATATGCTTTTGGTGGCGCGGCTCGTTTATGCGGTGCTCGTAGGTAAACTGGTCCAGCGTAGTCAACGCCAGTAACGGTGAAAGGTCTGCTTGCAGTGATTCGGGGTACGGGCAATTGACCCATACGCTGTTGGATTGGAACTGGATCTGCTCTGACACATTTAACACATGATCGTATAATGCTTCGCATCATCCGCCTTCCATTTAGGGGCCAGTATTCTTCACGCACAGTGGCTAGAGTGAGTTGGCCACCACCATGAAGTAACTTGAGATGGTAGGATGTGAGAAGTAATCGGGTAAATGGATGATAGCTTGGCAATAGAGCAGGATGTTTTGCGTGAAAGGATTCGTCAGATAATCTCAACCTACCCCCCACTCTGAGTGTTCCCCTCTGGTCTATGAAAGGGCTAAGTAATCGAACCGATGAATGTTTTGACACAGTATTTCCTCTTTTTAGGTCTTTCAGCTCATCATGGAATGCATCCGCTTGAGCAAGTTGTACCAAGTGTGATTGGGCATCCGATATTTGTTTTGCCGATAAACACTTGCCAGGGAGCAAATCAGTCGTAACGCTAGGATGCGTGCGAGTTTTAGAGCGCATGTTACCGACAAATCGAAGACAGTGCGCAGTTACGCGAATCAATTTATCAAGCGACGAATAGCGGGTAAACATTGGATTAACCCCCGGTTTGTTATGAATCACGGCGACGAAAACTTTTTTAACCTCTACGTTGTCGGTTAACGCCGGGAGCATTGTCGGAGCAGGCCATTCATTCTCTGCTTGACGAAGCCAGTGTGGGCCATGTTTCCATAAATCGCTTGAAAGGAAATCGTCCATTCTCATTCCTCGGGATATCAAATCTGCCGGATTTTCCTTACCGGAAATGTGACTCCATCGTGCGCCGTGAGTGCTGGATTGTATTTCAGAAACCCTATTGGCAACGAACATCTTCCATGTGTTTGGTGGAGACTGTAACCACTGGAGTACCACCGTCGAATCTGACCAAAATCGAGATTCGCTAATTTCGATTTGAAGAGCATTCACCACATGCGCATGTAGCTGGGCGCCAATGACAGCAGCGCAAAGTTCAAGTCTAGGCAGAGTAATTCTTTTCAAGGGGGCGACCCGAGACTTAGATGCAAGTAGCTGTACTCTTATGTTTCCTTTGGTATCGGCTGACCGTGCGTAGACACATGCTCCAAAGGCTGCTTCTGAAGCATCACAAAACACGTGCAGTTTAACTGAAGCATTCGGCAAGAAAGCATAGCGTTCGGTGCGAAATTCGGCAATTTTAGGAAGATCCTTATAGTACGCGTACCATTTCTCTTTGATAATCGTTGGAACTGGTTGATCCCATTCACTTTGCATCAACCACAACTCTTGCATAAGCAGCTTCCCACGTATCACAACTGGTGCTATTAGTCCAAGCGGATCGAAGAGCTGCGAAATGGACGATAAAATCGACCTTTTGGTTGCAACATCCTCGGGGTGCTTTACGTTGGAATCGAAACGAAGCATGTCGTGTTCAGGTTCCCAGCCTACTCCTAATGTTTTGACCGTTTCTTGGGAGGTGAAAGTAAGAGATGATTGTGTGCCTACTTGCTCTGGGGACAGGCCATGTAGAACTTCTAATTTGTTGGACGTGAATTTTCGCAGACTGAATCCACCTTTCTGAAGTAGCTCGATTAATTCGTCACGCAGCTGAATTGCCTTTTCAACCGATTGTTCACCGCCTAAACAGTCGTCTACGTAGAATCCTTTGCGTAGAATTGGCTCTGCGATGGGATAAGCCACACCTTCGTCGTCGGCTAACTGCTGCAAGGTGCGTGTGGCTAGAAAGGACGATGGTGCAAGTCCATATGTAACGGTCAACAAATCATAAGTTTGAATTGGGTCTGCTTCATTGAATCGCCACAATATTCGTTGGTATGGGGCATCAGAAGGATGCACTGAGACCTGGCGATACATTTTTTCAATGTCCGCAACCACAGCTACCAGGTACGTGCGGAATCGCAAAATTATCGACAGGAGGTCGTCCTGGACAACTGGTCCAACATAAAGTGAGTCATTCAAGGAAAAACCGGTCGAAGTTTTAGCGGATGCGTCGAATACTACGCGGACTTTCGTTGTAGTACTGGACTCTTTCAGCACGGGATGATGAGGAAGGTAGTAACCTTTGAAATTTTGCTCATCGTCCTTGGGGGTTTGGCACATATGGCCGAGAGTGAGGTATTCTTTCATGAAGTCGTGATACTCTTTCTTCAGTGTGGGATTTCGATCGAGCCTTTGCTCTAGAAGTTTGAATCTTCGAAGCGCCGCCAGTTTGGAGTTCCCTACCCTGGCATCAAAGTCCGGATGGCGTGGTAGGCGCACAGTATATCGGCCAGTACTGTCCCTTGTGACGGTTGATGCGTAGATAGTCTCACATTGGCGTTCTTCGACAGAATAATCCGAGTGCGGGGGAAGTTCCTCTATTTTCCAGAAGCGCTCTAAGTTTTCTTCGAGAGAAACGAGACAAGTTGTTGAAACATTGCACTGCACTTGATCAGCAGAGTTGGGAATATGATCACCTGAGCCTGCGACAATCCAACCGAAGACACTGTCAACTAACTCGGGTAAATCTTGTGCCAAATGCACGCGTGCAGCAGTTTTAAAGCAAGCAAAGAAATGTGGAAGGCCGATTATCATATCAACTTCTGCTCGCTTGTTAAAGTTTGGATCTGCCAGGAAAAGGTCCTTGGGGATGCTCCAGTTATCAATCGAAATATCGCTCGCAGGCATATCAGCTGTTACTCGCGGTAGGATCAAGAACTCTACGTCACGCGAAAAGTTTTCTTTCCTAGAGTGAATTTGGGTGAACACTGAGTCGGTGGAACGAACTGCGATACCACCTGGACCATGAAGCTGAACGTTCACCTTATTTCGCTTGAGCCGGAGAATTTGAGCCATTCGTTCGCTGATTATGTTGGGCTGTGATGCGCAGTCTAACAAGGCTCTAGCAAAATGATTTTGACCGTAGGCATCAACGATGATTAGAACTACAGTGAGCATAAACACATTCTCATTTCGTGCTGCGTGCGCGAGAATTTTCGACCCTTGAATTTCGTTGATAGCCGCGATTGATTGCGGTGTGAAATGCTCGATAGTTGACGTTGCCACGTTTATTTGTGCTGAATGCTGTGAATTTCCACCCGTGTTGCTATAGCCTCGATTCTGGGGAACATAAGAGTTATCAACGTAACCTGGGTGTAAAAGTGTATGGTGACGTTTTCGACAAATGTGACAACTAGTCTGGCAGGGACAGTTGTTGACGAAGTGGTCATTATAAAGACAATTGAAGCACAGCCTCTTTGTGCTCACCATATTCATTCTTTCGTGTAAAGAGAGCCTTTTCAATTGCCCCATGATGGCTGTCGGACGGATTGGGGAGTTGACATTCGTAGCTTCTGTTACCGCATGTGTAGACAGCAGTAACTCAGTTGGACGCTTGTATCGTTGACTGACTCCTGAAGATCCAGAAATGGATGGTGTTAAAACGGATTGCGCAGAATCGTGATTTACCGAAATCGATTCTAACACCCGCATGCGACGCTGAAGGAATTCGACCAGTTTTGGGTAAGAGGGCTCTTCCAGAGTAGAAGCGTGATCTTCCCACATATTGAGAGTCTCATGATGTAGTCTTGTGCAGAGCAAGTGTTCCAAAATTGTACTCCAGGCATCCGTAGGCTCTCCCAATTGCTTTAGCACCTTTATATGCCTTTCAAAGTCGTCCACGAGGCCGTGCAAAGCGACAGCAGATTCTTCCCTCATCCGTGGTATTTCTAGTAGCGCTTGCATGTGTCGTTTTTTTAACAAGTACTCGTTGGAATATCGAGCTACCAAGGCGATCCAGGCAAGAGGATAGTTGGCTGCGCTGATGGGTATCGACTCGATTACCTGAGATGCCTCCCCTTTGACAGCTGCCTTTAAATAGTGGAATTTTTGTATGGCAGCTACGTCGGGATTTGCGTGAATTAGCGCAAGAAACGTGTCATGAAAGCCAAGCCACTCCTGGTAGTCACCAGTAAATTCAGGAAGAGATATTGTCGGCAACTTTAGACCAGAGAGACCAGAGTGAATTTGCGGTGGGGGGTTTAGAGGGAGCTCATTTATAGAATTAATTGCTGGAGGCAATTTACCAAGCAGACCAGCTTTTATTTCGAAAAGTTTGGGTTCGAAATCAGACCTGAACTGCAAGTTTCTCACCATCGCTTCGTTATCTGTTTCCATCTCCTCCAGAGCCGTTTGAGTATCCTCCAGACCTTGCCATAAAACTTCTAAATTCTCCAACCGAATGGCCACTTGCAGAGCATCGCGGTCGGCCACGTACCCCTGTAGAAACTGCTGGGCTCGGCTCAGTGACGCAAGCAATGTCGTTCGCCGAATGCTGAGCTGTTGCTTACTCTTAGCTCCATCCATCATGAAAAGCCGAAACAGGTGCCGCAGCGCCCGCACCACTCGAGAATACTCGGCCTGTGAATATAAGACCCGATAGCACTGGCGGTGGAAACTAGTGAGCTTGGAAAGGTACTAACCTGACCAAGGCAACAATATGCCTTGAAATTTTCAAGAAGTTGCTCCGAACCGACTCGAAAGTAGATAGATTTCTACACGTATCGAAATTGCCAGCGACCGAGGACACTCAACAGTGTTGGGTTGGCAGCGATTTACACACTACGAGACCAGTAGTGTCCTTCAGTGAACGGTAACGCCTGTAGCTTCCAACCGTCAGCGACGTTGAAGGGAATCCGACAGAAAGTAGAAAAAGATCTAAACGTACCAGCATAGATTGTACAATATGTTGGACAGCTAATTACCTGCTGCCTAAATCAATTAGGCCTTGTAATATTTATGATCGACAGCAGTAAAAAACGGTTGGCTTCCACGAAGTAGTGTGATGGCGGCCCCTTTCTTCCCATGAACAATTGGTTGCTTTGTCCCAATAACGGCGTCTCGTGATGGCGGATACGGTATGGCTCGGTACAATGTCGGGCGATGTTGTAATGACGGTAAATTGCCACGTACAGGCCGTAGAATCCTGGTCACGGCACCAAATTATGTTGTGACCAAATCCTTAATAGCAATCTTGCAGAAAATGAAAAACCGTTTCTGCACTTCTATTATTTATTGTCACTAAAAGACACGAACTGCCGAGCTATGGCTTCTACCTCAACTGGTGACTTTATTCGAACAGACTACTCATTCCTTCAGACAGATGACAATCAGCTAATATATGTGTATACGTTCATTCGAGAGTGAAAGAGCCGAACGGCTTACCAAGAAATGGTGCGATGAGCGGAACACTGGAAACGAAACTTCACAGGGTGGTACATTTTACCGTATGCATGACAGTGCCGACCAATAACTTCATCTGACCTACAACAATATATATATATATATATATATATATATATATATATATATATATATATATATATATATATATATATATATATATATATATATATATATATATATATATATATATATATATATATATATATATATATATATATATATATATATATATATATATATATATATATATATATATATATATATATATATATATATATATATATATATATATATATATATACAGGGTGTTTGGTTCATGGTTAAGAATCTCTCGGGAGGTGATAGACTGCCATATTTGGAGAAAAAAATTGTTCTACACATACCATCAAATCTCAACCGTTACAGAGTTATTGAACTTTTTGTGTAAAAAACTTATTTGTCTTAAAATACCTCTAGCTTAAAAAGTATACTTTGTATTTTAAATTTTTCAGTTCCATTCGAAAGGTGAGAAAATTTCCTATTGAATGGTGTTTTCATATTTTTAACTAATTAGTTCTAATTACTTTTTAACTGTAAAGTAGTTTAAAGTTAGTGTTTTTGAGGAGGATTTTCCTAATTTTCTCGAAATAATGAAGTATGATTATAGCAATATCCATTATTCAAAAGTTGGGTTTTAGGACGATGCATGATTTGTTCTTGGACGTCATATTTCTATCTCTTCTCATTTCTTTGTAATTTCATTACTATACTTTTCCTGTAACCGACTTGCAAGTGCTTAAAAGACTCTAATCTAAAAAATATGCTTTATATCGTTATTAACAAGATTTCATTGGAAAGCTGAGAAAATGTCCTATCAGTGTATGTACAAATATCTTTTAGTTAATTGTGATAAATGATTTTTTACTAACGAAATAACTCAAAATTTGTGTTTTTTGGAGAGATTTTTAATTATTCTAATTATTAATCAGCAAAATCTATCGTAACTATTGTTCATTTGATGCCCCTTAATGTTCTCTATAACTTTTATTAGACACTTTGTCTATATCTCTTTTCATTTTGCTGCTATTCAATAGTTAACACAGCATGAGCTCCCTACAAATGTAGTGGGTTCGAAATCATTATTTTTGCATATGAAACGATGTGATAAAAACGATTTTGCGTCGAAACCAAAAGAGATAATTGAATGGAGTCAAAGAAAGAACTGTAGAACTTGCTGAGATGCATTATTTCCATGATAATAATGGTGATGTTTATTATTTACTATTTTAAGAAAATTAAAGAAAATGCCAATAATAGCACTAACTTTAAACTAATTTACTTTTAAAAGAATACTAAATTCACTTAACTGAAAGGTATTAATACATTTTGCACACAGCGCCGAAAACACAAAAATATTTTAAATTGTTTATTATAAATGTGTGTAAAATACTGCTATTAAAAAAATATTCTGCGACTTTGTGGAAATTTCGAGGCCCACTTGATGTGGTTTGACTCAGATTTTTTATAACGAGGATACAGATTTTCAACAAAATCATCTGGCAGCTCTGATGAACGGCAGCTCTGGTCGAATCTGAAATATTGAGTTATTTTGAATAAGCGTGTAAAATTGCTATCCGTCAAATGACAGCTGTATTCATAAAGTACGATTTACACGGCACGTTGGACTTCCGTCACCAGTACAGTTCGTCAACTGAACATTAAAATTAGTTACATGTCAAGTACATGTAGTTAAAATAAGGTTTTTAAACATATCAATGGCAGAGCATGTTTTGAAGTACACAACGTGTGAATGGGCACAGGATAAGCGCATTTTACTCATGCTGACGGAACGGTGACATGTCGTTGACATCGTTGACATACCCTTCCGTTACCGTTCTCTCCCATTGACGGTATCGTATCGTCTGAATGGGGCTGAAAACAGAGCAAACAAAACATTGCTTACTCCCGGTAAAAAAGAAACAGTGCCGAATTATTTCGTGAGGAAAACAAAAAAAATGCACTGTAAAACCGGTTGAGGTTAGATATTTCGTGAGGCAAACAAACCAAACTCCTTTGGTTGGAGTTTGCATCTGTGGTTGTAAATGAGCTGTCAGAAATCTTAATTCGAAGTCGCTTCCTTCAATAAATTGTTGATTGTGCTGGGGCAAGTAAATTTTTTGACCGGTTTCATAAAAAAGTATATCTTCAAAAAATCAATTAATTTGAATTAACAACTGCAACTAATTAGTAAACAAGCTGTAGACCGTGATAGTATATTTTTGTTCGGTTTTCTACATTCGGTACGAGGTGAGTTCATAGACAAATAATATAAATTTAATGTCAGCTAACACATCGCCAATATTGCAAAATTTAGCTTCAGCATACAAAAATTGAATGATTGTTACCTAGATTACCATAGGTTTTGCCAACTGGGTGTACACGACGACTTAAAACCACTTTCCAATTTGTCTACAGTTTCGGCTGTTTTTTCTTTATACTCTTCATATGTAGCGTCTTTTTGAGGTTCATGATTGACATCTTATGGTCGACCATAAGATTTTGTTTGGTCTAAATGTAAATCCGGTAAATCCATTTTGCCTTGATCTGGCCTATGGTGTACTAACGAAACCAACAGGTTATCTTAAGCTAAAAAATTACCATGTAAACATTTAAAGTGCCTATTCCTAGACAATTGGCAAACGCATATCATAATGATTCAATTATAAGCTTGAACTTTAACAAATTGATCCCAATTTTTGATAAATAATAAACGTTTGTTTCGTCAGCACAGGTTCGGCTAACTATGATACGAGATATCCCAGTTGTAATGTCATCATTGAATAAAAACTCTCCCTTACCTACAATGAATACAAAGCAAGTAGACTACAAGTAAGTGTTTTGATTAATTTAGGTTTTTGAGAACTAGTAAACATCTTTTTTCCTCATTTTCAGAGCAAAGAATGTAAAGGGAATGCCAGAACGTTTTTTATTTGAATGTTCGATTAAACTAGGTATGAAACCACTTTCCTCAGCAATGGCGGCAATACTATTCCATCGTTTTTTCCGAGAAGTAGACGAATCGGAATACGATCCTTATGTAAGTACAACCATTCATAACAATAGGAATGAGCACCACCTTAATACTCAGTATATCATTTTGAATTACATTTTCTACCACGAGGCTGCTGCATCCCACAGTAGCTTTTTAGCAATAATACACAGAAATCTATTACGTGGTCTACTCTCAAAATGTTCTATTTGATTAACAAATTACATGCACAGCGTTTTATTTTTACATTGACGCCACTACACAGGTGTAGTGTAAAAAGTGGTACACTTAGTACCACTAATATTGTAAAAGGTACAGCGTTTTGAACGAAACAGACGAGATACGAATTACACGCGGCAAAACGGTCTCTTTTTCTCGGAACGAATCATTCGGGCACTGTTACAGAATGTTACAACCGCACTTTAAGATGCATACAAACAATTACAATATAACTCCATTTGAACATATCTACTAGGCACATCTTATTAAACTGGTTTTCATTCATTACCGTCGAATTTTTCGCGGAACAAATTATATTAATACTTTTGGCCAGTGTTTTGATACGAATACTCCGCGGACGAGGCAACAGGACATGCCACAAAATATTCACTGTGGATTTTGTTTTAGCTATACTAATATCAACAGCGTACGAATAGCTAGAACAAAATCCACAGTGAATATTTTTTTGGCGTGTTTCCTATAGTCTCGTCTGCAGACAACTTTAAGCATGTTCCTTTATCGATTATTTTAAATCATATATTACTGTTAATGAAACAAGTTTCCCATAATTCCCATTTAGCATACGTTTGATTTATTGATCTACAATATTTGGTTTCAATCTTTTCAGATGATTGCTTCGTCTTGTCTGTACCTTGCTGGCAAAATAAAAGATGATGCGGTCAAAATTCGCGACGTCATCAATACAGCTCATAATACCATTAATCGTGACCCACAGCCACTGGAACTAGGAGACGAATATTGGTCTATGCGAGACTCAATCGTACAAGCCGAGTTGTTCATCACGCGTATCCTGAAGTTTGATCTGACAACGGTGCACCCGCACAAATACATGCTGCATTACATGAAATCAATACAAAACTGGTTCGGTGTAAAAGAGTGGAGTTCTTTACCAGTAGCCAAGACAGCTGCATCATTTCTTCAAGATTTTCATCACAGTTCAAAGGTGCTTGATCATAAACCGGATCACATTGCAGTTTGTTGTTTGGCACTTGCTTTTCAGGCGTACGGTGTACAGGTGCCGCTAACCGAAGAAACCGACGAGGAAACTGCATGGTACAATGTAGGTTTTTATCTGTATTCGATAACATCAATCAAATAAAACATTTATCGTTTTCAGTTATTTTGCAAGGATTTAACTCGGGAAAAGCATTGGGAAATAATTGAGGACATCATGGAAGTATATAATGCTGAAGCTGAAATAGACGAAGACGACGATTAAGAATGGGTATGTCCAGACTTACTATGCAGCAATTTCTGACAGCGTTACTATGATCACTGCTAATATAATTGTATTTTTAAGCCATATTCCGCGTTTAAAATCGTCTGTAACATTTTAGATGAAAAGTATTACGCAAACTAAACTTACGTGCAAGTCGTACACCGAGCATGTTTTCAGAAGAGTGCTTCCCTGAAAATATCCACAGATAATGGTCAAACAACCTAAATATTGTTTGTAAGTGTGCAGAACGTGATAGTGTTTTCGAGCCGGGATTGGATAATGTCGTTTTATTCGACTTATGAACGCTGAAACTGAACATCTACCGTTAAGTATCTACTCATTCAAAGGTCCACCCTGAAATGATTGCATTTCCTCCATTCATTGATGAAATTAATCATTATTTCACTTTACGTATAATAAGAAAAAAGAAAAATTATATTAAATCAAGATTTATGGTTAATATTGTGCTATGTAAATTGGAAAGAACTTTCAATCTTAGGACTCGACATGTCCAACTTTTCCATCGTTAATGTTGTGATTTAAAAATACCAGAGGGGACCTAAACAGAGTTGTCCAAATATAACCTGAAATACAAATCTGGAATAGGACAATCGTTTAGATCGATAAAAAATAAGAAAAAGTTTCCAAAACATTAACAAAGGATGACGTCCTTAAGTTCATCAATCTTGCTAAGAGTATTCCAAGAGTGACTAGACATCAGAAAACGACAGCAGCCAACGGGTAATTAATCGTGGAATCTATCATCTGCCCTGGGATTACATCAAAGTATTATTTCCTGGGAAGGCTGAAGTACGATTTACACAATACTCGACCTAGTTCCCGGCGGTGGACATAGCCTAACCAACGGGCCAGCCAGTAGGTACTGAGGGCTGTCCAGCGATTCCGGGTGGAGCGTAGCTCCCGGTTCACTGGCGATCCAACGACCCACTGCTAACTCCCCGGTTGTGGATATAATCTTTTCACGAGCTACCCGGTAGGGTGACAAGGTCGGTTCGGCGATTCCGGTGAAGCCTCACATCCGGTTCACTGGCGCCCCGACGACCCGAACCCGGTGCTATCTCGCGTACTACTCGACTGGTCCCCGGTGGTGAACCTAGTCTACACCGACGGAGGGTTCGCCGGCGGCGAAATTTCTCCTGAAGCACGATTTGTGGTTTCACGGCGGCTCTAGCCGATGGCGCTACTTTGTTGGTCCCTTTGCCGCTGCAGAGCTCGGAAAGTACACTCGTAATCACTCTGTTGACAGCGTCTCAGGTATGCTCGTCGTGGCATATTGTAAACCGCCACACCAGGTATACCCTACGAACTTCTTCGAACCTAGAGCATTTGAGGTCCACGTGTTCCGGTGTCTCTTGCACGTTCACACACTCTGGACACAGGGGTGACGAAGCATGTCGAAACCGATGCAAGTACTTCCGGAAGCATCTGTGCCCGGACAAAAACTAGGTTAAGTTTACCTCTCCATGCTTCCTATGCACCCAAGCTGACACATTTGGGATGAGACGGTGGGTCCACCTTCCTTTCTCCGACTTGTTCCACTTCTGCTGCCACTTGGCCAACGAATCCGTTTGGACCATTCGCCTTGCATTTCTTGCATTTCCCCATTGGTAGCCAGAGTGATGCAGAAGGTAATCATCCCAGAAATTACACATATCGCCTCCGGCGATATCGTTTTTACGCACTGGCGACACGAACAGCCATTAGACGGAACGTGCTTAACAACTTCGTCCGATACTGCTTTGAGTTCAGCGCAGCAGCCCGTACCGGTACGCCATACCTCACTTGCTGACTAGCACTATCTCGGTCTTGTGGTGAGTCAACTGCAACTTGACGTCGGCCATCCAGGTATTCACGATGCCTATTGCCTCTGCCGTCAGCATCTTCCCCTCCTCAAGGGTTTCGCCCGTTATCGACAGGTCAACTCCGTTGTGCATTATATTCCAGAGCGTTGGGCCAAGTACGGAACCCTGCGATATTCCCGCCGTGACCATTATCAATCTCTGCTCCATCAGTAGATCAGTACTCTGTTCTGAAAGTCACTTTTCAGGACCTTCAGGTCTCCTTCTGGAACCTGCTTCTGTGCAGCGCTACGGCGATTCCTGTTGAACGCATTCTGCACGTCGATCATAACCACGGCATAGTAGCGATTACCCCTTCTCTTTTGCTTCGACGATTTCTCCGCGTTCGCGATGACTGCGGATGGCGTCCACGATCGATATCCCTTTCCAGAATCCGAACTGCCTTTGCGATAGTCCGTTCTCACTTTCAGCGTAGTTCGTCAACCTGTTGAAAATGATTGTCGCCGACGCAAAAACACAAACAGCTGTTCGCAGCGAGCAAAACCGTTCAGCATGATCAAAACAAACCTCCGCAACATAGAACACTTCGTTCTGACCTAAAAAGGCTGAAGATAAGGGGCCATACACTAATTACGTGAGGGCATATGGGGAGAGGGGGAGTTTCAAAATATCTTACAAATTCTTATCTGAGGGGGAGGGAGGGTTTGTCCTTTCTTATGTAATATCATAAAACAAGTTTAAAAAATTAAATCCACTTTTAATAAGAAAAGGGAACTATTTTCATTTGTATCATGAAATCCATGTATATCAAACAATATGAGTAATTTTTTGGTTCTTGGTTGTACATTGTTCTGTTCGGGAACTGGAGTCACAATATGCCTTACAAGTTAAGAAGTGTTGATACCCTTCGTGTTGTTAGACCGACTTTGTTCTTTTCAAACGTTCGATTCAAATCCGCAGGGTATCTGGAAAATGTTCTAACATGCGATTGTCAAAGATCTTGAATGTCGAATATTTGAACTGTATTTTAATTCAAGAAAATTCGAAGATGGTTAACTCGGAGCTATGCGTACGATAAGCGTCACAGCTGGAACTCAGAATAGATTCATGCCAGAAGAGGTTATAAACTCTTTTAAATTCTACATTGCAAGAAAATAGATTCAAAGGAAGTGGAATATAGCAAAGCAGATCATGTGGACCAAATTGGAGTTACTGGTTAGTTGACAACAGTTATTCTTTCTACTGGGCGAGATTAGCATGCAATTAAAATTCTGCAGATGATTACAGTTAAATTTTGTTATGAGTTTTCTTGTAATAATTCTATACATATCGTTTTCGCTATCTTATTATTTGATGAATGAACAATTCGATTTTTTAATTACGATTATCATGATAAGATCTTAGGTAGAGGGAGGGGGAGTTTACCAAAATCTTACGAACTCTTATCTGGGGGCGGAGGGGGTGGTTTAAAAGCTCTAAAAAAGCATTACGTAATTAGTGTACGGCCCCTAACAGTCGAGTGCGCCCAACGATGAGTCAATGCGCGTTCACGCAGGGGTCATATATGCTTCGTCGGTATTCTCGGTGCCGGTCACAGCGCATTCGAGGATAGTAATTATATCGATATTTGCCTTCGCGCGGTGGCTTGGACAATAAAACATTGGTGCAGAGTGGACAATAAGATTTGTTGTTAACATTCTGTACCAAAACAAAATAAAATCGATTCAAAAATCGATTATTTGTAAATAGCTAGCTTTAGGAAAGTAGGTATATTAACCAAAAAATTGTATAATAAAATCAAGTTGAAATCGAGCAATCGACAGTATTACTTCACTCCAGTCACAAATCCTTTACTTCGTGTCCAGACCCTGGAGTTCTTCGTTGGTTATTCCACCTTGATAAATCCAAAGCCAAATTACTTCCTTGTTTGTAACGCAAGCGGGGAAGCAAATTGTTTTACGACCAGAATTAGTATTGGTTTGTTACGCAGAGCGATACTAACTGGACGAGGAATTCCCGGCTTATTAAGCTATAGCGTGTGGTATTTGTAACACAGGTTCCACAAACTATACTTAGTCTAGAATTAAAAGTGGCTTGTACCGCATGACGCTTCTAACTAGACCCAGCACCCCTTCTGCGGCGTAAGATCGTTCTGCGGAACGATAATGACCCTTTCCAGAAGTTTATCAAGAGTATCCAGCAGGCATATAGGCCGATACGATGCTTGATCTCTTGGTGGATTCCGTGGTTTTGGCAGCAATACCAGCTTCTGGATCTTTCCTCTGTTTGGAAAGTAGCCTTTGCCCAGGCATTTCTGTAGAACTAGCCTGAACATGTCCGGAAACGCCAAGATCGCGGTCTTCAGTGCCACGTTGGGGATACCGTCCGGTCCGATATCTTTCTTCGCTTTCAGCCATTTCGCTACTATAAGGAGCCCGTCGGTCATGCAGTTGTCTCGTGCTTCGGGAAAAGACCCTCCACGATAATTTTCAATTTGCCAGCGCACTTTTCAGCTGGCCTTGTTGGACCCTTAATTTTAGCCATCACGACACGGTAAGCGTTGCCCCAGGCAGGCAGGCCTCACGGTGAATGCTGAGCCTTTCGTTGCACCATTATGCCGGACGCCGGCAGGTCCTGGGCTCCATTTTCCTTGGAGTTGATACGTCACACGCCCTCGCTAATGTTTCCGACAGCTCATTGGCATTCGAAATCTGATCGAGGCTGTCAGCACGAAGTGTTTCCACAAAAAGGTCCTTGTTGAAGTCCTTTATTTTCCACTTCTGCTCACCAGTCCTCACTCTCCGCGTCACAATGCTATTCCGCCGACCAATGGTGTAGTGGATTGCCTAGTGGTCGCTATGGGTGTATTGCTCACTAACTCGCCAATTCATGTTATCCATCAGCAACGCGCTGCCGAATGTTACGTCTATGACGGATTCCCGGGCGTCTTTATGGAATGTGCTAGCGGAATCTTCGTCGCACAGCCTTATATCCAGCTTCGCCAGGACTTCCAATAGACTGTAACCTCTTGCATTGGTCAGCCTGCTACCCCACTCCACGAGCCAAGCGTTAAAATCTCCTCCTATAACAACCGGTGTTCGCCCGATTAACGTCGGTTAATGTGTCCAGCATCCGATTGTACTGCTCTGTTGTCCGCCGTGGAGGAGCATAACAGCTACATACGAATACGCCTGTGATCCTGGCGTTAACGAAGCCTTTGTGTGTGCTATACACCATCTCTTGGACAGGGAAACCGCCCATCACTTGGATTGCCGCCTTCCCTGCACTATCCACCACTCAGTTACTGTTATTGGGAAGAACACGATACGACTCTATAATAATTGTATCGTCGCACTTCGCTTTTCGCTTCTCCTTTTTGTACTCTGGGTGTAAGAAGACTCCCGTCATGTAGTCTTTTCCGCCCTCATTTGTGCGGTTGCTTTCGTGCAGTCGTCACTAGCAATGTATCTCTTATCCACACTTTTCCTGCACAGATCAGATCTATCCGGGCCTCCAGTTTTTTGCCTGATAGCCGAAATCCAGACACCTGAAACATCTCTTCGTTTGTTTAGTGGATCTACGGATCAATGGTAACGAGCACACCGACCATCCGATTTTGATCTTACCGGTCGACATAAGCTTGTTGGCTGCTGGCTGTTACTGCTGTCTGTGCGTCACTGTACGCCTTCCTGAACCTGATTGATATCTGCTCTGTCTCCAAGCTGCATTGCTCTATTAACGCACTCATTACTTCGTCTTCCTCCTTTTCTTTCTGCTTTTTCCTCTTTTTGACGGTTTCTACGGTTCGCCATTCACTTTGTAATTGTCGGCTGTTTCGCTGTGTTTCACCTTTTTTTTTCTTAGGCTTCTTCGGTTCCTCCTCCTCTCTTGGTGTTTCCCTTACTCTTTTCACAGATCGAGAATACCTGTCACCCTCCGGCGTCTCATAGGCTTCTGCTTTCGCCATCTCCGTGATCTTCAGCGCCTTTTCGGCGTTACAGCTCTTTCTAATGACGACATCTGCTTTTCACGAATTCGTAGAGTTCTTCGACTTTTTGCCTCAACTTCGTCACTTTATGTAACTGCTGGTCTTCTTGGGTAATGCTTGGTTTCGGCATGCGCACCTGAAACCCTAGCTTTCCTTGGCGTCCAATTAGTTTGTCGTCGCTCGTGCTCGGTATGGCCTCTCTGTGTTGCGTTCGTTGCTGCTGTTGCGGTTGCACTTGCTGTTGCACTTGTTCGTTTCACTTGCTGTTGCACTTGTTTCGTTAGCCCACCTTTGGCGAACACGTTCACCACACTTACTCCGTTAGTTTTTTTATTTTTATTCTTTTTATCTTCTTCCATGCTTTTGGGTCCCAACTCCATGTCGCTAATTTCATGGATACAACAATTTGTCAATTTGGATGACGTCGCGAATACGACAAACTCATTCATAGTACTGTCCTACGAGGAAGCTTGTCCATTTCGTACTGTTAAGGTGAAGTTATGTGGAAGCCACGTTGCTAGGCACCGGCTCGCTTGTTTACATTGAGAAAAACTGAAATCTGAAGTGAAAATTCAAACGCACAAATGAGAGTTTCCAAACATTTTCCTTCGGTCATCTGCACATTGGCAGAACATTTGAAGTTTTGTTAGTAAACGATCAAAGTTTCGCGAGTGTTTTTGCAGTGTTGTGTGAATAAAGTGCATTTGAAAAACTGCAATGAAAACGAGAAGAAGAAAAATAAGAGTGTTTCGAAAAGAAACCCCAAGTGAAGAGGGGTGATATTTTCGCACAAAATAGGAGCTACAGATGGCATTCCGTCATAAACTCGGATTGATTGTATAGGAAAATGTTCTAGCTTCCTTAAGTAGCAGTTTCGTGGCACACCAGCAAGGTTAGTGTGTTGAAAAACGTATTTTTATATTTGCTCATGTCAGATACATGGATAGGCAGGGGAGAGGGGTGTGTGCGGCGTAGCAGCTATGTTTTTTTAATTTTAAATACGTTTATTTAGGCCCAAATGCTTTAGCTTAACGAGGCCGATAATTCATTTTTTTTAAATTACATGTCACATGTTAGTGGGGGAAGGGAAAGCCGTATTTAGGGGCGGCTTGCTCCCCTCTTATGTAAGTAAAGGAAAAAGGTAGGAAGTGGGATACATATTGTGTAATTGGCATCGTCGTTTGCTGATTGATCATTGTGGCGGGTATGCACACTTTGTTGTAGTGTTGTAGTTTCCAGACTGTAATCGCAGGGGCGAGGGGAGGGTCGATATTTCGGATAATTATTGGCACTCTGATGCTGTCATGATGTTCTCTATATCATCTGCATGTGAGGTATGTCATGATGTTCTGGGTAGACGGTTATCAAGAAGGGTATGCACCGAAGACTCGTGAAGCAATGCCATATTGTAGATACAGGGATAGGTTGGTGAGATTCTACTGTGAATGAGAGAGGGGAAAATGTATTAAACTTGGACATCAATAGTTTTCGAAAAGATAAAGATAAGAAAAATATAGGTGTGGTCACGGCTTGCCAGGACTTTCCAGACTGGCACATAGGGTGATCTACCTCGGGCCCGAAGGGAATCTATTAGTTGGGACCTGGCAACACAGTACTCTGCGCACAGCCAAACAACATGCTCGATGTCGTGATAGCCGTTCTCACAAACACAATGATTACTTTCAGCAAGCCCTATACGACGGAGATGCGCGTCAAACGAGTAATGGTTGGACATGATCCTTGACATCGTACGAATAAAGTCCCGGTTCACATCCAACCCCTTAAACCAAGCATTCGTTGATACCTTCGGGATAATGGAATGTAGCCACCGTCCCAGATGCCCATTGCTCAATGAGGTTTGCCAACTATCGAGCGTACTCTGACGAGAGATACTGAAAAATTCGTTGAAGCAAATTGGTCTTTCGTAAGTGTCGCCTTCTAATGCGCCCACCTTGGCTAAAGAGTCCGCCTTCTCATTGCCCGCAATAGAACAATGTGACGGGACCCAAACCAAGGTAATCTGGTAAGATTTTTCAGATAAAGCAATCAAATATTCCCGTATTTTCCCCAGGAAATACGGTGAGTGCTTTCTAGGCTTCGCCGCACGGATGGCCTCAATGGAGCTGAGACTATCCGAAACGATGAAGTAATGGTCTGAGGGCAGGGTGTCAATGATCCCGAGAGTATACTGAATGGCAGCTAATTCTGCGACGTAAATTGAAGCAGGATCATTGAGTTTGAATGAGGCAGCAAGATTTTCGTTGAAGATACCGAAGCCTGTGGACCCGTCGAGAATTGATCCGTCAGTGTAGAACATTTTGGCGCAGTCGACTTGATGGTATTTGTTATAGAAAATATTTGGGACCACTTGTGGGCGAATGTGATCCGGAATTCCACAAATCTCTTCCTTCATGGATGTATCGAAAAATACAGTTGGATCAGTATCTAAGAGATGAGCACAGTTGACGTTATACGTAGATGAATCGATGTTCTGTGCCATGTAATCGAAGTACAAGGACATGAATCGGGTCTGAGAATTAAGCTCGACAAGCCTTTCACAATTTGCAATCACCTATGGGTTCAGAATATCGCATCAAATGAGCAATCGATATGAGAGGTCCCAAAATAGATTTTTCAGTGGAAGAACGCCCGCCAGCACTTCGAGACTCATCGTATGGGTCGAGTGCATGCAACCCAAGGCAATGCGCAAGCAAGGATACTGAATTCGCTCCAGTTTGATGAAGTGTATGTTCGCAGCGGAGCGAAAGCAGAAACATCCGTACTCCAACATTGATAATATCGTTGTTTGGTACAGTCTGATTAGGTCTCCTGGATGGGCACCCCACCATGTTCCAGTTATTGTACGGAAAAAGTTGATCCTTTGTTGGCACTTCTGTTTCAGATACCTAATGTGACATCCCCAGGTACCTTTAGAGTCGAACCATACCCCGAGATATTTGAACGTTGAAGCCTGAGCAATAGTTTGATCCATTAATTGAAGCTGTAGTTGCGCTGGTTCACGCTTTCTAGAAAATACGACTAGCTCAGTTTTCTCCGTGGAGAACTCGATACCCAGCTGGAGAGCCCAAGCAGACAAATTGTCCAAGGTATCTTGCAGTGGTCCTTGCAAGTCGGCTTTAGGACCTGTAGTAGAGACCACACCGTCATCTGCAAGCTGCCTTAGCGTGCAGGAATTGACAAGACATTCGTCAATGTCATGCACATAAAAATTGTAGAGGAGAGGACTGAGCCCTGGGGAAGGCCCATGTAGCTAAATCGTGATGTCGATAAATCGCCATGCGAGAAATGCATTTGTTTTTCAGACAACAGGTTTAGCAAAAAGTTATTTAAAATTGGCGAAAGACCATGCTGGTGCAACTTCTCATAAAGAATGTTGATAGAAACTGAATCGAAAGCCCCCTTAATATCCAAGAATACTGATGCCATCTGCTCTTTGTTAGCATATGCCATTTGAATTTCTGTTGAGAGCAACGCAAGGCAATCGTTCGTACCTTTGCCTTTGCGGAAACCAAATTGTGTATCTGACAGTAAGCCATTTGTTTCGACCCAATTATCGAGGCGAAACAAGATCATTTTTTCGAATAACTTCCGGATACAGGACAGCATTGCAATCGGACGATACGAATTGTGGTCGAAGGCTGGTTTTCCTGGTTTTTGGATGGCGATGACCCTCACCTGTCTCCAGTCATGTGGGACAATGTTACCCTCAAGAAACCTATTAAATAAATTCAACAAGCGTCTTTTGGCAGAGTCTGGCAGATTCTTCAACAAGTTGAATTTGAGTCTATCTGGCCCCGGGGCTTTATTGTTACATGATAAGAGAGCAAGTGAGAACTCCACCATCGTAAACGGTGTTTCGTTCGCGGTATTGTAAGGCGACGCGGCGCGGTAGATTTTCTGTGCCGGGGCGGAATCCTGACAAACCTTCTTGGCGAAATCGAATATCCAACGGTTTGAATATTCCACGCTCTCGTTAGTACTGTTTCGGTTTCGCATACGTCGGGCCGTGCCCCAAAGAGTGCTCATCGATGTTTCTCCTGTTAACCCGTCGACAAACCGGCGCCAGTAACTGCGTTTCTTAGCTTTCATTAAATTTTTCATTCGCTTTTCTAATATCGCGTACACTCGATAACTAGCAACTAACCCGTCGTTCCGGAAGGTTTTTATACGCGGCAGCTTTCTACGCGTACACGTTTGAGCACTCTTTGTCCCACCACGGGTTGGGAGAACGTTTTTGGGTGTTCACGTCGGGTACTCGTTTCGTCTGAGTTTGAATTGCGGTATCGAGAATCGAGTTGGACAAAAACTTATATTCTTCCTCCGGGGGAAGTACCGATAGTAATCGATAGTTTTGGATATCTCAGCAGCGTAGCTCTTCCAATCAATGTTTCGTGTGAGGTCATAGGGAACATTGATTGGTGCCGATGGTCTTGAACCAGTGGTGATTGCAATTACAAATGGTAAGTGGTCACTACCGTGGGGATCAGATATTACCTTCCACTTGCAATCTAACCGTAATGATGTCGAGCATAAAGATATGTCCAGTGCACTTGCTTGCGCAGGTAGTCTAGGAATCCGTGTCATTTCCCCTGTGTTCAGAATTGTCATATTGAAGTTGTCACAAAGGTCTTGAATTGTCGAAGATCGATTATCGTCGTATAGACAGCCCCACCCCGTACCGTGAGAGTTAAAGTCTTCAAGAAGCAGGCGGGGCGAGGGAAGGTGTTCAATCACGTTGGAGAATCTTCGATATCCCATCATGGCCCTAGGAGGAATGTAAATAGAAGCAATGCAAAGATCTTTGCCTTTGATTGTTGTTTGACAAGCGACAACTTCAATGCCTGGCGTCGAAGGGAGGTTGATTCGATTGAAGGAGTAGCACTTTTTGATCCCTAAAAGTACCCCTCCATATGAGTCTTCTCGATTCAAGCGGATAATGTTAAAATCGTGGAAGTTGAGGTTTATATTAGAAGTTAGCCATGTTTCACATAGGGGAAATGCATCACAATGATTGTAATTTAGCAAGTGTTTTAATGAATCAATTTTGGGGATAATACTTCTGCAGTTCCACTGTAAAACAGTGACCAGATCCTTGATTCCGTCTAATAAGTTAGCCATCGAAGGATACGATCGCTGTAAGGAGGGGCCATTGTTCAGTCAACTGTTTTAAAAATGTTCTTACTGTTGGTAGAATAGCAACCAGCAAGCTTTTCAGAGGATCGGTAATGTTGAAAGCTGTGAATATCCAGTCCACAATGTCAGAAAATTTAAGGAATCCCGTTTTAGGTTGAGTTTCTGACTGTAAAATTGGAGAACTTGGGATTTTTGGTGCCCCGGGGAGTGCTGGGAACTCCTGGTTGTATCTCAATTTCCCAAAACCAGGAGGTATTATCTTCGGATTTGTACCAGCACTTCCAGTTGATGAATTATTTTTATTTTGTACCCTTGTTTGCGACAACCTAGGATCCTTACAAGGAAGTTCAGGTGAGTTTTGATTAGGTCTTTTCCTAGAGTTTCCAAGCGGAGCCAAAGAATGCCCCTCGCAAGGGTCGATAGAGGCGTTATCGTCAGTTGGCAAGAGAACGAATGGGTTTTCGGAGATAAGTGGAACAGCTCTTTTAAGCATTTCTGCGTAAGAGCGTCTGGAGCGATCTTTGGCGGATCGCTTCAGTTTATCCGCGCGAAGTTTGTACGTTGGGCATGTCAAAAGTGCATGCGGATTCTCCCCACAGTAAACACACGTCTCAGGGGGCCTACTGCAAGTATCATCCGCATGGCGTTCCCCCCATTTACCGCACCGTTGCTTGTTGCTACAGTAGGTGGCCGTGTGACCTAGCTGCTTGCAATTGGAACAATTCATGACCCGCGGTACAAACAGGCGTACAGGTAGACGAGCTTCTCCCACTTCAACGTATCTCGGATGTGCAGATCCGGCGAAGGTTACGCGAAACGAGTCTGATGGATAGTAATTCCCATCTTCGATGAACTTTGAGTGCAATTGCTTGCACTCCAAAATCTTAACTAATTGAAGGTTAGGGTCCTTAAAGCGGCCAGCCCCATCATCGACAGTTAGACCCACATCACTTACCACACCGTCGATCTCCACATCACGAGAAGGGATGTAGACGCAATACTCCAGCGTAAAGAGGCTATTGCTAACGATATCATTGGCCTGTTTCAAGTCAGTAAAGACTAGGCGCAGTTTATCTGACTGAACCTTTTTAATTTTGGTTACGGCCGAGTAACGTTTTGTCAGCTCCCGTGCAACAGTAATGCTGTTTAACGGTTTATTTTTGGGCCGAAAGTATACCACCCAAGGACCAGCGGATCCATCCTGGTAAACCTTGACTCGGGGGGGCTGTGAGACATTGGGGGAAAGTGAGGGAAGTGGATCGACCATAACATTATCTGTCTCCGAATCAGATATACGTTCCTCTTCCCCATAAGATTCGTATTCGGAGGGTGATCCTTCTGTTTGTTCCATTTTGTTGCGGGAGCAACACGCTCGACCGCACTGTTTAACTTAAATCAAAATAAAAAATCAAAAGCAATAAAAAGAAAAAAATCGATAAGAAAAGTAAAAAACGAAACACTTCACCAGTTGGTTTCTGACGAGCTGGTAGGTGAATTGATCCTTCGTTTGTTTTATCCGTCACCCGCGTGACCTTCACACAGTAGAGAGCTGATATAGCTCGTCTAAACAAAGCCGTCTTTCAGGCAAGAAAACTGTTTAGTAACGCACTTCACTGCACTACCTTCACCGATATCGCAGGTAATAATTATCACTCGCGGGACTGTTTATTAGTAATGCTTTACTGCAGCCTCTGCCACAGCAAGCACCTTCGTACTACCGAAAAAACTAAACCACACCGGAGAGAACAAAAAGCACTTGTTTCTCGGTACAAAGTTCGGTTACGAATGAAATAGCAGCTATGTTGTGGCTCGCATGTATAATGTCCTTAAATCGACTAGTGGAACCCCTTGGTGGAGGGCTGAGCTTGAAAGAATGAAGAAGGGTATGAGATGCGGTTGGAACCGGCGTCAGCGTGATGACTCCAGGGCTTTCAAGTCAGCTTGTAGTACATATAAGAAATGTCTGCAGAGCGGGTTGGATGGCAAAACCTATGCCCTACTGTCTCTAGTCTAGCAGGTTAAATAAATTTCTCTCAAAATTGAAAGATTTTCAGATGAACTCCTTAAAAATTAAAGATGGTGCATATTTTTTTATGATTCGTTTATTTGACACGGCTCATAGCGGTAGCTTAACGGAGCCGTGGATCTTTTATATGTTTACAAATGTAAAAAGAAAAATATAAACAAATATTATAATATTGGATCTCGCGCGACCAATTTTTTATTGAGAGCGGAGACCTTCTTTAGCGGGGTCTGCTGACATACTGCATCTGGGGGGTCATTTAATTCTTTTTTGTTTTTCACGTCCAGGTCGAAGCCGCCTTGGTATCCGCGATCAGATTTTTTCCGTGTTTTTTGCACTTATTAGGTTTGTTCCAGTACCAGGAGAAACTGGAAGTACTCCGGAGCAAACAGGGAGAAAAACGTTTCTGTATTATCTTCTTCCCTTTTTCTTCTTTTGGTAGCAAACCGGAGTGAAAAGGAGCAAGATTTTTTTTTGCTCCGGAGCAACAGGGAGTAACTTCCGTGTACTGGAACAAACCTATTATTGACCAGTGTAAATCCGTCATTGCTATTACTTTCCTTGCCGATGTTGCTTACAGTTGATTTTGTGGTGCTGGATGCTTCTTTTGTGGTTGTCATTATGGTCTGAGCAACTGCTGCCACAAATTTGGCCACCGTTTGTGGTTCGGGCATTGGTATTGAAAACTCTGTTTTAGGTTGGTTTGCCGTAGATGAGTTGGGAATCGGTTGAGATGCATCTTCGGTGCCAGGATGTCCATGATGTGCTGTCTGATTACAATATTTGCATGTAGGAGTTTGCCACTCATGGGTGCATAGCGGAGTTTTTTTAATTGTAGTTCCGTGAGTTTTGAGTTTTATTGTCAAGTAGGAGGGGGCCTTTCGACTCGCATCCTCACTACAAAAACGCCATTAGGAGTACCCGGGTAAAAGTTTCTTCAAGTATCAGGTGTAACGGATTCTACTTCTCCGTATTGCGACATGCATTTTGCAATTGACTCGGTAGAGGTACGAGGTGATAGGTCATATAGCTTTACATCTATATAATCATTTTCAATATAAACGGGAATCTTAATTCCAACGTTGTCACTTTCAACCACGTGTTTTAAGTTGTTCTGCAAAACGAAACGCTCAGCTTGTGCTAACGTGTTGAACGATATTAACGCTGCACTGCGAAGATGATGATACTGAAGGTACAACACTTTCGTAAGTCTAAGTTGCATTTTTACCTTTAAAAGGTATTCTACTTCACAAAAACTCGGGCGCGTTGAACAAAATTTCAAGTCAACTACCGCGGCGTTGGGTCGGAGTAGAGCTTTTTCGTCAACTTTACTCATGGTAACAAGAATAATCCGATGCTTTCTTTGTTCTCGAGACAATGTACACTAGATCGAGAGGCCTGTTGTTCACTTGGCTCGATTGTTGGTCTGACAGCGGCAGAGGTAGAAAGTAGACTGATGGTGTTTATGTGACGGACGAAAAAGATGTTCTTAAAATTTGTCTCTTCGAGGCACACTTTCCAGGTTGTATCGATCCGGAGCTGCACAATGTTCACATGTCTCATTCTGGTAATTCGGATTCTTGGGCGTTTGCACGTACATACATTGGTTGCCACTGAATCGATCAAGTGGGCAGTTTGCTCCGTACAAATCGCCTGGAAAAGTAGGAATCTTTCCTGTGCTACTGTAAAAGGGATTTGATATTTTCAAACATGTCTTGAAAAAGATTATGCTTTCAAGTCTTGCTACATGTCCCGAAAGCATGGCGAGAAATAACTGTAAGATTTATTCCCAAAGATGGGCGCACAAGCTATGAAGAAGTCAAGAGTTTTAGGCCCATCAGCTTAGTTCTTTTCTTCTAAAAGCTTTGGAACGGATAATCGATCATCACTAAAATAATCAGTGTGAGAAATTCACAACCACTCTGTTTCACGATATCGTTTACAACATTTAGAGCAGCTTCAGGCTCAAGCAATCGAGCTTGGGTTTGCTCTTAGATATTGAAGGTTCTTTTGACAATGTGCCCTTCTAGTCTATTCTGGAAGCGACGCGCGGTCATGGGGTATCCACATGTATCTGGGGTTGGAAAAACGCAATGCTTAGTAACCACATTCTTTGCTCATAACTGAGACAGCCAGGGATATGGATGTTGAGTATTTGCGGTTGTCCTCAGGGTGGCGTTCTATCACCTATGTTATAGAACCTGGTTACCGATGGCTTGTTGAAGGATCTCAATGAGCTAAGATTTCCAACCTACGGGTTTGCAGACGATAACCAAATACTAATTACTGAGATGTGCATCGGAAATATCATTGACTTAATTCAACAAGCATTAAGAACAGTCGAACAGTGGTGCCGACAAGTTAAATTATCAGTTAATCCAAACAAAACTTCACTGGTTCTTTTCACGAAGAGGCGAATAAGGGAGCTCGTCTCTAGCAGTTTTTTGATTCTGAGCTACTTTGTGCAGATCAAGTCAAATATGTTAAAGTTATGTTGGATTCCAAACTGAATTGGTCTACTCGCATTGAGTTCAGAGTCCAGAAAGCGTACATGGCATTCGGGCAGTGCAAGCGAACTTTTGGAAAGATCTGGGATACCCAAATACATCTATTGGATTTAAACCAAAATTGTACGTTCAATACTGCCATACAGATGCCTTGCGTGGTGGTAGAGGTGATGCTGGTCCAATCAAAGCTAAACCATCTGCAAAGAATGGCGCTCATGGCGTTGACTGATGCTTTCACCATGACTCCGACTGCTGCCCTTGAGACACACTTTCATTACACATTACATATTACACATACACCTCAAACAAGAAGTACTGTACATACAGACTGCAGGTTACTGGGCTTTGAAATAGTAACCATGTTGATCTTGCTACCAGTCACACACGACTGTGGTCTCAAATGATTGCAATGGCGGGAAGATATTCTTGCTTCCAGAGATATTACACTCACATGTAGTTTTCCTTACAAGACATTCCATGTGAAGATTCCCTCTCGAGAAGAGTGGTTGTTTGTCTTTCCATACAACAACAAACGAGGGTGGTTTGCTACACTGACGGTTTCTTGACGGAGGGACGTACTGGTGTCTACTGTCGTGAAATGGAATTGGAACAATCTCATTCGCTAGGTAAATACTGTGTTGTATTCCAAACAGAAATCTTCGCGATTATGTGCGGGGTACAATCGGCCCTTCAACAGAGCTTGTTCGGCAAAGTTATAAACTTTTGCTTCGATAGTCCGGCTGCAATCAAGCTAGTGATCGCGTTCCAAACCCCAAATTAAAGAATTAAGCATTATCAACACTATCTACCTTGTCTGGGTGCTCGGACATTTCGGTATTACTGGTAATGAATGGGCCGATAAATTGGCCTGAACAGGTGCAGCGATTGACTTTGTTGGTCCTGAGCCCGCACTATCAATTTCGACAAGTTAGATAAGAGAAAAAATACCGTCCTAGGCTTCGTTCGAGCACCGTAATTATTGGAAAAAATTTCAAATGTGTCGCCAAGCAAAGGCGTTTCTAAAACAGCCATGCCCAGTGATTTCGAAAAATCGAATTTTTCGAAACTCCATTGCGTCATGCTGACTAGGGCTTTAACCAGCCACTGCAAACTCAATTATCACAAGGCAAATATTCAGCGCGCTGAGTCATTTTCATATGGTGCTTGTGAGTCCGACTACGGAACCTCATACCATCAGCAATAGCGCGATTGTGATTTCGAGTTTTCGGCCGTCCTTACATAGACGACACCGCATCAGAGACATACTAAAGTTTCTTATCCAATGCGGTAAAGAGCTTTAGACTTACTCGAAAGCGATTTGAACTACTTTGAGCTTAACTTACCTGCTTGTTTTTGTGCTGTTATTTTTCTCGCCCTTCTAAATCTACTTCCTCCCTCCTTCTTTCTTTCCGTTCAGGAAATGATGGGAAGACACGGAAAGGTACAAATCCCCGACTACATACGGGGAACGTGCCATTTGAGCCAATATATTCTGATTATAAAAACCTTTTCCGCAAAACCTGTGTAAACATTTAGATGAGAAAAACGTTGAAAATCGCCATCGCACGAACTCAGTAAAGTTCAGTAGGAAAATAAGCTGGGATTCTGACCTGTTATAGTGAGTATTCCGGCTTTGTAACTAGAATCGGTTGTGTCATTGGAGCCGCAATACCCGCATTCCGTTTCATTTTCCGAGTGAGCTCCGGCTCCAGTGATTCTAATTAATACTATCTAGAACCAGCCAGAACCACGGTTCATTTCCCAGCTGAACTTACTGGGAAGTTCGCATGAGTGAATCATTATTGTATGCAAGCTTGCATGTAATACCCATATAACGATTGCTAGCCAATCGTAGCACCGGCTAGTGGCAAATTGCTGCTTGCTGATGATCTGGGACGGGACGTGCCAAGTGAAATAAAGTAACCAGCCTCCTGTCAAGGACGACGTCCCTGTGCAGCCAGCATCACTGCCATACAAACCAAAACATTAACTTTGAATCGATTGATTAAAGCTGTAATTAGTTACTAAACGTAGTTTTTCTGAATAATACGGTGTAAAATCATCCCACAAGGTGCAAAACGTCGTGTGGAATGCTTGAATGTCGTGTATAGCACCGAACATAATTCTTTGTTTGGGGCTTTATAGCTATAACGCCCCATATATGTAGGTCGCTGTCAAACTCCATATAATGGTATAGGGTTGCCAGAGGGCTGAAAGTAACTGTCACCGCGAACCGGCAATGGCCTGTCATTGCGAACCGGACCTGTCTTGACGATTTTCATTTTCTTTCTGATTTCATTCTTGTCTGGGTAGTATCGTAATATCCTGGCTATAAAAACAACGTGTTTTTAGAAAAATTTTATGTTGCTAATACTACGTTCACACTACAGAGTTAAAACATGTTATAATAATTAGCAACAAGAAATATGTCATCAAGATAGCGTTAAAACATGTTTTAACTCCTAGTGTGAACGTAGTATAAGATGCATGTACATGAACCGAAACAAATATGCAAAGTGCAATGACGATACGTGCAAATTTATTGTTCTGCTCAACAGTTATGGTTAACGTTGTCCTACACAGTTCAGACGAACGATAACGTAATTCATGTCATGTTTGAGCTCTATTATTTTCGACGTTAATCTCTACCTCATCGGCAGAAATCTATGCCGCATCAGCACAGCATCATCATCGACATTTGCTTGAAATTATTTTGCAAGCGGATTTTTCCCTGCAAAATAACATCGATATCGGGAGGGAAAAAGAAGACCGTCTTCGCATGTCCCGTCCCAGCTGATGACACTTCCATTTTACTTCTTAAACACATCGAAAGCTTTAATTGGGTACCAGCGCTCGGTGATTCAAAGCTCAACTGAGAATGTCTCAGAATGCGGCATTCTTTGGAAACGAAAAAAGCAAATTATTCGTTGCGCTTTTCCAGACTTTTTCATTTAAACCTTAACTCTGCAATGTGCAATCTATACAATGGATTTACTGATATTATAGTTTCTTTCATTGTAATAAAACCTTTCTTTACATGTTCTTAAGCTGATTGATATTTTATTATTTCCCCGTATTTTCGTTAAAACATATGCATAATATCAGTTTGCTCTTTATTTTATACAAAAAATTATTTTGTATTTAATTTTTCGAACAGTGATCCTCCCATCAACGTAGTTTATAAATGGAGCAACTTATAATCTGTTCTGAAGAGATGGTACTTAGAAATGTACAAAAAATCACTATTTTTACAAAACATGGCAATTTATGAAATTATGTCTAACAGTACATCTATCAACTATCAACTGATTTTCGGGTATCAAATCCAGGCTATGCATCCTGTAAATCGTAACGGTGTTTTACTGTTCTACTGGTTATCAATTAAATGTTCAATAATTGATTCAAAGAAGCACAACCTAAAATGGATAGCCGAAACATATACTGAGAAGGAACTTAAGCTATACTCCGATAAAATTGCTTCCTTTTCTTGTTCTTCGCATAATTCAAACCCGATAACAATAATAATGATTCTGTTCGAAAATGATGTTTGTCTGGCGAAATAAGTAAAGTCCTAGATCGCACTCCTTGTTATAGTTATTCTTGATGTGTGGTTGAGCTTCGCTCCTGCTGGACCCTATTAGATGTAAACTAGTAGCAGCAAAAATGAAGCCACTTTTATAGATGATGGTTCAAAGCTCTCATTCTCTTTATGTTATTGCCGCTTTCCGGATCCATTACCCGAGCTTGGCTCTGGTATAAAAGACAGAAGTTTTTTTTTTGCTTTTTTGAATGATTTGTCTAGTTTCGAGAGAAAATACTGTCTAACGAGGAATGTTAATAATTTACAATTTGCTGTATGTGTGATAAACGCAAAAGGAGCAGTGTAATTTATTGATAAAATTGTTTTTCAAACTTTCAAAACTTTATTGTTTTAATGTCGTTCATAACAATAAGTGGTATTCGCTGTTATGCAATGGAAACAGTTCGCGAAAACTACAGATCATCAGTACTATCAGAACCCGATGTGGAGCCGAGAAACAAAGGCGCAGAGACGGGACTCGCTGGATCTCTTGTTCCAAATGGCAACAACTAAAGCTTATAACAGAAGTGAGAACATCCCAAGAAATATCTCCTTAACTATCGTTGATCGAACATGTTTCTTCACTGTTTTTCCTTCATCATAAATCATAAATAACTAAACGTAAATGTGTGCTTTCTGGACTAGAAGTATATTTTTTGAAAATATAAATACATTAACGTAAAATATTTTTTTCGGTTATTGTATTTTTGTCATTGGAGCGATGAGTCGTTGGAATAAAATGAACAATGCTTTGAAACGTTAAATAATTCGTACACTTTCTATCTCTTTATGTCGGTCAGGGGAAAGTAACAACAGCCAATTTTAGCGAGAACGTCGCTAGTAGTATCGCTACCTTCCCCCAACTACAAACAATCCAAACTAGTAAACATTTTCTTTAGTTTTCTTCAAACATATGACTGCAATCACTCACAATATTGTTTTTAATTACAAACCATAAAAATCACACTCCCTAACACGGATAAAACGGCTCATCTTGACAACTTTGTAAGTCAGTTTTAAACATTAATAGTTATAAATAAATATTTCTTTATCAGTTAATTATGTACACGATGGCTTTCTCCTATTCCTTCCTCTTCAGTCATTGATTTTTCTACTTTTCCGAAGAAGGTCTAACCAAAAAAGCAAAACTTACAAAACAAATTGCCTACGCTCTTCCTACATTATAAAATATCAGGATTTGTTCATTTTTTAAATGTAATAAAATACAGTTACAGATGAGAATCAACATGGCAAAATTATTTTTTCCCCAACATTTCGCGCCACTTCATAAACTTTTCCTCCTCCTCGTCCAGAAATAACGCTTCCACGCAAGCCAGAAAGTATTCTGTTCCGAAGCAGTCCTCTCTGAAAAAATAGAGAATTGATGCGAAATTAGAATCAACAGTATGAATGGGACACCGAGTTCGTTAGTTTCAAAATAAGTATGCTCTACAGGGTTAGCGTATCAAAACCAGCCGCTATCAAAATATAGCAAAGGCACGACCCGGCGGCTGCAACGATTCGGCGGGAAATATTTCACACATGCATGAAATATTTCGCATACACGCTGGAAACGGAGCCAAAAATGGACGATCAAAAACGCAAAAAGACCGTACTATAGAGTAATTCAAGAAAATAAACATACCCGATAAAATTGTAACGAAACAATAACGGAAATCAAAAGCGATAGAATTGTACTCTGCTTTAGCCCCTTAGATGTCGGATGTCTGCCGGTTGCTTCGCAATCAACGGTCCAGCGCCAGTTTATGAAGATAACTAATACTTTCGAATAGGAAGCAGTTTAAAAACAATAGAATTGCACAATAATCGGCCACTGGTATGTTTCTCGGTGTCTGGTTGGGGTCGTGATGATAATGATGCTTCGTCGTTGTGTTCTATGTTGTTGGCACTAGCGTTACTAATTTTTTTTCCTCTTCTAGCAACGACGATTTATTCTGTTGATACTGGTTGTTGTTAAGCACTTTTGCGCGCAAGTTTAGTACATTCCTCCTACTCAGTCACGCGGTAGTGGAATTCTTGGGGAGGAAAGATCCCTTCGTTGTTCTTAGCAGGTTTTTGTTTCCTAACGGCTGCCACAGTGAAGCACTTATAAATTGTTCGGATCGGCACCGTTTAGCACCTTGATAAACGGTTTCAATGTTTCGACTTCGTCCGTCAGCTGAAGAGCATCTATGCAGCCACGGAAGTATTCTGTCGTGAAGCACTGTTGTCTGTAAAATAACATTTGGAGGTGAAAATCGTTAGATGATTTTTATTTAGATATTATTTACTCGTTGTTAGTAATACCTGTGCATTATTGTTATTAAACATTTGGAAGTACATTTTCTAATTATTAGTACTTGGTTGTTAGTATTTGGTACTTGTTAGTAAAAGTGTATAGGAGCAGTAGTTAATACATTGAACATAGTACGCAACAAAACGTATTTGACTACTGTTGTTCCAGAATCAGAACACCGAAAACGGTAGGCGATAAGTAGAACGTATTCTAAATTTAATTAAAATCAATCAATCCACTTAACGAATTGCTTATTTGCGTCGTCGTCTCGTGTTTCAGCGAGAGCATTTGTTCTGCCAGCCGTGGATATGACCATCAACCCATCAATTCTTAAGGCATGATCAACGTGTGTGTGTATTCACTAGTCTGCTTACATATAGATGTTGAAATCGCGTTATTCGGATCGATTTGCGTGTATTCGCAATGCAACGCTTCGGCAGAGACCATGTTTTATCGGTGATCACGAGTGGAAAATTCCTTTGCACCAAGTTCCCACTCGTCAGCAACCCCTTCGAGAGTGCAAAAGGCATCACTCGAAGTCTTTACCGTTGTCTTAAAAAATGCTTACCCACAGAGCCTGAAAGCCGCCACAATGTCTGCCAGCTTAATTTCAGTTTACCACCACAGCTGGCGGTGTGTGCTTAAGCGATGTAGTCGCTGTGTCGGCGCGACATCATGGTGCAGTTCGCTAGCTAGTAGCGTCGAAGTTCAAGCTGGTCTCGCGCTCGATTTGGCAGTAGAATGGCAACTTCATTGGTGGGAAGGGTAGTACTACCCACATCTAATGTGTGGCGAGAGCTCGGCACTGACGATCGCAGCCGCCTGCAGCAGTTGCTGCAGTCAAAGTTGCCAGTTTGTGGTAATTTTTTAAATTTTGTTCAAAGTTCACAATCTTGTTTTTTATAGTAGAACGGCGAGTTTAACTTTTCGCTATCCAAACTGTAAAGCTAACACTTTTAAATCAAATGTTTGGAAGTTTGGGATAAATGGTGTGAAATGCCAAACTTCTATTTTAAGAATTTCTAAATTAATTAAAGCGTGAAATTGGCTGATAGGACATCCAACCACAGATCCAACTATACTGATTTAACAAGCTATGCACTCTTGTAATTTTTGGCTTTATTGCTACAAGCATTACAACCCAATTTGCAGTATTCGACAAAGATGTAGACAATAAAATTATCTTTCAGATTCGCACTTTTGGTTGTAATCTGATTGATACAGTACCACGTAGCGGCAAAAAAACGAGTTAGTAGATTTTCTCCATGCAAATTTAAGAAAACCGCCAACTTTATGCACATTGGTCCGGCTGCTAGATGTGTCCAATTTGGTTTAAATTTTCAGCAGATACTCCCGGTGGGGGACTAGCACACCCTACCGAATATGTAAGGCAAGTCAACTTGCTTTTAAATCGTGCTATCGTTTTCATGATCCACACTGGCAGCACGGAAACCAACCAGATCTCAGCCAAACTGCCTTGATTAAGATCGCGTCACGAGAGAATGAAAACTTATCCCAGCAAACAGGTTGTTGTTAGTTGGCTAACTGATTGGCCGTCGAGTGTAGACTACAAGGGGTGGAATGTGGGTGGTAGTTGGTAGTCACTGCCAGCAATGGACGGGGCAGGTAATTGATGAAGACGTGAATGCCGACACGGTGGAAACTATCAAAAAGTGTAGCTCAGTACGAGGGGTTTACTGTCGCTGCAGCGGTGATCAGGTACAAAGATGAAACCTGAATTTGTGTTGAATAAGCAAAAAAAAGGTTGCACCCCGGCCGACCGCCGGAGAAGGAGAAGGAAAAGCTCGCCGCGGCTTGTGCAAAACATCAGAAAGCGAGGCCTCACGCGTGGATTTCTTCTGTCTTATCGCGCTTACATAAATTTCCAGTTCTGGTTGCCTCTCCCGTCAGGCTGGCTGCGGGAGATTGCGGTTGTGTTTTCCTTGTTTCACTGGTTTTGGTCCAGTTTGTTTTTTTTACAAGCGAACAAGTATATTTTTGCATTCATTATCTGTTGTGTACCCGATCGGTGCGCTTTTTCCGATTTGTACCTTTTTGATCGGTCAATCTGGGCGCTGGTCGGCCGGTGGTATATTTCTCAGAACTGCCAAGGAAGTTTAATCCGTTGGGGGTCACAATAAATTTGTATGCGCACAGTCCTTGTGATGGAGAATAAAGATTCTGTTTTGTTGCGGCGCACCCGATATTTATTTAGCTTGAACTGAGGCCACCCGTTGGGCTTTATTGAGCGAGATCCAATCTACAGCACTGGGGAATAGTAAGGACGGTGTGAGTTGCAAATCGGAAATGTCACGTGAGAAATTTCATATGTAGCGGTTGGTATTATTAACAGCGCGTATTCGTAAGGATTTGCATAAATTCAGAACACCTGCGGGACTGGATACTCCGGACATAAGCTAAATTTCCAAACATTAGGTGATTTTTAGAAAATCTCAATCTATTCGTCAAGGACTAACTATAATGAAGAAATTATCGAGCTAAGGCATAGGTAGAGTAATGTGGGGTCAAGTAGGTCAGTTCATTTTGGCGAGCTCGTGCGATGGTATTTTTGCACTAATTTTGACAAATAAGCACTCGTTGGAAAGTAATGTTTTGGCAGTAATGGTTTTATGCATGGCTAAATATTTTTCAAGCTAAAACCAACAATGCGAAGGTACTTTTTTATCAATGTTTTTGAAATCTGGGGGTACGATAGGTCACTATATTCGATGTTAAATAAAACATTGTACATGCCTGGAAAGTCAGCGGTTCAACATTTATTTGAAGAGTATGAATGCTGCAAATTATTTAAAAATTTATAGCACAAATAATACATGCAATCCATTGACGTCATTCAGGTAAGAAAATGAGGAAAAGGGCAAATGATGTGAAAAATCACGAAACCGCGGAAAGAAATGTTAAAAAAAATGTTGATAAAACATGGTTGTGCCACAGCCTTGTCCAACTAACGAATTTGATTCGCTAGTTGGACCGAGTGACAAATGTCAAAAACTCTCCACAGGAGATGTTGGCAGTGTAAATGCATCTGTTCACATCTCTAAATATTGCCAAATTGATTGTCAAAGTAAATCTGACACGAGATTTCGACGTTCAGATGCTTTTTAGTTGGACAAAGGTCCAACTAGCGGAGGTCCAACTAAAAAGCGGTCCAGTTAAAAAGTGTCCAACCAGCGAATCACGACTGTACAAGAAAAGAAATCATTATTCGAGTTCTAAAATTTTGTAAAAGAAAAAACAGCCACGGTAATATTGAACTGAAAAAGGTGCGAAATCGGCAAAATCCCAAAAAGTCGATCTTAAAAAAAATTTCTAGAGATAACATAAAATCTCGACGTTTCATGCAATGTCTGCAATTATGCCCACTCGATTGGGCAATTATCAAGCGGAAGTAAATAAAAACCAGACAGATGACTTAGTACGCTGTACAGATGACTCGTTGTTGAAAAAATAGCCGCTGGATTGCAGTAGATGATGCCGGGAATTCCATAGAGTTCAAGCGAACGCACAGTGGTTTAAAACGCGAAAACGTGATCGTTTTGAATAGCCTTGAAATTGCTATCACGAAAATTATGAATGAGCAGAATCGGCAGTTGTAGCCATAGTTCTTGCAGCTAGAATCAAAGATCATCATTTATTAGTCAAAAATCTTGATAGGAAATATAATATAGGGAGAGAGGGTAACAGTGGATCAGCAGGAACTATGAAACATTCGCAATAAAATCATAATGCATGATCGGAATCGTCTCATTCCCTCATATTCCACAATTTCTAATTCTTTACACGTTTTGCTATATTTTGTAAGAGATCTGATAACTCTATCTCTTTTAATGGATATTTGTTTGTTTTGTGATAGCCAGAGTAAATTTGCAATGATAAACATTATTCCATCTTTATGAATTACCATTCATTGAATAAATGTTTAGTCTATTGCTATTTATAGCTAATTTTATGCTCAACATTTGCCGCGAACACAGTTTTTGGTAACTACTCATGGTTCTGTGTAATTTCACAATTTTCTTGAATAGACTCATTGGGTAACTGTGAAACGATGGCGTATGGGGAACAGTGATTTTTGTTTGTTTTTGTGGTCTGTCTCAAAATATCAATGGGTTCCGATTTTCCACAGTAAATACTACTCATATAGTGCAAAATTAGTAAATTTGAGCAAATTTTGTAGAAATTGTCTCTTATTTCAGGATTGCAGCTAATATGCATATATGGTAGTTCGATGTTACGCGATGATATAGTGGATTCTTTTGTAAACAAACGATTTTCGCCTCAATATAACTTTAATTCAAAGCGTTAGGATCATTCTTCGTCAAAACAAAAGAATAAAATTTATAAGTAGAATATTTCGCTATAGACGACATCGTGTTTCATAGTTCCTACCCATGGGGCACACTGATACATTTTATCACCAACTGTTTATTATCCAAAAAATGTTATTTCCCGTGAATTTTACCAGCTGGAAAAAATATATGTATTAGTTAACAACATAGTGGCACTATGTATCACTTTTGATTACACAAATAACATGTATTATCATGAAAATTAAATTGTAGAAAAATATGTTTCATTGTTACCCTCTCTCCCCTACTAAGTTTTTCGGAGACATATTTCGCTCTTCTGTACTAGACTTTTGAAGACACACCTATATTTACTTTAAAAGTGTCAGATTCATCCTTATTTTCACATTGCCTTAAAGGGTGAGTCGATATTTATTGCGACACTTTAGATTTAGAATCAAAGTTTTAAAGTAGTGCTGTATTGTATTTATTACATTTTACATAATGAGTGACCGAAACTAAAAGTCGCAAGGACAGAAGATGCTTTGAATATAACAGTAATCGGATCTAAACATCAAGCGTAAAAATCGGACCGATATCCTTTAGCATAAAAATCGCTTAAATATTACGTTCAACTTTAAAAGTCGGATTTAGAAAAGAAGTTTGTAAGAACCGGATGTATATTTTTATTGTGGATTACTGAAGGTTTTTTTAAACGACACTTACATCTTCTACGCTTGTCGTTTATATTTGATTTTTACATTGTAATATCTTTGAAGCGAGTTTTACTAATTATGTTCCGTTCTTGCTACTTTTATTTTCGGTCACTTATATGTCGGTTAAATTTAAGGTTAGGGGCAATGATGTGTACAAGAAGTGCGCGTAATTTTAAAGCAATTGGTCCAAGAGATATTGAGTTATGATTTACACCGCACCGGAAGATTCACTATCAATATTTTGCAATGAAAATTTGGGAAAAAATGTTCAAATGTTGTATTATTGCATGGAAATTGACTCTGTATACCAAAAAAAAGTTATGAACCATATTTTTTCACCAAAAACATCTTACCACACCCTCCTACCCCTTTAAAGAAGGAAAACAAGAGAATTTAATACTATGGTTGTGTTATCGCAACGCACCGAACTGCTAATTGACATATCACGTATCCCATTGCGTTGACTGTGTGTTAAGATGTTAGCTAAATGGTATGAGCTTCAAAAATACTCACTTGCAGAAGGACAAAATCTGAGGCTCACGGAACAGAGAGTAACAGTCTTCGCATATCCGGTCCAGCCGGTAGAAAATCGCTTTGTTGAACTGTCCCTTACATTCTAAGTCGAAGAACGAGCTGCGCTTGGCGACACTGTGGTGAGGTAACGCTACAACTGCCAGTGGTACCAGTGCGATTATCAGTGACCACGCGAGTGCTAAGTTACGGGAACACATCTGCAGAGAAAAGGGAAAAAACAAATTTATTAATTAGATTTACTCGACAGCTATGCAAAAAAAGAACGAGTACATTTCTACAAATCGTAAGTTCAGTTAAGTACATGAACGCAGTTATGTATTTTGCTCAGATTGTAAAAAGTTAGTCAAACAGGATGAAGTGAACGATAACATCGATGAAAAGTGACAAATATAAATATTTTCAAAAGCCGATAGCATTCTGTAAATATTGTTATGCTCAAAATTGCGTTACATTCGAGTTGTGGATATTATGACGTACCAAAGGTTTTAGATTTAAAATAGTTATTCAAAATTCGTTAAATTTCATTATTTACCATGAGCACAGCACTTTCGATTGCACTTAGAAGACCAATTTTTTTTTTCAAAAATACACGCTATTCACATGCATTCGATAAAGCGATAAATAGCGTTACTAAATTTGCAGCAGCGGCGGTGGCGACTGTTCTCTGTCAATCTGGTCAAGACCCTATAAATTATATCATTATACAACACGTTTCGCCTTTCATCGTCATCGGATTTTCCCACCAACAGGTCTCGTGAGACCAACTGGGGGGGAAATTTATTGCTGTTTTTGATCATAATTTTAATGATACCGTCGTTATATTATACGTCTGTCACGACACACGTATCGAAGCCGGGCAGCTGCTGCAAATTTGCGATGCACAGCTCTAATAAAAACTAAATATTGAAGAAACCCGAAAATGTTAAACTCGTGCGTTGTTGGAGGAAACGAAAGCTTGTTTCGCATTAAGCCCAAAATTGATTGCCATCATAAA
The DNA here is from genome assembly GCF_030247195.1 of Topomyia yanbarensis. NCBI lineage: Eukaryota > Metazoa > Arthropoda > Insecta > Diptera > Culicidae > Topomyia > Topomyia yanbarensis. The sequence goes on from NC_080672.1 coordinate 285,362,352, forward strand.
ACACTGCGCGCCCGTTTACCGGTTTATTGGAATCATGAGTGCAAATATATGCATTCGATTTTAGTAATATGGTTGAAAGTATCTTATTTGCCACAAATGGAAATTTTTGATGCAGTTTCGAAATAATTCTATTGAACAGAACTTGTCTACAGTAGACGCTCCTTAATTCATCTCAACCCCTCTATTCATCTATCTGTCTGATGACTCAACCAGGAAACCAATAAAATCAAATTACACTTTTTCGGTGGCATTTGTTCCATTTTTCGATCGTTCAATATTCTCTATCAGAGGTTGAAATATGTGCTCATTTTCACGCCTATCAGTTTATTGCACATCATTTTCATCTTTAGTAGACAGGGACCCAACCTTTCTCATTTCAAGAAATTGCGAAAAGCAGCTGACAATGCAGCATGGAAGCGCGATAATTTCGCGGCGTTGAACCTCGTGATAACTTAAGTTCAAGAAAAGCACCTAATATATTACGTTATAGAAATTATTTCTCCACATCATTGCAGTATTTTGATTCCACGGATCAGTATCAACTAATTTATGTGAATTTTTGCGGAGCCATTGTTTATTCGACAGTTTTATATTGGACGCGAAAATATCATCTCACATTATACCGCGAAAAGATGAGGTCGGCTGCTATATTGTCACGAAAACTAGAAGAGCAAACAATGTTAAATCATTTGCTCGTTTTTCTATTACTGGTCGAAGTAGGTAAAATACCGCCTATTGCTGTTCACGAATGCGAATATTTCAAACTTTGTTCGCTATTACATTTCTCCCATAGGCTCATGTATTGCAAACATCGTGCATTAGTTCGCGCATTAGTTTTAAAGAATCTCTGACCTCCGGTGGTGCATCTCTGCCCTCTGGTGGTGCTAGTCGTATCTATGTATGTGTTCGTCTAAGTATTTGGAATAGCTGGGTCAGGAAATGGATGCAGAACTGGCATATATGATAGAATAGTGGGTAATTTGTTGTCTCGCGAGCATTTTTTTCCTTCCTAAGATTTGTTGGTAACTTTCATTTCCAGTGTTCAATTCGTGAAGATCGAATTGGATAAACTAAAGAACGATTACTTTACCGATGCTCGCAAATTATCTATTCCCGGTCAGAATAGCATGATAAAATCCTAATAGAATGCATTTGTCGTTAATGGTAAATAAATCTCATTTCCTGGCATTTAGACGGGTTCAAGTAGTTTGATTGCATGTAACATGTGTTCATTAGGCTCCTTCTGTTTTACCTATTAGTTTGAATTACTCGTGTATACCAAAAATTATAACGGTCCATTTATACGCTCTTACTTAATTTTTTGCATATTGTATATCTTTATTCGGCACATTCTTTTACCTTCTTTTACTCTATTTTAAATTAAATTCATACTAACACTCACTAACACACTCAATGGCATATTCTCTCATATACTACGTATACTTACGTCCACCATCTCGCCAACATTAAAACACCCTGGTAATTAAGTGAACGTTTTCGCACTTATAAATCTACAAACACGGTCTCAAGCATTAACCCACCGTTCGCGCGATCATGAATCGGTCACGTCCGGGAGTCCCTACCCTCTGTCCTAGCAGCCTGGACTCATGCCTTCAGTTGAACAAATAAAAAAATGTCGCTCATTTCTACTAAACAACACCATGGGACATGACCGGGAACTCTAGAGATATAGGGGTTCTCGCTCTCTGCTAGCTTCCAGCACGTTAACATACAAACGCTTAAGACCTTCGCGATCATCCACGCATACCAAAGCCCATGGACTCGCAAACATGAAAACACCCCGTTGATTAAGTAAACGTTTTAGCACTAGTAAACTTATAAACACGGTCTCAAACGTCCAAGTTCGCGCGATAATGAATCGGCCACTTCCGGAAATCCTTTGATCCTACTAGCCTAGGTCCATGTTTCCAGTTGGACAAATAAAAAAAAATTGACGCTAATATCCACTAAACCATACGTTCCATGGCGAAATGACCGGGAAATCCATTGATCAGTCTATCTTCTGACCTCGCACAAAGCAGAAGCAAAAAAACTCGCTACGCTATAGCAGGCTATAGGCACCAGTGAATCAAGCTAGCGTTTGTTCTACATCAGTGCACAAACAAATTGTATCGTTGCCCCCGGCTGCGAAGTGAAATGAGTTTGCCAAATGAAACAAAAGTGCCCGTGCTACGGGATAACACGATTTCGATCGACTTTAATAAAACTCGTGTTAGACCCACAGTTCAGGAAGTGGAACAATTAGTTAAAGTTAAAATGGACATCACGTTAAAAACTGTGTGTCACATTTAGAAGTTTAGCACAGGCAGAAAACTTCATTGCAACGAACAACATGCAACACAAGGTGGAATTGAATAACACCAGAATCAAGATCCCTATGCGTGCGTATCTATGATTTGGCCCCGCGCACTAGAGAAGATTACATCAAACGAATCATGTCGCAATATGGAGAAGTAGAATCTATTACGAATGACACCTGGAGAATTTTTTTCACCAGCATTCCCAACGACGTTCGTATTGTGAAGATGCGAGTGACTAATCCAATACCTTTTCACATGACTATCAAATGCCAATCACCGAAGGAAGGCGTGACCTATAACAAACAACCCTAATCACATATCCCGGGCAGACCCCAACATGCCAATTCTGTAACCATACAGCCCACTACGGAAAAACATACGCCGAAGCAACTAGTCAAAACTCATCTACTACAGCCAACTCTAACAAGCAGCCACCGACACCTACAGATAAACCAAAAACAATTATCCAATTAACCAATAATGCAGGTACAACGACCACGACAACCGCTCCCAAACCAACAACTAGCATCGCCAATAACGAAGCAAATACCGATGAAGACGGATTTACAACAGCGACCCGTAAGAACAAGAAACAAATAAGAACCTTTGATCGTGAACAGCAAGAAAGCAGTACCGATGATGACATGGACGGGAACGATAACGCGAGAGAAGGCAGACTAAATGACCCCAAGCGGCTTCACCGCCAAGGAAAAGGATCTCAACACGCATCAGCAAACTGCGTCAATCTGGCAGACCGACATTCTTAGCATTTTTTTTTAATTTTTATTTATTATAAAAAAAATCAAAAGACCCACGACTCAGTTGTGCTAACGCATTGAGTCGTTTCAAATAAATCTTAACAAAACTAATGATACGTGGAAACTTCTTCTCTTAGAGTATCTGATCCGTATACTGAAAATTAAGTATCAGATGCACGGTCCACGCGATCATCCAAGAACACATGCGAATATGGGAGTGGACACACGATAATCGACACACGGTAAAATCGAATTTATTCACGCGTCACAATTTTACGAGAAAATTCTCTAGAATCAAAACTACCTGAATATATGTCTGAAGCAGTCGTCGGTTACGGCTCCCTAGAGCATTGAAAGTGTGTCTCCAAAAGACTGTTTAGGTCATCAGACGAGTATTTACTATTAGCAGTGCTAATTGATCTGACAAAGTAAGTCTTTCGATTCCGAAGGTAAATTATCTAATTTACTAGCCTCGTTGAGACTTCAGGCATTTGAACAAAGGCCTTTCAAATCACTTCGCTCAGAAGATCGAGCCGGTTTGAATGCCCCCGATCCGTCTTTTGAAAGCGCTTGAACAAGCTAACTAAATTTAGAAGCAAACTGCTCAAGTTGCGGATCATTACAATTGTTTCAACTTGGAACCGGATCTCTTTCGTGTACATTCGGCTTATGTTCATTAAAGTACTAACGATCATGTGATCAAATTCATTATTTTTAGACAATAAGCTCAATTTACGTCACTGACATAACAAAAAGTGTACATGTGATTAATGAAGCTACGACGTCATCGTCAGAGGAGACGCGTTTCAAGTCGCGGCCCTTTTAGATCTCTCCTGGTTCGATCTTTGTTCGGTGTGCTAAAAATAGCGCATGTTTCACCTGTAAGTCGATCGGCTACGGACGGAACCAAGCAGCATTATTATTAGTTCTATTAAAATATGAAACCAGATTCCAACCGAGTTGTAAGCATCAGCAGACATCAGTGGTGTGCATAGTTAGCCTTTCGCGGATCAGATGGTGTGTGAGGACGGAGGACAGATCGTTCCAAAGTAGGGGGTCAAATAGCTCAGAGGCCGGTGGCGTGCAGGCGGTTCAATTAACAACGGCATATAAAAGTGTCTCAGGGAGTAGACTGTTTTGTATGGAAAACGTGTTTTAATTTACTTAGGCTGATGGTCAGGGCGAGGAACTGTTTAGGCGCAATTGCAGTTGCTATTTTTAGAGTTGCTATTCATTCAAGTTGAAGATGTTCGTTGCATATTATTAACTTCTTGTAGCCACTATTATTTGGTCTTTTTCCTTCTGGAATCAATCACTAAACTGCATCAATGCAGTTCTACACCATTGTGCGTAATTGATTCTCATATTGCGAGCGGTCATAACAAAGGAGAAAGTTTCCAATCCCAAATGAAAATTCGAGTATGTGTGTGTCAAAGAGATAGCTTAGTACATCATCTTCATCAGACAAGTACTTGGTATCGTATTACAACCATTTTGTTGAAAAGCCCAGTGATATCATAAATTGGCAATCTTTCGAAAATAAGTATTTTTCTTAAAGTGTTCCAATGCAAATGACGGGCCTCCTTGAGATCTCCAACCAACGATTTTCTGTAATAAATCGTTGATGTTGTATTTATCGTCCATAACATTCAACTATTACACGAACCGACGTCTGCCACAACACCCACGGAGTGATCAAATGTCAAGGGGATTAACCGGAAGCGTGCGAAAATTGTCCAATTTACACTGTATTTCTCAAACGCATTAAGACGTAAATTGACGTAAAACCTATCCAAACAGGTGGCTTGATAAATGGACATACGAAGCGGAATAAACATCACATTAATCATATGGTAACACGCGTTTCGTGACGGTCGCGTTTCGCGTGCTCCAATCTTTATGAGTATGTGACTTTCCTCAGGCATCGCCACCAGTATAAAAATCCACATGACGACGCACCGCAATAAATGGCGCGCCGACAAAGCGTCTAGGCTAGGCATAGGCATTTCCTCTGCAATATCTCACACATATAATGCTCTATTTCTCTTTGATCCGTCCGGAGAGTGTGACCTGCGGGTGGTCAAATAAAACAGTCCTATACGTATACACACCACTACTGTACCCCTATAATTTGGCCTTATAAAAATACAAATAGGAAGAAGGTGGCGGCGAATCTTTTATTCGAAACGCGATTTCGAGGTGATGATTATTGGACTCGTTTGGACACATCGACCAATTTAGTGGTTTAAAATGTCAATTTATGAAGTCAAATCGAATTCATGAATATTCACCGCTATACAATTCCAGAAATCAGAACAGCAATCGACCATCTGGCAGAGAAGGAGCAATCAACGTATCACAGTGAATTTGGCAGCGACCTGCCACGAACTGCACACCTGTTAAACATATTTCATTCATGAAAATGAGTTTGCTCGTTTGACGTTTTTGCGAAAGTTTACTGCGCTGCCACCATCCAATAAAACCACCGAGGAGGTGCTGAAGAGGGCAGGCGCAAAACAAAATCTGAAAGATTTACGAAAAGATGTTTTGGAATGAAAAATGGACATATTAAATCCTCCACTGGTTAAATATTCAGAAACACTTAATTTCTGCCGTGCGAAATCGGTGCCTCCTTTGAAATGGAAACCAGACAGGTCTATAACACACTGTTTGGATTTTGGCCTTTCTCATATTTTTATTACGAGCACTGTGATATTTGTATAATGAGAAAGAACCATTTGGAAACGTGAAATTTCATGTATCGCTAGTTTTTGAAGCTGCATCTCGAAAAGTACCTTTGCACGTGTACGCCTCCATTTCGCGCATCTGGCACTCGTATAAAGAACCATTCACCTCCATCGAACGGCGCCACCCGTGGCGACCGCGACAGTCCGCTTAATCGTTTTTATCCTCCATTTCCTTCCGCTCTTCACCTGCTGGCTATAACGAAGTGTGGTCGGCTTTTCTTTGAAACACAAATCTCGCCCCATTCACGAGGACCGACCGATTCTTCCGCCGGTTGTCGTTTGCCATAAAGTTAATTTAGCGGTTTATTTATAACCACTTCGATTTTTGTCCGTTCTTCTTTCGGTTTAAGTTTGCCAAATTTTCCTCGTCTTTAGCACCCCAAATCGGAGGTAGAAGGTAAGATTAAGATATTAAATAATGCGACCGCACGTTCATTCAGGTGTGTTCACTCTTGGACAATTAATGAAACAGTAACTATATTGTTGCGGTATATTATAGGGGAACATGAGGAGACTTGACCAGGTTGTCAGCTAAAATTGCATAAATCTCTAAAAAAGCCTTCAATCCCCCAAAAATCATCCAGATATAATGCGCAAAGTTATTGCGCGTCTTCATGATGTTTTGCAGAATTTTTAATTTAATTTTTGAAAAGTTACAAAAGTTTTTCTGTCATCGTTTTTTCTGGTCAAGTCTCCCCATTGCGCGGAGACTTGACCAATGCGTGGGGAGACTTGACCAAGAGAATTTTGAAAAATCATAACAAAAAATAATGACATAAAACATACTGTAATTATTTTTTTCCCTATTGTCGAGATCCTTAGGTAGCAGTAAAAAATATAAAAGAGTTGCATTTGATAAATTTTGATTTTTTTAAATGCATTTCTTTTTAAGGATTAACTGCACTGCTTGCATTGCATGTTCACACGTCACGAAATCAGTCCTACTATTGCTAACTTTGCTTACAAATTTTAAAATATAAAGACTTATGTTTGGGGTGGGATTTTTTTATGGCGTGATTAACATTAACAGTAGGTACCAAAGCATAATAAATATTAGGAATTTTGTATCTTTCTTCAGCTGATCGCAACTTGGTCAAGTCTCCCCAACATTAGTTATTGCGTTCAATTCCATGCGAATTCTAGTAATAACTATTCAAATGTTCCAGTTTATGTAAAATCCTTTCACTGCTTCACAAGGATTAAGATGGTATATTAGTCCTTTAATAGTAATTAGTAGTCGAGTAGATATGTCCATACAAAGTTTGATAAAAAATTACATCATTTGTTGCAAATTTATTAATCACGTAATATTTTCTGCAAGGAAAGGATTTTTTACTCCAAACTTTCAAAAAATATTTTCGAAAAAAAATTAAGAATCGAATAGAAGACGCCATAGCCGAAAATAGAATTTTGCGCTTGGTCAAGTCTCCCCATGTTCCCCTACATGACAGTTTTTGTTTGTACTACATAGACTGCAAATTTGTACACTTCTTTTTTAGAATTATTTTCCAAAAGTTGTCGAAGATTTAATGATGGGGTGAGCCGTATAAAAATATTACATTTTGTTTAACAAAGGGATTCAGAGATATTATCTGAAACGAGGCATAGCATAAGTTCCGAGGAATTGAGTTGGGTGGGTATTGTCTTGGGTATAACCGGAGAGTTGTGATTGTTAACTCAAATCTAATGATACTTTTGGAGTTCTAATCAACTAGATGGTTGGAAACAGTCTATTAGCTTTCTCCGGACGAAACCAAACTAGAGGCTGTATGGCATCCGGCGGGTTGAAGCATCTTAGGCAAGAACCGATCCACTGAGTTCCTGCTCCCATGTTATAAGAGGCGACTGCAAAATGAAGCCCATAAGTCAAGATGTATGGCTGTGCCGAAGACGGAATCGTCCGTCTTCGAGCTTACAACAAAAAATGGCATCATAAATCGTCGTGAAATTCACTGTGTATGTCTTATATCAGCGGTTCTCAACCTTTTTTGTAGCATCCCTTAGAAATCACCGTGGGTTGTTGCGGACCCCCACGGTCAATCATCGATTTTGTATGCTACCAATATATTCTTTTCTGTTGGTTAGGAAATAAGACTTGAAATTTCAGTATCCACTCGGAATTTTTTTTTTTTCGCGAACCCCCAGCATAGACTTCACGGCCCCGCGGACCCAGCTTGAAAATCACTGTCTTATTTCGTGAAAACTGTCACAGTCAAAATGACTGTTGATAACATAGACATGAAATGCGTCTGGGAACGGGCATAGCGTAGTTGGTAAATCGATTGCCTTGTACGCAGCTCACCTGGGTTCGATTCCGAACCCTGCACATCGAGTTAGAGATTTTTCCAAAAAAGTTTTCTCTAACCCGAAAAGAGGTGAATGACACTAAGGTTAAAACATCTATAATAACAAAAAGGGTTATAAATGCCTGGTTCCGATTTAGGTCCAAAAACCAGACCTCGTATTCGGACAGACCACGAACCATAGATCCGAACAGATTTTGTGTGGATCAGGATCAGTTCCCTGATCTAACCCATCCCCGTTCCCCTTACCACCCGAGCTAGATCGCGCACTTATATCCAGACTGGATATACCCTCCGTACCCTCAGTTCGGATACGTAGATCCAAACCGTAAGTCTTGCTTCCAGTATAAGTATTTTATGCAGTCGCTACCTGCTCTTGACGTTCGGGATAGAAAAGTGATTTAAGCTTAACACGACACGAACTACCCCACCACTATTCGATTCGGTTTTTCGCCTGACTGAGCTTCACAGTTGACCGAGTGTTCGCTTTGCATGATGCACATTACATTGACTAGCAAAATACTACACACTTTCAGAGGATCCAAAGCGTTAATATGTATTGTATATAATTGACGAAACGTGAAGGATCTCATATTCCACATGAGTGCGGAATATGAGATCCTTCAGTGTGGATTTGAATTAGGGTTGTTATATCGGTAGTACCGGTACCAAAAATTCCTGGAATGCCGGCATATTTTGGATACCACATTACCGGTACTACAGAAAAATAAGTTCCGATATTTTCGATACTGTGCAAATCGTTTGATTACATAATCTATAGCTAAAATTAGACGACATTCGAAATGCTACCATCCTCAGAAATATATTTGGTAATAACGGAAGTCAAATGACACACTAATAAGTAAAATTGGGGTGTGTCCCATTATGCATAAATACGTTAAGCATACGGATGTTTGGCATACGTACGTTAGGCATAATGGACGTTAGGCATAAAGACGTTAGGCATAATATACGTTAGGCATAATGGACGTTAGGCATAAAGGACGATTAGCATAATGGACGTTAGGCATAAATTAGCATATTGAAGTATCACTTAAAGCAAATCACTTTTTGGTGGTGACGACCGGGTGGTAAGAGAGCTAATGTTTGAAATTTTTTGATGTTGTAGAATTACTCTGGAAGCTGATCAAACTCGACCAAAATTTTATTCCATTGTATATACTTTAAGAAATCTTCACTCAAACAAAACATGCAGAACGAATACTGGCATGCGGAAACTCAGCTTGCGTTAATTTCTCGGAGAATAACCGATAAATTGTACATGACTAGAATAGGACAAAGACTCTTGTTTAAAATTAGTCTCATTTGTATTAAGATATGAACATCAACCCCTTCATGCCCAAGTTGTTTATATTCTCTTTAAAGTTATGCGAAGGTATGGTATAGCAAAGAGTATTTTTTCTAACCCGAAAAAACAAGCGTAAGGTTGAAATCTATAATAACGAAAGCATTGCGATTATTTTTAAATTTTTGTGAATTATGCCTATCGTCCATTATGCCTAACGTACATTATGCCAATCGTCCATTATGCCTATCAGCGCGCAAATTTGAAAGGATAACGAACAAATGTACAGTAAAGGTACTGATTTCTTCGCTTTTGAAAAAAACTGAATTTGCACGGTGAGATTAGTTATGAGTGCTGTCAGATTCTCTATAGATGCACTTGTAGTGTATAGTTCAAAACTCGAGTTTGAATCTAAAATTGAATTGAATCTAATGCTCGCGAAACCTCGAAATCGAAGAAGTTGCCGCATTAAAATAAAACCTGTTAAAAGTGACATATTGCACATACTTTGTTGATCAGGATACTTACTAAGCATACGAAACCTGATCAATAAAATCATTATTTTGAACGTTAAATTTCACTACGGAGGGATTATCGCTCTTTGAACAAAAATATTGAGTAGCAAAAATACGCCCTTTTCATAAGTTTTTCACAACTATCAAACATAAAAAAGAATTATTATTATATTCATTTCGTTTATTTGATAGGCACAAATGCGTTAGCTTGGCGGTGCCAAATTCTTTTGTTTTTACATTTTGTATATTTTAAAACTAGGAGGTTACAATGTTGAAATATTTTTTTAAAAAAGAAAAATTTTACAGCTATCTTAAGACTAGAAATAAGATTCTATATACAAGAGAGGGGGCGAAAGATTTTTTTTATGAAAAAATTTTAAAACAAGGAATTCAATAGTAATAATTTTTAGGAAATATTTACAGTTATCTTAAAACTAACAATATAGTTTGGTACACAAAAGGGGGAACAAATTTTTATGAGAAAATTCGCAGGTGTTTTAAGACTAGGGATACAATTCTATTTACAAGATGGGGGACAATAGTTTTAACAAAGAGGTAAAATTACAACTATCTTAAAACTAGGAATACAGAATACAAATTTGAACTTTTTTAGCGGAGACTTATGCTTGGTCAAGATATTCAGAGGGGGGCTGTAGAAGCAGTTGCATCAAGGACAGGGGAGAGAAAGCGTAGATGGTGACCGGGAGAGAAGAGCAAAACTTGCAACTTTCGCTCAAACGGGAGATCAGCAAAAGATTACCGCCTCAGTCTAGTAGGTCGGATTGGCGGATGGTATTCTTCGGACCCGCGGGGAATCCTTCAAAAGTCATCGGACCTTGAGTCGCTCTCGCAGTTTCCGTAGTGGTAAGTGCGACGGCGGTTACATAGTTGCAGTCTGGAGCTGATCGGTCCCACAAGGCAAGAGAAAGCTTCTAAAACGAGAAATAAAAAGAGAGGGGCTAAATTGGGATATTTGTCGTTTTTATGAAAGTATAAATAAGGGACATATAGGGGAAATCACGATTTGCCAGTATATCTCGGACTGGGACATTGGGTGGTCTACCTCGGGCCCGAAGGGAATCCTTTAACTGAGACCTGGCGTCCAAGTACCCGGCGCATACCCAGACAACGTGCTCGATGTCGTGATAGCCCTCGTCACAAGCGCACAGACTACTCTCCGAAAGCCCAATACGCCGCAGATGCGCATCCAAGGTGTAGTGGTTGGACATAAGTCGGGACATTACACGAATAAAATCCCGACCCACATCCATCCCCCTGAACCAAGGCTTCGTTGATACCTTTGGGATAATGGAATGTAGCCATCGTCCAAGTTTACCATTGCTCCACGAGGTTTGCCAACTGTTGAGTGTCCTCTGACGACAAATACTAAAAAATTCGTTGAAGCAGATTGGTCTTTCGTATATGTCACCATTTAATGCGCCCACCTTTGCTAATGAGTCGGCCTTTTCATTGCCCGGGATAGAGCAATGAGAGGGGACCCAAACAAAGGTAATTTGATAAGATTTTTCAGATAACGTACACAAGGACTCCCGTATCTTCCCCAGGAAATATGGGAATTGCTTTTTGGGCTTCATCGCACGAAGAGCCTCGATGGAGCTGAGGCTGTCCGAAATGATGAAGTAGTGATCTGTGGGCAGAGTGTCGATGATCCCAAGGGTGTACTGAATTGCAGCTAACTCTGCGACGTAAACTGAAGCGGGATCATTGAGCTTGAATGAAGCGGTGATAGTATTGTTGAAGATACCGAAGCCAGTGGACCCATCGAGATTTGATCCGTCAGTGTAGAACATTTTGTCACAGTCGACTTCTCGGAATTTATTATAAAATATATTGGGGATCACTTGCGGGCGTATATTGTCCGGGATTCCACGAATCTCTTCCTTCATGGATGTGTCGAAGAATACAGTAGAATCAGAAGTATCTAGGAAACGAACACGGCTGGGAGTATATGAAGAAGGATTAATGCTCTGTGCCATGTAGTCGAAGTACAAGGCCATAAATCGGGTTTGAGAATTAAGCTCGACGAGCCTCTCGAAGTTTTCAATCACCAACGGGTTCAGAATGTCGCATCGGATGAGCAATCGATATGAGAGTTCCCAAAATCGATTTTTTAGCGGAAGAACGCCCGCCAGCACTTCGAGACTCATCGTATGGGTCGAGTGCATGCAACCCAAGGCAATGCGCAAGCAACGATACTGGATTCTCTCCAGTTTGATGAAGTGTATGTTCGCAGCGGAGCGGAAACAGAAACACCCGTACTCCATCACCGACAATATCGTTGTTTGGTATAACCTGATCAGGTCTCCTGGGTGAGCACCCCACCATGTTTCAGTTATTGTTCGGAGAAAATTGATCCTTTGTTGGCATTTCTGTTTCAGATACCTAATGTGACATCCCCAGGTACCTTTAGAGTCGAACCAGACCCCGAGATATTTAAATGTGAAAACCTGGTTGATCGTTGCACCCATTAATAGAAGCTGGAGTTGCGCCGGCTCACGCTTCCTAGAAAAAACAACCAACTCAGTTTTCTCCGTGGAGAACTCAATACCCAGCTGAAGAGCCCAAGCAGACAAATTGTCCAAGGTATTTTGTAATGGTCCTTGCAAGTCGGCAGCTTTGGGCCCTGTAACAGAGACCACCCCGTCGTCTGCAAGTTGCCTTAGCGTGCATGAATGGGCAAGACAATCGTCAATGTCATTCACGTAGAAATTGTAGAGCAGGGGGCTTAGACATGAGCCCTGGGGAAGACCCATGTAGCTAAATCGCGATGTTGTTAAATCGCCATGCGAAAAGTGCATGTGCTTTTCAGACAACAGGTTTAGCAAAAAGTTATTTAAAATTGGCGAAAGACCATGCTGGTGCAGCTTCTCTGACAGAATGTTGATAGAAACTGAGTCAAAAGCCCCCTTAATATCCAAGAAGACTGATGCCATCTGCTCTTTGTTAGCATAGGCCATTTGGATTTCTGTAGAAAGCAACGCAAGGCAATCGTTCGTCCCTTTGCCTTTGCGGAAGCCAAATTGTGTATCTGACAGTAAGCCATTTGCTTCAACCCAATTGTCGAGGCGAAACAAGATCATTTTCTCGAACAACTTCCGAATACAGGACAGCATTGCAATCGGCCGATATGAGTTGTGGTCGGAGGCTGGTTTTCCTGGTTTTTGGATGGCGATGACCTTCACTTGCCTCCAGTCATGAGGGACAATGTTACCCTCAAGAAACTTGTTAAATAAATTCAACAAGCGCCTTTTTGCAGTGTCAGGTAGATTCTTCAGCAAGTTGAATTTGATTCTGTCTAACCCTGGGGCGTTATTGTTGCATGATAAGAGAGCAAGTGAGAACTCCACCATCGAAAACGGTGTTTCGTTCGCGGTATCGTGAGGAGACGCGGCGCGGTACGTTTTCTGTACCGGGACAGAGTCCGGACAGATCTTCTTGGCGAAAGCAAATATCCAACGGTTTGAATATTCCACGTTCTCGTTGGTACTATTACGGTTACGCATACGTCGAGCCGTACCCCAAAGAGTGCTCATCGCTGTTTCTCTCGTTAACCCGTCGACGAACCGGCGCCAATAACTACGTTTTTTGGCTTTCATTAGACTCTTCATTCGCCTTTCTAACGACTCGTACTGTAGATAGCTAGCGGGTAACCCGTCTTCCCGGAAGGCCTTATATGCAGTGGACTTTTCCGCGTACAGCTCTGAGCACTCTTTATCCCACCACAGGGTGGGAGACCGTCCATGGGTATTCGCGCTGGGTACTGGTTTAGTCTGAGCTTGATTCGCACTGTCGAGAATCAAGCCAGCCAAAAACCTGTACTCTTCCTCCGGAGGAAGTTCTTGAGTGGATTCGATTTTAACGGATATCGCGGTCGCGTAACTCTTCTAATCAATGTTCCGTGTGAGGTCATACGATACATTGATTGTTTCCGATGGTCTTGAACCGTTAGCAATTGAAATCACGATAGGCAAATGGTCGCTACCGTGGGGATCAGGGAGGAATAAAAAAGAATTGTTTTAAATATAGTTGCAAATAGATTTTTTTATATAATTGCATATAATTTTTTTTATATAAGTTTATCTAACGAAAACACTAAACATATTTTAAATATTTATTTAGTTTGCAACAACTTTAAATAGTTTACTTCTTATAAGTTATTCACGTTTCTTCATCAAATACAATTTGTTTTTCAAAATAATCATGAATTTTCCTGTAAATACCCAGTTCCCAGATCGCGGATGTTTTGTGTGCGACTGTACTGTACTGTATTCTTTATTTAATAAAAATACACTCAGGTTTTTTTTACGCGGGGGATACGAGCCGCGTAAATGAAAACCGCGTAAATGAAAACCGCGTAAATTTCAAAATCCGCGTAAATGAAAACCGCGTAAATTTCAAAATCCGCGTAAATGAAAACCGCGTAAATTTCAAAATCCGCGTAAAAAAAAACCGCGTAAAAAAATACCGCGCAAAAAAAAACCGCGTAAAAAAAAACTTGAGTGTATACAAGTGTGGCGTGACCGATTTTGGTTGTGACGCGACGAATAATTGATAAATCCGTAAAATCGTAAAATAATTATTGAAGAAAACGATATTTCACACTCTTCTTAGTATCCCAGCCTTCAACTTAGGGCTATGATCATTGATCACGCAAGGCCAACGGACCAGACTTTTTCAATTTCGTCGGGAAACCACAAAACTCACTGCGAAAATCGCGATACGCGACAGACGTATTAAAACGTCAATAAAGCGAAAAATTATCATTTTAGGAAAAAAAAACTGTGCAAAATGTAGGGCTTAAGGACCTTAATAATTCGCAATTGTGGTTGAATCTGATGGCAAAAATTTGTTTTACTTTCTAATAAAGGAAAAAACATGTAGGAAAAGTTATGAAAATGTAGAGGTATAGTACTCAAGTGAGATCAAGGATGTGAAATATACAAATCGGAAAACTAGAACAGTGTCGTAAGCAACAGTTTAAAAATCTTACAGATCTTTTGCCTTCTGCTGCTAGGAGGCGAGTTTGGGCAGCGTTACTACGAATCGTTTGTCCCTCTTTACCATGAGATGCCGATGTACAACTTTGCCTACTTTATCGATTTTGTTGACTATTTTCGGCAAATTTAAGACTTTAAGAGACAACGAAAGCAATGAAATTGAAAGACGGATAGGTATTCTAGAGTGAATCAGTTATAAACTTAGAACGGAAAGGACTAGGCAAGCTCATGTGGACATGATCGAAAGGAAATGTGGAGTCCTTTGCCTTCTGCCAACGTCGGCGGTAAAACATGATGAGTTGTTCCTTAAATGACCATGCGGCAGACGTGGGTGCAACGTCCAACTCCTACTTAGCAGAAGGCAAAGGACTCTTCACATTTCCTTTCGATCATGTCCATATGAGCCTGCCTAGTCCTAGTTTTCCGTTCTAAGTTTATAACTGATTCACTCTAGAATAGCTATTTGTCTTTCAATTCCATTGCTTTCGTTGTCTCTTAGTCTTAAATTTGCCAAAAATAGCCAACAAAATCGATACAGTAGAACCTTGCGGCAATTGAAACATAGTAACACTTTCCCTACTTAGTAATCGCTAGCTAATTGAATGTCGTTAAAAAGAAAAAAAAATGAAAAGGTGTGACTAAATATTAGTCGAAATAGCAAAAGGAAAACATATAATGAAGAGTCCACAAGAGCAATTCTCACACCACCGCCTTCTCTCAATGTACAAACATAGCTTTTTTGAACCCCCATGGCCTTTAAGGAAACATACTTTTGAAACCCCAAATACGCTAAAAATTACACACAGCAAAATCTACAACCCATTTATGAGTCAACATCGTGATTTATTTATTTCATTCATGTTTTGGCGTGTCCATTGCTACCAATAACCAAAATATTAATGACGTGAATAAATAATACTGATAAATAATAGAATTAAACACTCGTATTTTGGCAAAACGAAATATCGAATCGAACTTCTTTTAAAAATATACGAGGTAGAAAAGGATTGATCAGAAACCGAGCCAAACACCTGAGAGCGAAAATTCTCGCGACATTCTCATTTAATCCCCTTCATAAAACCCCATAATCAGCTGAACCATCCATTTGCAGAAAGTTGCATTGCCATAAATCACACAGCAACGAAAAGCTATAAAATGTTAATGGGATGTAAAATAGCAATTCTAGCAAAGCATAAAGCAGCAGTTAAGTCTAATGCAATACCGAAATGAGAACACGAACGGAAATTATTGTCACATTAAGTCATACAAAAGGAATAACCAGATAATCAGTATGTATGGGAGGGGGGTGTTTGACGTCATTCGACTATTCCCATGGATGTGAAGGTTACTTTTAGGTGGTTGATCCAACGATTCATGGTTTTGAAGAAAGAAGCTTATACGTAGCAATATGACTATTTACGAAATAGGCTTCTCTTTGGACTACTAACAGTCCTGAAAAACGAGCCTTCGGAGATTCACGATCACCCGCTAAATTTTCACTGTATGGAATGGAAAATTTAGAAAAATATGGTTCAAAATTTTGCATCATTATATAGAAAGAGCGTAGATCGCAGCAGAAAAAGGAAGGAATGTTAGTCCCACACTTTTTATTACTAGAGGCCGTACACAATACTTCACACACCGCATGTGTCACGGGACGGGGGAGATGGTATTACAGATCGACATTCAATTGAAAATTGAGCTGAAATTTGCAAGCGATTCAAAATTTTCGGATGCGTTTGGCCACCATGGGATTCATGAAAGCTTTATTATTCAAAACTACATTCGACCTTGATGAGGGGCTACAAGGCGCAACGATTTAGCAATCGGCGTCCGGCATGAAATTTTACACATAAGTTTATCCAAACTGTGTGCATAGTTACGTTTCAAATGATTTCCATCGGCTATAGAAATTCCACCAGCGGGAAAAGTCGCCGCCATTGTCCGATGCCTCAACTATTACACCCATTCTGATATCACACTACGTCTTTCTATTTCTGCTGGACCAAATACAACTCAAAAAGGTTGAAATAACAATCTATGTATCAGCTCATTATAATTTATTAAAAGTCGGCCAGAAATCAAGGCAATTCATTATTACAAATTTGTATATAGTAAACTTGAACGGGAGTCAAAATACTATCAGCTTTGTTTACACTAAGTCATGCTATAGTGTCTCATGTTACAAACACTACCGAGTGCAAATATTCTTGTAGCGTAAGCGTACACCGCAAAGTGTTTTGGTAAACAAACAACGGTTTGTAGGTAAATAAACTTTCTCTAGTTTCGAGCGATGATTAGAGTGTTTTGCTACCAACAAGCAAGTTGCCATAATGACTCAGCATCACCCAAGTAATGGATCGGCCCACTAAACAAGAGTACAAATGAATTGAGTTTGTGTTGAAGGCAAGTGTTCTGTCAGGTTGGTATTGATTAGCGATGATCGATACACACGTGTTGTCCCTCGGAGTAACTATTTTTCACGAGCTTGCTGATATTCACTGCAAAACAAGTTGTTTCTTACCTGTCGACCAGTTGTAATTCAAGTCGAGATAGGCAGGGCCGATACAGCTGCCAAACGTTTGACATCTCAATGATTTATGGTCTAATTGGTTACATTTGCACTGGTAATTCAGGATGTACGAAGCATTTTTTTATTTCGCATGACGAGCACTAAAGTACATTAACGCTAGATCGCATTTTCCTGAACAAACAATTAGACTATCGTGGGGGTGGAAAATCAGACATATTCACATTGTTTAGCATTCGTGAGCTTACCAGACTGGTATTTCATTGAAAAATAAATAGACACCTAAGCTAGCCAGGTTGAGCGATAAATTTAGCGAGCTATTTTTAGTCGATTGCGTCGAACAGAAGGTTTCCCGTTCGAGTAAGCCACTTCTGTAACCTTGGATGTACTTCGCTATTTTCCTGCATGCCGGTAATAGGATATATATTGCAACGACGTAGTGAGAAATGTTCTAGGGAACGGTACTATCGACAGTTTGTATGGTCATTAACCGTTATTGTGATAAATTATTGATAATGCAATGTAATGGGACAATATTAGTCAGTGAAACATTCAACAAATATTTTTAGAATGTTTGGCTCGATTCAAAGTCAATCCGGTCAACAATACATCCATCTCAAATAATCTTTTCCTGCGTTCGACCACTGTTAACGAGGTAATCTTAGTAATAAATGAACTATATAGTAATATTCGCCTTTTTTATTGCTATTTAGTTCATTTATTTACATATAACAATCAAATCCTGCAAAGCAAACAAAGTCCTTTGTTCGTTTTGACATGTTTTGTTTGATAAGGCTAGCATTAGTACGCGGTGCCAGGCCATGCAGCTTTACTTCAATAGTGTCATTATACATATATGCTGGAATGTTGTATAAAACGTCATTATATTCAACAACGTGTTTCAAGTTTTTCTGCGAAGCAAATGATTCATCTGGACTAATGTTTTTGAACATAATCAGCACATCATGGCGTAGATGATAGAATTGCACAGTCTTAGCTTCTGCTATGTTTCGCTTCATTTTCACCTTCAACAACTACTCCCCACTTCACGAGTTGATGATCTTACTGGACATTTCAATAGCAACACAGAGAGAAAATCACGAAAGTGCAAATAAATGCAAATTATAAGAAATGTAAAACTGTTATTGTGACACGGATGTAGCCATTATTAAGTTTCTCAATAACTTTTATGGTGACATGAATGAAACCGCGCGATCCATGCATCTGTTCGTGATCGGAGGTTCCCAGCGCGAGTTTTTTGGTATGGGAGTGTGTGGTGCATTATTTTAAAAAGAAAAGCAATAACGAAGTGCATGAGTAAATGCGTACGGATAATATCCTACTGCGGCACTAAAAACTCACATTTTCACACGAAAAGTTATTGGCACTCACACAACTTCTCCGGAGAAATGCAACGTGTTATTTCTCCGGATGAATGAAACCGCCGGAGAATATGCGAATGAGTTTATCACGGTATCCTTTTTGCGCTCGCTGCCTTGCTATCGCTATTCCAAAACACGAAAAAACAAGTCTGTCGTACTTCTTTGCCGCTTTCTTTGAAATTAAGTGTATATTTTGACGCTTTCATTGATTTTCACGAAATTAAAATATTATCACCTTCTCCGGTGAGAAAGAAAAAATCAAATAAATTTTATCCGGAAAATTATTCTCACGCCATTTGTGGAGACGGAGAATTTTGCGACTCATCTTATCTCGGAAAAGTTGGACATCGGATAAGCCTCTTCTCGCGCGAGTGAGTGAGAATTACAATGCCTGCTTACTACTATCGTACAAGAAAAATTCCATGAAGATTTTTCCGGAAATCATTAAAATCGTTACAGACCATCTTTGATTCCGATGAACCTTTACACGTTTCACCGGCATGAAAGACTATTCATTTTCATCAGTCAATAAGACCATTTTGAATCAAGAGCAACTTTTTGAAAGCGCATAGATGTATTATGTATGCAAAATTTTCAAAAAAATGTTCAATAGTCTTATTTTTTACAATAAAGTTATTTGAGAAAAAGTTACAGGAAATGAAAACTTCCGCACGATGTATATTTTACACATACATTTTGACATATTTCACATAAAAAAAACAAAAATTTATATTAAAAATTTAAATTAAAAAAAGTCCTATTTCTTATTTTTTGTCATTTGTTAATGAAAACCTAAGAGAAAAGAAAAATGTTAAATGGAATTGCGGAATGGAGACACTATCACTGCTTATTCTAGCAATAATTTTAAACATGTTATCAAATTTCATACAAATTGACAGATTGAATTATACTTTTATTATGAAATATTGTTTGTGCCAGTTTTGGAATTATATTGATACAAGATAATGTGACTTCACTGTTACGGGACAGTTAGCAATCACACAACGAACCAAGTAGTTTAGGAGGTACGGAACAGTTTGTTGCGTTTCACAACTCATACTACAGTCAGTTTCTATGACATTCTCACTTCCTCAACAACTATTTTCATCTTTTCTACTAACCTATATGTAGTTCTACCTATTCACAGATCAGTTCGTCGTTGTAAAAAGTTATCCCCAACAGTTCAAAACAATCATTATAACAGATCAATATAACTCGATCTACAGAACAGTTTAAATTCCCTTTGTAGTGCATGTGCATGCAGTAACTACTGTGAATAAAACCTCTGAATTTGAAAGCAGTGTCTGCGAGTTCTGCTGTACGACGAATCTAACAGTTTCCCTACTGATTAAAGAACCGACAGCTGTTAGACCGTTGATATGCGTAATTTTCTTATAAAATATTATTTTCAATTTTATTTCAAATCAAAATGCATTTAACGAACATCCCAAGTAGCACTTGTAATAAACAACGACTACGATTAGTTGCATAGGCATAAGCTTTTATACGTGCGCTTTTTTTGGTTGCTAAACCACCTCAATAATCGTTGCCATATACCTTTATGTGACGAATTATGTTGCTGAAAGTGCTAGTCAACAATCGGTGTCGCTCGGGATCTTCATAAACGCGATAGTGTTTGAGATATTTGAAATTTTATTTCAACAAAAACAATAGATTCGCAAAATTACGACCTTTTTATAAACTATTTACGTTTCTCCATCGTTACTTATCACCATTGAAATGTTTATTGTTTTAAGTAAAAGAGATTTTTTCAGTGTATTTGGATCATGAAGAAGCTAACAATAAGAAGGTGGCGGTGGTCAGCTATTCTCGTCCGCGTCCCTTATCACCTATTTTTATTGGGTGAGTCATCAACAGTGCTATCTTTGAAAATGAGTCACTTTGGTTATGTAACTTTTTTTCCGTTCTTATTTTATTGCAAATAAGTACCTAGTAGTCTTGATTCTATTATTTTCAAAATTGCACATATTTGATTGTATGTAATTTTAAATGTTCTCCGCTGGCTGATGCCAATCGAGCTACCATTTCTTTGGACTGAGCAAAGGCGTTTCTTCGTTTGTTGACGAAACCCAAATAGTAATGTGCATTGGGAAGGCGCATGGTCCTGTCTGATTGGAATGATGGTTTCAATCATTGACAGTTCGTGAGAGGGTTCGAGGGCCAGCTACCAATTTCCTCCAGTAATATCAGCACGAAGAATAAATGTTGTATTGTCATGTTCATTGATTTGCTTTCAGTTCATTAAATCAAGTTCATTACATCATTACAACTTGGGATTACCAGGAATTGTACATTGAAGGATGGTTTGTTGCTTCCAGCCATTATCATCTATTGATTCTCTGTGAAATTTCAGGTAGTCCTGATCAATAACGGAGTAGCAGCCAGGGGCGGTAACACAAGCCCAAGCTCATGAAGAAACCAACAATAAGAAGGTTTTCTTTTTTTATAAATAGTTTCTCCATTCCGTAATTACATTTAAAATATTTTTTCTTTGGGTTTTTATTGACAAGAGATAAATAATTTGGAAACATGTTTTTTTGTGATTTTTTTTTAGAATAAATTTTTGTTTTAGTGAAAAATGTTACATTATTTTTTTCAGTGCGTAGTTTTCCGTGCAGAAGTTTTCATTCCATACCAAGTTTCCTCCTATAATTTTGCTATATAAAATACGATAATGGCGCTTTTTTTTTGGAAAATATTGCATGCAAAAACTTCTAGGTCCTTTTAAAATATTGCTCTTGCGTTAAAATGTTCTAATTGCTAGAGGAAATCATGGAGATTAATGATTCGAACACAACTGCAAAGTTTTGTTTGGCCACATTATAATCCCAAATTGCAATATTTTTTTGAACAACAATCACTTGTATATATTCCTTGCTTTGATGTGAGTCTTGTTAAAAATACTAGTCAATCACTTGACTGCAATATTTTAAGCAGTCAATTAAATGTTGAATCTATGATAGCATCTTCAGATACCCTACCCTTCGTATAATCACATTCTAAACGAATGTCTGTTTTCTGCAATTTCAGTAGAAACAGTTCTATCCGATACTTCCAACGACCAAGAAACGTTCTAAAAATAAGCACTAGTATAATTATCATGTGTATAACTAAATTAATGCCTGCCTGTTACCATCGTCAGTAGAACCGGTTCTGACTGGTTTTAATCCGATGCATGAATGATATCCACGACTATCAGCATAATCATCATCGGTACAACTGTTGCACAGTGAGCGAGACAAGTATTATCTTTCGTGTGATTGTGAATCGGTACTGCACAGTAGAAAATAGTGAAATTTAAAAGACATGTAAAACAATACACTACATTAATCGACAATTTGATTGCAAATAAACTTAAAATCTATGCAATAAATAGAATTTCAAAAAAACATTGATTTCGTACTTTTACTACTGATATTACCGCATCCATTAATTTTCAACCATATTGATGAAATTGTAATTTTCAATCAAGCTGTGAAATTATAACATAATTTGTTGTCATGCACAAAATGTGTGCATAAAAATAAAAGTAAAATTACAAAACAATTTTATCTGTATGTGCTTATGGATCGTCTCACACATCAGCACCACTTCGACGGTAGATGAGCAGGAAGTGATCCGGAGTGTGAGTCCATAAGCCGCCACGCCGGTACGATAACTGTGGTGGTTGCGTACTGCGCGATTCTAGTCTTGAACGCTAATGCTATGTATGTAGCAGAATGGATCACCCTTTTGCAATGGTATGCAATTCCCACTTGGCACAGGCGCATTTAACATGGCGCTCTCGAGCAATTCGAGCATCTCGATGACGATGGTAAGTCATAGTACTGCCACTCGATACAATGTGCTTTAATATAGTCTAGTCCACTAGACATGTGTGGTCCAGAGAAAACAATAATGGGAACTTCTTACTAGTGCAAACAGTTTCGAGTGGACTTCAATTTATCTCACATCCCACCTGTACCTAACCACCTCCAGGTCCTGTAACAGCAACTGGTGGCCTCGATTGTAGTGTTAGAAGTTCAGACAAACCGCGTACGCGCGGTATCGGAAACAAGGTCGAAGAGGCGAAAACTTTACGCCAGCTGAAAGATGATAATATTTGTAACTGGATGCCAATTATTTCGCCATAAAAAAACGAAGACGACACACGGTGGCGGTGGCCATGTCGATAACCGGCCAGTGCTGGTGCGGGCTACGTACTTGTACGTATGACATTATTGCCGTCACGAGATGAAACGATCTACTGCGAGCAGCGCCGTGGGGATGTGCTATTTTTAAAATCACATTCATTCGACGCATCGAGCCCATCACAACTTCATGTGCGATCGCCTATTCGGACGTACAGGGCCTACGTGCCGGTGGCGCGGCGATAGACATTTCTGCTTTAATAACATTGATTGATTTGCCGCGGAATGTGCCTGCAGTCGCAACAGAAAATCGAATTCAATTGAACCAATTAGGTTGCACTCCCGGTGCGGCAATCAGCAGACCGACTCCGTCAGTGAGAGCGAATTGTGATTTATTATATGATGATGAGTGAACGAATAGCCGCAGTAGAATCATCGCAGTCTCAACTTTCATGTAAAAAGTACGTGTGTATGTGTGCGGTGCGTGTCACCGACCGAAATGAAAGTAGGAGAAGATCAGAATTTCGCTTATCACCTTAATGATGTCATCCGCGTGAAATGTACTAGATTGAATGAATTTCGCGGATGTTACGCGCCAACTGGCTGTGTTCAACGAACAGTTAACGTTCTAGCGATAGCCGTTTTACTAATTCATTACCGACTATAAAATATTAGCACAAGTTCAATGGGTGTGGATGAGTTTGTTTCATATGCTTTTCATGTCAAATGTATATTACCATATCACATTCTCGCTTATGGGACAAATTCGTA
This sequence comes from Topomyia yanbarensis, assembly GCF_030247195.1. NCBI lineage: Eukaryota > Metazoa > Arthropoda > Insecta > Diptera > Culicidae > Topomyia > Topomyia yanbarensis. The sequence goes on from NC_080672.1 coordinate 285,386,154, forward strand.
AATTTGGATTATTTGTCTTCTAGTTGCACCTATTACAAAAACATCTAGCAATCTAGTTTTTTTTCTGTATCTATATAAGAAAGGTATAAAATTTGCTTCAACTATCATGAATAATTCCGAGGCCCGGTCGGCTTATATACCATTCGATTCACCCCGACGAATTCGGGCAAGTCGTTATAAGATTTAACATTTTGGGTTAAATTTTTCGGTTAAAATAAAAGAAGAATCGGAAAATTAGAAGGAAAGCTTATCTTTTTACGCCTATGGCATTCTAAAAGAATAATAATTATCAGATAACTGTTTAAGTTTTGCTTTTTTGTGTTTCGAATCCATATTGTCATTAACTAAGCACCATCTGAAATCGTTTGAAGGGGTTATATTTGCACAAAGTTGAGCCTCACAAAACCGAAAACAAATTATTGCATATTCTGAAAGTACATACTTTCGATAATATTCAGCGTTGAAAAAGTTCCAGATTTATCTGGAAACTTCCAGACTTTTCGCAGGTGAACAGACACCAGGTAAAGCCAAACATTTCGCCAGATTTTTCCAGATATTCTGAATTCTACGTTTCACTACGGGATGACACTTTTGAAGATCGACTCGACTCTCGTAGTATTGATTAAAATTATCTGAAACGACCCTTTAAAGAAACTGTATCTCTTCTCTTATACTTGTCCTTTGTATTAAACCGGGATTGAATCAATTAGGAATGTAGCATAGATAAAGAATAAAATTAGGGGCGGGTATAGTGTAGTTGGTAAATTTATTGCCTTGTACGCAGCTCAGTTGGGTTCGATTCCCAGCTCCGCATATAGGGATAGTGATTTTTCCAACCACAAAAAGGGGCGAATGACCCTCAGGTTTAAGCCTCTAGAATCAAACTAAAAAGATTAAGGTTAATTGTCAATACTCTTCCATTGTGACTTCAAGAAGCATTGCTCCTAAGATCCAATGAAATCAAAAGCCTCTTTTTTATCGTTTATCAGTTTAATCGAAAACTTGAAAGCGCTCCATCATTTGTTCATTGAAACTTGATAAGCACTCAGCGCGGATAGAGGCTGATGGAAACTAAACACGAATAAAAATCCATTTTAATCCTCCGAAAGTCATGCAGTGCACCTAAGTTAAAATTAGTTGTTAGCGTTTCGGATTCTCCTCATCAGCAACTAGCACCATCTTAGTGTCAATTAGATGATAAAATCTAAACTAGCACCAAAATTAGCACTAGTTAGACGCTCAATCCTAAATCCAAAAAGTCATACGTCTTTCATGAACTAAGCAACTAGGATGTTACGAGTGATGTCCCGGAAAACAAGCAAAGAAGCTCTGGTTTACTGCGCATTTTTATTAGAATGAGAATGATGAGAATGCGCAGCAAACCAGAGTTTCTGTGCTTGTCTTTCGTGACATCACTCGCAACATGCCAGTTGCTTAGTTCATGCAAGACGTATGACTTTTTGGATTTAGGATTGAGCGTCTAACTAGTGCTAATTTTGGTGCTAGTTTAGATTTTTCATCTAATTGGCACCAAGATGGTGCTAGTTACTGATGAGGAGAATCCGAAACGCTAAAATCTATTTGTTTGTTTTAAAGGTTTTTTCTCATATACAATCTAATCCTCCAAATCTAAACATCCAAAGTTGACTGCTTCGTAAAAATGTGATCGTGACCGAAAAAAATGTTTTCACGAATTTTCTTCGCTATGAAAGCTCGCAACTTCAGAACGAGTCCACTTATACAAAATGTTATTACGCCAATTCATAACTCAAATATACATCATTAATAGCCACTAACTTGAAATATTTTAAAACCTTTATTATTTTCAATCCTGCCTAGAGGCTATTTAAATTATTGATAATACAACAAAAATCAAATGCTCATAAAACTGACCTTTACCTGCTAGGGACAAACGGAAGACGCCATTTTTCATCATTTTGAGCTTTCCAAAATATTATTGTCGTTGTTAACCACGTTGAGTTCTTGTCTTAACTCTACGCATTTAAAAAAAAAAAACATTTTAGCAAATATTAAAATGAATGCCATTTTTCGATGAGCAAGTTTTTCTTTAACTTAATCAAACTTCGCCTCCCATTCGGAACATTGTCCCTAATCCATATTTCGGAACATATCTTCAAAAAAGAACTCAGAATAATTCGACAACTACGAGACCTTGGCTAGAGATCAGTATAAGACCCAATTTCCACAATTTTCCAAAAGTAGTCATGTGGTTTAAAACTATAGGTTCTCAATGAAGTGATCAGACGATATACTTCCAAAATTATTATTATTGAATATTTAATCAGATTAGCATTAAGTTTTTTTTCAATTCAATTAATTTTGGTTTGGGGGGGTTTGACCTCCAACACATCCCGCCTCCCTGGCTACGCCACTGATCCACATTGAGAAATGCAATAGCCTTTATGCTCCTAAAAATGTCGTATCATGTGTTATGAGCGAACTGTATGAACTTAGGTCCAGCGATGATATACACTACACATGATCCCACACTTGTCCCGTTTTTTATGGGATTTCCTATCTTTATGGGACTGATATGCGATCATGGGCAGTACAGGAATGCACTAAAAATAACATATTCTGGACAGGTGAGGTGGTTAGTAAAAAGATTCTATCAGGTGCTTTCACAGAGAATTGTTACGTATCCGATGTTTGTTACAAAATTTAATCTGAAATTACACTGTCCAACTACGACTCACAATAAATCAGTTTGTTTCCATTCAATTGTATCAATAATGTTCGTCGAATAACATCATTCCCAACCAATTTAAGCACAACATAGACCGATCATGCGAGAATCAAGTGCACATTCCTCCACGAACTTCCCCCGATAGAAGCACTCGCCATAGCCGTGGCGGCGTCAGGGCGGAGAGCGAAAGCGGTCAACGCTAACGCTCGTGCATCGCGTCCCGCTCGTGGACGGACGAAAGCAGGATAGCATAAAACCGAGCGCATACAAGCCCCCGTGCCGTTTAAATACTGCTGGCTGTTAGTAAGAGTGAGAAAGCAAGCGAAAAATGTAATCGGTATTAACGATCACTTACAACTCTCTGAATTTATGTGTATGAGCTGAGCACTGCACCATCGGTACAGTGTCTAACTTGATTCGATCGCGACAGACAGTATGGTACCATCAGGCGGCAACTGGCCGTAGAGAGGAATCCGAGTGTATAGGAGAAGAGAAGGCAACAAAGTTCGCCGAGCGCGCACTCTGTCGGTTCCTCAACCAAAACGAAAAGAAGAACGTCCCGATGGCTGAGGTAGCAACTAACGGTCGGTGGAGGTAGCGGTGGTTTATATTATTTTTGTACATATTTTATAAGACATAAATATGTATTGCCAAACGAACATATTGCACTGAAAACCCGCTTCATTGCTGTTCCAACTGCGTACTTGGGTTACGTGCTACTCCCCGTAGCCGAATCAAGGCTTTTAATTTTCAATATCTACTCGTGACTGACGCATTGAAACTTATAATAACCTAACCAATGGATAACAGGTAGATTACAGAAGTGTAAAACTATGCAAATCAACTGTACGATGGATTAAACGTTTGGATTCCTCGCTAGCACGACCGGTGCATACGAAATTCAACCCCACCCACTACAAACGGTCGATAGCTAAGATATTTTGCATTGGGCTCGGTCAAAGCCAGTAGTCATCTCGCTAAATAATTCGTCTCGAAAGTACCTCCTCCTATAGGCCACACACGGAATACCACTTACTTCATTCACTTGTTTTATACGCCTCACAGATTACCAGATGACTTTTTCTGCTGTGTAATCAAATACGCACACACGTCTCGCGATTCAATTCGGTTCGTTTCGTTTGAAGGATACTTTAAGACTGAATGCCGCTCGACTGAATAGTGAATCAGATCACTGAATTCGAAGAACGTTTTATTTTTCCAAGTTGAACTGTTTGTACATTTCGGGTGATGAATTGAATCGTAATCCTGAACAAAGATGGGAGAAAATTGCATTTTTGCGCAGCTTACGTAAGTTCTACAATGTAAATTACTTTCAGCTAATTTTATTGAGTTTTACTGTTCTTCGTTGGAAGAATTATTGCAATCACCGAAAAGAAAACTGCATAATATACTGCTACTCACAAAACTAAAAATTTTAGGATATAGCACAATAAAATCTGGCGGCCGGAAAAGATTGCCAGGAAGTAGTTATTGAGAAATTGGCCTAATATGTCGATCCTCACTGTTAGCAGTTTCATAAAACATTTACAACAGATTTACAAGTTGTTGATATAACAGCTCAATCAATAAGGACTCTCATCTAAACCGACAGTAATCACTCGAGTAAACATATAAATTCCTCAGCAATGGTAGCATGCATTCTAATTTCGTATACTGTAAAGTGGTGTATTAGATCACCGCGCAAACAAATTTTTACCTGTCAATCATCGTGAGGGCGAATTTTCACCCTTGCACTGAAAAGCCGGAATGTTTATCAGGCTAGCTAATGAAATTTGTAAATATTCGAGACACTGAGCTAAAATAACATCGAGTAGAGTAGAGTACACATCTTGCACTATGTTCCACTTAATGTGTACTTGATTGAATAGATGTGTTTGCATTTCAATAACAGCAAAGACTAAAATAACTATGGGCGGATGACCTAACGGTTAAAACCCGTTTATTTTAATACTAAAATAACTGAGGCTGATAGTTTATAAAACAATTGCGTGCATACTACTTAATACTTTTTTAATAAGTTAAAACACAACTACGAAGCGGCACATGATGCTTCAAACACACCCCATTCCACGGTCCCGATACCGTTCGTATATTTAACGTTCATTCATTCACCCAGTCGCTCATTCACGGGAAGTTCTAGAACCAAGCCCCCACAATCCATAGACAGACAGACCAAAATAAACCGCTAGCTTCATGCGTCCGTCGTTAGACGACCCGCTTTTTCAAGGCGCCATAATTATCGCTAGTTGTCGACAGATATCGCCAAACAGCGATCAAACCACCAGGCGCAGTAAAAGATATTACCCGTTGACGGGACCGCAATCTCAGACACGTGCTCGAAAGAGATGCCCGAGGCGCCAACCATCATCACAGCGCCTAATAGCAGTCAATTATCGTTTCCATTTTTGTGTATATTTGTACACAAGTATAAATAACTCTTCTTTCTTTCCCTGAATAAGTATTTTATTTGCTTCATCTATGAATGACAATTGTTAGCCAAACAACACGTAAGTGCTAATTTTAGGAAAAGTCGAAATGAGGTTTCTTCAAAACAGAAGCCACGTACGCCGGTCCAGTGGCCGGAGGGCGATTCGTATAGATTCATCCTTTCCTGTGTGTAGGCAATGACGAAGGCATGCAGCTTGTTAATTGTTTGACCAATTAGCTCACAAAATACTGACATAAAAAGACACGCTGCGGTTTGTCCAGCCCAGGGTATTTTTGGCATGTACAAATATAACCATTGGTCATCGCTTTGCAGGCGGTGACATATGTCGTTTCTTAAACATGAGATAGCGTCCGGCGATTGATGGCTCAACATTTGCACGTTTCAAAAGTGTGACTGATTTGTTGTTTTTCGATGGAAAGTAGAATTCGCATGTTTGTTCAGTAATATCGGTATGCAATGGAAAATTTTAAAATTTTGTTCATCCATTTTACTCAAAAATAATGTTTGGAAGTATGGTTATCCATAACATAGTTTTGCATGCAATAGTCTGCATCCTGAAATAGATGATAGATACATAAAAATGAGTTATACTACGAAACTATTTAAAGTATGTCTTTTCGACTAATATTGAGTAAGATTTCTTTTTTTGCTTTATTCTAACGACAATCACTACGCTTGAAATAACTAAGTAGGGAACTAGGTAGGTTCCCTTGATATTCTCGCATTGCATTGTGACGGAAACTTTGGCGGAATGCGTACTGACTTCAACACGTTTCACTACTAATTATCCCACACGAATCAGACCCATATCAAAACCTCCTTACTCCCGGGATTCATTACGGATAAAGTCTATAGCTCTTGACCACATTGGGTTAGGTACAATATAATATCCCCTGTACGTTTGAAGAACTAAACAATCGGATACACAATTGCATTTCTGTATGAGTAGGACACTTAAATATCAAATAAAAGAAATTCCGTAATCGGATTCACAAAGATCAAACGAATAACACTCAGCACGCTGAATAATAGCCGTGTGATAATTGAGTTTACAATGTCCAGTCAGTGCTTTAACTAGAATGCTGCAATTGTGCTTGAAAAAATGCAACAAATTCTTTGACATTTTCAGACTCGCATCCGGCAGAAAAGTTTTTGTTTAAATACAAGTTTGGCAGCTACGTTGTCAGGGTTGGCATGTTCGGATGCAACCCAAAAGCGAATCTTGTGCTTTACCCAACTAATCGACAGTGATGAAATTGGGTCTGGACCTACGAAATCAGTCGCACTTATTTACAGCAATACAGATAGCATTTGAGAAGCTGAGTTCTTCGATTTGAGTTCGACATACGTTTACTAATTTCGATCTCGAATCTGCCAAACTAAGTGCCAAACTTTAGTGCACTGTTCACAGGAAAAGATTCATTGAGAACAAGCTTGATACGAATTTAATCTTTTGTCTTTTACTGGTAGGAGTCGGACCTAGACAGAGATACTGATCACTCGAGTCTAGTTTTGGAAGGAAAAACAAGGTTTTCATCGCTGTAGCGACTGTAAATGTAGAACTTTGCAAGCTATTCGATTCATTCAATCCCATGTAGTTCTGACACTACTTAGTCAGCTGCGACTACAGCCGAGGTGTTGTAGAATGAGATAATGTCGATTTTGTTAAGGCTGTGAACCATTTGGCGATTCATTAACTTTTAGTTAAAATTTGACACTTCAAAAGTTATTTTCTCTCGAATGGTAAAATTTATCCGAGTGAGCGACCTATTTAAAATGTTAACATTTGGATAGTTATTTAGAATTGATAGCTGCGGTAATCGTGATTTGGTAGAGGTGTGAACATTTGTCGAAATATTTAAATTATTTTATCTTTCTTAGTCTAATAAAATTCGCTATATTGAATCTATTGATTTCACACATGATTTTTTTTGCAATTTGTAGCAGAACCTAAAAATTAATGCGCATAAATATCCTGTGAAAACTATTGAAATTCATGTTGCGTGCATCAAAATTTTAAAAGTTTGCCACACAGAAATTTGTTTCAATAGCGATTTATGTGACAAAAGAACAATTTTATTCTTCAATTATGGACCTATCCCGAAGGATGCATCCTCATGAATGATGAAACTTATGTCAAATTCAACTTCAAACAGCTTTAGCGGCGGAAGTTTTCTTTTACCAAGGATCGCCGAGATATTTCCAAGAAATATAAATTTGTTTTGTGGACAAGTTTGTCGATAAGCTGAGGATCTGGCAGAGAATCTGCAGTGGTGGTCGAAAGACTCCGATTTTCATCACAATCAACAATATGCCGTTTATTAGGTCCCATTCATTGTGAATTAATCTGAATGGGACTGACAGGACCGTAATGCAAACTGAAAACTTCTAGAACAATATAAATTCTTTTTAAATGTTCTTCTTAAGTTTTGGGGAAAAACAATGTTTCCGTCTTATGGCAATCTTTCGATGTTTTTCACTTCATTTTGAGAGAAATCTTCTGAAATTTAATCAAATCTTCTCATGTCTGAAATCATCTCTAACTTTATGAAATCTTTTCTAATTTAAGGAATTTTTTCGAAATAGTGTGGAATATTTACTAATCAACAAAAACCTCAATATACAATATTCCTCACTAAGGAGAAAATTAAAGTAAACCTACTTTATGCGTAAGGAGCGCAACTAGGGTTGCCATCTCTGGAGAGGCTTTGACCCGGAGATTTTCACTGATCTGGGGGGTTGTGGATTTTGAGTGGAACGAGACAGAAATTGAATCAAAGCGATTGCTCGGCATTTTAGAGCACTTTAATCGCTTTTTATTACTACGTTGCGTTTCCTAAGCACGGTATACTTCGTAGATTGCAGACTGATGACTCTCATTTCCAGCCAGACTACTTGAGGAGCATTGTTTGGGAATAACAATTGATCCAGTCCAAGCGAGAGTTTCGCCTGAGAGCCACCATTGCGGGCCACGACCATCTTTACCGTAACTTGGGATGAGAAAGGAAGTGTTGATGTGGTACTTACTTAACGGAAGGCCCCGACTCAGTGACACTCCCATAAGTACCACGGATTGGGTAGTGGGTGGGTTGTTAGTCAGGATTCGCTTCAAGCAATCGATGCGACTGAGACTATATTTTCGTGCATGTTTGAATAGTTTATTGACGGTAGGATACGTAAATCTTCTAGGCGTTTAAACTCTGGCTAATCGTTTATCGAGATTGTTTCATCGAAAACAACTTGAACTCCGGACAGCCGGCTGTCGGGAGTGTTGTCGACAATGTAAAATGGACCGTAAACAATGAGTTTAAAAGTGGGATGGTGGAACATTAAAAAATTATGTCACGCAAAGAAAAATCCGCTCAACATTTGTACTATATAGAATGAAATAGATGCTAGACGTAATTTTTTGCTCCGACCGAATTACGTATGACTTGGTAGACTGGTTAGTTCCTAACAAGTTCGTACTGTTATTATCTAATCATAACTATTTTTAATAATCATTTTAACCTTTTGCTCGATTTCGTCATATCGTAACTCTAAAATCTACTAACTGTAACGAGAAGGGCTTGAAGACTAGATTTTTGAGGTAGTTTGCAAATATTGATTTCTCCAAATGATTTGAAGGAGGTCGAAAACCTCACTCAAAATTTCAGCATACGGGGTGGTTTATCCGCTTCGTGATCATTTTGGTGAAAGGCCAAACTTGAGAAACTCAAAACATACATAGTAATTGTATGTCGATCGAACAAATTCATTTAAAATAATGTCGTATTTGGTGTACCAAATTCATCTTTTTCAATAATTAGTACCAACGGAATATTTCATAATATAATGAGCAAAACAATACTATGTTCGTATTAGCTACTTTGAGAATGATTTCAGAATAAAAGTATTTACGCACATATAAATCCAGTAAAAACTAGTAACTTCCGAGTGATTTTAGTTTAAGGGTACATTTTTACTCTACGAAACCGCTTTCGCTCAAAATGGAACCAAGAGGCCGTTCTAACTTTTTTCCCTTAAACAAGTAACTTAATTTACTTTAGCCAATTATTATCAACCCCTTTTAAGAGTAAGAATGGACATATGTTCATTCATTTCTAGTTTAGTGGAAAGTAAATCTTTTCTAATTATTTTCCGGGCAGTTATAAAGGCATTTAGATAACACAAGTCAAAAGTTAGATCGTAAACTACGCTTAAAATTTTACTTTAGTAGAGTTTAACATCAAATCCACAAAAATGGTTCAAAGCACACGTAAGTGATAGTTTTGCTATGAATGTAATCGTTACGTCCTTGTCAAGCTCCGTTCCAAGAATCAACATGAACATTAACCTATCGATAAGAATTCCCGTTGCTCATACGCATACCGATTCCTCAAACAAATCGTCTACAAAAAATATTCCATTAGTGCGCACTGTCACATTTCGTGATAGTATCGGTTATATTTATCTGTTGCTCATTTCCTCTCTTAAACAAATTGCTGCCTGACACAAACCGTAAAAACGTGCTGTAACCTTAAGCGTACATGAGTTATACAAGGTTCACGAGACCTATAATGCGTGCTCGTATACCTGCCTGATTCAATTCGGTGCTATTCCATTTTGCCAAAATAAAAATAGCATCATGCTGATACGACTACTTAACACCCCGTGCATACCGGGTTCGATCATCAGTTTATATACATATTAGCAAAACAACTTCCGTTGATTGCACGTTCGTCTTTATGCGTCTTGTCAGTTTGCCAACAGGAGGCTGATGGGGAGCAAAAACCTGTCCCGCGAAAATAACTTGTTTTCCCATAGCTCGCAACAAGCGGTTGCGTCCTTTAGAAGCAATGAACATACTTGAACTAAAAAGAGATCTTTTGATGTTGCGCCTCGGTGCGAACATCATAAATTAGTTCGGAAATTTCTTGGAAGCATTTCATCATCCGTCAACGCGCAGTGATGGTGGCAGCATATTCTCAGAGTAACCTGGGGCCAAATGCACACTCAGAGGAGTACTTGTTGCTACATTCGAGAAAAAGGTTTGAGTAATATGTTCAATTTTCCATAATCATATTCATTGAATTGTTTCGTAGTTCGATATCATCGCGACGACATGTTATGCTTATGGATTGATTGACACAAAATCAATTATGATTATTTTGCATCGAGCATCCGCTTTGGACTGATTTGCCAAGATATTTCGAAAAACAGTGACACGCCCAGCTTCAATTTCTTGCTAATTCATGTTACATGAAGTATGTATGAGTGCACTGATTGTCGGTGTTGGTACGGAAATGAGCTGTCCGCACTCGTGAGATTGAGCCAGAGCGACAGTGTGTATCTTTTGTCAGCATGACTGACATCCTGTCTGCATGCTTTGGCCAAGATTTCGCGAAACTGTCTTCGAGACATACTGGCCCAGAGCCGCACTAGGGTTGAGGTACGGTACGAGACTTGTCGGCCCTTTGAACCCCATTGCAGTGGCATTGCTGTCACCAAGTCAATGCTGATGGTTGTAAATTATACTACTCACATGTAGGCCACTCTGCTGCTGCTGCTGCGTACGATGAGAACAAGATAGACGGGAAAAGATATTTTTGGAATTCGCGGATAATTATTTTATATTTTTGGCCGTAGCCCTTTTTACAGTTTTTATCCTTTCTCTTCCTCTGGATATAGCGCAATAAAATGTATTTCCAAGAAACGATTGAACAATTTGGGTTAACAATGATTAGAACAGTGTGTTTATTGTCAGGTTATCATCACTGAAAGGTCAATTGAAATGCCGCTTGTTTTATTGCGCAGTTTGTGAATGATTCGGTTGTTGAGATGTGTTAGAAGAGGAAAATTGGCGGTTCGCAAGAATTGCAAATACTTTCCTAGGTTTACGCACCCACTTGCTTAGACCACTATTAGTCGTCCCTTCATGTTATTTTATGTTGTTTTTCGCTCTCTGTTGTCATAGACAAAGTGATTCCTTCCTGTGTAACGTTTAAAGTACGTTAATTGAGTATCAGCACCGGTAGGAGGTTTTCAGTGTAGGTGCAGCATGTGGGCACGCGCACAATGCCACAACACGAGCCTTGTAGCATTCGATTTCAACGAGTGTAGAGGAAGGTATGAAAAATAGATAAAAAGACGGCATATAGGGTCATGCGACGAACAAATGTTCTGAACCATGACCGAATGTATTAAGGACTTTCAGGTTGTTCGAAATTGGGCCGCTACATGATTGTACCGTGACCGCATATAATACCACACAGTACCATAATCAAACATTTCACTTTGCAATTCAGACTAGACTTTATTTTCTTTCTTTGTGAGCTATTATTCAATCAAGTATTCTAGCTTAAGTTGTACCTTTCATGTCCTATCGAGAAACGAAACAGAAAAAACGGTGCACAGAATTTCAAACATCATTCCTTAGGATCGCGGAATATTATACTTTCACGGTATCCTTGTACGCCCGGTGCATGTATTTTAAGTTGTACGCTGCGGAGTCTGCCCCGAAATCGAAGCAGCTCCGAGCTCTTATCTAACCCATTCCAATTACGCCCTTCAGATAAGTAAAATATGTTGAACAAACACTTTTCCAAATGAGATCCATTTCCGATCATGAGCATAATAATTAGCACTTGATCAATTGCACTCGATGCCCAATAGAAACCATCGCACTGGATGCTGATTACCATAGATGGTAAAAATAGTCCCAACCAGTATTTGCGGCGAAGTAAATCTCACTCTCAATCATCGCAACATTCGAGAAGATCGGGGAGGCAAATAAAATGCAGTGGTACTTTGCTCTGTAAGTGATCTGCAGTGTCATTCCTTCTAATATGATATTCCCCCTATCGTGATCCCACGTTCCAGCAGGGCTTGCATCGATCATCAAAGTTACGCGCCACAGTTATCATTAGCTGGTTACTCTTTCCGCTCGGGCCATTCCCAGTTTCCATGAATGACACGAGAAGATAAATAAATCAATTATTTATAATTATTTATCTTGTTATTTTCCTCCTTCCCCGCTACGAATGACTTATCTACGGTGCGACGAAACACTAAATTGCGCATAGGACGGGGGGCCTTGGAGGAACATGAGAAAGAGATTGTTGCAATTTTGCAGTTGATTTTCATTTTCTAGAAACAACAAACCAGACTTGATGGGTTCGCCCAGCAACTAGAAAGAAAACCCTTCTCAACGGCAGATCAAGTCTAGTGCGTGCTTACGTACGTGTGTGTGTCTTTGCGCCTGTAATGGCGTAAAACTTACGCATGGACGATGCGCGGCAAAAAAATGATGTCAACGACAGAAGTGACACACCCCTTTAGGAATTTACAACGCAATCTGAACCAGTTTATCGAGATGGATCACTCGAGATTGAAAACAGTTCCAGTGAGTCAGCTCGAATCTCTCGACACTGCTGCTTTGCCCTAGCGATCGACGACCAAATCTGAAACAATAAAATTTAAGAACATTCACATCTGCTGGCATTCTATAAACAAATGGCAGTCTAGATTTGAATTGCATTTTCAACTGCAACAATCGACTAAAGGTCAATGCATTGCTCGAAACGCATAGCGAATTATAGCCAAGTTTAGTGATCTCGGTTTGAGCTCCGTTGCATTGTATTTAAATGAGCGGCTACGACAGGAATTCGAACAGTCTAAATGTCAAAGCCATTTGTACTGGGTATAAGAGAGCAACATGCATAAAATGCATAAAAAGTTTCACTATAATGTGAACATAGTGAGCACCGTATTTATCATATCTAGCATTTAGCTTGGAGCTATGACGCGTGTCATATTATGTTTCAGTCAACTTCTATAATTGTTCTCCGTTGACGGGGGTATCTTTGATTTGAAATGAAATATGCAAAATATAGATCTGCTAAACAATAAATTTTCAAGGATTCGTTGATGTATAACTGTCCCGTTCATATCGTTTATATGTATATGGATCTTCCGGCCACGGCTGCAGATTCCCTGCCAGATCATAGTTTACCGTCACAATTATCCGTTTAAATAAATTCATATTTCTCAGAAACATCTCTGCGACCCCGGCAACATAATACTACCGGAAGCCGTTTGCAGTACAACTTCTCATACGTTTCATTGTCCATATGGATGCATCCGTTGAATTTGGTCAGTTCTTGGTCACTAGATTGCCCAGAAAAATACAAATTTTTAAGAGTCAGTCGACCCACCTCTGAGTCGATTCCTAGTCCTACCAGGAGTCTCTGCTTTGAGCCAAAACGAACAAGTCCAGCTACCGGATCAACGTGTTCGAAGTTTGTATGAAATTTTTCGACAATTTACATGGAGAAAATGCACTAAGTTGCATTTTCTCTGCTAGCTGAGACTCATCAGTTTATCATTGCAAGTGAAAATAACAAAGATAGTTTTATTACTTACAACTTTGTCTAGGATGATATTTTAACCACTGATCTGCCAAATCTATCCACAAGCTGTAAGTAATCACTTTTTTGTGATGATATTAGCATTCTTGTCTCAGGTAAGAATCTGAAAATTATTTACGACAAACCCTGTTGATTGTGCAAAAAGCTAATGCGGCAAAAGCACATTTTTTGTTTTTACGCATAAGCCGAGTACTTAAACCAAATAATAACCATATCATTAAATTTAATGGTTTCATTGTAACGTGCTCAGAACAAATTAAATATTTGGGTGTGATTTACAATAAAACGTTTTCTTTTGAGGATCACATTGAAGGTATCCAAGCAAAATGCAACAAATACACTACCGGTCAAAAGTTTAAGTTCGCTTGCTTTTTTTAGCTTAACATAATTGAGTGGGTTTCTCAGTAGACTTTGTCCAGCACGTGAGTCTTGTCTATATCATGTTGCTAAACAGGTTGTATTCTTTTGATGCGTCGAGTACACAATACGCGTAACATCTTAGTGCTGCAAGAGCTCTCCAAAAATTATATTCCAAATTGTTTTCTTATATTTTTCTTTATTAACAGGTAAGTAGAAAGATTTTTATATTGGAAATCATAACTGTCGAAGCAAAATATCTATTCAAATTGACCTAATTCAAAGATTATCATCTCATTATTGAAAATTGAAAAAACTACATACATATTTTTGTGTCTATCGTAGAGAAATGGGTAGAAAAATAATTATAAATAATAATAATTAATAACAATATATGAAGAAAACCATAGCCTTTTGAATATTACATTAACATTGTAGGGTGAACTTAAACTTTTTTGAATTTTTATGCCCTCTTATAAACAGGAATTCAAGGCTCTGCCAGAAGAACAAACTATTAATTTATAAACACATATGTAGACCGGCAATGCTACATGCAATGCCAATTTGGGTAAGTTGTGCTACCAGGTACAAAACGCTTCTGAACAAAATTCTGGAAATGATTTTGAAGTGCCTGCCCTGATTTAGCACAAACGAATTGCGCAGAATGGCAAGCACAGAAATAGAAATTATGAAGAACAGTACTATACCTTATCAATTTTAGATAAAACTTGTTACAATCATCAATTGCAACGATTGGCTGTCTTTTTAGTTTATGAGTTAGTTTTTAAAATTTGTTTAGTCCGTTATTCACATGACACATCGTCGCTGTTGTGCTATCTTATGACAAACCCCATTTTGGGGCAAACTGAGTTAGATGTGGCATGTTACTTAATTTTAAGATCTCTACAATGTGGCGTTTTCAGAATTTTTAAATTCTACTAGGTTACTGAGATATAGCAAAGCACGATTACGACAAGCGCCAATTTATCGAGTGATCGAGTTGTGCTGTCTTGTGACAATGAAAAAAGAGACAACAATCCTAGCTTGTTGGCTTGCTTTAAGCCAAAAAGCTTATAGCAAGCCAACAGATATCTCTGATGACGTACATAATTCCTAAACAGATCAACCATAATCATTAGCTAGGTTATTATTGTCTTGGGAGCGAAACTTTTCCCACCATGGTTTTTTTCTGCGAATTGTTGGCTTATGTTTTCAAGATTATTGAACATATTTTTTTTTAAGATTTCCACTCTTTTTGGAAAGTTTTACGAAATGTAATGAAAGATTATACAAGAAGAATATTTTTTTCGTCTAGTCGCCTGCCAACAATAAACTTGTTCGATATATCTTGTCTCAAAATTATTAATGAAACCAACTTTTGTTTATTGTTCTTCCTGAACAAAGGAGGAAAATTGTGAAAACTTTGTGTTCCAATACAATTTTGTAACCTGATATTGCTACTACCGCATGGAAGAGTACAACATTGGACATAGTGATCTATAACGCATAATTCTACGAATCAGTTATGATTCGTTTTTATATGAAATCTTCTGCGCACATTTATGACAAGTTATACAGTTTATCAATCAATACACACTTATGACACGTACGCGAGCGACTTTGATTTACATTTTAAGCAAAAACTGTCAATATAGTTAACCGATCTTCGCATAAATCGAGAGATTACTACAGAAAAGATAGAAGTATCCATTGCCTACTCTGAAAAGCTTCTAATATTTATAAATTTCAAGATATTCTATCTTAAACTTTTAAAATCGCCTTTCTCGAAAAGTGCTGAATGGCGCTTGTCGTTAGATAGCACAACAGCGACGACATGGGTTAAAATTTCGTGCAGCAAAAATCACTTAACTGTGAAGGCATAGAACAATAAAGATCAAAAGTCACTACTTGTGGCTGAACACCCAATATACTGAATTAGAAGTGTAATGTAAACTAAACAATATATTGAAATACAACAATAAATACAAAAAAAACTTTATTTTTTTTGCGAAATAATAATTGGGTTTACCTGAATAGTATTTTGGAACTTATTTAGTAATCTATTGATAATAAAATTTTAGTTACATATCTCACTGTGTAGAGGGCACCAACACTAACTTTTAAAGGAAGAGAGATGAAATATGGACATGTTCACAAAAATTCTGAAAAATACTTGTAGAAGACACCAAATTTCTATCTTTTTCCGTTGAGAATTTATTGTTGGCGCTCTCTATGTGGTGAAATGTAGAATTAACATTTTCTAATTAAAGGATTACTCATAGAATTTTTTATTCAAATATGCTTTTTAGCCAAATGCAACTATTATTTCGCTTACTGAATAACTACCATGTGCTGTTAGGCCCCATGCGAAACTGACTCAGATATCACTTCATTAAAAGTTTAACAGCTACTCTTACGGCAGTTCGATTAGTTTGCAGCCTTCGACAAAGTTGTAGACAACAAAATTATTTTTCTTATTTTCACTTGCAGTGATAAACTTATGTATAGTGTCACTTACCGGCGAAAATACAAATTAGTGAGTTTTTTCCACGTGAATTGTCGAAAAGTCCCATGCAAACTTCGAACCCGTTGGTCCGGTAGCTAAACTTGTCCTATTTGGCTTAAATTTGGAGCAGACACTCCTGGTGCGACTAGGAATCGACTCAGTGGTGGCCCGATGAGAACCAGACCATAAAGCAAAACGTTCGTGCTAAAACGAGGGCCAGAAAGCTGGGTGACTACTGGTTTTGTGTGCAATTTCGTTGAAGATTATTAGAACTGAATTAAAACTTCAATCACGACACTCCGGTTATATCACAGATATTACCTACCCGTCGTCTTAACTTATTTCTATTTTTAAATAACTGTTTAACAGGAAGATGTTCTGGGCTCATTAATCTAGTTTTTAACTGATTATCATCCGTCGCATATATGTTCATTATACGATACACAAAAACTAAGAGAATATTCATAACTAAATTCAAGCTTCAATTCTACCCCCACTGATAAAAACATAGCTTATGAAATCACTGCAATAAAAAACGTAATAAACGTAAAAAGTACCGAATCCAACTAAAAAACTGAGATGCGATTTTGTATGCATTGGTTGATTTTCCTGTTTCGCAGCAAACCTGGAAAACGGTTGAGCATAAAGCAGAACGTCTTCTTCGTTGCCGTAGCTATTTACATATAGGATCGCGATTGAATGCCGCCACTCAGTCTACGTGATCAAGGCGGTGCCACAAACTAGTTCGGTGGCTATATTGAAAAACTTCAGGCTTGCAGTCAATTTAGTTGTTACTGTGCAGGCAAACACGAATGTTATAATTTGCATCTAATTTGCAAGTCATCATGTAAAACACGCACCGAAAAAATGCTGTTTATCAAGTTCTGTCTTACATGAGTTACGATTTTTGCAAATGAAGTTAATAAGGACAGGCTTTGTGGTATCCCAGTCAAGTGATCTCATACCATTGTAAGAGATCACTTGACTCTCTAAACCTTCACTGTGATAAGATTGAAATTCAGACTTACAAACAATAGTGGCTGATGCAATGGCTATTCAATACAAGTGAAAGCATACAGAATCTTACGTGTAACATTACTTACATGCTAGGTAAGAAATAATAACAACAAAAACTCGCGTGCGTTTACTTACATTTGTATCAACCCGTCGGAAGTCCGATTTCTTCAATAGCGAAAAAAATTAACACCACACAGCAGTTTAATCAACTACCAAGTAAGAACGTGGTGCGGATTTCTCCTTAAGTGATGTGACCGTCGTTTTCCACAAACGTGATGTGACCGTTCTGTGAGTCGTCTTTAAAGCACTTCACTGTAGTTTTTTAGCTTGTTAAAACGTTTGACTCTTTGCACTATTCCAGATTGCGGTTATTTTACCTTCTTTCGCACAAGAACAATAAAATTGTTTTATTTATTTACAACAATCATTAAGATTGTAACTGAAGGAGCTGGAGACGACGGGAAGGACGGAAACACAGACTTGATTTCCTGCCTATTCAGCGATCGCTACCGTACGCTGCTGGAATTGCTCTTTGGGTATACCACCGCTACGAGCACCTAAGTATTTTCCGTCACTTGCGCTTTTCCTGTTTATATTTTTATAAATAAGTGGCTCTCTAGCTTCGTGCTGGTGACTTCTTTATAACTGCGGCACGCACAGCAAAAAAATCGATAAATTTTAAACTTAACGAGCTCGTTCTGCCCCAGCAGATTGTTAACTCGAATGCACTTTCTTTGTGCCCATAAGGGGATCTCGTCACAGGATCGCAAACTAATCCTTCCAATTGTTCAAAAAGTTATATGTAGCTTGCACTTGTTTATATGCTGGGGAAAATTGCACCGAAATCACAAATCGCGTGAATCAACTTTCAATAATTGATGTCCCTTCGCGTTCCGTCGCTGTTAAGTACTTCTTTCATTGATAGGCGCAAAATATAGTAAGCAGAGCAGAAATTAAACCAGTTATTTATTTGCTGCACTTAATTGCTGTATACACGATGTATGTTGCTCAAATGGGAAACTTCAATTAACTTCTGATATTTATTTTGTATACTCTGCGGCGGTAAACGATCGCTCTTCGAGCCGCGTTGTGTGTATTGTATGTACGGTTCTCCTTCTTGTAAAATGTATTTTTATTGCACTCCAGTCGGCTTCAGCCTGCTTTCCGTAATGTGTTGTGTTGCAGTAGACTTCTCGGATACAACTGAACCGACAGTTTTATCTTTTTCTCAACTTATACTTTTCTTCTCACTTGATCATTCATTTTGATTCACACTTCTCCGGCCGTGTCCGTTCTCTGGCGGCGCGCTTGTTGTATACCTTCGCCGATGCTGATGGGCTGCGAGGGGATATCGTTTTTATCGTTTATGTCTCGTTCTCTCCTTTACTTATTTGTCATTACTAGGTGGGCTCGTTAGCTGCTTTGAATATGTATTATTTTGATTATTACTTGCCGCCCAACCAAACCTTTCATGTTGTATTATGATAACCACAATATTGCAGCAAAAACTTCCTTCTGGTAATCACATAAAATGAAAACTCTCCACACATAGGCTGTTCGCTCTCAGAGATTGAACTGTTATCGATTGCTCATCAAAAATTTTCCCACCGAAGGGGGGTGCCAGCAAAAAAAACACTGTCACCATAAAGTAACCGGATCACTTCAGTCAAGCAATAACCGTTGCCACTAATTCCCACCCGATAAAATTCCGTAAACTGTGGACGATTAGTCACTCCGCTGATCACTAGTCGATTCCTCAAACGACATAGGCATGACATAACGCGAATAATCTACAATTTGATTTCAAATCGCCACCAAAACCGAATACACTCAACCGCGAGGCAATCTCGACGATTTGTGTCTTCACTTGTTGCACCGTTCTTAAGGACTAAGCATAACTGAATTTAGCGCATGCAGGCAGATAGAAAAAAAAATCAGAAAGTGAGAGAATAATTGAACATTGCAATGAGAGAGATGGGAGAGAATGATCATTAATGGTAGAAGCCGACCTTTTCTGTGCTCAAACTGTTGATGTTACACATGCACTTACGGAGGCACGGCACTAAATCAAACCAAAGTGTTCCTTTTTGTTATGTTAGCTTAAGGTTGCACGGAGAATGCGCAAAATTCGCAAACGAAAAAAGCAGTTTTTTCCACACCGTATGTCAGATCTTCATAAAAATCAATCAGCGTGTGTAGAATGTTGTTACAGTACTGCTGATTGATTTTTATGAAGATCTGACATACGGTGTGGAAAAAAACTGCTTTTTTCGTTTGCGAATTTTGCGCATTCTCCGTGCAACCTTAAAAACGTGTGAGACATCGCGCGAGGAAACACCACAATAAACTGATCACTATCGATCACCATTCGAATCTATACCAGATCAATTCAAAAATAAAATAAATAAGTGAAATAAGCGTTGCGTCTTAACAGACTGATCCCATAAGGATCACCATCTTCCTAATTTGGGGTAAATTGAATAACTCCGGCATTTTCCGACCCATTTTGATCAATAAAATGTCATTGGACGCGTAAATAAATGAATTATTATTAAAACAAGGACGTGCCATTGGAAAAAAAATTGAACCGTTTGCAAAATTTGCATGAAAAAATCGCGAAAAATTGCAATTTTCATATTGTTGTTCCAAAATTACACAATATTACAAACCAGTATAATGTAGCATACCGTTGGAAACATTTATTTTTATTTTTACCAGAACCGTTGAAAATCGCAAATCGGCTGAAAAATGATAACGTAGCTAACTTTTTTGCTGCCCATGGTTCCAGAAAAGGTTTTGTTTTGTTTATAAATCAAGATTTTGGGGGTATATTAAATTTACGCTTCTTTATTCGGATTACAAAAATTTCGACCCTGATGTATTAAACTTTTCAAACGTGGTTTTATGTTGTGTTTGACTAGTCCTACATGCTAATTCTCTTGAAAAGTTCATGCGATGTTTAATTTTTTGTAGCACCGTGTAATGTCTCATTAATTATTAGTTTGATAACGATGTAAGAATGAGACTATTATTAATAAATAAGAAAAATAAAAAAAGACTTACTTTCTTAAAAATAAAAGAATAAATTTAAGTTTTCAAACTTGATTGATTGCATGTATATCTCTAGAGCTGTTTTTCATTACACCATATCTAACAGAAACGTCAAATGAAGAAAATCGCGTGTGAAAATTCCCTTGTAACTTTTAAAATTATTTAACAATTAAAGCACATAGAAGGCTATTAATTCAACCATTACCTCTGCATTTACTCATTACAGGATCGTATAAGCATATTACATGGTTTTACCTCGGATAATATAGAGATAATTGATAATAATTATTTTATTACATTTTGCCGATCGCTTTTGCTATTATGCTCTTTTACATATGTGGTCACCGTTTGTAGATGGCACATTTTACTATGACGTTTTGACAGGCGGGCTTGTAGATGTGATGTGTTTCCTATGCTGTATTGCAATCGAGAGTGTAGATATGAGGCTTATTTTTTGAAAAAAGATGCTAAGTACAGTCGACTTGGCAAAACATCACAATGCAAAACATCACATCTACAAAATGTTAGCAAAATTTTGGTACACAATATGTGGTATTTTGACTTAAGATTAAACCAACACGTAAAGAGTTATTATCTTTTTCTATTATTTGTAGATTATCAGAGTCAATCCTTAGCTTTTATTTGGCATAATAAACTCAGTTTGTTTACATTTGTTAGATATGACGTTTTGAATAAACGGTGCGCTAGAACTCTAGACGCACGACCAGACAACATGTTTAATATCACGATAAACTGTCATCACAAGCGCAGAGACCGCTCTCCATGACCCCAATACGCCGGAGATGCGTATTCAATGTAAGATTGAACATGACCCGAGATATCACCCGAAGGAGGTACCGACCATCATTAACCAAGGTTTGTTGAAGCGTTGGGGATTCCTAAACTTCCATTGTTCTCCACTAAATTTTCCAATTTTTGAGCGTTCTTTGACAAGAAATACTAAAAAATCGTTGAAGCTACGCGATCTTTCATAAATTTCACCTACTCATTACCATTCTAATCTAAATGTCCCCTTTCTCATTACCCGGAATGCAGCAATGCGAATAAACTCAAAACTAATATTTGTATCTGGTACGATTTTTCAGATCAAGAAATCAGGAACTCCCATATTTTTCTCAGGAAAAATAAGGAGTGTTTTCCATGCTCCATCGAACGAAGAGCCTCCTTGGAACTGTAACGATGTGGGCATGGTTGTTGATAGGAAAACATAAAACCATAAGTTTTTTGGGGATAATGTTTGAAGAACAGCCTTTTTTATGATCGATCTCACCACTACTGTCATAATAATTAGTATAGAAACTATTCATAGCTCTCATCATCTGACGAACGTTACGGTAATATGCGCACTCGCTTAGCGCAAAACGTCTAACGTTTGAATGTGGATCTATTATCGTGGAAAACGGTTCTTGGTTCCGTGTATTCCAATAAAAGTTTTAATCGAGTACAAAAAGTGGGCCTAGCCACCAGACGAAATATTGTTTCTCTCGGTAATCCGTCGACGAACCGGTACCAATAACCGCGTTTTTCAGCTTTCATCAAGTTTTTCATCCAGGCGATCGGACGTTCAAAAAGTCCTCTTAGGACCATTCGCGTACAATTCTGAGCACTCTTTTGCGCACCATGCATTGGGAGACCGTCCACGGTTGTTCGCGCTGGGTACACGTTTCGTCTGACTTTTAATCGCACTGTAGAGAATCAAACCAGTCAAAACGTTGTGCGCTTCCAGCGGAGGAATTTCTTGTTTTGATTCGATAGTTTCGGATATAGTGGACGCGTAGCTCTTTCAATGAATGGGCACACTAATTGTAGCGAGGTCGAGTACAACGATAAATCTAACGCGCTTGACCGCGCTAGTGGAGTAGGCATTCGTGTCATTTCCGCCGTATTCCAGATGATCATATCAAATTGTCGTGAATGTCATGCAGTAAGATAGATCGGTTATCATCGTGAAGACAGCCTCATGGCATACCGTGGGTGCTGAAGTTTTCTATGTAAAACCAGCTGAGGTGCGATGTATATGGACACAATGTCAATGAACCTTTGCCTTTGATTCGGACATGACAAGCGACAACTTCCATACCTGGTAGCGAGCAAAGTCTAAATCGATTGAAATAATAGCACATTTTAATCCCCAAAACGCTCCTCCATAATGTTTTCATAGCTTTGGCTAATAATGTTAAAATTGCAGGAGATCTACGTCGGAAGATAACCAAGTTTTATACAATGCAAATTCATTGTTTAATGTCTAGGAAAATAAAAGGACTGAAATATAGAGAAACTTAGAGTTTTGGATGTCCCATGTGGACTTTTCCAGACCAGGAGCCACTTATTTACACACCAATTTTTTTTCGGCCGAAGGCAGCAAAATTGTGCTGAATTTTCATCAGCTGAAAGTTTCAGTAATCTAAGTTGCCAAAAAATCAGGAATTTGTATTGAATCCATTTGACAAATTCACTTTGCCGAAAATCAGCAATTGAGAAAATGTCAAATTGACAGTATTTCTGGCTGGATTATTGTGAATTCGGTACTCGCGCTGTCAATTTGACAATTTGAATTTCTGAATTTTCTGGAAAGTGAATATGTCAAATAGATAAAATTCAAATTGCTGAAGATTCAGCGTATTAAATTGCTGAAACTTTCAGTTGATGAAAATTCGGCAAAAGTTTTCTGAAAACGACAACTAAATTTTGGTGTGTAGGTATTGTGAAAGCATCCATCAAGGAACACTCATAAACCTTTACGAGGAAGCTCACCCGAGCAGAAGAAAATAACTGCGGAATACTAAATTTAGGTATCAATACCAACGACTGTTTACCACAATATGGTATAAATGAGCTCTACATAAGAGGTAAAATACCAAAAAAGAATAACACAGACATGTTCTACAAATAACTATTTGATGATGAAACGAGTTATTATAATACCCGAATAATAATAAAACATTTTTCAACCTTCCAATAATAAAATTCACTCTATGGAGGTATTCAATAAGGTATTGGTTTGGTATTTGTAAAATTAACTGGAATACATAAATAATACTAAAATAAAGTATCATACCTCATTGAGGTATTAAGCAGGTATTGAAAAATGTTTCTTCAATACCTGCTTAATACCTCAATGAGGTATAATATTCAATTAATACTAAGTTTTGGTATGAATACCAAAAAATAGTATGTTCGGGTTATTGCCCAGTTATTTTCTCCTGGTCGGGTAGGAGAGGAAATGATTTGCTTTTATGAAAATTAGAAAATGTTCCCTCAGTTTTTCTCCACACCGTTCCTTGTTTATACAATGGGTAACTCTATGGCTCATTGTTTTCAGCGACGGCAGTTCATGCCCCGCAACACAGAAAAGCAAACAGGTAGACGAGCTCCGTCCAAAAGAACAAAGTTTAGAAGAACAGATCCGGCGAAAGGCTCGAAATGAGGCTGATGAAAAATAAATTGTTTTCTTAAACTCATCGATTTTTTGCATAACGCAATTGCTTGCATACCAGAATTTACACTGACTGAAACAAAGGGTTCTGGAGGGTGCCAACCTCAACCCTCTCGGACACAACACCATCAATTTCTACTTCCCGAGCAGGTACGTAGACAAAATACTTCTTCGTACGCGGTCGAGTATTGTTTAGATAGATCACACGATATATTGATGATGTTAAATGGCTTATTTTTGATCCGGAATTAGACCATCCAGAGGCCGGTTGTATTAGATGGATATAATTTGTATCGAAAAGGAAACTTATCTGCATTATTTTCGCCATCTGGGAAATATTCAAATCGACGTCTATTAAGCCTGAAAGGATGTCGGTCTTCGGAGATACCTTCCCATTAGTCAACACTATCATGCGGGTTTCAGTACTCGCGAAAAAAGGGTTTTATCATAAGGAACGGAAAATGTGACGAAATTTAATAGAATGGAGTAATTGGTATCGTAAACGGGGTGACTTTGATCACTCGAAACTTTTTTCGTAGATCGCTTATTAAGCCAGAATAGTCTACCGAATCATTTTAATTTGAAATGATTTTTACTCTAAACTTTAAAATACTGATTTGTTATACTTTTTGAGTATATTGTTTGGTTTTTGGGTACAAAAACTACAAAAAACCGAAATTTGACTTTTCCTTATTTTTACGAAACTTCGTAAGGGACCGTTCATAAACCACGTAGACCGAAATTTGAGAATTTTTAACCCCCCCTCCCCCCTAGTAGACCATAATAGACTTTTACTAACCCCCCCCCCCCATCCCAAAAGTATACGTAGACTTTTAATTTTTTTTTATTCGCGGGAAATGTGAAGTTAGCAAAAAGCACATTATAATGTTCAAATAAAAATTAGTATTCAGATTTATTTCAAGCTTTTTAAATATTAAAGAAAGGTTTTTTGTCTATGACTGATCAAATTAATTGACGCCAATTCAAGATGCTTTCCAACGTTTGTGTAGCGGAATATTTCTTTTCAAGGTTAGGCACTCAAGTATATGTAAACAGATATATTGCTATAACTAGTTCAAATTTTGACCGAAGTGCGACCTACACCAACAATGCAGAATTATTTATTTATTTATATGATTTAAAGGCACTCAGCACTTCATAGGCTATCAGCGCCTGATTACTTTTGTATACAAAGTTGAAACTAATACTAATTAAAAACTACTAGAAATACAACATATAATGGAATCTGCTTACAATATGTTAAATATCATTAAACTCTCGCTATTCCCTACAGTGCGAATAAATACTTTTATATTTCTGAGTATAATTGGATCTCTTTTAAATATTCCATGACGCTATCAATCATTTGTGAGTTATCTCCTAAAGCCTGTTCTGTTATTTTGAAAGTATTTCGCTGTAGCTGATATTTTTTACAAAGGAACATTAAATGATTCACTGTTAGTGGTACGTCACACTCTTCACAATGAGGAGGAGGGTCTTGGTTAAATAGGTAACTATGAGTCAATCTGGTATGCCCTATCCTTAATCGTGAAAGAACGACGGCTTCTCTTCTATGTTTCCGATTAGAGGAGATCCATTCTTGAGTTATGGCTTTGATATTTCTAAGTTTATTGTCGGTGACATCTAACCATTCGTTATCACGTTTCAATTTGATTATAGCTTTCGCGGTTTTAGTGGCATCGTAAGTTGTTGTTGCAACCTGCATTTCCTGTTCATCTAGAGATTCTTTTGCCAAACGATCAACCTTCTCATTTCCTTCAATTTTCTTATGCGAAGGCACCCAAAGAAAAACTGGGTTTTTGAGTTTATATTGGGGAGAGTTCAACAAGTCGTGAATTCTTTGCACAATTGGGTTTTCGGAAAACAAATTTTCCAATCCTCTGAGAGCACTCAAGGAATCTGATACTATAATGAATAAAGACAAGTCGTAGCAAGATGCAGATTTCACTGCCTCTTCAATTGCTATCAGTTCAGCCGTGAAGATTGAACAAACTTTTGGTAGATTCCTTTTATATTCATAATTTTGGCTGTAGGAAACATGGGAAGACTTGACCAAGCGCAAAATTCTATTTTCGGCTATGGCGTCTTCTATTCGATTCTTAAATTTTTTTCAAAAATATTTTTATACTTGTTTCGATCCCTTAAGGTAATTTTAAAAGTTTGGAGTGATAAATCCTTTCCTTGCAGAAAATATTACGTGATTAATAAATTTGCAATAAATGATGTAATTTTTTATCAAACTTTGTATGGACATATCTACTCGACTACTAATTACTATTAAAGGACTAATATACCATCTTAATCCTTGTGAAGTAGTGAAATGATTTTACATAAACTGGAACATTGGAATAGTTATTACTAGAATTCGCATGAAATTTAACGCAATAACTAATGTTGGGGAGACTTGACCAAGATTTTATGGGGAGACTTGACCAAGTGGCGATCAGCTGAAGAAAGATACAAAATTCCTAATATTTATTATGCTTTGGTACCTACTGTTAATGTTAATCACGCCATAAAAAAATCCCACCCCAAACATAAGTCTTTATATTTTAAAATTTGTAAGCAAAGTTAGCAATAGTAGGACTGATTTCGTGACGTGTGAACATGCAATGCAAGCAGTACAGTTAATCCTTAAAAAGAAATGCATTTAAAAAAATCAAAATTTATCAAATGCAACTCTTTTACTGCTACCTACGGATCTCGACAATAGGGAAAAAAAATAATTACAGTATGTTTTATGTCATTATATTTTGTTATGATTTTTCAAAATTCTATTTTCTATATCGCATATCCAACTGATTCCCCAATTTTCGAACCGTCAGTATAGATGAAATAATAATTTTTATAACGTTCACGTATTCTGTTAAACTCTGATCTAAATACCGCACACGGTGTAGTGTCTTTGCGATGAGTGGTCAACGAGTAATCGATTCGTATATTTTGACCGCTCCATGGCGGAATAGCGTGAAAATTTCTGTTTTGAATATTCGATATGTTTAAATTATATAGTTGTCGAGTAGTATCGAAGCGAGCAGCGAAGTGACGTTTTTTCGTCTGTTTGAAATTATTGATCTGATTCTTTAGTATTAGGTGGAGGGGATGGTTTTCTAACGATAGGATCCTGATTCCATATGTCAACGTTTGAAAGTCTCTTCGCAATTTCAACGACATTACTCCAGCATCTACCAACAGACTTGTTGTGGGACTTGTCCGGAAAGCTCCCGTTGCAAGACGAATTCCTTGCTGGTGGACTGAGTTGAGTTGGTTTAATAACGTCTTCCTAGCTGTGCAATATATTACGGATCCATAGTCAAGTTTAGAGACCACTAGTGTTCTGTGTAATATTAGCAGTGTTTTTCGGTCACTTCCCCAATTTGTATTGGACAGTGTATGCAAAATTTTTAACGCGCCAAGCGCGTTTGCCTTCAACTGTCGTATATGGCGATCCCAGTTCAATTTGTTATCGAATATCATACCAAGGCACTTGTGGGTATTTACGACCTCAATTTTTTGCCCATTTAAATATAGCGCTGGATCAGAATTGCAGCTGGTCAATTTGCAAAAATGAATGATTTTGGTCTTGGAAACCGAAAATTTGAAGCCCGTCTCCATGCACCATGTGTTAAGTTGGTTTAACAGGTTCTGTAAAGTTTGTTGGATTTCTATCATTGACTTCCCTCTCAAAAATGCTACCAAATCATCTGCGAAAATCAAGCGGAGGATAGGGGGAGCAAAGCATGATTTTATTGAGTTGATTGCTACCAAAAATAAAGTAACGCTCAAAACTGACCCTTGGGGTATCCCGTTCTCTTGCGTGTGACGGATGAATATGTATTTCCCAATGAAACTCTGAAGGTTCTATTCTGCAGAAAATGTTTAACAAATGCCAACATATTTCCAGTGACGCCTTTATCCGATAGGTGTTTGGTTATGTTATGCCTCCATGTCATGTCATAGGCTTTTTCTATGTCAAAAAATATACAGACTGAATGCTCTCTTGCAGCAAATGCTTCTTGGATGGCGGAATCGAGGGAAACTATACTATCAAGTGTGCTTCTGTATTTTCGAAAACCGGACTGGTTGGGATCGAAAAAATTTTGTGATTCAAGATGCCATACAAGACGTTTGTTTATCATTCTCTCCATGACTTTACACAAACATGATGTTAGGGAGATTGGACGGTAGTTGGAAGGATTTAATGCATTTTTAAAAGGTTTTTTTATTGGGATAATCAAAGACTCTTGCCACTCTTTGGGGAATTTCTGCTATGTCCAGAGTTCATTATACATTTCTAGGAGGTAGTATTTTACGTCAACAGTAAGGTTTTTAATCATGTCATACTGAATATTATCAGGTCCTGGGGAAGATCCACTACAGCTTTGCAGAGCATTGTCTAGTTCATTCATGGTGAAAGGATGGTTGAGTTCTGGGCACCGATCTGGCAATATTCCAATAGGGTCTACTTCTTCCGATTGTGCTTTGAACTGAAGAAACTGTGCGGTGTAATTCTGAGAACTGGACGTAAATGCAAAGGATTTAGCTAATTCCTCGGCTATACTTTGGGTGTCTGTTATTATTGAGTTATCGATCTTCAAAGAAGTTATGAATTGGGGTGCGAATTTTCCGGATATTTTTTGTATTTTAGACCAAATTTCTTTAGAAGGCGTATTCAGGGAAATTGAGGGAACAAATTTCTGCCAGGATTCTTTTTGCGCTGCACGTATCGTTCTACGAGCTTTGGCCTTCGCTAATTTGTATGACATCTCATTTTCTGTAGTCATATATTTGTTGTATTTTCGTAACTCTTTTTTCCGTTCTCTAATTGCCTGTGCGATTTCTTGATTCCACCAAGGGGGTTTAATTCTTTTGACAGTTGACGAGGTTCTAGGGATAGAGTTTTGAGCCGCGTTAACAATGGTTTTAGAAAACGTTTTGACTTTAATTTTCACATCGTTCTCTGGAGCAATATTTGCCGATATTTGATCTTGGAAAGTTTCCAGTCTGCGGCTGACGTGATCCATCTCGGGCGTCTGCTTATTTGCAAGGAACACTTCAGTGGTGAGATAATAATTGGGAAATGATCACTAGAGCATAAGTCTGAATGTATGGTCCATCTAAAATGTGTTGGTAAGCAAGGAGACCCGAAGGAAAGATCGATTGCTGAATATGAGTTATTCGCCAAGGAATAATGTGTATTTGAACCGTCATTTAAAAGATTTAGATCATTATCTTCAATGTGCGATTCAATGAGTTTTCCGCGACAATCATCTTTTTGAGAGCCCCACATTATATTATGTGCATTAGCATCCGTAGTGAATAAAATAGGAGGATTTAGTTGATTGATAAGGTTTTGAATGTCTGATTTGGCTATGTCTGTGTTAGGCGGTAAATACAGGTTGCATATAGTCAACTCTAACGGGTAAAATACTTTAACTGCCACTGCTTGAAGGTTCGTGTTTAAAGGTATCTCAATAGAATGATAGTTCTCGTGGACACAGATTGCTACGCCTCCAGAAGCGCGGAGGTGGAAATTATCAATTGAATAATAGATACAGAAATTTTTCAAAGTTGGTTTTTTCGAGTGATCGAAGTGTGTTTCTTGTATGCATAGCACATACGGATTGAGTTCATTGACCAATAACTTAATTTCATTGAATTTGTTATAGAAGCCGTTCGTATTCCACTGTATAATTGTAGGGTTCATAAGATAAAAATTAGTGGTGAGCTAGTATCCCTAGCGGTAGCGTTCATTGATCGGGGGGGTCATTGAGGAATATTGAGTTTCTAACTGCTTGGTATACTGTGTCAAAACTGTTTGCTGGTGTAGTTAAGGGGTTCATCGTTATCGTACTATCATAAATGGTTTCAGTTATATTTCTATCTCTGTCATATGTGCTTTCATTGTTCGTACCTTGCGTTCGTTCGTGTGTGTTTACTCCATTAGTTGTATTCGAAATCGGTTGGTATAGCTGATCGTCGCTGTCCGTTTCGCACCTCATTGCTATTGTTGTTGTCGTCTCTTGTCTTATCTCTGGTCGTAGTGTTGTTCCGTCTGATTGCTTGTTGGGTTGGGGTTGTATTTGTTGCTTCGGGGTCTTCTCATTTTGTTGGATCGGCTGGTCGCTGTAGTTGTCGATCGTGTTACTTGTGATCGGCTGATGTAGCTGGTTGTTTCTGTCTGTAGGACTTCGTATCTGCGTCTCTTGATTTTCATGTAATCCTGATGGTGGTGTTGTTCCAGGTGATTGTTTCTTATGATGATGGAGTGTTTGGTCCGGGATATTTTGTGACTGGGGCTGCTTGAAGCTTTGAACGTTCATATCATTGGAGCGGTGCCTCACGACCTCGGAGAAGCTTTGGTTCAGCTGGGGAACGAATACGGCAGGGGCCTGGAGCCTTCGTTTTCTTCTCGCATCTTTCATGTTAACGCGATCAGTGACTCGAATTCGTTGGATTTCGAATTCATCCATGAAAACAGGGCACTCTCTGCTTAATGCGGAATGAGAGCCACGACAGTTAGCACATCTTTCTTCTTGTTTACACTTAGTTTCATCGTGGTAGAGCTCAGCACAGTTGGCGCAGATCCTATTTCCACGGCAACGATCTTTTTTGTGTCCAAACTTAAGGCAGTTCATGCATCTAATCGGTGTTGGAACATATTGTCTTACTCTGCATGGGTAGAAACCGACATCGATTGAATCTGGTAAATAGCTTAAATTGAAGGTCAGTACAAATACTGAAGTATCTTCCAATTCTTTATTACTGTTCTTTCGTTTTATTCGCTGGATCCCCACGACATGGGAGTCACTCAATCCTTCTAGAATTTCCTTGTCCGTTAGGAATTTAAGGTCGTAGCAGCTGATTGTTCCTTTCGTAGTATTCAGTGTGGGGTGATCGGTAATTTTAATTTTTATCTGGTTTCCTAATAAACTTTGCTTTAATAATTTATCTGCCTGTTGTTTGTCCACCGTTTGCAGCAGAAGTGTTCCGTCTTGTATTCTAGTGATCCTCACATTCGGAGTAATTGCATAAATCGCCTTCTTTATGAAAAAAGGGGAAACGTTTTTCATACTTGTGTCTGGATCTACCCGCGAAAGAATTAGATATCTGGGGCCATTATTTTTTCCATCTATCCTAAGATATTTGGTGAACTGCGTCTCGTTCGTGGCTTCTCGATTTGCCAGTCGTTTTTTTGTTTTTTGTCTCTGGACCTTAGGTGTGTCGTTATTATCGATTTCGTCGTTGTTTAACCACTCGAATCGAGAGCCAAATGATGTAGATGGCCCTCCTCCTCCCGGATCGTGGATCATTTTCTCGCACTTACCCGTCAGCACGGTTGTGAAAAAAAAACTTCAGCAGCAAACAATAACCTTTTGTTTGGATGTATAGATCTTTCGAAACAATAGAGAGATAACCTTTGATGTGTCGATAAGCAGAACCAATAGAAGTAGACTGTCTCGTACGATGGTCAAGACCGAACTGCAATGCAGAATTGCTAAACACTTTTTGGGCCTTACGGGTACATTCAAAATTGTTAAAATATAAGAAACAATTACAAAATAATACTGTCGATGTGTACTATCATCTAGACTAAAATATTAAACCAAACATGTACACAAATTTCACTTTTCGTGAACAAATTTCAATATTTCTAAGATAATAAGGTAATCTAAATTGTCTTATTTGATTAAGGGAACGAAACTTTTCAAATCTTCCCAAAAATATTTATTTTTGTAATTAATAGCAATGTCATCTGAAAGTATTATTGCAGAATATCAAAGCTTAACTCCGGTTTGCACGGAGTTCCGTAGGGTCAAGACATAAAATTTAACGGGTGTTTAAAGATTTTGAAATCAGTGTAAATGATTGCAAGAGAAACTGATTAACTCGACTAAACACTTTGTTGTAGAAGTTTAACTACACTACTGCTTTAACCACCGAAATCAATTTATAAAAAGTAAAAAAAATTATCCACTTATTGTTAAAAATCGGGTGTTTTGTTGTTACAATGATGGTTTTAATGCTTAACTTTGACCATTTTTGAACTTTTTATGGTTCATGCATTTAATGGTCCATGCATGTCTGCTAACTAGTGGTGTCTCAGATGATTTCACAGTCAAAATCTTCCGTCGAGAGGTATTTTGAGCGATCGCCTTTAGAACTGTCATTTTGTATTATTCCTAGATCAAAACTATGTCAAAATATACGCAAGAAACAACAACGTGTGTGGTGGTCCAAAAAAATCGTGGGTTCTGGGTTGAGCGGTCGCTTAACGAGTAGTTACCTCAACAGTGTACTAGCTTTGAAGTGTCTGCATAAATACACCTAGCTGAATAGACCGATATTTTGAATACAACTCTCTTTAAATCCTATTTATAATTAGTAATACAAGAATAACAAAAAATAAAAGTCCACGTAGATTTTTTCAAAGACCCCCCCTCCCCCCTCGTAGACAAACATAGACTTTTGCTAGACCCCCCCGTCCCCCCTATGAGTCTACGTGGTTTATGAACGGCCTATTTTTTATAAAACAAATAAATCTCAGATTTGAACAAAAACGAACAAGAGTAATAAATTACAAGCAAGTTTTTATTTCCTTTAGAGTGGGATGTGTCAAATGTACTTTTAAGAATTTGTTAATTTTAAATACAATTTTTTTGTGAAACTAGTTGGCAATTATTTCAAATTATTTTAAGCTAAAATTTGCAACATTTTTTTATTGTTCAATATTCCAACGTGTTAAAATGGATGAAACATGTTGTACATTGATAAAGCAATGAAATAAAACAATTTTAGTAGATTTAAAGGTTTTCAGAATCTTTTATTCTAGTTGGACAACAATTATACAATTTTGGTTACTCAAACTTTACAGTACATTGAAATACTTTGTATAATACTAATTAACATCTATTTAACTATGAGTATCTTTCCAGAATTAGTTTAAACGAACATTTGAATGAAAAACACCGACATCAATAACTGAATATAACTGGGTGAACATGCAGGTTATCAAAGTCACCCCGGAATACGAAAACGGACTTCAACTTGAAATCATTTTTGGAAAAATAGCTGTAAGCGGACAATTTTAGTTAAAACCATCCAATCTTGTTCTCCATACATCAGTACATGGTTTAAAAATATTAATCTCGAAAAAATGACGTCTAAAAATATGTAATGATTACTTCGAAAAGTGATCAATGTCACCCCAGTTTACGGTATTTAGCAGTGAAACATTTGTAGTACAGTAATCAACAAACACATTTTCGCTGAGCCGTCGGTCATACAACCCGTTACCAAAGGGTGTTTCCAAATAGCCACCAGCTATTATTAGGGAATTTCATTTTTACTTATACAAACCACGTTTAAACTTTCGTTAGCACAGGTAGAAATCACTCCGAATCTGTCAACCCATTCGGGAAAAAAAGTGTTCTGCCGGCCCTGTTAACAAATAGTTTATTGTGGCACTTGAGGTGTATCAAAATACAAAAACGATTATATGCTGCCAAGAACATGTTATCTGGAGAATACAAGGTCGTTTGGCATTGATAATTGTATTTGCATCAAAATGGTAACGGCAAATCCCAATGTGGTGTCTTCTTTTCTTCTTAAGAGGTTATATACAAAGTTGTGGCGGAAAAGAGAGCTAAGTTCGTGATTTTTTAAAAGCGTTTTATGAAATTTTTATTTGAAAAACCGGAAGACAGTTCGTTGGTAGCACTATCAAAGATAGAAAAAACAAGTTGAATTAAAAAAAATATTCAAGGTTGTCGGAGTTATGGCCCATCCCCGAAGCGTGATTTTTTAGCGGAGGTTTGCGGTGAACGCTCTCCAAGCTGAACCACTCAACAGAAATCAAAAAACTAAAAAGATTATTGAAGAAAAATGAATTGCGGTGTACTTGAACGGATCGGTTTCCTAAGAAAATTTTTTTTGTGCAAAAAAAAACACTTTGGCTAAAAAATTGAGCTTTTCGGTGTTCCAAATTTTAAACAAAAATTCATTGCAAAGAATCCAAAAATATTTGATAAAAAAGGAATCGTTCAAGTACACGAGAATATAAATGCAAACAAATCAAAAAAATAATTATGAAAATCGGGTGAATAGTTTTTGAGACATCACGTTCACCGCAACGGTACTTTTGAAAAAACTTCATTCCGAGAAAATTGTGTTTCAAGTTTTGTGTTAACTTCATGTGTGGAAGAACCAGTCGCTGCAAACGGCTGTAATTTAAAATCTAGTGCTCCGATATGAATGAAATTTTGCACAGATATTTTCAAAAGTATGTACTTTCAGAATATTCAATATTTTTTTTTCGATTTTTTTCATTCAAACTTTGTATATAACCCCTTAAGAGGGGGCTAAGGGTTTCGGCGTGAAAATAAAAATACTTTTTGCGACCTTTGTTTTTTTTTTTAATTTTAGTGATCGAATTGATCAAAACATATGTGCATTATAATGTATCATTTCAATAACATTCTGTAATTTTTTTAATGCAAAAATATCGACAGGCCAGGTAACGAAGCTTTTTGTACAACATCTCTGGGAAAAAACACGATTTGCGGTGTTAACTTCTATTTAAAATCTAATTAGTCGACTTAATTCAAACTTTGCATACACATTCTATGCTTAAAATACCTAACCCTTACGTTAAGTTTTCGAGTAAGGGGTATTTTTTGCTCATAAAATGGCGAAACCTTTCGTAAAAATAGCATTTTTATTACAAATAAATAAGAAAACCCCTTAATTGAACAATTATCTCAAAAACTCAACAGGGTTAGGTATTTTTTACATAAAATGTGCAAGCGAAATATGAAATAAGTCGGCTAAGTAATTTTTGAAATGCAGTTAACCCCACAAAGCGTGTTTTTTCAGAGAAGTTATACAAAAAGCTTCTTCAGCGAGTTGCTAGTCGATATTTTTGCATGAAAAAATTACATAATGTTATTGAAATGATACACAAAAGTTTTGGTCAATTCGCTTCACCCAAAGTTCTAAAAAATTCACATGAAAGGTATTTTTTCACGTTGAAACCCTTAGCCCCCCCCCCCCTTTAATGAATGATATCTCTTTCTAAATGAACATAATTTAGTAAAATATATCTATGATAGTTACAACATTCGCCTTATTCTTAAACGTGGTCTACCAGTCGATACAGGTATCATATGATATTATCATACTACAATTTTGCATGAAACCTTTAAAGTTTTTAGTAATTTTCAGTTACATTCTATGAAACATGAGAACATTTTTAAGATATTTTTTCTTAGTTCTCATTAAAGGTTTAAAATGTCGCAAAGAGAGACGAAGCTGCGCACATTTTTTATATACACGCTAACAAAGGTTCTATACTAAACAATCTATTCCTCTCTCGCTTGAGTGTTAATTGTTTCTTAAATGCGCTTGTTTTATATCATAATTAAACTTTAAGGACCTAAGCATAACTAAAAATGTTGTATGAGCGTCCTTTCACTGCTGATGTCATAAGATCCAGCATCTTTTCCAGCAGCTACTTTCTTTCATGAGCCACGCGGCGTTTACGACACATAGACTGTGGTGGATTGAAGTGTAATAAAACTTTTTATGACTTAACAAGACGTGCAGCAATACAACAAAACCGCCTGTGGAGTGTTTCTTATTTGCTCATTTGACTCAAGTTCAACCGTAAGAGACTCTATAGCGGCGGTGACTCGAAATGGCTATAGGTTAAGGTAAAGGTTTACGTAGTATGCAAAGTGTAACTTGACACCTTTGCTTTTGATGGGTAGTGGGTAAATGAAAGTTTATAATTATTGTGCTGAGCGAATGGAAAGAGATTCCCTTGACGTCATGACGACTACTCATTCAATATAGTCGAAAACTTTGCGCTGGTTCACATTATTGACTTGCAACACTTCGACCGCATGTTGCAGCAGCCGTACCACGCTTTTTTTTTCTTCTAATTCTCAAGTGTGGTGTACTAGGCTTAGTAAGCATTCTTACGAATATTGTATTTATTGTATCCGTTAAAATTTCCAGAGTATCTTTCCGCCTGAAACATACAGATCGGTTAATCCAGTAGTCCAACGGAACCTATATGCTGTCACTTTGGTTTTACCAGTTCCACTATAATTTGCTTTATATGGATTAATAATACAAGCAATTTTGTAAGGCAATTTATTCTGATGCAATAGGTGGTCGCGAAATGAAATTCATTATGATAATTTATTTTTATATGTAGGCACACGTCCGTCATTAAAGTTGCAGCTTGTTGCCAGCATTTGTCTTCCATTCCTTTTTTCTTCGGTAGATCTATGTACTATTAATATCGAAAAACTTATTTTTATCTATAGTATGACCACCATACACTCAAAATTTACAATCTGCTGTAGTAGCACAATGTAATTACAGGTCTAACAGGTCTAACATCACCGTTTTTCGAAACATGTTATATAATGCGTTCAAATTTAAATAATTTTGGAACCCGTGATTTCACTAGGTAAAATGCTAAAATTTTTCGTAAATTATATCATAAATGATGAACATAGGCAAAAACCAAAAAGATCATTTTATAAGACTTTGTCAAGACACTACCAAGAGAAAACAGCATTTTCTACACCACATGTGATTCATGTCAGTTGGCTGTAACAGTCTCCACAATTAAGTCGTTTGTAAATCAAACGACGAGTTAATCACTATTTTCCATCGTTTAATTATTGACTCAATTAGATTTATCGTACGGCAGTCATTTACAGTGGTGACAGTGCATTTA
Organism: Topomyia yanbarensis; assembly: GCF_030247195.1. Classification (NCBI taxonomy): domain Eukaryota; kingdom Metazoa; phylum Arthropoda; class Insecta; order Diptera; family Culicidae; genus Topomyia; species Topomyia yanbarensis. The sequence goes on from NC_080672.1 coordinate 285,422,899, forward strand.
GCTACTGATCGATTGTCGTACAATCTCTATAAGCCGGTTCCTTCGAATCGTGGCATTGTAGATACCAATCTGTCGGGAAGGTAAAAAATCCCCATTCATAATCGTCCAGACAGTCTACTAAAACCAGTGACGACTGTATGCATAAGCCAACTGGGTTTGACTCAAAAGTGTCCGACGGTGACTTTTGAATTTCTTGGGGGGGGGGGGGGGGATAGGTTAAGGGTTTCAGCGTGAAAAAAAACACTTTCCTGCGCATTTTTTTTAACTTTGCGTGAAGCGAATTAATCCAAACTTTTGTACATTATAGTATAGCATTCCAATAACATGCTGTAATTTGTCTATGCAAAAATATCGACAAACGACTCTGTGACGAAGCTTTTTTTAGAAAGTCTCTGGAAAAGCATGCCATTCCAAAACTACTGAACCGATTTCTTTCAAAAGAAATTCTACTTGGATGACTCCTAGCGGCCACTTCACGGCCTTAAGGGGTCCACGGACTCGCAGTTCATGCCTATGAACAACGGCAAAAACAACAACGGTGTTAAGCTGCCATAACGTTCGGTTTAAGCAAAATTTGCTCACAAAAGTAAGGCCAACAACTGGGACTGTTTTCTTTCATTTGAGCACTAACTGTTATAAGTATTATCCGTACAACCGAAGTTATTATAATTTGTCTGATTGGATCCATTCGGAACAGTGCCACGTACATGTCATCATCGTCATTACTTTCTTGGTGCTATCACTCAGGGATTCTCGTTTTGTTTCTCATTATTACAGATCCGTTACAGCTTATTCGTCTTCTTCTGGTTGTGACTCTAAGTTTAGTAGGCCTAGTTGTTCATTTAGAGGTCCCGAATAAATTCTCATGGGCTCATACATCATACAGCACCTTCAAAAGGCCATAAATATAGTCCGTGCCAAATTTCACAAGAATCGAAGCATCATAAAATGGTCTCAATATGACCAAAAATATGGTTTTTATATGGGATCTACCGCACTATGGTGATGATGTTTTCATGGGTCGATCTCACATTTCAAACACTATCAAAACGCTATGAAATGAATGTGGACTAAGAGCATGGGAGTAATATAGGTTTTTGGTTTCCTCTGAGTAAGGAGGTTCAATCGTTTTGTAGTTATATCATAAAACAAATTGGATGTGGGCTTAGATGTAGAAATCTTACTATATGTAACACCATTGGATTGGATGAATAAATATGAAGTTTTCTCAGTGAAAAAGTTCCGCCAAGGAGCTTTCATAATGGTATCCACTTTTTTGTTATGCGGTGCCTAATAACATTATCATTGGTACGCGGTGCCAAATCGTGTAGTCGTACCTCGATTGTGCGATCGTTTATGAATACGGCGATTCTGTATCCATAGTTGTTACACTCTACATAGCGTTGCACGTTGTTCCGCCTAGGTAATAGTCTATATCTAACAAAGCATGCTTCGTAAAACCTGCTTCAAATATATTAGAATATGAAAACCAAATATAAACTTCAAGCATAAAAATCGGACTGAGACTTTTCTCTGCAAGAGTCGGATAAAAAAAAACATTCTGTATAAAAGAAAATATGTCCGATTCTTACAAAGTAGTTTTTGTTAGCCGACTTTTAATCTTGAACATCGCGATATTCGGATGCTCCTGCGAACGATTTATTTATTTTTAACCGGTTTTTATTCTGGAGGCTCATTCTTACCGAGTTTTACGGGTGAACATTTTTAAGCGATTCTTATGCAGAAGAATCTCCGTCCGATTTTTACGCTTGAAGTTTATTTCCGATTTTTATATAATATATTTGAAACGGGTTTGATTATAACTCGGAGGTTCTGTTCGGGATGCCAAAGGAGACGGTTCGTTTTTGGTTGTCTCTCGCAAGGATGCAAAATGCCTACCTTTTCTGCGGCTGTAATTTTTCTGCCTACATTCTCATTTCTCTCTCGATGCTGCTAGTGCAGAACGCCCAGCGCTGTACGGCTGCCTGTGTGCAAAGCAGTAACATGACAAAAAACTACTGTCCCCAGTACAGCCACCAGACGCGAGCGGTACAGCTTCTCTTTCCTTATTTTACATTTTTTAATATTTTCAATCTTTTTAATATTTTTATTCGAAAATTATGACAATAAATGCGGCTCATTTACGCCACGGCCGGCATCAACGCTTTCGTGTGCGGGCCTCTCCCTTTGACTATGCAGAGAAAAATGTACAACGCGAGAGAACAAACTTTACTACGCCACACTCTCACCGAGCAGTCGGAGTACAGCAGCAAAACAAAAATGTATTCAACTGCTGTACGGGAAAATGTATTCGGTTTGGCTACCGTTCTGGCAAGAGCTGTAGTGATACGTCGCTGTAGCGGGCTGTACGGCTTGTGCAAATGTAAATATACCGAAAAATATGTAGTTTATCGGTACCGTTGGCATCCCTGGTCTCTCGTGTGTTTGTTTAGTTCGATAAATCATGGCTGGGTGGCATAATGCGGAATTTTTGTTTGTGCTTAGTGAAATTATTTTGAAATACAAGCAAATTGTTTACTTCGTGTCAATTGTGTCCGTGTTATATTGTAAAAATGTGAAGTTTTGCGACCAAAATGCTCTACAAAATGAAACACAAAAAGAGACAAGGAATGTAGAGTCCCAATAGTATGGAGAGTTACGTGATTATGTTTAGGCGATAACACCACTACATATGAATAGCAGTCGCAGGTGTAAACCGGTAAGGAAATTCGAATTGGACTGTATAAATTCTATTCCTTTTAGGTTGACGTAAAAGGCAAAAAATGCTTTGAACGCAGTCGGAAATGAGCTGCTCCATATTTGTTCCTTTTCTTTCTGATCGATTGATTCTACATTTCATTCTTTACCATTTTACCATCTCAGTCGAACCGCTAAAAAGTGTCGATTGTGGTCCAGAATTTCTTCTATCCCGGTCCACACTGTGGTATGTGATGTATCCTCCTCTCTATCCATATTAATATGATTTCAAAATATTATTTGTCAAATATACATGACGGTAAAACTAGAAATTCAGCTGGTTTGGCATTTGACAGCTTTATTTCGACGCTATGTTGTATTCCTCCCAAAGGAGGAAAAATTGGGGAAACACCAAAATTTCTCCCCAGGGGGCAAATTTTCGGTGAAACCACTCTTTGTACGTAAAGGGCACAAATCCTAACTTAACAAAGTCATGGGTGTGTTTCGACTTCGTTTCATCAGAAACCGACACTAACTTATTGTCGGAATAGATTAGCGCCGGGTTGACGCTAAATCCCTAAAACGGAAACACACTTTGTGTTTCAATCGAATCACTGGTCAAACGTGATATCCCATCCGAGCAGAAGTTCTGTTTATGCCGATGAGACACAGCGAAGCCGAAACTTGTCTTGGCTTAGGAGGCCATTGCGAAAGCACTATGCTATATTCCTCCCTAAGGAGGAAAAATTGGGAAAATTTCTCCCCAGGGGGAAAATTTACGGTAAAACTACTCTTTGTACGTAAAGGGCACACATCCTAACTTAACTTCTCATCGGCATAAAGAGAATTTCTGCTCGGACGGGACATCACGTTTGACCAGTGGTTTGCGTTCATTCTAAAGCAACATTTGTACTGAATTTGAAAAAAGTTTCATGCAAACTCGAAAATCTGAGTATACAGTATTGTTCTGTACATATCGATGATCAAATTGCAAGTGTAGGTAGGACAATCAATATTTTGCTCTGTTTTCCACTAAGGTGACATATTTACCTGTCGGGTGAATATATACATCCTTAAAATCAATAAACATATAACATTAACGTTGTGTTAGGACTTTTAAAGTATTCAATTAGGTTTTAGAGCATACGCATCATACGATTTTTTAAACGACGCACAGAGGACTAACTAGAACAAACGTTTCGGGAGTATTCTAGAAAATGCCTATCTTCGAGACAAAAATTCACAACCCGCAGCTGAGTCGGACCTCCGAGAACCCTCGTGTCTATCCATCATATCAGTACCTTGAAACATTGGCAACGTATAATATCAACCTTCCTCTCCCTAACGTTAATGATACCAATGTATTGAGCGCTCTGTCCAGCGTTGATCCGCTGAAAGGGCTTGGTCCGGATTGTTTGCCTCCTGTGTGCAGAAAATATCATTTTCCAGCGTTAATCTCAGAAAATGTTTTCCCAAGTGTATGAAAGGAAGCTGCTATAGTTCCTATTCATAAGTCTGGAAATACGCACAGTAATAGATGCATGTTGCTAGATTTGCCAATGCTGGAGTCGCGCCGCATTTTCTTGAAGAGACTATTCATTTTTGATATGTTGTCGAACAATATTGACTGTCCCGACATTCTCTCAAGGATTCATTTATTTGCTCCTCGGTGTGGTTGTTAAGTCAGACCGGACTAAATGACAATTTACTGATTTCGAGCAAAACGAGTGTAAAGTTTGAAATACTTTACATTATAATTGGAAATGTTTGCCATAATTCTTGCGTGATGTTGTTGAAGAAATTCTTTATCCTGTGCTATCATTATCTGCTACGATCCTTTGCTACTTAGTCCGGTCTGACTTAACACCGACCAGATGTCGTTGCAAATTCAACGAAACTGCTTTAGTTTATGACTTCCATACCACTAATTCTAGTTATGAGTTAGCAAACTTTAACATTGACACTAGCAATAGCATTAAGTGTAATCTGTACTGTATATACCGAAGATGTAATAATAAATAGAAATCAAGCACGCGTTATCATTAAGACTCATTAAGGTGTGACATCCAAAACCGACCCCATATTTTAATAAGTTGACTTTTGTAGATAAGAACAAACAAAATGTCATTCAGTTCAGGTTGGTGGAAAGGCATGTTTCAACATTTTAAATTTAATTGCCAGAAACAAAAAACAGCTATTAAAATTTTGTTTTAAACATGCTTTAAAAGGTTATGCAAATACGCACACAACAAAAAATGACATTGTTTCTATTAATACAGCCGACGATAATGAATTTTAAGTAACAGGGGATTTGAAGGAATTCTGTGAATTATTAATGTATCAAACTTTAAAAAAAAAATTTTTAATATCCTGAAATGAAATGTGAAACAAAACAAAACTATTTCAATAATTAAGTAAAAGTGTGTAGTATAATCGTCTGCTAATAAAACGTGAGCTTTACTGATATCTTGCAATAACAAACAAAATTATACGATTTGATATCAATACATATAAATACAAGAAATAAAACGTCAGTATAACTTTCTATATCCTGAATTCAAAACCAACACATTTATAATAATCCATCTACACTTATACTATTGATTTTTCGAGAGCTCGATGAAAATTAGAACACGTAACGTGGCGCTTTAAATTGTTTGTGTGTGCGGTAGTACTATCTGAATGACAATATAACAAAACTCTGCCAAGCCATTTTTCGACTCTTGACCAGATTCTCAGAAAAACTGGCCACTATGGACTGATCTAAGTAATGGAGTCCAATTATTTTTGTGACATATTACGCTGAGATGAACAAGGCCTAATCCACTCTATATTTTTTTCCGATAGACCTATGTCGAATTAGTTTGCAATATGAACCATTCATGAAAATCGCGAATTAAACATATTCTTACTCACTCTTAATATGTTCGCAAATTTGTCTGCTGCACTCGGTAGATGTAGTATATTCCAACACCTCTCGTACTATTGTATATATTATTAAAAATACGGTTCGTTTCAACATTTATTTTGAAACCCAATAATTGTTATGGATTCGCCACTTGTTTGATTGGCCTATTTTAACAGCATTTTTTACCAACTCTAACAGTCACATCTCGGTAGATGCTTTTCCAATCACTTAAACTTCAAATGACCACCTTTTAATGCACACAACTTCCTGTCTTCATGTATGGCAAAACACCCCTATTAACGGTATGATCGTACTCTCCCTTGTCGTGATTTCAATGTTGGCCTCCATCATATATTGCAAAACACACTATTACTTCCGGTATTGTCGAACGAATTTATTTTTTACCAAAACTACCCCAAATGCGGGATCAGGCGCTACTTTCAAATATGTTCTTTGTACACAATACAACACTGATCTATCTCCGGCAAGATTAAAATAAAACTATTACTCAAGTTACTTCACCCTATAATTGCAATGTGCATTTTTGACTATCAAATTTCACTTTTGACTAAAGAGCTCAACAGGTGTCCGAACATACCAATAACTAACGCAACACAATACTTCGATAACAATGCACCAAACAGTAAACTACAATTCGATTCACAGCTCAAAATTGTACCTCGTTCTGATACTGGTTAAATCTAAACTAAAAGTATTATTTCGTTGAACCGTCTGGCCTACCGGAGCACTGAAACGCACACCAATCTGAACACTCCATTAGAGTTAATTTATTTGTTTTGAGAATATATCTGATTGCGTTGCCGTGTGCTGACTACCAGAGTAGTGCGAATTGTGGACTCCATGTGGGCCATTTTGTGGACCGATTTGCACTTGCAGAAGGGTGCCATTTTATAGTTTAGGATGCGATCGACAAACGACAAACGATTAAAACATACGCAACTCTTTCAAGATGCGTAGTGGCCTTTAAGTTACAAGACGAACAAGGATATATGGTGCAAAAAGATCAATGTATCAAACTTCAAATTGATCACGAATATTTTATTCATATACTCAAACCAGCAGCACCCTAATAAGGTAAGCATGTGAATGTTGCCTTGTAGAAGTTTAAGGATATTGCTATACGAAATATCATATATGTAGATACTTTGCCTATAACATGAGTCTTTGCTGGATCAGAAGCCCGTTTGCACTTACATCCGGAAGTAATAATCGCATTTCCATACCCAACCCACGTCTGTTTGAAGTACTTTTCGTGAGACAGGATGTTTTTATTAGCAGGTTGGTTTGGTTGTGTGCAACGGTTGACATTCCAGATTCCACAGTTTATAAAATGCTAGTGATAGTGAGATCGTCGCTTTAGAAACTCACTTTCACTGTCTGATGATGATTGACCGAACAACGGTACAGTTTGTCTGCAAACGGGTGTGCCCGAAACGACCAGGAGCACACGGTAATTCATAAACGTTGATTGGATAATTCCATTAGGTCTCAAAGCCATAGATAAGTGCTACTGTACACAGAGTGGTTCAGAATCAAACGCATTATCCAGCTTCACTAGGTCATTCCAGCAGAAAGTGCATGTTCGCGATGGTGTCACCCGGTGCTGTGTAAAATACATTTCATTGATACGATTACTTCAGATACCTCAGCGCAAGGTTGTACAAGTAAACGGCGTGACGGTTGCACCACGTGAATCAGACGTATTCGTCGCATGATTCGTTTAAAAATTAACGTTCCCTCATAATTAAAGAAATTAGCCGTGTTCGTATTCTGGAAATGGTTGCTGGTGTTGTACTTACCTATCATACTCTAATCCATAACGTATTTAAAACTAATAGCTACTAACCAACTACTGAAATATGGAGCAGCGTGGTGGTTTAATTAGTGCACAATAATTAATTGTACCTATAGATACAAAAATTGTATGATTTTAAATTTATTTTCATGCACATATTTGGAGCAATAAAATTAATAAACAAATATAAATAAAATCTTACAACTAATACACAAGACTTGACGTACTTTCTTAGACGTTGTTAAATTACAACAAAATTTTTACACATTGGTTGAAAATTACCATTTTACATATTAACATATTGATCCTGCCTAACCCACTATATACAGTAGGTAATAAGAATATCTTCTATTACTCCAGTAATAACGCAAAAAAGACATCATCAGTGCTAGCTAAAAAAACTTGTAACTTTGCATTTTGCAAAATACCCATAAAAGTATTTACATAAATTTTTATTTAATTGCATGTAAAAACGTAAGTTGTTCATATTTTTCTAATTTATTTAGACTGAATTATTCATCGAAGGGGTCACTATATCTCATGTTACATATCAGAACACGTAAAATCCTATTATCAGTCAGAAAATACGTCACTCGTTGTTTAAGTCAAATGTAATTTTCACTTTTTCTAAGTGTGTATATATATTCTTGCTGAATACATTTGGACAAGTTAGAAAAACCGGTATGTTTTGTTTTGATTCAATTTTCCCTTAAAGGGTTATATTATTAATTTTTTATTTTTGAATATAGAGGTTTTATCCTTAGGGTCATTCGCCTCTTTTCGGGTTATAGAAATTTCTTTTGGAAAAATCTGTAAACTCTATGTGCGGGATTGGGAATCGAACCCAAATGAGATGCGTACAAGGCAATCGATTTACCAACTACGCTATGCCCATCCTCAATTAAAGGGTTATACGTTTTTGCCAGGTTGAATAAAATCGATGTTTTTCAAATTAGATATTCTAAAAATACAAACGTTGAGGAACATTTCCTTACAATTACAATTTCATCAAGGTCGGAAACTACAACTTGTGTTACAATCACAGTTAAAATTCGTTTTTGTCAACTTCTTGTCAGTAAGGTGGTAAGGGCGATGGTCAGCTATTTTCGTCCGCGTCCCTTATCACCTATTTTTATAAAGTGATTCATTAGCAGTGCTATCATTGAAAAAGAACCACCTTGGTTATGCAACTAATTTATTCCGATCTTTTTAATGCACATATTTAAGCAGTCTTCATTTATTCATTGCTTCGTTTTATTCTGAATTGCACATATTTTTTCGTATGTAATTTCAAATGTTCTTTGATTTGATAGCATTGTAAGGGAACACGTATCCGCCGGTTGATGCCAATCGAGCTGACATTTCTTCAGACTGAGCAAACTGATTTATTTGTTTGTTTAGTATTTATTTACCAACTGGGAACGTCATTCCCAAAATGCAACAAATGAATGTCGTGTACAGCATCCCGTGTGGTGTATGGGAAGATAGAGAGTATGTTGGTCAAACATCGTAAACCCTAGAAAAACGTCTCCCCCAGCATAAGAAGTCGGTGATAACAAACACTTCAGTGACAGGGCTGACACAACATACGAATGGCACTGGGCGCCATTTCGATTTCTCTCGCACCACAATGAGAATCAACAATGAGCGCAACAGACTAAACGCAGAAGTTCTCCACATTGAATTGAGAGAGAAAACTGCGATTAATCTACAACGGGATGCGATGGGGTTCTCTACCACATACAACGGCTTGCTCAAGAAACTAAATTCGGTAGGAAAACACTCACGTCTCACAACAGCTGTTCAAGGAGAGGCAGTAGATTTAGAGTAGTTAGAAAAGCAACCCAATGGGGAGTAGAGGGCAGAATAGCTAGGTGTGTTAAATAGTGACTATAAAATACTAGCTAATACCTATCGCGCGTTGCTGCGACTTTCAACGAAATATGAGGAAAACACATTTTTTTGCGAAGCGCCATCTGGAGGGTAGATAATCCCCAACCAATAGCACACAAACACGCTCCATAACAAATGCCTACTACGTACAAATTTTTACGGCAATCGGTTAAGCCGTTTGGGAATCTATAAACCATATACATACAAACTTTCTCTTATATATATATATATATATATATATATATATATATATATATATATATATATATATATATATATATATATATATATATATATATATATATATATATATATATATATATATATATATATATATATATATATATATATATATATATATATATATATATATATATATATATATATATATATATATGCTTGTTTATATAGTAAAGTTCTGATTAAAAGTAAAGTAGGCTGAAACGTAAACCAATTAACCTCTTTCCGTTCTTTTTCACTGAAAAATATCAATTAAAATCCACCAAAATAAGTTCACGGTGATCTAACATCGATATTCAAATATGTTTATATTTGAATATATAAATATTTGTTTACCTTTTTATCTCCTTGCGGTCTTTTAGTCATTTTCAGGTCATGCAAGAAGCGTCAACAAATTTTTATAAATGACAGGCATAGAATTTTTTTCTGGGCTCATCATTCATATTTTTAATATTAGAGGTTATATACATACGGAAAAAACAGTTTGACGCAAAATTTCACAAAAAAAAATTCGCCTGTGGTTGCCATTTTTCGATCCTTGACCATATACGTACATCCCTTGCGATGCGTTTATGCAACTGAAATTTCGGTCCTACCTCAAAACCTGCAACCGTCCGCCCGAGACACATGTGTGGCAAAATTCAACTGCTAGGTTTGTTCCCAAGTTTCCAGTGGGTAATTATTTTTCAAGTGGATAGTACTACCTTTACTACTCACATTATTGAATATTTCATTACACATATGTATAGTGGGATCAAAAGGCATTCGTCTAGCTGCTTTATTTTAGAAATAGGCCACTTTAAAGCATGGCACAAATAAAATAAATTAAAGGCCAAATCGTATAACAAATACTATTTGGACTAACTGGGAGTTAAACTCACTCCACAGTTAAAAGCCAGTAGACGAGCATTTGCGCGTGGAATGTCAGCGTTAGAGAGTTCAGGCGAATGTCCTATAAAAATAATATATTCAAACCGTAACCAACCAGGTTTCTTCGCAATAACCTTGCAGTTGTCACGTATGATAATAACGGACAACAAATGTAATACCTGGACATTACTTTTAACGGATCATTTCACTTGTAGAGCAGTGAAATTCGCAAACAAAAGTAAAATTGAAATCCCGTTTCACGTTTCCCAGTTTGCCCCCAGTATCAAATCATCAACAGAAACTTATATCAGTATTCAACAAATCAACATAATCTCCTTCAAATCGTCAATCGCAGCCACACTACCGTTTGCTAGAAGAAAACTAATAAATGAGCACATTCCTTCGCAGTGCACTCTGGAGCACGCGCCGTGGTGAATTCATTTGAGAACGCCACACATAATTGAAAGAGCAAGAAAGCGCACCCAACCACCCCATCGCTTTGAAATTCGTTTTTTTCAGCTTCGAAAGAAAGGGCGTTCTGTTTTTTCTGTGGTCTGTGATCATTGTAGGCATAAAACTGGCGCGCCCGTACATCGATTTTTTCTTATGTGCTGCTTTAATTTGTGTGTCGCCGTTCATTGGATGGCTAAGAGGCGGTCCTAGCAACGCTCGCTGCTTTGTTGAATTGTTCGGACCAATCAGCGCTGATAATTACCACTTTCACAAAATACATTATTTTTGTTATTTATAGTAATCGTACATTTTACGAAATCAAATACAATATACGTGCACATATTGCCGATCGGATAGTGCAAAAATATAGCGATTTCGATCAGTACAACAGAAGTTGTTCGCATTTAAAAACTGGGAAAATATCTCAGCAGTAGCTTTGAAACGGGACCCGTATATTGAAACGTTAGAAGTAATCCAATTTTAAAAGATGTTTGCTGAGATTTCAGCTGTTACAAGTTATAAAATAGCTGAGATTCGGCAGAAAAAATCAAGTGTATGGGGGCATTAACATATATTTCAGATCAGTTGAAGATCTTGTGACACTCCTTAGAGATGTATAGATGTATAGCAGGATAGATGTGAGTGGTGACAGTTGCCACAAACAAGAATAGAGGGGGTTGGGTGGACCTGTGAATGATAAATGATGGTTATTTCTGTGACATTATTTGTGTAAATTGGGTGATATTTTGATTCCTGACATCCTTATTATAAATAATGAAACTGGTAATTTTACACCACAACCAGAGCAACGTAAATCTTGCAGCAGAAGTTAAATCTTCACTAGAATTTTGAGATTCCAAAAAACCGATGCTATCGCTGATGCTACGAGTATAATTTGAATATAAATTATATAAGAAATCTATTTTATTACTACTAGGTGGATTACTTGATGATTCATATACTACCCCATCTACATCACGTCTGAACGCAATGCTTAATCCTACCGGTAGTTACATTGTCTGGACGAATTTTCAAAGTTTGAGCGAATCCTATACATTTCTTTTGTAGGAAATGTAAAAACACACGAATACGAATGATTCGAGAATCAAGCGTAATGTAATGATTCCGGAAAATTAACACTACTTATTATAAATTGAAGAACTTCGAATATCAAATTACAAACGAGAGTAACTCAATTATATTGCCATACGACAAAAAGCACCTCGCCAATCAGCTACCAATTATAGTGAGGTAGGAAGTCTACCACGTTTTTAGTACGGTGAATAATTTGAAATGTAATTTTCCGACAGACACATGAATGGGTGACTCAAACATGCCGGCAAAGGAATGACCATTGTTCGGTATGAGATAGTTGTGTGGAAAATCCCTCATTTGTAGTAAGTCCTTTCCTTTAAAATTTCTAGATCATTCAGATGCAAAGCCATGAAATTAAATACACACATGTTCAACAATATCTGATGATGTCGCTCACATGCAATTACTTAAATAATTACCCAACACAGCACGTTGCACCACGTCATTAATTGAGACACCATGGCTGCATAGTAGCGTCACTGAATTGTTGAGAACTTGATGAGATGTCTTTCAACTCAAAAGACATTGTTCTGTTGGGATAGTTTAGAATTATCAGCACCGATTATATAAACTGATTGTGAATAATTGAACGGGAAATCATTCTCTTCTCATATGTATGTACAACGCAGCACCTGCTCTACGAGTTTTATCATTACTTGGCAGACAACTAGGCGCGATTGTGTGCCACTCTTACCATTCGCAGGCCTGTCTGTGATTGATTGAATAATGTTTTGCTTGCTCCGACGGACCTAGTCCGTTTATTAGAAAACCTATCCTTGACATAGAGTAGTGAGTAGTGCTGAAAACTTTCTTTACATCTTTTGATACATCCTCAAATTAAACTTGCAGCCAAGGGAGAGAAGTTGAGTTCAGACAGATAGGCTTTTTAAAAATATGATTAGCCGTAGTTGAGAAAACTAATTCAACGAAAGAAAGCTTCGATTATATGGATGTCCGAGTTGTTAAACACATTGAATGATAGTATTTTGTAAGGAGGTGAGGAGTTTTTTACTCTGTTTCTGACAGTTTTAATTTTTGTTTCTCGCTAACGGGAAGGCAAAATAGATTGAGTTTTTTGTATGTTACCAAACACATTTTAGCCTTGAATAACAAATTTTAATTGCACGCGAAAATCCCTTAACCACTCCCCTCCGATACTTTAAAGTTGCTAATGAAAAATATAGATGAAATGCGGTACCATGGATTGAGGCTCGCACGTTCATCGGAATTTATTTGCATAAAAAATACTTACAAGTAAAATTTTACAAAAAATATCAATGTGGTACATATAGATAAAAACTGAATCGGTTATAAAATGAATATAGATAAAAACTGAATCGGTTATAAAATGTAGTCATTTTCTATATTTTCTTTCGTTGAATATCGAGTTGTTTTTACACAAACCAATTAATTTGTTATTGCTTTTTATGAATAACACGAGGGTAAATCAATGGATTATATGGATTAATGATCCAGTTTGAAGTTTCTGTCATTAGAATTTGTTAGTATAGTTCATTTTTCTAATTATTTATGGGAATCTGCTCGATATTGACTAAGCCACAGTGCGACATCTTAACTACTGATGGTGGACCATACTTCTCGAATACCCATCCACTACTCTTCTTTATTTCGTGGTACTTCAGGGCCAATCGATACTTTAACGATCTGTCAAAAGTTTTTATTTGGATCAAGAAGCGGAAATTCAGCTAACCACTTCATTACGTGAATGTTAAGGTCATCCAACTACTTTTTAACGATGTGAGCGTTATTATTCGGTTCATTATCTTGCATAAATTGATACTTCAAAGACATTTGACGGGTGGATATTCAAAGTCGTATAAACGCAGTTTCCAATTTTTTACCGGACAGAAAAACGCTCGCCTTTTTTATTTATGTTGTTAAAAGAACTCACGATTGTTTGTTCATTAAAAAGTAATTCTACACTTATTGTAGTTTGAAACGATTTCGTTTTAAATTGAGGAAAATACGACCACTTGAAATTTGAACACGTATAAGTCGAGGGGGTCTGGTGGTTCAAAACCGTATATCAACCATCAGAGTCACGAAGTGGAAGTCAGTGAAAATAGCTTCTTGAAAATTTTGAATCATTTTTGGCTATTCAATAGTCAAGATACTTTTTTATCTATCTATTAATTTATTTTCGTTAATTCACTGGTCGATATTTCGAGATTGTCGATAAAACGAATTTCTCTTGGTACTACTTTGCCGATAAGACGAGATTCGAGTGTGTATGTATTATTTCTTTGAACAAACCTTATTAATCTCTTAATAATTAATAATGCCAAATACCACAGAAAACGACTTAGGCCTTTGGGAATCCCTTTCGCCGGAAAGCGTTTACCCAAAGCCGCCGTGTACTCTTTGCCACTGATCCGGCGTTTCTTGTTTTTCGCGACGCAATTAACCATGATTCGGAAATAAAGAACCTACAACATTGTTTCATTACCCAAAATATTTGTAAACTAATGCTAAAATATAATCAAACGCATGATTTGACGATTTTCAACATTCAATTACTTTTTTATACGTCAAAAACAAGACAGAAATGTGGTTGAAAAGGTTACAATTTTTGAAAAATTCTCGCAGTAAATCTATTGCAAATTTTGATTTGCTTTTCTCACCAAAATGACGGCATCAGCTTAAAGTGTCAAAAAATAAACACATTTCGAAAAAATGGTTATACGACTTTGAATATTCACCCTTCATTTATCACTCAGCATATGGAAGTAAGGAATCTTTAAAGCTGTTATCATAACAATATTGGTCCATAATTAGAGCTTCGATTACGGGAATTTGAGTCCCGGGATTTTCAAATTTCTCGGGATTCCCGGGAAACTATGTTTTCTCATTCCCATGGAATACCGGGAAGATGATTTTTCAATTTATTCGAAAAGAGTTTCGTTCTACAAAAAAATTCTGCAAGAAATATCTCGACAGGCAAACATTTGGAGTGGGTTACAATGGTCAAGTATACCTTTTCGCAGATCAATAGTATTGTTTTTGAACTAGGTGCAATGCGGATATTTTTCGTGATGTTTTCAGGTATATAGCCGAGACCTTACTCATGTCACTGTTGAAGAATGTTAATTTTTTTCTGATGCCGAAATAGATAAATTTGTCACAACTACTCCGAAGCATTTTTTTTTACTACAGCGTATGTGTTGCGCATGATATCTCCGATGCATCGATTGATTGGATTTTATAGCAGTCTTCCGGAGCAAATACTCATGGGTTCAAACACAACACAGCCCCTTGAAAAGACCATGCATATGGTCCGTTTCTATTTTTACAACCATTAAAACACCATAAAATGGTCTCAATAATCCATAAATATACCAACACATGGTTTTTATATGGTATCTACCGGACCATGATGATGGTGTTTTCATGGGTTGAACCCATTTCAAACATCCCATGAGTATGGGAGTATTATGGGCTTTACTTTTGCTCGGGTTTCTTATTTGATTAGGTAGATCTGGGGCCTGTAAAACAAAAGTTTGTTATGAAAATTGTGTCCTGTGATTCCTTCAAAAACTGTTCATTTTTTTAAGTTTAGAAGCCGTCTAAATGTCTAGATATCGTGCTCAACGCAAACACTATTAAAATTAGGAAAGCTTCTATAACTTCTGCATAAATTTTTGCTGATTTTTGTATGGAAAAAGTCAAAAAACATGATAAAGTAAGCTTACCCTATTCATAGGGTTCTAGAGTGCCACGCACCAAACCTTCTTAACTTTATTGTGCATAGTTTAGACAGTAAAAAAGTGCATTTTGGTTTGCACCTTTCTTTCTTATACGTAGTTGAAGTTGGTGTAAAAAAATGTAAAAATCCTCAATAACTTTGAAACGAATGAGTATTTTTACACACAGTCTTCGACAAAATTATGTTGTTTTGATACCTACACATTTGCCTTGAACATAGTTTGCACGAAAAGTCACAATGAAAAAAGTTATATTAAAAAAACTAGATTTAAGGGGGTTGCCATAGAAAACGCCTTATAAATCGATAACCTTTAATCCTACAAGCTCACGTTCTTCAACAAAATTCTTCACTATGAGTATTTCTAAAACTTTGTCGAAGACACCAACTTTCTACCTCGTCAGTATAAAAAGTTAATTTTTTTTAGTTCGATCATAGTAAGCCATGCCTAATTTCAATTGTTATCGGATTGTGGGGAATATTCATACGAACAATTCCTCCAAAGACACCCTGTGAATATATTCGATGGTTTGGCCTCTAGTGAATTAAATTCACGTTTTTGGCGTTTCCAACCACTGTGCAGTGTTGCCAAATATTCTATATTTCCAGTTTAAAACTTTAACTGCATTTTTCTCACAATTCGTGTGTTTTTGTTTTTAAAATGATTATGCTATTGTGTTTCTCAGATAGTTTTACAGATAAAAACATATCATGCATCAAGATAACTTGAGCCAGTCCCCAGACACAGTCATTTGAAGCAAAAAATTAAAAGTTTCTGAGCACGTTTCACGCCATATCTCAGTAACCAAGCAGAATATCAAAATTCTGAAAACGCCACTTTGTAGAGATTTTTTAGACAAGGCATATCTAACTCAGTTTACCCCAAAATGGCGCTCGTCATGAGATAGCACAACAGCGACGATATATGTATAGAAGATTGGAACTGTAATATTAATTTTATTATAAATTATGCATACAATTTTGTATTCATGGGACATTTAAATTATTGGATGCATGATAAGATATACAGAATGCCACATTTGACCAATCCCCAGCGCTTCAGAACTGTAGCTTTCCAATTCAGGACAGTTACTCCAACAATAGCATTCAGGATATTGTCTTACTGGGGATTTTTACAATTATACATATATTCAAGAAAAATTATCCAACAGATGAACAACTCCGCCATGTTTCAGCCGATTTTCACAAGTAAACAATTTTTTATGGATATTTTATGCCATTTATTATAAACCCACGTTTAGAATATAATGTCGATTAAATGACCACCTCCCTTTGATACACAAAAAGCAACTCTTTTACGGGCAGTTTGCATGACATTGGACAGTATTTCGGGCTTAATAGCAGCAATTTCAGCTCGTATACCGTAAACCGGGGTGTCATTGATCACTTTTCGAAGTAATCGTTACATATTTTTAGACGCAACTCATTTTTTTTTTTCAAGTTTAATATTTTTAAAACATGTACTGATGTATGGAGAACAAGATTGGATGGTTTTACCTAAAATTGTCCGCTTACAGCTATTTTTCCAAAAATGATTTGAAGTTGAAGTCCGTTTTCGTATTGCGGGGTGACTTTGATAACCTGCATGTTCACCCACATTAAGCTATTGATATCAGTGTTTTTCATTCAAATGTTTGTTTAAACTAATTCTGGAAAGATACTCATAGTTAAATAGATGTTAATTGGTATTATACAAAGTATTTCAATTTACTGTAAAATGCGAGTAACCAAAATTGTATAATTGGAGTCCAACTAGAATAAAAAATGCTGAAAACCTTTAAATCTGCTAAAATTGTTTTATTTCATTGCTTTATCGTGTTACACAATGTTTCATCCATTTTAACATGTTGGAATATTGAACAATAAAAGAATGATGCGAATTTTGGCGTAAAATAACTTGAAATAATTGCCAACTAGTTTCACAAAAAAATTGTATTTAAAATTAGCAAACTCCTAAATGTAAATTTGGCACATCCCACTCTAAAGGAAAATAAAAACTCCCTTGTAATTTATTACCCTTGCTCACATCTGAGATTTATTTGTTTTATAAAAAATAGACACTTTTCGAAGCTTCGTATTAATAAGGTAAAGTCAAATTTCGGTTTTTTGTAGTTTTTGTGCCCAAAAAGCGAACAATATACTCAAAAAGTATAATAGATCAGTATTTTATAAGTTTAGAGTAAAAATCATTTCAAATTAAAATGATTCGGTAGACTATTCTGGCTTAATAAGCGATATACGAAAAAAGTTTCGAGTGATCAAAGTCACCCCGATGATCAAAGTCACCCCGGTTTACGGTATTAGCTTTGAGTTCGTCAAGGTTCTTAGGTTTGCTAGAATAAACTTTATTTTTCAAGTAACCCCACAGGAAAACACTGGTACCGTTAAATCCGGAAAAGGCGCAGGCCCAAATCACCATTTTTTGAGACAACGCGTCCTGGGAATTTGCTCTGCATTCTGCAATAAATTGATTGTAGCGGCTACGGTGTGGCAAGGTCTTGTTGAAAATAGAAGTTTTTTACATCTTTTTTGCATTTGTGGACAGACAAAGTGCGCCATAATCCAATGGTAGCGTGTGCCGTCTCTCCCTCTTTGAAAAAATAAAGACTAATGATTGTTTTGGAGCACACTCCGGTCCAAACAGTTACAGCGCGTTCTTTTGGTGTAAATCGAATCATAGCTAAAATGGCACTAATTGACGTTTCAGAATTGCGTTTATCTGTCAAAATCGACTGGAAAATGGCGAAGTTGTTCAATGTTGAAATAGAATACATCCAGATGGTGCACCCTGTATGCCATTGATTGGGTTTGAAAACGTTTCAATTTATTCTTGTTTTCACTTCACTTTCTTTATTTTTCTTCTGTATTCCCGAGATCCCGATATTTCCTCCAAAATTATTTATTTCCCGAATCCCGGGAAACTGAAAACAGTCGTGAAATGGAAGCTCTATTCATAATCCCTTTGATCCGGCAAATAGGATCAACTCCGTACCAAGAGAAAGAACTCTAATCCATAATATTCTCTCCTCTATGTTTGAATGTGTTACGACTAACATTCAGAATTTTCTCAGCCTTCGAACCAATCGTTCCCCATTAAATTCAACTATTTTGTCGCCTTTGTTTCATCTGACCAGAAGATGTCTTGCAATTTTTTATTTTATTTAAACCCACTTTAGTAGTTACTTGGAGAACTACTGCCGGGGGCTCCTACCAACAAGTTTATGCTCCACAAGCCTCCTCTAAGGAGTTCTGAGTGACACTGGTCATTTCAGATCATCCGATCTTCGACACTGGTTTGAATGTATCCATGGTCGAAAATTGTTTGATATAAGATTCATCAACGGAGGTAATTTTACTGAGCGTCCCTTCGCTACACGTGGTTTTGCATCACGATGAACATTGAAAACATGTTGTCGGTCTTTCTGGAAGACGAGAGAAATATCTTGCTGCGACTATCTTTCACCAGTTCTTCTATCAAAATCTGTCCCTTCTTCGAAAATGATATATTCGATCCTCTTTCCTGTAAAAACTTGCCACGATTTCACTAAAAATAGGCTTTTAATGCAATTTCCATTGTTTCTTCTAAGTGGAATATACGTGTAAGGGTCCATTCATAAATTACGTAACGCGTTTAGGGGGGAGGGGGTACGAGAAGTTGTGACATGTTGTGACATATGGGGGAGGGGGAGTAAGCTAGATCGTTACGTAACATGTTTTTACTGAACAAAAAAAATATTTTCGGGGAATTTGTTACGTAATAGGGGAGGGGGGGATAGAGAAATTTGTGACAATTTGTTACATGGGGGGAGGGGGAGTCAATTTTGGGCAATTTTCGCGTTACGTAATTTATGAATGGTCCCTTATAATATTTAAACTGCAAAAAATTGCGTGATAGTATTTAACTGCTAAAATTTCCTATTTTCACGTCGCGTAGTTTTTATAGCATATAAGACAAAATATCGAATCAATTTGCATCAAATGACTTTTGATGCCATAAAGTTGGTAACGCTCATTGACACATCATTACTAGTGGCCGTTGCTAGATTACATCATCTTAATCATAACGTGGAGGTTGGTGGCGCAAAAAGAAATGCCAACGTTGCAGTGGTCTTATTGTTTTGTCTGTAACTGTATCACTTTTTTTGCAGTATTGTCTTGTTATTATACGCGTTGTATCATAAATCATTTTTATATTGATAACAAAAATATGTCTGGGTTTTTAATAAAATTCTACATATTCAAGAATATTTACAATTACAGGACTAAGGTCCTAAAAATAAGTCCTAGGTGGGACATCGAACAAATGACGATTGGCTTGTGAGAACAGCGTAGTAAAAATTCATAAATGTAACACGTCGAATCGAAACCAACATGTCGTTTCTCTCACCTTCCGTTCAAACAAGTTAGGTATGGCATGATGCATGACACCGTTCCGTCTAATGCAACGCGGTACAAGTTCACAACAGACAAACACATGCCGTATCTGTGCAGTACAGTGTACAATTATAAAATCGGATCACTGTCTCTGTCGTGCAAGGCTTCAGAATGCGCAAATAGCTGGTCGCACCACTCAAATTAACTTATTTGTTTATCCAACCGGTCGTTCGAAAATGGAAATCCGATACCACGTGATTGGAATGTTGCGATAAGGTATAATTAAATTTGGCCGCCTGAGGGTGTGTCAAGTGCTTATTTGTGAGGTGTTGTCGTACTTACCTTGGTTCACACAATTGCACAAGATTAATCCTCGAAACGTTAGTTTTCACTGATTAGCACACACAATGAATTGAAAACACCTTCAACTGTAACGGCTTACCGAATCCCCAGACTTTCACTGCTCTCTATAGAACAATCCCAACGATCGGGCAGAAATTCCAGGCTAACTCTTCAGCTGCGCACGATTTTGTTTTTATCAGTAAGCATCTACCAATAAAATACTTGCAGCCTCAAATTTGTTTTCTTATTTATACCAAGGCAAAAAAACAACCCCTAATTGACTCCCGACGAACAGCTATAGTCATTTTCGTTAAGATTTCCGAAGCGTTATCTGAATCCGCAATGGAGCTTTTCTTCTTTGATCAGCAATCGAAAGAGGAAGGAATTGGAAAAACATCCAAATACATACACAGTCCATTCGGATATACATCGGATTCGTGGAAAAAGGGTGGCTACTAACAGTTAAAACTCAAGTAGCATACATTGGCCATACAACTTTATAACCCCGACTGCATCCACATAGCAGTGAGGTGAAACAGATCACATCTTAATGAATAGTCGACAGCAGGCCCGTACGCAAGGAGAGTTTTTTCCGGGGTTCAAACACCTCCCATGAGGGATTTTCAATTACCTTTTTTTAAATTTTTTAACTTCCTAATCTGGAAAAAATTATACTGTGAACCGTTTTGGCATACATATAGAATGTTATTTGTTCTCGGTAATTCTAGAAACAAGTCGTTAAATAAATCAAGGAAAAACCCTTCCGAGGATGGCTGGAAAGGGATGTAAGTCAAGTTGGTCGGCATCTCCGAATCGATTCACGTTTTGACAGGGTTCGATATTAGGAACAGTTGTGAGTAGACCAGTTACACACCAAAAGTCGGTCAGTGAGCTAGCAACGAGGGCTAAAAAGTAAAAACAAGCATTTCAAATGTTAAAATATCCTGTCTCCAGCGGTAGAAGAAAAAAAAATAAGTCGCTGGGAAACGCCAAACTTGCTTATATGACCCTATTCCACGCTTTTCTAAACTGTCTTCCTTCAACTCCTTGCTTTTCCTTGAGTACTATGGCTTTTAATACATGTCAGAAGTTTTGACTCAGAATTTACTAAGCAAAATATTTACTCGAGCCTCAACTAGAGGTGCAAATGTGCCTTTCTCTTTTATGCAGAATACGATTTCAGGTCTGATTAGGTTTATGATATATTTGAAAATGTCTATTACATTGTCATAACACTTGGTTAGACGTGTATATGGACAGAGGCATCCGATTCAATGGTTGATTACATCCCAAATATGCATTTCGGGAATGTAGATATTTGGTATCTTATGATGATTAAAAGTATAGTGATGGCGCCGTTGATTGAGTGATAAGTGTGACCGACACGTCTGGGTTCAATCCCAGCCGAGGTCGCTGAGATTTTTCTGAGGTGAAAAAATCTGTGGTCACGTCTTCATTCGGAAGGGAAGTAAAGCCGTTGGACCCCGGTTGATAAGTCGATATCTGACTACTAACAAATATCCTCCTCCTGTGATAGGGGAACATGGGGAGACTTAACCATATCTCTTTTATTCTGCTGTGATTTTTATGCATTTTCTAGCATATACTTCTAGTAAGCATTAAATGAGTGGATAGACCGAATATGTCCAATGAATAAAATTTACAACAGAAGAAACGAGAGGCAGATAGAAAAGTACGCTATCGCTGCATAAAAAAGTTCTGCGTGTACCTAGTGTGTGAAACGTGAATAAACAATTAGTGACAATACAAAGCAAGAGTATGTCCCGTTGCGGGCAAACTGTGTTGCTGTAGACTTCTCGAAATGTCCGGTAAGACCATCAATTCGTGAAGTGGAGCCAGTTAGTAGAAGTTAAGGCAGTGCAATTCCATCATTTACGTCATGCGGTACTGATTATGTTCAAAAACACAAGTCAAGCAGAATCATTCGCTTCACAGAACAACAAGAAACACGTCGTCGAATGTAATGACATTTTATACAGCATCCCAACGTATAAAATGTCAATATTTCAACGTATGACAGTATTGAAATAAAGCTACATGACCTGGCACCACGTACTCATTCCTCCGTTATCAAAAAAAATCATGTCAAAATACGGATAGGTGAATAGTGTTACGGAAGATACTTGGAGGAACTTCTCAACAAACACTAACCACGGGCAGATTCCTACATGTCAATATTGTGACCAGTCACTACACCACGCGAAACCTTGCGCAGAGACTGCTAAGGAAATTCCACGTGATACGACCAAAGCCGGTATACAGTCGTCGTATGCTAAACCACAACAGGTTGGTAAACCAACGACTGCGGACCGGGCATTCACTAACGCCAGTTCAACAACGTTCCGGCCTGGCTGGCGCCGGTATTGATCAATAAACACATTAGGATTACCAGGAGTTGCACATTGAAAGATGTTTCGCTACTTTCACTAGCATAATTATCTACTAATTCCCTGTGCAACTTCAGCTTGTCCAGATCAATAACGGTGTAGCAGCCAGGGGTGGTCGTACAAGCTCAGTCTCATGCTCGTCTGATGATTAAATGTGTAGTACTATGATCGACAACGGTTAGAGTAGCATAAATCAATCTTCAGTATAAACGTACGCAACTATGAATCTATCCCACCTTGTGCAACAATGAAAAGTTTTCCCAGCATTCAAGAAGCGTATTTCTATAAAGGAAGCTAATATCATGGAAACCTACTTAAACCCCGTTTTCGTAGCTTTCACAATTCGTAGTTGCTACTCCGCGATTGATCAGAACAAACGAAATATCACAGAGAATCAACGAATGGGGCCTAGGAGTAGTTATCCAACCTCAATGTGTACCTTTCAAGAGTTCTATACTTTTAAATGCCTATAACGGCGCCGGCCACGTTCTTAGAGTCATCGGGGAAGGGAAGGAATGTTAGTGTAACAAACGTTGTTATGGAGATCGCATATACCTCTACATCTCCACGTTTCCCGCGGGAAGGAGTTTTTGTTAGTAGGAGTTACTCAAATTTTTGGATTCACCTTGTTTTATGATACGATATGTATAACTCTCAGTAGTGTTACCATGTTCTTATTGCTCTGGGTAACCGGCTGCCGAAAATTTATGATAGATTTATCGTTTATTGAATTAATTTTAAAATACTCAGTTTGTACAAAAAGAAACTTCGGCTCCGGACAGCCCAGATTTGGGAGAGTTGCTTATGTTTAATTGAATTACACGGCAGATAAACAATTTTATTATTCCTTGCTTCTTCATTCCAGCGAAAAACGACATTCCAAAAACAACCCAATAGAATGAAAAGCGATTACTTTTAGTGTCTCTAGATATTTGTCGATATATCTATGTAATTATTAGTTTCGTATTACACGCAATATATATCGTGTATTAATTTTAGTATTATTAATGACAATGATACCAGCAGAGAAATTTAGAGACGGATCTTGGCGGGAAATCGTGCCTACTTTGGATTCCGGAGGACGCTCCGGTAGAACAAAATTCGCCGCCGCACGAAGTTGATTATCTACAAGACGCTGATTGGAGTTTTCGAACGAAAGGTGTTGCGTACCATCTATAGTGGCGTGCAGATGGAAGACGGAACGTGGCGCAGGCGAATGAACTATGATTTGCATCAGCTGCTGGAAGAACCATACATCGCGCATACCACAAAAATAGGACGTTTGCGGTGGGCTGGACACGTCGTAAGAATATCGGACGACGACCCGGTGAAGATAAATTCAAATAAATGAAAAAAGTGTCTTTGGGAATGTTTTCTGTATGACACTGTGAAAAAAATAATCCTTGCCAGAAGAGCAACAAAGTCAAAGAGTCTTTTGCTCAGAATAACTGGTATTTATTAGTACTACAAACTTCATAGACATTTAATGCAATTAATGTGGCGAGCATGGCGCAGTTGATAAATCGATTGCCTTGTACGCACCACAGCTGGGTTCGATGTCCATCCTCGCACATAGGGTTAGAGATTTCTGTAACTCGAAAAAGATTCGAATGACCTTAAAATTAAAACCTTCATAATTGAAATAAAAAAAGAAAATAAATTAAATTCAATGAGGTTACCAAAGATGTCAAAAAAGCAACCGCATTTTCATCCATGCAAGTTTTCTTTCTTTTCTTATTTTTTGAGAAGCTAACATTTCACAACAAGTCATGTTCTTGTCAAAATGTACGTACACAATGATAGTGCAAAATTATAAGTGATATTTGTATCAAAGGATCTTTCTCCACTTTTTTGTTTGTCTTTGAAATACGCTACAATCATGTCCTGTCTTATGACGAAATTTTGTGCTTAGGTTTGTCGGACGTAACTTGTATTCAGTTCCATCATGTGAGAAATGTAAAGTTAATGTCAAGATCTACTCACATATAGACGATAAGCCAATCGACTACAAGGAAAAAAAATATTCCCAAAATCGTAAATAAAATGTCAAGAAATCTTAGACAATCACGTTTTACGTTATGAAAACAGGACCTTGAACAAAAATCATGGGTTTTGTAATTAATTTACGTTTAAGAACGTCCGCATAATGCTTTTATTAGTGAAAATACATGTTTCTGTTCACAATTGTCAAGGTTTGTGCCTTGTTATTACCAAATTGTTTTTGTACGCGAACCAATTCACAACTTTATAAACATTAATCATAAATCCAAGAGTTGACTCGTCATTTTATTCATTGATTTTGGAACATTAGTTCACAATATCCAACATTCTGGATATTTTCTCGTGAACTATTTCAAGAAACTCGGAATTTTCTCAGGAATACATTCAATCCTCATGAACTAATTCATGATTCTTAATATATTAGTCAGTAATATATTAGTATCCATGTTCGTGAAAAAGTTCACAAATTTTTCCCGAATATTTTAATCGTGCAACTTGAGCTCCGGACACTCGGCCATCGGGGGTGTTACTTCTAATTTATACTTCAATGATCATTTCCAGATTTTTTTGTTATCATTAAGCTTAAACTTCACGTTATTAAAGAGCGAGAAAAGGTTTTTTACAAATATTTTTGACAGAAGAACTAGAAAAAGGAAAAAAACGTTTGTTCCCCTTCTCTGTCAGCGTACGAGTCACAGATCTTCAGTAATGTCACTTCCGCCCAAAACGGATCTTAGCCAGGCTCCAAACCCCAACCGCTGTCAAAACGTATGAACTAGCAGCGGTCTGGGCCAGAACCCGACCCAGCCTCGGATTCAAAAAAGCAGCACAAGGCGGCTCGTACCCCGGTTGACACCGCGGGGAGGTGAGGAATAGGAGTTCCGTATCAGAGGTGAATGACGACATAGTGTGGCCTCATGTGGCACAATTATACAACTTTGCCAACCTTACCATTATCGAGGAATAGTTCACAAAATCATCAAATGTTGTTCATGTATTCGTGAACTGGTTCATGATTCCTACTACAATAATCACGACTTACCAGTCGTGCTCGTGAAATAGTTCACGAAATAATAAAATATAATGTATGTATATGTGAACTAGTTCATGATTCCTAGTACAATAGTTACGTTTTACCATTCGTACTCGTGAAATAGTTCACGAAATCATACAATGTTCATGTATTCATGAACTGGTTCATGTCATATATGAGCGACAGAAAATAAAAGTCGCAAGGACAGAACATGCTTCGCAAAACCCGTTTGAAATATATTAAAACATAAAAACCGGACATAAATTTCAAGCATAAAAATCGGACTGGGACTTTTCTTGTAAGAGTCGGATAGAAAAAAACCTTCAGTAAAAAACCGGAAAAAAGATTTCCGATTCTTTCAATGTAGTTTTTATTAGCCGACTTTTAATCTTGAACATCAAGATATGCGGATGCTCTTACGAGCAATTTATTTATTTTTTATCGATTTTTATACTAGAAGTTCATCCTTGCCGAGTTTTAAGGGTGAGAACTTTTTAAGCGATTCTCATACTGAAAGATTTCTGCCCAATTTTTATGCTTGAAGTTTATTTCCGATTTTTATATTCAAATATGTTTGAAACGGGTTTTGCGAAGCACGTGTTATCCCTTGCGACTTTTATTTTCGGTCATTCATATGTCCAGCAACTAGCGATCAGTAATAGGTACGAGCAGTAGATGTGAGAACCTCGAACATCATATTCATTTGATAAGGTTCAGAATGATGTCTGGACAGAAAACGAAAAGTGTGCTGAGGATTAATAATACATTATAGAGTTACAAATCGTGTTCGTGATATAATTCACAAAACAAGATACCGCGAATCAATCGCACTTTTGTGATCCAGTTAATATTGTCACGTTAATCCGATAATAACCAAAAATGGCATATCGCGATAAGGCGAAGAAGTGAAGTGAAATTACGAATATCACGATAAAACTACTGATATCATGAACATGAGTCACATCATTACACTTATCAAATTCGAAAGTAAGCTCAAGAATAAAATACCGTGATAATGTGCATCTAAAGTACGAAAATTGTGACTAAAACCCTGAAATCCTGAAAATAAATCACAAACATAGTATAACACGGATTTTTTGATGAATAATCTATTCATCAGGAGTCGCATTAGGTTCATTTCCAGCCGCCAGCAAAAGCTTTCGATTCAACTGTTTCTTAGTCTCAGCTGATGCCGTAAATGGTACTAGAAAGAAGGTCTTCGCGCTAGTAAATTGCATACCAAGGGTTCAAATGGACACCCACTAACTCTTTTTTATTTTTCAAAAAAAAACCCAAGTGCAGCACGACCCAGGCAAAGAGCCCCGTCAAATAAACGACACAATCCAATTTTTTCTCTATTTCACGAAGAACAAATATCAACGTCGTAGACTTGCTCCAAAAACACGTCAGTAATTGTAAAAAAGGATACAACAGATCAACCCTACCACAAAACCCCACTGCTTCATGAAATCTTTCACTGGGTTTTCGAAAAATACTATACTCGTGCGCTCTCACTGGGTGGTAAATTGCATATCAACCGTTATTAGCGGCATGCCTCAACAATTTTCTGTTATATTTTTACACGAGGTATACTGTTTCGAGAATACAATTTGCCTCACATTGTCGTTCGAAAAATATATTTAATGAAATTTGGTGGAAAATACCAAGATTCTCGAGATTAGGTATACTTTAAAATAACAGCTTCCTACATGAATGATATTGACCATGTTTAAATGTTTTTCTTTGTGAATGAAAGGTTGCAAAAAATATATTAGAAATGAAGAATTCCCGCGGAGCGAACGTGGGTAATCAATATCATATTGACCTTGCAATTATAGTCTTGACGCCACACAGTGTTCTTTATCTTTGGCTTTGAGCATGGCATTTCCGCAACGGATAGACATGTGTAATTTAAATTTTATTTCTCTTCATGGGGGTTTGCCTCTTTTGCAGTAGATGAACTAGACCAGTTGTGTGTATGCTTCTTTGTCGCCCTAACTCGTGACGAGGATGATGATGAATATCATTCCAAAGAAATGTTGTCAGTCCCGCTGGCAAAAATAGATGTTATTGCAATACGCAAGCTAATAAAATTGTAGCTTTCGTCCATAAAATTAGCAGCATTTCGCAATCAAGATGAAATGGAGCATCGTGTAGTTGTTATGCATTCTACTAAATAAAGAATGCCTCAACGAAAAAATAATCTCAGTTTCTTAGTTGAACGGATTGTATAATTAACACGTTAATTTATTATACAAGTTGGTGATCGTGGATATAGAAGAGAGTTTCAACAGTTTGGCATCTCATGTTTCGAACTCCTTTCACCGACTCGCGGCTCTGGTGCCAATCAGTCTGGTTTCGTCAAAATTTTAATTACCATTGCTTCCTTGCCATAAATAGCATTCCAATGACTCACGAGTGCAAACATATGAATAAGATTATTGACTTTGATTGGTACCAAGCCGGCTGGCGGAATATTGACTTTTGATATGCTGGTCTAACCTAAAATGAGATTGCTAACAGATAAAAGCATACCTTGATTGATAGATATTTTGGTTGATGAATCCATGCAAAAATTTCTATCATAAACACCTGTCTGTTTATAGGCCATTAGTATCCTATTAGCATAAACATGTGCCGTTTTCCTGTTGTTTCTGTCATTATTGCCAGAAGCTGATAGTGTATAGGCGGTGCCACCATGTCTACCACTTGTTGAACGGAAAACCTGATTCGCCGGCAACACATGCGAACACTCAGCGCGCTGGACTAGGTTTAAAAAAAGTAGCTGACAGCCACGTGATTAGCTGCCGAATAGTCAAGAAAGTCATTAAGGTCAAAACAGCGGCAACTTCAGTATTCGGTTGCCCTGGGGCTATTGACGAAAATCATTAGCATCCTAGTGATTGCAAAAAGAAGCTTTCCTGCCTGGCGGCATTTACTTAGAAGGTTATCAAACGGCAAAATGACCGCCAGCGATGATGAGTCATTTGGTCCAAAATGAGCAACCTATCAGATCTATGAATTAATTATCGACAAGCCAAACTTGCCAAACCAAATCCATTAATCAGGGCCAGTTCTATCGACTCAATGAGCGGAAGATTTTGTTTAATTCACATACGCCTAGGCCAACCAATCAACAATTCATGACAGAGGATGCTCGTGTTTCAGTTAATGACTAACCATGAAATACGAATAGATCGCCGCAGATGAATGACTAGAGAAACATAACAAGTTCTAGACAAGAACAACGCCCATTTGGATTTACAGAATTGTTTCCTTCAATCACTCAAGATTGAAAAATGTACTCCAAAGCATTTGAATTTCTTTATCAGCAAGCGCGGATTCTTTGATCTACAAATTAAAATATGTTCCATTGATTTTCCTACTTTATGCGATTGATGAGAGAGGACTAGATTCTCAAGCCCCCCAAATATATTTCCCTAGTTAGGATTCTATGATATATTCCCATATGAATATGGATATGAGGACTTAGTACATAAATTAACTACGCATAACTTCGAAAAACGGTTTCACATATATTGATGATATTTGTTTATATGAGGATTTTCTATGTGATCGCATTAATCAGCCCGTATCTCCGGAACAGGAAGTCGAATCAAATTGAAATTGAATAGCGGTTAATTTTAATTTCTTTTAAGCCTAAGCTTGAGAAAATCGGTCCAAGAAACTCAGAGAAACTGATATGGACAAATTATATCTAGATTTAAGATTTGAATGTACTCTTCGCATCATAACTCTGGAACTTGAAGTCGGATCAAAATAAAATGCAATAACCGATGAGAATATCGCACAAATCGGTTCAGCCATCTCCGAGAATCCGATGTGAACATTTTGCTAACAAGTCCGCACATACACACATACATACACACGGACATACACACATACATACACACGAGAGGTAGACGTCAATTCCTGGGGTGACGCGTACCGAGTCGTGATGGCGAAAATGAAGGGCTCGTCAACGTTAGCAGGGATGCCAGGTGCACAGATTTATCTGTGTTTCACAGATTTTCAATATGCTGCACAGATTGCAAGAACTGCACAAATTTCCACAGTTTTCTTGTTTAACGCACAGATTTCCACAGCTTTCTTCTAGATTAGCACAGATTTCTCAATTTTTTACCTTGCGCTTAATTTTTGAGTCTCGCAAAAACCATACATTTTTTTTCAAAATATCAACTGGCATCCCTGAACGCCAGTCAAAAAATACCCGGTAAGCTGGGTAAGTAAGGGTCCCGACTATCTATGCCAGATCCTGAAGAGCTACTTCCATAAAAGAGTTCTGCTATACGAAGCGAACGAAGGGCAGAAGTCAATACGAGTCACAGCGGGCGTTCCTCAGGGCTCCATTATTGGTTTAGCTCTTTGGAAAGGCATGTACGATGAGGTCTTAACACTGCGGCTGCCTAGGAAAGTGGAAATCGTTTGTTTCGCGGACGATATGTCACTAACGGTGATGCGTGAAACACTTGACGAAGTGGAGGTTACGAAGGCAATATGCGTTATCGCTGGGATGATCCCCATCTGTATCACCTTAGTAGAGGATATCGAGCGCTACAATCTAAAAAAGATGGGTGGGTAATGTCAGAGACATAATCAGACATAATCGGAGTGAAGTAAAATACAAATGCTACAGTTTTGACTATATTCTGATCGGTTGTTTAAAAACCAGTTATTTCGTTATTTCTAGTGGAAACACCGAAATATCGGTACACGTGCATCGAAATCTTAAATATTCGAACATATTTATCCTCATATTGTAAACCTGAAAAGAGCATTTAATGAAAGTGATACTTGTACCGTTATTTCAATATTTCTTTTAGATATACAGAAATAACTTATTTTAATAAAACCTTTCAGAAATTAGTAAAAATTGCAGCATTCGTATTAACAGCCTAAAGTGTATGCTACTTCATTACGGCAATGTCTCTGACTTTACCTACCCATCTTTCTAATCTGAAACAGAACAATTGTTCTGAAATGCAATAAATGCATAATCAAAATTACGTGTTTGTTGAACGAACTTTCTGTCTCGTTGTGGTACTGAATTATGCCCCCTTGTTGTGGTGAAGTTAACCCACCGACAATCTGACATGACACTCTATTTTTAGATTTGGCAAGAGATTATTAGGGAGTTGACGCAAAAATCGGTAACTCGTACTGTCAAACGGACATTTGTATTTGACAGTACGAGCTACAAAATTTTGCCCCAACTCTCTAGTAATCGACAAAACTGTCGTGTATCGTTTAGAGTTCCTACATTAAAAGTCTGGTCAAGAGAAAATTGACAGCCATAGCTTCAAGAAATGTGGCTCAAAAAACTTGAAATTGTTGAAGCGCGTAATAATCTTAGCAATATATATGCCAATTTTGTTGAACAGTTGACAATTATCTAATATTTAGTAAAGATAGAATGATATTTGACAAAATATTGAGGAATATGCTAAATTCAGAGTAAAAGACATATTACAACGTCCTTGCATATACTGCATTTTCAACGAAAAATCTTTGAAATCTGATAGTAAATCGTTTCATTCTCGAACAACTAAAATGGAAATGGTTTATCAAACAATGTGTTTGAAAAATGTTGTTTTTTTCGATTTGCTTTTCATGAAGTCAACCGAAGCACAAAGTTAGTCAATACCACTGTACTTTCTACTTGAAAAGTTTATATAAGATGCTCATTTGAACGCAAAAAACTGCTGCTCGTTGGAATATGACAAACTCATCTGGTCTAGACTTTTGCTACAGTACATTAGTGTTATTTTATGAAAGACATGTTACGTAATTATGTGTAACTCATTATACGGATGGAGCTACTGTTCCAACGTAATCTAGTTTAAACTATTTGCCAAAAATTTTCACCGAAATCGTTCTAGTTCTCATATCGGTTTCTCGGAGATTTACCCCCGCACAAGTGCGTTTTGGCCTGACCATTTTCCAAAGTGTAATTTATAATGATTTTGAAACATTGCATATCTTACATTGTTTTCTACATTTTGCAAAGCGTTATGATTGCGATTACAGGGAAAAATGTTGGTTGAATGATACTTATTTAGTTCTCCAAATGAATATTCTATAGTTAAGCTATTATCCTATTTCCTTAGGCGCATTCACCCCATCTTTTCGTAAATAATAATATGCTCAATCCTTAACCAAGCAGGTTTCTTAGTGGAATTTTCTCAATAACCCTGCAATTGACACGTATGATAATCGACAACGAATGCAGTACAAGGACATTACTTTTAATGGAGCTTTTCACTTGTTGAGCCGCGATATATGCAAACAAAATAAGTAAAATGCACATTGCGTCATCTAGCCGCACATAAACTAAACTTAAACATTGATGATTCGTAAAACTTTTTCCCAATTTGCCTCCGGAACGCGCGCCGTGGTGAATTTATCTGTACACGCACCTGAGCAAGAAAGCGCGGTTCTCTAGCACCAAAAGAAAGAGCTTTCTGCTTTCCTGTGGTGTGTCATCAATTCATCATTGTATCTTCCGTATGTATTATCTTTGTATTACCTACCACCTACCACCGAAGAATGCGAGCTTACATGAAACGCAGCAGCTACTACGCTTACAACACCAGAACACAAACTAACGATTTTTTCTTATGTTCCCTTTTCATACCAGATAATTACTGCTTTCATAAAATCCATTATTTCCGTTATTTTCAGTAATTGTAGATCGTACGGAATTTGATACAAAATTGTTGTACATATTTCCAATCAGATAGCGGAATAATCTTAATTTTTCATTCAGTACAACGGCAGATATTCACGTTGAAAAACTCGGGTAAAATTCCGGCAGAAAGTTTTGAAACGGGGACCCTATATTGAAACGTTAGAAGTATTCTACTTCAATAAGAAAAAGACTAATTGAGTTTGGAGAAAGACTGATTGTCGAAAAAATATAGGTAGGCTTGAGAAAGACTGATCGAGCGAAAATATAAGTAGTCTTGAGACTGTTGCTGATGAAAAACTCTAGGTAAACCAGGAGCTATCAAGATTTGAGACCGAAGCGAACGAAGATTCAAACCGGACTGTTTATCAGCTTGCTGTTTTTCATTATGGGACTCTTATGCTTTAATGGGCAGCAGGAATGTCCCAAAATTTAATTTAAATTCAATTGAAAATCGTTGCGCTACATGAATGAAGAATAGTCAAGAAATTTTAACCGTCTAGGTGTAAAACTTGAAAGGTTGTTGCATTTTGAAAGTGTATTTTGTGCGTTGCGTTGTGACGATGATTTTGGAGGATGATAGCCATCATTGCTGGCTGCCCCCATCTTCATCGTTCACGGGGAAGGATAATGGATAAGGTAGACGGGAAGTGTTGATGCTCTACCTACTTAACGGAAGATAGACGATTCATCAAGCTCTTCCATAGGTGTCGTAGAGTTGGTAGTTTGGAAGGGTATAATGTGTAGGATTCGCTCCAAGCAAGCGATGCGCCCTGTAAAGCATAGTATATTAGGTAGTTGTTTAGTTAGTCTTCTAGTACATGATCACTCGAAAAACAAAAGGTCTTGTTTAGTTTTTTATTCTTTTTAAAGTCTGGGTAGTCGGCTACCGAGAGTATCCTATGTTTTCTAATCAAAAGCAATTTGAACTCCACAGGCCGACCGTGGGAGTATTGCCTAGAAAAGTTAATCTTATCTGCGTAATGGGATCACTTTTTATTGCAACAGTATTTAGACAGATTTTGCTATTCCTTCTCTATATTTAATAGGTTGAAAACTACCGGTTGATAAGACGTTATGCAGACAAAGAATTATGATAGCGCGAGATGTTATAAGCCAAGGAAAGTATTTCCTATTTTACGTATCGGATGATTTGCAAAATACACGTATGCGAGCGATAATAATGACCACTGAAGAGAAATACAAAGGATTATTAACCTGATACACGAGCTGGTTCGCAATAACGGAACTTGAAATGAAATTCATAAAAACAGACGGGGCGAATTTTCAGTACGTATTATCGATACTACTCAGATTAAAGCCTTGTTGCGACTGACTTCCGATCAGCTATTCGTTTTTACGGTAGTGTTTTCTTGATTAGATCTGTTCGCACCCTCTCATTCTGTTACTATCGGCAGAAGGCTGATAACAGTGGCGTAGCCAAAGGGGGGTTTTGGGGGTTAAAACCCCCTCCAAACCAAAATATTTGAATTGAAGAAAAAAAGTTTGATGCTGACTAGTTTATTAAATATTCAAATAATAATTTTGAAAGTTTATTATCTGTTCATTACATTGAGAACCTAATGTTTTAAACGTTATTGGGACTTTTTGTAAATTGTGAGAATGGGATCTTGTAACTAATATTTTAGTGAGGATCCTATAGTTGATAAATCATATAAATATCAAGCAAAATAGCTCAATGAAAACGCCTACATAGAAACTGATGAAAATGACGTTTTACACTTGTCTCTAACAGGTCGGAATCGGTTTTTATGTGCATTTATATAAAGTGCCACTAGCTAAAATTGGAAATAAAAGATTGAAAAAAATTCACGTTTTTCGCTATTTATGATGTACATTTGGGTATCAAATTTAATAGCGCCAAGATTTCATAATTTGGAAACCCTCAGCTTTTGGAGGTTTAGTATTTAGCAGCATAATTCTATTGATTAATTTTTCCAGTTGGATGCATTACTAATTCCAATCAAATTTAGTTCGAGACTTAATGTCTTCAGCAAAGTTTTCAAGAATGTTATTGCAAATAGCTTGGTTGAAGATATGAATGCAACCCGTATTTGTTCATTATAGGCCATATTGCACTACGAATTTCCTTACTAACGGTTATAGGCAACAACAAAGAATTTGGGAGAACACCTATAGATGACGTTTACTATCCTAGTATGTAAAAGTGACTTCAACGCCACTTTAGTCAAATTTAACTTTTTCGTATTTTTAAGTTCACTACGAAAATTCGCATCTTTTAGTGCAAACGAATTCAAATGAAAATAAAAAGTTACCTGTTGAAATGCGAAAAGCGAAGTGGCGAAAGCATGCTTTTACCCGCACCATGCAAGATTTAGAAAATTGATTTTCTGAAAAATATACTGGATGGCGTTTACGTCACCTTTGCATACAAGGGCAGTTCAGTAATGTGATTAATCGGTAATTAGTTGCAAGAATCCCGCTTAACACCATTTTTATAGATGGGACATACTACTCCCTACCTCCTATACTTCGGTGAAATCCGTTCCTTCCAGATCTTCAAAAACACACAGTGGAGTGCTCTAGCCAATTCCTCTACTCTGTGTTTGCGCAGCTCACATGACAGTTGATCATTGCCAGCGGTTCAACCGTTCTATTTTTTCATGAATCTTAAGTAGATCCGGAATCTGTCGTCGACTGCGCGCGTCTCCAAGCCGGTTCTTGCAATACTCTTGTCGTCTACTGCTTCGCTATTTAGGTGTTCGTCATAATATACTTATCAATCGTGAGAATTTCTGCACATTATTTATAAAGTGTACAGACTATCCTGTGCGATAACCGGTTTATACAATGCCCCCGGCCTATCAGGATGTTTATGTCACCGATGACGAGCTTAACATTCCGCCATAGGCAGCTATCAAAGACATGCTCCAGCTGCGCATAAAATGTATCTTTCTCGGCTTCATGAGGTCAGTGCACATTGATAATGCTTTAGTCGAAGAAATGGCCTTTGATCCACACTACACACATCCATTCGCTGATCGGCTGAAGTGGCAGCTTGATCACGCGTTGGCGCATTTTGCCCAGCTCTTGCGCCGTCGCTCGATCCCCGCATTTCCACACCTTCTGCCCCGTCTATCAAAGCTCCTCCAATGCTACGGTTTCGAAGTTGCGAGTTTTCAGCTCATGCTTTTGTCAGTAAAGTGGTGTTTTGCGCCACTCGTTGAACTTGACCTAACCTGTCTCGTAGTCCGCCACCCAACATAACTGACACCTGCGACAGGTATTTAGTTCCGCCTACGGTAGGGTTATAGCGCCCATGCCCGCTCACACCGTCCCATTTCGCTATTACTGCAGAACACGGTAGTACCCAGTCGATCGCGGCCTACAGATTAAATGTCATCAATAGACTAGCCAACATTTTTGAAAAATCTAAGATTTTCGTCAAAACCCCCTCCAAACCAAATTTCTGGCTACGCCACTGGGCTGATAGCACCCATTCATCGCCGGTCTATGGACCAAATGTCATCAATAGACTTAGACTCGCGTGGAGGCATGAGATAGGAGATTTGTGAGAACTAAAGAGATTAGAAAAACAAAGAAACGACATGCTCCGTCCGGAATCTGGTCTCAGCTGTAAGCTTCTGCAGCTGGATTGAAACTCCAAACGGAACGTGGCGTCCCCTTGCCATTCCAATCTCTTCAGTGAAAACTATGTTATCTCACCATTTGATGACCGCATTTTGAAAGTTCATTTTGTCTCAAAAAAATTATTTTGTGTGGAACAAATGATTTAAATTGATCGATTGCTATATAATGTAGTGTATTGCGAATTTTTTCTTAAATCCACATTGCGGCTTTTCAGCCATGCGCCATCGGGCCGTGCGTTGATAGACGCGGCGATCTGGATTGCATCAGTGCGAATGAGACAAGGTTTTAAGATTTGTTTTTGTGTCGATCGCACTCGAGTGTTTCCCATAGAGCAACAACTCGACGAAATGCTAGATTATCTCGAGATAGACAATATTATTTAAATTTTCAAAGTTTTATCTCAAAATGTCTCCTCTATTTACATAAGAATTTCCTTCCTGTTAAATGGTGTTATCCCCCTTAATGTTGGATCCGTCGGAGTGCATCGAGTTTTCTAGTTACATTGACGAGTTTTGAGAGCAAAAAGTGATATGGAATTGTAATTTACTGAGTTGAAAAATAACCGACGTACGAAAGCAAAAATCCATGCCATTGCACCAAACCAACGCCAACGGGGCAGACAGCCTGTCTCTGGCTACGGTTGCGACTCGGGCAAAACCTGCAAGGCGTACGCATAGCTGTAACATTTAAAATTCAGCTGACGACGCAGTGCGCAGTTTGATTTAGTGCAAGTCGCGTAATTTACTGTGCAGTTCATTGAAATATTTGCGCGTATACACAGCATGCATGTTCAATTCAGGCGGTGTCGTATTTTGCAAAGATGCTAAGCTGAGTAGTCCAGTGGCATCGGGTGTAATTTAAATATTAATTAAAAATAATTAACAGTTAGATTGTAATGCGTGCTACTGCTTGAAGTGCGCAATTTGATTCCGATGCAGGGCGTAGTTCAAGATTCGATCAGACGGATCTTTCGGCGAACTGTTTTTTTTGTCCCCAATCGTGATTGGAAAATATTGTGTTGGAACATTGAAAACATATTGATGTTCATTTGATTGAACCATCCTGCTAACCAATGGTCGGAATTAACTGGCGGTGTGTTTGATCATTGAGCTCGCATATATTTTATTCACGCAGTCTAATTGAATGCTGTCTTTCTGATTTGTATTCCGTCGATCCTCTCATAATACACTCGTAGAAAGTATTCCTTTCATTGATAGAGTATGGCATGTGACGGAGTCCAGTCTGCATGTTGCCAAGTGATATTTAAACTAAAAAAATGTATAAATCGCATATCGAGTGTAGCAAGTTCATTCAACTGGTAACGTCATTTCACAGTATTCTCCCCTCAACCAAATGCATTTTCCTTCTTGGTCATTAGATCAACAAAGAAAGGAAGCCACGTTTATAGAGGTTAGTCTCGCGCATCAACGAGCGCGAGGCTCTATCACGGATATGTGCGCCAAGCAGTCTGAGAGTAAAAACCGCCGCCGAGTACTTTGTAATACTTATCGTCAGTCGCTTTTAGATTTGGTCGGAGCTTGGTCATCGGATGAAGGGATGTGTGTAGGGAAATGAAAGCGATTAATTTAAAACAACAAGGCGGCCGGTTCATGATACGACTAAACGATTGAAGAATAAATCGCAGAATAAATATGAAGAGGACAGTCTATGTAGTCGATAGTGGTATATATTTACATTTTCACCGATTAACCTTAGAAGTTGCAGTCACTAAAAGATTATTAGTGTTCTTGCTATAGATAGGGTGAAGAGCCTATTTTGGTCCTATTAGGAAGAGTGTCGCACTATAAATAAATTGGCATCTGCTCCGCTCCTTACAACCAATATACTAACATAAATACCGAACTCGAGTCGAATGCCCCAATTATCGCACTGCCATTTGAGGCAACGAGTTGAACAAAGATGGCAGACACTAACCAACGCACAGAGATGCCACTGAGAACAAAAGTTCGCCAAAATCTCTAAAACTTTCCAAATCGCGAAACTAGGTTATTTCAGTACTCTGAGTTCAATTGCGGTATATATGATATAAAAATGATTTTGGAATGACTAGGGTGGTCCCAATACACACGTAAAGAAATTTCGTACCAATCTAGAAAATGTCAGTTTTGGCTTTAGTGTTGCAATCTGGTTGAACGATTTATTGTTCAAACCAATAAATTGCAGGCATATTTTCAGGTACAGTCGTGATTCGCTGGTTGGGCCACAGCCTTGTCCAACTAACGAATTTGATTCGCTAGTTGAACCGTCTGACAAATGTCAAAAACTCTCCAAAGGAGATGTTGGCAGTGTAAATGCATCTATTCACATCTCTAAATATTGTCAGATTGATTGTCAAAGTTAATTTGACATGAGATTTTGGCGTTCAGATGCATTTTAGTTGGACAATGGTCCAACTAGCGGAGGTCCAACTAAAAAGCGGTCCAGTTAAAAAATGTCCAACCAGCGAATCACGACTGTACAGGGTGGCACTAAAACACATTTTTTGTATTGATTGTGTATTGATTAAGATTTATTTACTTATATTAGTTATTTAGTAATTAGACAGTAATGGAAGTTAGTCAGTCTTGTACTTCTTGTGGATATTCGAATTTATCACTCTCTCACGCCTCAAAGTAGATATAATCCAGAGAAAATATCTTCGTTAATGCACGTGATGATTTTCTCGAGTGATCCCTTCTATACCTCCGAGTTTCGTTATTGGAAGGCTCTCGAGCTTCTTCGGACAAACGGCCAATTAGAAGAATAGACCTGTTTATTGTTTCTCTCAATCTGTCAATGAACGAAGGGTAAATTTGAAATGCCTTTACATTGTCACGAACTCCTTAGACCGCTTCGAAACATTGATTAGATTCAAAAACAGTTATGGGTCATAGATGCGCTTCATCTTCTGTTATTATTTAGCTATGACATATTTCTAAACAAATTTATTGTACAATTTTTCAACATACTTGAATGTAATAGAGTCAAAATCTCCCTGTGCAAACAATTTTCCGTCGATCGAGCTTTTTCTGTCAAAATTTTTTTATGGGTTCACAACGATAAATAAAAAGTACAATTTGAACAGTTTTTCGAAATTCGAATTATTTTCAAAGTTATGGCTATTTACTTTTTTTAACATGAGTTTGGATTTTATTTTATTTCTCACGATTGGTAGCATCAATCCTGCTTATTTTTTCACCAGTTAAAATTGATGAGTTGTTCTTCCTGTTAAAATTTTGTATAATGGAAAAAAGTTAATTGCCAAAGTTATTAACAATTTTTATAAATAAATTGAAATAACGGTGACTTCTCAATCGATTTTCAATGTTATTTCGGTCTAATTTTGTTGTACATTTGATAATAAATCATATGCAAAAATATAAACAAGAAAACTTCCAACACGACAAAAGTTATTCGCGTTTTTCTATTGACGCGCAACAAACACCACGCCTATCGGGCTTGTCGTGCAACCCAAAAAATTGTGAAGGATGTGGTATATAATAGGGGAGGGTGGGATACGAATTGACGGTCTTACCGGACATTTCGGGTCGTCAACAGCAACACAGTTTGCCCGCAACGAGACATACTCTTGCTTAGAAAAACTCTAGAAAGAGAAATGCGGAGACTCCATTTTGGATCGATTGGATTCGGGTTTAGCTGTCAAAAAGCGAATCCAATCGAACATTGCCTATCCTTATAACATTGGACGTGTTGCCATACAAAGCCGGGGCATACGTTGCTGTTTTTCTCTCCGCAGTTCTCTTTCTAGAGTTTTTCTACTCTTGCTTTGTATTGTCACTCATTGTTTGTTCACGTTTCACATATTGTAGGTTTCATTGGAAACGAGCGATTCAATCATTTTGATGCGACGAATTGAATTGGCTCATTCGATAATAAATGCTCAAAAACGTCGAAAAATATGTATTACCCAAGTTTAATGTGTGCTAATTATTTACTTTAACTGAATTTGTCAATAAAACTGACTGAAAACTGTTCTTCTATAGTTTCAGGTTTTCGTACGTTTTATTTACAGTAAGGTTTTTACACAAAATTGCGCCACCTTTTATTAAAGTGTCATTCATCCCGTAAGAAATACATTGCGACGAGTCGTACGCCGACTAGCGCTACGAATCTTGCTCCTCCTTTGGAAAATCTCGGACTATACTAGGTAAAAGGAATCAATTTTTGCCTTTGCAAATAGACCAAGCGGCGCGCGGGTAAATTTGATTACTTGCCCTGCTATAGCAGCGGAGCGATTTCTAGCGTCTGGACTGAGCGAGATGAGAAACCGAGGATTTTTTTTTGCTATTAATCATGTTGTTAAGTTGTTAGGAATATTTGATGGGTACAAAAAATGTGGATAGTTCCAAGGATGAACCTGTTTTTCAATAATTTCATCCGAACTTTGGTTTTAAACTGTGAAGCTACGTTTATGTTGTAGTCGTCGTATAGCTTGGGTTAGTGTGTAATGTGAGTCAACTTGATCCCGTGATCAATGCAATAGTCTTTCATCTCTTGGCTTGGGAAATTTCTAGCATTATCGAAGGTCATCACCTGCGAAAGGCCCATCCTAGTAAAGATATTTGTCAAAAAGTCAATCACGTCACGTGATGTAGTACGAGTTATTGGTTCAACCAAAACATATCGACTGTAGAGGTCAATTAACGCAAACACATAGCTATTATGCGGTAATGGTCCGAGAAAATACCCCGCCACGTGAACTCATGGGGCGGCTGGCAAGTCCCGGATACATAGAGGCTCCGGCGAATCGAACGATGCAAACAGTTGGAAATCAAAACACTCTCGACAAGTTTTCACTGCGTCAGCATCCATAGCAGGCCACCAAACCGCAATCCTCATTCTTTGTTTCATCTTCTCACTACCTGGATGACCGATGTGTGCCAACTTTAGACCGTTTCTCGTAACGCCCCTGGGAAAACAACTCTGAATCCTCTCAGCAGTATATCGTTTGCAATGCATAGCTCGCCCTTGAATGCCGCGCATCGTTTCAAATCGCATTACCATTTATCCCCCTGTAGTGCCTTTCTAACCTTTTCTATCTCCGTATCTTCTTGCGAGCACTGTATGATCTCGTCCATCGTTACTGCAGCTGGCTTGCGAACCTCCGCTATAGCACACAGTGCTTCCTCCACACCTTAATCGAATGTTTTAGATTTTACTTCTTCTGGTAGCCGTGACAACTGATCCGCAATGTTGGTCTTCCCTGGAACATGTTTTATTCGATAGCACTGCATCCTTAACACCCACCTTTCTTGTCGCTTGTTTGGAGATGATTTTTCGCTGAAGATATCAACTAAAGGCTTGTGGTTCGTTATTACCGTGAATTCCAGTTAGATGCCTTTGAAATCTCCGGCTGCCCAAGCGATGGCCAAAGCCTCCTTATCAAGCGTCGAGTACTACTTTTCCGTATGGGTTAAGCGCTTGCTTGCGTAACTGATCACTCGGGGTTTGTTGTAAATGGTCTGTACCAAGAAGGCACCTAGCCCATTGTCACTGGCTTCAGTGATAAGCAGTGTACGATTCTGTGAACTATAGTATCCTAAGTGCTTGAGGCATGCTAAAGCAGTTTTTATATTCTTGAAGCATCGTCGTCGTTCACTTGTCCATTCGAATTTAGCTCCCTGGACTGTCTTTTGCCGTAATGTGGTTGACATCTCCGAGAGATTTGGGATAAACTTACCAACGTAGTTCACTAACCCTAAAAAACTACGCATCTCGGCGGAGTTCTGCGGATTTCTGAAGGATTGAATGGCACCTGATTTTAACGTTCATTGGCAGTTCACCTTGTTCCGATAAGGTATGACCCATGAAATTCGCGGATCTTTTCCCAAACTCGGACTTGTTACGATTGATTGACAGTCCATGTTCGTCGAGTCGCTTTAAAACTAGTTGTACTCTGGCGTCGTGATCTTTCTTCGTCCTTGCGTATACGAGAATATTATCAACAAACACTCGTACACCTTTCAAGCCTTTCAAAACCCGCTCGATTTCCCTTTGGAATATTTCAGCGGAGCAGTTCATTCCGAACATCAATCTTTTGTAACGGTAATATGCGTTCGGTGCCACAAAGTAGTTATTTCGCAAGAATCAGGAGCAAGCTCGATTAGGTGAAATGCATTCACTATGCCAATCTTGGAATAGTATCTACAACCATCTAGGTGAGGCATTATTGCATCGAATGTAGGAAACGCGTGTTGTTTAGGCTTTATTTGCCATCCGTATGTCAAGACACAAGCGTACATTTTTCCACAATCTTTCGGGATTACTACCAAGGGTGATGCCCAAGTAATCTTTAACGGGGAAAATTCGATGATATCCTGTTTTAACAGATCGTCCATTTTTTCTTCGACTATGTCTTGCAGAGGGATTGGTAAACGCATACATGGTTGCTGAACTGGAATTATCTGTTTGTTGATTTGTAATTTCACCTGTAAATTCTTCATCTTTCCCACTTTTAGGTCCTGCTTTCCTGGAAGACAAAACACCTCTGCATGAATCTCCAGAATTCTCAACTCCAATGATGTATTCTTGCACAGCAGGTTAGCGCCAGATTCGTTGTCCACAACATACACTTCGTGGAATGCGCTCTTTGAACTATGGCTATGACCGTATTGAATGTTTTGTAAACTTTTATTTTACCATCCTCCTAAACGCTGAGATTTTTCCGTGGCTTTCGAACAGCACTGAATTTACATTCATTTTCCTTAATGTGGCGCCATGTCTTCAGTTGATGAGCTCCGGTGTCTACAATCCACTGCAATTTTATATCGCCTGTGTTACCAGACAGGAGCGGATCCAGAAAAAAATTCGGAGGGGGTCCAAAATTTTGATTTTGAAGTGTTCGTTGTACAATACGTAATATGTAATGCCTTCATTCAATTACGATCAGTTTTGTTGGTTGAATCTGGTTTGAAGTGATTTAGAAATCAATATGAATTTAAAATAATTTTTTTTTAATTTTCTCAATAAGTTTCGGGAAGGGGGCTCCGGACCCCAGGACCCTCCCGCTGGATCCGCCACACCAGATCATGTCACCCCGGTGCGGTGACATAAATCTGTTGCACATCGTCGTCACTACCTTCGCTACTCAAACCGCTGCAGCCCTGCGCACCATCCTCCTTTTCGGAATCTTTGGAAACTTGCCACACTTTTTTCTTACACTTTTTGTCTTTCGTTTTGCGATTTTCCGGCTTAGTTTTGCATACTTTACGGAAATGCCCAACTAGCTTACAGCCATCACACACTTTGTTTTTTGCGGGGCAACACTTATCGTTCGCGAAATGTCCATCATTCCCACATCGAAAACACTTTTCCTTTTTCGTCCATTTCTTGATTAAGTTTATGTTATTTTGTTCCGCCGAAATTATATTTCCTTCATCTCGTCTTTATTGCGATGCACTGTTTCCAAGATGCGTGCTTCTCGCTCGATTTCCTCCAAATTCATTAGGTTATTCTCAATAATCACTTCAAGTAGCTGATCTGCTCCGCCAAACACCTGTTCTATAAAACGCATATCGAGTGCATTGCCATACTCGCACTAGTACTCGCACAAACGTCCTTGCTCTCGAAGACGAGCGACTAATTTCTCCACAGATTCGTCATCCGTTTGCTTCATTTGCCGCAACACCTACGGAATGTTGGAAAATGGAGCAAAATCAGCATCCAACAGTTTTATCGCCTCTTTGTAAACCTCGGTATTAGCTGGAGGCGGCTGGAGAGAGTGCGTCGTGTTCAGGTGTCTCGAAAAAATATCCTGTACATGTGATCCACCGAAATGAAACAAATAAGACTTCTTCCTAGATGCCAGAGCAACGCAATTCACTTCCAGAAAAAACTCCGGTGATCGTTTTCATTTCTTTCAGTGCCTTCCAATGGATACAATGTTAGAAGTGTCAAAGGGTGGTAATGTAGATTTGCTGTTCTCCATCTTCTTTTGCCCGACTAAGGCGAAACACTTTTTGTTTCCCTGTTCGCAGCAATGTTCTCCTTCACCGTAGCAACTATCACCTATTGTGGCTAGTAGAACTCCTGTTGCCCTCGAGCTACGGTGTCAGTTAAAGGTTATGTTCGGTTTC
Organism: Topomyia yanbarensis; assembly: GCF_030247195.1. Lineage (NCBI taxonomy): Eukaryota > Metazoa > Arthropoda > Insecta > Diptera > Culicidae > Topomyia > Topomyia yanbarensis. The sequence goes on from NC_080672.1 coordinate 285,467,206, forward strand.
ACAAGCAATCTTTTTTCAGTCTATTTTCCGTGTAGTTTTGAGATTCTGCACCGAAACTCGAATTTAATCAAAGACCTGTTGTATTTACAAACTTCCTCAACGATTTTTTTCCATTTTCTCCAATCGTCGCCATAATCTAAGAACTCCGGAAAGAAACACACGCGTACACGAAGAAGTAACTTTTTATTAGGTCTGTTCCAGTACCAGGAGAAACTGGAAGTACTCCGGAGAAAATTGTTGATTATATTTCAGTTTAATACGCACTATGATTTGACGGGATGCTCATTTCGATGCTGTTCGATCACCTGAAGCAAAAATTGATGTAGGGATCTGATGGATTTCATGTTGAAATCCAGAAATTAGCTTCACGCCTCGTGATCGAACGGCATAGAAATGAGCATGCTATCAAATCATAATCTTATTTTGGAATTCTATATGAAATTCCATTGGTACACCCGCAGTGTTGGCAATAAAAATGATTTTTGGCATTTAATTCGATGTATTGAACTTTGAACAGCTATAACTTGGCTTAGAGACATTCTAACACCATACATCCTTCGGCAAAGTTGTCCTGGACTACACTACAGTTGGCAAAGCATATCCTGGACTACACTATTTATCTATTTGTTAGCATACTACAGGAAGAATTGTAGTCTGTAGTATTAAAAATGCAAAAATGTAGGTTTTCCCATACTAATCTCCGTACAAATTTCAAACGCAATACGCTACGCCGGGTCAACACCAATCGACCCCAAATTTTGCACAGTAGTTTTGGACCCCAAAAGGAACCAAAAAAGTGCTGTGCTGAAAAAACGATCATTTTGCCCCACCCTAGTGTGTATGTATGTGTGTGTATGTGCGTCTGTGTGTATGTACGCGAACACAATCTCATTCACTTTTCTCAGAGATGGCTGAACCGATTTTCACAAACTTAGTCATAAATGAAAGGTGCAACGTTCCCATAGGCTGCCATTGAATTTCTAATGGATCCGACTTCCGGAATTACAGGGTGATGAGTACGAACACGCAAAAAATGTCGATTTTAATAAATTCTGCAATGAATGTATAATGGTGAAAATTTTTCCAAAATGTGACCTCAACTGCTTTGATTTGTAGTACTAGGTCACTAACAGCCATTCAAAGGCTCTTTGGTCACATTGGCCACCATCATCGGTTCCGGAAGCCCCGGCGGAAGTATCCAAATTCAGAATAGCAGTCACATCGGTTTCTTGGAGATGGCTAGACCGAATCAACCAAACTTAGTCTCAAATGAAAGATTTGCGTCCCCGTAAATGGCTATTAAATTTTATCCCGATCCGACTTCCGGTTCCGGAGTTACGGGTTGTGGCGTGCGATCACATAGCAAATTGTGATTCAAACCGATACTCCGATGAAAGCAAAAAAGGTAAAAATTTCGCTAAAATGTCTCTCAAACAACTTAAATTTGCAGTTCTAGGTCACCGACGGCCAAACAAACTTTCGTTGACTACATTGACCACCATAGACGGTTCCGGAAGTGCCCGGGAAAAGCGGCCATCTTTCAAAACTAGCAAACTCATATCAGTTTCTCGGAAATGGTTGGGCCGATTTTCACAAACTAGGTCCCAAATCCCAAGGTCCCAAATCCTAGGTCACATATGAAATTCCCATATAAGCCGGAACTCAATTTTTTTTCAAATGGGGAACGCCATGAAATTTCAGAAATCGAACTCGTATTTTTGATGCATGAAACGTCGAGATTTTATGTTATCTCGAAATTTTTTTTTATAAGGATCGACTTGCCGACTTTGCCGATTTTGCACCTTTTTTAAGTTCAATATTACCGTGGCTGTTTTTTCTTTTACAAAATTTTAGAACTCGAATAATACGAATAATAATTTATTTTCCTGTATATAGTTGTCATGTGATGTATAATAATAAAATGTAATATATGCATTTAAAAGCTTTTAATGAATATAAACATCGCTCATATTCTCGTGTTCATGATTGAGAAAGGCACAATTGCACCGCTAAGTGGATTAAAAAAGGTTTTTTCATTAAAATGCTGAATTACGATACTCGTCTGACGAAGATGAAGTACTCATTTGTCCTTTTGACTCACACCTTCCAGGCTGTAAGGAGCCATCACCGAGGACTAACCTGAGTTCTGCCGATATATTCTAATTCCTAATGTTGTTTCCCTTTAGTGCATCTTTGCAGTATTTGTGGAATGATTTCTTCTCTGACTCTGACCAATTACAAAGTTAAATATCGAATATCAATCCTTAATATTTTTTTTTTCCTTTCGGTTAACAATCATTCAATGACGTATGGCGGAACGATTCATGGGGCGAAATGGCATTAGACAAAACAACCCATTTGGCGAAATGACCTTCAACGAAGCGATATTCGGCGAAATAATCCAGTAGCATTTACAATGCAATCAAACTCTATATTAGCATAGTAAATGCATACAGGAACAGTCAAAATATAGCGAAGACTACATATCAAAAAGACTGATTTCTCTTTCCACCCCTCATACAAATGACAAGCGACAGCAGTTACAGCATTGTACGAAATTAGGAAGGCTTAACGTAAAAGTATATATGTGTTGGCGCATCACTATATGAAAAGTACTACATTTACCCGCAAGAGGTGTTGCTGTCGTTGTCTCTAGATATGTAGTTTTCGATGATAGTAATATTTTCTTTGTCCGAACATAATAAGGTTGATTGCCCTGATCAACTGGATTACTGCTATCATGCCGTAAAAGGTGATCCTTTCTCCATTCTCTAGATTTTTTATACACTCATAATTTAGTATATTAACGGACTACTAATACTACAAAGTGATAAACAATCGGGTAAGATCCGAGCAACGTAACTCATTTATATATAAAAATCAAATAATTACATCAATAACACTGGTCGACAGCCATTTTGGTGCAGGGTAGCGATAGTAGTTTTTAGGGTAAATCGGGTGCGCTGAGTTCAAAAATAACCATAGTTTTTACCGCCGTGCTCCTGTTTTTGAGATTTCTCCATTAATTTGTTATTTTTTACCAGCCAGTGTTAATTTTTTTTCTAAATTTTTCGAATTTACAAACTGTATCAAATCTGTTATTAAAATGTGCTACAAACATCTGACAAATATTTGGATATCTGGAAAGGCACATTGAATACTGCCAAATTCGAAAAAAAAACATGCGTGAACAAACAAAAATGCCACCTTTTACAAAAATTTGACATTTTGCAAAATTCAAAATGCTGCCATTTCAAAAGTTCTCAATGGATTTCTATCAAAGATAACTTTATTGGTAGCTGTAAGCCTCTTCTTTCAGACAAAAAAAAGCTAGACAGACGAAAATTGTCAGAGTTCTGATCAATTTACCTAATTGAAGAAAATCTTCAGAATCAACTCTTTTTGGTATTACTACAGACACGACAAAAACTTCGGAAAATCTATTGAAAACAAATTTCTTTTTATAGACTTCGATGCTCTGGATATAAATTAAAAGTCAAAATAGTTTTATGACCACATTTTAACATAACCTATGTTATAAATATTTTTTTTTGTAATAGACAGCAATTCTTGCACCTCACCTCATTACGATCGAAGGCGTTTGGCAGTTTAGCTCTATAGTTCTTGGTGTTTCATTTGTGATACCGGTTGAGTTTGTTGCCTGCATATTTCTTGGGATGTGCGAGAAGTAAATACGAACAGGTATTTATATATTGCATTTATTCAGTACTTTATGCCTAGCTCACCGAAACAAAATTGCTTCAATGAGAAATATGGCGTCTTCACGGAGACAGCGTAAGAATGATACAAATCCGCCGACAGTGTTTCAAACAGAAATATATGTCATTCTAGAATGCACTTACGTATATCTGAAAAGAAAATAACGGTACCCAAATGTCTGCATTTTCTTAGATAGTCAGGCTGCGCTCAACGCATTAAGGGCTCCTGCATGTCTTCGAAACTAGTACACTCCCATTCTTGCTCTCCGACAATTGGCGGAGAAAACCCATGTTAATTTATACTGGGTTCCAGAACATAGTGACGTTGCAGGGAACGAAAAAGTCGATGAGCTAGCAAGAATAGGGTCTTCCACTAATTTTATCGACCCAGAACCATTCTGTGGGTTCTCATCGAGTGCCCTCAAAATGGAATTGAAAAGTGGGAAATCACAGCTATAAAGAACAATTGGAGTACCACACCTGGGCAGTACCGTCTTTACGCATGGACATACTGGGCCAGGGCCAGGGGTCCCGGGCTTTTAGGGGCCCCCAACTTAGGATGAATATAGAATCATTCAGAAGGCTATGTTCCAAAAAATAGTAGCACTTAATAGTTTATAAGTCTTTAGCGTGTGGGTAACCATGGATCAAATTCGCACATCGCATCTTAACCCATGTGACGTTTTAAGACCATCAGATAATCAAGCGGATGGTATTGGACCAATCCAAACGTCAATCCAACATTTCGATTGAAGTTTCAATTCATTTTCAGCAAAAAAATGAAATGTTTTCCAAGCAGGAGCGGCAACCGACAAGGTGGCAAAATTTTCACAAGGAAGCTGTACAGAAAGTGGAAGAAGAAGATGTCGAAATTCGGTATACAATCCTTGTTTAGCAAGCGATCCGCGCATGTGGCAAATTTTCATTTCTTCGTCACATCAAGGATTGTGATTGAACAAATCTACGTGAAAACCTTCAAAAAGGACTCCTGGACTTCTTGAGTTCTCACGATACTTCCACGGCTAGATTGGGCATTTTCCACTATGCCGTTGTCTGGTATAGAACCAATTACGTTATTTTTGTACGACACTCCGCCTTATTAAAAATATTTTAGGCCGTCAGAATTAGGAATCAGAATATGCTGGGTCAAATTGAACGTATCCCGTAGGTAGTTGAGGATTTGTGCCTCACGCCAGTGTGCATTCGATATGTTTCCCATTTCGACTGTTTTACATGACTAGTAAAGAAATGAATTTTTTAACTCAAATTTTTATTCATTTATGTTTGGGTTTACATTTTGTATAATATTGCAATCTAAGTTAAAGCTATATGCATTTGCTTTTCATCTTTGATGAGCTTCGTTGGTAGATGGTTGCATTTCTGTTTGTGGTTGATTATGAATTAACTCCTAATACTTGTGGTAGTGAATTATTGAAATGAATTCCTTTTTTTTTAAAAAAAAAAAGACATATCTACAATGAGGGACTCTCATTGATTACTTTCTCTTCTGTTAATAATTCGATCGCTTTTACATTTATTCTTCAACTCTAGTAAAAACCACCGTCTTGCAATCTGTACTGCAAAGTAAGTGAGAGGTGCTATAGTGACGCCGTAAAAATCAAAAGAGAAAGGTAAACAAAAATACTCATTGTAGACATGACGTTTTGAATAAAAACTCTAGAATTGTGTTCTCATTTTAATAGGTTCGAGTAATTTCGACGTTTCGCTGTATTTATTTGATTACGTAACAATGAAGGTACTTTGTACTTTCGAAAGGTGATAAGGCTAATTATTGTTATTATTTTTTTCCTTCGGTCTCTTTCTGTACTGAGTGCCTATCTTTCACACCAGAGAGGCGTCTCTACCATCAAAACCCTGCCACTTAACTACCGGCACCGTCTTTGAGATACTAATTCGATGAATATAAAAATATTAATATCACTTTAGTGAATTTTCGGCTTTTACGGTCTTTTCCACATTCCAAATTAATATTACTATTCATAAATTACGTTTAGGGGTGGGGGTTCGACAATTTGCGACATATTGTGACAAATGGGGGAGTGGGAGTAAGCTATAACGTTACGTAACATGTTTTTACTGAAGAAAAAAAAATTAAAAGAAATTTGTTACGTAATAGGGGAGAAGGGATAGATAAATTTGTGACAATTTGGTACATGGGGAGAAGGCGAGTCAATTTTGGGCAATTTTTGCGTTACGCAATTTATGAATGGTCTCTTATAATATATTTGTTTGATTTCTCCGCCTCTGCGAACCGTTCACTATGTAAGAAAGCACAAAGCTTCTGTCAGAATATATAACAAAAATCTACAACCACCAACAATTTGTGCATGAAGAGACACTATTTCAAGAAATAGTTCTATTCCTGCAGCGAAAAATGCGAAAATTTAAAATGAATGAACCGAGGTTTAAGGCTCACTTAAGTTCGACATAATATTGATTGATTTCAATGGCTGCAACATTCAATATTGTTCAACTGTAAATGTAGTTAAATTATGATTGAAAAAATGTGGCTTATTGTTAAGCTGGCAATTGACTTTTTCCAGTTGCATCATACCAGGAACAGTAAGAAATCGATAACAACATTATTGTACGAATTAATGTAACTTTTTTAAATCAAGTAGTCATCATTTATTAACAAGTTGAATTTTATTGGCATATTGCTAAATATTTTTCCTAGATTGTCATAGTGTAATGACAATAATTGAATGAATCGTCGACATTGTAGTGTTGATGTTTAACCCGCCTTAATGCACCATTTCTCATTATTGACGGAGGCACTCTTCCGCCCTAAACAACGTCTTACTACCATGAAGGTCACATTATATCATATGGGAAGGGAATAGCGTAGCTGGTAAGTCCATTACACTGTACGCAGCTCATCTGAGTTCGAACTTCCACAACCGCATATATCAAAATAATCTTCCGTTTTTCGATAGTACCTGGAAATCTAATTTTTTTTTCTCTATATATTTTGATTCCTAAAATATTTTTCAATACAATCACGTAGTTGAATAATTTGACTTAAAATGGAAAAAAAATCAAGGTGGCATATATGGCTCCCTGATGCTGGGGATCATTTTTTTGATTATCCTACTGTACAGCAGTTGATACCTGTTCAATAAGAGCGGCCCCTCAGCTCAGTTGTGCCCATGGATCCCGAGTGGTCTTAAGACGGCCCTGCACCTGGGCTACGACAATCAAAGAAATTTATCTCACCCAATCGAGAAAAAAAGTTTGGAGTTGCTTAGACTAAACAAAAAAGAACGATGTATCATGACAGGACTACTTACCACACACTGTCCGAGTAAATATCATCTTAAAAAAAATTGGTAAGCTTACAAACGATACATGCCGCGTCTGCGGATCTGAAAGTGAAACACCAGAGCATCTGCTCTGCGAATGCTTTGCATTGATACAACGCAGACTAAGAGTCCTCGATAAAAAAAACATTGGAGCCTTTTGATGTTTGGATTGTAAATCCCAAGCAGGTAATAAACTTCATACGAAGTGGTGTGCCTAACTGGAAAGAGTGTGTATCTCAAAAATGACAATCACTCATGAATAGTGATATGTCATAGTAGATAGTACACTTAGATTAAAGAAGGGGCATACCAGAATAGATCTAAATACTGGTCGCAGTGGTTCGTCTCCAACAAAAAAAGTTTAATTTGCTATAATGATATGATATAATAAAAATTTTCATATATAAAATAAAATATATTCTGTGATCACTGGTCGTTTCTATTCCCTTTTCGAAATTCTATTCGCAAACGTCATTGAACATATAATTGAGTTAGGTTATGTAAGCTGACCAAAAGTAACAAAAATACGACTTCATATTCAGATTGAGTATGTCCAAATCTATTCGCTGTCTCTTTCTAACTCTTGAACTCCGTATTTTTGTTTATAGTATAACTATTATAAAATGAAATATTTTTAGGTTATTTTGAAATATGATAATAAAACTACTTTATGGCTTTTAATTTATATCCAGAGCATCGAAGTCTATAAAAACATTTATTTTTAATAGATTTTCTGAAGTTTTTGTCGTGTCTGTAGTAATATCAAAAAGCGTTGATATTGAAGATTTTCTTCAATTGGGTAAATGGATCAGAACTCAGACGATTTTTGTCTGTTTAGCTTGAGCTTTTTTTGTGTGAAAGAAGACTCTTACAGCTACAAATACAGCTATTGCTGATCGAAATCCATTGAGAACTTTTGAAATGGCAGCATTTTGAATTTTGCAAAATGTCAAATTTTCGCAAAAAATGGGCATTTTATTTTGTTTACGCATATTTTTTTCGAATTTGACAGAATTTGGAGAAATCTCAAAAACAGGAGCACGGCGGGAAAAACTATGGTTATTTTTGAACTCAGCACACCCGATTTACCCTAAAAACTACTATCACAACCCTGCACCAATTTTTTTTTCTGATTTTGTAGACCAGTGTAATTCTTCCTTACCTACTAACAAACAATAATATTCGTAATACCTATGAAGATTACGTGGTTTCCCCGTATCTTCATACATAGATATTCAACTAACCTACCCTCCCTATATTCCCTCATAATGATCACATGGCCACTACTATACTAGTGAACTATTCTATTGTATAATTTTACTGTATCCGCCACCCATGATAAGTGCGGTCATTTGTGCTATGCTATGCTATACTACAGACCACTTTATTCATAACCCTGATTATTGTGTAGCTCACAATCGTCATTGTGTCGGCTTACAGCTTATTACCAATTTCAGGACTTCGAAGCTTCCATTTGTCAACGACAACTCGGTTTGCTTGCAACTTCTTCAAGATGGCTGCATCTGTAATATTCAATGATTCAACTATAACACATTAACACAACATATCCAGTTATTTACCATTTGTTTCGCAATATTCCTTCACAATATCGTAAATATCGCACATGGGAATGCACATATTATGGTGGGGATACACTTTGCCATCGTAACAACTTTTGAAATTGGAAACCATTACAGCTAGTAAATTGTCGTGAAGATCAAAAATTGGACCACCACTTTGACCTACTTGCACGGGACAATCGGTAACTACGAGCCCTTTTAAGTATTTTGCGACTCGACCTTTGAAGATAGTGGGCTTGAACGTTTCTCTCAGACCAAACGTTTTAAAAAGGGGAAAGCCAACAGAGTATACCTGTTGCCCAATGATTGGAATGTAATCTGCGAGTTGACAAACGGGGCGTTCTATGTCAAATTTATTGCGAACCTCGAAAAGAGCGACATCGTAGGCACTGTCAAATATTTGGTTCTTGAATAGCAACTCTAGTTGTAGTTCACAATCCTTCGCATATCCGATGAAATTTTCCTGAAATGCAAGATTTTAGGAATTTATTTTTCAATATCTGATTCCTTATTGTAGTATTACACTGCCTAAGACATGCGAACACGTAAGCACGAAGTTTCGATTATTCATTTTAAATACGCAGCCTGTTCCCCAAAGATTCATGGTGTCCACCAAGCACACAGATGCAATCATCTTTGAAAAAAAATGATCCGCTTGGACATTGCACGAAACTTTGGTAATGGAAACTTTGAATATCTCCGTGAGGTTTATGGCCAACGGAAAGCAAATGTTATCTCCCTGACGCATAAAACAGGATCCGAGCATCATGCTACGCAGGTTCCTGAAAAGTATTTTAGTTAAAACTTATGCATTACATGCTTGATTAATGTTCTAACAATTGTTTGTCATAAACTCCTCCTCCTTCACATCCAAATGCGGTTGGAACATTCAATAAAGTTAAGCAGTTATTTCTACCAAAAATATTAGCGACATGCCCATAGGTGATACTATTAAGAAAATGCTCATTTCCAAATGGAGTGTTGACACAAACTATTTCGTCCATGATTTTCAGATCACTTTGTATATTATTGAACAAGTATTCGAAAAAGTTTTTTATATTTGCAGTTGATAGATTATCCTCACTATATTGAAATAACAAACAAGTCGAAAAATAGTGGCAGCACTCTGTCATATATCTATACTTGTCGCCATGTAAAAATTGCAAGCCACCAAAACTGAATTTTATGACCTGTTCTACAGCTTTGGAGCATAACGTGAATGCAATTCGTGCCGTTTTTTCAATTAATTGACCATGAGCATCCTCTTTGATTATTGTAAAATCGATTGCCTGCAAACTATGTAGCTCTGGAGTGTCGTTGATACATATAAAATTACGGTCAAATAGTTTGACCTCAACTTCTTTGGAGATAGGTATTTGCAAAAGTATAAGGCCTGTTGTAAGTACCAATCCGTTTGGAAATATAATTGCTGAGTATTTTTGACTTCCCGCTCCGCAGTAGATGATTCCATGTTGCGGTAATCGCATCTGAAATATAAATTACTCATTTATCCTATTACTGTTTAGATATATCAAAATTAGACCTTAATTCGGTGTATAAAATATTATAACTAGTCACGTCAGGCGATTTGGTGGTTTCTGCGAAGCATATTTTGGCTTATCAAAAAGATAACATCGATTAAGCATTCTGTGGGTCGTTTCGGATCAGCTGATTTTTATTTATTGCATTTGACGTTTTTCGGGTGAGGTTGATCCCAAGGCGTTAAACAGAGGTGTGAACTTGTCTTTCAACGCTTTTTGTGAAAAGGGCGAAGCTTAAAAATGCAAACAAATGGCATTTTCTATACATACGAACACTCAAAAAAAAGTAAACGTTATGCCTATTGATTTTACACATAGATTTTTGCAATTGACGGAGGCATATAGACACTATTTGCTAACACATAAACCTAATGTGTGTATTTACAAGAAATATTAGTCTTATGGCGATTTCGCTTGAACCTGAAACTGAGTCAGGTTCTAACCCCAACTGCTGTCAGTTCATACATTTTGACAGCAGTTGGGGTTAGGAACTGACTCAGTTTCGCCTCAAACGAAAACCACATTACATTCACATTCCATAACTATTAGGCACATAAAACCCCATTTTATAACAATATGCACATATAACTTATGTGAGTGCATACATAGTTTATACAGTTGACACATAGAAGGTATGTGTGAGCGTGATAACAATAGCATTTCTTCTTCATATGAATTTTAAGCGGTTTGAAGCAAATAGAATTAACGTTTGGATTTTTTCAGTGAATAAAGGCTTTGAAACGCAACAAATTGACCTAACAATTTGGATTCTACGAAATTGCGTTCTTAAACTACAGCAAAAAATACAACGGGCGAAACTGTATTTTTGTTTGTTTATTTAAAGTTTCGCCCTCCACACTCCATGCAAACAACCAGGGCGATACTTTTTCTGCTACCAGTTTAGGGGCGAAACTGTTTCGTATTTTTTGGCGATAATCAAGCTGATACCAGTTGTAAATAGTAATAATGATCGCTATTGAAAAAAAACTCGGACGAAATCGATGGCCTAAAACGGGAGTTGTAAAAAAACGTAAGGGCGATACTTCAATGGTGATTCGTGGGACCGAAAAAGTAAACAATCGATTTATTCGTTCGTAGTCGATTTATATAGTTAAAATAAAATGTAATTCAATAATTTTGAATGCTTTATGCTTTATATTTTGAGTTTCGATCACTGATCATGATGCAAAAAAACAATAGTTTTTAAATACATATTAAAACCGAGATTAAAACCAAATCTGAAAATATGCACTGTTGATTTTATTTGAATGGTGTCACTGCTAGTATTGCCCTTTTCAAGAAAATGCGTTGAATTGTATGTGGACCTTAAAAAAATATTCCCTGAAGATTCTTCTTATCGTTTGCACTTATGGTAAGCGCCACTTCCACCATATCGTCGCTGACAAGCGCCATTTAGCACTTTTCGAGAAAAACGATTTTTAAAGTTTGAGATTGAATATCTTAAAATTTATAAATGCTAGAAGCTTTTCGGAGAAGACATTCGATACTTCTATCTTTTCTGAAGTAATCTCTCGATTTGTGTGAAGATCGGTTAACTCTACACTTACCGTTTTTGCTTAAAATGTAAACCAAAGTCGCTCGCATACGTGTCATAAGTGTGTATTCATGATAAAATATGTATGACGTGTCACAAATGTGCACAGAAGATTTCATATAAAAATGAATTATAACTGATTCGTAAAATTATGCGTTATAGATCACTATGTCCAATATTATACTTTTCCATGCGATAGCAGCAATATCAGGTTGCAAAATGATAGTACTGGAACACAAAGTTTTCCCAATTTTCCTCCTTTATTCAGGAAAAATAAACAAAAGTTGGTTTCATTGACAATTTAGAGACAAACAAATATTCTTCTTGCATAATCCATCACTACATTTCGGTATACTTTCCAAAACAAGTGGAAATCTCAAAAGGAAATTTGTTCAATAATCTTGAATATATAAGCCAACCATTCCCAGAAAAAAAACTATGGTGGGAAAAGTTTTGCTCCCGAGACAAGAACCTAGCTAATGCTTATGGTTGATCTGCATAGGAATTACCTATGTCATCAGAGACATCTGTTGGCTTCAGTGGCGGATCCAGGGGGGGGAATCTTGGGGGTCCGGACCCCCCCGAAAATTTTTAAGTTCTTGAGAAATTTTAAAATAGTTTCTATTTTAAATTCATTCCAAGTTCAAAATCATTCCAAACTAGATTCGATTACCAAACCCGATTTTAATTAAATGAGGGTATTTCATATTACGTATTGCACAATGAACATTTCAAAGTTGAAATTTTGGACCCCCTCCGTAATTTTTTTCTGGATCCGCTCCTCGTTGGCTTGCTATAAGCTTTTCGGCTTATAGCAAGCCAACAAACTAAGAATGTTGTCTCTTTTTTCTTTGTCATAAGATTTTTTTTTTGTAAAACATTTATTGTCCTGATTGTTACAAACTAGTTACATGTCCCATAAAACTTATAATTAGCTATGTTCTTTTCGTTTGCTGGAATACTTGTCATGTACAATAACATTGTAGAGAATGCTTGGAGAATATGCTGGCGAGTATGTCTGGATTGATTTTGGAGAACCGGGTATATCCAGTCTTCCTGATGAAGTTGTGAAAGCCGTCGATCTAGAGCCAGGAAAGCGCTACGTTGAAATGTCCATATGGTCCTGTTTTCGCTGCATTGGAATATGTGATGCTCGATGGTGTCTGTCTGGCCGGGGCACTGGCTGCAGTTGGAGTCCGCTCTCCTGTTCATTCTATGTAGAAGCTCGTTGGTTAATATTTTACGATGCGCCACCGAAAACCACACTGATCGTTGGCGTGAGCTTAATTGCTTCGAGTGTATGTTTTTGAAAATTTTCCTCCAATCGCGTTGTGGATTTTCCCTGATTATTTTGGGCTCTTTCAGCTGTTTCAAAAAGTAGTTGTATATTACACTAGAAGAAGGTGCCCTAGCTATTTCGTCCGTTAGGAATGCTGTCTCTTTGACCACCGTAAGGATGTGCTCATATTTTCTTGGAATGCATGAGAGATTTGGAGGGTTTGCGTTGTGCTCTAGAAACCCCCACAAAAAGGGTAGATCTGAACCGATTTTCATCATGCGATTTGTTAATAGGGCCTTGGATTTAATAGGCGGCGAGTGTAGGTTTAATCCTCCTAGACGTTTAGGTAGAATTAATGTTTCGAAAGCAATTCGGGTTAAATTCTTCCCATACCACAGAAACGAGCCGATTCGCGAAATAAATTTCCCGCCGTATTTGTTTGGTAGAGGGATCACTGATGCTGTGTACCATATTTTTGACGTAATGAACGTGTTCAATAAAGTTATTTTCTGTATGATATTAAGATTTCGCGAGTTGTTCATCCACATACCTGTTTGAACGCCTCGTAGAACCGCATTCCAGTTTTGCTCAACAGTGCTTGAGAAATCTTCGGCAAAATGGATTCCGAGGATTTTCACCGATGACTGCATTTGTAACCACTCGCTACGTGGTGTCAAGTTCAAAGTGCCGATCTTTAGGGCGTTAGTTTTCTGCGTGTTGAGTATTGCTCCAGAAACAGTTGTGAAATCGGCAAAGATATTTCGAATTGCAAGTAGCTGAGTTTCACTTCCGACGAACATAGATATGTCATCCGCATATGCGTTAAGTACCGCATGAGGAAAATGTCTTCGCAGTTTATCGAGCAAGGGTTGTATATATATAACAAACAAGATCATTGAAATGGGATCACCTTGACGCACTGACCTTTGAATTTTGATTTCGCTTCCTAGCTTCCCATTGATCAGAACTTTGGAGAAGCTGTTGTTCATGCAGAACATTAAGAGATTTATCAATTCCTGGTTGAAGTTCATTTTTTCCATCGTTCTTGCAAGGAAGCTGTACTCCACTCTATCGAAGGCATGGTCGAAGTCGAAAGCTACTAACATTTCGTTTTCGCGCTGTTGTTTAAGTTCGCAGATGCGGTCCAGTATTCGGGCAGTAGCTTCAAAGATGTTTCGCTTACCATTGCAGCATTTTTGGTTTTTGGATAGCACCAGTGGAAGCAGGGGACTCATTCTATTTTTTAATATCCTAGCGAATATTTTATAGTCGGTGTTTAATAGTGAGATCGGTCTGTACGATTTTATACTGTTATCACTTTTCTTCTTTTTTACTAGCACAATAACGCCATCAAAGAATTCCTTGGGAGCTTGGGATGACATAGCTTCATTTATGATGAATGTGAACTCCCGCTGGATCACATGCCATGATTTCAAAAAAAAATTCCTTCGGTAGACCATCCACGCCCGGCGATTTACGTGAGCTGCTTGCTTTTATTGCTTGTAATATCTCATTTGGTGAAATTTCATTCAGTATGCGATCGTTGTCTTGATTCTCGTTTGGGATGCGTTTTGCTGGATCGAAGGTGTCGTTTACTGTGGTGTTTGTTGAGGAGTACAGGTTCGCAAAATAGTCCTGCACGCTCTGATGTATTTCATTTGGATCCCTTATTATGGTAGCTTCATTTTGTAGCGTTTTGATCGAAGTTTCAGCTCGTCGGGTCTTTTTATTTGCTACGTGGAATATTGATGTGCTTTCTCCGCCGATGTATGCTTCGTTCCAACACCGCGTTTGCTGCGCATAGTTCCGTTGAAGAAGCAGCATTTTTCCCTTTATGTGGTTAATACTTCGTAGCTGTCGGGGATCGCCATAGTAGCGATCGTAGGATGAGCGAAGCAGAGCGTAATACAGTTCCATTGTGTCACAGAAGGAACGTCTTTTTATCGAAGCTTTCCATTTTAGGAAGGAAATAAGTTTTGGTTTGACAAATTTGATCCACCATTCAATCCATGTACGGAAATTCCTTCGGTTCCTTGTCCAATACACCCATTTGACTTGAAGTTCGTTGATAACTGTTGGATCATTCACTAAATTTGGATGCATACGCCATACACCCCGACCAGGTGGATTCCCAAGTGTGGGAAGCACAGTGCGGATAATGTATGCTTTATGATCCGAGAAAGCCGTTGCTGCAAAATGTGCTGTTCTTATCCACCCGCGTATATTTGGAGTGAGAAGAATTCGGTCTATCCTGGAGGCAGAGTCAGATCTAATAAATGAAAATTCTACATGTTGTCGATGTATAAGCTCCCAGCTGTCGTCAACTCCTGAGGCAGACATGAACCTTTTAAGCATTGGACTGTGTGCATTAGAACCGGTGGCGTCTTTTTGATTCACTACAGAGTTGAAATCACCCCCAATAATTGCAGTGTGTGTCGCATTGTAGAAGTAGTATGGTAGCACATTGTTATAGAAATTCTCCCGAGCGTTTCTATTTTGCGTTCCTGACGGTGCATAAACGTTGATGAATGTAACGTCATTTATCCGTGCGCTAATAATTCTTGAGTCCATGCTTCTATCAATGTTAGTGAGGGGGAAAAAGCTTCGTGCTGCAATCGCTGTTCCTCTTCTATGCTCGTCTACATTGTACTCAATGCTGAAACCTGGTATGTTGAGGCTTGTCGTTGCCACCTCTTGCAGGAAGATAATATCTAGTTCAGCAGACCGGATGAAGGAATTCAGGGCATCGAGTTTTGTCCCGTTTGTCACTGCGTTCATGTTGATTGTAGCAATCTTGTAGCTCATCATATCAGCCATTTCCACCGTAGAGAAGGCAGTTCGTTGACATGTTTGCTCGACCAGCTAAAAGTCGTCGCGATGTTGGCAGGAACACGAAGACCAGCGAAACACCTTATGGAGGTGGCAGTAGTAGCGAAAGCTGAGAATGGTGAAATCTTGCTGAGGGTGGCAGTATCATATGTTGCTTCGGCGGGACATATACTGCCCAAAATGCTTACCGAGAAAGCTGAAATCGATGCTGGCATACTCGTTCTATGCAAAATTCCATCACAGCAGGTAGACTCTTGCAGATTGATCAAATGATTGCTCCAAAAGTACGGACAGCTGATGGGCGCCGTTGCAGTGGCGACGTACACTGAGACGGAAAGGAGCAGTGAAGCAAAAGGCGCTGCTTGCACCTTCAGTTTGTTGCTGCAGTGGTGACACGAGTAGCTAATCAAAATTTGCCTGGCGACGAGCACTAGCGTAATCATTTGAGTGTTGTACAAACTGGACGGATGGTTGACGAGTACAAATGCAGCAACGCAATACTGCATACTGCATTTATTTATGTTTCGCCGACACGACGAATGGCAGCAGGCAGCAGGGTGAGCTGGGAACGGTGAAAACTTGCTGAAGGTGGTAGTATCTAAATTTGCTTCGGCGGGACATATACTGTTCAAAATGCTTACCGAGGAAGCTGAAATCACTGCTGGCATAATCGTTTTATGTGAAGTTCCATCACAGCAGTCGGACAATTCCAGAGACATCGATTGATTGCCCCGACAGGATGGACAGCTGATGGGTGTTGTTGCGGTGGCGATATAAGCTGGGAGCGATAGAAGCAGGAAAGCAAAGGGCGCTGCTTGCACATTCACTTCGTTGCTGCAGTGTTGAGGCGAGTAGCTATTCAAAATTTGTCTGACGACGGGCGCCTGCTTAATCATATCAATGTTGCACAAACTGGGCCGATGGCTGACGAGTATAAATGCTGCAATGCAATATTGCATTTCGCATTTGTTTATATTTTGATGACTCGACGAATAGCGGCAGGGCTCAGCGGCGTCGGGGGGAGCTAGAAACGTTGAAAACGGGGCAGCCAGACGCTCTGCTTGCAGATTCATTTTGTTGCTACGGTGATGAGACGGATAGTTTGTCAATTCTCCTTCGAGAGGGTAATTGCGAACTACATTGGCGACAGGAGCAGGTAAGAAGATAATACTTTTTTTCTTGCAGTGACGGGCCCAACTATAGGTAACACTGGCGGAAGGATCTTGCAGCGGCGTATTATTGTTGTATTGACGAGAACGGTGCTCGCCGGGTACATCAGCAGCGGCACAAACTGATGAAGATAAAATTTTGCTGAGAGCGGTAGTATCGAGATTTGCTACGGCTGAACATATACTGTTGAAGGTGCTTACCGGAGAAGAAAAAGTTTTCACATTCGTTTTTTTTTTTTCGTTGCTATGATAGGGCTGGTTTGGGTTTGCTTCCCTACTTATTGTTTGTGGCGTGAAGTTGAACGAGTGAGATGTGGCTCTAGTCTTGTGTCAGGCCGGGACGGTCTTTTTTCGTTGTTTCTTTTATTTTCAAGAGGTGATGCCGGTCTTTTTGTGTTCACTGTGCTGGTTTTGTTTTTCTCTGCAATTAAATCGTTGCTTTCGTCTGCGAAGCCGGCAAAGGGGCTCGTAACGTTTACGATTTGGTGATCATTCGTGGTTTTGGAATTACTAATAGTCTCTTGTTGTTGCTGATCACTGTTCTCTGGTGCTGGTTCGGCTACCATTACGGTATCACTTCCAGCCAGCGATACGTTTGACCCGTGGTGAGGCATACCCTTTTTTAACCCTGCGGAGCTGGCGCTATTTGGCTAACGAAAATTCTGCTGCGGAGATGACCGACTGTCGCCGTTTTTCACGATTTCGGCTAGTGTCAGACGACCGCTGACGCTCGGTTTCAATGATTTTGCAAACTCAGAGCACTTTTGTGCATAGTGAACTCTACGGTTGCAATGTTTGCATGTAGCAACTTGACCTTTGTAGGTTATGAGAGTCATAGTCGTGTCCACTATTACATATGACGGTATCGGTTTTACGAGCTTCATGCGCATGATCCTCACTCCATTTGGGACACCGGGAAAGAAATCTTTCCAGATTTCATCACGGATTGAGAGGATTTCACCGTACTCACGCATCCGATATGCTAGCTGTCTGTTAGTTGTGCTCGGGCGGAGGTCATGAACTCTAACCTCAATAGATCCATCTTCCATTGACAGTGGAATCAACGTTGGTGGAATGCTGTAGGATTTTCCGTCGTGTTCTAGCTGGTGTTTCATGTTGTGTTCTTGTACTATGTCCTGTGCTGTTTGAGCGGAATCGGTGCCCACGAAGACACGCCCGTTGGTGACTTGCAAGTGCTGTAGCTTGGTCGCTTCGATAGCGAGATTTTTGGTTATGAATTCCGCGATCGCGGGTAGGTTCAGTTTAGTCGGTACAACTTTAAAGTTGATGACAAATGTTTTGTCAATCGACGATGCCATTTTGGCAGTTGCTAGTTCCGAATATCGGAGTATTAAATTGTATTAATATGCCGGACTAAGTCCGCGAACTTCGTTGTAGAAAAACCACTATTGTCGTTAAAAACGCGTGTGCTCACGACAACAGTTTGCTGTCAACTTAAGATAGCACAACTCGATCACTCGAGAAATTGGCGCTTGTCATAATCGTGTTTCGCTATATCTCAGTAACCCAGCAGAATTTCAAAATTCTGAAAACGCAACTTTATGGAGATTTTAAAATTTAGTAAAATCAAAGACAAATAATAAAGACGTAAAACGAACGAAGAACGTCTTGAAAATATGTGGCTCACATTTGAGTGTTCCCGGTCCCTTCAGATTTGACCTCACTCACCGCTTGATGGCACCCCAGTATGACGTGTCTGGTGAGTGGGCTCAAAAACAATCAAACGCAGGCCTAGATGCGCACGCTTACCAGCCGTTACCTAATTTTGGGTAGAATCCTACCCAAAATGGACTAAAGTGCATCTCCTCACTTTTGGGGAACAAGCTTTGAACTTAAATTTTGAGTAGTGTGAGCACTACCCAAAGTTTGGTTTACAGATAACCCAAGCGTTGGGTACAGAGCGGGTAACCCAAAGTTTAAGTAACGATGAAATAATCCAAAATTTGAGTAACGAGCGGATAACCCAACATTTGAGTACTGAGCGGATAACCCAAAATTTGAGTACTGAGCGGATAACCCAAAGTTTGAGTACTGAGCGCATAACCCAAAATTTATAACGAGCGGATAACCCAAAATTTCTGTAACGTTCGGATAACCCAAAATTTAGGCTTCCAATATATATTATATGGATGCTTGGCATTCGCACTAAGAACAACCATCGATATGGGTATCATTTGAAAAGTAGCCATTCGTAGAAGCTGTAAATTGATGATTGGCGCCATTTTGAAATCCAAGATGGCGCCTTCCGGTTACCACAAAACACTTGAAACTACCATAAATATGGGTGTCATTTGAAAGGTATTGATTAGTTGAAAGCGAAAATTGATGATTGGTGCCATTTTGAAATCCAAAATGGCGGCTTCCGGTTACCACAAAACACTGAAAACCACCATCAATATGGCTATCATTTAAACGGTAATAATTAGTAGAAGGCGAAAATTGATGATTGGCGCCATTTTGAAATCCAAGATGGTGGTTTCCGGTTACCACAAAACACTAAAAACCACCATCAATATGGGGGTCATTTGAAAGGTAGTAATTAGTAGAAGATAAAAATCGATGATTGGTGCAATTTTGAAATCCAAGATGGCGGCTTCCGGTTACCACAAAACACTGAAAACCACCATCACTATGATGGTCATTTGAAAGGTAGTAATTGTTAGAAGACGAAAATTGATGATTGACGCCATTTTGAAATCCAAGATGGCGGCTTCCTGTTACCATAAAACACTGAAAATCACCATCAATATGGGTGTCGTTTGAAAGGTAGTAATTAGTAGAAGGCAAAAATTGATGATTGGCGCCATTTTGAAATCCAAGATGGCGGCTTCCCGTTACCACAAAACACTTAAAACCACCATCAATAGTGTGATTTGAAAGGTAGTAATTAGTAGAAGATAAAAATCGATTATTGGTACCATTTTGAAATCCAAGATGGCGGCTTCCGGTTACCACAAAACACTGAAAACCACCATCAATATGAGGGTCATTTGAAAGGGAGTAATTGTTAGACGGCGAAAATTGATGATTGGCGCCATTTTGAAATCTAAGATGGCGGCTTCCTGTTACCATAAAACACTGAAAACCATCATCAATATGGGTGTCGTTTGAAAGTTAGTAATTGTTAGAAGGCGAAAATTGATGATTGGCGCCATTTTGAAATCCAAGATGGTGGCTTCCGGTTACCACAAAACACTGAAAACCACCATCAATATGAAGGTCATTTGAAAGGTAGTAATTAGTAGAAAGTGAAAATTGATGATTGGCGTCATTTTGAAATCCAAGATGGCGGCTGGTAACAAAATACTTCAATATGGGTGGTTACCCCTCAGGTTTAAGAACAATTATTCACTAGTGGTCTATCCCCCATACGCTTGCTCATATGTCAGTGGCGCCATAATTGCAAATGTGGCCACAGTCCCAACTACAAATATATTTGAAATGAATTAATCATCAACAAAAAACAAAAAAAATGAATGCACAATTTAAATACTTGTCTCTTAGACAGCCAGAATTCTATATTATATTCCAGCCGGTATGACTAAAGTCAAATGGAATTGTAGTGGCTCGGAGCTCGGGTAAGCTACAGTCTTGTTCAAATGTTCCGTATTGCTCGATGTATCTGAAGTCAATAACCGAGATGACGTTGTTTCACCGGTGTTGACTATTGGAAGCCTCAGTTTGACATGACTGAATAGTTTCCTGCAAAAAATGTTATTATATATACGTTATACCACGACCGATCATCTTAACCATACCTGAAGTCACCACGCAGATGCGAGGTCATCTAAACGCAACCAAGGCCCATAGTAATAGGTGGAATATCGAAACAAGCCACGCGGCTCGCTACCGACGAGTTGATGATCCACGAGGCAGCACGTCGAAGCTACGTGAACGGAATCGAACGACAGCAAGGAGTGCAGAGGCAGCAGAAATAATCTATAAAAAGTGGTAGAAATTAAGTTAGTCTTATGGCGCTTTTGTTTTTTCGACTACACTGGTGTAGTGCTGAGTCAAAACCGAAAACGCCATTAGTTTATCTTCCAGTGTATCCATAAGTAATAGTGAATAAATGTCGTTTCCACGCCCACGATAACAACTTATATTACATGCAAAACTGTTCTTATTTGCTTACCAAATATTTTGAGGAGAAAAATTTCTTCAACTATTTAGCTAAAAGCAACAAACTGCAGAGCGAAAATACACATCTCTGATCTCTTAGAAAAAACGGGTGGTGGAGCAAATGCAGCAGCTGGTCGCTGTTTTCCGTTCGTTGGCAACAAAAAGTGCAACTCGATCATCATCTACAAAACGAAACGTGTCAGATTTTTAATGTTTAGTTTGTGTAATTTTGCAACATTTACCCTTTAGATAGATTTAATAGGTGTTTGAAACAAGACGACCTAAAGTGCACGGAATAAATTCTTCGATGCCGCACGCCATAGTCTTTAGATTCGAAGTCACAGAACCGAATCAATTTTTCAACCCTGGAGTTATTGATGACAATGCTTTAAATATACGATTCGATTAATAGAATTGAATTACAGGACTAGATTAAAAATAATAAATATCCTTACATATCCAACTGCTCCGGACAACGATGCGAGGATACCAAAATTTGTTTATATTTCTTTAACCGTATTCAGGCCTGCGTTGACGATTTTCGTTTTCTCAGTTTTCTCAAAACACTCAAAAGAAATATCAAACTGGGACGTCATCAAGCGGTAAGTGCGGTCAAATCTGAAGGGACATGAGCCACTAATTATAAAAGTGTAAAATGTGCCACTATTTGCTACAAATTATTCATACGATTTACGTTTTGCCTTTCTCAATAGAAAACTGCTCTGAAAACCGTCTTTTAAACGGAGACCCGGAGGCCCGAGTGACATATACCATTCGATACAATCCGTCAATTCTGTGTGTGTATGTGACCGCAATCTCACTCACTTTTCTCAGAGATGGGTGAACCGATTTTCATAAACTTAGTCTCAAATGAAAGGTACAACATTCCTGTAGGCTGCTATTGAATTTATAATGGATCCGACTTCCGGTTCCGGAATTGCAGAGTGAAGAGTACGATTAGCCAGACAATGTCGATTTTCAAAATTCTGTAATGAATGTATAAAGGTGAAAACTTTTTCAAAATGGTGCCACATCTACTTAGATTTGTAGTACTAGGTCACTAACAGCCATTAAAAGTCTCTTTGGTCACATTGGCCACCATCGTCGGTTCCGGAAGCCCCGGCGGAAGTATCCAAATTCAGAATTACAGTCTCATTTGTTTCCCGGAGATTCGACCAAACTTGGTCTCAAATGAAAGGTGTTTTATCCCCGTAAATGGCTATTAAATTTCATCTCGATCCGATTTCCGATTCCAGAGTTATGGGTTGTGGGGTGCGGTCACTAAGCAAAATCTGTTTCAAATCGAATATTCTAGGGGAATTGACCATTAGAAAGTAGAAATTGAGCAGCTTCTAGCGCTGCGAGGGAAGCTCTTATCTTTATGAAAAATGATTTCGTGTTTCTTAACCTCACTGTTTTCAAGGAAAAATAGTTTTGAAACCCTGCATGCACTAGAAAAACTTTGGACATGAAAGGGTTAAAAGCAATAGATAGATGATTTGAAAAAAGGAAGAGCGTCAGTACGACGATTTCCATTTCACCGTATGCTAGTTTACGAAATGGATGATTCTAGAAACATAGTTATCGCAGTACTTAGAAATATAGGGAAGACCCGATATTATCAGCCACCGCCCGGTCAGCGTGGCAAGCAGAAAGTTAGCAAAAGTTGAACACAGCGAAATTGATGCTGACAGAGTTTCTGCGAGCATTTTGCGCGATTTGTGCGAGAATTCTGGCAACGAATTCGCTCAAATGCAACAACCGTTTCTGACAGAAGCGGTCAAACCAACCGATGCTGCTCACTTTTATCCAGAATCGAGCCAGAAATGTACGACCAAGATCTCTGTACGGTTCCTGCCACATCTTTGTCAGATGTTTTGCTCGATTCGTGCTAAATTCTACCAGGTAGGAATTGCCAGGATCTTTACACAGTTTATATCCGAGTTATGCCAGGGTTTAGCTCGGTTCCTGTCAAAATTTGCCAGAAAACGCGAGCGAAACCGAGTTTGTCCTAGCTGAACTAACCCGACAGGATACGCGCAGAAATCTGACAGGGCTGCCAAACCTGTGCCTGATTCAGTCTACCCCCAATTTTGTCAGTGTATTGACCCCATTCTGTCACCTCTCGCATGAAAATTCGTTTGATTGGCTCTATCAAACAAACCAAGTCAACGTCTTAGATTTCAAAATGGCGCCAATCGTCGATTTTTGGCTTCTACTAATCAATACCTTTCAAATGACAACCATATTGATAATGGTTTTTGATGTTTTGTGGTAACCGGAAGCCGCCATCTTGGATTTCAAATGGCTCCAATCGTCAATTTTCGCCTTCTACTAATTACTACCTTTCCAATGAAATCCATATTAATGGTGATTTACGGTGTTTTGTGATAACCGAAAGCGGCCATCTTGGTTTTCCAAATGGAACCAATCATCAATTTTCGCCTTCTTCTAATAACTACCTTTCGAATGACACCCATATTGGTGGTGATTTTCAGTGTTTTGTGGCAACCGGAAGCCGCCATCTTGGATTTCGGAATGGCGCCAATCATTAATTTTTGCCTTCTACTAAACACTACATATTAATTGACACCCATATTGATGATGGTTTTCAATGTTTTGTAGTAACCGGAAGCCGCCATCATTGAACTCAAAATGGCGCCAATTATCAATTTTTGCCATCTACTAATTTTTTCCTTTCAAATGACACCCATGCTGATGGTGGTTTTCAGTGTTTTGTGATAATCGGAATCCACCATCTTAGATTTTTAAATGGCTCCAACCATCATTTTTTGCCTTCTACTAAACACTACCTTTCAAATGACACCTATATTAACGGTGGTTTTAAGTGTTTGTTGTAACCAGAAGCCGCCATCTTGAATTTCAAAAAAACGCCTATCATCAATTTACGTCATTCAGAAACTTCCCAACTGCCATTATCCAAAAGGAAATGTTACCCGAAAATTCAAAAAAATCTGAAAGTAAACGCAACACTTTTTGGTTCTAATCACCTACATTTTTTAGGTGAGAATTTGGTCACTTTTTTCCATCTTACGGTGACCGTCGTCACTCAAAATAATTATTGGAATCGCTCTGCCACGTGACTTCTGTCACCTTGGGTGACTATAGTCACCTAAGTGACTGCGGTGATCGCTTTTTCGCTCTCACCTCACCAAACTAGGTGAGGTGACGCGTCATAACGGTGAGAATACATTATTCTTTTTTTGAATTTTAACCTTTTTGCCTTTCTCATATAGAAAGGTTATGCAATCACTCTGAAAAACGTCAACCTAATCCCGGCCCGGAGGGCCGAGTGTCATATCCCATTCGACTCAGTTCGTCAAGATCGGAAAAAGTCTGTATGTGTGTGTGTATGTGTGTATGTATGTGTGTGTGTGTATGTGTGTGTGTATGTATGTGCGTATGTGTCAAATAAGGTCACTCATTTTTCTCAGAGATGGCTGGACCGATTTGCCCAAACTTAGTCTCAAATGAAAGGTGCAACCTTCCCATCGGCTGCTATTGAATTTTGTATCGATCGGAATTCTGGTTCCGGAATTACGGGTTTCAGAGTGCGGCCACACAGAAATTTCTCATAAAAACTATAGGAAAAATTAAAAATAGAATTTTTATTTTTGATGCTAAATGTATTCAAGGTGCATAAAACGTCGAGATTTGATGCAAACACGAAAAAAATTTGACGAAGATTCACTTTTTTGGATTTTGCACATTTTTGCCTTTCTCATATAGAAAGGTTATGCAATCACTCTGAAAAACGTCAACCCAATCCCGGCCCGGAGGGCCGAGTGTCATATCCCATTCGACTCAGTTCGTCGAGATCGGAAAAAGTCTGTATGTGTGTGTGTATGTGTGTATGTATGTGTGTGTATGTGTGTGTGTGTGTATGTATGTGCGTATGTGTCAAATAATGTCACTCATTTTTCGCAGAGATGGCTGGACCGATTTGCCCAAACTTAGTCTCAAATGAAAGGTGCAACCTTCCCATCGGCTGCTATTGAATTTTGTATCGATCGGAATTCTGGTTCCGGAATTACGGGTTTCAGAGTGCGGCCACACAGAAATTTCTCATAAAAACTATAGGAAAAATTAAAAATAGAATTTTTATTTTTGATGCTAAATGTATTCAAGGTGCATAAAACGTCGAGATTTGATGCAAACACGAAAAAAATTTGACGAAGATTCACTTTTTTGGATTTTGCACATTTTTGCCTTTCTCATATAGAAAGGTTATGCAATCACTCTGAAAAACGTCAACCTAACCCCGGCCAATTTTTTTTTCGACTCGCATAAGGTTTCTGGATTTTAACAGGGGCGTAGTTGATGATTTACGGAGAGGGGTTACACCCCCCCCCCTCTACTGTTCACTCCCCTCCTTTAAAAATCTCCTTAAATCACCCCTCAGACTACCACCTCATACCCCTCCCTTTCAACCCCATCATCTTTAAACCACCACTATATTACAAAGCATACCAATTTAAGCTGGGGAGTCGTTCGTTCATGGGACTTTCGCCCTCCTCGCATACCCATCACCGCATGACAAAATGAGTTAGCAAGCAGATAACATTGATCTAATGCTGATTAGGCTAATGGAGTATGATATTTTTTTGTTTCAAGTGTTTCACCGTCGACACGTAGCTCATCAAGTTCGTGGCTGGCATGCCATTGTGTATAAGTGCAAAGTGTACTAAGAATGTAATGGACATTTCCACAATTATGTTGAACATAAAAAGCCTCCGTGCCATAGTTTAGAGAAATGAGAAAGGCACAATTGCACCGCTAGGTGGATTAAAACAGGTTTTTCATTAAACCTTTAGTAACATTGGAACCTTTGTTATTTTCAATCATTTGCTATATTCGACCTTTTATCATTCAACATTTCGTCGCATCTTTTAGAATTACCCCGTTTACTAAATTCACACCGCTTGAGGTTTTTACCTGCTTTTGATCAATAGACTCGAATTAGAATTGTTGCAGCCTGGAACATTTGGTATATAATTGCCAAACTGTATCACTTTGTAGCTGCTATTGTTACTCATTACTTTAACCTGCGTGTGTCAGGGGCAACAAATGTCAATCTAATGGGCCCATCATATGTAAGAGCGAGAAAATAATTAATCACCGCTAGCCGCTGCCATTGCCCTCTAGTAGTTATATTCTATTTTAATTCTAGCGATATGCATTTCAGACATTTCCAAAAAATATGAATCATCAACGTCCCATCATGAGTTCAATGTGTCTTTCGAGGTCCGATCAGGTTTCGGAATGATGCGGTGGCCGCTATTTAAATGATATGAGCAACTCAACATGAACCCACAATCAAAAAATAAACAACGTTACAGTACTCACCGACTCATGTTTTAGATCCAGCGCTAATTGGTTTATCCTAAGTTTCTAGGCTGAAATAAATTAATCATTAATTTTAATTGAAATTATTGCATTATGCATTATAATTACCATTCTTTTCCAGAGCCACTTCATGCAATTTTATTCACAACAATAAAAATGGCTGTCAAAAACATTACCTACTACCAAATACAAATATGTTAATACGGAATGCTCTGACGATTTTTCGAGGACACGTTTTAAGCTACCCAATGGTACACCGAGGTACACTGTCAAAGTGACAGTGTGCTTTGATGAAATAGTGTTAAAACTGGTTGCACGGATGAATTTGTTTAGCAACGATTGACACATGCAATTGTTTTGGTTACCTGTTGACGAAAATGTAAGTTTTCTTTAATAATCGTTTATTGAAAAAAGATATTACTTATGAAAAAGAATTTCTAATCTGCAGCTCAAGGATGGGATTGTTCCAGCTTTGAGGAGGTAGGTGGTTATTTTCGCACATTGTCTTAAAATCTTTCTACCCGCAGCTCCACGTATGACGTTAAATACAGATTCTGGAGAGGCACTGAAACTAAAGGAACCAGGTGAATAAGTTCTTTTTCTACCTGATTCGATAACCTGTCGGAATTTAAAATATTAGGTAACAGGTGCCCAATTTTTTGTCCCATTCAGTGACTCAGTTGGACAGCTGATGACACTTAAAAACGCGGCCAACTCTACCAATTTTGGTTTTTTTAGTCATCCACATACTTTCGGCACGCACTGTAACGTCCAACACGCACGGTTCTTGGAAATCTGGTATGTTTAAAAAATACCACCACATCTCTTCAAACAAATCTATAACCAAAACTATCCATTTTGTCCATTTCATTTACAGCAAGACTCTGACGATGAAATATCGCACCTGAAATGGAAACCGTGCAAGTTCGGTTCATAAAGGCAGCCACCCTCACGACTAGTGGATGCCCTGACGATGGATGACGGAGAATTGGAGGGTACCTTTGTAAATGTGTTCCTTACCACCTACCGAACATTTGCCCAACCGGAGAATGTCCTGGGTTTGCTGCTGGACCAGTACGAGAAATTATATTCGGAACCAACGGCACTATTGCCCTCGGATGCGCTGAACGATTAGTTTGTTCAAAAGTGAACAGTTCAAAACTCCGCTTCAGGAATAAACTATCTGCTCTGACATTATAGTCTCAGTTCTGCACGTTTGGCTGGATGGATTCCCTGAAGGTTTGGATACGGAAAGCTTGTAAAGGCTTCTGGCGTTCACATCAAAAAGGTTGCAAAATTCAGAAATACACGTTAGGTGAGTTCAACTGATATTTGTTAAAACCAACCCATTCCAATCATTTATCTTCGACCAGGTGTACCAATAGGCCAAACAAGAACAGTAGAAAACCCTCGCCATTGCCAAGGTCCAGTTATTATCATGATCTGACCGACTAGTTTGGAGTTTTTGAAATATTTACAACCTGCCTTCCGGGGACCAGCATCGCATCTGATGAACTCGTATCGATTCCCCGAAATTCCCGTGAAGCACTTTGCCGAACAGCTGACCCGAATGGATATGAAACTGTTCAAGTGGGTGATACGTGTGATCGCCAACAGGGACAAGCACGAGTGCGGATCAGTACTCGCCACCATTACTCAGTTCAATGCGGTTTCCTTCCGGGTGAAATGCTTATCGAACCGCAGCTGAATCCGCAGGTAAGACTAACTATATCTTAACTGAATTTGTATTCTAACGAGCTATTTTTTTTACTAGGGACGAGCCCTTCTCATGTCCACTTGGATTGACATTGCACAGGAGCATCGACTGTTGAAAAACTTCTCCTGGGCCGTGCTGCTTCGAGAACAACTGGAACTCTACACCGAATTTGCTCGGATATTTTCCAAGGATAATAACGCCTGAGCCCAACAGGAACCGCTGATGCGGGAAGGTACTGTTAAGTTTGCCGACACGGTAGGCGAGAAAGTCCGCCATCTGCAGAAGGTATTTCAGAAGCAAAACATGTTAATTAGCTACGGAACCCTTCCTTATCTGGGGACATTGCTGACAGACCTAACGATGATTCATTGATTCATGCTGCCATGCCTATTACGCTACAGGATGGCTTGATCAATTTCGGCAAGTGACGGAAGGAGTTCGAGGTCATCTGACAAAGGATGCTCTGTTCGATCGGTGGTTTGCCTCGCCGCTGGTCCTGGACAAGACGCATTATTCTCAAAGTAAATGCGAGCAAATTGTGTTTATTTTAATTAAAGACGCTGAATCTATCTGGGTAAAGACTCATTATTCATGCGCGTATAATCATCATGTGTAAATCAATCAATTGCCCTTCCTATGCTCATTCACAGGGATAGACCGTTCCAACATCAAATTATGGTCTTGCGGAACAATTATTTTTATTGAAACAAATTTTATTGATTTCAAAAAATAAATTTGTCTCCCGAACAATAATTTTATTTATTGAATTTAATGCATATTTTTTAACCTACAAATCTTTTTTTCAGCGTGTTGCAATATTTTCCAAATCCAAGCAACAAATAAACATTCAAATCTCTTGTAGGATAGGGAAAATACTATTCCTCAGCACGGTACATCATTAATCCTGCACTTTCCACTGAAACTTCTTGCTGGTTTCGTACAGGTTCGCCAGCGCCATAGTAAACTCATCCTTAGCATTCAGTTTGAGATAGTACTCGTACAGCAAAAGCGCTGTCCGGGCATCCTCAACGGAATCGTGTCTCGGATTGGATCTTGATCCCGAGGAATTGCCATGTCAAGAAGCGATGCGACACCGTGCGATGATAGGGAGATGAAACAGGTAACTCGTGTCAACTACTTGCTCCGGCGGAACAATTATATTGATCACGCAAAAATCGTTCTTGAGTCCATGTCCGACGAAGATGACACCACTTTCCACCAGATAGTGTATTTTTGGTAGGACTTTTTCAGCGTCGTCGGTCTCTTGTAGCTAAAGTTAGCATCCAGATCGCCTTGTTTAATTTCAAAGAATTTTGTCGGATAGTCGACAACCTGCTCCTGAGTGGAGATGTAATCGTCGACGAAGAGTACTCGTTCATCTTTACCTTGTCCGCGGATACACGTGATCCTAGCCACACTTATGTGACGAGGTTTTGCGGTGGACATTTTACCATCGGACTGGATTTCACTTTCCTCCCGATTCAAAGTATCCATTGCTACCAAGTCACCCGACTGAAAGATCTAATTTTTACTCAACGGTTTAAAATGTTTGTCACCTCAGATTTCACCGGAGTTTGGTTCGGTAACATATCATTTGCGAATGGATTTACGTACTGAATCAAACATGCCAAATTGTCGCTACTACGAAATATCTTCTGACTCACTTAGTTTGCAGCTTTCATGAGCATCAGAACCTTCATAGCAGCTGGAAGCAGTTTTCAACGATGCAATTTCCAAATTCTCTCTCATCCAATGTCATTCGGAAGCCTAGCGGGACCCACTATTTCTGCTGACCTTGATTAGACGCATTCGAGTTGAACGACGGTGGGTGTAATCTGTAATAACAGCGTAAAATATCATAGGACCTGTTGGAACAATATTCAGGCTCAAGGAATCTCACCTCGGATGGAAAATGTGACAATCTACCCGAGAGCAGTGCATCCCGTAACGGCACATTTTCCCATTACCTACGTTTGCACCATTCCGCGAATCACCATCGCTAGACACTTGGGCAGAGTGTCGCGGCACTTATTTCTTTAGATACTCAAGTTCTTTGTTCGTCTCCAGACCTCAGTTAACCGATAGAATTTTCGGCAGATCAGCCACACGACTCTTTTGATTAGTGGGGGTGAACTTGTTGCATTTCTCACACCAGGCCGGTGTAGTTTTTTCAACAGACATAATATTATATGCTCCCGGAACGATCGTAGAAAATTGATGGCTGGACAGGGTCGATTTTAGGTTCCAGCCACTGCACGAATTATTTTCAGCATATATGAAACGATATTGAATCATAAATCTGCACAGACACAAACAAATATCAATGAAAAAATAAACTTAAGAACGGCATGCTCTGATCGGATTTATCAAAATATGTTGCCATTTCTTATTATTTTTCAGTGTTTGTTAGTTGTCAAGCAAAATCCATGCATAGGGTTCATTAAATCTAGTTTTCGGAGAGCCAAATAATGGTTTCCCCAAAGAGAATAGTGAAAGAGACGCAGAGTGAAAATCAGTCAAAACGGCAACACTCCCTTTACGATGATTTCAACACTAGAATTTGGCAACCGTTTCCAAAGGCAGCACTTTAAATGACTCCTATTATCTTTTGAAAACAAACCTTTTGTCGATCGTTGGATTTGTTTATCAAACGATGTGCATTTCGAAACAAAGAGATGAAATAATTCTAAAGCTTGTTTTTACTCATACATAGACTCTAGAATGCACGATTGCACTAAATTCTGACGAAAATTCAAATTTCTTTTTTGATAGATTTACAATACTTATCTCCTCCAACTCAGGCATGAGTAATGTTTATTTACATTGCACGATTGGTCTGCTCAATAAGGTATTTTTGGCTTCACACTATTCGTCTCTTTCCCTATTCTCTTTGGGTTTCCCTTTTGTATGGGACCTTGGCGTATTTAATTTGTATTTGCTACTACTTTGTTTGAAATGGGCTACCCAAAATATAAGTACAAAGCGATGAACTTGAATTTGAGTAGACGTCATTATTCAATTCTTACCCAGCACGAAGTTCACAGCGACCAACTCAAATTATGGGTAATCGCCATGTTCAAATTTCTACCTAATTTTGGGTTGCCCATGTATAAACTTCCCAGTGAGCAAATTTAACCCAAAAAATAAGTAACTTTCATTTTCAGTGCGGGTAAATAAATATAAACAAAGTGTCTATGGTGAAAGATGGAGGAAATGTAGCAGAAAACTACAATTTTGGTGCTCTTGGTGCTTATAGAGAATTTGGATATGTAAGTGTACATATTTTATTATTTAATCTTTGAGTGTAATCTTACTAACTTAATATGCCTTTTAATTGAAGTAAATTTATGGTGGTCGCAGCAGACGAAAATGCATGAATGCAACATTCCACTGAATGGCGATCTGAGACTGGTTGTGAATATTAGAAATTCAACCACTAAGATACTAAAAAATCACTTAATACAGGAGAGTCGATTCATATGTGATCATGTTTATAAATAATGCCGTTGATCAAACCGTCCCAAGACCTGGAGCTATCGGTCAAAAATATCTGCAGCAAACCGGAAAGCTCTGACAACATCTGATCTGCTGTTAAAACAATATTCAGAATGCATTCCAGCTCTCCGTCGCATCTGTCGCTGCAATTCAATTGAAGATTCTTACTTATTCGGTTGACGTTGGATTCAGACCACACGCAGCGGATGCCCTTCGCAGATGATGCCCTTAGGGCATGAAAGGATTCACGCAACGTTTAACTGTTCTAGGCATTAGTGTACTGATAGCAGTCAGCTCATCATGCACTGTAAGTTATGTGATGATCAATGTTGTAACTGGTAGTTTTGGTGTCATTACGGGACCAATAAATGGAGCTGCGAAGCTGGCTGCCTTCCCCGGCCAAGAAATGTTACACAACGTGAGGTATAACAAAATACTAACACTCTAATATTTCGAACAGGAAAACCATCAGAACCAATTCTGTACAATGTATTGTGATAGCCACTGATTGTTGGCGTTCCCAGTTTAAGCTACTCCCCAGTAAAGTTCAGCCGGAAATGAACTGGAATTTTGGCTGGTTCCAGTTCGTAGTCCGGCTTCAGTGACACAACCGATTCTAACTAGAACCGGTTGTGTCACTAGAGCCGGACTGCGAACTGTAACCAGCCAGAATTCCAGTTCATTTCCGGCTGAGCTTAACTGGGTCTAGCCACCAGCCGGAATCAGTACATGCTGGTGGTGATTAGTGTAGTTTTACCTCGATCACCCATGGATTATGTGGTGAGTAGAAACTTATAAGCAGTCTATTTTGCTGCAGATTTTAGCAAAGTAGTTCATTATAATTTTTATAATTTCAGTACTATCCCATCTCTAATCGCAGCTGCTAGTTTGTACAGCAATAGGCTTTGCCAGTTCCGAGGCTGCCCTATACACAGTCTCCGTTAGTGAAACCGACCGTATTACGCTTTCACTGGACTCGAGCCCAGTTTGATAGTGATTCTAGAAAATGACGATGAGTCAAACATGCCTACGTATGAAGATCAATTAGGGCCGTCCGAAATAAAATCTATATTCCATATAGTCTGTACGTATTACTTTAATCACACGAGAATTTCCTGATGTAGCTAAGTAATAGGCTACAACAGGTTAAGTCTCGAATGACTGACAAAATGTGAATAAAAGAGACGAAGTTGTTGGAAAGCTCAACTATTTTATCGAATTATTACAACTAGTTTTCGATATATTGTGTTTTTACATGCAGTTTCATTCTGCCTAAGGCCGCTTACAGAGTGGCTGCGAGAAGCTGAGCTGGGGCTGGTACTGACACTAGGATGCGAGATGCGAAAAACCTGCTTGCTGCAAACCAAAGAGATGATGTCAGAGTGAAGGCCGAGCGGATCTGTGCCGACTGCCTGCGTTTACTCTGACATGCTCCATTTGATATGCTGCAAGCAGGTTTCTCGCATCTTGCACTCTAATGTCAGTACCAGCCCCACCTCAGCTCCTCGTGGCCACGTTGTAGGTACTCTAAGGCCGTGGTATCCTTTACAGTACAGCGTCATCTTCGGTTAAATGGCACTAAGAATTATTTCTAAATAGGATAGAAAAATTCAACTATAAATATCAAGACTTGTGACAAAAGCTGCAATCGTTCAAATCATTTTATTTATTCCACTAACAAAAATGGACATTTTGTACTATCAATGAGCGCGTGTCTGCCGAGTCCCAACAAGACCTCGTTAGAATCCATGTCGGATGTATCCGGTTTCATCGTCTTGTTGAACATTACACACTGAAAAAGCAACTTTGAGAGGGTCGTCATCACCTAGCCAGAAGTTACGAGGGCATTCAGTTCCGGAACCGGTTCGGAATGCTGAATAGAGTCAGTATGGATTCCAGCTCAAATGTAACAACCGATTTCGACTAAATCGGTTTTGCAATCAGTTGTATTTGAGCTGGAATCCTTACTGACTCCATTCAGGATTCCGAATGGTTTGATCGGGGAAACTCTGGCATCATCAATCAATACAAGTGTCTAGTTTGCTAGATGACCTGTAATAATAAAATTATCAAATTATTAAATTATGATTTTCCTCTATCATAGCGATATACATACGAGGTAATCTTCTATGGGAGAATTTTTATTTTTCTGGTTCGGTTATTGTTCTCTTCGCCTAGATACCTGTGAATTGTTTTTTTCCTTAGATACTATTTATCGATAGAAAAATGAGAGCCCTTGATTTTATGTCAGCAAAACGTCATGAATGGGTTTGACATTTGGAGGGACCGTGAGTTACTTATTGGCGAATCCATAATGAGCCAAAAAATAAATGTTAGGGGCAAGGCCCTGGTAACATGGCATATCTAACTCAGTTCACCCCAAAATGGCGTTTGTCATAAGATAGCACAACAGCGACGATATACCGAATAGGATGTTAAGTAACGTTACCATTCAAAAATGCCAATTTTCTCGAACAAATTTAGAGGCATATTATAACGGGAATGGAGAACGTATAATCCATTTTTGCCATATTATAGCGGTATTGGATTATATACCATAAGGTACATTAAACATTCTACAACAAAGAACAGACATATAAACTAGAAAAAACTTTCCCGAAACACCTGTGCAAAAATTTAAAAGAAAATACGTTGAAAATCACCATCGCATACAGGTTTGCATGCGTGAGTCACCATTGTATCCAAGTTTGCACACAAGCCCCGTAAGGCAATTGCTGGCCGATCGAAGCGCCGGCCAGTGGCAAGTTGCTATTTGCTGTTGTCATTTCAAAGCGACATTTTTATTTCTTACACACGTTGGAAACTTTACTTGTATGTCAGTTCTCGGTGATTCTACTATGTACAATTTTCTAGCACGCTACATAATTAGTATATTCTTACACTGTAGACAAATGTATTAAAGTTTTTTTTGATATTTAGCAGATCATGACACAAAAAACATACCATATCACAATCCATTCGGATCATTTGGTGTATTGTGCCCACCGTTAACCATTTCTCGAATAGTACAGTTATGGTCCCCGAGGCACAGTGATGCAAAGCTGGCCAAAATTGAAAATATGAAATTCAATTTTTATCATCAAAAATATTTTTCTTATGGTCCAAAATAGTTGAATTAATAACCTTAATTGTGGTATTTGAAGATCTCTAAGTATTTTTTGGATGTTGAGATCTGATTATAAATGAGGTATTTTCAGGTTTCGAGCTCATTTAACACTTCTAACTCATAATTGACTTTAGAACATAGAATTTATTGCAATTATGCGTGTTTCCTATGAATTTTGCATAAACCAAGCTGGCGCTGGAATTAGTTGCTTCGATACATTCTAGGGTACAATATCTGACTGCGTCCACAAATTCATTGCGCGCTTTACTGTTTAGTATGTTAAAAAATCGTGCTATAAATATGCTTATAAATGTTTTCTAATTAAATAATTACAGAAGATGAAACGCATCTATGACTTATGATTGTTTTTGAAACTAATCAATATTTTGAGGCTGTGGAAGTAACGAGGAGGTACGCGCATTTGAAAGTTACCCTTCGTTCGTTGACAGATTGAAAGAAACAACATTTGGAAGAGTGTTCAGATAGAAGCTTATCGCGGAAGGCTTAAACATATTTTTAAATTTTCGCTTTTGAAAGAAGCTGGTTTTTCTGATTGGTGCGAGTTCTCATTTTTAAAGATGACTTCGAATAATAATGGTAAGAAATGATAAGACATGGGTTTTATTTATTATAATCATTAGTTTAATTGATTATATAGAAATTTTCTTAAAATGAAGAGATGTTTTACAAGACGTATATAATATATCTAACATAGACGACAAAATGGAAGTGGTTTAACGATATATTTATAAACGGATAGAAAGCACAAACGATATTTGCAAAGATCAGGAAAATGCCTGAAATTTATTGGTTTTGAATAATATACCGTTCAACCAGATTGTAGCACTAAAGCCAAAACTAACCTATTCGATGGAAATTTCTTATTTGTGTGTTGGGACCACCCTAATCAATCCAAAAGCATTTTTTTGTGAAATTGTATAAGCCGAAATGGAATCCAGAGTACTAAAATAACCTAGTTTAGTGATTTCGACAGATTTAGAGATTTTGGCCAACTTTTGTTTTGAGTGGCATCACTGTGCGAGGATACTATCACAGAGAACAGACGTCCATCTTTAGCATTCAACTTGTGTAAAATCTCTAACGGTTTCGAAGGTAGTTGGGATATCCAAACCAGGTGCGCTACTGTCGTCATGTTTTTTGTGGCTGAGTTCGACTGAATTGACAGTGGTTATTCCTCTACCCAGTAAAACTAGTCCGGAACCGGTTCGGACTTCCAGTATGAATACCAGCTCAAATGCATCAACCGATAGAGTCGGAATCGGTTGTTTTCTTTGAGCAAGATTCCATACTGAATCCATTCAGGATTTCGAACCGGTTCCGGAATGGATTTGACGGATAGTTGGGATAAGTTGATGTGGCGGCGCTAGTGTTTATCGTATATTAATTCAAATGTTTTTTAAATATTTTTGTTCGATCATGGATGTCTGTTTTCTGTGGTACTATACTGTGGTTAAAACATGATGATTTGGCAGCAACTCAAATAGAACCCGTCAGAATAAAAGCAGGCAATCGGCGCCGATCCGCTCGGCTTTCACTCTGACATCATCCCTTTGGTTTGCAGCAAGCAGGTATCTCGCATCTTAATGTCAGTTTCAGCCCCAGCTCAGCTTCTCGCCGCCACTGTGTAAGCGGCCTTAAACTCATTCCGGAACCGGTTCGGATTTCTGAATGGAGTCAATATGGATTCCAACTCAATCGATTTCAGAATCGGTTGTTGCATTTGAGTTGGAATCCATACTGACTCCATTCAGGATTCCGAATTAAATTCCGAATGGTTTGACTGGGTTGCGGCCGCTCTGTAAGCACCCTTAGGGTGCTTACAGAGTGGCGGCGAGAAGCTGATCTGGCGCTGGAACTGACATTAGAATGCGAGATGCGACAAACCTGCTTGCAGCGTAGCAAATGTCAGAGTAAAAGCAGACAGTCGGCACAGATCCGCTCGGCTTTCACTCTGACATCATCCCTTTAATTTGCAGCAAGCAGGTTTCTCGCATCTCGCATTCTAATGTCAATTCCAGCGCCAGCTCAGCTTCTCTCCACCACTCTGTAAGCACCTTTAGGTTGGAACTGCTCATTTGAAATTATGGCACCATCGCAGAATTTTATTTATGCATCGATAGCAGAATTTTCTATGTGCTTCTCGTTTCTTCTGCTGTAAATTTTATGCATTGGACATATTCGGTCTATCCACTCATTGAATGCTTACTAGAAGGATATGCATGAAAATGCATAAAAATCACAGCAGAAGAAAAGAGACGGGAATAGAAATTATGCTAACTATGCATATATTTGTTTCTCAGTGTATGAACAAGCATATGGGGGATAGACCACCCACTGAGACGTCTAAAAAATTGTTTCAAAATCGTTCAACACGGGTCCAACGATGGACGTTTGTTGAACGGTTATTTGAACGTTATCCAAATTGGTCCAACGAACGTCCTTCATTGGACGATTTTGAAACCAACCGTTCTTAGAGAGCACTAGTGAAAAATTGTTCCCAAACCTAAGGGGTAATCCACTAGCAAATGAGTCTTTGGGACTGTGAATAAAGGGTGGAACTCTCGACAAACATATGATTACGGCCTAAAAGCCAACTGTCAAAATCCACTTTGAATGGAATTTCCAGACAAACCGTTACTAGTCGAACACAGTTCACAACAGTTTATGAAAGAGAAAACTTTTCTCTTTCGTTTATTATCAACATCTGTGATTGGCGTGTAACGGTTTGTCCGGAATTTCCATTCAAAGTGGATTTTGACAGTTGGCTTTTAGGCCGTAATCATATGTTTGTCGAGAACTAGTGTTCTGGGAAAATTGCCGGATCGATGTCTTTTGAGGGAATTCCGTCATAGTCTTATGTCTGTTAGTATGTGATTGTAACTCGGCTTACAGTGATTAGACAATAGACATACCTAAGAAGCAGTATACTAGATGGGCGAGCGGATAATTACATAAAATATCTGGTTTGGAAAATGTAAAATAGTCGCGTTTGAGCGAAACAAAAAGTAGAGTACAACGCATCCTTATTCAGCCTACCATTTGACCTAATATTTCACATCGTTGTCCAGGGAACTACGAGCTTTTCTGATTATTATTATTATTAATATTTTTACAGTAACAGGTTTTTAGCGAAAATAGGATTTTTGTGCATAAAATTACTACGGATAACTTGGGAATTATGCGCAAAAAATTCCAAAACGATTGAACTAAGTAAATTCTGAGTTATGATGTATACCGCAAAACATTTTTTTTTGTTGCTATTACGGAGACTTTCCGTTACTCGCTCAATTTTCAATTTTTGCAATAATTTTGAAGTTTTGCATTTTCATATGGAAATTGAATGAAAATACTAACATTCTCCTCCCCTTAAATAAACTGACAATTTAAATACACCCAATTAAGCTCAGCCGGAAATGAACCGGAATTCTGGCTGGCTCCAGTACGTATTCTGGCTGCAGTGACACAACCGATTCTAGTTAGAATCGGTTGTGTCACTGAAGCCGGAATACGAACTGGAGCCAGCCTGAATTCCAGTTCATTTCCGGCTGTACTTTACTGGGCATATTCATTAAGCTGTCAACATAAAGACATGAACACGCAACGCATCTGCAAATCACAACATATATGTGCATCGTAGCACCCCTCATTCATATTATCAATAAAGAACATTGAATAATGATGCAAAACAACTGTGCTCGTGACTCGTACATCGTTCTGTTGCAAGTAGAAAAAAATAAATGCGATTTTTAGAGTTGTACCATTTGGCGTGACTAATAAAGATACCTGGTTAATATGTGTTTGTTCGTATACGGTAATTTGTTCAAAATATTTTCAGAAGTTTTGTGTTTCTATACAAAAAGGATTGTGATTAGTGATATGCAAAATAGAACATGAAGTCAAGTCTCATCATAATATTGCAGTAATCTCGATACCGACAAGCAAGTTCAAATCTAATCGGACATTTTATTTATGTGGCCAATAGGGGGACGTTTTATTGCGTAGAACATCAAGACGTGAGCCAGTTCAACGAGTTACGCTAAACTGAAGGTTTCCCGATAAGATTACACTGCTTTAGCATATTAGTAGTCAATAGTTAGTTTATACTCTTTTATGGGTTGTCGTATTTCGTCTTCAAACAATGACAATTTCCCTACAACAAACACTGAGATGCCCAATAGTACGGTCGAACAGCCAACCACGATGGATTACAAAGCTCGTTTAGAGAGAAAACAGTGCCTGGTACGTTGTAATGTTTTTTTTTTCTTTTTATCGATTTTCAATTAATGACACACTTTTACTCTCGACTATCATGTGTAGGCCAAAGAAACTCCGGAGCCGATTTACGACCTAGCGGATTGTAACCTGAAAGATGTACCACCGGGTGTGTATGTTATGTGTAAGGTGCTGCGAAAGGAGCTGCTGACGTTAGCTAATAACAAGCTTACATCGCTGGGTGGAGGGGGAACCCTGGACGACCTACAACTGTTAGTAACACTGAACCTTATTAGTAACCGGTTCAAAAAACTGCCAGACGAGATATACAAGCTAGAAAACCTCAGGGTAAGTGGTGAATTTGATTTGAGTGCGTGTGATGAAGATTCTTTGCATTTCAACTATTGTCAAATTTGAAATGCGGTGGGTGAAAATTTAGCTCACCTTAAATAGATAAATAGATAGATGTAGTAACCTAAAACTAGCCCTGTAATTGTCCAACTGAAAGTCTTCTGGAAAGTGTGGCGTAACAGATGACATTTCAAAATTCCGTAACACGATTGTGGAACCAAATTTTTTGTGCTTGAACAGATTTTCATTTAAAACATTTAAACGATGTTGATTGAGATTTGCAGATAAAGCTACCAATTGTACTTACTTAAGATCTCGCATGTTTTTTCAGGAACTATTAGTATCGAACAATTATTTGGAAAAACTTCCGCCAAGCATCAATCGTCTGAAAAAGCTGGAATTGCTGGATGTTTCCACTAACAATTTAACTACTCTGGAGCAAATAACATTTCTGCCCAACCTTAGAATACTGAACATCAGCGGAAATGTTCGGTTGACGAAACTGTCGAATCAGCTGGCGACATGTGATAATCTAGTAGATTTAGTACTTGACCCGAACTCTATTGTCGAACCTCCCGCGGACATCGTCAACAGGGGTACAAACGCAATTATCAAGTATCTTTCGACCGGTGAAATCGTTATCCCGCCGCCGGAAGATCAGCTTACTCGCAGTAAAACTAGCACAATTAACCTAATTAGCAGCGAGCGGGACATACAGCGTCAAAGTGATCTGGAACGGGATAGATATATGAAGGAACGTAAGCTGCTAGAATCCGAACGATTAGCTTATGAAAAAGATTATCTAGCCGAGAGTAAGCTACACGAGAAACAGCAAAAGAAGAAGCAGGAACTGTTGCAACAATTGCTACAACAACAGAACCAGAATGAAAGTTACGTGACAAAGTTGCAAGAAGAGAAGCAATCTGAGCGACAGCGTTTGATTAATGATATTCTAAAAGGTATAACATATTACTGTGGAGGTGTGATTTTACTTTTTTGATATTATTTATTTCTG
The DNA here is from genome assembly GCF_030247195.1 of Topomyia yanbarensis. Classification (NCBI taxonomy): domain Eukaryota; kingdom Metazoa; phylum Arthropoda; class Insecta; order Diptera; family Culicidae; genus Topomyia; species Topomyia yanbarensis. The sequence continues at coordinate 285,507,649 of NC_080672.1, forward strand.
AACAGACGAGGAACATTCGAGCGAGTTAGTGCAAAAACTACTATCCCTTAAAAATGGTCCCGATCCCGCATTTCTTGAATGCGAACGCAAGGATCAGGAACGGCTCATCGAACAGCTTCGGATCCAGCAAAATGATCTTCGCAAACAAGAAATTCTAACTGCTATGACTGATTTGCTGGAAAACGAGATAAACGTTGTGCAGAATTTTCACAATCAACGTGATCAATCCTCGCGCAACATACTCGAAAGGGAATATGAAACGAACAACCTGCTGAACAACGTATTCCTAAACTACGACCGCAATCGACATGATATAATAGAGCAGATAAATTGTGACGAAGAGATACAGAAATCGGCTGTGGCTGCCCTTATAGCAAGAAACGATTCACGTACCTGGGGTTTGGTCGAACAGGTGCGCATTGTTGAATCGCAACTAGCTGCGCTGACAACGTACGAAATCGACCGCAAAAAGACTAGTCAAGATGATCAAATCGTATGGATAAGAATATGTTCAGGATGGAACAGATTACTAAACATTACTAATTTCAGAATAACCTAGCCGAGCAACGATTAAATTTAACTTACGTACTGATGGATTTGCTCAAACAACAAGACCAAAGAAAGCAACAGGTTTGTTGGGTTTTCTATTTCATCCATGGTGCATTCGTCCACATGATCATCACGATACGTATGTTGGATTATTTTCTTTACAGCTGCTTGAAACGCTCAAAGTCATCGAACAGCAACAGGAAAGTGAACAAACCGATTTCTGGCTGATGCAGTACCAAAAACTACTCGACCATCAACCGTCGGAGATTACCAAAGACACAGCATCTGTCGATCCCATCTTGGGGTATCAATTTCTTGAGAACGGAGCCGTTCATTGTTTACCGTTTCTTTCAAAAATTTGGCAAAATCGAGATAAGGAACTGTCCAGTATTAATGAGCATGATTTAATAGATGCTAGTGTACAGAATTCATCGGATCGACAAGCTATTTTGTTGTCAATTAGTAACTATTATGACTATCTCAATCAGAGAATAGAGTATCCGGAAACGGAGGCCGGTTCATCAACCCAAAGCCCAACAGCGCCGCCACTAGTGGAAGACCGCGAACACCAAGTCCCAAGCTCCCCACCAGAAGAACATTCAGTGGCTAATGGAGCGGTGCAGTTTGCCGAATGTGTCGTTTGTCTAGAAGAAACTGTGAGTTACAAGGATCAAGGGGAGAGTTCAATTTTCTGCTATTTAATCTATATTTCTAGGTACAAGTAATTTTTCTGCCTTGCGGCCACATGTGTTGCTGTGCTGGATGTCAAATTGATATTCACGATTGTCCTTTGTGTCGGGCTTACATCGAGAGGAAAATTAAAGTGATTCAACCCTAAAACAACTGTAGGTACTTTTTAACAATAGCACAACTACTTTTTATCAATAACACAAAATTCTACAGCTGCCTTGACAGTAATTCTTTCATTCGACAGCACGAATTGCAAAAAATAGGCAACTATTTATTCAGTACTCCATCAACAACAAGGAATAACATACAGAATTATCGTATTTTCCTTCCACACAGAAGTTGAATTCTCAATTAAGAAACATTTATTAAACAAATTTACAACATTGTATTCAACGGCACGGAACAAATTTGAAACATTATATCTACTCCACCAATTGTCCATTCCCAGCATAAGTCAACATTTTCATATAATAATTGTTATCACTAATCTAGTCAAAACTTTCGCCATTGAAATGCATTTTTATCGTAGATTTTAACTTTTACCAAATCAAACATAAAGAACATTTTTATCGGTTGTCCCTAAAAGTATTATACGTCAGATTGTTTATTATCAATACAACACTAAATCAACTATACACCCTTCAAGCTTTAAACTTTTTCGTCTGAAGATCAAACAAAACAAATTAACGCAAATTTAACATTAAGACACCAATAAAAAGCACAAGCATTACAAAAGCTCAGCAAAGACAACACAGTGAACGGAATTTAACACGTTATACATTTAATATAGTGCCTTTTTGGGAAAAAGAAGCATTATAACGCAACGTATTGCATATTGATAAAACTGATAAAGTAACATGCTATGGGGACTATACTAGCACCGCGATATACGGCATCATTCTAAAATGAACGAAAATCTTACATACACGCGGCTGCGTATAACCCTTTGCGTTACGGCGATACGCAAAAGGGACAATAACTCGAGCATTTATCGCTACAATCTACATCAATCTCCCAGTTTTGACGCTATTGAAATAAATCTATGAAAGGCCAACCGATACGATTAAACGTCTCAATTATTGACTACGTACTATTGTTCAATCAATTTGTTATATTCCCTTTGAGATATATTATTGCGTTAAGATTTGTGTTTTGCACATATTCTATCGGCATGTTTTACGAATGAAAATACAATAAAACATATTTTTATCTACCTTTATTGTGTGTTACTTTTTTGGTTTAAGTGTCCTAAAGATTCCTTTGAGATAGTGCTCATGATTCTTTTGTATTTCGGATCGTTTTGGTGGCTTACAATGTACACACTAGCCTTTTTTTAAGCAAGCCACCATACATTAAAATTAAATAAATACTTGTGACGATCAGCATATGACCTACTTCTTTCTGTGCATTTTTCCTCCATAGCGCGCTACAAAAGTAGCCACATCGAACTTGCGCTTGCAGCCTTCATAGTTCATGTAGCGAATCTTACCGAATACGTCTCGCTCGCGCCATCCTTGATCGTGAACGCCGGCAATTGACCACATACAACCTACATATCCGTTGGGATCCCGGCCATCCAGCTGGTAGCGATCGTTCAGAAAAATTGCAACCGCTAATGCTTCCTCTGGTGTTCGAGTCCATTCTAAAATTTTTTTAGCCCAATACATTCGTAAAAAACCATGCATCTTGCCTTCTTTAACCATCTGTATCTGCGCAGCATTCCATAAGTCGTCGTGAGTTTTAGCCTGCTCAAATTCTTCTCGTGTATAAACGTTCGTTCGTTTATCCTTACGATGATCTTGAAGCGTTTTCTGAGCCCAATCATGAGCACCCTTCAAGCTGTCATAGTGCTTATTATAGTAGCAGAAATTATCCGCGAGTTCTCGTCTAATGATTGCTTCCTCACAGAACGCTGCCACTCCTTCCGAGAACCCTTTGCCGTATTGTTTAACAGCCAATACACTTCGTTGAACGGAAAGTTGCCCGAAATGAAACCAGGGCGAGAGATTCGATAGAGCATTATTCGTCGGATCGTTACGTTTGGAATTGAACTTCCGTAATCTCACTTCAATAAAGCTTTGCAACATAGCAACTCCTCCTTTGTAACCAGGAACTGCCCAATCCACTTCGTCTATAGTTCTATCTACTTGCAAAATATCCTGTAGCTTAACCCAGTTGATAGGATTAGCTTTGAAAGATGGTTTATGTGGATGTTTTATAACCGGTGGAAACTCTGTCAGATATGTATCAAGATGTTTGTTGATTTTGCTTCGAATAGTCCTGGCTGCGTATTCCTGTTTTTCCGAAGTTACCCATAAGGGCACAATATTGTGTGCATCCACTTGGCAAAACGGAACCTCCGGTGGTAAAGCTTTTGAGACATCCTCTACCCACTGAGTGGGTAGGCGTAGTGGACTAAAATCGCACACCACTGCTCCTATTTTATGTTCTCTGACAAACTTGGGAATGGTATCCTTGGCCATCCCGGTAAGCATGTGGAAATTTATGTCCAACTTTTTGCACTCCTCAGACACCTGTTCTAAGCCTACAATAAATTAATTTAGGAAATCGAATACTATTTTAATGAGCCAACAACCCTACCCCTCAACAGGAATTTATAATGCCTTATAGTAGCATCGAGAAATTTAGGCACCAAACTGAAGCAAATATGTAATGGCAGCTCATTCTTCAAAGCAAGCTTTTGGGCATACAAGAATGCCCAATTATCCTGCACACGAGCGTCCCGCGACATCCAGTACATAACGCCGCATTTGTCGTCCCTCACTTCCTTCGCATCGGATAGAACTCTTACACGTTTTTTCTTAAAATCGAAATCTAGTATCGATTTGGCCGTCTCCTTGCGACAATCAGCAAACTGTTGCACAAAATCACCGACTTTCAATTTGCTGTCCAACTTCAACCGTTTCTTCACTGGCTCGGGTGATCGCGATGTACTAGCTGACGGTACATTCGTAGATGATGCTTTCTTCATTATGCTTAGGATCGTTGAAATGTATTGAATTATCCAACGGACGCCGGGAAAAAACGTTGCTCGTTTGTTACAATTACATTTGCTCGTTTGTTTACATTTACTTTCATGTAATATCTGTAATATACATAAAGGTCTCGGCTCTGACTCACCTGTTCACCAAAAATCGGTAAAACGGACAAACTTTAAACACAACTGTATTAAATTTCATAAGTTACTATAGAAATTTCACACAAGTTTGGAAGGCAAACAAACAGAAACAAACAAAAACGGCGTAACATCCCAGTCAAAAAAAATGCAGACAAACATGGTCAGCCGATTTAACCCGATCAAACCATTCGGAATTTGATTCGGAATCCTGAATGGAGTCAGCATGGATTCCAAATCAAATGCAACAACCGATTCTGAGTCGGAATCGGTTGTTGCATTTCATTTGGAATCCATGTTTGACCGGGATAATGACTCCATGTTTGACCGGGATAATGACTCCATTCAGAAATCCGAACCGGTTCCGGAATGAGTTTAACTGGGAAACAGTTCCGCGTTTTTTGTAAACGGCCAATAAGCATTATAAACACTCATAGTAATAGACTCGCGGATGTAAAAACTGCAAAACTGGCAACTAAAAAAACAAGCGCGTTAAACTGGCATCACCCAAAAATGTGCAAGCTCGAACGTGCTCGACTGTATTCGATCACCTTTTTTTATTAAAGTAATTTTTCAAGTGGTTCAATATGTGAATCAAAAGAGAAGTTATACGTTTGATACTGAGCAACAAGAAATTAAGAAAAGCAAACAAAATCCAATTTCTTTAAAAAAAACACAAATTTGATGAAAAAGAGTATAAGTAAAATGCTTTTTATTCAGTTATATAGAAAATAATAAATATCTTTCTAAATAACATTGTAAAATACTAACCGAGGGCGTGACACTTTTATAAAAATATTTCACCTCGTTTTATATTTTTTATATCCCCTTATAATTATTTATAATTGTCTATAAAAGTTATAACTATATTCGAAGGGTTGAAAGCTCGAAAAAAATTCGAACAGCCGTTACCATAGAGTAGTCTTAGTTACGCGAGTGGTTAAAAACAATGAAAAAATGGTGTCGAATTGACGAAAAAAGGTTAACCAAATATTTATATTATTTTTTTTGCTGACAATCCATTTATCCCACGGGTTGGAGGTTGTCAAAAAATAGCAAATTCAGCTAATCAATCGGATGGTAAATTTTCTTGCCACGCAACAGGCACAGCTAAACGAAAACAAACCAGCTCTGCAGTCGTACGTCCTCACCACTTCACAGCCTGGGAAGAAAATCAACATCCAAAGAATTATAACAAATGCAAATCCAGCCGTTACACCTACGCAATCATCCCGTGTTAAACATCAGCAACAGCTGCTGCAGGCTCATAAACCAAGCAGCGGCACTAAAATTGCTCAAATCAAGACCACAGATTCCCCCAACAACAACCAGATGCCACGAAACATTTCTTTACTGTTATCGATCCAACATTCTGGATCGGATAACCTATCTCTACATTCAATTGGTTCAACAGCAGCGGCATCAACAACAAAAGCAACTTCTAATCCACCAAGTTAAGCTCAGCCGGAAATGAACCGAAATTCTGGCTGGTTCCAGTTCGTATTCCGGCTCCAGTGATACAACCGATTCTAGTTAGAAACGGTTGTGTCACTGGAGCCCGTGGACGAACTGGAACCAGCCAGAATTTTAGTTCATTTCCGGCTGAACTTTACTGGGCAGCAGCTACCAAAACCGTCAAAAAAGAACCATAACAATTGCAACCCAGAAACCAACAACATACTCGTCGATTTCTTTACTCAGATCCTGCAGGAAAAGTAATTCCAGCGTCAGCAACAACAACACACCGTTCAAACCAGATACCAGAACGCCTTATTGTGTATGGATTGACGGCAATTCTGTTCACTACGGCGTTGTACTGCGCCACCGGGGTGAGATGTTAGTAACATAAAAACAGCCTTGATTTTGAAGCACACGGTAAAAATTCAAATGGTCGCAGACCAAACGCATTAACCCAGGACAAAGTTGGGCTTCTGGCCGCAGCAGGATATCCGCATGTTTTTGTGGAAAATCGTTTTCAAATTGACATTCTGACGGATTTCAACGACCTGCAAAAAGTGGGGACCACCACAAGCGGCGATATAGTGATCCTTCGTCATTCAAAGTTTGTCGACAAAATGCACGAGAAAGAGAACAGTTTTCACCGGAAGAAGCAGAATACGGAAACAATAATTGTAACACTTCTGCCGGTGGCAGCAGTTCCGGTAACAAAGAGCTCCGCACAAAAATCGGTTGTTTCCCGTTATACTCGCCCATGCTTTCAGTACCGTAAGTAATGAATGTTTATTTTTAGATTCAATACCGACGATTGTTCCCAGAGCGCAGAATTACACTACCCGGATCGAGGATCGATACCAGTAGCGGAAGTTCCACTAATGAAATGTGATACTTTTTCTGATGAAGAAGAGCTTAAGAAATCTCAACATAGACGCTGATGTGACTACGAGCGCATTGAAACAAACGATGCATCAAATTGGTATTTTTTCAGATGGAATTCTAGAAATTTATCATCATCAATCAAATTAACCGTTTGCCATTCAACAAGCATTGTTAAAGAGATTGTCAGTCGACAACGTCACCACAGTATCACTGTTATCACGAAAATTATGTTTGATGCCATACAGCTGCAAAAGGCGGTTTATACGGATTGAGGTAAACCTTCAAATACATGGACCAAGGCCTTGAGGAAAACATGATCGCTCATAATGTTCCGGACGTTTTAAAACCAAATAAATTTTTACACTACTATCTGGAGTATTACAATATGCTATGTAACAAGTGTAACGATTTAGCAATGAATAAATAAAACTCTCCGATTATTGCAAACATTATTTTATTTTAATGATCTCAATTATATGATCCATATCCACACAGACCTATCCACAGAATCGGAGTTTTTGTTGGAGTCATCAGGTCAGCCAAAACGCAACGATTACTTTACAACCTATGATAACGTCCGTTGAAAAACTTCACGTATCGCCCGGTCGGGGTATGTATTACTCCCGCATCCCGTTGGCACAAGTAGTACTCCCGCATCCTGGTACAGGTTGAAACATCCCACATGGCAACAAACCTGTATGTACTACAGCTGTCAATATTGCTACTAGAAGACCTCAATAATCGCATGCGAGTGCATTGCCTTCAAAGCTACATTTTCGCACTTGTCATGAAAGTTCCACAGGAATATTTTCCGATCGAATTTGAACGAAGCGAGGTGCTCGCATTCCGGATAGAATTCCGTAGATTAACCACGATTAACTTTCTCCTACGTGATCTTCGAGCTGTTTGCTCAATATTCTGAAAGAGTGGAAAAATAGTAAGATTGGTTTGAAGATTAATGTAATTGCTGTTTTACTCATACCGGCTGTTCCATAAGTTGTTTAGGGACCGTTCATAAACCACGTAGACCGAAATTTGAGAATTTTTAACCCCACCTCCCCCCTAGTAGACCATAATAGACTTTTACTAACCCCCCCCCCCCCCCCCCATCCCAAAAGTATACGTAGACTTTTAATTTTTTTTTATTCGCGGGAAATGTGAAGTTAGCAAAAAGCACATTATAATGTTCAAATAAAAATTAGTATTCAGATTTATTTCAAGCTTTTTAAATATTAAAGAAAGGTTTTTTGTCTATGACTGATCAAATTAATTGACGCCAATTCAAGATGCTTTCCAACGTTTGTGTAGCGGAATATTTCTTTTCAAGGTTAGGCACTCAAGTATATGTAAACAGATATATTGCTATAACTAGTTCAAATTTTGACCGAAGTGCGACCTACACCAACAATGCAGAATTATTTATTTATTTATATGATTTAAAGGCACTCAGCACTTCATAGGCTATCAGCGCCTGATTACTTTTGTATACAAAGTTGAAACTAATACTAATTAAAAACTACTAGAAATACAACATATAATGGAATCTGCTTACAATATGTTAAATATCATTAAACTCTCGCTATTCCCTACAGTGCGAATAAATACTTTTATATTTCTGAGTATAATTGGATCTCTTTTAAGGGGCCATGCATAAATGACGTAGCATTTTGGGGGGTAGGGAGGGTATACCAAATTTGTGACGAAGTGTGACGAGGGGGAGGGTAGGGTCAGAAGTTGTGCGACGTAGCATTATGTTTAAAACCCATTGTTTAGAGAAAACAATTTAATGATCCTCCGTTCCCAAGAGAAATGAATTTAAATTCAAACAAGTTACTTTTGATGCGGTTTTTCATGAGGTAAATTTTACAATTCGCAGAATTTCAATTTCAAGTTCGCAAAAATACGAAAAGATTTTGTATGCGGATTTAACTTGCTACATTAGTTAGCTAATGTTGCTAACTAGTAGACTTAGTTTGGAAGCTGAATTAAATTTTCACTTCGGAATCAACCAAACTAAATTTAGTAATTTAGATGAACGTATGTTTCTTAGAATCATTGGCAGCTGCAGGATTGAGAGAACTTCTCTTCATGCTCCCCTTGACATATAAAATTCAAAACAAAACTATTAACACTATATTTGTGATGAAATGGGCTTATTTTGCACGAAATTTGTTGTTATAATGAAAATGTTGATAAAAGTCGTCAAACATTTCGAAAGGACATGTGTTTAAAATAATTGAAAAGCATGTAATTTTTTTTTCATCACCCGGGCGCTGTGCATGGGACGAGGGGGAGGGGGTAGGTAAATGCTACGTTATTTACGAGGGGGAGGTTAGAATTTTGTGACCAAATGCTACGAGGGGGGAGGGAGGGGTCAAAAATCGCTGAAAAAAAGCTACGTCATTTGTGTACGGCCCCTAAATATTCCATGACGCTATCAATCATTTGTGAGTTATCTCCTAAAGCCTGTTCTGTTATTTTGAAAGTATTTCGCTGTAGCTGATATTTTTTACAAAGGAACATTAAATGATTCACTGTTAGTGGTACGTCACACTCTTCACAATGAGGAGGAGGGTCTTGGTTAAATAGGTAACTATGAGTCAATCTGGTATGCCCTATCCTTAATCGTGAAAGAACGACGGCTTCTCTTCTATGTTTCCGATTAGAGGAGATCCATTCTTGAGTTATGGCTTTGATATTTCTAAGTTTATTGTCGGTGACATCTAACCATTCGTTATCACGTTTCAATTTGATTATAGCTTTCGCGGTTTTAGTGGCATCGTAAGTTGTTGTTGCAACCTGCATTTCCTGCTCATCTAGAGATTCTTTTGCCAAACGATCAACCTTCTCATTTCCTTCAATTTTCTTATGCGAAGGCACCCAAAGAAAAACTGGGTTTTTGAGTTTATATTGGGGAGAGTTCAACAAGTCGTGAATTCTTTGCACAATTGGGTTTTCGGAAAACAAATTTTCCAATCCTCTGAGAGCACTCAAGGAATCTGATACTATAATGAATAAAGACAAGTCGTAGCAAGATGCAGATTTCACTGCCTCTTCAATTGCTATCAGTTCAGCCGTGAAGATTGAACAAACTTTTGGTAGATTCCTTTTATATTCATAATTTTGGCTGTAGGAAACATGGGAAGACTTGACCAAGCGCAAAATTCTATTTTCGGCTATGGCGTCTTCTATTCGATTCTTAAATTTTTTTCAAAAATATTTTTATACTTGTTTCGATCCCTTAAGGTAATTTTAAAAGTTTGGAGTGATAAATCCTTTCCTTGCAGAAAATATTACGTGATTAATAAATTTGCAATAAATGATGTAATTTTTTATCAAACTTTGTATGGACATATCTACTCGACTACTAATTACTATTAAAGGACTAATATACCATCTTAATCCTTGTGAAGTAGTGAAATGATTTTACATAAACTGGAACATTGGAATAGTTATTACTAGAATTCGCATGAAATTTAACGCAATAACTAATGTTGGGGAGACTTGACCAAGATTTTATGGGGAGACTTGACCAAGTGGCGATCAGCTGAAGAAAGATACAAAATTCCTAATATTTATTATGCTTTGGTACCTACTGTTAATGTTAATCACGCCATAAAAAAATCCCACCCCAAACATAAGTCTTTATATTTTAAAATTTGTAAGCAAAGTTAGCAATAGTAGGACTGATTTCGTGACGTGTGAACATGCAATGCAAGCAGTACAGTTAATCCTTAAAAAGAAATGCATTTAAAAAAATCAAAATTTATCAAATGCAACTCTTTTATATTTTTACTGCTACCTACGGATCTCGACAATAGGGAAAAAAAATAATTACAGTATGTTTTATGTCATTATATTTTGTTATGATTTTTCAAAATTCTATTTTCTATATCGCATATCCAACTGATTCCCCAATTTTCGAACCGTCAGTATAGATGAAATAATAATTTTTATAACGTTCACGTATTCTGTTAAACTCTGATCTAAATACCGCACACGGTGTAGTGTCTTTGCGATGAGTGGTCAACGAGTAATCGATTCGTATATTTTGACCGCTCCATGGCGGAATAGCGTGAAAATTTCTGTTTTGAATATTCGATATGTTTAAATTATATAGTTGTCGAGTAGTATCGAAGCGAGCAGCGAAGTGACGTTTTTTCGTCTGTTTGAAATTATTGATCTGATTCTTTAGTATTAGGTGGAGGGGATGGTTTTCTAACGATAGGATCCTGATACCATATGTCAACGTTTGAAAGTCTCTTCGTAATTTCAACGACATTACTCCAGCATCTACCAACAGACTTGTTGTGGGACTTGTCCGGAAAGCTCCCGTTGCAAGACGAATTCCTTGCTGGTGGACTGAGTTGAGTTGGTTTAATAACGTCTTCCTAGCTGTGCAATATATTACGGATCCATAGTCAAGTTTAGAGACCACTAGTGTTCTGTGTAATATTAGCAGTGTTTTTCGGTCACTTCCCCAATTTGTATTGGACAGTGTATGCAAAATTTTTAACGCGCCAAGCGCGTTTGCCTTCAACTGTCGTATATAGCGATCCCAGTACAATTTGTTATCGAATATCATACCAAGGCACTTGTGGGTATTTACGACCTCAATTTTTTGCCCATTTAAATATAGCGCTGGATCAGAATTGCAGCTGGTCAATTTGCAAAAATGAATGATTTTGGTCTTGGAAACCGAAAATTTGAAGCCCGTCTCCATGCACCATGTGTTAAGTTGGTTTAACAGGTTCTGTAAAGTTTGTTGGATTTCTATCATTGACTTCCCTCTCAAAAATGCTACCAAATCATCTGCGAAAATCAAGCGGAGGATAGGGGGAGCAAAGCATGATTTTATTGAGTTGATTGCTACCAAAAATAAAGTAACGCTCAAAACTGACCCTTGGGGTATCCCGTTCTCTTGCGTGTGAACGGATGAATATGTATTTCCCAATGAAACTCTGAAGGTTCTATTCTGCAGAAAATGTTTAACAAATGCCAACATATTTCCAGTGACGCCTTGATCCGATAGGTGTTTGGTTATGTTATGCCTCCATGTCATGTCATTGGCTTTTTCTATGTCAAAAAATATACAGACTGAATGCTCTCTTGCAGCAAATGCTTCTTGGATGGCGGAATCGAGGGAAACTATACTATCAAGTGTGCTTCTGTATTTTCGAAAACCGGACTGGTTGGGATCGAAAAAATTTTGTGATTCAAGATGCCATACAAGACGTTTGTTTATCATTCTCTCCATGACTTTACACAAACATGATGTTAGGGAGATTGGACGGTAGTTGGAAGGATTTAATGCATTTTTAAAAGGTTTTTTTTTATTGGGATAATCAAAGACTCTTGCCACTCTTTGGGGAATTTCTGCTATGTCCAGAGTTCATTATACATTTCTAGGAGGTAGTATTTTACGTCAACAGTAAGGTTTTTAATCATGTCATACTGAATATTATCAGGTCCTGGGGAAGATCCACTACAGCTTTGCAGAGCATTGTCTAGTTCATTCATGGTGAAAGGATGGTTGAGTTCTGGGCACCGATCTGGCAATATTCCAATAGGGTCTACTTCTTCCGATTGTGCTTTGAACTGAAGAAACTGTGCGGTGTAATTCTGAGAACTGGACGTAAATGCAAAGGATTTAGCTAATTCCTCGGCTATACTTTGGGTGTCTGTTATTATTGAGTTATCGATCTTCAAAGAAGTTATGAATTGGGGTGCGAATTTTCCGGATATTTTTTGTATTTTAGACCAAATTTCTTTAGAAGGCGTATTCAGGGAAATTGAGGGAACAAATTTCTGCCAGGATTCTTTTTGCGCTGCACGTATCGTTCTACGAGCTTTGGCCTTCGCTAATTTGTATGACATCTCATTTTCTGTAGTCATATATTTGTTGTATTTTCGTAACTCTTTTTTCCGTTCTCTAATTGCCTGTGCGATTTCTTGATTCCACCAAGGGGGTTTAATTCTTTTGACAGTTGACGAGGTTCTAGGGATAGAGTTTTGAGCCGCGTTAACAATGGTTTTAGAAAACGTTTTGACTTTAATTTTCACATCGTTCTCTGGAGCAATATTTGCCGATATTTGATCTTGGAAAGTTTCCAGTCTGCGGCTGACGTGATCCATCTCGGGCGTCTGCTTATTTGCAAGGAACACTTCAGTGGTGAGATAATAATTGGGAAATGATCACTAGAGCATAAGTCTGAATGTATGGTCCATCTAAAATGTGTTGGTAAGCAAGGAGACCCGAAGGAAAGATCGATTGCTGAATATGAGTTATTTGCCAAGGAATAATGTGTATTTGAACCGTCATTTAAAAGATTTAGATCATTATCTTCAATGTGCGATTCAATGAGTTTTCCGCGACAATCATCTTTTTGAGAGCCCCACATTATATTATGTGCATTAGCATCCGTAGTGAATAAAATAGGAGGATTTAGTTGATTGATAAGGTTTTGAATGTCTGATTTGGCTATGTCTGTGTTAGGCGGTAAATACAGGTTGCATATAGTCAACTCTAACGGGTAAAATACTTTAACTGCCACTGCTTGAAGGTTCGTGTTTAAAGGTATCTCAATAGAATGATAGTTCTCGTGGACACAGATTGCTACGCCTCCAGAAGCGCGGAGGTGGAAATTATCAATTGAATAATAGATACAGAAATTTTTCAAAGTTGGTTTTTTCGAGTGATCGAAGTGTGTTTCTTGTATGCATAGCACATACGGATTGAGTTCATTGACCAATAACTTAATTTCATTGAATTTGTTATAGAAGCCGTTCGTATTCCACTGTATAATTGTAGGGTTCATAAGATAAAAATTAGTGGTGAGCTAGTATCCCTAGCGGTAGCGTTCATTGATCGGGGGGGTCATTGAGGAATATTGAGTTTCTAACTGCTTGGTATACTGTGTCAAAACTGTTTGCTGGTGTAGTTAAGGGGTTCATCGTTATCGTACTATCATAAATGGTTTCAGTTATATTTCTATCTCTGTCATATGTGCTTTCATTGTTCGTACCTTGCGTTCGTTCGTGTGTGTTTACTCCATTAGTTGTATTCGAAATCGGTTGGTATAGCTGATCGTCGCTGTCCGTTTCGCACCTCATTGCTATTGTTGTTGTCGTCTCTTGTCATATCTCTGGTCGTAGTGTTGTTCAAAGTTGGTTTTTTCGAGTGATCGAAGTGTGTTTCTTGTATGCATAGCACATACGGATTGAGTTCATTGACCAATAACTTAATTTCATTGAATTTGTTATAGAAGCCGTTCGTATTCCACTGTATAATTGTAGGGTTCATAAGATAAAAATTAGTGGTGAGCTAGTATCCCTAGCGGTAGCGTTCATTGATCGGGGGGGTCATTGAGGAATATTGAGTTTCTAACTGCTTGGTATACTGTGTCAAAACTGTTTGCTGGTGTAGTTAAGGGGTTCATCGTTATCGTACTATCATAAATGGTTTCAGTTATATTTCTATCTCTGTCATATGTGCTTTCATTGTCCGTACCTTGCGTTCGTTCGTGTGTGTTTACTCCATTAGTTGTATTCGAAATCGGTTGGTATAGCTGATCGTCGCTGTCCGTTTCGCACCTCATTGCTATTGTTGTTGTCGTCTCTTGTCTTATCTCTGGTCGTAGTGTTGTTCCGTCTGATTGCTTGTTGGGTTGGGGTTGTATTTGTTGCTTCGGGGTCTTCTCATTTTGTTGGATCGGCTGGTCGCTGTAGTTGTCGATTGTGTTACTTGTGATCGGCTGATGTAGCTGGTTGTTTCTGTCTGTAGGACTTCGTATCTGCGTCTCTTGATTTTCATGTAATCCTGATGGTGGTGTTGTTCCAGGTGATTGTTTCTTATGATGATGGAGTGTTTGGTCCGGGATATTTTGTGACTGGGGCTGCTTGAAGCTTTGAACGTTCATATCATTGGAGCGGTGCCTCACGACCTCGGAGAAGCTTTGGTTCAGCTGGGGAACGAATACGGCAGGGGCCTGGAGCCTTCGTTTTCTTCTCGCATCTTTCATGTTAACGCGATCAGTGACTCGAATTCGTTGGATTTCGAATTCATCCATGAAAACAGGGCACTCTCTGCTTAATGCGGAATGAGAGCCACGACAGTTAGCACATCTTTCTTCTTGTTTACACTTAGTTTCACCGTGGTAGAGCTCAGCACAGTTGGCGCAGATCCTATTTCCACGGCAACGATCTTTTTTGTGTCCAAACTTAAGGCAGTTCATGCATCTAATCGGTGTTGGAACATATTGTCTTACTCTGCATGGGTAGAAACCGACATCGATTGAATCTGGTAAATAGCTTAAATTGAAGGTCAGTACAAATACTGAAGTATCTTCCAATTCTTTATTACTGTTCTTTCGTTTTATTCGCTGGATCCCCACGACATGGGAGTCACTCAATCCTTCTAGAATTTCCTTGTCCGTTAGGAATTTAAGGTCGTAGCAGGTGATCGGTAATTTTAATTTTTATCTGGTTTCCTAATAAACTTTGCTTTAATAATTTATCTGCCTGTTGTTTGTCCACCGTTTGCAGCAGAAGTGTTCCGTCTTGTATTCTAGTGATCCTCACATTCGGAGTAATTGCATAAATCGCCTTCTTTATGAAAAAAGGGGAAACGTTTTTCATACTTGTGTCTGGATCTACCCGCGAAAGAATTAGATATCTGGGGCCATTATTTTTTCCATCTATCCTAAGATATTTGGTGAACTGCGTCTCGTTCGTGGCTTCTCGATTTGCCAGTCGTTTTTTTGTTTTTTGTCTCTGGACCTTAGGTGTGTCGTTATTATCGATTTCGTCGTTGTTTAACCACTCGAATCGAGAGCCAAATGATGTAGATGGCCCTCCTCCTCCCGGATCGTGGATCATTTTCTCGCACTTACCCGTCAGCACGGTTGTGAAAAAAAAACTTCAGCAGCAAACAATAACCTTTTGTTTGGATGTATAGATCTTTCGAAACAATAGAGAGATAACCTTTGATGTGTCGATAAGCAGAACCAATAGAAGTAGACTGTCTCGTACGATGGTCAAGACCGAACTGCAATGCAGAATTGCTAAACACTTTTTGGGCCTTACGGGTACATTCAAAATTGTTAAAATATAAGAAACAATTACAAAATAATACTGTCGATGTGTACTATCATCTAGACTAAAATATTAAACCAAACATGTACACAAATTTCACTTTTCGTGAACAAATTTCAATATTTCTAAGATAATAAGGTAATCTAAATTGTCTTATTTGATTAAGGGAACGAAACTTTTCAAATCTTCCCAAAAATATTTATTTTTGTAATTAATAGCCATGTCATCTGAAAGTATTATTGCAGAATATCAAAGCTTAACTCCGGTTTGCACGGAGTTCCGTAGGGTCAAGACATAAAATTTAACGGGTGTTTAAAGATTTTGAAATCAGTGTAAATGATTGCAAGAGAAACTGATTAACTCGACTAAACACTTTGTTGTAGAAGTTTAACTACACTACTGCTTTAACCACCGAAATCAATTTATAAAAAGTAAAAAAAATTATCCACTTATTGTTAAAAATCGGGTGTTTTGTTGTTACAATGATGGTTTTAATGCTTAACTTTGACCATTTTTGAACTTTTTATGGTTCATGCATTTAATGGTCCATGCATGTCTGCTAACTAGTGGTGTCTCAGATGATTTCACAGTCAAAATCTTCCGTCGAGAGGTATTTTGAGCGATCGCCTTTAGAACTGTCATTTTGTATTATTCCTAGATCAAAACTATGTCAAAATATACGCAAGAAACAACAACGTGTGTGGTGGTCCAAAAAAAATCGTGGGTTCTGGGTTGAGCGGTCGCTTAACGAGTAGTTACCTCAACATTGTACTAGCTTTGAAGTGTCTGCATAAATACACCTAGCTGAATAGACCGATATTTTGAATACAACTCTCTTTAAATCCTATTTATAATTAGTAATACAAGAATAACAAAAAATAAAAGTCCACGTAGATTTTTTCAAAGACCCCCCCTCCCCCCTCGTAGACAAACATAGACTTTTGCTAGACCCCCCCGTCCCCCCTATGAGTCTACGTGGTTTATGAACGGCCCCTTACGTTCTACGTCGTTGGCAATCGGAGCGGTTCCTGATGTTTTATTTCGAGCCGGAATGCGATCTTTGTTTTTGATTTAACAATGTCAACAATGAAAAATCTTATAAAATCACCGCACACTGAGAATAAGTTCGAATATAAGTTCGAAAGTTCCTGAATGCATAAGTCTATAAAATTAAAATTAATCTATAATTCTACAAAAACATTATAATTTTATAATAATTTATAATTTATTAAAAGTGTCACGCCCCTTGATACTAACACGAACATGAAAAGTGAAGCCTACTGTGAATAACAAAATAATTTTTTTATATAAAATCGCAATACTTGTTCTGCTTATTTGCATTGTATGACGTCATGCTCGTTTGGCTCCGAATTTTGACAGTTTGTTTGGCTCGATAAAAGTACCTTCGCTGGTCTATTACTATGAGTGTCTATAATAAGCATGCTGTCAAAATTCATTTTGAGAGGAAATTCTGGACAAACCGGTTTACGGCCGTAGCTCACCGAGAATGGACCCACTGAGACGTCCAAAAAATTGTTTCAAAATCGTTCAACACGGGTCCAACGATGGACGTTCGTTGAACGGTTATTTGGACGTTGTCCAAATTGGTCCAACGAACGTCCTTCATTGGACGATTTTGAAACCAACCGTTCTAAGAGGGGATGTTGACATTTTATGAAAGAGAAAAGTTTTCTCTTTCGTCTGCTGTTGTAATTTCCCAGTGAACAAATTTTCTGGCAGAGACCGCTCTGCTAGATTTCTGTAAGTCTTGGTTTGGCAACCCTGTCAGATTTCTGCGCTTATCCTGTCGGGTTACCCTCTAAGAACGGTTGGTTTCAAAATCGTCCAATGAAGGACGTTCGTTGGACCAATTTGGACAACGTCCAAATAACCGTTCAACAAACGTCCATCGTTGGACACGTGTTGAACGATTTTGAAACAATTTTTTGGACGTCTCAGTGGGTAGTTGAGCTAGGGCGAACTCGGTCCCGGTCAGCGTGGCAAGCAGAAAGTTAGCAAAAGTTGAGAAAAGCGAAATTGTTGCTGGCAGAGTTTCTGCGAGCATTTTGCGCGATTTGTGCGAGAATTCTGGCAAAGAATTCGCTCAAATGCAACAACCGTTTCTGACAGAAGCGGTTAAACCAACCCACCCACTGAGACGTCCAAAAATTTGTTTCAAAATCGTTCAACACGGGTCCAACGATGGACGTTCGTTGAACGGTTATTTGGACGTTGTCCAAATTGGTCCAACGAACGTCCTTCATTGGACAATTTTGAAACCAACCGTTCTTAGAGGGCATGCTGCTCACTTTTATCCAGAATTTAGCCAGAAATGTACGGCCAAGATCTCTGCACGCTTCCTGCCACATCTTTGTCAGATGTTTTGCTCGATTCGTGCTAAATTCTACCAGGTAGGAATTGCCATGATCTTTGCACAGTTTATGTCCGAGTTATGCCAGGGTTTTGCTCGGTTCATATCAAAATTTGCCAGAATACGCGAGCGAAACCGAGTTCGCCCTAGCTCAACTAACCCGACAGGATAAGCGCAGAAATCTGACAGGGTTGCCAAACCAAGACTTACAGAAATCTAGCAGAGCGGTCTCTGCCAGAAAATTTGCTCACTGGGGTTTCGCTCGCGTTTTCTGGCAAATTTTGATAGGAACCGAGCAAAACCCTGGCATAACTCGGACATAAACTGTGCAAAGATCCTGGCAATTCCTACCTGGTAGAATTTAGCACGAATCGAGCAAAACATCTGACAAAGATGTGGCAGGAAGCGTGCACAGATCTTGGCCGTACATTCCTGGCTAAATTCTGGATAAAAGTGAGCAGCATGGGTTGGTTTAACCGCTTCTGTCAGAAACGGTTGTTGCATTTGAGCGAATTCTTTGCCAGAATTCTCGCACAAATCGCGCAAAATGCTCGCAGAAACTCTGCCAGCATCAATTTCGCTTTGCTCAACTTTTGCTAACTTTCTGCTTGCCACGCTGACCGGGTTATACCCCGGCGCATACCCAGTAAAGTTCAACCGGAAATGAACTGGAATTCTGGCTGGTTCCAGTTCGTATACGGGCTCCATAGACACAACCGATTCTAACTAGAATCGGTTGTGTCACTGGAGCCGGAATACGAACTGAAACCAGCCAGAATTCCGGTTCATTTCCGGCTGAGCTTAACTGGGTAATGGTTTGTTCAGAATTTCTACGCTGACCGGGTCGCCTTTGCCAATTACCCCTAGGAACAAATGCAATTTGCGAATGCGATTGAAAGGCAATTTCAACACTTAGACAAATTTTCTGGCGGCTGAAAAGGACTTGGTTGTTTTTGCGTTTTTCAAACATGGCGGTTCGTGTTTGGTTTAAGCTTAAAATAGTTTTTTTTTAAACAATTGGCGTGTTCTCGCTTGTATTTTGTTTGTCTTTTGCACTTTATTTAGCCAACGAATGTGGGAAATTGTGGAATCGTGTGTAAATATAGTGGAAAAAGATCTCTGACCTAAAATAAGTAAGTTTGGCACAGAGAACAGACATCCATGATCGAACAAAAATATTTAAAAAACGTGTGTAAACATTTGAATTAATATATGATAAGCACTAGCGCCGGCACACAAACCTACCCAGTTAAGCTCAGCCGGAAATGAACCGGAATTCTGGCTGGTTCCAGTTCGTATTCCGGCTCCAGTGACAAAACCGATTCTAGTTAGAATCGGTTGTGTCACTGGAGCCCGTGTACGAACTGGAACCAGCCAGAATTCCTGTTCAATTCCGGCTGAGCTTAACTGGGTATCCCTAATATCCGTCAAATCCATTCCGGAACCGGTTCGAAAGCCTGAATGGATTCGGTATGGAATCTTGCTCAATGAAAACAACCGATTCCGACTCTATCGGTTGATGCATTTGAGCTGGAATTCATGCTGGAAGTCCAAACCGGTTCCGGACTAGTTTGACTGGGTAGAGGAATAACCGCTATCAATTCTGTCGAACTTTAAGACAACCCAGTAAAGTTCAGCCGGAACTGAACTGGAATTCTGGCTGGTTCCAGTTCGCATTCCGGCTCCAGTGACACAACCGATTCTAACTAGAATCGGTTGTGTCACTGGAGCCGGAATGCGAACTGGAACCAGCCGGAATTCCAGTTCATTTCCGGCTGAGCTTAACTGGGAAGACGTGACAATCGGCTTCTTATTTTTCCTTCAGCATTCTTCTTTTCGCACATTTTCACCCTGCCGAAATCTTCCGAACAGTGTTGCTATTTTTATTAATGAAAATGGAGTCTTGTTAATTTATTTTATGCCGGAATATTTTCTATCTTGAATCCACTATATTGATGAAGAGCACCGTTTTTCCATGTCATGGATGTTTGGTAAGGTTTGATAAAGCCACTATCTGTTCAATTTAGTCATTTTTACTTTTTTCAACGGTAATAATTTTATTTGTCAAAAGTAATGACACTCTTTCCAATAAATATAGCAACACTGCTTAACATCATTTCGCTATCCCTGCAGTAACATTGCGTACGATGCAAAAAGTCAGAATCAACCAATCAGGAGCTGGACCATTCTGACGTAAAATTAGAACAAAAACGCCCCCCCTTTTTGCCACGTCTTGTCTTAGGTCGAAATAAGCCACAAAAAACATGACGAGAGTAGCGCACCTGGTTTGGATATCCCAACTATCTTCGAAACCGTTAGAGATTTTACACAAGTTGAATGCTGAAGATGGACGTCTGTTCTCTGTGATAAATATTTAAATGATATAAACGTACCTAAACATCCCTGTTAATCGGCCTGCGCAATGGAACTGTTAAGGCGTTATCGCTAATCACAGCAGAACCGGATATCCGACATCACTTCGTCTTAGCCAGAGCACAGAGAACAGACGTCCATCTTCAGCATTCAACTTGTGTAAAATCTCTAACGGCCAATTTCTTCACCTGGATGAAAACCGGTTTTCGTTGAAAACCGGTTTTCGGCTAATTGGTCACCAGCAACCTGAAAACTGCCCTCTAAGAACGGTTGGTTTCAAAATCGTCCAATAAAGGACGTTCGTTGGACCAATTTGGACAACGTCCAAATAACCGTTCAACAAATGTCCATCGTTGGACCCGTGTTGAACAATTTTGAAACAATTTTTTGGACGTCTCAGTGGGTGGTTTTCAGCGAAAACCGGTTTTCATCCAGTGAAGAAATTGGCCGTAACGGTTTCGAAGGTAGTTTGGATATCTAAACCAGGTGCGCTACTGTCGTCATGTTTTTTGTGGCTGAGTGCGATAGAATTGACAGCGGTTATTCCTCTACCCAGTCAAACTAGTCCGGAACCGATTCGAACTTCCAGCATGAATTCCAGCTCAAATGCGTCAACCGATAGAGTCGGAATCGGTTGTTTTCTTTGAGCTAGATTCCATGCTGAATCCATCCAGGATTTCGAACCGGTTCCGGAATCGATTTGACGGATAGTTGGGATAGGTTGGTGTGGCGGCGCTAGTGTTTTTAGTATATTAATTCAAATGTTTACACACGTTTTTTTAAATATTTTTGTTCGATCATGGATGTCTGTTCTCTGTGGCCAGAGCTTAAAAAAATTGACATCGCTGCATGAACTTGAAAGAAAACGAAATTCAATTCATGCCCGCTGCGATGTATGAAAATTTTGGTTCGTTTCCATCGTTATTCGTTCTCCCGACGCAGCGCTTTCAGGCACGGACATGTTCGGTTTCAGAAGCAAAATGAATCTTATTTCTAAGCTGGCTCTGAGAGGGATTATCGATCAAAAGTGCACCAGATATAGAATACGCAGTTCACTCATGCTCGAAAATGTAGAAGATGCTAACTTCTGCCTTCAAACTGTCGACGTAATAACAAATGAATGCTTTGGTTGGTGAGGGATTTTATATTTCCTCTGCACTCAGTCATTCGATTCTGCATGAAATTTCAGTCAGTTGGAAAGTGAATGAATGAGAGAGGCGTTGAATCTGAATGTCGGTTTCAGTAAATGCAAGCAGAAATACTGTAATGCTACCACGTATATGGCATCCCTATACCATTTGTATTGAACTGACATAAGTCAATCTCAGCGGGCACACAAATTATGGGCCCCACTGACAGCTCAAATTGCTCTACTCGTTTTGCTCGAAGCTCGATTTTCACTAGACAGATACCGTACGGCATGACTCAATTTTTGAACATTTGTTAAAAAGCGAAAATATTGGACAGCTAATTGAAGAAATGTGTTGTTTTGAACTTGCCGGTGAATAACAAAAACTTTACACCATGGTGCAACAACAAATTAAACGAACTCAAATATCACAAAATTGTGTCGAATGAAATCGAATCTGTTTATTGTGGATCGACCCTAACGCGACGTTTTAGATGTTGGTTTTGAAATCATGGCGGCGTAGCAGATACCTGAATGCTACATCCCAGTGAAACTCATTCCGTAACCGGTTCGGATTTCTGAATGGAGTCATGGATTCCAAATGAAATGCAACAACCGATTCCGACTCAGAATCGGCTGTTGTATTTGATTTGGAATCCATAATGACTCCATTCAGGATTCCGAATCAAATTCCGAATGATTTGACCGGGATCCACCGGCAAACCAAACCTCTCACTAATGCCAAGTGCTTTTCAATCATTTATGAGTAATATATTACCCATTGTGCTTGTTGAATAGCAATATTGAGATGGGTAATATTTAACCCAGATTGTGACAGCGAAATGGGTAGTTCTGATACTCATTATTGGGTACTTTTATTTAGCCGCCCACTGAGACGTCCAAAAAATTGTTTCAAAATCGTTCAACACGGGTCCAACGATGGACGTTTGTTGAACGGTTATTTGGACGTTGTCCAAATTGGTCCAACAAACGTCCTTTATTGGACGATTTTGAAACCAACCGTTCCTAGAGGGCGTGGTCAAATCCATTCCGGAACCGGTTCGAAATCCTGAATGGATTCTGTGTGGAATCTTGCTCAAAGAAAACCTGATTCCGACTCAATCGGTTGAAGCATTTGAGCTGGACTGGAATTCATACTGAATCCACTCCTCGGCTCAGCCGGAATGCTGGCTGGTTTTAATTCATATTCCTTCTCCACCCAGTAAAGTTCAGCCGGAAATGAACAGGAATTCTGGCTGGTTCTAGTTCGTACACGGGCTCCAGTGACACAACCAATTCTAACTAGAATCGGTTGTGTCACTGGAGCCGGAATACGAACTGGAACCAGCCAGAATTCCAGTTCATTTCCGGTTGAGTGACACAACCGAGTCTAGTCAGAATCGCTTCCCAGTTAAGCTCAGCCGGAAATGAACTGGAACTCTGGCTGGTTATAGATAGTATTCCGGTTCCAGTGACACAACCTAGTTAGAATCGGTCGTGTCACTGGAGCCGGAATGCGAGCTAGAACCAGCCAGAATTACAGCTCATTTCCGGCTGAGCTTTACTGGGTTGTGTCTCTGGCCCAGTAAAGTTCAGCCGGAAATGAACTGGAATTCTGGCTGGTTTCAATTCGCATTCCGGCCCCACCCACTGAGACGTCCAAAAAATTGTTTCAAAATTGTTCAACACGGGTCCAACGATGGACATTTGTTGAACGGTTATTTGGACGTTGTCCAAATTGGTCCAACGAACGTCCTTTATTGAACGATTTTGAAACCAACCGTTCTTAGAGGGCAGTAACACAACCGATTCTAACTAGAACCCAGTTAAACTCATTCCGGAACCGGTTCGGATTTCTTAAAGGATCCCTCTAAGAACGGTTGGTTTCAAAATTGTCCAATGAAGGACGTTCGTTGGACCAATTTGGACGACGTCCAAATAACCGTTCAACAAACGTCCATCGTTGGACCCGTGTTGAACGATTTTGAAACAATTTTTTGGACGTCTCAGTGGGGAGTCATTATGGATTCCAAATCAAATGCAACAACTGATTTCGACTCAGAATCGGTTGTTGAATTTGATTTGGAATCCATACTGACTCCATTCAGGACTCCGAATCAAATTCAGAATGGTTTGACCGGGAAACGGCTGAGCTTAACTGGGGGAGCCGGAACACGAATTAGAACCAGCCAGAATTCCAGCTCATTTCTGGTTGAAGTTTGCTGGGTTGTTTAAGTATTC
Organism: Topomyia yanbarensis; assembly: GCF_030247195.1. Taxonomy (NCBI): domain Eukaryota; kingdom Metazoa; phylum Arthropoda; class Insecta; order Diptera; family Culicidae; genus Topomyia; species Topomyia yanbarensis. The sequence continues at coordinate 285,531,568 of NC_080672.1, forward strand.
TTCATATGCCCTTCTGTAAAATTGTCCTAGAAATATAAACATTTTGCAAAGTTGTTTTGCCAGTGAATAATTTGATTTTTATGAAATGTTTTGTGAAGCAGTATGCGTAAGTCTATACAAAATATTTCCTGTGCTTCAAGATAAGGTACGTAACCGTACAATAATTATTACAACACAAAAGAACTATTCAATTTTCAGGTGAATACAGGGCCGGTATCGGAGCATGAAATCTCTCAGCTGTCGATTGAATTAGAGCAATTTCAGCTGCTACCGTTTGTATACGAAACAATATTTATCAAGATCGACCGGTTGCTACGACACGAAACTGTTCCGAAATTTTGGTTCAACTTCAGTACAAACAAACCAAATGACGATGGTAAACAGGAAAATAATTCAAATCGGCAGTTTTTCCGATTCCAGCATGCCGTACGAGAGTTGTACTATGACTTCGGAAGATACTATTTACAACTGAAACGGCTGCAAAAGATGCGAAACGGATCGCCACTGCCAGTGGATGTGGCCAAAAAACCTAGTGATTTGAGCGAATTTTTGCGGATGTTTCGATGTGCGCTACTGTCTCAGCTGCCAACAGATTTCAATGATTTGGTGTATGAGTTTTACAACATTGCATTTAAGGTATTTGCACTGACGCACGTCGAGAGCGGTGAGTTCGGCCGTTTAATTCTTCAAACTAACTCTAATGTAATATTTTTTTAGATGACTTCATGGAAGTCCCGGATTCATTTCAGTGTACTGCTTGTGGGTTAGAATCTATTCATTGTCAGTGTCAGAGTTTGGCGAGTGCTTTTACCAGTACTAATCAACAACTTGCTTCAATGGGGCTTTTAGACAAGATTGCTGGATTCACTTTGACGACGTTGATCCATGAACGCATCGATGCTAAAATCTCAGAAACGAAAGAGAATTTCTCCGTTTCTCACATTGGTTCGTTGGAACGTTGGTTGAACACGGTCGTGCTGCAGTGGTTGACTCGAATCTATAATAGGGGTTCGTTGACGATCGCAACAGAGGATAAAAAAATTGAGGAAGCGATTAGCAACTTTCAAACCAAGCTAAGTTTCTACTTGTACGAAAATTACGCTAATGCAATTATAGACCAATTTTTTGGTATTATAATTGATTTTCCTATGTCACAAGCAGCAATCGATGATTTAAAACCTTGTTTGGAGAAGATTGATTTGAAGAGCCACCTTGTTAAAAAAGTCAAACACACGTTAGAATCTAAACTTTTACATCCGGGTGTAGACACACCAGATATACTGACTGGTTATGTGGCTGCTATCAAAACACTTAGGCATCTTGATCCAACGGGAGTTCTACTGCAAACGATTACGGAACCAATTAAGGAGTATCTTCGAAGCAGACCAGACACGGTTCGCTGTGTTGTGACCGGTTTGACTGAGGAGGGTTGCTCGGATCTTTCCGAGGAACTTGCCAAAAGTGAACATCTAAAATCGAAGGAAGATGTCAATGAAAAACTAGAATTGACCGATTGGGAGAACTGGAATCCTGATCCGGTTAATGCAGATGCGATGTTGTCCAAAGAAGCACGATCTGGACGACCCTCGGATATAATTTCTATGGTTGTCGATATTTACGGCAGTAAGGAACTGTTTGTGAATGAGTATCGAAATCTACTTGCAGAACGGTTATTATCACAGCTAGACTCCAATCCAGATAAAGAACTTCGTAATCTAGAGCTACTAAAACTGAGATTTGGCGAAACCATGCTGCACAGTTGCGAAGTTATGCTAAAAGATATTGCCGATTCTAAGCGAATTAATGCTCATATTATATCTGACGAATCTGGCTTCCCACACGAGCGACCCTTTGATATATCTGCTCTTATAGTGTCATCACAGTTCTGGCCCACGTTCAAGAAAGAAACTATGAATTTACCAACGGTAATCAAAGACATGTTTGATCGGTACACAAAAATTTTCGAATCGTACAAGGGTAACAGAACACTCCACTGGACCCCTCTGAACGGAAAAGTAATAATCGAGCTAGAGCTAGATGGTAAACGCAGTGAGATGCAAGTTACTCCAGCTCAAGCCACCATTGCTATTCATTTTAGTGAACAAGTTGAGTGGGAATTGGAGAAACTAGGTCAAAAGATGAACATGCCTCCGTCGATTTTACGAAAACGACTAGTTTTCTGGCAATCGCAAGGTCTGATTCGTGAATCACGCGAAAACTTCTTCGTTCTCAACGATCGTAACAGCAAAACGGATGCAGCAAACTTACAGACGCATATACCAGATGTATGCGATGACGAAGAAACCGAAAGTGCGATGGAGTCTGCCAGCGATCAGCGCGAGGAAGAACTTCAAGTATTCTGGTCGTATATTGAAGCAATGTTGACCAACTTAGACTCATTGCCGTTGGACCGTATCCATCAGATGCTAAAAATGTTTGCTTCCCAGGTGGACGTTTCGCAAGAGGAACTCAAGAACATATTACAAAGAAAGGTGCGCGAACATAAACTGGTGTACGCTGGAGGCGTATATCAATTACCGAAGGTCTAATAAATACTTTGTTTTTATGCCGATTAGTTTTAATTTATATCCTATCAATATAATCCGGATCCAGGCCATCAGAGCTTATTTTATTTTTTACCGCCATGGCAGGTACACCGAACTGTATCATTTTAAAATATTTATCGTAACGGGCATCTCTCTCTGAAACTATTTCGCTTGGCGTTTCGATCGTGGTTTCGACAAGCATGTTATCAGCATCCGCATCCCGTGCATTAGATTCAGGTTGATCACATTCTGTAACATTAGTACTACTTTTCAGTGCATTTATGGAAGCAATTTTCGCCTCCACTATTAGTATTGATGCCTCCAAGGATTGAATCTTGCGTTCATATTCTATGAATTTATTTTCACAATCCGAAGCAAAATTATTTAGAAATCCAACTGTACTCAATACAAAGTGATTTATGAAAGCCACCATCCTCTTCTGATTTGTCGGGGGAAGCTAAATTGAATGTTTTGGTTTAAAATGGAATCTAACTTATTGAAAACAATTTACGTTACCTCACGTTTTTCCAATCCAACACTTTCCATCTGTACTGTGTGGATTGAGTTGCCACCTTTCGAGGAAGCAGACAACCATAGATTCTTAAGATTTCGACACAGATCTTTCATTAGGGCCTAAGTCGCAATGTACTCAAATGGAGAAAAATCAGTTTCAATATTCGGCGAAGGTTTTCTAAATGTAGTTTTTATTGTAGGTATAAATTACTTTATGACCGTGTTTTTCCGGAAGCATTTTTCGTTAAACCTTATGACAATATAACAAAGAATTTAATTCCTATGTGCTTTTAGTGGGTAGAAACTAAAAAAATGCTTACGCCCAATTTGCATCCCAGTCGTGATTTCGCCCTTCAGCAACCACCATTTGCGGAAGGGCTAAACCGTGTACATAATTTTCAGAAGGGCGCGGTAAATGGGCTAAACTGACTCTGTCTTGCTGGGTAGGGCTGGGTAAATGGGCGAGCTTGACAGTATACCTTTTAATAGGGCTCAGCAAATGGGCGCATAGAAATCCAATGTAAAAGAAAGGGCGCGTGAATCTTTTCTTCAAATTTCATGAAAATATCGAAATATTCGAATGTTTATGTGCAACAACTATCGAGTAGACATGATCATAGTAGATATTGCTTATCATTTATATAACAGAATCGCCGTTTATTCTTTTATTTGTGAATAATAACCGTACGCCCGCTTCTGTCTAAAAATGTAAGTTTGGCCTTTATATTCCATATGAGAAGAAGGGCCTAAGTCGAAATCTCGAAGAAAATGCATGTTTCGCCGTTTTGTTTTCTTTAATTATACATCGAACTAAAAACCATTTTAACTAATTTTCACCTCAATCTTGTAGTATTTTTGTTGCATAATGTCGTAATAGCGAAAACGCAGTTTGTTTACATTTGCGATGTAAGCCCTAATGAAAAATCTATGTCGATTTGTTCCAAATACGTTGTTTACTAAGCATTACACATATTAAATGTAATTAAATTTTATGTACTCCATGTACTACTCATTTCGTTCTTTTTTTCTGTTTGTACCATAACCACCCAGTTAAGCTCAGCCGGAAATGAACCGGAATTCTGGCTGGTTCCAGTTCGTATTCCGGCTCCAGTGACACAACCGATTCTAGTTAGAATCGGTTGTTGCACTGGAGCCGGAATACGAACTGGAACCAGCCAGAATTCCAGTTCATTTCCGACTGAACTTTACTGGGCACGAGATTGAGTCAAAAGTATTGAATTTTAGGTAGTTTTTCGGTGGCGTGTAAATTTCTGGCTGTTTCCAGCTCGTATTCCGGCTCCAGTGACACAACCGATTCTAGTTAGAATCGGTTGTGTCACTGGAGCCGGAATACGAACTGGAACCAGCCAGAAGTCCAGTTTATTTCCGGCTGAACTTTACTGGGTGAATGCTGGCAGTTCTGTGTGAGCGCTTACCCAGTAAAGTTCAGTCGAAATGTGTGCCAGATTTCTGGCTGGTTCTAGTTACTATTCCGGCCTCAGTAACAGAACCGATTCTTATATGAATCGGTTCAGTTACTGGAGCCGGATTACTAACCAGAACCAGTTAGAGTTTCGATTCATTTTCTAGCTGAATTTGCTGGGATGGTTTGACCGGGAATGTGTTGGAGTATGATAGAAAGTGTGACATGCGCTGAATATGACGAGCTAGTGACAGTGACAGCTGGCAAATTATTGGCGCTTCGTTTTGTTTGGTTGGTCAATAACTCAAATAGAGATGGGTGAAACAGTTCACTTCGAAGAACCATTCCCGACTGAACAGTTCTATAAAAAGAACTAGTTCAGATGAACCGTTCTTCCGTTCAGCTGATATTTTACTTGTATCTAGCGAATGTCTCTCAAAACATTCGATTCTTGGAGAGGAACCAAACAGATGCTGCCCAAACTATTATCTGTATGCTTAACAAGTTCATCAAGGGTGGCGATTTCTTCATTATGTATAACTAGAGAAATAGAGAATGAGATGAGTCGTTCGCTTATGAGTCGTTCTTCGCCGGTTTTATTCTGGGAGAGCACAGAGCGGTTTGTGGGACGGCAAGTCAGTTCATTTTCATTCGTTCGCCTAAAAATTGGTCCGAGAAATTCGCTAAACGGCTTTGGGTCATATTCAGTTCATTCGCTTTGAAGAGAATTGAGAACTACCGTTCTTTTAAAAAGAACTTCCGTTCGCTCATTCTCTTCAAAGAACCAGTTCACTTCAACCGTTCGCGAACGAATTGCCCATCTCTAAACTCAAATATACTACAGTTTACTTTTTATTCTAACGCATTGCAATAATCTCGTAAAATGGTTGAACGGATTGAGGATCTTAACCTTCCGAATGCGGTAGTAACCCGATTGATGAAGGAAGCACTGCCGTCAGATGTTAAGATTGCTAACGAAACGCGAATAGCTTTGACGCGCGCCACCTCCGTATTCGTTTTGTACCTAACATCAGCAGCAACTGGAATAGCCCAGAAGAACAAGCAAAAATCTCTAACCGTGGATCACGTTTTCGCTGGACTGGAAGAAATTGAGTTTGAGAGTTTCATCAAACCATTAAGAAAGGATTTAGAAAGTAAGTGCAGCACTGGCCTTTTCAGACTTCTTCACTTAATGGTTTCTTTTTAATTAGAGTATCGGAAAGCTGTAAAAACCAAGAAGGATAAAAAGGTGGACAAACCGGAAAATGAAGAAAAGACAACAGGTGACACCACTGGAGAATGATTTTGTGTACAATCAATCTAGAAAGTTTGTTATTATCCTTTGCCCAAAAATGCACCTAATTACAAGGTCATTACGATATTCTTAATTTTTATTCATAAAACTATATTACAAGCGGTTTATAACAATTTACACGTAAAATAAACTTCTACATCGTCCAATCCATCATTCATTTATTATACAGTCATCGATGTCGCTGTGTTGTTTTTCTTAGCGATTTCTCCCACTCATCTTGAAAAGTGAGGTAGATTTTCATTGCCGCCCTAGCGTCCTGTATAGAATCATGGATCCCCGTCTGAATCTCTTCGCCCAAGATCAATTTTGATAAGTTTTTTAAACTAGGCGTTCCGAGGGAGCGAATTCGTCGCGCTATTGGCTTAAATCGAGATGTGTCACGAACCATACTACAACAAAATTACCTGTACTTAATATGACAATAAATTGCAATGTACCATTACTTACTGTCTCGGATGTCGCAAATTTAGCACATACAGATCGTTCTTCAATGCGTGTCCAACGAGTATTCGTCCGGAAAGCATTAATTTTACCGTTTCCCGCACCTGCCCATAATCCTGGCCGGATTCCATTAGGTCCGGACGGATGCCACTTATTTCCGTTCTGTAGTCTATCACAGTTTTCTGGGGTTTCACATACGTATCCAGTATGACATCACATCGCTCGTTCACTACGGATACCCGAGCGAGCATATGTTCCTTTCCAGCTGATCCGATGCCAACAAATTCGCAATCCAATGCCAAACTTTCCGTTAGCTCAGAATAAAATATTTTTGGCCGTGGTCGGCTCTTGTTAATCATTTTATTGAGCCCTTTTTCTGAAAGATAGATATTTATGATATAATGCCAGCAAAGTAGTTCGCTATAACTCACCATTGATGGTCAACTTTTTTAAGCCTAAAATATTTTCTATATCAGCATCTGTAAAATATTGCAAAGACGGGTTAACGTGCGACGAATTACAAAAATAATATTACTACAATCTTTGGCATTGGAAACGTACGTTCACTTTCTGGCTCCATTTTATTTACCATATTTCAAGACAGACACTTGAATTTGTTGAAGCCTTAAGCTCATTAGACCGCACATCAGTATCGGTACAGGATTCCTTATAACTTTTTAATGTTTTCACAGCAAAAATCGCAATAATGAATAGGATTATAAATATAATTGCAGCCACATATGAGTTTCTGACATTTTGTTTTCTATTTTTCATTCGTCCATATCAGAGAGAATCGAGAGAAAGAAAGAGAGACGAATAGTGAAATCAGCCAAACCCAGTAAAGTTCAGCCAGTAAGGAAATGAGCCGGAATTTTGACTGGTTCTAGCAGCTCCCTGTCAAGGACGCCATTCACTGCCATGAAAGCAAAACATTGATTTTGAACCGAATGATTAGGCGCTGTATTTAGTTACAAAATGTCGATTTTCTGAATGATATGATATTAAATCATCCCACAAGATGCAAAACGTCGTGTGGAATGCTTGAATATCGAGCATAGTGCCGAACATAATTCTTTGTTTGGGGCTTTATAGCTATAACGCCCCATATATGTCGGTCGCTGTCAAACTCCATAGTATAGGGTTGCCAGGCGGCTGGGTTCTAGTTAATATTCCGGCTTCACCCACTGAGACGTCCAAAAAATTGTTTCAAAATCGTTCAACACGGGTCCAACGATGGACGTTCGTTGAACGGTTATTTGGACGTTGTCCAAATTGGTCCAACGAACGTCCTTCATTTGACGATTTTGAAACCAACCGTTCTTAGAGGGCAGTGACACAACCGATGTATCCCAGTAAAGTTCGGTTGGAAATGAGCCGGAATTCCGGCTGGTTGCAGTTAGTATTCTGGCTCCAGTCTAGTTAAGCTCAGCCGGTAATGAACCGAAATTCTGGCTGGTCCCAGTTCGTATTCCGGCTCCAGTGACACAACCGATTCTAGTTAGAATCGGTTGTGTCAATGGAGCCGGAATACAATCTGGAACCAGCCAGAATTCCAGTTCATTTCCGGCTGAACTTTACTGGGAGTGACACAACCGATTCTAGGCTCATTTCCGGCCGAACTTTACTGCCCATTAAAGTTCAGCCGGAAATAAACTGGAATTCTGACTGGTTCCAGTTCGTATTCCGGCTCTAGTGACACAACCGATTCTAACTGGAATCGGTTGTGTCATGAGTACCCAGTTAAGCTCAGCCGGAAACGAAGTGGAATTCTGGCTGGTTCCAGTTCGCATTCCGGCTCCAGTGACACAACCGATTCTAGTTAGAACTGGAACTCTGGAAGTCACTGGAGCCGGAATGCGAACTGGAACCAGCCAGAATTCCAGTTCATTTCCGGCTGAACTTTACTGGGTAGTGCACTGGAACCGGAATACAAACTGGAACCAGCCAAATTTCCGGTTCATTTCAGGCTGAGCTTAACTGGGTGGGACTGATTCCATTCAATCTGGCCACTCTGTATTCCACAAAGAAAAAGAAAAGATTTATTCATTGCGCCATCTTGAATAACGGCATTAGTACGTATTCTTTAGTGAACGCCCTGCAAATTTGCTGAATTTTCTGGTTTTTAACCTTTTGATACGCTTGTTAAAAATGTATGTTGTAGATTAAATGATTTTAGATAAATGGTGATATATTTTGCTATGTTTTCTTGAAGGAACCGTCGCCCTGGACGTGATAGTCGTATGGACCGTGGGGGTCGCGGTGGCGTAGGCCCGTCGAATTCGATGCGTCGCAATGATCGTGATGGTGGTCGAGGGGAAAAGCGTTCCGACCGACAAGAGAAAAACGGCGAGAACCTACATCCTATCCGGTGGGATCAGGTGAAGTTGGATCCATTTCAAAAGAATTTTTTCAATCCCTCTAGTAGTGTACTGGAGAGGTCGCGTGCTGACGTGGGTCAGTATCTGGACAAAAATGAGATCACCGTGATCGGAAAAAACATTCCTGCTCCGATATTGACCTTCGAGGAAAGTGGGTTTCCGAAAGTTTTTCAGGATGAGATGACCCATCAGGGATTCCAAGAACCAACCCCTATCCAGGGTATTGGTTGGTCAATTGCGATGAGCGGAAGGGATATGGTTGGTATAGCTAAAACTGGCAGTGGAAAAACTCTGGCCTACATTCTTCCTGCTTTGATACATATAAGCAACCAGGGAAGGCTTTTGCGCGGCGATGGTCCGATTGCTTTAGTATTAGCACCGACGCGTGAGCTAGCCCAGCAGATTCAGCAAGTGTGCACTGATTTCGGTCGTCGGATGAGTATTATGAATACTTGTATTTTCGGAGGTGCTTCCAAGCATCCACAAGCGGATGACTTACGACGTGGCGTTGAGATTGTGATTGCAACTCCGGGGCGGTTGATTGATTTTCTCGAAAGTGGAACAACGAATCTACGGCGTACCACTTATTTGGTACTGGACGAAGCTGACCGTATGTTGGACATGGGTTTTGAACCACAGATTAGAAAAATTATTTCACAGGTTCGTCCAGATCGTCAGGTTCTTATGTGGTCTGCCACTTGGCCAAAAGAAATTCGAAAGCTAGCTGAAGAGTTTTTGCGCGATTATATCCAAATCAACATAGGTTCGTTAAATTTGGCTGCAAACGAAAACATCTTGCAGATTATTGACTGCTGCCAGGAGTATGAAAAACAAGATCGATTGTTCAAGCTGTTGAATCAATTGTCACAGCAAGGCCATTTGAAATCGATCATATTTGTCGAAACTAAGCGTAAGGTTGACCAGATAGTTGGGATCATCAAGCGAAATGGCTGGAGATGCGATGGAATTCACGGTGATAAAACCCAAAAAGATCGTGACTTTGTGTTAAACACATTTCGCCGCTCGAACAATGGAATTCTGGTAGCCACCGACGTGGCTTCACGCGGTTTAGGTGAGATCTTTCAACTGAAACTTTGATTCGAGATGTAATAAGATTAATTGAGGTATCGAAATTCAATCTATGGTTGAGTGTCGGGGAAGGACGGTCTAGATCCAGTAGAGCAAGTCTAGTTTCTGTTGGTTCGATCGTCGTTTACGAATATACTCAATACGCAGTGTGAGACATTGGGCTTGTTTCTGTAAATTGGATGCAAATTTTCAGGGCATGGAATCGTTTTAGGTCGTGAGACAGACCGTAAATATTTGAATTGAGACCAACTATGAAATTCGGTCTACATGAAAGCGTCTGTGCACAGCAGGCATGTCCAGTGCGAACATACATTGAATTTCACTTCGTGTTGAAATTGGTTGAAGCTATTCTCGTTGGGGTCAGTCATTGTGCTTGTTGGCTAGTCGGTATTTGGTGTCCTTTCCAGGCGCCTGGCCACTCCAGGCAAGAATGGCCGAAACGTGATGAAAAAGTTAGTGCGATTCCACAAAGACAACATTTGCTGCGTTGCTGCCGTCTTGTTCCAGTATTCAATAATGGATCACTCTATTCAGCTCAGGAACCGTAGATAGGGGAATCTTTCCAGCGTTAACCATTAGCTGGTTTCGACAACAGTGCGATTATTTTCATTTGCCTTTCATTTCTTTCCTATTACAGCCTGCAATGAAAGCTGGTCATCCTTTGTCGAACTCCCTGTTTACGTTCTGAGTAACACAGTCTTCATAACAGATCCTCCAGAAACGATGCCGATGGCTGGCCGCCGAGTTGGTAATCAAAGCTTTATTCGACATAGATGCTTACCAACCCGGCGAATACTGGGACAGTAACAGTACAGCACAACCGCAGTTGTAAAATTAATCCAGCGTCACTTAGCTTGCGAGTGTTGTTCCTGCTATAAAGCGCAGCTGTCTTGCGCTTATGCCACCAGAGTGTGCATGAGAGTTGATTGGGCGGCCAAATGTTCTTCGTAAAATGCGACATGTCGTGAAATGCTTCGTCTTTCACGACGTTCCAAATGTATTCTAAGAAAGGATATGCATGTCAGCACGTGACAAGACTCTAGCTGCAGGTAAGTTTTCATGGTTTGGTTAGCAGCAAAACAGGATTGCGAAATCGAGGAGATAGGCTGACATGTACCTTTTTTAGAATCGCTCTGTATTTACTCTTTCCATCAGCTTTTCGAAACTATGAACATTAGAGATAGTGGTCATTCGCATTGCTGAGTAAGCCACTGTACAGCAATGTATGGTCTGATGAAGAGAATGCGTTTCTTGCGTATATGGATCGGGAACATTGTACACTCGCCACAAAGTGACGTTGACTGTGCTCTGAGAGAGAAATGGAGAAAAAGTAGTTCGAATGGAAGGCGTTGTGGTGCGGGTGGGAACATTCAGCTAAATTTTTACTGCAATTTCTGGGCGAAGCAATTTGCAGTTTATTGCTTTTTCAACTTGTTTACGCAGGTCATTACTAGGAATCTAGCTAATCTGGGATATAATACAGTTTGTCAATTCAATATGTAAGATGTGTACTGCCGCTAGAAGCATAATTGTCCCATGTGTATAGGGATTCCCATAGCACATGGGACAGTTATGCTTCTAGCGGCAGTGTAGGGGAAATGTGTTTTAGGTGAAAATACCATCCGAAATTATTTTTTACGATGCCATGTTCTTCATATATTAATGCAATATTTTGATAATTTTCTAAATGTGTAATGCAAAATATTGAACAATGAAGTATCTTAAAAAATGCTACGCACACCATAATTCAAAATCAAGTATTTTAACCCTTAAATCCATGAATTTAATTTTTCTTTGGTACTTATTTTTTGGGTGGATACTATCTATTTCTATACATCTTATTGAGGCTTTATATTACAAAATTTGGTATGTTGCCAAATGGTAACAGTCTGCATTTAAGGCTTAAATTTATCTTTGCACTAACCGAGAATTTTTTGAAGCAATTTAAAATTCTTTGGTCTAAGAGATTTTGAATTACGATGTGCACCGAAAAACAACTTTTTTTAGGCGTCTCTGGTGATTGAATGTCAATGGTGTATATATGTAGGTGTGGCAGAACACACGGTTTGCTAGTGTTGGCAACCAAAAATATGTAAACAATCCAGAAGCACAACGTATCGACGTCATAGCGTTCACACAATTCAATGGGAGCGGAACGAACGGTATGACGAAAGCAAGTCGATTTATTCGATTTATGATCACTCACACCACTCATGTAAGATTCATCTTACGAATACCAAAGTGCCATTTTCGCCATACCTGTATATACTAAATTGATTGAATGTCACAACCAGGTCCCTGCTAGAGGGCCATTTTTTCCTAGCCAACATATGTCTTAGTTAAAACCAAAAGCGGCTAGGCTCATCATGTTGACTATTGTTAACGTCTATTATATCTGGAGAAAATTTAGAACACGCAAGTAACATTGAGAGCCTCTCTTTGTTTACTTTCGTTTTCGATTATTACGACAACACTATAACAGTTTGCGCTAATTTATCAGTACATATCGAAAGCCGATGGTTATTACTAGAATATCATGCAAAGAGTTGAGTAGAAAATGTTGAAACGACCGAGCAATGAACAGAAGAGAAAGACTCCAAAGAGAATCTCTCATTGTTACTTACGTCCTATTCCAAATCTTCTCTAGATATATCTCCATACCGGATGACAGAGATGACACTCATAACACTTTCGACAGACTTCGCAGGACAATTAGAATTCTTCCCGGTTAGGGCTCAAACATACGATGAGTGGCTTATAAGACCAACGCATTACCCTCTTAATTGTCAGACTCGGGTAATTTACTATCACCTAATTTTCAATATTTTGTAATAAAAACTTAGGAGAATAATGTTTAAATGGTGATGCAGTACGCGGAGGCCTGAGGGAGGGCTTCTGGATTTTTTAAAATTAACAGGCCGACAAGAGTACCCGGGTACCCACAAAACTGAAATGCGCATTATTTGGTCAATTTGTATACTTTTGAACCGGATGAATCAATCTAGTGATTGTATACTATTCCCCCGAAAATCATTCCCCAGAAAGCCATTCCCCAGAATTCCACTCCCCAGAATATCATCCCCCAGAATATACTATTCCCCAGAAAGTCATTTCCCAGAATTACCATTCTCCAGAATTCCATACCCCAGAATGCGCCATCTCCCAGAAAGTCATTCCCCAGAAAAGTTTAAGTTTGTATTGATTTGATCTTTTCAAACGTACTGCTCGTTCCCACTTCCATCGAACGACATTCTTCGAATCGGTCACATTTGAAATGATATGTATTGTGTTGAAACCGGAAGTTAGGATGACATTATTTATTCCGAATTAAAATAACTAATAATAAATCCCCAAAAACCATTCCACAGAAACTAAAATACCGAAGTGTTTTCCCCAAAAAGAACTATCCTCCAGAAAACCATATCCAGAATGACCATTGGTTCATAAGTTCATTTCCGAGACATTTTTTTTTTTGAAGTGGGAAAAATTTTTGATATCAAAACATTTTTTTAGGGATTTTGGTCATATTGCTCCCCTCGAAGAGTGCACTGATAGCAGCATTAGACAATAGCAATATTTTTACTTTTCTTTTAATAAAATAAACATACATATAGGACAAATCGCAAAATTCAGTTCAGGTGTGTTTTTCAGTGCCATTTGGCAACACCCATAGAAAGCAGTAGCACACGAGGGTCTGCCCCAAAGGTAAAAAGAGCGGATAAGAATAAGAAGAGTGGCAGATTTGACAAACGCAAAACAGATTCAAGATAATCTGCATAAGGTGTATGCATGTGTGTACAATAATATTTTTGGTGGCAAACGCTTTGAGAGGCTGAAAGCACGAGTTTCTATATTCAAAACGTTGTTTTAATTAATTTCGTTTTATTACCCTCTTTTTTGGGAAGTGAATCAGTATTTACGCAATGTCGATCTTGCCAATCGTAAAACCAAAACTCACGCTTTACGTATGCCTATACCTTACATCTTGGGTTTTCACGTCACGACCAAAATTTGACAAGACCATAATTTGATGTTGGAACGGTCTATCCCTGAGAATGATCATAGGAAGGGCAATCCCTCGGTAGCATCCTTCCTAGGATCCAAAAGAAAGAAACAGTGTTATGTAAGTAAGGTTATGTGGCGAAACCAAAACTTTGTACATTACATGATGCATGATGTTAAGCTGGTAAGGATAAGCCATCGAAAGCGGCGGTTCCTCGCAAAAATATCGTTGCACCAATTCGGCCAAAATACTACCTACACCTTTTATACACGGTTCCAACCACTCATTTGCAAATTAGTTAACCCTCAGGCCCAGGAACAATTGGTGTATCCCAGGTATACTTGCGCATATGACAGTGGCGCCATAATCGCAAATGCGATAACAGTCCCAACTAAAAATATATTCAATTCAAATCGACCGCTAACATTGACGAATAATTGTTGTCGAGTATTATGTCTGTAACTCTGTGGTATAAGTACCGTTTGGCGTAAGGTATGAAAATACTTTCGAATGTGTTTAGTGCAACCTGTTAGAGTAAACCGAGCAATCGGGCGCATCGTACATTTGCGTACGAAACATTCGCAATACAAAAGAAAGATAAATGTTCTAATAACCCACGAAACCATTTGACAAAATATGCATTCATTTCGATTTTAATATGGATTCAACCAAAGACCCAAAGAAGGAATCAACATATATGTTTAAATAAACCGGGCAGATGAAAAGATCACAAGTTTGCGTGCAAGAGTTACTTGGCGTACAAATTTAAAGAACTGCTCATGTGTGAAAAAAGGAACCAAGTCCTATGTTCGAGTAAACCGGTTAAACGAGAGGATAACTGGTTTGCTTGCGAGAGGCCACCGCTTTCGACGGCACATCCTCAGTAGCTTAACACCGTATAAGTTCCTTGAATTAGGTATGCGCAAACCTTTGGCTTAACCTCAAATAATGAATAAAACATTAACTTTTCTGGGGAATGGGGCATTCTGGAGAAAGATTTTCTGCGGAATGGGGCATTCTGGATAATAGTTTTCTAGGGATCGGTACATTCTATGGAAATGTCCTTCTGGGGAATGGTACATTCTGGGGAAGGGAATTCTGGGGAATGGCTTTCTGGGAAATGGCTTTCGGAGGAATGGTATACAACCAATCTAGTTCGCGTGAATTCAGCTTTCCGAAGGTACGTTCAGTACTAGGATACTATTTGTCATTTCAATGGAGCACTGGCAAAACGGTTATCAACATTCTTGGAATTGCCCCAGAAGACTGCATCTCATGGTTATGACACTACTTGGCGATTTTTCCCCGGAAAGGTTCTCACTCACCATTCCGAGGTCAAATCGCCATATGTTCTCGCAACAATAAAAACAGATTTCTGAGACAATTCTAAAAGTTTTAAAATATGTATTGCTAGGATTTCATTAAAACCTACAAACTGTATCCTAGTACTGGCAATTCCCAGCGGAAATATGGATTACTGGAAACCAAATGCATGCATCCGGTTCTTTTTAGCAGATTTTAAAAGTGAATGAATTGCTGAATCCTAAACATCCGAAGGTGCCCAAATCAGTTGAAAATTGCTATAGGAATGAGCTTTTCAATTTGCAGGTACCCTTTTCGGTCTATTAAAGGTGCTTTTTTCTTGGACACAACGGTTAATCTCAAGGCACTGTGGGTCAGATTAGAAACTTTATTTGCATACACATAGAAAAAAATGTACACAGGGTTGTCTCTTTGAATTATATGAAATATCAATAAACTGTATAAGAAGCAGCATGTTTTAACAGCTTCAACCCAACTAGAAAGTAAAGTGGGGAAGAACGCAGCAAGAACCACGATGCTGCAAAACTGGAAATACACGGTATTCTGGGGAATCAATCTTCTGAGCAAATTCTGCGTGTCTCAAGCCGATATGTGCAGGCACGAATAAGTGCGAGCTGACCAGTGGAAGAAGTCTTGTGACAAACACTGGATTGGCGAAGCAGGATACGTCGAGAATGTAGATAGTACTAATAAATATGTGAGCACGAGCACTCAAAATCAGATACCAGCAGTATTGGACCAGATCGGAGAACCAGGTGAAATTTGCTGGGATAATTTTAGACAAACGTGCTCAAATGCGAGCTTTCCCAAATTTCATCGTCTAATGCAGCGGTTCTCAACCTAATACAGTAACATATCATAACAGTTTTTCGTGATACCGCGAGTAGTTTAATATGAAAGCTAGAATAAGTGCCATATTTTATCGTTATACAAATAGTTTACTCGCGTTATCTCGACATTGAAACTACGCGAAAGGAAAGCTTGAGATATGAAACGCAATGTTTTTTTCGAGAATTTTCTTTCATGATACCACAACGTCGGGCGGGAAACGAATATAAATTACCCATCAAAAGTCTGGAACAATATGCAATAATGAAAAACCCCCCAAAAAGTTTATCATCACCTATGTAAGTGAAAGGTGATTCACTGATTTAAGATGCTGTATCTTGGAATTCAGATTATCTACTTCTACAACAAAGTTCAAGCCAAGGGGATTCGGCAGGACATTTTAGTTTGGAATTCTGTCATAACATGGAGCTAGTGTGCATGCGAAATTGTGCACTTCAATTTTTAATCTCGTTTTTCTGTGTCTAGAAGGAACGTGTCTCCTGAAAAATCGTTCAAATGGGTTTGACCATGCACATGACAGTCGCTTCAATTTTGAACTCTGCCACCACGTGGCGCTAGTGTATATGTAGTGTGGCGCTACTGTATCACTCTTATTCTTGTTTACGACGAATGCGAGATTCGTTCGAAAGCGGTTCGAACCAGGGACGGGACTTGCCGACAGATGTTTTCTTTTTCTTTCTTTCTGTTCATTCTATCGTTCGTCTCGCATTGCCTCTCTTTTTGCCTCACATAGTTTAAATGGACTGGCTGCATTGACAGTACCCCCTGGCTGCATTTGGCCGGTGTTAAGTCAGACCGGACTAAGTGACAAAATATTGATTTCGAGAAAAACGAGTTTAAAGTTTGAATCATCCTTTACATTATGATTGGAAATTAATTTTTGCCATAATTCTTGTTTATTGTTACATATTTCAAATCTGGCAACAGTCGATTGTAGCTGACGATTTTCTTTATCCAGTGCTATCATTATCTCATTTTTTGATGTTTTGCGACTTAGTCCGGTCTGACTTAACACCGACCATTTGACGTTCGATTTTTTGCTATCTGCATGTCTCGTCTCAGGTTCGAATGACCAGTGAGCTGATTTGATTATGCTGCCGTAAACGAGAATAGGAACCACTTTCGTTCGGAACAAGAATATGGATTTATATGTATATGTGCTGTCTTTTTGGACTTGTTATATCTGGTGATTCTAATTTCCTAGGAAAGCGCTTTCAACGAAGTTGTGTAGAACAACAAGATCTGCTTGATTCGAAACTCTGTCATCATATGGCGCTAGTGTACCTACATACAAAAAATAACATTGAACTTGAATTAATTACACGGTGCTATAAAATAGAAAGATGAGAGATTCAAGATTCTATAACATTCCCCCGAAAACCATTCCCCAGAAAATAAAATACCGAAGCTTTTTCCTCAGCAACATACTAGTCTAGTCCTGGGATAAGACATGCAATTAGCAAAAAATTAAACGTCAAATGCAGTCAGGGGTACTGCCAAATGCAGGCAGTCCATTTAAAATATGTAAGGCAGAAAGAGTGGCTATGCGAGACGAAAGATAAAATAAACAGAAAAAAAATAAGAAACAAGTCCCGTCCCAGGTCTAGTCAAGTCTACACATACATAAGCAATACATGTAGGGATCCTGGAAAATCGCAGACCTACTACAATACCTACAATTTTTCTTGTTTGCACATATAATATTTGACACACGGCCCTATTCTGCGCGGCGTGTGACGTGAGACGACTAATCTCACCTCACTCTAAGTGACTTTTCTCACCCAATTCTGAAGAGTCACTTCGGGTGACGTGAGACGCCCATTTAACCCAGCCCCCTGCTAGGCAGCCATTTTGTCCTAGCCAACATCTGCCTTTGTTAAAATCAAAACAACCCAATGCTATTGCACGGGCGACGTGGGCCTAGATGCAGCTAGGCCCATCATATGTTGACTACTGTCAAAGTCCATATATCTCCATAGCGAATGACAGGAGTGACACCCTCCTGATTTAACCGCAATGGGGAATCTCACCTCACCCGAGTCGACTCTCAGAATAGGGTGAGAAAAGTCACGTAAAGTGAGGTGAGATTAGTCGTCTCACGTCACACGCCGCGCAGAATAGGGCCGACAATCATTGAAGCGGCCAGGCCAACGCAAAAAAAAAAATTCAAAATCATGCGGCAATTAAATTATTCATAATGGATAGGAGGATAAGTAAGAAACGTGGGCAACCGTACCAACCGTTTCAATTTGATGGAAGTTTGATAAATCATTGGGAATGGCTTGCCTAAGAGGATTAATGTCACTCTTTCGGTCCTTTCCTGAGATGCTACAAAGATATTTAGCCCAGCTCTTGCTAATGAGCCTTGGTTATAGCGCCTTTACTCGCTCTTGACAGAACAGAATGGAAATATCAAATAAAAGTAATGGTCAAGCTCCGTCCTGTTTTCCTTCAGAACCGTTTTAAAGATGATATTGGAAGAAGGCTTCCTCTTAACAAATTGGTAAAACCTAATTCTCGTTTGAACTGCACGACATATCAGTGATTTTTGTTTCCACGAATAATGCATTCCAAGCACCGACACATAATTGAAATATTAAATAACAGAAACACTAATACTGGAAAACTTCATTTTTTACAAATTTGACGCGGGCAGGCATAATACTTTTCAGGAAGTACAAATTCCCGGAAAACTAACTTCAAGGAAGTGCCAAATTCCAGAACTTTTTTCCCCAGAAGGGTAATGACCCAGAAAAATTTTTGCCAGAAAGTACCAAAACTCAAAATTATTTGGTCGAAAATTCATTTTTTTTTTCAACCAAGTGCGTAGCAATAATTTCATTTCGATTATATTCATTTAAATGCTTGTGATCTCAATTCATATGGGGAACGCTCAACGGGAACGTTTCAAAATTGCGTATAGTTCTTCACATAATTTCACAGGTAACTATGGGAGTGTTTTGGGTTGTCACCTCTGGAGATGCTTTGACCCAAAGATTTTCACTGACCTGGGGGTAGATCTAGACAGACTCGACATTTATGTACTCTTTCATTCCTTCTGTAAGTCGTTAAGTCGTCAAGGATTTTATCACTGGTTGATTAGAAAATAACCAAAATTATCTCACGATCACCGTAGAGTGTTCGGTTTTCGCCAAGATTAGTGCGCACCACTCTTCCATGGCGTTAAAATACGGCTGCAAAATTTTCACATTTGGGAACGGCTTTGTTGGTTTAATCAGGTGTAGTTTTTCACTTCACCGGCTAAGTGTTAAGAATACGAAAGCACCAGCTACTCGCGCTGTGGAGGATAAGTCGAACCAGCATTGCTCTCCTCCATAACTAACAGGAAAAGGAGGCAGGGCAGCGGCTTGGGAAGCATTATATGGTGTGAATTATTCATCACCCCCCAGGCCAACAGTTAAGGTTCGCTGCAGGAGTAGCAACAACACCGGAAGAATTCGTTTGATATTGACCTACACACTTATTTTTTCTGCCGAATCTCAGCATTTTTTGCAACTTTTGCCGAGATTTAAACAGCCGAGCACTCGGCAAAGCCCTTTTTTCACTGAGATCTCAGTAAAAGCTACTATTTGCTGAAATTCGGGAAATATTTCGCTGAAAATCAGCAAACAAATAGGACTTTGCCGAGCTATCAGTATAAACATTTACTGATTATTCGGCTGTGCGGGAAATTTCCGAGCTCAACTAAGTGTGTAACCAGTTGGATTAGAACAAATCCGCTACACCTTGGTGCAGCTGCAGATAAGTACCACACCACCAACAGTCAGTGATTTGGTAAAATTGCACCAAAAAACTTTTTACATAATTTTGAGCGAATTAGTAAGATGTAAAATTTCAATTGTAGCATATACAGTCGTGATTCGCTGGTTGGGCCACACCTCTGTCCAACTAACGAATTTGATTCGTTAGTTGGACCGACTGACAGATGTCAAAAAGTCTCCAAAGGAGACGTTAGTAGTGTGATTGCATCTGTTCACATCTCTAATAATTGTCAGATTGATTGTCAAAGTAAATTTGACATAAGATTTTGACATTCAGATGCTTTTTAATTGGACAATGGTCCAACTAGCGGAGGTCCAACTAAAAAGCGGTCCAGTTAGAAAGTGTCCAACCAGCGAATCACGACTGTAGTGAAATATTACAGTCCTTAATTTGTTGTAAATTTGATTTGTTTTTAATTTGGGTTTAATCCTACCTTGCACACCGCGAGGTCGTGCAAATTTGTGACAACGTGTCTGAATCCTTTTCTAATAACTTCGGAGTTCCTCAAGGTAGTACACTTATTACAAATTAAGGAACGTAGCGAAAAACAATTTCCCTCCACGCATCATTCACGAACAATGAAAATAGTAACGTACCTATTTTTATTGTTCGTGAATGATGCGGTCTTCGTTATAATGCGTGGAGGGAAACTTCAATTTAATTGTTTAATAACTTTGTAGAACATTATGTAGCTAAATTTCACATATCTAAAAAGTTGATACTTTGAACACCGTAATTGCAAAAGACCACCCTAATTTACTAATATAAAAAATCGGCTAAAATGTACTAAGAAGATTTGCCGAAGGCACGATATATCTGAAACTAACGGTTTCGGCGCAGTTTTGTCTGCCTAAAGACGGCTTTGGGACCGTTGATAGCTTTCGCATGATTATTTCCTACGAGTGCAATGTTTTGTTTGTTTTGATCGGCTGGAAAAAGTAAAATGATACGTTTTACAAATCATGCATTGGCCTCCATGATCTGGATAGGAGAAGATGGGGTAAAACGCACCCCCTAAGGAAATATGATCATAACTAAGCTATAGAACATCAATTGGGAGAATTTAATTATTGATATCGCGTAGCCAACATTTTCCTCTGTAATCAAAATCATAACGCTTTGCAAAAGATTCAAAAACATGAAAATAATTCAATTTTTCAAAATCATTAAAAATCACCTTTTGGAAAATAAGCGGGGCAAAACGCACCTGTGCGGGGGCAAATTGCACTACAACAACGGGGTAGAATGCACCGCAACAACGGGGCATAATGCTCGGCGAATAAGCAAGTAGTTTTGTTTTCTAACGAGATTTCACAAAAGTGTGCCATTAAATAGCCTTAGGTTATGCAATTGGTAGGTTTTCAGAGCGATTTTTCTGTTTTCGATTAAAAACCAGCAAAATCAGAAAAAAGGGCATTTTGCCCCCGATGGAGCAGAGATATAAATTTAGCAAAAAGTGAATTATTTAGTAGATTTTTCATATGTAGTGCGACAGAATAATGAACAACGGTATAAATAGAACTGGAATGCTCTAATATAATAGTAAAACAGTATTTATAAGAGCTGAAAATCCTTGTTGCACGAGCCACAATAATTACATGAGAAGAGCACGTTATTGTTTTTTGTTTATTTCTCGAGCAGCTATTGATGTACAATTGCCAAACTTTGACAGTGTATGATTACTATGGCGGACTTCCGACTGGTGTTACCATTTTCTAGAAACTTTCAGCTGTTTTCGATATAATCAAGAGGTGCATTTTGCCCCGGGGGTGCGTTTTACCCCATCTTCCCCTACGTAGTTAGAATCGACTCAAATGGAATATAAGCCACTGCGTTTCAACCATATTGTTTTTCGATGTGGTGTGCGAAAAATAGGACATTTATTTTCATTTATGCTGAAAACAGATACATTTCTGCAAAATAAGCATTATAAAGATGTTTAATAATAGTTTATTTTGAGAAAGGTTATCGATAATATTGCTTCATTTAAAAGTTGTTCAAAATGTAGTGTGGCCCTCTCCTCAATAGTGCCAAAATAGGCTCATTACCCTACTATGATAGCTCCAAGTAAGAAAACTAAGGCAACACCGAGCAAAATTTACTTTGAATTTCCATAAAAACGTCTTATGACTTTCAGACATAAGGATTTTAAATGGATTTTATAAGTCTGTCTTATGATTTGGAGGGGAAATTTTCCAAATCCATCTCTTACTATTTTCATGAGACACTCTTATGAAATTTATGAAAATGTCCGAATGAACGCCATAGGTGCCCATTTATGAAAATTGCTGACATTTATAAGCAGAAAACATAGTAGTAATAATGATTTCCATAGAACAGTCTTATGAAATTCATCACAATGATCGAATGAATGCAATAAGTTTTTTTTATGGATATTATATAAAAAATAGAACATGGCTGATATTTCTCGAGCATTTTTAGTAGACAAAAAATCAACCTTTAGATGATATTAGGTTTTACACCAACCGACATAACCCCAAAATGAGCCGGATGAACTTCGTTTGACAATTTTCGGTGGTTTGTTCACACATACATGTTCACATACGTGAGTTTGAATGTAACAGATGGGCACCTGTTGCACTCGAACTCACGCAACTGACAAAGTAAACAACCACCGAGAATTGTAAAACATGAGCGTAATTCATAATGAGTTCATTCGTGTTGTCATCTTGTAGAACTAAATTCGGGACAAATGAACCGCCAAGTGTAGATGCCTTCAGAAGATTGAAGAGAAAACTCCCATTAAATATTAAAATTTGTACATAATGAGCAACGCTTCGTCAATATTTCCTGGGGAACTGGGCTTAGACAACTGGGAAACTGGACTTGACAACTGAATGATAATGATTCTTACTTCTCAAATGATTTTGATAATTATGAAATACGTGTCAGACACTAATTATATGCACAACTGATTTCATTTCAAAATATTGGATATCTTCTGTAAAAATCATAACCATGGAAACTGATTTAATGCTCACAGTAATTTATTGAATAATATAAAAAAACAATTATTTTAAATTTTGTTGCAATTTGACTAAAATTCTCTTCTTTTGTTTCAAACAGCGGTAACCAAAAAGTGCTGGCCTGAAACTATTAGCTCCTTTGCACGTCCAGGCCAGTACTGAATTCATAAGAAACAATTATGAACTTTTCACAAAAGTGACGTTTATGAAAAACAATATAATTTTATAGAATCAATAACAGATCTCATATGGGTTTCATGAGAAAAACTTATGAAATTTTTAAACGCATATATTGGAGCAAAATCATAAGACTGTTTTATGAAATACATTATTTGTACGTCTATGGAGTGCATGAATAAAAATAAATGAATTCATAAGCCTGCCTATGACATTCTAAAGCGTTCAATGGCATCGTCAGAAGGCTGGTTCATATGCCGAGACTTATGAAATTCTCAGATGCTTTTTGCTCGGTGAACTAATAAAAGTGTAAGCCTATACTGCCGTGATACGCATAACAGTCCCACCTGCATAGGAAACCCATAGCGAATGGGACTGTTATGCGGATCACGGCAGTATAGGAATTAGTGTTTAGGGACCATTTGTTTTTTACGTACCAGGAGGGAGAGGGACAAAAGTTGGTGACAATTTATGGCATTGGGATGAGAGGGTGATTTAATTTTGGGCAATTTTTGCATTACATAATTTATGAATGGTACTAATTACTGTTAGCGAGATTTATATTTACTTTACCTTTTATCATGACGACAGTTTGTTCACTATAGGAGATTCCAGATTATTTTTAGCGGAAGACCCAATGTATCAGGTTCGAACTACTCTCCCTTTCTCTCTTACACTGTAGAATCAATGTTTTACTTTGCTGATTACAACACATACTGACAGCAAATTCAACATATTGGTTTAACATAGTTTCTCACGTGCAATTCGGCCAAAGTTTTGTCCCCGGTAGACCACGTTATTGACTGACTTATGATGCGGATTTGTTTTAACTTATTTTCAAAAATGCAGGGATTTTTTTCTTTCTGGAGGGTAGGTACTGAATCCTATCTGTTTCGCTTCCTGTGATTCATAATCATATTTTTATTAGCATGTTTGTTAACCTAATTCTACAATTTCCGTGAAACAACTAGACGTTGACGATGTCAAGTTTGTCATCAATTATGACTTTCCGAATAACTCAGAAGACTACATTCATCGTATTGGCAGAACTGGGCGTTCAACTAACAAGGGTACGGCGTACACGTTTTTTACACCGGCAAACGGTTCAAAGGCTAACGATCTAATCGGTGTACTGAAGGAAGCCAATCAGGTTTGCAATATTTTTTTTACTAGTTGCAGTACGTACATTTTTTTCTTGTAATTATAGTTTGTAAATCCAGAGCTTCAAGAATATGCTCGTCACGGAGGTGGTGGAGGTCGCAATCGTGGTTTTGGCCGTGGGCGTGGTGGAAACACGAATCGCAGTGGAGGCGGTCGCGATCGTGATCGTAATATGAGAAATGATGGAAAAGGCAGACGAAATGACGATTACCGTAGTGGTGCCGGCGATGATCGTGGGGCGAAGTTTCCACGACGTGATGATTACGGTGGAAATCGTAATGATTACACTGCAAAACCTGCTGGCAGTTTTGGAGGAGCTGCAGCAAGAGATAGCGGATTCAAATCTGGAGGTTTTGGTGGTGGCTTAGGAGGTTCAACTGGTGGAGGATTCGGAGGAAGTAGTTCTCGCAACGAACCGAAAATTGTAGGAGGATTTAATACCGGAATTGATAAATCAGGTGGTTATGGTAAATCCACTGATAAGGCAGGAGGATTCGGCGCTGACTCTAGATCTAGTGGGTTTGGTAGCATGGCTCGTTCGCAAAATGGAACGAGCACGAATTTTGGAGGAAGTAGCTTATCATATAAAACCGACGAAAAGCGCCTCGGTAGTGTCGCAAGTACTCCTAACTTCAGCAAGCCTCCGCCACCATTTACTGCACCTGTTGGTGGCTTTAGCGCACCACCACCATCTACACGTCGCCCGGAAGAAAGATCACGTCCAACTTTAGCAAGCACCGTTGGAAGCTCATTCGGAACACTAAGCGGCTTTAATTCGGCCGCTTCGACCAGCACTTATCCAGTCCAATCCAATCAAAGCAGAGCGTATGGAAATCGCGGAAATATTTCATCGGTGGCTGGTAGTGGCCTCTAAAGAGATGCTGAATACATTCATCACACTTCTACATTACAATGATAATCCACTAGTGTAAGTGATATGTCTACAAACATGCATCGTTTTTAAAAAACACTCGTTCCAATCTATATTATAATAATGCAGGACAATTATTTTTTTGCTGTCGAGTTAAATGTTTCACGGTAATTATATATTTTATTTGCACCATACAAACATGGTGATATTACTAGATAATAATATTTATATTAACCTCGAGCAAAAATTTGCAGAGGATATTGTGTTTAGTATATGGTAAATCATGCTCTATGTACTATGAATACATTATGAAATAAATTCTCCAGGATGTGTGTCTTAAAATGTATTTGTGCTATGTTGAATCACTGAGAATATCATTCAAATTTCTTGATCATCAATACATGCAAAAGATTATATAGCTTCCATATGAAGTTTCCCAAAGCATCAATGGGTGGTGTCTGAAGCCCTAGGAAAAGCATCCATTTTTTGACTAATTTTCACATTGCAGAATTCCAGTCGAATGTTATATTTGAAGTTTAAACGCGACTTTGACATTATAATTAAATTAAATGTGTTACAAGAATCGTAGCCTTTCCGATGCTTATTTTGCCCTGAAAATATGGTATTCTGGAGGTTATTTATTGCGAACAGTCACTTTAGGCGAGGTGACACTTTTTTTGAGTCCGACGATCATCGAAGTTACATAAGGGGCCCTATTCTCACAGTCACGTCACCTAGTGACTAGAAGAAAATTTCATTCTACACCGATAAAATAAAGTATCCATTAATGCGTAGAAAACTACGCTTTTTCCATTAAAGTGGAATAACCCATCAAATGGGTAAAGAGTTTATACCCATAAATGAGTACAGACCTTGTACGTCAATCTGGGTTTGTTTTACCCATTATTTTTCGCAGAACTGCTACAACAAAATGCGTAAAAAATACCCATTCATGAAAATCGCACCAGAATGAAAAATATTGTCAATAAAATTATTTCTGAATTTAAAAAAAAAACATAAAATAACATTCATTTTACATTATTGTCTCCTTATAAAAGTATAGGAATCTAGATAGAGATCCTATTCCAAAACTCCTTGACAAAATAAAACCGCCAACTGGATATATTTTTGATGGCTGGATCTTTTGGCTGCTCTAAAAATGCCGAACTGCAACATCCTTAGTAGTTTAAACAGCCGTTGTTTTCAGAGCGTTCCGTTTCCGCCACGGACTCCGATGCAGGCCGATAATTTGCAGGTTCCGCTACAATCCTTAGTTTGTAGGTTAAATCGATTGAAATAATTCTTAAGGATTTTTCACCCATTGTTAAGATCAATATACCCATTGCCATTACCTCATCGAGTAGTTGTGAAATGGATAAAAAGTACTCATTGTTAGAAACAAAAAAATACCCATTTTTTGACAGCTCGAATGACTTCCGAAAATGGGCAATTTGAATACATAAAATGGGTAATGTTTTTTAACCGTGTAGTCATCAAGTGACGTGACTGTGATAATAGGGCCCGAAGTGAAACGACTCACTCACATGACTCTGTCACGGTGTTCTGGTGTGTTACACTGTTCTCTTAAGCTATCTTTGCTTGAACCGAATCTGAGTCAGGTTCTAACACCAATTAGGCTAGATACTAGATTACCATTACCAAGGTGTTGACGTAGGACAATTTTTTTTGTATGCAAGTTAACTGGATTACGTTAAAAAATCTTGACTAAAAATGCTACTTTTACTGGTCATTTGTTAAAATAATTTTCGAATTACTGAACTAGTTAGCAATCCCTTAGTTTTATCGGCGGAAATTCTCCAAATATAATATACTCTTATTGACAGATATTTATATATTTATATTTTATGCGGAGAACTCGATAAACAACATTATTGAATGTCACTGAACATGGTGAATAAAACTTAATGTGTAAATTTAGTCGTTGGAAAAAGACACAAGCAGAATTTTAATAAATTGATACGCCAATGAATAGTCCTACGTCAACACCGTTTTCACACCTTTTTTTCATGATATCCTTTCGAGTTTCCAGTAAAGTAGAACGGGATTTAACCCATTATAACCCAGCTATGTTAAAACTTTTGGTAATTTATAAAATACTTCGTGGGCCCTCATATTATGCCGAATTAAGTATGGGAAAAATAAAATATCCACTTTGGAACGTTTTGCTGCGAAAAAAACTAACGTATGAAATTTCATACGCTAGGCTGATAGGGTATCAAAAAATCATTACATAAAAAATTCGGCTAAAATCTTTATATTCAGCATAAAATCTAATAATATCTTCAACCTTGCGAGATCATTCATTTAGCAGCTTTTTTAAATGATTTTAATACTTCTCTCTCTTGCCGTTTCGTCACATGATTGGTTCGTTGCATCAAACCATCTTTCCCTCAAACTTTGTAATTATTTTAAGAAAAAAAACGCTTTTAATCCACCTAACAGTGTGATGAGACATTTCTTATAACTCTTATCACTTTCTTCGGATATTATATCGTTTGAGAACATTTAGAACTTGATGCTTCGCGATGTTTTTGATAACACATACTACATGGGATAGTGGCAGGACTCAGAGAATCGCTCAAATCAGCATAGGACAACATCAGTGCTAGAAATCTCAAACCAAATCAATGGGAAAGCGAAAAAATGGCCAATAAAATAGACATACAAACGAATTATTGCTAATGCTCTGTTAATAAAATATCTAAATTCCTCAATAAATGCATTGTGGTGGGAAAACTGAATTTTCCTAAAGGGGTTATGTATATTGTACTGAGCCAAAAAAATCGATTTTTTTTAATCGATTTGAAGTTTATACTTTACTCAAATTTACAACGCGACTGAGAACTAAGAAATCAACGCTTTTTCTTGAAAAAAGCGATAGTAGCAGTGATACCATTCAAAGAAAATCAACAGTGAATATTTCCAGACTTGGTTTTATTTCCTATTTAAGAACTATTGTGTTTTTTACATCCTAGATTGCATGATTCAGTGATCGAAACCCAAAACTTCATAAAGTATTTGAAATTATTAAATTAAAATTTGTGTTTGCTATTGAAATTGACAAAATGATAGTATATATAGAATATAGTCCCTTTGGCGTTGGTTAATTTTTCGGTCCCACCTATCGCCCTTACGTTTTTTTACAATACCAATTTTACAATTTGTGGGAGTTTGGTGAAAATCGATCTTACTGTCCAAACGGCATAATTCCGAAACCGTAATTTTTGAAGTTTTAAAATTATGCAGAATTAATTTTTCAGACAATAGTAACAGAGTTCGTGTCTTTAGCAAATTTGTTGAGACTTTATTGTAGTCATGAATATTAACCTGAGAAAATTCACCATAAATACTTCTTGGACGATATACCGTCAAAATTACTTTATCAAATGATGCGCTGTTCGTTTGTAAAACTCATCGAAGATACTAAACCTCCGAAATTGGCGGTTTCAAAATGATGCTATCTTGACCTTAAATTATTGTTTTGGAACATTTGACCTATACATATAATGGGTCATACAACAAAAATCAAATTCTCATCAAAATCGACCAGGACCTGCTAGAGTCGAATGGAAATCGTCATTTTTCATAAATTTCTCTCTACATTCGGAAAGTGTTATCCTCGTTATAAATCATATTACGTTTTCGTCTCAACTCGACGCATTCCCAAAATAAAAACCTATTTTGATCCACCTAGTGGTGCAATTGGGCTTTTCTCATTTGTCCAGACTACGATTCCATGGCTGGTTATGTTCAATATGATGGTGGAAATGAATATTACATGTTCAGTACGATTTGCACATACGTACAATCGATCGACAGCCACGATCTTGAGATACTATGTGATACTGAAACATCGCTTGACCGCCGCTGGTTTCAAGCGATGTTTCAGTATCACATAGTAAGATCCGGGAGGTCCGGGTCCTGCCGAAAATTTTCAACTTGTTAAGAAATTTTAAACTAGTTTTAATTTTAAAACAGCAACCCCTCACTGCATACTCCCTCCGGGCCGGTATGATTGACGATTTTTAGAGTGATTGCATAACCTTTCTATATAAGAAAGGCAAAAAAGTCCAAAAAAATCAATTTTTTTCAAACATTATTTTTTCGAGTTCATGCATTATAAAGTCATTTGGCATCAAAAATACAAATTTGATTTTGAAAATTTTTCATTTCAGTTTATATGGGAATTTGCTGTGTGATTGCACTCTTCAACTCCTAACTCCGGAACCGGAAGTCCAATCAATAAAAAAAATCAATTGCAGCC
This sequence comes from Topomyia yanbarensis, assembly GCF_030247195.1. Lineage (NCBI taxonomy): Eukaryota > Metazoa > Arthropoda > Insecta > Diptera > Culicidae > Topomyia > Topomyia yanbarensis. The sequence continues at coordinate 285,560,712 of NC_080672.1, forward strand.
GATGGGAAGGTTGTACCTTTCATTTGAGACTAACTTTGTGCAAATCGATCCAGCCATCTCTGATTAACAGAGGTCATATTTTTTTACACATACACACATACACACATACATACATACACACACATACATTTTCCTATCTCGACGAACTGAGTCGATTAGCATATGACACTCGGCCCTCCCGGTCGGGATTAGATTGACGAATTTTAGAGTGAATGAGAAAGGCAAAAACATTTTTAGCAAATGTTTCATAGACATTAAATCAATTTTAACTTCGCTTTCTATTAAATAAAGACCCTCATTACAGTACATCTCTACAAAAGCGAGCTCAATTTGAAAAGAAATCTGAGGATTATGATTGATTACAGAACTCTGGAATTTTCTATTGGAATGTTTTCAGGCAAGAATTTGATATTGATGCTATTAGGCAACTGTGAAATCAAGACCAATAGATCAATTACATATCAGGACCCCATTCCGACAATTTATCAAAAGTCCTCATGATGTTTACAACAACAGGTTTTCAATATACGGATCAGATAATTGTTATTGTAATATTGAATTAAATCAGTCTGCATCAATAAATTTTCAATTGCAATCCAATATATTTTTTGGGTGTGGTAGGGAGGGAAGTTGTTAAACCCCAAAACCTTCTCTTGGCTACGCCGTTGCTTGGAGTTATTTACTTCACTTTCATTTTCCGATATGTTTCGATCGATCCGTTGGTTATAAGTTAGAAAAATTGCAGTCAGAAGGTTCGTACAAATGAACATTTTTGCACTGATAAGGTATCAAGTTCCTTCCAGACAACTTGGAAGTGTTCGGTGATTATTTCTAGCGGTTGTAGATAGAAAAATGAAATACAAAATTCTTTTTATCGTAATAATGTTTGGCTTATTTCAATGGATTATTACTATATTGAACAATAAATGGGCGACAAAAGGTAATCCACAAACAACAAGCCATAACTTTTAAAGTATTCAAAATAGATATTTTATGTCTTCAGTAAAGTTATTCGCAAAAATAAGAGCTACAAATTTGCTGAAGGCATCATTTCGATATAATCACTTCCAAGAAAATTTGTGAAAATATCTCACTCATAGGGAGATTAATCAGTAAAAGCACAATACCAAAAGAAAGGGCGTATTGCCTCCATTATATTCTCCGAAGATACTATTGACCTAAAATAAGCCGTTTTGGCGTTAATAATAGATTACATGTTTTTGGTCATATTTCTGGCAATGGGAAATGATAAAAATCTTTCGTCCGCATTCAATGTTAAATATCTCTTTTGATAACAGTCCGATTTCAACAATCTATATCTTGTTTGAAAGGTATTCGTTAAAGCTGTCTAAAAACATATAAAGTGTTAATCTATGTTGTCAATTTCGGCAGATAATTTAAAAAAACTGCAAAAAACGCCATTTTTACACATTCAAACATTCATATCTTGGAAACTAAACATCAGAATCAAAAACAAATTAATAGCGTTCATACTGTTTTTTAGTTCTTTCATTTAAAATTGGTTTGGATAAGATCGGTTCAGCCATTGCTGAGAAACACGAATGAGAATTTGTCCGTTACATACACACACACACACAGACACACACACACAGACATTGTCCCAAATCGTCGAGCTGAGTCGATTGGTATATAAGACTCGGCCCTCCGGACCTCGGAAAAAATCTTGAAAGTTTGAGCGAATTCTATACATTTCTTTTATAAGAAATGTAAAACATTTTCCAACGAGAATTTATATAAAAAATATTCTGGGTGGAACCAGGTATGATTTGCTACGTATTAACCATTTGTTAGCCTTGAATGCACTGACTCAACGTTAAAATCAGCGAGAAAGTTGTGAATCCCCTCCTGGTCCTAAAGAGGATATTATTTTGCCTTAGGAAAAAAGATATCGGTTCAGCCTAGCGTATGAAATTTCATACGTAGAACTACCAGCAGAATTTTCGCAATTGTTTCACCAATTTCTTCCTTTTTTTCGCACTGAGCCACATCTTTCACATCTCTCTTGGCCATTCGTTTACAATCCGAAACAAGAATTAGTGATTTAGAAGAGAAAATTAATAATATGTATTGTTCACATTTTGGTTTGAATTTAGTCCAACTTTGTCATTCGAAAACACAATGGAATTTTATAAAAAAAAGATTATTGAGCATACACATTTTAAACTATAGAGTATTAATTAACGTTCACAGAAGACCAGAAGTTTGAAAACGCCTTTATTGTATAACAGGTATGATCCTGAAATGTGTTGTTTTTGCGTATGAAATTTCATACGCTAGGACATAATGGGTTAAAAAGGTCCAGTCATACATCTCGAAAGATACTCAACAACTACTTTGTAGCATCTACGCTTAGGTAAAACTGAGACACAAAATGAACAAGCCTATTTTTCAAAGGAATACCAACCAGGCAATCAATAAATCTTCAAAATGCGCCTTGATAGCTACCTGATAATCATCTGAGTCGTTGTAAATGCTATTGTAAAGTGGTTTTTGCGAAAATATACGGCTACATTACTGCTGTTTCATAAAAATGCTTCTTTACTGTTGTGCATGCAGAATACAGGGGTGGCATTGCGCATCTCGAAACGAAAGGTTTCTTGTATGCAAGCTTGTACGAAAAAGTCGATTCGAAATGGTTCCTAAACGTCGCCTATGTTTGCTGGAAAGAAGTTTTTAAACATTTATTGAATGCTGGTTAACAACGAATGCTAGAACTGCCCAACGAATGCTAATATACTACAAGAAGCATCTGAAATGCCAATTATATGCTACTTTTCTACATACACAAATGCTTATTGGTTACTGGGGCAATGCTTCGTTTTTTATATCCCACGATTTTAGAGATGTTGGAGCCTCTGACGGAATATCTAATAATATTGTCGTACTGTCTTTCTTTCCGTTCTAAAATGACCTTTACGCGGTTTGTGGAGACTGGTCGCGAGGCCAAATGCGCCTCCGGAAGATTCAAGGGCCGCCTCGTAGCTATCGTTAATGTGATTCGACCACCTCCTGTTGATCATCTCTTTCTGATCAAGTTTCGTGTCAAGTATACGTGTATCGACAGAACCAAGGTGGTGCGCAAAAACTCAAAAAGCGTTCAACCTCAAAGAGAAGTTTCCAGACATAGATGGCAGGAACGTGCCGCCGGCGAGGCCAAGCGCTGCAACCTGTCCGACTTTGACTGTTTTAGACTGCGATTGGCCCATAACGAGCGTAACCGTATCAACAGTACTCAGTACAAGAAGCTAAAGAAGGAGGTTGTCAACGATGCTGTTAGGAAAGCCAATCAAGGGTACGAGCTCGCTGCCTAAGTTACGCAACCCAATCCTGAAGGATGATGGCAGAAAAAAGTGCATCAGGAAGAACAAAAGGACCCTGCCCAAGAAGTCAAGAGCTTCTCGCTTTCCTGGAACTTCGGGAGAGTGTGTAAACTTAAAGGAGAAAGGAGGAAATGTACTATTTTTTGAAAATCCTGAGGGATTTTACAACCGTATTGAAATTTGATGAATCTTTTAAGAGTCATTTTTATCATTGTACATATTTAATGACAAAGTACCATGCGTCATCATGGTAATAAGTATTATGGAGACGCATGATATTTTAGCTGTGAAATGTAGGGGATAGTAAGGAGTTGTGAATCATGGCGATCTGTGAACGCCGTTAATATTTGCTAAGCTTTAAATGATAAAAATGTGCTAACTACTGTTAAATGTTTCTACTGTCATGACGGAACTTTCTCATGGGCAAATGTTGCATTAGCAGGAGCCTTCCACAATTTTAATCGCCCCGTGCCGCAACAGGTGGCTTAGCGCGAATCATGTTGCCTATCCTATTCATCCTATTCATTGCGAATCAGATCACTTTTCCATCTCATCTTTAGTTCAGAAATATCTCAAAATTCACCTTCTATACCATTAAAAAAAATCGTAAAAATGTTCCATTTTTCTTAATTTTTGCGATTGTTCACAACTCCCCACCAAACTAAAAAATATCGTTTTCACGCATTTCACGCAATCTGCCATATCTCAAACAAGATAATGTGTTTTTTAATTGCTTCAGCCTGTGGGTGTATTAAGGCGAAGACTGCATATCAAGAAGACTGGCCATTCTGACCATAATCTGGAGACAGTGACAGTAGCGCCATTTGCGGGTAATGGTGGTACTTCCCATAGTGATGCACACACACATGCATTTTTACATGAAGCTTCCTGCCTTCCTCCAATAGAGGCGCTATAACCTCTGTCGCTTCTCGTTTGTATGGGGGAAGGAAAGAGATATCAGTCTTCTTAATATGTAGTCTTCGACTAAGGTGTTGCGTTATTGAAAATCGACCAATGTTTATGGTAGTTATGCACCGAAAACAAAACTATGTTTACAACTCCCCACAGTCCCGTACCTATAGGCAATATGATAGTATGAAATCTACGAATAACATCGTGCTTCACAAGTTGTGAATCACAACGCAACGAAATGTGTTATATCAATTTTTCAAAAAGGAAATAATTCCCACTACGTGTTATGCAAAAATCATTATATCGCAATATGATTAACATAAAAGTTGGGTTTCGACGTTTCGAAATCATCTCATTAGTAACTATCCGTTTCCGCTTTCTCGTACCTGCTGTACTTGCTTGCTGAGACATCACTCATAAGGGACCATTCATAAATTACGTAACGCAAAAATTGTCCAAAATTGACTCCCCACTCCCCCATGTAATAAATTGTCACAAATTTCGTTATACCCCTCTCCCTTATTATCACAACATGTCACATTTTGTCATTCCACCTCCCCCCCCCCTTAAAAGCGTTCCGTTATTTATGAATGGTCCCTAATCAGTCTATTACTTTGGGCGTTCACATAAGTTGTGTGAGTTTGGATTCATCGCCTAACTGGTGTCAATTTGATGCTAGTTTGGGTTACTCTAACTGATGAGATGAATTCGAAACTCCAAAATCCAACTTTTTTTAAATAAAGCATTGAGGGGAATTATCCTGCTGCCAAACCGCACCTCGATCACTCGAAATTCATTGTAGAATATTCAAAACACGATTTATGTTGTCAATGCTACGAAAAACTCTACGCTACATTCCCACCCAACACACAAATACATTGTTTGCTCATTTAAATCATTATGTTGAATTAAATCTAGGTTGATAATTTGAGGAAAACGAGAAAAGAAGCTGTTTTGTGTAGGTCTTTTACTAAAAAATGACATGGTGCAACAATGATTTCGTACTTTTCAAGTAGATCAAATGCAATACAAAATAACGCATGAAAAAACTAAAAACTATTTTTCGGGGCTTTCGGCGCTAAAAATAGCTACGCGGTAAGTTTCCAACCGATTTTCAATAAGTGTCTGGAAAGAACAACAAATGATTTTTCTATAGCGGTATGCCATGTTATGTTCTTTTATTAAAAATATGAAGTTTTGGGGCAACAATATGAAAATAAGTATTATTTTATAAAAATTATAAAAAATTCTCAACATTGCTTTAAAGAGACGTTTTGTTTTATTGAAAATTCAAATAGGGTGATGAGCCCATTATCGCTATGTTTCTATTATCACGCTACCCATTTGAAGCCGTTTGTTAGAGTAGTGTCTGCCATCTTTGTTTAACGTATTGAATCAAATGGTAGCGCAACAATAGGGGCACTCGGTTCGTGTTTTCGTTGCGCTCAAACACGATAATTTCACTGTTTTCAGCGCATGTATGTTATTATCGTGGTACTTAGCAACGAAGCAAAGCTGTTGATGCCAATTTGTACGCATTCCATTGTTTGTAGGCCGAGTAATTAATGAATCAGTGCGGCGCCCTCCTTAGTATGGTGAAAATAGGCACTTCACCCTAGTACATTTTGTTCTGCATCTATTGGCCTATTTATTAACAAACTGTTTTATTTTTTTTTCCAAATTAGAACCTTGCTCGCATAAAATATTAAGGGGTTAGTTAGGGATTGTCGTGCACTGTGAGATTCTGTAAATATTTCTTCCGTTACTTTTTTCCAATTTTAACTTCGAAATTTCTTCACTGGGGGGAAGAGGGGGGGGGGGGTTGCTTTTCTAATCTTCCGGCAATCACATCACATGATTTGGTATTCTTAGCATGTATAACAAACGTAAAGATGTGACACAAGGTCCAAATAACGCACAAGAATCCTGACAATCCTATTTTTCATTGGATTGTCTGCTCTAAAGATATTGCTATGAGCCGTTTAGTAGAATGTGAATTTTATTGTTTACACAGCAGAGGAGCTTTATCAATTACAGTAATATCAAAATAACTTCTTCCAATTTTCTCACTTTCATTATAGAGTCCTTGGGGTCTTACGGTTCGCTTTTCGGGTTAGAAAAATTTCCAACCTTATGTGCGGGTGTTGGGAATCGAACCTAAGTGAGCTGCGTACACTTTGTCGACTTAACACTACACTTTCCCGACCCATTCAACAAAGTTTAGCATTTTCGAAAACTTTGCTGAAACCATTCAATCTCGAACTAAATTTGTTTGCAGACTAAGTACTTTATATATTACTTCTAGGAGGATTAACCACCAAAATTATTTTATTAGAAGAGGTGCTGCTTTACGTTGTAATACTCTTCAAAAATACTAAACATACAAAGTTGACAGTTTCGAAATAATGTGGTCCCGAACGAGAAAAAATGTTTTTTTTTTCAATTTTAAAATGAACATTGCACAATTCGGAATACGCAATAACCTTATTTAATGAATAACAGTTATGTTAGACCAATTCGGTTTGAAATGTTTTTGAAATAGAAACTTATATAAAATTGAAACTAATTTGAAACTTCTCAACAAGTAAAAACATTTAGGAGGGAGTCCGGACCCCAAAGACCCTCTCCCCGGATCCGCCACTGTCTGCTTTCCAACATATTATTGTAGTTGTTAATCACATTGAGTTTTAGTCTCAACTCTACGTCACGGGCGATCTCTTATGCTTTGCCTAAATTTTTTCTCAACTCTACGCATTTTCAAAAAATACATTTTAGCATATATTGAAATGTAGGGGAGCCCGGGGCTAGTTGGCGGTTGAGGTAAGTTGGCGGAATCCCTTTTTCTCTGTTTCTATTAGGCATATAGCACTGCCTCTTCTTGTGTACCTCAAGTTATGCGAAACCCGTTATCCAATGGGTTTTTGTTGCAAAACGATTTGTTTGGTGGAAGTTGTGGGTGATATTGTGTTTTCGAGCATACCGACTAAATTTTCTAGATTTTAAATACTTTGCGTTACTTAGGGTAATTTTCAATCCATTTCCCGAATGATTATATTTTTCGATAGCGTGTGAAAAGAGCTTTCAGTATCCGTATAGATATTACATCTATTCACAAACAAAAGTTATTTTTTAAATAGTTTTTAATAAAATATGCGGTTGGGGTAAGTTGGCGGTGCTGCACGCGGAGTAAGTTGGCGGTATTATTTACAGCGCAAAAAAGTCATCAAAAATTTTTATTTCTGGAATGCACTCCAAAGTAAGAACATCTTTTTCTTGTGTATCTCGCCAATATAGGAGACATTTATTCCATCCAATTGCATGAAAAATTTCGAAAGTTTGCTTTTCAATAGGGAGTACGCGTCAAAGGTCAAATGCAGGGGTATTGAAACTGAAATATAGTAGCAAATGTCGGTTAATATACAGTTTTCTCGAAAATATATTCAGCACGTTCCAAAAGGTCCCTTGAAGTAATAGAATCTCCATTTGGTTGCTTAGTTTTTGGCGTATACCCACATACCGCCAACTTACGGCGAGTTTTCTACGTCACATATTTTTAACTCTAAAAATGGAGACAATGCATCAAACACTTTAAAAAAATCAAAGATGTTGCCAAGAGTCTGCTCACTCATGCCGCGTGTTCTATTTTGCAAGATCTACCTACATCAAAGCGATACAAATTGAAAACTGAAAACACCACCAACTAGCCCCGGTCTCCCCTATGCAATTTTTCGACGAGCAAGTTTTTATTTATAGGCAATCAACTTAATCAAACTTCGCTTCTGTTTCGGAAGATTGTCCCTAATTCATATTTCGGAACATCTCTTCAAAAACTATGGGACCTTGTCTTAAAGATCAGTTATACGATCCAATTCCCACAATGTTCTAAAAGTCCGCATGATGCGTACAACAATAGGTTCTCAATGAAGTGATCAAACGATATAATTTCTAAAATATTCTTATTGAATATTCAATTAAATTAGTCCTGCAGACATAATCGAACGCTAAGTTTCTAAGGACGATAAATTCAGCAGAGTCAAATGGAGCGGATAATAAAGTTTGCCCAGTTCTACAGGTAAATACGTTGATCGTCTGGGGATGTTTAATGCTTTGGGTTCCTCAGTCTCGTATAAATCCAAATCGAAATTCCCAAAGTACGGCTACCCTCAGAACATTCATAATATTCTATGAAATAAAGAAGCAATGCTTTGATACTACAAACTTCGCAGTCGATTCCCATAAATAGGTCAATTGCAGACCTACTGATCATTAAGAATGTGTCCGAACGGTTTCTGGGAACAACGTCTGAACCATCAGACGAGGGCAAATTATACCAAATAACAATCATATTTCATGACGACAGAAAGAATTTTGTACGAGCATCAAGCAGTTTCAAAAATATCTTCGATCCATGGTACAATGAACAATATAAAAAATTAATTGGGCACCTACAAACAGAGACCAGAGCTCGAACTGTTCTTAATTTATAAAAGCCCTCAATAAATTGTAATTTATCGTGGTAGTTATTCGCCAGTAAAGTAGTAAAACAAATTCGAAATAAAAAGACGATTTAATCATCTAGCAGAGATCTTTTTGACGTCTAAAAATTTTCAATTTCTGATAAATTCTATCTTATTTCACTACCAGCTAAGATTTCAATTGTTTCAGGATTTTATGAAACGAATACATGCGAAAACTCTGGGATTACTATCTTCATCTACATTTACAGAACTATTTCCAGAGTCGTTTAAAGTAAATAAATACATGCGGCCACCGCGACTGGCGACTCCTATTTAATATTCATAACATATAAATCAAGCAAGTATGGAAGCAGACACACCCATTCGAACTACACGCGTGGATGTGGACCGAGAAGCAGAAATTACAGCACGGTCCTTAATGAAGAATGATTTGCTATTTTGTGTTGCATTAATTCACAATTTGCTAATATCTACAAACTTAAACGACCAAACGCAGTTGTAAATAATATCATAAGCCTATTTTTACCTTATCCCTGTTATCCTATTCATTAGAATCCGTTGGATAGAACAGCGTCTGCCATCTTTATTCAACGCATTGGATCACATGGAAATAGTACAGTACCCTCCCGAATAGGGTAAAATAGGCTCATTACCCTACTTAGACTATTTGGATCGCTACAAACTTTAAACCCTTGTGAAGGCAAGCTAAAATCCTAACGCTAAAAAGCAAGCCGGGCCTCTAAGGCCCGATAAAATTTTATATCCTCGTACAGTAAAAGCATGAAAAATACAAAGCATATAGATCAATTTTATGCAGAAATACAAACTTTTCAAGTGTTTTAATGATTTCTCTATTTGAATTTATTTGACAATGAAGAATAGACTGTGAAAAAACAACATATAAGCGAAAAATGAAGAACTGATTGTTTCAGAATATTTTAAAGGATTCAAAATTAAAGCTCACGCCTTTGGTTATTAGCTATACTATATACTAATAAAGTCAAATTATCATAAAAATACGAATCCCCGATAAATACTCACTCCTGGGATTAACTAGAGTAAGCATTGGGTGAAGCCAAAAGCTAAGTTATGTAAATAAATAATTACTACTTTTCGAAATTGTCGAGCAATATCTTGTTTTACCACAGGGTAAAAATGGAGAACTTTGTCCTTGGAAAACGTTCATTCACTTCATTTTCTGGCAGGAAAATTTTTTAAAATTATGGCCCCGTTCCAAATACAAACTTGTTCGGATGCTTTTGGTTTACTCACAAGAACTTTTAAGTTTCTATGCAAACTATAAATTCAGTAAAAATGTCAGTACCATCTTGTTTGGCCTAAAATCCTCAGGTACACAACTGAAGATAAAAGGATTAACATTGCAGGAGGCTGCAACTTCGTGGTATTTTTTATTTGTAATATAATGTTAAATGCTGCCTCTCTTTCTCGCACATGCTTAGAATAGGACATTTTCGAAAATTCTTGTTATCTTCGAAGTTAAATAACTTTGCCCGGTAACCTCCAATCATTATGCAACTTTCAACAAAGTTGTTCGTTATTGAAAAAGCTACACTACCTGAAGTTTTGAGGTATGCAGAGTAACTGTGAGAATTTGTTTTGAATTTTGATTTCTTGTTTTCGATTTTCCATATATGATACAATAGAAACTTCAAAACTGTTGTGAGTGAACTAGAGCTATAGGAAAAAGCTCATAAGTGACATATTAACACTTGATTTAGCAGTGTTCCAAAAAAGTTTAAAAAAATTGCCGGTCTAGTATGCGTGCATAGTTCTGGGTGCATTGAAAAGCGTTTAAGTGAGAAAAATTATATGATACTAATAAATGGTAAATGTGTTTTAACTTGATCAAAGATAAGTTCGTTAAAGCTTAGAAAATACTTGTAAAAACTGAAATTAATCCATAAAAAATTGATTTTTGGATGCAAACATACGTGCCAGGAATATTATTTGCATCACCAGTATGCACAGATGATGTCGAAATACCTAGCGGGCCTGCTAGGCCCCTTTGCCTTTTTGTGCATGTAAAAAGTTTATACGAATCTATGAAGCACACCATATGTGATATTTCCGTAATATTTTACTTTTTCGATGAATTTTAGACTTAGATAATGGAATTTCCATGCTCAAGCTCTTACTGCATGCATAAAGCTTTGTAACTAAGAAATCGATAGCCGCCGGGCCTGGAAGACCCGGGTGCCTTTTTGAGGGTTAAACGTCTTTCGCTCTACAAATCAAAGAGTAGAGCCAATGTTTGAGATTATCAAGAATTAAATTGTATTTCCGTTACTTATGAGTTGATTGTAGGATTCTGAGTTGATTAAGGTTGGAGAGAGAATCGGCAAAAATCGAAAACGAAAAAAGCAGTTTTTTTCTACACCGAGTGTTAGATCTTCATAAAAATCAATCAGCAGTACTGTAACAACATTTTACATAAGCTGATTGATTTTTATGAAGATCTAACACTCGGTGTAGAAAAAAACTGCTTTTTTCGTTTTCGATTTTTGCCGATTCTCTCTGCAACTTTAAGACTAAGTTGAATAGAAACTAATTTTTCGTTTTTGTTGCAAACGAGCTATCGAAAATTAGACGCATTATTAAGGACTTTTCATCTCGGATTAAGTTGTTCTGAAAATTCATTAGGGATCATTCACAAGTTTCGTAACGCTTTTAGGGGAGGTGGGGGAGGAGGTAACGACAAATCGCGACATGTGACCTATGGGGCAGGGGGAGTAAGCTGAAACGTTACGTAGCATGTTTTTACGGGGGTGTCAATTTTGGGCAATTTTTGCGTTACGTAATTTATGAATCGTCCCTTACCAAAAACAATTCATCTATATCAGAAGAACATCTAAGATATAATTTCTGGAAAAAGTAAGTCTTTAGTACTGAGACAGTTCTGCTCTGATTTGGTTGTATCAACGTAAAGCGGTTGTTTACTAAGACTGTTGGTATTTGATCGATCCCTGATCACGAAAGAATGTTTAGTGGAATTATAATTGCTGCACTAATCCTGTAATTGTCATGTAGAATCGCACGCGAAATCTGCTTAAAGAGAAGTTTCCAACTTCGTTTCGGGGTTCAGCACGAAAACCTAATAGTTTTGGGAGTTAGACACAGTTTGTAAAAATTATCCATAAGCCCAGATATTATTTCCAACCTCGGGCATTTAATGACAAAACTCTACGCAACACATATATTTATAACTCTGACTAGTTTCATTTAAAATCTGATATATTCGCTTCATAAATATCTCTGATTCAGTTGACTATATATGCAAAATATGTGCTTTTACCGATAGCTCTAGTTCACCCACAAAAGGTTTCAAGTTTCTATAGTAATATATAACTCGGAAACTCGGAAATAAAAACTTAAAATCAAATAAAAACTTCCACAGTAACTCTGCATACCTCAAAACTTTTGGTCAGATAGCTTATTTAACAACGAACAGCTTTTTTATTCATTTCGTTTATTTGATAGGCACAAATGCGTTAGCTTGGCGGTGCCAAATTCTTTTGTTTTTACATTTTGGATATCTTAAAACTAGGAGGTTACAATGTTGAAATATTTTTTTTTTATAAAAGAGAACAATTTTACAGCTATCTTAAGACTAGAAATAAGATTCTAAATACAAAAGATTTTTTTATGAAAATTTTTAATCAAAGAATTCAGTTTGATATACAAGAGGGGGAGTAGTTTTTTACGAAATATTTTACAGATATCTTAAAACTAACTAAACTAAACTATATGTTTGATACACAAAAGGGGGAACATATATTTATGACTAATTTGACAGATGTCTTAAAACTAGGGATACATTTCTATTTACAAGATGGAGGACAATAGTTTTAACAAAGAGTAAAAATTACAGCTATCTTAAAACTAGGAATACGGAATACAAATTTGCTTTTTTATTGGTCAGACTTATGCTTGGTCAAGATATTCAGAGGGGGGCATATAACGAACAGCTTTGTTGAAGGTTGGAAGTTCCCCATCAAAGTTATTTAACTTTGAAGACCAACCGATTTTTTTGAAATTGCCTATTCTATGCATGTACGAGAATATCTTTTAACTGCAAAATCATATCAGTTTACAGTCTTTTGCAATGTTGATCCTTATACCTTAAACTATATATCTGCAGATTGTGGGATGCACAAGATGCCACTGGCATTTGTTTACTGAATTTGTTGTTTCTTGTGCCTATTTTTCATATATTTTCACATACAAACTTGAAAACTCTTTTGGATGAACTAGAGTTTTCAGAAAATGCTCATATTTGAAAAAAAGGTTTGTGAAGCCAATTACCGTTTGATTTAACAGTGTTCCGAAATCGTTGCCGGTCTAATAAGAAACCATCTGTATTGCTTATGTTGAAGTAACTAGAAGAAAAAACGTTTTTGTTTTTTTTTCGCCCAGGTGCCCAACACCGCCTCTAGGCGCCCTACTTATTTTAAGGCTTTAATGAAAAATCCATTACTTACAAGAATTATCAACATTATTTTCGTTTTTCTCATCACGAAGCCCACCTACAATTTTTTTTCAAGCCAAAAAACCACAAGGGGCAGTCCTATGCGGTAGCACGAACTGTGGATAAAATATATTTCTTACGTATAGTTTAAGCACAACCAATCAACATCGAATGTTATATATAGAACCAAACCTTTTTGGCTATTTCATGTGGAGTAGGTGATCGGGTCATTTCATGTGGAGTAGGTGATCGAATCCGATTAAACTTATTTTAGAAGATCCGAAGAAAGAAGACAGAAAACCGTGACGGAACTAATATCGGAAACTAAATCTTTATAGCACAAGATCAGCTTTTCAAAATTGTAAAAACTTTTCGATTGTGTGCAGTAAAAAACCCGGACCGGTGAAGAAACATCAAATTTTAGACAATATAATCACATTTCATGTACAGACCAAGCTAAAGTTTTTTCTCTTTTGCCATTATTGTAACTTTCCTAAAGTACGCATACAAATGTAGTGAACGCAGTGGTCTTAATCATATATCGAAACTATAAATATACAAGAACCAAAAACAATTTTATATATGGACTTTAACGTGTTTTTGCAACGGTTTTTAGTGTGGCTGTGTATTCATTCATAAATAGGCTTTGTGGTATGTACCTATTAGCAGAATCAAAATAGGCTGAATGGATATGAATCACTTGTAGTGGAAATATAATAAACTTTCATTGTGGTTTCCATCGATCCGCGTAAATTTGTTGCTAAGAAAGTTTTCGTCTTTTCGCAACGATTGTATCATGTAGCATAATAGCAGATTGCTATCATGTAGCATGCAACCGCTAACAATTTAGTAACTAACTAGTTTTTTTGCGCGGTATTTTTTACGCTGATTTTGAAATTTACGCGGTTGTCATTTACACGGATTTTGAAATTTACGCAGTTTTCATTTACGCGGATTTTGAAATTTACACGGATTTTGAAATTTACGCGGTTTTCAATTACGCGGTCTGTATACCCCGCGTAAAAAAAACCTGAGTGTACCTACCTCACCTCAAACATTGAATCCAAGCGCACAAAGCAAAATGAGTCAACGCTAAAGATGATGGGTAGAGCGAAAGAGACAACTAGTATCACGACACCATGTTAACCGTGTTTGCAAGTATGCTTATAACGAGCACAATACAAAAGAAAGCATAGTGTTTGTCAGTCGCGTGTTGGACGGCACTGGGTAGCGTACCTCCACAGCCAGTGTAACGGACTTCTGACTCAGCTACACTGGCTGTGAAAAAGCACAGCGCAGTGATCTGCTCCACCTGCCATTCAACAGGCAACTGAGCTTGTCCGGCCAAATTCGTTCTTTAAATAGTCGATGATGAAGTCATTCACAGAAACGTAGCGTGCTAGGTACACAGATCTGTCAAGCCGGACTTGGGAAGCGCTCTCTTCTGTGTGTAAATGCGCGATATTTTAACTACGTTGTACATTATTTAATTTTTAATGCCATGATATCAAAAATCTTTGGGTTTATCTATTGGAATCTATTTTTAGAAGTATTTCGGAGCAATATGTGCAAAAAATTTGAAAATATATCTTGAGATGGCTGAATTATATGCATTTAAAATTGGACCACTTTTCGTTACATACCATTTTTGTAGAATTTGCAAAGTGCACCCCCATATCGAAAACAAAGACGTAGTCCTACGTCAACAAATTTGGGCACTAGAGGGATAATATTTCCAAACTTATACCAAACATAACCAACCATGGAATTCTAATGTTCATGCATGAGAATGTCACAATTGCACTCTTATGTGGATTAAAACAGGTTTTTTCTTGCATTTTTCCTTAGTGCTTAATAGAAAAACTATAAAATGGTGCCCTTAGCGTTTTTGTATTTTATTTCCTCTTGGAGAAATCACCCGTTTTGAGCATCTAAATTCTAAATGAAACAGACTATTCATCTCAAACCATTGCGAATAGTGCATGAACATAGGTCACACCCATGGCAACCCATTACGGCAGACGATATTCGTTCAGAGCACTTCTGTTGTATAAATCATGGCAACCATTTATCGGCAGATTGCAGCTCGATTCAAAACAATGGCTGGGTTACCAGCAACATTGTGCGGCGATCTGCAATCCACGTATGTAGCTCCAGAACGGCTATGGAGCTATTTCACACAGCAAGCAGTGAAGAGGATGTCTGGTGTTCCTACGTATGTTTGGCATCATACACTCCTAGGAAACTAGTTTAATCTGCTCATAGAGAAAAAGTGTGTGTATATTAAGCTATCGGCAGCTGAAACAGGCTCTGGGTCGAAGTTCAATATGTGCGAAAAGTATGTGATGTTGTGTACTCTTTGATAGCAGCTCTGGAGCGTGCCGTCGTTGTTCAACTTTAGAATAGAAGAAGCTATACTGATAATGGTGCTGCGATGCATCCGACTGAACACGTATGCTAGTTATAGTTCAGATATTGCAACGGAGGCGTGCTCGGGGCGTCGAGAATTTCTCGAAAATCATTGTACTAAATGTGGCATCATAAGAACGATATGTTAATTCCAACCGTTGATTGATGTTAGTTCCGATCGATCTCGAATATATGTACATGCATTCGCTTTCGAATGTGAAATTTGTTTACTTCAAATTCAGTCGCTATCTCATATATTTTCTTTTATTCATATTGTACAATCACTTTAATAATTTTATACAATCAGTTCAAAGCTAGATTTTAAAACCAAGACCCATTTGACCAGAGTCCCGAATATAATTTATCTCAGTTAGAAGAGATCGGAGAATACTTATGACAACGATAGGGGCATTCACAAAATGCCCCTATCGTTGTCTTAGTAATGACGATCTAAATTTTCAGGAGCTTTTAGTTTTTAATTAGTGATATTTGAATATTATTTTGATGCCTATTAACCCATTATTGCCCAACTTATTTTTCACGCGCATCACAAATTGTGTTTTCCGATCGGAAAAAATAATGTAGTTATTCCAGTGAAATTATTTTTGTACTCAAAGTAGCTGATACAATAAGGAACAACCAATGAAAATTTCAGATTGATCGATTAATTGGTTTCTGAGATATCGTGATCACCGCGAATGAACTTTTCAATAAAATACAACTCTGAGATAATCGGGTTTTACTGTCGGGGCAGCGAGTCAACAGTCTAGCGAATCAAACACTACGCACCGCCTACGAGTGGTCAATGGGTAGCGGTCTATGAATAGATTTAACTCAAGTTGTAGTATTCCGATCTTCATGAAATTGTGAGAAAATTTTCCTCAGCGTATATAGCTTCAGAATATCTAATTTTCAAAAATTCGATTTTTTGAATCCTGACAAAAATGTGTAACCATTTAAGGGAAAATTTAATAAAACCAAAACATAAACACCGGTTTAACCACTCTAACTTTTTTAAACGTATTTTGCAAGAGTATATGGACAATATTAACTCATTGATAATGCCTGTTCTGCGTTATTGATTGAGTAATAGGAGTTATTCTTAGCACCTACTATATATAGTAGGTTGGGCAATAATGGGTTAATTGCCATAGCCAAGTACTACTAAATTGTGGTTGTAAATCATATTATATATTTGCTTTTACAGCACTAAAAAGGAGCTTGAAGTCCGGATACTCATCGGCTGCCACATGGAGGACTTTCTTTATTCCGATAGATTTGTTCACTCTAGAAATGAGTATTGCGATCGAAATAGAAGATAAACGTATGGAGCAAGGTGAGTATGGTGGATGAGGCATGTACTTCCCACTTCGCATATAAACTTTTGTCGGATGAGTATTATGATTTGTGGCCTTGTATCGTCTTATTGGTGAGACTAGCAAAAAATCAATACTGTGGTTCGTTTTTAGTTTTCGATCAGCTCTAATAGCGGAAATAAGCGATGTATCTTTATCCTTAAAATGTGGCTCACTGAATGTTGGACTCTAAACCCATCAATGAACGATGGAGAGTAAGGATCAGAAACCATAAATAAATACGTTGCATTTTTCCGACGATTTTCAAACTCCCCTCTCCTCTCGTAGCATATTGTCACAAAACTCTAACATCCTCTTGGAAATAAAGAAGCATCTTACATGATCCCTCCACACTGTCGATGATATGAAAAAGCTCCAATTTAACCAGAAAAGATCATTAAATTCAGTTAAAACACTAAATAAACCAACTATGAGAAAACCGTGTGGTGTCCCTTGGGCTAAAACCATTTCAGCCAAGAATAGAACCACGGGCAACCTGCTCCCATGTCGTAAGAGGCGACTAACAACATGCTAGGAGTTCCTAGGGCGATGTATTGCTCCGTACCTGGACCTTTAGGTTTTGCATCGTAGCCTTTATCCATCCTGTATTGAGTGAATCACTGACATATAGCGAAGACTGCATATCAAGAAGACTGGCAACTCTGTCGAAAATCTGGAGACAGTAACATCAACACCACTTGCGAGTAAAGGTGATACTTCCCATAGTGATGCTCACACATATATACATTTTTACATTAAGCTTCCTACCTTCCTACAATAGGGGCGCCGTAACCTCCGTCGCGTTTCGTTTGTATAGCGGAAGGAACGAGAAATCAGTCTTCTTAATATCTAGTCATCGCATATAGTCACCTTTTCTGATCCGCTTTTCCCAATTGTGTACCAACGTTATAGGTTTCTTCTGACTAGCCTAAACAGTGGAAAACATTTCAGCACTCCAGAACTTCACTCTGTCAGAAAATGTAGGGCCATCGGAAGCTAAAACTTAGTAAAATCGCACTCCTGGTCTTCTCTTCAAAATCATCCAGTGGAGTACTCTGCGTCACTCTTTCAAGTTTGAACCGCTCATATGGTAGTCGGCCTTTGCCAGTATTGCTCTTCTCTCATCCATTCTTCTTGTGGGCCGCCGAGAGATCAAGAGCCCTTGTCGTTGTGTTTATTATATTTATTACGCATAAGAAACATGTCGCACACACCAAAAAAATCTGAATTTTATCGTTGACGTAATTGCAAACATGACACAATTCAACAAACCGTAATTTACGAAATGACGGAACATTACCGTGTTCCGTTTAACTTTACATGAAACATATACTTTACATGCCCAATAACATAAAATTACACTTCCTTCCATTCAGAACAAACGCTGTATGTGGAGTAAAATTACATGATTTACGAAATTAAACGTCGTGTAAAATTAAAATCGAACGTAAAACTAAGGCATTTTTGATGCTCGTATATGTCAGGGTCAGGAGACGTAAATTTACACTATTTTTTCTAGGTGTGTATGCAATTTGGCATTTAATACAATTATGGAAACGTGTCTGATAGGGAGAGTTAAGATGCCAATTTGCCATTAACATTTCGCAATGAATTTTTGTGAATCACAGATAAATCTGTGTACCTGGCATCCCTGATCCGACCAAATCTGTACCTTAAATAGTCGATAATGACATCGTTCATAGAAGCTTTGCGCGCTAGGTACATACATCTGTCTTGCCGGATTTGAGAAGCGTTGCCTTTTGTGTGCAAATGCGTGGTATTTTGACTGTTACACATAATTTAAAATTTTAATTCCCTTATATTAAATATATGGGTTTATCCATTGGAATGTATTCTTAGAAGTAGTTTTAAGCGATATGTGCATAAACTTTGAAAATTTATCGTGAAATGGCTGAATCACAAGCGTATATTTTTCACTATCGATAATTCCGGAAGTCCCAGGCATATTTCACAATTAAAGCCACTTCTATTCTTCGGTGATGTCTGAACTGATTTTCTCGTACCAAGCCTCACATGGAAGGTATAATATGCAGTTGGGTGTTGTACCGTCCCTCCCCCCTTTCCCCCGAATTACCCTTACATCGACCCCCTTCATCATCTCTCCCCTCCCTTAGACCACCCACAAATCCACATTCCCGACAAAAAATAAAGGATTTCAGACGCATGTTCCACTCTTACTCTACTAACCCCCCCACCCTTCCCCTTCCAAACCCATTGCCCCGCCATTTCGAAATATGATCTCATGAGGATAACATTGAACTCATGCTGATTAAGCTAATTAAATATTATACTATTTTATATAAAGTGTGCCAGCGTCGTCTTTCATGGTAGTACGTGGATACGTGCTAAGTACAATAAGAATGTAATAAACATTTCTACAATTATATTGAATATAACCAGCTAAACAATCATAGTTTCTATAAATGTGAAACGCACAATCGCACCACTAGGTGGATTAAAACAGGTTTTTTTTTCTGGTAAGCAATCGATTATCGATATTGTTAAAATTATTTAGGTGAATACCAAACCACCCTATGCGTTTTGGTGTATACTGAAAATATCATAACATTCACACTTAGAAAAAATGAAACTTACATTTGACACTGCGACGTATATTGCTGTCTAATAAAGGAATTTTACATGTTTTGACATGTGAAATAAAACATTGTGTCTCTTTTAATGTAGAACTCGGGTGAATGAAGATGGAGAATTGTGAACAAAGCGTATTTTTGTTTTTGAATGTAAATTCAAGTGAATTGTGACGCTCCTTTTATGTGCATCTTGCGAGATGTACAGTGACACAATCTCATTTTCGTACACCGCTGTGCGGAATGCTTATATGCATTTTACAAGTAAAAAATGAGTTCACGAGACATTTTATTTATGTAGAAATAATTTACTTGACAGCATAAGGAAGATACAATAATTATCTTTGTACTACAAATGCTCATATTTTCACAAAAAATCATAATTCTAAAGATAGTCAAATATACATGCAATCTCATATTCGTACAGTACACATATTTTTTCAAAAATCAATTGAAATTTCTATAATAAATATTCAATGTGGTACCTTTTGTTTGTAATTACAGTTTTCAATCGTATTGGAATGCTAACAACTAGTTTTTGTGTGCATTCAACTTAAATTTTATCCCATTCTTCTAAATAGTAGTTTCTAAGATCATTCTCATTACAATCCGGATAGTTTTTCACTTTTTATCCAAATACTCCCATTTATTTTTCTAATCAGTTAATAAACGGGGTCTGCAGTGGAGAATCCATAACATTTAAACAATTATAAATTTACTCTGAACGTTTTTTGCACGCCTATGCTTTAGTTTTTTCTCCTGATCGAATTTCCAATGTCCACCATTTTTAGTAAAAGTACCATTTTACGGAAGCTTTGCTTTAAAGTTTATTTTAAGATATTCATATTAAAATGCACATTCTGATCCATCATTCCATCAATGAAGACCAAATTTCTAGCACTTCTAGTGGACATATAATACTCCATACAATAACTCCACTGTCCCTGCGCTTAGCTGCTGTTATAAGACTATTACGTGCAGGTATGAGTTCGATTTTCTCCACCCAAAACAAGTCAAAGATGTTGAATTTGGACTTGTAGACAAAGTTTAACATCTTTCCAATAAAGTTGTTTAGTGTATAAAACATCAATTCTTTGTTCTTCTCATTGATGAATTGAGCTTCTTGATCTCAATGATGAATTGAGCTTCTTGCTCAGAACACAGGCATTGTAATTGTCTGTTCTCCGCACATTACGAGCCGTACCAGAGCAGACTTACACTTAAATGCTATGATTCAATTTATTTACCATGTATATAACATTAATTACTCGATTTTCCCAAGTTTTTCTAATTAAAAATCGTTTATTCCTCAATCGTATATTAAATAGCGCAAACGTTTGTGAAACAATATTAAATATATACACTAGAGGTGTACGAATATGAGATTGTGTCACTGTAAATATTTTTAAGTGTGTTTATAATATATACATCTATGACGAGAGTATTCCTACCGATTAGTTGTTTACATAAATCGCTCCAACTATTTTTACTTTTTGACGAGATTTATGAAGTTTTTATCGCTGTTTGTCGTGTTAATCGACTGAGAATTTTGTTTTTAACATTATTATTGTGCAGTGTGAAAGTGTCTCCCAGAGATGCCAGGTACTTTTTTCAAATGTCTGCAGTAATAATTTTAAAAGTCTGGGAAGAACAAAAAATGTCAGGAAAGCTAGTGTAACTAAAAGCCTTTATATTCAAAAATCTGCAAATATCTGCAACAAAACTAAAAAATCTGCAAATATCTGCAACCAAACTAGAAAATCTGCAAATATCTGCGTCATCGAAAAAATCTGCAGCTTAAACTAAAAGTCTGCGAATTTGCAGACTTGTCTGCAAATCTGGCATCTCTGGTGTCTCCTGTTTGCTTTTGTGTTGCGAAAAAAACAGCGAAGAATGAAATTGAGTGAACTTCTGTGACTTAACCACCAAAATTTTCCACTGAGCGCAGCGCCATCTATATTTCATTGTTCGCATTCTCAGATCGGCACGCATTATAGCAAGTGCATGCGATCACAGCGCGAAAACCGTCAAATAGTATGACGACTTTATCGAATGTATGGGTTTTTGCAAAAATGTGGTACATATGTAATGTGGGAAACAACTTAACAAGCCGTTTTTGAAAAAACTTGCTCGCTTTCACCGACACCGTTTCTTCACTTGGATGGGTTAACGCTGCTATCGCTGGGAAAACGGATGACGTCTGTGCTGAACTAAAGACCGAGTTATCTAAAAATAACCAGCAAATTTCGCGTTTCGCTAGAAAGCTTTTAACATCTACTTCAGTCCGGTCAAACTCCGGTACCTCTCGGCCAAGCCGCCTTTCTCGGTCTTCCAAGCCGCCCTTCTCGGCAAGTATTATACAAATTGTAACGATACAACGGTTCAACCGATTCACGCTTCTAGCTCATCGTACGACTCTCGCCGTAAGCTGCTACCACCCCGTTCCTGCTCTCCGCATTCCACCATCGGGTTTCAACGCATACTGGGACGCACCGCAGTTGGCACTATGGAAGCCCTCGATCCCCCCGCCACAGTGGAGCACTTGCAGCCAGCGATCATCAGTCGTCCCGGTCCTGTGTGTGGGATGGGTGAAAGGGTCTTCCAACCTGCCGCAAATGGCAAGTATACATCTGTTCCGAACACTTCGGAGCGCTGATGTATTCTTCGCTTCCAGTTTTTTGCCTTTTGCTCCGACATCTTGTGGCGCGACGCAGTTGATTCGGGATGCCTCGAACCCCTCACCACAGTCGACCAAGCGATCGGGAACCGTTCCGATACTGTTCGTGAGATTGACGAAAGGATCTTCCTACACGGAAACATGGCTTCGCTCTCTGCTGTACCTGATCCGTCCTCCAACAACATCGAGGTTTACTGCCAGAATGTTGGTGGCTAAATTCATCAACGGACAGCTATTTGCTCGCGACCACGGGTTGCTGTTACGACGTTATCGCCTTTACCGAGACATGGCTCGACACTCTGTCTCGCCAGGTCTTTGGTTCAATATTCCATGTCTACCGCTGTGACCGCAATGCCCTCAAAGCCACAAGACATCAGGCGGTGGTGAGCTTATCGCCGTTCGCCGTGGTATAAAAGCCCGAGTGATCAACGATGACCGGTGGGCGAGCTCCGAGCAAGTGTGGATATCAGTGAAACTTGCCGATCGCAATCTGTTCCTGTGTGTTGTGTATTTTCCACCTGACAGAATTCGTGATTCCAGCCTGATCGATGTATATCTTTCCTTCGTTTCTTTTATCGCCTCGATCGCCGCCCCGTCTGATGATATTGTTATACTGGGCGACTTCAACTTACCTGGCTTGTCGTGGTGCCAGGCAAGTAATGGTTTTCTACGATTGGATATCGAAAAATCTGCGCTTATTAATAATGCCAGTTGTATTTTGGACAACTACAGCAGCGCAACTCTTCGGCAAATAATGTCACCAACGGAATGGACGCACATTGGACTACGCTCCGTACTGCTGCACTGCACCGACTCCTTTAGTCAAGCAGGTGCGTCATCATCCCCACTACATCTTGTATTCGCTGGTAACCTAGGAGTGAATTTTGAAGACGTCTCAAGTTCTATCGTCTACGATTTTAAAAACGCTGACTACGACAGCATCGTTAGCACGCTGTTGGATATAAACTGGGACGAAAATCTTAACAATGACGACGCGAACGAAGCAGCGATGACGTTTTCTAGTATTCTTAACTATCTTATCGACCGCCATGTGCCTAAACGAACAATTAGTACCGATGAACACCTTCCCTGGCAATCAACCGTCCTTAGACGTTTAAAATCTGCCAAACGAACTGCATTTAAAAAATTCTCGAAGCATAAAACACTTGCATTACGAAATCACTACTTTCAATTCAACCACGAATACAAACAGCAAAGCAGACGGGCCTTTTTTAGACACCAGCTAAACGTCGAGCGTCAACTGAAATCCAAACCCAAGTCGTTCTGGAAGTATGTTAACGAGTAGCGAAAAGAATTCGGTTTACCATCTTGTATGTCGTTTAATGGAGTTTTCGGGACCGACTCTAAAGAAATTTGCCAACTGTTCTCCGACAAATTTTCAAGCGTTTTTTCCAACGAGCGCCTGCCACCACAACAAGTCGCTGTCGCCGCCAATTTAACCCCTTCTCTAGGACGAACCATCAACCGAATTTGTGTCGATAATGCTGCCATTCTTGCAGCAAATGCCAAACTGAAAGCATCCTGTTCCCCGGGTCCAGATGGTGTTCCCTCGATTTTTGTCAAAAGTGCATCAGCGGCCTTCTTGAACCACTTCGGCGAGTCTTCGAGCTATCACTCACTACTGGTACATTCCCTTCCTGCTGGAAAGCAGCGCACATGTTTCCAGTCCATAAAAAACGAAACAAATCGAACATTGGCAATTATCGGGGAATCTCGTGTTTAAGTGCCGTATCAAAACTGTTCGAGCTGGTTGTGTTAGATCCTATTTTCTTTCACTGCAATCACTACATTGCAGATGACCAACACAGTTTCATGCCTAAACGATTGACAACAGCAAACCTGCTGTCTTTCACAACATATATAATGGATGGATTCGCCGACGGATTGCAAATCGATGCTATTTGCATGGATCTATCTGCGGCCTTCGACAAAATCAACCATGATATCGCAATAGCGAAGCTGGACAAACTCGGCATTAATGGACAACTTCTGCGCTGGTTTCGTTCCTACCTCGATGGAAGGCAACTCCAAATCAGCATTAAGGACT
The DNA here is from genome assembly GCF_030247195.1 of Topomyia yanbarensis. Taxonomy (NCBI): domain Eukaryota; kingdom Metazoa; phylum Arthropoda; class Insecta; order Diptera; family Culicidae; genus Topomyia; species Topomyia yanbarensis. Next base: position 285,585,047 of record NC_080672.1, read on the forward strand.
GTCTATCTGCACCATTTTTCGCTACATCCGGCATACCACAAGGAAGCCATCTCGGTCCAGTAATATTCCTCCTCTACTTTAATGACGTCAAATTCACATTACAAGGACCCCGCCTTTCTTTCGCCGACGACATGAAAATTTTTCAACAAATACGGGATAAAACCGATGCCGAGCTTCTTCAGAGGGATCTGGACAGCTTTAGCACGTGGTGTGATCAAAACAGAATGGTTTTAAACCCGAGCAAATGCTCAATCGTTACGTTCACGCGGAAACGCCAACCGACTCAGTTTAACTACCATTTCTTCGGCTCTAGTATTCCAAGACACTCTCACATCAAAGATCTCGGAGTCATCATGGATTCGGCACTAACATTCAAATCACATACTTCATACATCGTGGATAAGGCATCACGACAGCTTGGGTTCATCTTCCGAATAGCGAAAAACTTGTTTGGCTGTTTGGAATCCGTACTATCAGAACGGGATTGACAGAATCGAGGCTGTTCAACGCAGGTTCATAAGCTTGGCCCTACGGAATCTCCCATGGCTAAACAGATTTCAGTTGCCGAGCTATGAAAACCGTTGCCAGCTAATACACCTCGATACACTGAGCATTCGGAGGGACTGCTCTCGAGCCTTGTTCGCCTCGGACTTACTCTCTGCCAGTGTGGATTGCCCTACAATCCTCGGACGTCTGGATCATAAAGCCCGCGTTCGAGCTCTACGCAATAACTCTCTTCTGCGAGTTCCGTTTAGGAGAACCAACTATGGTTGCCAGAGCGCTGATACCGGACTCCAGCGAATTTTTAACAGTGTGGCGACGGCCTTTGACTTCAACCGGACGCGGAATGCGATAAAAGCGAAAATGTTGGCAATTTTAAAATGTAATTAGTTTAAGAAACCACCGTTGGGGCCAAGGGGCCTGCTGGTGAAGGTGATAAACATAAACATAAACGATATAATCGCAACATTTTGACCGATACGCGCTGTGAAATAGTCCTAATTGGTTACTTTGAATGCAGATATCTCCATCATGTAAAACTATGTATTCCACATATTTTAACATTGGTAGGTACGCCAAAAATTGTTGTGATAATTTTTGGGAAACCTACCCATTTGAAGCAGGTGGTTAGAGCAGCGCCTGCCATTTTTGTTCCTACTAGTTGGGCCAAAATAGGCTCTTTGTCTTAACATCGACAAAAAATGTTTTCCCATAGTGCTAGAGATTTTATCTAGCTAATTTTGGTTCTTGGCCTGTTATTGTGTAATGCATTGAACAGATGTAATAGACACTACTCTACCTAAAGTGAGTTGAATAGAGAGCTAAGCTGAATTAGGACATAGTAGTCCCAAATGAAAAACGCTATTGAGAAAATGTTTGTGAGGAAACATAAACTCATTTTTTTCCGTTTAAAAATACATCCTGTGATACAAAATGGGTAGTTTTATTAGTTCGACTTTAAAATATCGTAGAATGAAGGCACAAAATTCAAAGTTTCAGACGAAGCGAGCCGTGCTATCCCACAAAACCAGTAGAGGCCAACTTAATTAGATTCTTCTTTATTCGCTATCATCGTGCCTATAATCATCTTCTAGAGCGTTCACAGAGTATAGGTATATATTCGAAGGGCACCTAAAAGTCTAGGGAAGTGGTCTGGATCTCTGAATCTACTAGGGTGAAGTTTCATCTCTTCCTTGTCTATCAGAACTGTTTCATACATAGTACCAAAGTTTTTTTTCGTGTTATACGTGTGAGCACAACCTGTCGTACTATAATGTATATCCAGACAGCTGTATACCGCCGGACGTTTTCCGTTCATTTTCAAGCATTGTAGATTTCCCCTGTTGCTCCGGTCAAAACTTTTACTACCCACTTAAATAACCACTACCAAAGCCACAGTTCCTTCCAGTAGGTTTGGTATGAAGAGATGGAAGATACTCACTTTGGCTGATGTACCCGTCCGAATTCGTTCTTACTGTAACTAGTAAATTAGCTACCAGCTAAATGATTCAAAATGTTGCTCATTTCATTGGACGCTTCGTTTGTTGCTTTGGACCACCTGGTCTGGCGCTAATCATTTTTACACCACAGTTGGCGTTAAACGTTTATATGCATCGGTATCCACGGCGCTCAGAATTATATACCTAAGTATCGAAACAGGCTTTGAAGGAACCATGCGATGATTGTTAGTTCGATTATAGATCGACATATAATCAAAAATGCCGTAACAAAATTGCGAATGTTATGGCATATTCGTTTTTGACAGTGCACTACTCCGGTGTAGTCGGTGCTACCCTCATTCAAACTTGGGTGTAATCAGTCCATCTTTTTCTTTGCACTACACCGGTGTAGCACCAAGAAAAAACGAAAACGCCATTAAACTGGTAATTTTTCGTGTAGCTAATGTTGTCTCAGCTGCTCCAGTTGCGCATCTTAATCTAAAGTACTCAATGGACACGACGTCTTATCCATTTCAGGAGCAAAGAAATTAAAAGATTGAATGGTTTCCGAACATCGTACAGTAAATAAAAATGCTTGAAAACCCTTTTTTTTCGTGGCATTATTGTAAATTGAAAATCTCAATACAATCAATTTAATGTATTGTTGGACTAATAATATGAAGAGATTGAAACTATATGGAGAATGATAGAAAAATATACGTAAGTATAGAGCCCTCACCGCCACAATTTACTAGACAGGCAGATGTAACATTTTTCAAATATATTCATCAGCAAGCTAAATGTGAACCGGGTCATGTTTGCATTTTCTTTTTGTCTGTGCAGATTCTTCTGCCGGGGTGCTAGGAAGTGCTTAATTACATTCAAAAGCAGATGCTGTACTGTTTTTGAAATGCGGGTGTTGCCAAGTAACTGCCAGTTTCTTCGGATAAGATTCCGCCGGATGCAGGCGCAAACAAACATGAGAGAAAATGGCTCGATATGCATCATAGAGTTTAAGAAGGAACGTTGCAGGAATAAGTAAACGTAACAAAAAACTCACCAAGATTGTTGAAATTGCTTTTGCTGAAAGTGGTTTCAACCCCTTGGCAACTCCCTAATTGTTTACATAAAGTGGCAACCTAATCAACTGCTTGATGCTTACAACCAAGAGGGAAGATAACAACGATAAAATAGTTTAATGGCATATGCTGAGCAAACTTTTCTTAGAAGCTTAATTTTCTTTTTTGTAGTGAAATGATGTTATGAAACTCGTGTCAGAATTATAATTTTCAAAATAGTATGTTTATTTTATTTGACTCATAATTATAGTTTCAAGATATACAGACCTCATCTTGCGCATCTTTGCACCAGAGATTTTATATACATGGTTTAGAAAATATCCGTATGGAGACGCCATGTAGCTCACAAATATTCTTACAATTTAGTTACGTAAACAACTACATATTGTTAAAAAATTAGTGTTTTTGATAGTTTTAGACACCATTTCTGCTATCAGATTTGATTGACCACTATTATGGAAGTATAAATTAACCCTTTAACGACCAACGCTTTCAAATGGGTTTACATGAAAATGATCGAAATAAAGAATCATGACATTGGATAATTGATATCTAAAATGGATTCAGTTACCCAAATATAGTTTAAAAAAAATTTTTTTTGGTCATTAGCCTGAAGTCAAAAAGCAAATTCCATTTATAATTTAGCCATTTAAACCAATTTTTATAATTTTGTTAAGACTTTGTATAGAGAGATGCCACTGTGCGTTGCGTCAGCTTGAATGAAGTTGCGGTCTTTTTTGAAGTGAGCTGTTAAAAAATGTCTGCAAATGTCTCACATTTCGAATTAATTATTAAAAGCTAGAAATAATCGATTTTCGGAATAACACTTCACACAACTACTTTATAAATATTTTCAGTGTATGTGGTGTTCCTTGAATTTTTGTGCCCCTTGAAGCGCTGGGAACTCATGGTTAGATCTCGATTTTAAAAGAACAGTCAATATTTCTTTCGGTTGTGTTTAAGCGCTTCCTCGAGCTGTTTTATTCGACGACCTTTACAAGAAATTTCAGGCGAGAAAGTATTCTTCAGATTTTTTTTCACAGATAAGAATTTTTACAAAAATCTCACAGGCTTTTACAGATTTCTGTAAATGTTCCGATATATCACAGATTTTTTCCTTTTGTGGGCATCACAGGTGGTAAAACGATTTTTTGACTGAACACTGATTTCAATGTGGTATCCCTGGAAGAGAATTCTTGAAATAGCCAACTCAAACTCGAATCTAAGACAACACCGACGATCTCCATTTTGTTAGCGATTTTTGTATTTATTTAATTATTTCTAAAATGTTATTAGTAGAATGTGTTTCGGTCGAATGTTATTAATTTCAAGCTTGCCAGCATATTTTCTTTGCCACAAACGAGATAAACGTGTGACAAAGGAATGCTTGGTCTAATTAGGTCTAATGGGTGAGTCGAAAATTATTGCGATACTGTCAAACTGGTGTAATTGTTCCATACTTCACCCAAATTAACCAAATTGGGCCTAGTTTCACTTTAGAGTTACAGTTAGTGTTTTTCATCTGGCAATGAAGGCAGTGTTAAGTAACTTTCCAATTTAAAAGATTCCTTTGTGGAAGTACGGTTCTTGAACCAATGCATAAGTCGAGATAGATTCATAGTTGCTGTACGTTAATGCTGGAGATTGATTTGTGATATTCTAACAATTTTTGATTAGAAAAAATGTTCATTTCATTTCTTACATATAAGGTACAACAACTAAAGGATACCAAGCAAGTTAAAATGTAATCGAATGTAGCGAGCCAATGGGATAGGATCATTTGGTTCTCCCGATTTGTGAAGAAAATAATGGTCTACTGTGTTAGCTTAACACAGTAAGGGCAAAACCAAAAATGCTCCACATTGATTTAGGGTCTCCTGCTTGCAGTCGCATCCTACGACATGGGAGTGGGGACCCAGTGGCTCAATTGTTGACCGCATGCCACATGGCCTCTGGGCAGGTTTTTCTATATACATCGAAATTCGATAATCGAATCCCAGCAAACAAACACCGATCTACCATCAGCCAAAAGTCTCAGGAAACCATCAGCCAACAAAAATCCAGAAAAATAATACAGATCATCGGCGAAAAAATTCTGTGCGAGCGTTTCGCTGCGTAATGCAGCATACAGGAGAGTTCGCCCGGCTCTTCCCAGGCTCCGCTCGCCTTTGATAATATTTTAAATATAGCGGTATCTTTACTGAATATGTAATAAGAAAGTTTTACTCGGCAGCAGATTCAACATACCTGTGGATCAATGACGTATGAAGGTCGCCAAAGCTTTTTTTTCTTGTCTTATAAATTAATGTTTAAAAGTTAAAATATTTAACTTAAAAAAATAAAAATTAAATAGCTATTCAGTAGATATTTTTCAATTTATTTCCTAAGAACAATTCAATTTTAGGCTTGTAACAAGCTTCAGTTTTGGGCGAAAGCATGACGTGACGTGAGTTTATTCCCGAGGCCTGACTCAAAATCGCAATACGAGTTGTTTTGTCTTGGCTTAGCATAGAACGACTAAAATCAGACATTTATTCCCATACATACCAGACTACATTACAAATAACTGACATCTAAATGAAGTTTTCAACGTGTGTAAGAAATAAGTCGGTTTTAAAAAGGTAGCAGCAAGTATAGACTTGCGGCTTGCCGGCACTACGATCGATCAGCAGTCGCTATACGGGTTCGGCTAAATAACATTAGACCAAACGGGTTTTAGACAAATGACTTATTCGGTCAAATGACCCCATCGGTCAAATAACCAAACGCCAATCGTCCAAACGGAATTTGGCCAACCGCCAAATTGCCGGCTACCGTATTTAAAGTATTTTTATCAGAACTCAGCACTTTTCTCATGAATCTGTTTTATATAAGACTTGCGTTTAGGGTTGCCACCTTTCCGGGTTTGACCAGGAGACTCCGATGTTTGGAGACGATCTCCGGGCCTGCGGGGTTTATCTCAATTTCTCCGTGTCTAGTGAGATGATGAATAATTTTAACTGAATTTTAACTTAAACTGAATTCAAACAATTGTACCAAACACCGGAAGAGGTGTTAATATTAGATGCTCCAGCAGCGGCGCTTAAATGTTGGCTAGGGACAAAAACTTTTGTTGGAAACTAGTGACTGTGATGACGAATAACCGATTTTTTTTGCGCCGAGTGAAATAAATCCGGAAGACACATTGTGCTTATAAATTAATGTTTAAAAGTTAAAATATTTAACTTAAAAAAATAAAAATTAAATAGCTATTCAGTAGATATTTTTCAATTTATTTCCTAAGAACAATTCAATTTTAGGCTTGTAACAAGCTTCAGTTTTGGGCGAAAGCATGACGTGACGTGAGTTTATTCCCGAGGCCTGACTCAAAATCGCAATACGAGTTGTTTTGTCTTGGCTTAGCATAGAACGACTAAAATCAGACATTTATTCCCATACATACCAGACTACATTACAAATAACTGACATCTAAATGAAGTTTTCAACGTGTGTAAGAAATAAGTCGGTTTTAAAAAGATAGCAGCAAGTATAGACTTGCGGCTTGCCGGCACTACGATCGATCAGCAGTCGCTATACGGGTTCGGCTAAATAACATTAGACCAAACGGGTTTTAGACAAATGACTTATTCGGTCAAATGACCCCATCGGTCAAATAACCAAACGCCAATCGTCCAAACGGAATTTGGCCAACCGCCAAATTGCCGGCTACCGTATTTAAAGTATTTTTATCAGAACTCAGCACTTTTCTCATGAATCTGTTTTATATAAGACTTGCGTTTAGGGTTGCCACCTTTCCGGGTTTGACCAGGAGACTCCGATGTTTGGAGACGATCTCCGGGCCTGCGGGGTTTATCTCAATTTCTCCGTGTCTAGTGAGATGATGAATAATTTTAACTGAATTTTAACTTAAACTGAATTCAAACAATTGTACCAAACACCGGAAGAGGTGTTAATATTAGATGCTCCAGCAGCGGCGCTTAAATGTTGGCTAGGGACAAAAACTTTTGTTGGAAACTAGTGACTGTGATGACGAATAACCGATTTTTTTTGCGCCGAGTGAAATAAATCCGGAAGACACATTGTGCTGGCTGTTATATGGCTATATGGAAAGACAACAACAAACGCAAGTGGTCTGTTACACTGACGGTTCTCTGATGGAGGGACGTGCTGGTGTCTACTGTCGTGAAATGAGATTGGAACAATCTCACTCACTGGGTAGATACTGTACTGTATTCCAAGCAGAAATCTTTGCGATTATGTGCGGGGTACAATCGGCTCTTCAACTGAGTTTGTCCGGCAGAGTTATAAACTTCTGCTCCGATAGTCAGGCTGCAATCAAGGCTCTTAGTTCGGACAAATCCCGGTCCTAGCTAGTGATCGCGTGCCGAACCCAAATCGAAGAACTAAGCATTGTCAACACTTTCTACCTTGTTTGGGTGCCCGGACATTGCAGTATTACTGGAAATGAATGGGCTGACGAATTGGCCAGTAGGGCATCGCAAAAAAAATATTCTTTTTTGAATTCTCAAAAGCCCCCCCTCCCATATTGTGACACATGTCGAAGTAAGCTTAGATGCCAAATTTCAGATCATTTGGACAATTTAAGACCCCCGCCCACTTCGCTTGAAATTTTTGAAATTGGTACTATGGGAAAATATAGAGGAAAAATATACTAAATGCTATAATTTTTGAAGTAGCTATCAGAAAATTACAATTTATACCTCTTTTCAAAGGAAATGACCTAAGTTATTGAAAGGAGATATTCCTCTATCTAGAAAAATAGGGGAAAGTGGGGTACTGGGTCATTTTGGCCCCAAAATCCACTATTTACCATAATTTTTCTGCTTTGTGATGCAAATCATACATATTTTGGAGTTTTTCTAATGTAAACAAATCTCAGAACTCGAACGGAACCTTTTTGACTCGTGTCCGAATACGGGAAGTTGGGGTTATAGGACCTTTTGTCATTAATATTAAATTTTATAATTTTTTCGTGCATATATCTCTATTATTCTTCAATCAATTTTCATGAAATGTAGCTTGTTGAACGCGGAAAATTCTTATGAATACAACAAAAATGAATTCGTTAGCGGTAAAATTCAGAAACATCAAATTTTTGGACATTAACTCTACAAATCACATTTTTTTTCGTTAAATGTTCTAATACCTCAACTTCCCCTATTTTTCCAGGATGGAAACTTTTCTCATGCGATCCTCAAGCGTATTTTACACTAAAAGTAGTAAATTTAATAAGAATTTTGTTGTTAAACGGAGTTAATATGTGCAATTTTATGATAAAAATGTGAAATCGAGACTATATATCAAATAATTTGATGTTTCTGAATTTTACCGATAACGAATCTATTTTTATTGTGTTCCTAAGAATTTTTAACGTTTAACAAGGTACATTTTATAAGAATCGATTGAAGAATAATGGAGATAAATGCGCGAAAAAATGATAAAATTTAATATTAATGACAAAAGGCCCTGTAACCCCAACTTCCCGTATTCGGACAAAAATCTATAAGGTTCCCCTCGATTTCTGAGATTTTTTCACATTAGAAAAACTCCAAAATATGTATGATTTGCATCACGGAGCAGAAAAATTCTTAAAAATAGGGAATTTTGAGGCCAAAATAACCCAGTACCCCACTTTCTCCTATTTGTCTAGAAACAGGAATGTCTTCTTTCAAATACTAAGGTTATTTACTTTAAAAAGAGGTATGAATTGTAATTTTCTGATTGCTACTTCAAAAGTTATAGCATTTAATATATTTTTCCTCCATATTTTCCCATATTACCAATTTCAAAAATTTCAAGCGAAGTAGGCGGGGGTCTAAAATTGTCCAAATGATGTGAAATTTGGCATCTGAGCTTACTTTGACATTTGTCACAATATGAGAGGGGGGGCCTTTGAGAATTCAAAAAAAAAATTTTTTTTGCAATGCCCTATTGGCCAGGGCAAGTTCAGCGATTGTCTTCGTTGGTCCTGAGTCCGCGCTGCCAATTTCGACAAGTTGGATAAGGGAAAAAATACGGTCCTGGGCTTCGTCCGAGCACCGCAATTATTGGAGAAATCTACAAACGTGTCGTCAAACAAAGGCGTTTCTAGAACAACCGTGCCCAGTGATTTCGAAAAATCTCCTACATTTTTCGAAGCTCCACTGCGGTTTGCTGACCAGGGCTATAACCGGCCACTGCAAACTCAATTATCAAACTATTCAGCGCGCTGAGTCCTTTTCATGTGATCTTTGTGAATCCGACTACGGAACCTCATATCATCTGATATGCAACTGTCCAGCGGTAGCGCAATTGCGATTTCGAGTCTTCGGTCGTCCTTATATACCCGATCAGAATGAAATAACAAGCTTATAACAGAATGCAATTTTCGTAACATATTGTATTATAAATTTGGTCTCGTTAGTAGTTAAAATAACAGAAAATTATAACAAGTAACAACGGGAAATATAGTTTTGAAACATTCTTGTTATGTGTTTTTGATCGGGTAGACGAAACCATGTTTGGACGACTGAAACTCAGAGACATACTAAAGCTGCTTATCCAATGTGGTAAAGAGCTTTAGGCTTATTCGCAGGCAAGTGGAACTACTTGTGAGTTTAACTTACCTGTTGTTTATTTTTGTGTTTGTGCTGTTATTTTTCCCACCCTTCCAATTCTACTTCCCCACACTTCCTTGTCCTTTTCTCCCGCTCAGGAAATGATGAAAATACAGGGCAAGGCACAATTCCCCGACTACATACGGGGAACGTGCCATTTAAGCCAATATTAAAAAATAAAAATAAATTAATAGCTGTGGCAGAGGGCAATCTTTGTTCGGCTTATCCTCCACAGCGATAGTGTCCGGTGCGTTTGGATTTTTGCCGTCAGCTAGGGAAGTGAAAGTCCACGCTTATCTAAACCGACAAAAAAGGCTTATAAACGCGAATAATTAACAGCTTAATAAGGAAAACTCAGTGCAGTGTGCATTATGCTTTGCCAAAACAAAGCACTCAAAGGTAAATCTGAATCAATTTTGGTCATTAATACCTCGGCTAACGAAAGAGTTTATACTTGTCTCATTTAAACTCATCAGGTAGGAATGCACTGATATAATAGTAAAACATCATTTATAAGAGCTGAAAATCCTTGTTGCACGAGCTACAATAATTATATGAGAAGAACACGTAATTGGTTTTTGTTTATTTCTCAAGCTGCTATTCATGTACGGTTATCAAACCTTGATAGTGTATGTTTACTTTTGCGGACTTTTGACTGGTGTTACTCTTTTCTAGAATTTTTCGGCTGTTTTTAAAATAAGCAAGGGGTACATTTTACCCCGGGGGGCGTTTTACCCCATCTTCCCCTACTCGTGTTTCTATAAAAGCCTATCGCAGGTCAGTAAGAATCTCCGACTGAAAGTCTAACCGGAGTTGGCAATCCCACCTGCGTTTGAAAGAAAATGTTTTGAAATTGGGGTTGATTTCTGAATATTTGTGTACCCTATCTTCAATTAACCCTTTATAAGGCCCAGAGTTTGGGACTATTAATGAATGTTATATTATTAGAAACACGATTCTCGCACTTAGTTTAGAATATATTTGCATTTATACCGTAATAAAAACTGTTTTGAAAATGTACTGCTACCCCTCGTTAGAAAACGTCAGTCTTTGTAATGTTTGATGTATTTCCAACGAGATTGGTGCAAATATAAAGACATATCGAGCTGGATCAGAAATTCAAAAAGAAATTAAGGTGGGTAACTGGTTTTTACCTGATTAATAGTAAATAAGCCCAGGATTCTGAGGATATGTTGAGAAAATGAGATCGCAGATTACAGACGTTCATTTATTCATTTTATTTTTTTCTTTGTAATTTTTACCACTCATAAACCAAATTTTCGTATATAAAGTAGTAGTTTTTACAAATTTGCATCACCAACTTATACAGTCTAGACTATTTTTTCAAAATCGAGCTAATTTTAATGTCCAAAAGGAAATCGCCGTATTTTTTTCAAAAAACCCTTAACCGATCTGACACTTTTCACTGTATCTCAATAAAAAGTAATAAGAAGATTTGCCAGACTCCTAACAAGTATGTTTCAGAAGATTGGAACACTTCTCACTTCATATTCCTGCGTTATGAACGAAACGAAAAGGTGGTACTGCCTTATAAAGGGTTAACGGCTTCAGCTATTGATATTTGATTTGGAGTGTGTCAGGTTTTGAATAATGATTTGTTTGGTGAGAATTTTTCATGTGATTATATCAAGCCTTTCATATACAACCTCTTAATTAGACCAATGCAGCATATTAGCGGAATGGGAAATGGAGCTCCTGATGTTAATAGATTAAAATAAACGTGAAACACAGATAGTTTTCTTCGAGCAAAAAAAAATATATGTATCTCGTACTAGAGACACCACCACACACCAAGCTTACCGCAAATTGACAAGATTAATGAAATTATTCAAGTCAACTTGGCATTCATAAACACCAAATTTAATCTCGTAATCTTGTCGTTCATGAAACTTTGATGAGGCTCTCTCTTCTGCTTAAACATCTCAACTGTCTGAAGCTCGCTAAATGGATTTTCCTGACGCAGTAACTAGACATCTCCAATATGCTATGTGATATCGTTGATGAGCTAAACTGTGTGTTCGAGTAAAAGAAATATGGCCAAAAGTAATTGTCTTTGTGTGATGCACATGAATAGCTGGAGTGTACGCTAGTAGAACTAACGAAATTTGTGTACCACTATGTTTTAAAACATTTTTCCAACAGTAGTGGCATTCCGCTTTTCACCGTGCTTACGAATGACGATGTTCATTCCTATACATACACGTCCCATCCTAAGGATATAAAAATTATATTATTTGATGAGCTTTTCCACGGTGTCTTGGCATGTTGGGAGGCCTGATTCTCTTGTCTTGAGCACACGTAGGTTCCTACTTGCCAGTCTTAATATGTTATGCAATTTTTTCTCGCTTCTCGTTTCTCGGCCGGCTCTTCGGTTGTTTCAGCTTAGTTCCCGTAATTGTAAACCTGAAGCAGTGTTTTCTTACAGGACAAGTGTTAGACCCGGTGTGGAATGAATATATGCTTTCGCTTTGGCTATGCTGCATAATTTATAGCACGTCGCAGGTGAGTTATTTGTGTGAGGCAATGTGCTAGCTTTTACCGACTGCCCAGCAGGATGATCGTCTTATAACTGCTGAAATAGTCATCGCTGATGGGAAGCGTGATATATGTGAAACTGCTGATTAGTTTCTTAAGTTATATGCGCTTTTAGTTATTCTTTTGCAGAAAAATTTTCAAAGCGCTTTTGAATTTTATTTTATGTTTCATGCAATCTACTTTTGAAAAATAATTTTAAACCGATTATAGATTCCTATAGAATGTTATTGGCCACAGCATTTTGAAGCATCGCAAATTTCTGAATTTCATTATAGCATGGTTCTGATCCAATTTTCCAATATATCATTCGAGTGCGTAAAACCCTCCTTTATCATTCCAACCTGATCCTGATCTGACAGAAGTGACAAAAGAACTCCATGCTAGGCGTAAAATGAAAATATTCCCCATGGGCGACCATTGCCGGGATGCCGTTTATTGGATTCGGTGGACGCAACCATCGATCCATGTATTGTGCGGTGTTTTGCACTACCAGCAATGTTGTCTATCCGCAACCGTAGCGTAGGTCGATCATACATATTTTTATTGCGACGGAGCATGATGCTATACATCATCCACGCACAACAATAATGGATGTGTAACATAAATTTCCCTGGATGCTGCGGGACATGTATAGCTTGTCTTCACTATGGGCTTGTAATATCAAGCACAGTTCCATGTCCCCAGCGCGCGATGGTAGGTAAACTTTTCAAGTGAATGGACTATGGTGTGTAAACGTATGTATTGGATTGTACTTCGGGGGGAGTGTATGAAAAATTGCTTTTTGAACTGTTATATTAACTCTTGGCTTGGGTAGTTTTTCAGTCAACCTTCCGTATAGATAAGATTTGTTTACGAATATGACTCAAAGTTCAGTCAGCATTTTCCTGCTGCGTACACGCAAATACAAAAACGTTTGCGGTGAATAGACCCTTTTAAACTAGCTAGAAAAAAAATGATAAGGGACCATCCATAAAAGACGTAGCATTTTTTGAGTGATTTTAAACACCCCCCTCCCCCATCGTAGCATTTCATCACAAACCTCTAAATATCCCCTGGTAATTACATAGCTTGACGGTAACCCTGCCCCCTTGTTCACGTAATTTTTTTTAAAAAACTTCTCCTTTAAAAAAGCTCCCTGTCCCTAAACCATGTGTTGATAGATAGCTGTAGTGGCGTAGCCGGATGGTGTAACCCCACCTCTATCCCTCCTTATACAAAATTAATTGGATTGAAGAAAAAAATTAATGCTGACTAATTTAATTAAATATTGTGCAAAATATTTTTGGAAGGATATTGTCTGGTTCTATTGTTTTAAGTATCATGAGGACTTTGGGAAAATTGTGGTAAGGGGATCTTGCAACTTATCTCTTAGCCGAAATTCCGTAGTTGTCAAATTACATCAATATCGAATAAAATAACTGTCTGAATTATTAAAAGCTCTTTTTCGGAGAGATGTTCCGAAATATTTGAAAAATGACTGAATATATTAGTAGGTCGAAACGTTCGGTAAAATGCATTTTGTTTCTATTTTCACCGAAAAAAATCGATGACCTCGAAGGTCCTAAGCGTTTGTATGTTAACGTGCTGAATGCTAGAAAAGAGTGAGATTCCCTATATCACTAGGGTTCCCGGTCATGTCGACACGTTGTTTAGTAGATATGAGCGCCTTTTTTGATTACGTCTGCTAGTAGGGCATTTTGGACGTGATCGATTCATAATCGCGCAAACACATGTGTTTGTGTTTAATCCCCGGGGTGTCTTCATGTTTGCGATACGTGGATGAAGCTCAAGCGTTTCAATTTCAATTTTAAAAAATGTTGGCGCCCTCTATGCGGTCAGCGGTAGACCTAAAATTTTCTAACCAAAACATAATTCGTATTATGGAATTGATTGAGGGGTGGATCGATTGAGGTTTCAAAAATTCATTATTTTTCTGGACAGTCTAAGGATCATGAACAAAAATCATGTACTTTATAATTATTTTCAATTTCCCTTCAGTAACGCCCTCATAGCGCTTTTATTAGCAAAAATATTTGTTTCTGTTTTTTCTGTCACGGTTTCCGCCATGTTATTACCAAATCGATTTTCTGTATCTCAACTAGTTCACAGCTTTATGAAAATTATTTATAAAACCAAATATTGATTTTATTCATAGATTTAAAAACATTAGTTCACAAAATCAAAAGAATTTGGATATTTTGTAGTGAACTATTTCACGATACACGGAATTTTGTTCATTAATCTATTCAATCGTCATTGTTCATGTAATCGTGAACGTGTTTTATGGTTCCTAGTACAATAGTCACGACTTACCATTCGTGATAATGAAAAAGTTCATAAAATCACAGAATGTGTAGCCGTTCGCGTACGAGAGCTTTGAGGTTTCTCGCGGTTAACGAGAGACCACCAGTCGTGTTAGCTGTTCAACCTGTGCAGTGTATGGGTTGCGGTTTTCAAGTACAATTGGTGCCTAAACTTTGAGAAAATTTGATGTTCAGCTGGAATTGCCAATATAATACTGCGTGTATTGAAATGTTGTAGGAGTGCACTTAATATACGGTAGAGTGCCAATATATATGGTCTTACTGAAATTTCAAATCGGATATACCTTAAAAGTATTGGTACCTTGAAAAAGTCCCCATGCAAAATTTGAGCGCAACCGAAAAACAATGTCATGAAGCGTCGAGATCTGGAGTAATGTTGAAAAAATGTCTTCGTGGTACAAGGAATATTTTTGAATTGAGATGGGACTTGAGTTTTGAAATGCAGTTTTTATTTTTTTTGCATGCCAAATGTTTTAGAAATCAATGAAATGTCAAAATCTTATGTCAGTTTGAAAAAAAACAAGTTTTTTAATTTTTAGAGGAACCCGGGGCTATTAAGATAGTGGGGGTAATTCGGACCCCCTCGATTTCTTAGAAAATCGTAAAACTTTCTGACTATCGTACATATTCGTGGAACCGCTATTTTAAAACATTAATTTTGACAGCAGAATCTAATTATTTGTTTTGTTTAGAAAAGCGATAGAACGTGTTTAATTTTTTGCCATCCTCAAAACAAAAATCACTATAATGCAAAAACCGTAATAAAAGTAACAAATAAAATTGAAAAAATGAAAGGTATGTATTTAAGAAAGTTTAAGGCTCTTATTCTATGGAATGCTTTTTGTTTGGATGAAAACACAGATATTTTTAAGACGCTAACCACTTTTGTGCGAAATGAGCGTACGGGGCTATTTGGACCCCCTATTTTATCAAACACCGTTTAGCGGCTTGCGGCTTCGCAGGCGATTGCATACGGCATAGCTAAGAAAATACATGATGCGCCAATCGACAGCTGTGACTAACCAAATTAAGTTTTTGTATCGGAATTTTTTTTTTGTTTCTTAAGGAGTTTCTCTAATAAATAGTTACATTACATTGTAAAAAAACTAAAAAAATTGACGGTCTGAATTGCCCCGTAGGGAGGTCCGAATTACCCCTACATTGTAAAAGGATGGAAAAACGTAGAGTTTTGCAAATCGCTACCAAGCGCTGCCATGGAGTGGTGCAAATGAACTTTTATGGCACCAAAATGTAGCTTAGGTTTCAATCTAACTATTAGGACTTTTGATCGATTAATTTTTCACATCCATCCACCTAAAAGGGCGATTTGCTTAGGTAGGTCCGAATAGCCCCGGGTTCCCCTATTTGAAGTTTGAAAATCAAAAGTGCCAGAGAGGCAACTTTTGTCGATACATTTTTTATGAGAAGATACAAGAGGGGTTGGAGATAGTGTAGTTGGTAAATCGATCGCCAGGGTTCAATTCCCAACCCCGCACATAGAATTAGAGATTTTTCTAAAGAGATTTCTCTAACCCGACAAAGAGGTGAATTACCCTAAGGTTAAAACCTCTATAATCAAAACAAAAAAAAAGATACAAGATCCGTTGTTTCATGCAGTTCTAAGACATTTGGTATAGAAAATAAACTAAATAAACTAAAAGTAGCCTTTTCAAACCCCAGTATCTACTCAAATCCAGAATTTTCCAAGTTTCATAAAGGTTATCTTAAAACAAAATTCTTGATGACAGTAGATCTCGACGCTTCATTATATCCTAAGACACTTAGCATAAAAAATGAAATTCATTTTTTGAATATTTTAAGGGTCTTTTTTCACGGGTGAAAGTTTTTGCACTTTGGCCGTTTTTCGCAACCCTTTAATCGCGTCCGATAGAGCTAAAATTTTTGTAGTTGTGTGTCCGGTTACTAAATTGATTTTTGATGACAAACACTACCTAAAACTCTAAAATACGTTACAAATGTCATTCATGGATCCGTAAACTGGTTCATGATTCCTAATACAAGATATCTATCTTGCGTACTTGTGATATCACGAAATGTTGAGTATTGGTCGTGGAATCATTTCGTGTTTCATGCACTATTTTATGGAATGTCATATATGCACATGATATATTCCTAAATTACGTAACGCGCTTAGGGGGTGGAGGAGGTACGAGAAGTTGTGACAAGTTGTGACATATGGGAGAGGGGGAGTAAGCTAGATCGTTACGTAACATGTTTTCACTGAACAAAAAAAAAATTTCAAGGAATTTGTTACGTAATAAGGTAGGGGGGAATAGAGAAATTAGTGACAATTTGTTTCATGGGGGAAGGGGAGAGTCAATTTTGGGCAATTTTCGCGTTACGTAATTTATGAATGGTTCCCTATCCATGGGGGCAACCTTGACGTTGGTTTCGTTCTTCTGATTAGCAAATGTGCGTAAAGTTTCGTGAGACGGGTTTTTGGATAATTTTTCTACTCATTCGAATTTAGCGTCTTCTACACCTTGTAAACGTGTAGTCTAGAATGCGTAGCATTTTCAAACAGCCCTAAATCCTTTGAATTCTTGAATATTCATTTTTGTAACTAGAGAAATTTCTAACTTGTAAATTAATAATAATAAAATTTAATTCGTCGATGCACTCTAGCCTTTCTTGTAACAGACAACATATTTTTAGGTTTTTTTTCGTGTCTATTGTCTTAGTTTTGGAATTGATTTTACTAAGAACTTTTCATTATTACGCTCAGTTTCAAGTGACTATCTCAAGTCATCAGAATTAATAAATTGTAAGTAAACAATATATTTCTTTATTCACAGCTGCTGTCACTTGCTGGAGGTGTACGGCGGACTATTATGCGGTTGCATCGTTTCCATGTGGGGTGTATACATAGATTTTTTATTTTCAAAAAATTATATCTCCGAAACCTCTAGATCTGACTCAAAAATATGTTTGGAGATGTTGTGTAGAATTGAATGATCTTTCATATAAAAATATAAAAGTATGGAGTTGGACTCTCGCAGTGAAAATCAAGAAAAACCATTTAATGCGTATTTTGTTCGTACAAAACTCAATATTTTTAAGTTAATAATTTTTTCATGAAACCACACTTAAATATCTTTCATTTGACCTATAACCAATGAAAATCGGTTCAGCGGTCAAAAGTTATCAATTTAAAAAAAAAAATCACGATTTTTTGAACCAGTCTAACGTGGAAAAAGACACCCTAATGACGAAATAAAAAAAATATGATCTAATATTTTTCGGTAAGGAACGATTCCAAATATTGCAGAATTCTGAGAGACCATATAACTTTTTTTTAAAATTATCTCGATAACGTGCATGTTGATTACGAACATTGTGACTATGATCCTGAAAGCATGAACATAAATCACACTATTCTTGAGAAAAATATCAAAAATCGGGAAATCATAAACATGAATCACTTTACTCGTGACTAAAATATCACGATAACGTGAAAAGTAATTACAAAAACCGTGTCTAAAATCCTAAAATCATAAACATAAATCACATTGCTAGTGATTAGAATTCGTGACTGTAGTGCTGAAATCGTGAACATGCATCACTATTCATTAGGGCATTGCAAAAAGATTTTTTTGAATTTTCAAAGGCTCCCAAAGGCTATTGTGACAAATGTCAAAGTAAGCTCAGATGCCAAATTTTACATCATTTGGACAATTCTAGGCTCCCGCCCACTTCGCTTGAAATTTTTGAAATTGGTACTATGGAAAAATTTGGAGGAAAAATATATTAAATAATATAACTTTTGAAGTAGCAATTAGAAAATTACAATTTATACCTCTTTTTAAAGGAAATGACCTAAGTATTTGAATGGAGATATTTCCGTATCAAGAAAAATACGGAGAAGTGGGGTGCTGGGTCATTTTGGCCCCAAAATCCCCTATTTTTAATAATATTTTTGCTCCGTGATGCAAATCATACACATTTTGCATTTTTAATGTGAAAAAAATCTCTGAAATCGAACGGAACCTTTTTGACCTTTGTCAGACTTCAAGAAGTTGGGGTTATAGGGTCTTTTGTCATTCATATTAAATTTTATCATTTTCTCGTGCATATATCTCTATTATTCTTTACTCAATTTTAATAAATTGTACCATGTTGAACGTGGAAAATCCAGACGAACAAAATAAAAATAGATTCGTTACCGGTAAATTCAGAAACATCAAATTATCTGACATATAGTCTCGATTTCACATTTTTATCATGAAATCGCACATAATACCTCAATTAAACAACAAAATTCTTATTTAATTTACTACTTTTAGTGTGAATTACGCTTGGGGATCACCTGAGAAAAGTTTCCATCCTGGAAAAATAGGAGAAGTTGAGAAAATCACGAATAAGCTCCTGGAATCATGAACTCGGCTATGTATTCCCAAAATATGAATCAGAGTCATAACAAAAACTAAACAAGGGAGCAAACATAATAACTCAACCAAACATTCGAATGTAACGCTGTGTATATACATATTCGAGGCGAACTTGTTTTTTGGAAACACAAATAATTTCATAAATACGAGGTTTGTCGTTCCTAATTTCAGAAACTTGATTAAGGTTTTCGTACATCGATCAGTTCACGAAATCGGGATCTATTGTTCATGAATTTATGCACGGATGTTTTTTTCCGTGGAGTCTCACCAATACCAAGATATTAGATGAAACATATTATCCAGCAGATCACGATTTAATTAATTGTAGCCAACAAAAATCTACAGCTATCTGCATACATTCTTTTCAAAATGGCGCTCCGAATCACCATTTGCTCCTAGCAAACAAACATAAAACTGAGAAACGTCAAATTTTGTGAGTTATAACACAGCTATACAATATGCATTAAAATGATATATATGTATGCGCTGTAGAAGGATCCGAATTGGCCATCGGTCATATTCGAGAAAGAAAAGAGAAAGCAAATATTTTTTTAATATATAATTTCATCATGAGTTAGCTAAAAGTAAAAAAGTAAAGAAAACTACAGTGAGAGAAGAAAAGAAACCTACAGTGAGAAATCTTTTGCTCCTAAAATGTGAACCAAGCTGATAATTATGGTAGAAGTGAGAAGGAATAATTCATGCCATCCAACTCTAATGGCATACTATAAGCTTAACGGCTTCAACCTGCACTTGATTATACAAAGGTTGTCTCGTTGTTACTGTGTCACGAGGTAGCAGAATTTCGATAATTTTACGCTTGTCATAATCGTGTTTGTCAGGGTCCAAGTAGAATTTCAAAATTCTGAAAATGCACTTTGTATTGATTTCAAAAAACCAATAGCATTACATATTGAACTCAGTTTACCTTAGAATGGCATTTATTGTAAGATAGTCCAATAGTGACGTAATGCATTTTCGTAGTTTTAGGATACAAATAGGAAAATAGAATGATGGACGAGTTCCTCCCTGACTCACATTGTGAAAAATTTCCAAATGAAATCTTTTAGTTCTGCCTGGTACTATGCAATGACAATATAGGTATGTATAGCTTAGTGATTTTATTCATGGGTTGACGATTTCGATTTTGATAGCAGCTCATTTCTGTGGGGATTTTTTGAAAACGTGACATTTTAAATTCAATGGAAATGGCATAACTCATACCAGTTCCAATTAATTAATAATGAACGAAGTAATTGTTTTATGCAGATTTTTATTGAATTCGTTATATAATATTGATCGTGATTGATTGATATATAATTGGCTTAATATCTATTAATTTTGTAAATTCTTTAGTTCCGATAAACTCGTGACTAATGTTTATAAACAAGAAAAAGCTTTGCTGGTGTTTGGCAGAGATAAAAACGAGCACAAACTAACGAGATGCGGTAGAGCTATGTAGAGCTGTCGGATCAAAGAAATATGATACATTTCAAGTTCCCATCGTGAGGCCCTTATAAGTCGCAAAGCGTACGAGGTTCCTTCCGCTAGATAACGATACGTATTTGCCTACTGCCTGACTGCTGCCGTCGAGTTTTGTATCCGCAGTGGAAAGGGACGTCCTTAGTTGCTGCTACCAAGTTACAGCCAAGGAAAAGCATTAACTGTTGTCAGGTGAGAGAAACAATATTCTTAAAATGATTTTCCGAAGTTTTAACTAGTTGGTTCGATGCATGCCACCGACAGCGAACATCGCTTTTTTTGAACATACTTCTATACATAAACGGTACGATGTCTGAAGAGTGCTGTAGGGTGAATCGTAGCATGAATGACATCGTTAAAGAGGCGGATGTAAGCGAATCATATCCGATGTTCTTTCGCATTAATGCAGACATGATGACGCCCTTTACCACGGTATGATAGTGCACATTGTGTGTAGCAACGTACTACGAAGACCAGAGCAATGGCCATATTCTTGCACTCTCGATGCTGCAGGTTGATTAATAAAAGTGAACATCTTTTCGCTTGGCGTTTTCCATTTCTCATTAGCGGAATTTCGAAGTCAGCTTGCAATGCAAGTTGAGAAAGCGTGCAAACATTGAGACAGCATTATTCAACGTACTAGCATTTCGAATTGTGCAACATGCACGTCTTAATCTCTTTTTTATTGTACGACTAAACCTACGTGTAGGGTTATTGTTCCATTATTTTTTAATTACACTTAGGTCGCAGGAAAACCGCGGAAAAATAACGTGTAATTTTCTGTGGAACGACGCGTGAAATTTCACTTTGAATTGCGCGTGATATTTCAAATGTAATTCCACATGAAATTTCTCGTGAAATTTCACATTTAATTACGCGTGAAATTTCATGTGGATTTTTCGTATAACTTTGAAGCCAAAAGTCCTATTTTTGCTAAAAAAGTGGTTAATATATTATTGTAAATATAATAACACCAAAACTTTTGTGAAAAGCTCCTGTGCTTGTTTGGGTAACAATGTGAACAAAAACTTCGCCAAATTTTGGAACTTCTGAACTAAATCATTCCCTATTTCGTCATTTGAAAACATCGTCGAAAGTAGAGCGGTTTCCTTTCGCTGCTCATTCATGTATCTCCAAAAAGACTCTGGGTTCGATTTAAACTTAATTTCTTCGATCGTAATTACAGAGTTAGAGTTAGAGTAGGTTGGAGCTCATTACATTGCAGAAAGTCTAGCAGAGTTATAATGGTTGTAATCTAAAACAGAATCCCTGACTATATCCTTCAGGATACCCGTCAGACCAACACATAAACAAGTTCGAAGTCCTCGACAGAAAGATGCAGGGGAGAATGGTTTCGAATATGTTTCACCAGTGTGGGATTTCACGAGGAAATTCACATAGAAATTCATGTGTAATTTCACATGAAATTGACGTGAAATTTTACGTGGAATTACGCGTGAAATTTTATGTGGAATTTCACTGTAATTCCACGAGAAACTCCGTGATGAAATTAGAAGCGTTATATCACGTGAAATTTTAGGCGCAAACCCCCGTAAAATTTCATGTGTAAGCTCATGCGTAACCCCACCTGCAATTTCTCGAGTAATTTCACGTGAAACTTTACATTCAATTTTACGTGAAATTCCACAATACTCCCCGGTGTCATTACTTTGGTTGCTGTTTTGACATAAGTAATATTATGCACAAAAAGCTAACGTTATTCGAACTAACTGCAATGTTTTCGC
Source organism: Topomyia yanbarensis (assembly GCF_030247195.1). Taxonomy (NCBI): domain Eukaryota; kingdom Metazoa; phylum Arthropoda; class Insecta; order Diptera; family Culicidae; genus Topomyia; species Topomyia yanbarensis. The sequence goes on from NC_080672.1 coordinate 285,607,199, forward strand.
AGAGACCCTAGAAAAATACCACAAAAATTCGAAATTCTTTAAAATCACGACCGCCAATCTTCGATTCCAATGAAACACGTTTTACAAGCATGAAAGACTAAAGATTTTCCACAGTCAACCAAATCTGCAGATCGACTCTCGCGAAATGTTTTTTAGTGGCTGAGTTCGACTGAATTGACAGCGTTTATACCCAGTCAAACCATTCCGGAACCGGTTCGGACTTTTGAGTGGATTCAGTATGAATTCCAGCTGACATGCATCAACCGATTGAGTCGGAATCGGTTGTTTTCAGGATTTCGAAACGGCTCCGAAATGGATTGGACATATAGTTGGGATGAGTTAGTGTGGCGGCCCTAGTGTTTATCGTATATTAATTCAAATGTTTCCACACGTTTCATTAATATATTTGTTCGATCATGGATGTCTGTTCTCTGTGGTAAAACTATTTGAAAAAGAATTACAGAGAACGAATACTTCTGCGCGAAGAAAATATACTTTGAAGAAAAGTGACATTTTTCACAAAAACAAAAAAAATATTATAAAAAACTTAAATTGCGAAAAAATAGTTAGTTTTTTGATACCCAGTTGATAAAAAAACAGAGGAAATACCGTCCATAGTGTGCTCCGAATATTTATCATACATAGTAAGCTTTGTAATTCCGTTCTGTGTTTTTCGTGATTAATGCTCATAGATTTGGGCAGGTAAAATGAGCTGTAGCTTTTACGAATATCTTTGATGAATAGACTAAGCGTATTCTTTAAATATTTTAGAAGTTGTAGCCATAGTTATATTTGAGTGACACCAATTTTTTTTTGAGCATGTCTTTGCAAATATCATTTGTATGAGTTTGATATGTTCGATTAAATTCTTTCTTTCATCTTAGTTAAAAAGTTTTATTAAGGCATCTTTTTCTTATCCTGAGTATTTTCAATGATATTGGATATTTTGTCGGAAACAGTAGTTATTTAAAATTGTCTATAACTGTACTGAAGACAATGAGAGGAAAATGAAATGTATTGTATTTTATTGAACTAATGTAGCGTTTCAAAATGCAACTAGGGATGACAGTCAGATTAAATGTTAATGCAATTGAAATTTATATCAAAAAACGCTTTTAATCCACCTAACAGTGTGATGAGACATTTCTTATAACTTTCATCACTCTCTTCGGATATTATATCGTTTGAGAACATTTAGAACTTGATGCTTTGCGATGTTTTTGAATACACATACTACATGGGATTGTGGCAGGACTCAGAGAATCGCTCAAATCAGCATAGGACAACATCAGTGCTAGAAATCTCAAACCAAATCAATGGGAAAGCGAAAAAATGACCCATAAAATAGACATACAAACGAATTATTGTTACTGCTCTGTTAATAAAATATCTAAATTGTGGTGGGAAAACTGAATTTTCCTAAAGGGGTTATATATTGTACTGAGCCAAAAAAATCGAAATTTTTTTTGAATCGATTTGAAGCTTATACTTTACTCAAATTTCCAACTCGACTGAGAACTAAGAAATCAACGCTTTTTCTTGAAAAGGGCGATACTAGCAGTAATACCATTCAAAGAAAATCAACAGTGAATATTTCCAGACTTGGTTTTATTTCCTATTTAAGAACTATTGTGTTTTTTGCATCCTAGATTGCATGATTCAGTGATTGAAACCCAAAACTTCATAAAGTATTTGAAATTATTAAATTAAAATTTATTTTTGCTATATAAATCGACAAAATGATAGTATCGCCCCTTTGGCCCACCTATCAACATTGAAGTATCGCCCTTACGTTTTTTACAATAACTACCGTCTTACACCACCGATTTCGTCCGGGTTTTTTCAATAGCGATCATTGTTACTATTTACAGCTGGTATCAGCTTGATAATCCTAAAACAATACGAAGAAAAAAAAAAACAGTTTCGCCCTGTTTGTTTGCATGGAGCGTGGAGGGTAAAACTTTAAATAAACAAACAAAAATACAGTTTCGCCCGTTGTATTTTTTGCTGTAGTTTAAGAAAGCAATATCGTAGAATCCAAATTTTTAGGTTAATTTGTTGCGTTTCAAAACCCTCATTCGCATGTATGAAAAAGCCTTATGTTTACATTTGTACGTATCGCCCTTTTCACATAAAAGCGTTGAAATGAAATTGCAGCTCCTGATATCACGCTAACTCTGAAGTGCATGCGTGCATAGTTCCAAATTTTACTTCGACATCGACTTTTTCTAAAGGTGACTTCCCAGTAGTATCCTTGATTTGAATTATTATCGCTAATCCTAATGCCAAAGAACAAATGAAAACCTCTCGAAAACGAATTGTTTGGGAAAATCATTACTGAATTTTTCATTTTCACGAATCTTTTCGATAACCTTCCGTCACTTGCGTTAATGCACTGGGTGCACAGTGCTCTGAAAATCTAGCGAAATCGTCTTAGGGCACCAGCGGGTCTAATTCAAAGCTATCTGCGCGGCGAGTTAAATCTGTAAAGAATACTAAAAATTAATTTCTATTCCATAATTTTCAGTTCAGCAATTCGAGAGATCGTGCTCACCGCAAGCCATGAAAAATAGACTACGTTGTGAAGCGATGGTCACTATTTATTAAAAAATCACGGTTAAATAAAAAATTAAACTATTAAAAAAAATTCAAATAGTTTATAATTTTCACAAACTTATTAGGAAAAATTGTTTAATAAGCTTTCGTAATATTGTGTAGGAAAAAGCTGAAAATTTCAGTATTTTCTCTATCTGCAACATATAAACCCTTAAGTATACCAATTAATTGGAATAGGTTCGAGAAATTTTGGAAGAAGTCTATAAAATAACCCCTTGAAAACTACCTAAAAATTGTTGTAGTTCGATGCAATAAAAAAATCTCCAAAAATGAAATGTACCTATTAATGTGAAACACAGTGAATTATACATACAATAAAGACCCAATTTTATCAGTCTCATGGCGTATTTTAGGCTGACAAAATGGGGACATTGACTAAATCGGGCAATTTTTTTTTCTCTTTAATAAACTGAAGCTGTTAAAATATTCTTCCTGCCCCTTGATGTAGTCTGATAACTATTTCTGATTATGATGAACTTTTTATATTTGCATATTTCCATCTTCATGATAAGGAAAACAAGAAAGGATTTACTCGAATTCAGTCTTGTTTGTCTGCCCATCAAACATATGTTCATATTTGGCTGATAAAATCGGGGTTTCAATGTATTATAATAGATATTCAGCATTGGAAAAAGTTTCTTGTGAACGAGTGTAGAACGACTTTGTTTCTACTTACTTGAAATCAGCGGCGTAGCCAGAAATTCGGTTTGGTGGGGGTTTGGTGAAAATCGATCTTACTGTCCAAACGGCATAATTCCGAAATCATAATTTTTGAAGTTTTAAAATTATGCAGAATTATTTTTTCAGAAATTAGTAACAGAGTTCGTATCTTTAGCGAATTTGTTGAGACTTTATTGTAGTCATGAATATTAACCTGAGAAAATTCACCATAAATACTTCTTGGACGATATACCGTCAAAATTATTTTATCAAATGATGCGTTCAATGTTCAATACAATGGTGGAAATGAATATTACATGTTCAGTACGATTTGCACATACATACAATGGATCGACAGCCACGATCTTGAACTACTATGTGATACTGAAACATCACTTGAAACCAGCGGCGGATCATGGAAAAAGATCCGGGAGGTCCAGGTCCTGCCGAAAATTTTGAACTTGTTAAGAAATTTTAAACTAGTTTTAATTTTAAAGTAGCAACCCCTCACTGCATACTCCCTCCGGGCCGGTATGATTGCATAACCTTTCTATATGAGAAAGGCAGAAATGTACCAAAGTCCAAAGAAGTCAATTTTTGTCAAACATCTTAATGTTTCATGCATTTTAAAGTCATTTGGCATCAAAAATACAAATTTGATTTTGAAAATTTTTCATTTCAGTTTATATGGGAATTTGCTGTGTGATTGCACTCTTCAACTCGTAACTCCGGAACCGGAAGTCCAATCAATAAAAAATTCAATAGCAGCCGATGGGAAGGTTGTACCTTTCATTTGAGACTAGCTTTGTGCAAATCGGTCTAGCTATCTCTGAGAAACAGAGGTCACATTTTTTTCCACATACACATACATACACACACAGATATTTCCCGATCTCGACGAACTCAGTCGATCATATGACACTCGGCTCTCCGGGTCAGGATTAGATTGACGAATTTTAGAGTGGATGAGGAAGGCAAAAACATTTTTAGCAAATGTTGAAAGTTATGCATTTTTTTGGTGAGCAGTTCTATGTTTCATAGACATTAAATCAATTTTAACTTCGCTTCCTATTAAATAAAGACCCTTATTACAGTACATTTCAACAAAAACGAGCTCAATTTGAAAATAAATCTGAGGATTATGATTGATTACAGAACGCTGGAATTTTCTATTGGAATGTTTTCAGGCAGGAATTTGATATTGATGCTATTAGACAACTGTGAAATCACGACCAATAGATCAGTTACATTTCATGACCCCATTCCGACAATTTATCAAAAGTCCTCATGACGTTTACAACAACAGATTATCAATCTACGGATCAGATAGTTGTTATTGTAGTATTGAATTAAATCAGTCTGCATCAATAAATTTTCAACTCAATCCAATAATTTTTTTTTTGTGGTGGGGGGGGGGGGGGTTGTATGGTGTTAAACCCCAAAACCTTCTCTTGGCTACGCCGTTGCTTGGAGTTATTTATTTCGCTTTTCATTTTCCGATATGTTTCAGATCGATCCGATGGTTATAAGTTAGAAAAATTGCAGTCAGAAGGTTCGCACAAATGAACATTTTTGTACTGATAAGTTATCAAGTTCCTTCCAGACAACTTGGAAGTGCTCGGTGATTATTTCTAGCGGTTGTAAATAGTAAAATGAAATACAAAATTCGTTTTATCGAAATAATGTTTAGCTTATTTCAATGGATTATTACTATATTGAACAACATATAGGCGACAAAGAGTAATCAACAAACAACAAGCCATAACTTATAAAGTATTCAAAATAGATATTTGAAATCTTCAGTAAAGTTATTCGCAAAAGTAAGAGCTACAAATTTGCTGAAGGCATCATTTCGATATAATCACTTCCAAGAAAATTTGTGAAAATATCTCACTCATAGGGGGATTAATCAGCAAAAGCATAATACCAAAAGAAAGGGCATATTACCTCCAGTAAATTCTCCGAAGATACTATTGACCTAAAATAAGCCGTTTTGGCGTTAATAATAGATTACATGTTTTTGGTCATATTTCTGGCAATGGGAAATGATAAAAATCTTTCGTCCGCATTTAATGATAAATATCTCTTTTGATAATAGTCCGATTTCAACAATCTATAGCTTGTTCGAAAGGTATTCGTTAAAGCTGTCTAAAAACATATAAATTGTTAATCTGTATAGTCAATTTCGGCAGATAATTTAAAAAAACTGCAAAAAACGCCATTTTTACGCATTCAAATATTCATATCTTGTAAACTAAACATCAGAATCAAAAACAAATTAATAGCGTTCATACTGTTTTTTAGTTCTTTCATTTAAAATTGGTTTGGATAAGATCGGTTCAGCCATTACTGAGAAACACGAATGAGAATTTGTCCGTTACATACACACACACACAGACACACACACACACAGACATTGTCCCAAATCGTCGAGCTGAGTCGATTGGTATATAAGACTCGGCCCTCCGGGCCTCGGAAAAAATCTTGAAAGTTTGAGCGAATTCTATACATTTCTTTTATAAGAAATGTAAAACCTGTTTTTATCCACCTAGTGGTACAATTGTGACTTTCTCATTTGGTCGGTGTTACGTCAGACCGGACTAAGTGACAAAATATTGAATTCGAGAAAAACGAGTTTAAAGTTTGAATCGCAGCATCCTTTACATTATGATTGGAAATTAATTTTTGCCATAATTCTTGTTTATTGTTACATATTTCAAATCTGGCAAAAGTCGAATGTAACTGACGAAATTCTTTATCTATTTTGCGACTTAGTCCGGTCTGACTTAACACCGACCATTTGTCCAAACTACGATTCCATGTCTGGTTATATTTAATATAATGGTGGAAATGTATATTACATATTTAGTACGATTTTCACATACATAATGGATCGACAGCCACGTACTTAAGATGTGTCGACGCTGAAACACTTGAAACCAGCAGCAGATCTAAAAGGAGGGTGGAGGGGGTCCGGACCACGTGGAAAGTTTTCAACTTGTTAAATTTTAGATTAATTTCAATTTCAAAGTAGTTTCAAATTCAAAATCAGTTCAAACACAAATTTTTCACTGCTTTTCATTAAATGAGGTTATTGCGTATTAAATAATGTGTTCGTTTCGAAATAGAAATTTCAGACCCACCACAGAGGAGTATTTGATCGGAAAAACTGGCCGAAAGTCTAATTTTCAAAAACCGTTATCAAGGGCATTATACTTCATCATAATATTGGATAGTAATTTCTGCATTAGATGGTAACCATGTTGTGTGTATTGATTAAAATTTGGCAACACTCTTAACTGTCAAAGGTAGGGGTTTTAATTCTGCTTGGCTTGCTTGAAGTAGCGCATCGAAAAAAAATCTTCCAAACATTAGTGATTCGAATTGTTTCGACTCAAATATCCTATTTTTTAATAAACCAAGCTCAGGGTAATATTTTGGTGTAGAAAGGATCCATGTAGTCCGAAAAATATCAGTTTTATAAAACATCAATAAATAGCAGAAAAAATCCGCTATTTTTTTACTTTTCAAAATTGAAAAAGTTTATGTTCCCAATCCGTCCCAGTAAAAACTTTTGTACTCTGATTAAGTTTAATCTAAACGCTACTGGATCGGCGAAAAAAAACTTGCGCATAATTGCGCCATTTTGAATACGAGCTATTTGAATAATTAGATATTTTTCACGTTTTATCTCGTTTCACTACAATGTCCGTGTGAAGTTCAAAATTTTACAAGGTTATTTCTTTTGCATAATTCTCGACAAGATTTAAGTTTAGTTAGCTACGAAAAAGGTTATGGTTTTTTTTGAACCAAAGCGCTTCGTGGCTTCGGCTGAGTCATTTAGAAACACAGTTGAAGCAACATATGTGTTTCAATTTTGCACGAAAGCATATCGATTTATAACTGCAAATAGAGAATGACTTCAGAAAACTATTTCAATTGCCTGTTGGTTCCGTCACATACTGGGCATGCTGTTGAAATTTTGGAGAAGGAAACAAATGCAGCAAAAGAAAAAAATAAACTCAAAATCTTAGGGAACCTATTCACGTTTTTGCATATCATATGTAATTCAGATCGTTTAACGTAGTACAGTTAATCCAGTTGATTCCAAGATTATGAAAGTTGTTTCAGAGTGTCCAGGAAAATCGTTAAAACCAATCACACTTTGATATTTAAGAGCCGTTACAAAACTAAGAAGCATTTTTCTGAAGAAGATCATACGATGTTTGGTGAGGCGAACTTGACTAGAAGGTAAAACGAGCTAATGCAAAAATCCAGCATACACGTCTTTCCTGGTAAATGCATCCTAAAATCTGCTAAACTTGCTTGTTTTCGTCCGAAATACTTAAAATGACAATTTGGAAATACAATGGGAGAAATATTTCTTTCGTTAATAGATAAAGCAATTCTTTGATCGGCCAGAAAGCTTTTGTTGCACTTATATATGAATACAAACTTAAAAAATATTACTAAAGCGTTGATTTTATGTATAATATTACCCAAGTAACAATTGAAGTTTTATAGCATGCTACAAGTGCAATCTAAGTTTTATGAGTGGCTATAAAACTACCATAAAACCTCAATTGTTACTAGGGTAGTTGAATATTAATTTCTTCTACAAACATATATTAAAATAATTTCGGCCAGGTTTTTCAATCAAATACTCCTATGTGCCACTATGAAGTTTTATTCTGGATCAGCACCTGCTTGTAACAAAAATATATAATGTGTGTGAAGGGGATGAATAGCCCACAATCGAACCACCCCAGCCTACAATTGCAATGATCGTTTGTGGAAAGATATGTATCTTGGCAAGATGAATAATTTCATACATTTTCTAAAGCTTTATCTACGACATTTAAGAACTTAATTTTAAAGGGGTCATTCACAAACAAAGTCCTATAATTTTGAGAGCATTACAAATAAAAATTATCAGTCTGCATTAAAGATATTCGCACAAACAAACTCTGCAACATTCGTGAAGAATTTATCTGGTTTTTTATGCTTTTTATGCTGTTTTTTTATGAAAAATCTCGTTAAAATCTCTAACCCTTTGTGCGGTGTTGGGAATCGAATCCAGGTGCCGCCCCATAACTGTAGCAATGATTTTAATTATTCATCCTAACTACAGCATAAAAATGAAGGTATTGGATCATCCTAAAACATTTCAAAAGACATCATTGATGTACCACGGTGTGTTTGGTAGAACAATTTTATTCGAAAAAAATCGGCATCACTAAAACTTCAGCATGTGATAGAATGGGCTTTTCCCTTTCATTTGAAAGTAAAATTAAAATATTTTGTCGGGGGCTCCAGAACAACTTTTTATTTTAAAGTTTTTTGTTTGAAAATTTAGGTTTTTCAATGGAACTGGTTCACATTTTTGCCTCTAGGTAGTACTTTAGACATTCAAATATTACCAAAAGTGAGAATCTGATGAACAATTTAGTTGTGTACAACTTTGTAGAAAACTACATTACGATCTAAAATCGCCAGAGAAAGCTATTAATTTTTTATCAAAGTTTCTAGATTCGCACGGGGCCTATTGGTTAAAAAGCTTTATTCCAAAACCGTTTTTATTTGTAAAAATGGATTGCCTTATTTTAACAGTGTGCTCAGAGGAACCTGAATACTAGCAAAGTCCCACATTTAAGCGTAAAAAACATAATTCCAGATTCCACCGTTTTAGGAGCATAGAGAAGAGTAGATTAAAGTTGAACAAAATTAAGACTCTTTTGAAAGATGCTGGGTAAAGCAAAAAGAAACAGTTTTTTTTCTGTCACAGATATATTTGTTTCTTCTTTTATTCTTCACTCATTCTGGAGTATGCTTGATGTAATCTTGAATCAACCTTTTTGCTCGTTAGCATCTTGTTGGATATATTTGGCCTAAATTTTAACTTTATATTTGATCAAACTCGATTAGGTGTTCAGTCATTTGATTTTATTTCAATTAAGAATCCGAATTGATTGACAGTTTCAAGAAAGATAGAACAATAATTCAATGAGATTTATGTTCAAGTTTGTTAACTTTTGGGAGTCGCTGTACATTGAACAGATATCGCAATAGTAAATGAGAAATAAAGGTTTTGCCTATTGTACGAAGATAGCGATCTCAATATAAAAGTAGATATAGAAAGTATCACCTTTACCCGAAAGACGTATTGCTGTTAATGTCTCCAGATTCAGAACTGAACTGGCAACTCTGTCTTCTTGATATGTTGTCTTTGCTCTTATCCCATATTATGAGGGAGATCTTCAATAAACAATAAACTTGTATTACTTTGAGAATTTACTGAATGTACGGTCCAGCCTGATATTTTCTTGTGCGTTTTCTGTTGTGATCCGTGTACAACAAGTGACGACTCCGGAATTTCTTCTTAAAGGAAATTATGAAACTTGGTTTTTTTTTCCAATTCGTTTATTTGTTAAGGCAGGTTTGCGTTAGCTTAAAGGTGCCAATTTTGTTTTGTTTTACATTTTAAATTACTTAAAACTAGGGGATTACATATTGATTAGCTATACATATACACAAGGGGGTAATATAATTTTCGTAAGATTAGGGGGTCATTTAGTTTTTATGGCAATATGGTTTGACATTTTTAGCAATGAGATTATTGGAGCAAATAATGTTTAACTAAGGGGGAAAATTTATACGACTATCTTAAAAGTAGAAATAATTAGAGGGCGTGATTAAATTTTGTAAAGATTCGGAGACATTAATTAGAGTTATTTTATGTGGTAGTAGAGTTGGGCATTTTCAACGAGATCATATAATATAATAGTTAAACTAGAAAAGGCAAGAAGAGCTAAATGCTTCATGAAGATATTTGGGGGGGGGGGGGGGGAAGGGGTGTTACTTCTGTGTATAAGAGTCAGGGGAAGTAGGGTGGACAAACATGGCAGGGGGAGAACATTATTTCAGTTTCAGACTTCGGGAGATCAACGGATGGATTACAGAATCAGGGTGGCCTTCATCAGGAAGAATCATGTACTGGGACGCCGGGTGGTCGTTCTTAAGATGGCAGGGGTTTCTCCAGACGATTTCGTAGTGCGGCTCAGATGTTGATCGGCTACATTTCGAGTTGTGCGTGTGATGTTCGTGCTTTAGGTCCCGTGTTTGTTAGCTCATTTGACAGGGATGTTTTGTGTCGCCTTGGAGTCGCATCAAACCATCGTGGGTGTATGGTACAGGTGGAAGAGAGCGTTTCTGAGAATGATAAGGAAAAAGGGGCAGTTAAAGTTGGATATTGATGGTTTTTATGAAGGTGTATATAAGGGACATATAGAGGACATCGCGGCTTGCCAACACATCTCGAACCGGGACGTTGGGTGGTCTTCCTCGGGCCCGGAGGGTGTCCATAAGCCGAGACCTGGCGAAACTGTACTCGGTGCACGCCCAGACTATGTGCTCTATATCGTGATAACCGTCGCCACAAGCGCAGATACCACACTCCACGAGCCCAATACGTCGGAGATGTGCATCCAGCGTGTAATGGTTCGCCATGAGTCGAGACATCACACGAATGAAGTCACGACCCACATCCATCCCCTTGAACCATGGTTTCGTCGATACCTTAGGGACTATCGAATGTAGCCACCTTCCTAGCTCCCCATTGCTCCACGAGGTTTGCCAACTTTCGAGGGTTCTCTGATGAGTAATAGTGAAAAATTCGTGGAAGCAAATTGGTCTTTCAAAAACGTCACCTTCAATGGCACCCACCTTAGCTAAGGAGTCCGCCTTCTCATTGCCCGGAATGGAGCAATGAGAAGGGACCCACACCAAGGTAATCTGGAAAGATTTGTCAGATAAAGCACTCAGTAGCTCCCGTATTTTCCCCAAAAAATACGAGGAATGCTTTCCATGTTTCATCGAGCGAATAGCGTCAATAGAACTCAGACTATCCGAGACGATGAAGTAATGGTCTGCGGGTAATATGTCAATGACTCCAAGGGTATACTGAATAGCAGCTAGTTCTGCGGCGTAAACTGAAGCAGGGTCACTGAGTTTGTAGGAGGCGGTGAACTTTTGATTGAAAATACCGAAGCCAGTGGACCCTTCGAGGTTTGATCCGTCAGTATAAAACATCTTAGAACAGTCGACTTCTCGGAATTTATTATAAAAAATATTTGGAACCACTTGTGGGCGTATGTGGTCCGGAATTCCACTAATCTCATCTTTCATGGATGTGTCGAAGAAAACAGTAGATTCAGAAGTATTTATGAAATGCACACGGTTGGGATTGTAAGAAGAAGGATTAATATTTTGCGCCATGTAGTCAAAGTACAGGGACATAAAACGGGTCTGAGAATTGAGCTCAACAAGCCTTTCGAAATTTTCAATCACCAACGGGTTCAAGATATCGCATCGAATGAGCAATCGATATGAGAGTTCTCAAAATCGATTTTTCAGCGGGAGAACGCCCGACAGGACTTCGAGACTCATCGTATGGGTCGACTGCATGCACCCTAAGGCGATACGCAAACAACGATACTGAATTCTTTCGAGTTTGATGAAATGTATGTTCGCGGCGGATCGAAAGCAGAAGCATCCGTATTTCAGTACCGACAGTATCGTTGTTTGATACAACCTAATTAGGTCTCCTGGGTGGGCACCCCACCACGTTCCGGTTATTGTACGAAGAAAGTTGATCCTTTGTTGGCATTTCTGTTTCAGATACCGAATATGGCATCCCCAAGTACCTTTCGAGTCGAACCTGACTCCTAGATATTTTACTGTGAAGACCTGAGCTATAGTTTGACCCATTAATAGAAGCTGTAGTTGTGCTGGTTCACGCTTTCTAGAAAATACAACTAGCTCAGTTTTCTCCGTGGCGAATTCGATACCCAGCTTAATAGCCCATGCAGACAAATTGTCCAAGGTATTCTGTAATGGTCCTTGTAGATCGACAGCTTTGGGTCCCGTAACAGACACCACGCCATCGTCTGCAAGTTGTCTTAACGTGCAGGAATTGTCAAGACATTCATCAATGTCGTTGACGTAGAAATTGTATAACAGGGGGCTTAGACATGAGCCCTGGGGAAGGCCCATGTAGCTAAATCGTGATGTCGATAAGTCACCATGCGAAAAATGCATGTGCTTTTCCGACAACAAGTTTAGTAAAAAGTTGTTTAAAGTCGCTGAAAGACCATGCTGGTGCAGCTTCTCTGAAAGAATGTTGATAGAAACTGAATCAAAAGCCCCCTTTATATCTAGGAACACTGATGCCATCTGCTCTTTACTAGCATAGGCCATTTGAATTTCGGTTGAGAGCAACGCAAGACAATCGTTCGTCCCTTTGCCTTTGCGAAAGCCAAATTGTGTATCTGACAGTAAGCCATTTGCTTCGACCCAATTGTCGAGGCGGGATAGGATCATTTTCTCGAACAACTTCCGGATACAAGATAGCATTGCGATCGGTCGATACGAATTTTGGTCGGAGGCTGGTTTTCCTGGTTTTTGGATGGCGATGACCTTCACTTGCCTCCAATCGTGTGGGACAATGTTAGCCTAAAGAAACTTATTAAATAAGTTCAACAAGCGTCTCTTGGCAGAGTCTGGCAGATTCTTCAACAAGTTGAATTTGATTCTGTCTGGCCCTGGAGCTTTATTGTTACACGACAAGAGAGCAAGTGAGACCTCCACCATCGAAAAAGGTGTTTCGTTCGCGTTATCGTGACGGGACGCGGCGCGGTAGATCTTCTGTGCCGGGGCGGAATCCGGACAAACCTTCTTGGCGAAATCGAATATCCAACGGCTTGAATATTCCACGCTCTCATTAGTACTGTTTCGATTTCGCATACGTCGGGCTGTTCCCCAAAGAGTGCTCATCGATGTTTCTCTCGTTAATCCGTCGACGAACCGGCGCCAATAACCGCGTTTTTTGGCTTTCATCAAACTCTTCATTCGCTTGTCTAACGTCGCGTACTGTCGAAAACTAGCGGGTAACCCGTCGTTCCGGAAGGTCTTAAACGCGGCGGCCTTCTCTGCGTACACGTCTGAGCACTCTTTGTCCCACCAGGGATTAGGAGAACGTTTTTGTATGTTCGCGCCGGGTACTGGCTTAGTCTGAGCTTGATTCGCGCTGTCGAGAATCAAGCCAGCCAAAAAGCTGTACTCTTCCTCCGGAGGAAGTTCTTGAGTAGATTCGATGTTGTCGGATATCGCGGCAGCATAGCTCTTCCAATCGATATTTCGTGTGAGGTCATACGAAATATTGATTGTTTCCAATGGCCTTGAGCCGTTATTGATTGAGACTACGATCGGCAGATGGTCGCTACCGTGGGGATCAGGGATTACCTTCCACGCGCATTCTAACTTTAGCGAGGTCGAGCAAAGGGATAAATCTAATGCGCTTGGGCGCGCAGGTGGGGGAGGAATCCGTGTCATTTCACCCGTGTTTAGAATTGTCATGTTGAAGTTGTCGCAAATATTGTGAATTAAAGAGGAACGGTTATCATCATAAAGGCAACCCCATTCCGTACCGTGAGAGTTAAAGTCGCCTAAAACTAGTCGCGGTGCAGGCAGGGACTCTATGATGTCATATAGCCGGCGATGCCCAATCGCGGTGTTGGGGGGAATATATATGGAAGCTATGCAAAGATCTTTGCCTTTGGTTGTTACTTGACAAGCGACAACTTCAATACCTGTTATCGAGGGAAGGTTAATTCTGTAGAAGGAATAGCGCTTTTTGATCCCCAAAAGCACTCCTCCATAGGGGGTGTCTCGATCCAGGCGAATAATATTAAAGTCGTGGAAGTTGAGATCTATGTCGGAAGTTAACCAAGTTTCACATAATGCAAATGCATCGCAACTCAAATTATTTATTAAAATTTTGAAGGAATCGATTTTCGGGATGATACTTCTGCAATTCCACTGTAGAACAGTGATCAAATCCGTGACCTCGTTCGATGAGTTAGCCATCGAAGGATACAATCGCTGAAAGGAGGGGCCATTTAGCAGTCAACTGCTTCAAAAATGTTCTTACTGTAGGGAGAAAAGCTAACATAAGACTTAATTGGATCAGTTATATTGAAAGTTTTTATTATCCAGTCCACAATGTCCGAGAGTTTGATAATTCCAGTGCCGCGATTATTCTCGAACTGAAACAGAGGAACACTTGGGATTTTTGATGTTCCGGGAAGTGCTGGGAACTCCTTCTCTGAGTTTAATCCTCCGAGACCAGGAGCTAATTGCTTCGGTTTGGTTGCAACACTTCCAATAGATGTGACTTTCGGAGTCCCGTCAAGGGATACCTTCTGGCCTTTACAACGAACTTTAGGAGAGGAAATGTTCCTCCTCTTCCTATAACTTCTAGGCGCCCTAGTAGATGTTCCCTCTTGTGGGTCATCAGCCTCGCCCTCGTTAGGAGGCAAGTGAGCATAGATGTTTGTTGAGGTTGGTGGTGTAGCTTTCTTTAGCATTTCTGCGAAAGAACGTTCGGATCGTCCCGCAAGGGAACGTTTTAGTTTATCCCCGCGTAGTTTGTACGCGGGACATGCCGAGATATCATGCAGATTCTCTGCACAGTAAGGACACTTCTCAGCATTCTCACTGCACGAATCATCTAGATGATTCTCCCCGCATTTTCCACAGCGGGCCTTATTGCTACAATGGGTGGCTGTGTGACCCAATTGTTTACACTTTGTGCAATTCATGACCCGCGGCACAAACAGACGCACAGGCAGACGAACCTTGTGCAAGAGGACGTAATTTGGCAAAGCGGTACCAGCGAAGGTCAACCGATAAGAGTTTGATTGGGGGTACGTTTTTGAACCATCCCCCGCAACTACTACTGAGTGCAAACGCTTGCACTCGAGTATTTTCACTGGCTGAAGTATGCGGTCTCTAAAACGGCCAACCCCGTACTGCAGCAGATCCTCGCATGTCAAACTGTCATCGGTGACAACGCCTTCAGACTGTACTTTTACAGCTGGAATATACACGTGATAGTCCTTCGTAAAGTGCTCGCAGCAAGCAATATCGTTTGCCTGCTTTGAGTTAGTCAGCACGACCCTCAGCCTGTCTGAGCGGACCTTTTTTATTTCGGTCACAGCCGAGAACCGTTCCGTCAGGTCTTTTGAAATCTGTAATAGATTCAGCGATTTTGTTTTGGGCCGAAAGAAGACCACAAAGGGACCGGTCGAGAGCTCTGGATATTGTTTGGGTCGGGGGAGAGCCTTAGGAGTCGACTCGATCTACATTTGGCCATCCGGGGAGGAAGCCATCGACACCGTCAATGCACGGGGTCAGCACCCGCGCAGACGGGAAAAAGCCGTAAATGTATCAAAAAGGTAGATTTCACTTATCTGTATACTCGTTTCCCACGACGCACCAGTCCAGCTTAAATAGCTGGTTATTGTTCAATCCTCGCTTTACCAACAAAAGGTTGAGGAATGTGGCCTAACGGTTAACACACGCACAAAAGAATAAAAGTCCAAACCTCGAAGAGGCAGAGAATGGCAAAATAACCTTGAACGCGGATTACTGCACTGTTCTTTTTCCAACAGACCGAAAACAAAACACTTCTATCTCGATCGAGCGATGCGTAGAGACTGGAAAAAAAAACTTGGTTTTGTTCTTTTTTTAAAGATTATGTGAAGTGTGTTAGATTTGGAAATAAAATTTGAGGACAAGCAAAAATCTGCATCTATAAATTCTGATGAAATGAATCTACCCCAAAAGATAGCAAACATGGATCCAAAACTCGAAGAGCTTTTTTTCTTTTTCAATCATCTTTATTTTAATATTGATAAAGACAAACAGGATTCTCAACCCAAAATTGCAATAAAATACGTCGTTTATTACAATGACTCGAACTGTTTACTTTAGTTCATTCAAATATAAAGCTTTGAATTTAAGCCAATTGTATTTTACCAGGCAGGATAGGATCAGGAAGAAGGGTCATTTTAGTTTACATTAGCTATCCTCTAGAGCGAGAAAAGAAATGAAAAAATGATAAAATCCGTTGCTATATTAATCAACATCTTGAAAAGGTATAAGATTATCGAATAAATTTGGTTAACGCCTTTCCACACCTCCTTGTTCATAAAGTGTCATTTTCAGCCTTCCGATATTGTCAGCCCGAAATCCACTAAAGTTATGGCTGATACAATTGGATCTTCATAATACGTACTTCTCCCAGGGCTCAAAACATGTGCTCATGCACACCATACGACTGTAACACTTTACTATTTTATACCAGTAAGCTTGGTATATACCAGTAAGTTTGGTATATGATATTTTGAAACAAATATTATTGCAACACGTTCGTCATGCGTCCATAGTAGTTCAGATTTTCTTTCGATTACTCGTTCTGGGACACAAAGGGATGCGAGAGTATCCCGGGGAATCGGAATGAATTCGTAAACTGTCAGAAGCTGTAGACCACTAGAAATCAGAACAACTTTGCTCGAATTGATTATTTTTGGCAAATAGGGGTTTATTTGGTTCTGTATGACTCAATCTCTATCTCATGCGGCAAAACCATATTTCAGTTTCGACTTGTTTAAAATTTGGCAACTACAATAAGCACAAGCATAAGATAATAGAGGTTTAAATAGAGTGTTCTGTGTGGAAGAATAGTACCTACTGTTTGTACAAACTACATGGTTATTTCTCTTGTCTACTCACAGCACACAAATGTGTCGTTGAAATACTCCACCAAAGAGGGGATAGGGTGTCCGAAAGCTATTTATGGGACTGACCTACGTACACGGCATAAGACAACCAGTATTGTGTGGTGAGCTTTGGCGTAAGCAAATAGGATGTGCTGGGTGGGGTCGGGGGTGAGATAGTTGTACCGTATGCTGATAGTAGTTATTCGAGGTATATATGTGCTTATGTAGGTGGAATCTGTGGCGAAAGTCGACCAACCAACCAAAGTGACCGTTTTAATGGCGTGCTAACGCCATTACGGTGCTAATTTGCTGTCTGACACAATCAAGTGGGAAGCCTATCACGAAATTGGTCTCTGTGTGTTTATGATGCAAAAGTAAGGCTTTGTGCAATTTTCGGAACTTATGCTACTTGTTTTTGTCACTTGTAGTCACCGAGATCTCAGAAATGAAATTGAGTTAAGCGGAGAAATAAGGAAACGAAACTTGTTCGAGGAAAATTGTTGTAGCCGTACAACGGTTACCCAAATGTCTTTTCGTGTGAATCTGTGAAATCTGTGACGACATGATTTTATCGGTCCCCAATTTTGCCTATCTCAGATTTTGTCAACTGTTTGACCCGATTGTGACAGCATCATATGAAAATATGTTTGATGGTCTCTAGTAGACGAGCCAAGCTATATTAGAATAAATCCTTTCTTGAGCATATTTTTATATTCTTAAAGAAGCGAAATATGCAAAAATAAAGTGATCAAGTTTTTTAATGTTGCGTCTTAAGGGAAACTTATACTAAATGATCAGAAAGGGTTATGAAGCTATGTCTAGGAAATAAAACACAATATTTTAACATTTTCTGATTATTGAAAAGAAATAAAAAATATGTCCCGAGTTTGCCAATATCTTCATTTTGTCAATCTAGAATCCACAGAGTGGATTATTAAAACGGGTCTTCGTTGTATAGAATTCCATCGATACGAATATTGAAATTTTGTAATGCTGGATTTTGAATAAATATATACATATTCTAACTGCATCGTTTTGTCGTTTCTTGCAGAAGTTCTACACATTTCATTAAGTTATTAAGACTTCATATTTCGCATTTAACGGGTTGCCCCGTAGAGCATGAAAATGTAGACATATATCGGAATAAGTTTCCTCACGCAATGAACAGATGACGTGAGATTTATAAAACTAAATGTGAAGAACAAAAATTAAAACAAATTGTTTTCGAGTAATTTCATAACAATAAGGTGACCATATCAGTCGAGTAAAGACCCAGGACAGTTGAAAAATAACCCCGATTTTTCGCTGATGCAAAGTCAATTTGACGGTACTTGCTGCTCGAACGCGCCTGACAGATTTGTCCCCAAATTTTCGGTAATGAAGAAATGTCCCGTTCAATTTCTGCAGAAATCACTGAGCACTTCTTAAGACTAAATGCGGTTCTTTCTATACTGCCCATAAAAGCATAAAAGTCCTATATTGAAAAACAGCAAGCCGAGAAATACGCTGTTCAATATTTGCCTTTTCATTGAATCTTTTGGAACACTTATGCTTTTATGGTCAGTATAGCAATCATCAAAAATTGGATGCTAATATTAGAGAAATCTTCAATCTTCATTTGAGCGAATTAGACGAAATATTTTGAGATCATCCGCTAAGAATAGTTGTGAAACTAGACTAGACAGCACTGGATTTACATCATTGAAGTACAGCAGAAATATTAACGGTGCCATCCTTTGTGTATTTGTTGACGTTGAATTAAATGGGGGTACCTGACACTCTCTATCTCTCGACCAACGAGAAAGGACCGAACCAACTACAAAAATGATCGATTCCTAATATCTGGAATTTAGAAAATGTTATACCGTGGCTCAATTTATCAAAAGCGACAGGTTGGTGGATGTAAATAACATCAAATTGATCGCAACATTCCATACTCTCTATTGTGTGGGATATTATAGGAACTTTGTTAATCGTCACCAAGGTATTACTGGCAGTAAGTTTTAAGAGGTTTCGTAATGACCAGCACGAAAGGCTGCTGCTTCGCTCAAAGGGGGGGGGGGGGGATCAGCGAAACAAATTTGCGCCTCAGTCTAGTAAGTCGTCGAGTACCGGATTGGCGGATGGTATTCTTCGGACCCGCGGGGAATCCTTCAAAAGTCATCGGACCTCGAGTCGCTCTCGCTTCAGTTTCCTTCTATGCAGGCGTAGTGGTAAGGGCGACGGCGGTTACATAGTGGCACTCTGGAGCTGATCGGTTCCACAAGGCAGGAGGAAACTTTAAAAACGAGAAATAAAAAGAGTGGGGCTAAATTGGGATATTTATCGTTTTTATGAAAGTATAAATAAGGGACATATAGGGGAAATCACGAGTTGCCAGCATATCATTGGGTGGTCTACCTCGGGCCCGAAGGGAATCCTTTAACTGAGACCTGGCGTCACAATACCTGGCGCATACCCAGACAACGTGCTCGATGTCGTCATAGCCCTCGTCACAAGCGCACAGACTACTTTCCGCAAGCCGAATACGCCGCAAATGCGCATCCATGGTGTAGTGATTGGGCATAAGTCGGGACATTACACGAATAAAATCCCGACCCACATCCATCCCCCCGAACCAAGGCTTCGTTGATACCTTTGGGATAATCGAATGTAGCCATCGTCCAAGTTCCCCATTGCTCCATGAGGTTTGCCAACTGTTGAGCGTCCTCTGACGACAAATACTAAAACATTCGTTGAAGCAGATTGGTCTTTCGTATATGTCACCATTTAATGCGACCACCTTTGCTAATGAGTCGGCCGGTTCATTGCCCGGGATAGAACAATGAGAGGGGACCCAAACAAAGGTAATCTGATAAGATTTTTCAGATAACGTACACAAGGACTCCTGTATCTTCCCCAGAAAATACGGGAATTGCTTTTTAGGCTTCACCGCACGAAGAGCCTCGATAGAACTGAGGCTGTCCGAAACGATGAAGTAGTGATCTGTGGGCAGAGTGTCGATGATCCCAAGGGTGGGTGTACTGAATTGCAGCTAACTCTGCGACGTAAACTGAAGCAAGATCATTGAGCTTGAATGAAGCGGTGATAGTATTACTGAAGATACCGAAGCCAGTGGACCCATCGAGATTTGATCCGTCAGTGTAAAACATTTTGTCGCAGTCGATTTCTCGGAATTTATTATAAAATATATTGGGGAACCCCTGCGGGCGTATATGGTCTGGGATTCCACGAATCTCTTCCTTCATGGAAGTGTCGAAGAATACAGTAGAATCAGAAATATCTAGGAAACGGACACGGTTGGGATTGTACGAAGAAGGATTGATGCTCTGTGCCATGTAGTCGAAGTACAAGGACATAAAACGGGTTTGGGAATTAAGCTCGACGAGCCTCTCGAAATTTTGAATCACCAACGGGTTCAGCATGTCGCATCGGATGAGCAATCGATATGAGAGTTCCCAAAATCGATTTTTTAGCGGAAGAACGCCCGCCAGCACTTCGAGACTCATCGTATGGGTCGAGTGCATGCAACCCAAGGCAATACGCAAGCAACGATACTGGATTCTCTCCAGTTTGATGAAGTGTATGTTCGCAGCGGAGCGGAAACAGAAACACCCGTACTCCATCACCGACAATATCGTTGTTTGGTGCAGCCTGATTAGGTCTTCTGGGTGGGCACCCCACCATGTTCCAGTTATTGTCCGGAGAAAATTGATCCTTTGCTGGCATTTCTGTTTCAGATACCTAATGTGAGATCCCCAGGTACCTTTAGAGTCGAACCAGACCCCGAGATATTTAAATGTGAAGACCTGATTGATCGTTTCACCCATTAATAGAAGCTGGAGTTGCGCCAGCTCGCGCTTCCTAGAAAAAACAACCAACTCAGTTTTCTCCGTGGAGAACTCGATACCCAGTTGAAGAGCCCAAGCAGACAAATTGTCCAAGGTATCTTGTAATGGTCTTTCCAAGTCGGCAGCTTTGGGCCCTGTAACAGAGACCACCCCGTCGTCTGCAAGTTGCCTTAGCGTGCATGAATTGGCAAGACAATCGTCAATGTCATTCACGTAAAAATTGTAGAGTAGGGGACTTAGACATGAGCCCTGGGGAAGACCCATGTAGCTAAATCGCAATGTTGTTAAATCGCCATGCGAAAAGTACATGTGCTTTTCAGACAACAGGTTTAGCAAAAAGTTATTTAAAATTGGTGAAAGACCATGCTGGTACAGCTTCTCTGACAGAATATTGATAGAAACTGAATCAAAAGCCTCCTTAATATCCAAGAAGACTGATGCCATCTGCTCTTTGTTAGCATAGGCCATTTGGATTCCTGTAGAAAGAAACGCAAGGCAATCGTTCGTCCCAGTAAGCCATTTGCTTCAACCCAATTGTCGAGGCGAAACAAGATCATTTTCTCGAGCAACTTCCTAATACAGGACATCATTGCAATCGGTCGATACGAGTTGTGGTCGGAGGCTGGTTTTCCTGGTTTTTGAATGGCGATGACCTTCACTTGTCCAGTCATGAGGGACAATGTTACCCTCAAGAAACTTGTTAAATAAGTTCAGCAAGCGCCTTTTTGCAGTGTCAGGCAGATTCTTCAGCAAATTGAATTTGATTCTGTCTAACCCTGGGGCGTTATTGTTGCATGATAAGAGAGCAAGTAAGAACTCCACCATCGAAAACGGTGGTATCGTGAGGAGACGCGGCGCGGTACGTTTTCTGTACCGGGACAGAGTCCGAAAAGATCTTCTTGGCGAAAGCGAATATCCAACGGTTTGAATATTCCACGTTCTCGTTGGTACTGTTTCGGTTACGCATACGTCGAGCCGTACCCCAAAGAGTGCTCATCGCTGTTTCTCTCGTTAATCCGTCGACGAACCGGCGGCAATAACTGCGTTTCTTGGCTTTCATCAAACTCTTCATTTCTAGCGACGCGTACTGCTGATAGCTAGCGGGTAACCCGTCTTCCTTATATGCAGGCCTTATATGCAGTGGACTTCTCCGCGTACAGCTCTGAGCACTCTTTATCCCACCACAGGGTGGGAGACCGTCCATGGGTATTCGCGCTGGGCACTGGTTTAGTCTGAGCTTGATTCGCACTGTCGAGAATCAAGCCAGCCAAAAACTTGTACCCTTCCTTCGGAGGAAGCTCTTGGGTGGATTCGATTTTAACGGATATCGCGGTCGCGTAACTCATTGATTGTTTCCGATGGTCTTGAACCGTTAGCAATTGAAATTACGATAGGCAAATGATCGCAACCGTGGGGATCAGGGATCACCTTCCACATGCAATCTAACTTCAGCGATGTCGAGCATAGTGATAAATCCAACGCGCTCACGCGTGCTGGTGGTGTAGGAATCCGCGTCATTTCTCCCGTGTTTAAGATGGTCATGTTGAAATTGTCGCAAAGATCTTGGATTAATGTTGATCTATTATCATCGTGAAGACAACCCCATACCGTACCGTGCGAGTTAAAGTCTCCTAGAACTAGCCGCGGTGCCGGTAAGGATTCCATGATATTACAAAGCGTTCGGTGCCCTACCGAGGCTCTAGGAGGAATGTAGATGGAAGCAATGCAAAGGTCTTTGATTAGAACTTGACAAGCGACAATTTCAATGCCTGGTGTCGAAGGGAGGTTTATTCGGTTGAAAGAATAGCACTTTTTAATCCCCAAAAGTACTCCTCCGTAAGGGTTTTCTCGATCCAGACGAATTATGTTAAAGTCGTGGAAGTTGATATTTATATCGGAAGTTAACCAATGCGAAAACATAACATTTTAAACTGTTTAGTAAAAATTTAAAGGAATCGATTTTCGGGAGGATACTTCTGCAATTCCACTGTAAGACAGTGATCGAATCAGTGACCTCGTTTGATGACTTAGCCATCGGAGGTAGAGATGGGCAATTCGTTCGCGAACGGTTGAAGTGAACTGGTTCTTTGAAGAGAATGAGCGAACGGAAGTTCTTTTTAAAAGAACGGTAGTTCTCAATTCTCTTCAAAGCGAATGAACTGAATATGACCCAAAGCCGTTTAGCGAATTTCTCGGACCAATTTTTAGGCGAACGAATGAAAATGAACTGACTTGCCGTCCCACAAACCGCTCTCTGTGCTCTCCCAGAATAAAACCGGCGAAGAACGACTCATAAGCGAACGACTCATCTCATTCTCTATTTCTCTAGTTATACATAATGAAGAAATCGCCACCCTTGATGAACTTGTTAAGCATACAGATAATAGTTTGGGCAGCATCTGTTTGGTTCCTCTCCAAGAATCGAATGTTTTGAGAGACATTCGCTAGATATAAGTAAAATATCAGCTGAACGGAAGAACGGTTCATCTGAACTAGTTCTTTTTATAGAACTGTTCAGTCGGGAATGGTTCTTCGAAGTGAACTGTTTCACCCATCTCTAATCGGAGGAAACGATCGCTGCAAGGAGGGGCCATTTAGCAGTCAACTGCTTCAAAAATGTTTGCACTATAGGGAGAAAATGTATCAGAATGCTTTTAAGAGTAACATTGAAAGTTGTGAAAATTAAGTCTACTATGTCAGAAAATTTCATTAGTCCGTTACTGGTCTGAGTGTCTGTTGGAAAAAGAGGGGTTTTTGATGTCCCTGGAAGTGGTGGATACTCCTTGTTAGAATTAATATTTCCAAGTCCTGGAGCAAATTGCTTCGGCTTTAGTGCATCACTTCCGTTGGATTTATTGATTGTAGTTGGCGCACTATGAGGGGACGACACCTTGGCACCCTTACGAGGCAATCTAGGGGAGGCTAGATTTCTCCTCTCCCTGGATTCACCTGGGTTAACCAAAGATGTTCCCTCTCGTGTGTCGTCAGATTCTTACTCAACGTTAGCCAAATCAGCATAGGGATTTTCGGACAGAACAGATGGCGAAGCATTCTTTAGCATTTCTGAATAAGAACGCCTCGAGCGTTCCTTAAGGGAGCGTTTAATTTGATCCCCGCGCTGCTTGTACGCAGGGCATGATTTAAGAGCATGTGAAGGGACCCCGCAGCAAATACACTTTTCAGTTTCTTTGTCGCAAGAGTCATCCTCATGCTCTCCTTCGCATTTGCCGCATCGTTTCTTATTTCAACAATATGTGGCTGTGTGGCCCAACTGCTTGCAATTGACCCGCGGTACAAACAGGCGAACCTTGTCAAGGAGGATGCAGTTGGGAAGAGAGGACCCGGCGAATGTCACCCGAAGCGAGCCTGATAGAGAGTAGGTAGTCTTACCTCCCTCGGTGTTTGCGGTATACAATTGTTTGCATTCCAAGATCTTAACCTGTTCAAATGAGGGGTCCTTAAAGCAGCCAACCCAGTGCTCCAACTGTTCTTCGCCTTTCAGGCCCGGTTCGGACACTACCCCATCGATTTCTGCGGCCACATAAGGCATGTACGTTTCAAATTCCCGCGTAAAGCGCTCACAGCAAGCAATCGCGTTTGCCTGGCCGAGATCATTCACTAGAACACGTATCTTGTTTGCCCGAACACGTGTTATCTGAGTTACGGCCGGGTAATTAGCAGTCAGATCTCGAGAAAGTTTTAATATATTAACCGGTTTCTCTCCGGTCCGAAAATATACCACCCATGGCCCAGAGGAACCTTCTGGGTACTGCTTTATACGGGGAGCAATGCGAGTGTTCGGAGGATCAGGGATTTCCATGATTACATCAGATGGTATTTCGTCCTCGGCCATTTAAGCACGAGGGCAGAGCGTTATATAAACGGGAATGTGTCTTATTATTTGATTACAAGGTAGAGTAAAAGTAGGGAAAAGGAAAAAAGGAAAAAGGAAAAAAAATAAAGCAAAACTTATCTGCAAACAACGTCGATTGTTCCGCACCAGCGAAAACAATGTACTGGATTTACTGCCGGCACCAGCAGAACGGCAGCTAACGAACGAACAAAGGGCGACCTTCACTCACTGAAATTTACACACCGAACACCACTGTGAAATATAACGATCCGTTCCGTTCAAAGGTTGGGAGTCGTATGATTTAACTTCTTTTGTTCAGTGTTTTAATACTATACATTTTATTAATTCTTTCACGTTCATATACTTAATTTAGTATCTTCGTTTAAATTATTATTTTGACACAATTTAATTTATTTTAGTAGTTTTAAAACCTCTTTAGTATCGTTTGATGTTTCATTTTAATCATTTAATTCTTTTATTCCGTTTACTTTCTTCCGCTTTTTATTAATTTTATATTAGGGTAAGGTGGGGCAAATCCGACCTAGTAAATGGTTTTGGCTGTTAAATGCTCATTTTACATCGGATCAAGTCGTTTTATATACCATATTAAAGGTGAGACTCTTGGGCAACTTTCTATATATAGCATTTTATTTGGATCTTTGGAATATCTTGTGATACAAGCATTTTACAAAAAAGTTCATTTTCGCTGTTTTCAAAAATGGTGGGGTAAACCCGACCCCCTATGTTTTTGGTTGATTTAGTGCAGATGTTATCCAAATATTATGGTTTTTCAATGATAAATCAATGAATGTTGTGTCATTGAATTGAAACATGAAGAAAATGGAGCTCAATGTCAACCTTCGAATGCTAAAATCACGAGCAGTAGCACATAATGATATTCCCATTTGCATCGGAGTAATTGCTCGATGTATACTATAATCATCACGTTTTTGTGTCTTTCATTTGTAATTATGAACCATTTTGCATAAAAATAATAAATAGTAACAATAAAAATATATTTCAATTTGAAAAATAAAAATTTTCTTAGCAAATAAGCGGTCGGATTTACCCCAATATTTAGCGGTCGGATTTGCCCCACCGCGTCATTTTTCATTACGATGCAATTAAAAAAAATATGAAAAAGATTGAACTAAATTCTTCTACGCACTTTGTAGGATTTTAATCAAAGAATTTAAATCCACTTACATTTATTATGCAATCACTTTAACAATCAGAAATATCCTGTAGTCAATGATGCACAAAAGTCAAATCAAAAGTTGTAAAAACACACTTTTTGTCGTTTGAGCATCTCAATGTAGACTAATGAAATGCTGTCATACCACCATTATGATTATTTTCGATGCTCTACACGACAACATTGATATTAGTTCGCGTAGTGCTTCTGATTTTCGGTAACAGAGGGGAGTCGGGTTTACCCAACGGTCGGATTTGCCCCACCTTACCCTATATATATATATATATATATATATATATATATATATATATATATATATATATATATATATATATATATATATATATATATATATATATATATATATATATATATATATATATATATACATACATATATATATATATATATATATATATATATATATATATATATATATATATATATATATATATATATATATATATATATATATATATATATATATATATATATATATATATATATATATATATATATATATATATATATATATATATATATATATATATATATATATATATATATATATATATATATATATATATATATATATATATATATGTTAATTATGTCTGAGGTGGTCTGATTACAAATTCTTTTTTCACTAATATATTCTGTACAATCATGCCAAACAGTTCGGAAGGGTCACATATTATACATTCTATGGAAAATTACCTCTACTTTTCTAATATCATGGTCGCGCTCTGCGCCTCGGTGCAGCAACGTGTTTAAGATTTAAAAAAAAATTTGTTGCTGATATGGAGGCGCATGGTCTTTTGTGCAAGATAATTAAAAAATCTAAAGTAAACCAACACGTAATACAATAGATTTAAAGTAGTGTTCTTCATTTTTACGATGCTGTTTATATAGGTGATCAGTAAAGGAAGATCTATTATAAAAATGGAATTATATTCATAAGGAAGGTTCGATAGTACCATCGAACCTTCCTTATGAATATAATTCCATTTTTATGGCAAAATGAATTTATTATTTTATGACATATGACATCAAAAATGAAAGCTGTGAGTTCAAGCTAAAATAGGCAAAATTTTATGTTAGGATATATGAAGCGGAAATTAAAAGATATGAAGCGACAATATTTCAAGACGGGGAAAACACCCACTTGAAATTTGAACAGAGCAGAATGCAATGCAAACAAACAAGAAATTTTGCTACACGCAGTTTTTTTTCGTGATGTTCTGCTTCGGAAGGGCTATTTCCAAGATGAGCATCTAACTTCATTTTGATGTATTTTGATGTCCTGAAACAAATGATTTGTTGAAGAAAAACGATTGCGTTCTATATCTGGATCTCTTCCTATCTCGATGGTCCCTTCAATATTGACATAGTCAGAGTAAAATGTAGTTTTATTGCCTTGGGTGTGAAGAAAAATGGCCGTTTGCTTCAAAAAAATTCGTGTTAAACCAACTTACCATAACTTTACGTGTGTAATTGTGGCCTGGTAATATTCGAAAGGTTATTGTGAAGAATTGCATGAAACACGATATTGAATACTACAACGTTAAAACCTGTATAAGGGAAAATTTCTCCCAAGGATTTCCAACGGCGTTCAAATTGCGAGAATGCGTATAACCAATCATATCCCTTCCAAACTATTGAGTGTGAATCATCTAGGGAAGACGTGTCTCTTAATCAAACATCGTTGATCATACGCACCGGTCATACGTGTCAGTTCTGTGATCAAATGACCCACTACGAAGAACGATGCACCGAACCAGCCAAAGAAAACTTATCAACTATTATCAAAACAAACAAAAAACCACAGACATCTGCTGCTAAACAACAAACAGACAAAAATTCTCACGCCTATTATCTCGAAACAAACAACCAGCGCATCCAACGAAGTAGCAACGGTTGTGTCTAGTTTCTCCAAACCAAAAACCAGCATCACCAAAAAAACGCCCATGGATATACAATAGCGACCCGTTAGAGCAAGAAACACATACACACGCACACATCCGAATGTTAATAGTAAGAAAGCAGGACTGATGACGATGTTGGAGTGCACGGTGATGGTGGGTGCTCCTATAGTTGAGGTGTACCAATAGTTGCAGTAGTGGGTTATACGCCTAACTAAGGTACCAACCATCAACAAATATTTTTTTATCGATTTATCGCACTAAAATTATGCGACAATAAAACTGTTATCCTTGAAATTTGCTCAAATAACTATTGAAAAAAATGATTTTCTTAGAATTTTGAGCTCCCTTGCAACTATAGTTGATATAGTGTACCTATAGTTGTAGGTCCTATAAGAAAGCAATGGGATTTGCAACAATAGGAACCGAAATTAGCGATTGCATTATTATTGGTACATGTGTTCCTATAGTGGTACAAGCGGTTTTGAATACATAAATTGGTTATTAGACCATCTTTATATTTTTCCTATGAAATAGGGACTGAAAGCTTTCGTTTAATGTATTAACATTGCCTATAGGTCTAATCATCGTTTTTTTTATCAAAAGTTTTCCTCAAGTATGCGACGATTGGTACATCCACCCTAATTCTTTATCACCAAGTAAAAGGATATCAGCATGAAGCAGTACACTGCGTCAACAAGATCCAATAGACAAGAATCAATATAAGTTATTTTACTTTCAAAATTTTATTAATGTGAAGAGAGCAAAAAATTATAATATAATATATATCATATATATAATATGGATGTAACGTAGTTGGTAAATCGATTGCCTTGTACGCAGCGCACCTGGGTTCGAGTCCCGACCCCGCACATAGGGTTAGAAATTTTTCATAAGAGATTTTTCTAACCCGAAAAGGCGAATGACCTTAAGGTTAAAACCTCTATAAGCGAAAAATAATATACCCATGCAATAACGTTTTAAGTTTTTTTCCGGCTCAGTCTGTGAGTATTCCTTGAATTATGTAAATGTCGGCCACGTTGGCTGCCATTCGCTGATGAGCGAAATGTGATTCGTTAAAACAGAACTTACATATGTGGTATTATTATACCACTATAAAAATAGATTTACGTTTCTCTCTGAAACACCAGTAGCATTCTTTATAAAGCGGTCTTATTTTTAGC
Source organism: Topomyia yanbarensis (assembly GCF_030247195.1). Taxonomy (NCBI): domain Eukaryota; kingdom Metazoa; phylum Arthropoda; class Insecta; order Diptera; family Culicidae; genus Topomyia; species Topomyia yanbarensis. The sequence goes on from NC_080672.1 coordinate 285,636,099, forward strand.
TATCTTAGAAAATAGTAAAATATAAATAACAATATTAAACGTCCACCGTACGTGAACGGATTTTTACATACTGTTAGTTTTTAAAAAAGGTCCTATTTTAGTTTTCTTAGCTATATGTACTAAGTGTGGATTTCTTGGTTCGCTTCAACATTAAAGTCTAAGACACGTTGTGTTTTAACAAATTAACCCATATCTCAGAAACCAAAAATCATAACCCAAAATATATTGAAAGTGTCTTTCGTCTGAAACAAGTTTCATGGAGACCACTTCAGCCATTGCAAATCTGCATACTATCCCCAACCCATTATGTGAGAAAACCAAAACCTTAATAAAAATGGCCTGTTGAATAAAGCAACAGTTAACGGACTGCAGCATAGAAATATGTATCGATAGACACCGCGGGACCATCATGCAATATTCAGAGATTTTGTCAAAAGCACGACACTTACAGAAGGACAGCATAATTAAAAACGCCGCCGCCATGATGGCTCGAATTGGGGCGGATCAGACAAGTGAGATCCTCTGGGGTAATTAATTAAACATCGTTATTCGTTTGCTGTGGTCACTCGAGAATAAAATTCATCACCCGGAGCGATTTTTTTGCGTCACAACAGCTAGAGCTGAATTTAACCACAGCTGCTGGATAAGCAAGGTAGGCAGCGACGAATCAGTTTTTGGACCGTTGTTGTATTTTATGCCAAGTGCCCTTGCTCTTTGCCGATTAACAGCAAGTTATATAGGCTACAACATATTACATGTGTTATTTAACTAAACCTGCATCCTTATGGATTTCAATGTTTCTAAGCATATTTATGTATGCGCCATTTCATGTTAGATTCGCAAACAAATTTTAATTTTTTTGATTTTTTTTTCTTGCATCCTTAGCGCAAAATAATTAATGCGTATTTTTTATATTGCTAAACATATTATTTTTCCTAATTGAACAAACACGGGAACCATTCGTTGGTTGAAAAAAAAAATCAGATAATAAAAGTTGCGTTCTCGTGTGAGCTCACTAGATAATTTTTAAATAATTTTTTTTATTAATTAACTTAGGTATTCCGCAATTATTGTAAACAAATTGAACTTTAAAAGTAGGGCCAATTTTTGGTATTTATGCAATTGTAGCTCTGTTAATTGTTGATGGAGTTACGTCATGTAATCACTTTTTTCCAATTCCTGTAAAAAATGCAAAATGTGACTTAGCCCCTTTTGGAAGCCAGCCATTCAGTTGTTCAGTTAACAAAAGAAAAAAAGTTTTCTTCTTCAACTATTGATATGAACTCAGCTTTACGCGTAACAGTACGTCCGGAAGTTTTACTGAAAGTTGATTTTGACAATGTGTCCTTTTCAAAAATTATTCGAGATATTTCATAATCTATCAGTATGGCACACCTCTCCCTTTTCAAGGAGTATATGCCACCTCTGGTACAAGTTTAAAGTCAAACAGCAAAGAATAAACTATACGAACCGCCAATGTCACAGCCGAGCACAAATAAAATGCCGCTTTAACAGAGGCACAAAAATACAAGACAAGACAAGAAGAGATAAATAATTTAATTAAAAATATAATGTTCTCATTTATTTTATCGTACACCACCCGCCTAAGTTCTTAATAAAACTCAACCCTTGAATCAGCACACACCCTGCTTCTGCCTACGGCCCGTGCCATCCTGATGCGAAAACGACGGGTCGACAAAGCAGTATGTGCTTCTGAACCGTGTCACATTTTTACATTTTCTACGGTACCTCCCCTCAAGTTTTCCCGCTCATTTAAGTTTGTTCCTTCGTTTCTGTTACTCTATCCCCATTGCTAACATGGTTTCGTCTCGATTTTTTTGTCTTGTTGCACCAGAACCGACATCCTTTCCCTCATTTTGTCAAAGCGTTTTTGTTACGCGCCAGAAGGACTTACAAGTTTAATTTACCTTTCCTCAGTCCTATGCTTCCCGGGAAGTGTCATGCCAGGAGAGATGAATGGTAAAGACGGGCGACAGCACTAGGACAGCTGCAACAAGGACGAACAAAAAAAACGATTGCAATCTTAACGGTGAGAAGAACAAATATCCTTTTCTTGTTCCCGAAGGTCGAAAGAATCTGAGTGCATTTATACTCTGCTGCTATCTCGTTAAGTTCCTCGGCGGGTTGTCTTTTTGTGGGCAAACGTAGCCTTATAGATAGGATTTTCTACTAACGTTGTACAAGTAATTGAAATCACACCTTTCAATTTTCATCGTTTCTGCAGTAAATACTTCTATTCTTAAAAAATCATCATGTTTCATCATGGATTGGTTGAAGTTGGATGGAGAAGAGGGTCACAAAATGATACACCGTTGTGCGATTGGGTACAACGCTATACTCTTCCTACGTCAGACTCGAACAGAGGGAGGTGGCCATCTCGTCAATTGTAAGCACCACTCTGTGAATTGTCGTCGAGAGCAAATTGTGTTAAGGCTGCGGGTTTGACACTACCACAGTTTCCATTAATTTTGTCGTTTTTTTTGTTCCAACGCGCACTTCTTTTCTACGTTTGCATCGGTCGGGTCGGTACTCCTTTCATTTGCTCTCAATTTGTCTATTGTAGCAGATTTCATGGATAATTTTCCTCCAGAGTATCGTACCATTGTGATTTTTTTTACTGGCGTCGAATACTGGAAGAGAAAGTATCCAAACTAAAACATTGTTGTAACAAGTTTTAATTAATTTTATACACGCTGAATGTCGATGTCCGCGTTGCTGCAACGAACGGTGTGGATAATTTAGCCTCACGGGAGATAAATGAATCTGTCGAAATCTGAAGAAACCGGTAAATTGGAAACAATCCAAAGGGTAATTAGCGAAGCGAGAAGTGTGACAGCTGGATATTTCTTTTCTATTGGTCGCTGTGGTGTGCGAAGCTAACTCCATTCCATTTCTCATAGAATTTTACTGCAGTATTATGTAGATCGTATGTCAATGTGAGCAAAAATTCCTGTTCGTTTTTTGACATTAAAAATGTTTTACTGCACTATCTGTGGCTGGGAGTCATTCTAAAAGCCCAAAATAAATCGATGTCACATTTTTGCGTCACTATTTTGAATGCTAGAAATGAATAGCTATCGGAAAACATGAAAACTACCATACATGAGTCAGTCTATTGGGGGCAGTGCTGTAGTTATGGAGCACCTAGCGACTCAATCAAATACCGCGATATTATAAATAGAGGTGCCGCATGTCTGTATAAGTCAGTCGATGTTTGCATTCCAAACGAGCAACATCATGACTATTTCATTCGGACAGTACAATAAGCGGTAGTTGCTACGGTATTTCTGCAATCTGCACACAGTTAAACCGTGTACAACTTGCACCTGTTTCCTTGCTATGTGTAAAGTTTGTCGCCCTAGCAAACCAGCAATCGTATACGAATGTTTAAGATAAATTGCGAATGATGACAGTTTAAATCGAAATTATGAATAGTTCCAACTAGAATCACGTTTTGTTATTCAAGGTTTACATAATATACAAAAATTGTCGTAATCAGTCAGTGGTGATATATTTCTATAAGATATATTTATTATAAGATATATTTCTGCCGAGTACAAAACACGTCGTATATTGCATAGTGCCGAAATACCGATTTGTACGTATATGGCCTCCACTTTTGTTCACGTATACGGAATCTGCGCATTTAATCAATTTACATCGCATAAGACTACTGTAAATTTACCTACAATTTCATAAATGAATAAAAATTTTAGTTGGGGCGCGCTGCGTGAGTTGAAAAATTGCATAGGGAACTGTGCCTAAGACGGACACCGTATGTAAGATGGACATCTTGCGTTCCTTATAGACTGGAAAAAATGAGCTATATGGTGCTAATACTGATTCTGTTGGAAGATTTCCAATGATTCTGAGAGTTCTCAAACTTTCAAGCTTTTTTCCGATGTCTGGACCGAGTCGTATATATCAATCGACTCAGGTCAACAATTTGTGTGTGTGCATGTGTGTGTATGTAACGGACAAACTCTCATTTGTGTTTCTCAGTGTTGGCTGAACCGATCGTATCCAAACCTATTTCAGAACGCTATTAAATTGTTTTTGATTACGATGCCTAGTTTTCAAGATATGAATGTTTGTATCTGTAAAAATTGTACCTTTTGGGGTTTTCTTGGAATTAACTTCGAAATTCACAACATAGGTGAACACTTCATATATTTTCGGACAGCCAATACGAATACCTTTCGAACGAGCTATGGTTTGCTGAAATAGTACTATTATCAAAAGATACATTAAAATACGAACGACGGATTATTACCGTTTTTCAATATCTAGAATTAAGACCAAAACAAGCAATTTTTCTTTTGATATTGTGTTTTCACTGATTAAACTCTTATAATAACACATTCTTATAAATGAGATATTTTGTTTAATTTTATGTTAAGTGATTATATTGAAATGATGTCTTCAGCATTATATTATATTATATTATATTATATTATATTATATTATATTATATTATATTATATTATATTATATTATATTATATTATATTATATTATATTATATTATATTATATTATATTATATTATATTATATTATATTATATTATATTATATTATATTATATTATATTATATTATATTATATTATATTATATTATATTATATTATATTATATTATATTATATTATATTATATTATATTATATTATATTATATTATATTATATTATATTATATTATATTATATTATATTATATTATATTATATTATATTATATATTGATTGACATATATTGACATTAAATGCATATGCTTTACGGGGTGAGGAGGGTGCATCAGGGCATCATTGAAGTTGAAACTGGACAATGAAGTGGAAGCCAATCGGAGTCAAGGAGGAAAAGTGTTCGTCGTTAGCGACAGATAAATTTCTCTCCAACAGTTGTAAACAATTTGACGCGCTCTTCTTCAAACAAACCATCCCGTGGAAAGCTTGACATGTATCGCGAAATTCGTTATTTAATCTGTTGGATCTTATTGTTGGAAGGGGACTCTTTGATTCCCGCGGATACTGAGTAGGTGCAATTGCCTACGGGTCTGCCACCCCCCTTTTGGCCCTTTAAGCAGCGGTATGCTGAATTCAGAATGGTAACGAAATTTGAGCGTACTGTCAAGTGGAGCCGCATACAGAGCAAGACTCAAGCTAGGATGGTGGCTACCCACATACATACATACATACATACATATTGAAATGATGTCTTCAGCAAATTTGTAGCGCTTTCTTTTTCGAACAATTTAGCTGAAGACACGAAGTGTCAATCTTGTATGCTTTGAAAGTTATAGCATATTATTAATTGCTCAATATAGTAATAATCCGTTTTAATATACCAGCCGAATTTTATTTCGATAAAACGAAAAAGAATGATATCAGGACATATTTTGTATTTAATTTTGCTATCTGCCTTCGCTATAAAAAACTACCGGATAATTTTGGAAAAACTAGAAGTGGAATAAATGACTTCAAGTAAGTGGAAACAAAGTCATTATAAACTCGTCGACAGGAAACTTTTTTGAATACTGTCTACTAGAGGATTATTTTAGAGGATACATTTTTTCTATTTCATCGAACTACATAAAATTTTGGCAGTTTATTAAAGTATTAATTTAATGGTTTCTTCCTAAATTTGGCGAACCTTCTCCCATTCTTTCGTTTGATTGGTAGTTTATATAGAATTCCACGAAGATCCGTCCGAAACTCTTTAAAATCTTGACTGACCATCTTAGATTCCGATGAAGCTTCACATATTTCACCGGCATGGAAGACTAAACATTTTTCACAGTCAATAAGATTATTTTGAATCAAGAGCTTTTTTTTAAAAAAAGGCCTTAAATTTACTACATGTAGTATTCTTGAAAAATAAATTGCGTTTACCGAATTTTATGCAGCAAGACTATCCAAGAACAATGAACACTTCTACGAAAAAACATACACTGAAAAAAAATGTCATTTTTACAAAAGTTTACGTTGAATTTCAAATTGAAAATAGTTTTTTAAATTTTTTATATTTAGTCAAAAAAAATCTAAAGAGAAAAGAAATATTTTGAATGTGATTGCATGATGGAGAACTTATTGGCAAATAGTTTTTTGTAACAATAGCTTTACACATGTTTTTAAATTTCATACTAAATTACACACAAAACTGTAATTTTATTACGGAATATAATTCTAAGTATTATTTGAAGTCAAACTGAATATAACAAAATTTTTCCAAAATGCGAGATATTTGAGACTTTGCTCCAACAAAAACAAATAATTCGTGTAATTATGCTATTTTTAAAAGTAATTCGCGTTATCCATTCATAAAATGTCAACAATCTATTGTTTATAGTTTTAAAGAGATAAAAGAAACTTTTTCAGTGTATTTGGATCATGTAATTTCAATGAGAAAGTTTTCCTAACAACAACTTTTGATTTTTTTTAATTCATACTATTTGTAGTCAAAAATACATTTTTTTGTCGATTTTGTTTTAACAACACAATTATTTTGTTTTATTACGACCGAAAGATGCTCGCGTTTCTTCATCAACAACAAAAGGTTTTCCAAAAGACCTATAAAATTTCCAGTGACTTTTCCTTTGACATAAAGGCGATATTGTAAACCGTTTTAAAGCTATACGAAAATTATCAAAGTATTATTCAACTATAGGGTCTGATGGTTAAACAATATAGTTGAACCATATTTTTTCATGTAGTTCTCAAAAGGTTTACAATATCGCCTTGATATCAAAGGGATAGTTACAGGATATGTTATGGGGCTTTTGAAAAACCTATTGTTGTTGATGGAGAAATGCGAGTAACTTATGAAAAGGTCGGTATAAAATGGAATAATTGTGTTGTTAAAACAAAATTAAAATATCTCGAGAAATACTACATTTCAGAAAATTTTTGTTATGAGCATTATGATTTGAAATGGCGTTTAGAGTCATATTCAAATAGAAAGTTGTATTTTCAACTGTAAATAGTATGAATTATAAAAATATATCAAAAGTTGTTGTTAGGAAAACTTTTGCTTCTCCATGATTCAAATACACTAAAAAGGTTTCTTGAAAATGGTTAACATTAGATTATTGACACTTTATGATGGGGTAGCGCGAATAACTTTTAAAAAGAACACAATTACGCGAATTAATTGTTTATGTTGGAGTAAAATTCCAAATATCTCGACCACTATCGCATTTGGATGATTTTTGTCAATACATTTTGATTTTAAATGATACTTGGAATCGTATTTTGTAATAAAATTACAGATTTGTATGTCAATTAGTATGAAATTTTAGTACATGTATATTAGGGTGGGACAAAAAATAGATTCCAGCTCCGAGCAACTTTTTGGATACCATTTGGCTCCTAGAACATTTGTGCAAATTTATAGCTTGATCCCTGAAACTATATTTTTGCGCCCACTGTTTCAAATTTACATGGGATTTTATGTGGGAAAATTAACTTTCATAAAATAATTACTCCAGGAGTCGCCCATTTCTTCCTAAAAATAAACCGTTATGTTGCTTTTGTAGGAAATTTAACAAAGAAACAATGTCTCGAAAACTACGAAACGATCTGAAGCTTGAGAAAAAAGTCATTAAGGTGAAACCAATTGATGCTCTGACGATTGATAAAATATTCATTTTTTCTAGCACCACTGTTGTAGGTTTTCCATTTATATGCAATTTTGTTTTGATCTTCTCTTAATGTGTCTAAATCATTTATCTATACTGTTTGGCCACTTTGCAAGAGTTTTGAGGGATAAATTGAGTCTTCTTTTGTACATAATAGGAGAAAATTAAAGATTTTGTATATAATTCGACCGCCAGCAGCAGTGATCAATCTTCAGGGCATCAATCGGTCTTTCCTTAATAACTTTTTCCACAAACATCAGATCGATTCGTGGTCTTCTAGACTTTGTTTCCTTGATAAATTTTCTATAAAAATCGGGCATCTATTTATTTTTAGGAGGTAACGGGCGACTCTTGGAAGAATTAATTTGCAAAAGACGTTTTCCCCATGCGAAATCCCATGTAAACTTTAAACCGTGGGCGCAAAAATATAGTTTCACCGATCGAACTAAAAATTTGCAGAGTTGTTTTGGGAGCTAAATGGGACCCAAAAAGTTACTCGGAGCGAAATTTTATTTTTTTCTTATAACCATGTCCCACTCTAATGAATATAGTTATCGTTATAAAAACTTTTTACTGATAAGTTATCCATCATGCGATTACATTCAAAATGTTTCGTCTCTCTTTGACTTTTTGTTAAAAAAATATAAAAAATTAACTTTTACGCCTTTTTAAAAATTGCTTTTAAGTCTAATTAACTGTGGAAAATGTTTGGTCTTCTATGCCGGTGAAACGTGTAAAGTTTCATCGGAATCTAAGATAGTCTGTCACGATTTTAAAGATTTTTGGGCGGATCTTTGGGGAATTCTTCTTTTGTCAGAAGATATAACGAACAGGTAAAATAAACACACGCTTTCCAGAATTTTGGATCACAATTTATTCAAAATCTAATCTATCTGCAAAATTTCTAATGTTTTGCTTTATAAAGATTCTTTTCACGATGGGATGCACAGGATCAAAGTAGTAAGACCAGATGCCCAAATACCAAAACTCCTAGCTTCTAGACGATGGGGCGAATTTATCCGGCTCAATTCAACTAGTTTCAATCAATTGCAATACTGCGCCAAAATGCACCGCACGGATACACTTTGCAAAGATTAACAGACGTGGCAGAATCGCATTCCGCCTTGGTACCACGAGGCATCACTCGATAGCATCAGTATTTTATGGTCCAAATATAGAGTCGTTCTATCGCTCGTTGTAAGGTATAGATGGATTGGGATGGATGGCACAAGGATCACCGGCAGTCACTGACAGCTGCCGCTGAACACGTGTTAGCTTGTTCACTTCGAAAGTGAGAGCGGCATGCTACACCATATGGCTGGCTCTGCTAGTCCCCACCGTGAGACGTCGCGGCGAGCTACCGTGCACCGTGACTGCCTTCGATGGTACTGCGCCAGGAATTATTGATGATAACAACTATGACGATGATGACTATGATGATGATGGATTTGATTACAAGTCTTGCTGGCTCCGGGATAACCCATGCGGAGGATGCATATCAATGAATGAGAAGGGGAGTCCGTGTTTTTTTTATCCCATGGTCATGCTACGAGCTTCGAAATGATGAATAGCGTTCGAGTGACGAGGGTATAGTTGTCTATTGAGTTAATCCATTTCTCAACCCAATACCGCAAATGGTGTCTAGAGTATAAAATGATCCATCAAACTGGTTGAAAAAGTCCAAGTCATTCTGAGGTAGCCTGGAGCGCCTGTTTAATTTTTTATTAGGTTAGGTCAAATTTACTTCAGGAATCGTTTCAGTAATATCAATTCCGTCAGCGGCTAGTGATGAGGTCGCGACAATTCACTGTTCTGGCATCGTTACCGTAACTTGACTAATAGTCGTTAGCGAGCAGTAGGTGTGTTCTCTTTGCTCTGGAAGCTCGCAGAAGTGGATAATTATGTCAGGTAATAAAATTATAATCTCTCTGGAGGGACCTTCTTGTGGTACGGCCTTCTAGGAAAGCATCATCTCATTTGCAATATCTACAACTAGATACAATGAAGAAGTCTCACAAATTAACAAGATTTATCTTGGCCGATAAAGATCACAACACAAGCGAAACATGTCCTCACAGTAACGGAGATGGAGCGAGTGGCACTCGAGCAAACAAAGTGTGTAATAATGTTATAAAAAATGAGCTGACATTTATCACGTAATATCACACCACCCTCACCATCGTCGCGTTATGGTGCACAGGAACCGGACGAATCGAGGCGCGATGTTGGTATTATGTATACTTACGCGTAAGACTAACAGGGAGCTCGCGTACTTTCTGTACGTTTTGCCTTTGATTAAGAGCGTTCTAGCGTTAGACGACAGCTGTTGTGGCCAAGAGAAATATGTTTCTGAATCTCTTTTGGGTTAGAAAAATATTTTATCCTTCGTGCTGGAGTTGGACACCCAGCCCTGACAATCGATTTACCAATTTCTCTACTGTCACATTCTATTGCGGTTTTTTTTTTTAAAGCAAAAACAACTTTAGTTTTCAGCCATGTCCCATTAGCTCATGTGCTAATTCAAATCAAATGCCCATTCGAATCAGTTTGATGAAATAAATCTTTTCGTTTGTTTTATTTACACTCGTTTTTTTTGCAGTGCAGGAATGAAAATTAGAAAATTTGCGAGTGCATTTGTTTCGGTTACTATGTTCAGCAAAGTATCTGATGGTTTTATCTTCGCCTTATTTTGATGATGTAAATTAGTTTAGATTTTCGATGCATAGGTAGCGCTGCGATGTTCACTTTTATATTTCGCATCCTAGAGGTTTAGCGTCTTCGGCAAAGTTTTAGAACGTTCAAAACTACTCCAAGTTGTCGAAGAAAGTCAAGCTTTATGTTTTTAAGTAACAAAGTTTTAGCGATTATCTTATTTCACTGAAACTCACACTTTTTTGCATTATCAGCTACATTTCCGTAAATGTTATCACTCATAACATTACGATGATTACTGATAGTTCGCGTCTATTATAGAAGACTGCGAATTTTCGTATGAGCAACTATAGCGAATATGTATGATTTTAAAAATCAACGTTTCTTAGTCTAACACAGAAATATGAAAATACGCCGAATAAATATTTTTATATATTTGTGGTATCTTGTTTTGAAATTTAGATGATTACCTTACTGGAAGCCGTGTAAAAGGCTCCCTTAACGAACAGCCGCTGATGTTCAAAGCCGGTTTCCCAGGAGTATTTGAACTTTGGTACACTCAGTAAATTCGCGTGACAGTTGGAAGGTTAAACATCTACCTCAATGGAATCCACCTAGTGGTACGATTGTTACTTTCTCATTTATCAAAGCTATGATTTAACAGCTGGTTACGTTCAAAATAACATTGTGGAATTGTCTATTCTTATTACACTTGGTAAGTATAGTTGAGTGCATGACTGCCACGAACCTGATAAGCAACATGTCGACGCTGACACACTTGAAACAAACAAAAATATAATGATTAATTAGCTTAATCAGCGTGAGTCCAATGTTGTCTTCATGTTAGGTTAGGTGGATAGTTAGTGGGTGGGGCGAATGCGTTGGGAACAACTTACACATATTTTGATGTATGGGTGGGTGAAGGGAATGTGGATGTAAGGTTGGTCTGAAAGAGGGGGTGGTTAAAGAGTTGGGAAGGGGTGTGAGAGGAAGGAGGGGAAGGCGTGGATAGGAGGTGCAATAGCCAACTTCATACTATACCTTCCATTTCAGACTAGGTTAGTGAAAATTGCTTCAGTCATCACCGAAGTGGCTTTATTTCTAGAATGTGCTCGTAACCCGGGGCTTCCGGCATTATCGATAGTGGACAAAATATTCTAAGAATTTTTAATTCAGCATCAGTGATCGAGGCCAGCAAATCGAAGTAATTTGATGTCCATTTGAATATATTTTCAAGCTATGAGTTATTAAGATTATCCGGAACCAAAATTCAGTACTGAATGAAATTCTATAGCAGTCACTGGAAGTATTATATCTTTCATTTAAAATCAAGTTTGTAAAAATCGGTTAAGAGTTCGCTGGAAAGCTAATCGTCGCTGTTGTGCTATCTTATGACAAGCGCCATTTAGCACATTTCGAGAAAAACGATTTTTAAAGTTTGAGATTGAATATCTTGAAACTTATAAATGGTATAAATAATCCAAAGAAGACAATTGATGCTTCTATCTATTCTGCATTAATCTCTCAAATATTACGAAGATCGGTTGACTATGTTGCGAGTTTTTACTAGGAATGTAAACAAAAGTCGCACTCACACGTGTAATAGGCGTGTATTGATGACAAAATTTGTATGACGTGTCATAATCGTGCATGGAAAATTTTCCATAGAAAAAAATCATCAATTTTTAACTTTTATTCATATCTTTGCGTTCATATAGTCTATAAACAATCGGTGAAATGCATTTTGAAGGAAATGAGTCAGGGAATCTAGAAAAAAATGTTATTTTTGGTTACAGTGTTGCCAAATATCTTTTATTTCCAGTTCAATACTAAAAATGTGTTTTTCTCACAAGTCGTGTAATTTTCTTTTGAAAATGTTTATGCCATTGTGTTCCTCAGACATTTTCACATATAAAAACATCTAAAACTTCAATATAGCTTGAGCAAATCCCTAGATACAGTGATTTGAAGCAAAAAACTCACAATTTCTCATCATGTTTCTCGCTATATCTAAGTAACCAAGTAGAATTTCAAAATTCTGAAAACGCCACTTTGTAGAGATCTTTCAAACACGTAATGTGGCATATCTAGCTCAGTTTACCCCAAAATGGCGTTTGTCATAAGATAGCACAACAGCGACGTAATATCATATTTCTTACACATTTGCGTTTCGGCTTTGCCTCATAAAAACCGACACTAACTTTTTGTCGGAATAGATTAGCGCCGGCCTGACGCAAATCCCTTAAAACTAAAACACACTTTGTGTTTCAATCGAACGACTGATCAAACGTGATGTCCCGTCTGAGCAGAAGTTCTGTTTATGCCGATGAGACACAGTGTAAGAAATAAGGATTTGTGCCCTCAAGTGCAAAGACTGGTTTTACCAACAAATTTTCACCCTAGTGAGAAATTTTGGTGTTTACCAAATTTTCCTCCTTAGGGTGAAATATAGCATAAAGCTAATATCAGCTTAGAAACTTGACGAGGTCTCCGGGGCATCAAGAACCGTCGTAGGTGGCCAATGTGGTCAAAGCTACTTTGATTGGTCATTAGTGATCTAGACCCGCAAATCCAAGTAATGTTGAACCTATTTTAATATGTATTGCATTATTTGGATACCATGGTGTTCAGGGGGTCTTCTTATATAATTGTGCAAAAAGTATCTAATGTTTGATAATTTGTTTGAAGAAGTAAAATGACTTGTAAAAAATTAACATGTAAATTAGAGATGGTCGGGTTCGGGTTTTTGGACCCGAAACCCGGACCCGACCCGAACCCGACGGGTTTCGGGTCGGGTTCGGGTTCTGTAAATTAAAGCTTCTCGGGTTCGGGTCGGGTTCCGGGTGTTCAAATTTGAAATTCTCGGGTTCGGGTCGGGTCTGGGTTTTTGAAATTTTGAACTTTCGGGCTCGGGTCGGGTTCGGGTTTTTCAAATTACAGATTATCGGGGTCGGGTCGGGTTCGGGTTTTGAACAAAACAACCCAACCATTTCATGACAGTCTTTTTTGTAGTAATGATACGAATGGATGACACATATAACCGTACCAAATGTTAGCACCTCTGAATCGCTAGAATTCGTCGTATTTTCTGGTGCTCAAATATTCTATTTTTCATTCTTGCATAAAATTCCGTCTCTTCAGACTCACAAACTACCTGAATTATTTAATTTTTTAAACGAACATTCATGAGAGAGCATTCAAAAATACGTGTTTCGCATCTAAAATCTCTGCGATTTATTTTTCATGATAATTAGTAATAAACCAAGTCAACAGGAATTTATCGAAAAATATCTGTTCATCTTTCTATAATGGAATATAAATTTCGACAGGTACTTTAAAACCGATACTTAGGCCGCGGCGACTTTTTCTCTACGTAAGCGGTTTTGTGGAGTACATTTGTACCCCAGAATTAAAAGCGCTCTAATATGTCTAATTTTTATTAAATTTATAATTAAATTGGATAGTCTTATTCTAAAATCAATCGTAAAGTAACCTGTTTAAAAATATTCGCGTTTTGACTATTTAATTATGTAATATTTCATTTTGTATACTACTTTAAAATACGTCAAAATTCCCTTTTTCTTCATATTGCTATAACTCCGGTAGTTTCAAATCGATTTTGACCATTTATACGATCTTGTAAAGACTTTTAAATTTCCTTTTGAACGATTTTTTTCAAAAACCGCTCAAAAAGCGTATTTATTCCGATGCTTTTTTGAAAACCAAACGCCAATACAAACGTTAAAAATACAGCAATATGCAGTAACGGAGATGAAACAGGAAGGCGTCGAAGGAACAGGTAGAGCCGGTGCATTATACGTGTATATAAGTAAGTATGTTCCAGAGCCTGGGCTGCAGAAGATAACAAATCGAATGATGTGTTTTGCATACTATATACAAATCATATTCATGAATGTGTTTTGCCTCTTTAATCCGTAAAAGCAAAAATTACGATACCAATCCAAGTGCATTTTCTAGTTACTTTGGTATAGTGCTTTGTTATATCAAATAAGTTATATTTGAAATAACAAATACTATTATTCGGCAGAGTTGGAACTTATACAATTTTACACAAGTTTCTCCCTTTCTATGCATCGATATTTTGCTTTGAAAAAAAGATAAAATAATTTTTTTTAATTATGTACACATGACAAAACACTAACGCAAACGGGTTTGGGTGGTACATTTGTACCCCAAACAAACTTTAAGCGAGCACTGTTAAGTTGGTCAAATGAAACAAATAGGTTGTACCTGCTTTAACGGAAGTTTAATAATCAAATTGGTTTATGATAAAGATTGCTTGCAATTTAAATAAACTATAACGGAAAATTAAGGATTTGGTGGTACTTTGGTGTCATTATGGAGGCTCAACTTTAAAAAGGACACATTATTTTTTTAAAAGCGGATAATGTAGGCCAAATTTATTTTCTAGAGACTGTCTTTGTTCCATCAGACCTAAACCTAGCTTCACTTCCGCCAGGTTCCGTTGTTCATGAGACTCATATGGGGATGGTATAATAGCACCACTATCAAATCAGTGGTACATATATGAAACAAGCACTTTCTGTCAGATTGTTCCCGGGCTGAGCTGTTTGCATGATCCGGATTCCTTCATGAAAATACATGAATTTCCACGAACTTAAGGAATTGATCGCAGAAATTTTGTGTGTTCTGTTGAAGCAATTAACGGATTTTTAAAAGTTTGGAGTCGTTCCGAGAGCTCCATTGGAGAAGTCGAAGCATCTCTACTGGCGCGCTTACCTTATAATCTGAAGCATAAAATAACTTAGATACCCCATCATAGATCGTCCTAACGCTAATGATGGGACATCAAGTACACGTCAAACAATCTTGATTGATACCCTTCGATACAGGTTTCACCCTACCAACCAGTAACGTGGGTGACGTCATGTAAACTGTCGAATACGAATTGCCAATTGCCATAGCTTAATTTAATACATGTAATAAATTATACGAAACTGCCTTGCAGGAATGGTTTCTGATAAAAAATTAGAAATTTTGGTTAAGGACGACGGACAAGGTTGTTGGAAACTGTGAACAAGCTTTCTGTTTTCCCATGAGTTAGCCGCCGATTTAACTTAATTTCCGGTTAAGATATCGACGATTTATAAGTTTCTCAGAACATTACAAATTCGACGTTCAATAATAGTAAATATAAATGCGGATTCTACTCGGCAGTGATTTGTTTTGCCATATGCAGATATAACTCAATGCGTATGTTGCTACTTCAGATTCGAGTGATTCTACTTGATGAGCCTAGGGTCCAGATCGGGTGCCTAGAATTAAAAATCTTCGAGATCTTGGGTTGATTCTCCGTAGCAAGTTGGATTCGGATCGGGCTTCTCAAATTTTAAACTTTCGGGTTCGGGTCGGGTTCGGGTTTTCAAATTTTAAAACTCTCGGGTCGGGTCGGGTTCGGGTTTTACAAAATTTTCATTCTCGGGTACGGGTCGGGTTCGGGTTTTTAAGTTTTAAAATGTTCGGGCTCGGGTCGGGTTCGGGTTTTTAAAATTTTATAATTTCGGGCTCGGGTCGGGTTCGGGTTTCTAAATTTTCATGCTCTCGGGCTCGGGTCGGGTTCGGGTTCGAAAAAATTGAAACCCGACCATCTCTAATGTAAATGTATTTATTAAGGTTTCATTTACAAAATAAAAATTTTCGAGTGTAAGTTGTACTATGTATATTTCCGTACAACATTTCAAAACAGCCTGTAGGAGTAATGTACCCTTCGTTTGAGACTAACTTTGTGAAAATCGGGCTGTTCATCTCCGAGAAACTAATGTGAGTTGGTTAACTTTGAAAGATGGCGATTTTTCCAGCTCCGTCTATGGTGGTCAATGTTGCCAACAAAATTTCGATGGGCCGTCAGTCATTTAGAACTGCAACTGCGAGATGTTTGGCTCGTTTTTGCATACATCGCGGTATCGGTTTGAATAGGAGTTTTCTTTGTGATCACACTCTACAACCCGTAACTCCGTAATCGGAAGCCGGTTCGAAATAAATTTGTTAACTGTTTTTGGAGATGCAACACTGTTCATTTGACACTAAGTTTGGTCAAATCGGCTCAATCATCACTGAGATTGTAACTGTTATTCTGAATTTGGATACTTCCGCCAGGGCTTCCGGGACCGTCGATGGTGGTCAATGTGGCTAACGAGACTTTGAAAGCCTGTTAATGACTTACAGCTACGAATCCAAACAGTTGTTGTCACATTTTGGAAAAAAAGCCTTTTGGAACAAATTTCCCCTTTTCCCAGTCATCGCCGAAGTCGGATCAATTAGAAATTCAATAGCGGTCAATGGGAACGTTGTACCTTTGATTTGTGTTCGCTCACGAACACTTGACCATGCAGGAAAAAACCTCCGGGTGGAGAACCGGCGCTGCCGCTGCTGATGCTTCTCTCTCTCGGTGAAATTGCTCAGCGGAATATTTTTCCAACAGTCCCGGCTGGAACTGTCGACCAATGGCAGGCTGGTCTGCAAGTGGACTGTACTTCTTGCAGAGTAAATGGAAAATTTCTACATTCAATTCTTTAAAATGGAAGGAATTTCTTATTCTTTGAATGGACAGCTTAAACTCTTTGTATGGAATTTCTTATTTATTCTTATGTTCCGCTATGTCACAAAGGTTGAAAAAACAATGAATCTCCCGCAGCAGCTACTGCGACCTTTATACCTGTACGATGATGCAATGCTGCTCCGCGATTGCATCAGCCTTGATGACACCAATGAGGATAGCTAGTGGAGGGGGTATTTCGTGCATCATCTGATTTCGGAAATGCTGCTGCTCGGTTTCTTCAGACCGCGTTCGGACTGAACATTCTCCCCAAAAGAAAACTTGGCAAACGTCGAATTAATCGATTCTAACTCAGTGGGAGCGGTATTATCGATTATGGGTAAAGGAGCAAGTTTATGAATGGGACGCCGGAAAATTCCGGTTTTGGTTTTAACATCCACTACACGCACTAAACCATCCGGACCAGGGTACACATTTGTTACACGCCCAATTCGCCAGCTTTGTGGAGGAAGATTGTCTTCCTTTACCAATACAATCATGTTAGGTTGAACATTCGTCCTTTGCGATAACCATTTAGTTCTTACTTGTAGTTCTGTTACGTATTCTCTAGACCAACGTTTCCAGAAATGTTCACGAAGTTTCTGGATATGTTGCCAACGGGACAATCGATTTGTTGGAATTTCCGCACAAGATGGTTCTGGAACACTTGTTAATGGGCGGTTGATAATAAAGTGTCCTGGAGTTAACGCTTCCAGATCATTTGGATCGCTGGAGTGAGCAAACAGTGGTCTAGAATTAAGAATGGCCTCAATTTGACACAAGACCGATTTGACACTTTTAACGCCGGCTTCCCAGATCCCTCCAAAATGGGGTGCGCTAGGGGGTATTGTTTTCCACTCAATTTCCTTCACCTGGCAATATTCGAAAATCTTCTGCTGGGTAGAGTCTTCCTTGAATAATATGTACAGTTGGTGCAATTAAGACCTTGCACCAATAAAATTTGTGCCATTATCGCTGAACACTGTTTCCGGTAGACCTCTTCGGGCAACAAAACGTTTAAAGGCAGACAAAAAGGCTTCTGTCGACAAATCTTCTACCGCTTCAAGATGCATTGCCTTGGTTGCCATGCATACAAATACGCAGATATAGCCTTTAACTGGAACCGCTCTTCGTGCTGATTGCTTTATAAGAATAGGGCCAGCAAAATCAATTCCAACCCTTTGGAATGTTGGAGAAGGATTCAAACGGTAAAATGGCAAATCTCCCATCTGTTGATCAATGGTGTATGGTTTAGTTTTAAAACAGACAATGCATTTTCGAAGAACTTGTCTGATCGTTGACCTAGGTTTCAGTACCCAGAACTGGTGTTTGAGAATGGTGAGTACTCCAGCTGGTCCAACGTGTAGGTTTTCTCGATGAATTGCCGAGATCAGACTGCGAGTTACTTGGCTTGTATTGGGGAGGAGCAACTGGTGTTTACTATCATAAGGTAGATGAGAAGCGTGTCTTATCCTACCGCCAACTCTTAACAGATTTTCCTCAATGAATGGATTTAAGTTGTTTAGACGATGTTCAGGGTCACCTCTAGCTACACATTCAATTTCCTTAGCGAATTCATGAGATTGAATTGCTCCAACAATCGTTTTTAACGCTTCTCTCAGCTCAACGACAGTAAGAAAAGGGTTGACAATACGATTTTCTCTGTTCTTCCTCGCGTTCGAAGCAAATCGAAGCATATAGGCGACTATTCTCTGGGTTTTGCGGAATGATTCATATTTTGTCAATATAGGAAACTCATCGTAGTTCATGGCAATGTGAACAATAACCGGAGCTTTCAATTCAGGAATATCACAGTCGTGCAAGGGCTCAGGAGTACAAATCTGATAATCAATATATCTGAGAAAATCTGGCCCGTTCCACCAAGTATCATTCACCGCCAGCTCGGCAGCAGATTGCCCACGCGAAACAATATCAGCTGGATTATCTGTTGTCCTGACGTATCTCCACACAAATTCCTTGCTATTATTTATTTCGGCAGTTCTATTGCGAACGAATATGGGCAAACTTTGTGGGGACTTTCGTAACCATGCTAATACAACTTGACTATCACACCAATGGTTCACTGATTCTATGCACAGATCAATTGAGGTTAAAATCTTTCTCGTCAATCGCGAAAGGAGTAGTGCGGCTAATAGTTCCTTTCTCGGAATAGTCATAGGTGTAATGGGAGCTATCTTAGACTTGCTGCTTACCAGTCTCATTGTTGCGGTACCGTCCTGCTGTAGAGATCGTATGTATACGCAAGCGCCATACGCCGCCTGGGATGCATCCGAAAAACCATGTAGTTGGTAAGATACCGCTCCACTTATCAACACTTGCCGCGGAATACGAATCTGATCAGAAATTGGGAGTGACGTCAAAAAATGTTTCCATTGTGTATAGAGTTCTCCATCTAATGAATCATCCCATCCAAGCTTACTTATCCAAAGTTTTTGCATAAGAATTTTGGCAAGTACAACGACTGGTGAAATTAGCCCTAGAGGATCGAAGATTTTTGCTATTGTAGAAAGTACTTGCCGTTTAGTTGGCCTATCGCATTCGATTGGTGGCTGACAAACAAAAATAAATTCATCACTTAGAGGATTCCACATTAGCCCAAGAGTTTTTATGATGTCATTTGCTTCGCAATCACCAACAGCTATATAGCTATCTCTGTCTTCGAGAGCTATAGGCTGTAATAAATTTTCATCGTTGGATGACCATTTATGAAGATGCATACCACCAGATTTCAGTAGCTCTATTAACTCTAAGCAGTACTCGCGAGCTTCCTCAAAAGTATCGGAGCCAAATAATGCATTATCAACATAGAAATTCTTCTCCACCACTCGCGCCGCAAGTGGATACTTGTCCCTTTCATCATAAGCCAATTGTAAAAGGGACCTGGTTGCCAAATATGGAGCTGAGGCCGTTCCATAAGTTACAGTGTTGAGTTCCAAAATTTTAAGTGGTTCGCTAGGTGACTTTCTCCAGAAGATTCTCTGTAGTGGACAATGACAGGAATCAACAAGAATTTGTCGATACATCTTGGATATATCAGCACTTAGAACATACCGATACTTTCGAAAGCAGAGAATTATAGACAGAAGTTCACTCTGAACGGTAGGCCCAACCATTAATGCATCATTAAGCGAATAACCATTGATCTTGGCAGAGCCATCGAACACGACCCTACACTTCGTTGTCGAATTACCAGGACGGAGAACGGCATGGTGTGGAAGATACCATTTGAGCAAATTGGGTGGATCATTGGATTCTTTAACTTCTTTACAATGCCCCAAGGATTCATACTCGTCCATGAAACTGTCATATTGAAATTTCAAATCAGGTTGCCGAATCAGTTTAGACTCCAAAAGTTAAAATCTAAACAGTGCAAGTGAACGTGAATCCTTCAACTGGGAGACAGTGTCTTTCAAAGGCAATTGAACAACAAATCGGCCACGGGAATCACGGCGATGTGTTGCTTGAAAATGCCTTTCGCAGTCCTCCGCTTCTGTCGATGGGACGACTTCTGAAGATAAACCTTCTACTTCCCAGAACTTTTGAACTAACTCTTCAATTGGATCTACACTCACCACGTGCGATCTAAGGACCACTTCAGAATGCATATTTTCACGATACTTTCCACCAATTATCCATCCAAGGTGGGAATTGTGCAGGATGGGTAACTCATCAGAAAGTCTCAAGTAACCAGGTTGCATTAACTCGTAAAACATTTCCAAAGCAATAAGCATATCCACTTGGTCAGGTTTGTTAAAACACGGATCTGCTAACTTAATGCCAGAGGGTATATTCCAATTTTCGATTTCTATTGGAACTGGCGGAATATTTCCAGTTATATTAGGTGAAATTAGACAATTTAACGCGAATGAGAATTTTGTGCACCTGGAACGGACTTGGACGGTTCCTCTTTGCTTTACTGTACACCTAACACTACCAATGCCAGATATTGGTACACTCACTTCTTCTACATTAATGTTCAAGACGTTTGCCAAGGAATGGGAGAGAAAATTTACCTGGGAACCACAATCCAACAGTGCTCTGCATGGATGTGGTTGGCGATCCGCATCTAAAACATCGACCAAGGCGGTTAGCAACACCACCTGCGTTGCTGGCTTCGCTGGATGCTGAGTATGTGCTGCAGTCACTGACGATTGAACTTCCGATTGATGAACTGGGCCTGGTAGTGGCGCTATTGAATTCGCTGGTGTCTCCGACGCTTGTTGACCAGGTTCATTTGTGGCAGCCGGGGATGTAGAATTGACATCGTGATGGAGCAGTGTGTGATGCTTTCTTTGACATTTGGCACATAATCTTTTCGACTGGCAGTCGGTCACGCGATGTCCACGACGCAAACAATTGAAACACACGTTTTTTTCTCGCACTTTCTCCAGACGTTCGCCAACAGAAAGGTTGTTGAAAATTTGACACTTAAAGGTCAGATGATTACAATCACAGAATTCACAACGTAGCTCAGAAGTTGGGGAAACTGTTGCCGCATTGACTTTTGCTAGTGGTTTGCTCATTTTTGACGAACTTTGCAGTTGCTTTGGATGCTGACTTTCGCTCGGTGCATCGCATCGTTCCAACACTGACACACGGTCCTTCAGGAATCTTATAGTAGTTTCATATGACGGTAATTCTCCTCTTTTCACGGTTGATTCCCACGCTTTTTTTGTTTCTTCGTCTAGAGCTTGTGCAATCAGGTACACCACAATTTGCTCCGAAATTCCGGTGAATTCCTGTCCTAGAAATTTCAGGTTCTCGATGTGACTGGTAACTTTCTCGACCAAAGTTCTAAGCTCGATGTGGCTTTCCTTGCCACACTTTTTGATTCCCAAAAGGCCACCAATATGTAGATCGATGAGTCGTCTTTTGTCTTCATATCTTTCTTCGAGCAATTTCCATGCGTGCTCGTAGTTACCGTCGCTAATGGTTTTAGCATCTAATAGCCCGGCAGCATTGCCAACTAGAGCCTTCTCTAAATGGTATAGTTTTATTCGTGGCGATTCACTGGACTTATCCACCACGTCCCGAAACATAACTTTGAACTTCTCCCACTGCTCATAGCAACCATCGAACGAAGGAATGATACGAGGGAGAGATTGCTGTATGATTACCGGTTGGTTTCTGGAAGTTGAATCCGGTACATTTGTTGAAATGTTCTCGAGCCAGGTTTCGAGAAATAAAGACACTTCATCATGCAGAGCATCAAATTCTAAATAGTGTTGGTCGTGCTCCTCACGTTCGTCAGGGGAGAGTTGTTCAACAATGCGCTGATGTAAGTCATTAAATTCTGCGTAAGCGGCTTCTAATTTTTTCAAGTACACTTTCACTTGCGGTTGGTTCAACTCTGGTTGGTCCCCATCCATTAGAGCATTTCGAATTCTTGTGACTTTTCCTTGAGCTGTGCCTCGGAGGTGAATAAGAGCCCCAAGAGCAGCAGCGTTATCATCTTCGCTATTGGCATCCTTCTTCTTCACTGGTGTCTTTTTTGCCGGCGTTCTTTTTGTCGGCATTTTTAATCACTTTTTTTCACTTGCTAGTCAATTGTCACTGTTGCATTCAACGAACGTGTTCGAACACGTATTTTACCGAACCAACAAGTCCTTTGCACTTTTCACTCACGACGCGACATGTTTATACACGTAACAGCAAACCAAATCGTTTCCTCTGGATCTTCGACGACTTTTGATTTCACTGATGGGATGACTATCCGGATCGATTGGACCAAAAAAAGGTTCGCTCACGAACACTTGACCATGCAGGAAAAAACCTCCGGGTGGAGAACCGGCGCTGCCGCTGCTGATGCTTCTCTCTCGGTGAAATTGCTCAGCGGAATATTTTTCCAACAGTCCCGGCTGGAACTGTCGACCAATGGCAGGCTGGTCTGCAAGTGGACTGTACTTCTTGCAGAGTAAATGGAAAATTTCTACATTCAATTCTTTAAAATGGAAGGAATTTCTTATTCTTTGAATGGACAGCTTAAACTCTTTGTATGGAATTTCTTATTTATTCTTATGTTCCGCTCGTCACAAAGGTTGAAAAAACAATGAATCTCCCGCAGCAGCTACTGCGACCTTTATACCTGTACGATGATGCAATGCTGCTCCGCGATTGCATCAGCCTTGATGACACCAATGAGGATAGCTAGTGGAGGGGGTATTTCGTGCATCATCTGATTTCGGAAATGCTGCTGCTCGGTTTCTTCAGACCGCGTTCGGACTGAACAATTTGAGTTCAAGTCAGTACAAATCGCTTAGAAATAGGTATGACCTCAACTTACGGATTTGGGTGGTGTGTGTGTTGGAAAAAATGTGTTCCGCTTTATCACCGGATTATTCATATAAAACCTTTCCAAAATTCTAAAAGAAGAAAATCAGTCTATTTAGTGGATCATTACGATTCAAATCATGCAAAATAGCTGCTGGAAAAACTATCGGCTTAGTTGAATGGTGCTTTTGAAAAAGTGGCTGCGATTTTTTGCCAAACTACCACAGCGTGCTGGGGTACGCAACACAACTGCGCAACGAAAAAACCACAGCCACTTTTTCAAAAGCACCATTCAGCCAAGCCGATAGTTTTTCCAGCACTCAATCCTAACATATGCTCCCCAGCGCTCAATTCTAACACATGCTCAAAAAAGGTAACTTGAGCATTAATACGAATGTTGCATTTTTGAAGTAGAATACTTTTACCGTTTCAATATGGGGGTCCCGTTTCGAAATTTTCTGCCGGAATTTTACCCGATTTTTTGAACGTGAATATCTGCCGTTGTACTGAATGAAAAATAAGATTATTGTGCCATCTGATTGGAAATATGTACAACAATTTTGAATCCAATGCCGTAGAATGTACAATTACTAGAAATAGCGGAAATAATGGATTTTATGAAAACTGTTATTATCTGATCCATGATTGGTCGGTAAAATTCGACCAAGCAGCGAGCGTTGCTAGGCCTGCCCCTTTGTTATCCAGTGAACCTCGACACATAAAAAGGGAACATAAGAAAAATTCGTTAGTTTGTGTTCTGGCGTTGTAAGCGTAGCAGCTGCTGCGTTTCATGTAAGCTCACATTCTTCGGTGGTAGGTAAGAAATCCCATAACTGCCACCAGGCGCTAATAGCATTTCATTCCAATGATGCACTGGCGTGGTGGCGTGCCAGTTTCATGCATACACAGAAGATGCAACGATGACACACCACAGAAAAAGCAGAAAGCTCTTTCTTTCGGAGTCAAATGAATGGATTGGCGATGATGCGGTTTGGTGCGAGAGAATCGCGCTCTCTTGCTATTTAAATATATGTGGCGTCAGGTACGTGGTCAGATAAATTCACCACGGCGCGCGTTCCAGGGTGTGTTTCCTCAGGCAAGCGGAAGTGCGGGTGCGATTGACGATTCGATAAACACTGGTTGTTTCGTTGTGTAAAGGAGACGGTGTTGGCTTATTGGTTGCTGATATGATTTTCTGTTGATGGTTTGATATGAGTTACTTCGTAAAGCTTATTTACAAGTTTACAGAGCATTTTACACAATCCGGGAAAACTCAAAATACTCGGTCCTCGAGGCAACCTGGGAAAAAGTTTTACATATCATCATGCTATTAACACGGTAAAATAAATATCCGTAAACACAGACTAATTGTATAACAGGTTGATGCATGGCGAGATTTTTACATTCACATTAGGGCGGCTTATTTTATATGTGGATAAATGACGCAATGTGCATTTAACTTATTTTGTTTGAGAATATCGCGGCTCAACAAGTGAAAAGCTCTATTAAAAGTAATGTCCTGGTACTACATTCGTTGTCGATTATCATACGTGACAATTGCAGGGTTATTGCGAAAATTTCACTCTAAGAAATCTGTTTGGTTGTGGTTTGAGCATATTATTATTTAGGAAACGCGTCCCCTAAGGATATACAAGGTGTTTGGTTCATGGTTAAGAACCTCTCGAGGGATGATTGACTGTCTTATTTGGCGAAAAAAATCGTTCTACACATACCATCAAATCTCAACCGTTACTAAGTTATTGAACTTTTTGTGTTAAAAACTTAGTCGTCTTAAAATAGCTCTAACTCAAAAAATATACTTTGTATTTTAAATCTTTTAGATTCATTCGATAGGTGAGAGAAAGAAATTTATATCTTTTCTGAAGATATATTAGTGGATTCAAATATGTATAGTGATAAACCTATTCTCACCCTATTAGGAAGGTGTCAAACCATCTCATTCGTAACTCACCATATACAGTAGATGAAATGCGCTCCTAAGAAACAGGGCATTAATAAAAGTGAACCGAACCTGGCTCCCACATTTTCAAGCTACAATTTGTACCAATGCGTTGAACATAGATGACAGACTCTGTGCAAACCAACGGTTTCCATTGGGTAGGATGATAATACAAATCGAGTTAAATTGGGCACAACATCCTTGGTCTTTGTACGTACATTGAATTTCACCCCACTATCAGTCTGCGAATGTGGGAAAACCTTTTCCAACAGTGATGACGATGATACTTTTCTTTCCATATTCGTGTTGCTATATATCCGTTTACTCCATGACCGTAACGATCAACTCCGCTGCTGGCATCCCGTGCTTCATGCAGTGAACACTTATCACACTACATGAAAATGAGGATAAGATTATTACAAGACCGTACGCGATAATGAAGCACGTTAAGACGTACTTCGTAATCTGGATGGCTGGGTTTAAAATCGTGAAAGATTTTCTCTGGCAGAGTAGCTATATTGTTGTATCGCATGTGACACAGAAATGTGAGCCTTCAGAAAGTATAGAGTGAAACTTTCAGGGATTAGTGAAATACCACTGCGACATATACGCACAAGGAAAACGATGAAATCACATAAGCTGAGCTGTAATTCTAGTCTAAATATTGTTACTTCTTGCTGGTATGTTTGTTATACTAGGAGTTTAAGTGTATGTATGCAAACTTGATGGGAACTAGAACGGAAATTGGAAAATGATCTCATTCTTCTATGTGCGGTTAAAGTGTGCTTGATAAAGTAATCAACAGCCATATTAGCATACACTTGATTTAGAAAAACGTGAACAATACCAATTTATTCATTATCGCAAATGTTTACCTTCTCGGGTGGAGTGAGCTAGGTAATTTGACACAGCAGCATAGCACCGCAGAGTGGCAATTTTCGACAGTCGACCGAAAAATGCAAACACTGTAAATATGCATATTAATTAGACAACTTTAATTAACAAAATCTACACTTTAATTAAGAGGAAACATCTCCCGTCGTATTACATCGTTGGCTGCCGCCAGTAGATGAGACCCTTCTAGAATACCTGAGTTTGAGTGCAACCGGCAACGGTTGACCTTTTCCTGCCTATAGCTAACCGGTACGACATGAACCCACAAGGTAAAAATCTCGCTTGTTACCGCTGATGTTACTGGTGTCGCTGAAAACTGAATCCCACGAACCCATTTTCCATACTTCAGCCCACCTGCTGTATCTATCTCTAAAAAGTCGCAGAAAGAGGGCAAATAAAAATATCACGCGTTCAAGAGTTTATTAAGTGCGGAATGTTTCTTGACACAGTGGGAGACTTGAAAATTGTTTGGGTGAATGGACGAAAGTGTGAGGAGCAAGCGATTGCGAAATGTTTTTGCGCTGTCGGAAGGGGGAAGTACATTTTTAGTGAATTTTTGCCAGAGCATGCGATAATGATTTCGGAAATTTTCTTGCTATCCGATAGGAAATTATTGAAATGTTTTTGTTTCGATTAATGTTTAATAAACAGCCTGTTTATTACATTGAAGTCGAATTTCAGAACCAAATGTTTAGAAAAGTTTATTAATGTTGCCAAGCATATTCGAAGAGTAAACTGTTTTAGGGATACACACTTAATGGGGGCGTCGTAGGTAGTGGGCAAAAAATCGACTTCTAGAATACTTCTAACGTTTCAATATAGGGGTCCCGTTTCAAAGTTTTTGCTGAGATATTTTCCCAGTTTTTAATTGCGAATAACTTCGGCTGTACTGATCGAAATCGCTATATTTGCACTATCTGATAGGAAATATGTGCACGTATATTGTATTTAATTCCGTAAAATGTACTACAGCGAAGATCCGTTTTTCTCAGCTCCTTGGGGAACATTGATAAAATCTGGACATATTTTTTCTGTCTTTTTAATAAATTGCAGCTCTTAAAATATTTTTCTTTGGTCCTTAAATATAGCCTCGCCACCTTTTCTGATAATTTGCTTTAAGTTCTCCTTAAGGAGGTCTGACAGCGCAAAATTATCGCATTTTTTGTATCTCTAAGATAAGAAATATATACTTTACTCGAATTCAACTTGGTTCGTCTGCTAGAGCCCATCAAAATACCAACTATCAATTTTCATATGAAGCTCTTAAAATCGGGTCAAAAAGCTGATAATATCGGGGTGATCGGTACTCGGATCATAAATAGAATTGTATATAGTTTCTCTGTAAATACTTGACACTAGTCCTAAGTCTAAATTATGCTACAACCTAACTCTAAATTATACTACAACCTAACTCTAAACCTCTAAACATTTTATATTTAAAACTACAGCTAAACTTAACTACCTAACTAAACTCAATCTTAAATTTGAAACCTAATGTATAACAGTTACAGTTTGATCACTAACCTAAAAGAGGCGTGAAAGACTTCTCCAGTGGTTTTTGGTGCCGTTCTGGAAGGACGGGAAGAAATACCTGCGATACCGGCAAATACAGCATCCACGGCTCGAACACGGGGGTAGATAAAATCAGGGGCTGATAAAATCGGGTCTCCACTGTATTACCATAAATAACAAAAATAATGTATTTTGTGAAAGTGGTAATTATCAGCGCTGATTGGTCCGAACAATTCAACCAAGCAGCGAGCGTTGATAGGACCGCCTCTTTGCCATCCAACGAACCGCGACACACATATAAAAGCAGCACATAAGAAAACAATCGTCAGCTTGCTATCTGACCTCGTAGTAGTTGCTACGTTCCGTCAGCTCGAAGCAATATATTTCATGACTGCCGCCAGGCATCGTTTCAATGATGTACAGGCGCGCCTGTTTTATGCATACAATGATCACAGACCACAGAAAAACAGAACGCTCTTTCTTTCGGAGTTAAATAAACGAATTTCAAGGCTCCAGAGTGCACCGCGAAGGGGTGTGCTCTTTTATTACTTTTCTTCTAGCAAACGGTAGTGTGGCTGCGATTGACGATTTGGAGGGGATTATGTTGGTTTGTTGAATACTGATATAAGTTTCTGTTGATGGTTTGCTCAAAACTGACCATTTTCCATAAATCGTATTTGCGGAACCTTGAAATGATTTCTTAGAAACTTCGTTTGTTCTACAAAAGTGCTTAAAATATTCTTATCTTTCATTATAAAGTTGAGCACCATGACTTTTCGAACATCGATTTTTTGGGACAGCCTACTACGCAATCACTCTAAAAATCGATTTTCCAACCGAGGCCCAGAGGGCCGAGTTTCATATCCCATTCGATTCACTTCGTCGAGATCGCAAAATGTCGGTGTTTGTGTATGTATGTGTGTATGTATGTGTGTGTCTAATAATGTCACTCAATTTTCTCAGAGATGGCTGAACCGATTTGCACAAACTCAGTTTCAAATGAACGGTATAACGCTCCCATAAGTCGCTATTGAATTTTTAGTTGATCGGACTTCCGGTTCCGGAGTTACGGGTTGAAGAGTGTGGTTACACAGCAAATTCCCATATAAACTGGTAATCCTATGATGTCCGAATGATGCAATACATATTCAAATACGTTCAACATTACTTGGATTTGCGGGTCTAGATCACTAATGACCAATTAACCTTCCGGTAGTCGCGCTAGTGCACTGAGTGCACGCTGCTCTGAAAATCTAGCGAAATCGTCTTAGGACACCAGGAGCTGCTCGATCAGTGGGCCATAAGCGCGACTTCCGGAGGGTTAAAATAGTTTCTACCACATTGGTCACCTATGACGGATCATGATTTCCCAGGGGGCAAAGTTTCCGAGCTAATATCACACCTATATTCCAGCACACTCTTAACTGATGTTTTCGTACTTGATTTCAAATGAAAGATATAATACTCCCATTGACTGCTGTTGAATTTCATTCAGTTCTGATTTTTGGTTCCGGAGTTACAGGTTGGTTATTGCGGTCACATATAAATTTCTCATATAAACCGGTACAATCGTAATACCTTATAGGTTTAAAATCTATTGAAATGAACATCATATTACTTCGATTCGCAGGCCTAGATCACTGATGGCGAATCAAAAATTATTGGAATGTATTGTCCACTATCGATAATTGTGGAAGTCCCGGGGTTCCGGGCAAATTCCAGATCTAAAACCCCTTCGGTGATGATTGAACCAAATTTCACTAACCTAATTTCAAATGGAAGGTATAATATGAAGTTCGGTGTTGAATCCTCCATCTACCCTTCCACCTCCTAACTCTCTACCCCACACCCCATCCCCAACCCTCTCGCACCACCGCAACACCCTCTGAGACCAACCTCCCACATGCATTACCTTCATCCACCTCTTATACCAAAATAAGTTAGATGATTCCCGTCGCATCCCCCCAGGTTGCTTATCAGTTTCGTGACAGTCGTGCACTTATACATGCTCATCAAGTGTAATAAGAATGTAATAGGTATTTCCACAATGTTATATTGAACAAAACCTGCCATTAAATCATAGTTTGGATAAATGAGAAAGGCACAATTGCACCACTAGGTGGATTAAAACAGGTTTTTAAGTATAGTAATAACGTATCATCTGAGAAAACTAGAACCAATCTACCAGTAGCGAATCACAAAACAACTGCATTAAACAACACTGGGAAATATTAAATGGCCTAAATATATATATTGCGATATATCATCAAAACTTCATTGTAACAATCCTTCGACATCTCATTAGTATCGCCAACATTAGGACAATCTGGTCCGCACAGACCTGGTTGCCAAAACGATTCGCTATTAGTTAACTACTGCAGCATCGAAGCAGAATTGAGGACAGGACTTTGGCAAGCAAAATAAATTATTTCACGGAAATTGCTACCGTTCTTGCTGCATTGACATCTTGCGGGCTATGGTTCAACACTGCAACAGCACTTGGTTGGCCACAGACATTTGGATTGTGTTGTCTGTTGCACACTGTGGATAGCAAAAGGGGGTTCCCTCAGCCAAACCAACCTCTGTCTCTGTGGACCACTTGCGGAACGACTTAAAGCCAACTTGCTTGGCATGTCTTCGCCTGAAACTACTGACCACACCGAACACGTTGGATGCTGTACCAAGCTATGTATACCTACTTACATGAGGTGTATAGTTTTCGTTTCTTCGCCAGCAGTAAAACATCATTATTTATACATTGGCCTGTATCGATTTATTTGGATGTACCATACCTAACAGTAACGAAACGGCATGTTAGTACATACTGCTGGATTCTTAGTCAGTCAAGATGGTGCTGCTGCAGCATTCAGGAAATCCAATTTATTGGTTGTTTTCCTGCAGATTAAAGGTACTGCCGTTTTGTTTAAATTTGTAAGCACTTGAGTTGAAGCAGATATTTTTGTTCCTATGAGGTCACGCCTTTTAGTGGCAACTAGCGACAGGGATGCTACTTTTTACCATTTCATCAATCTGTTCGCAATAACAATTAATGTCACTCAGAGAAACGATTAGATTCGGGCTCAGACGGGTGGCAGGACTGTGAAATTTATTGACGAAAAACAACATGGTGTGCGATTCGTTTGGGAATTTCGTATGGATTGTGCTCATATCGGTCCCTCCGGATGTTGAATCCGGGTATATAGGATAATAGGACAAGGGGAGTTTCATATCTCTATTACCATAAATTAGATTGTGCAAAAGTTCGATTAGGCAGCTGCAAACAGGTCACAGCGATGGACGTCAGTTGGGTTTTCGTTTCAAGAGGGGTAATAATTATTTTAAATAAACTTTGGTTATAGTATTTGTTGCCATGGCTCGATGCGTAAGCTTAACGTGGCAGTATGTATTTTAAAAATATACATATATTTAAAATAACGTATAAATTGCGCCCATCGAATTTTTCGCCCGTACGGGATTTTTTCCTGCATCGGTGAAGCATTTCGAGCGTCATCTGATAACTGCCGAGGTTCATTAAGTCCGCTTCCTCGATTGTCGCTTTTGTCCACACTATCTTCACTGCTGCTGTCTTAGAGACTGTAGATTTCTTTGATTAGTTTCTTCGGTTTGTGAATTATGGTTGTGAGTTCATCTTCCAAGTTTTCTGTTTCTTCGGGGTGCTGGTTGCGTGGGGTACTGGATGTTATTGTCGTTAGTTTAGCATTCGCCGTTGGCTCAGCAGATGTTACAGTTTTTAGACTACAGTTTGTAATTTAACTGCCACACAGAGTTTTTCCGTAATGTGCAGATTTTTTTTTAGCGAAAAATAACTGGCCCGTATTTTTTGTTTTGGCCGATTATAGTTTTTTTCTAAAGGTTTATTTGATACGGCTCAATGCGTTAGCACAACTGATCCGTGGTTCTTTTAAGTTTTGCAATGAGTAAAAAAACAAGAATGTCTGTTTGCCGGATCTTGTTGACGCAGTTTGCTGCTGCGTGTTGAGATCTTTTTCCTTGGCGGTGAAGCAGCTTAGGGATCATTCAGTCTGTTAATCCATCTTCATGGATATTTGCTTCTTTATTGGTGATGCTAGTTGTTGGTTGGGGTGCGGTTATCGTGGACATTATCCCTTCATCATTGGTTAATTCGGTCGTTGTTTTTGGTTTATTTGCATTTATCGGTGGATGCTTGTTAGAGTTGCTTCGGCGCATGTATTTTCATATTGGGCTGTCTGGCTACAGAATTAGCATGTGATCAGCGTTGTTTGCTTATAAGTTACGCCATCCTTCGGTGGTTTGCATTCGTCTTTGTCTTGTAAGAAGGTATTAGTTTAGTCACTCGCATCCTCACAATATGAACGCCGTTGGGAATAACGGTGAAAAAATTTCTCCAAGTGTCATTCGTTGTAGATTCCACTTCTCCGTATTGCGACATGATTCGTTTGATGTAATCTTTCCTAGTGCAAATTATGGATACGAACGTACACCATGCC
The DNA here is from genome assembly GCF_030247195.1 of Topomyia yanbarensis. NCBI lineage: Eukaryota > Metazoa > Arthropoda > Insecta > Diptera > Culicidae > Topomyia > Topomyia yanbarensis. The sequence goes on from NC_080672.1 coordinate 285,668,126, forward strand.
GTTGTCCGTGTACACGGGGATCTTGATTCTGGTGTTATTAAATTCGACATCGTGTTGCATATTGTTCTTTGCAATGAAGTTTTTTGTCTGTGCCAAACTTCTAAACGTAAGCAAAACACAGTTTTTGACGTGGTGTAGCTGAATCGACGTACCTTCTGCGAGATTAAGCTCCATTGTAACATTAACTAGTTGTTCCACCTCATGAACTGTTTGTCTAACACAAGTTTTATTAAAGTCGATCGAAATCGTGTTATTCCGTAGCAAGGATTCGTTTGTTTCCTGAATCATTTCACTGTGCAGCCGGGAACAACGATGCAATAGAGGAATTCCACGAAGATCCGTCGGAAAATCTTTAAAATCGTGACCATCTTAGATTCCAATGCAACTTTACAAGTTTCACCAGCATAGAAGACTAAACATTTTCTATAGTCAATAAGATTATTTTGACTCCAGAGCCATTTTTAAATAGGTGTAGATTAATTTCAATTTTTTTGTTCGATTACTGTATTTTATACAGCAAAACTATCTGAGAACTAGTTACAGGGAATGAAGATTTATGTACGCTTGTTTCGTTAGGTACCTGTCCTACGTTGTGCTCTCCAGATACGGTTTTAATCGGGCATAGAGACCGACTAGTTTCATTGGCAATAAATTTCGGGACCACTCCAGGGAAGCAAAACATTTATTTCGACGATCCGTACATTTGTTCACATTAAGCCCAGTGACGGGTAAAATATTCAACTAAACCCTAGACGGTAACTTCCTACTAAGCCCATGAAGGGTTAAAGAGCATCCGTCTAGAACGGTGGCTAGACTACGACTAACTTGATATTTTTAGTTCAACACATAAAATGTATTTCTATAAGCCAAAATTATTCTCGGCATAACTGGCAACACGGACGATGCATGTTGGCGAGTCTCACGTCCCATAAGTTTATCTCACCATTCTTAGTGAGATTCTGCTCACAGATGCCTGTCCAGATCGATCGATGATGGCGAATGATGATAAGCTGAGGGTATGGTTGATTAATGATGCTGGGCCGTAACAATGGTCTTAACTGTAACTTTTCCTTTTACATCAAGGCGATATTGAAATTTGAAAGCTATATGAAAACAATCAAAATATCATTCAACCATACGTCATTTGTGTACGGCCCCCAAGTATTATACGACTCCAAGACCAAACACATACATTCAAATAGAGTGAGCTAGCGATATAAGCGCAGGCGAAGGATTTGATCGTATCAGTCATTCGGTGTAATCGGTTGTGTTTGGCTCTGTGTTCGATCGAAGGCTGCTGCAGTGGCCGGTTTCCAGTATCCCGTTAGGTTCTAGCCACTTGAATCGTAACATCAATCACCGTATACTATACTAAGTAGGAGCGCAGACTTTAAAGTAAGCAAACTACTCGCGCTACCATCGATATCCGTATATCAAATCGGAAAACTGATTGCGTCTCCACTGAGAAGAAACTTTATGCCCCACAAATAACTTCCGTCTCCATCAAAATACCGTTCGCTGTAGGTTTGTATGAAGTTACCTGTACGGGTGTGTTGCGACGAAACTTAAATGAATAAAGTTTAAATTGAAGGTAAAAGAGTATTATTTTACTATACGCGATCATACAATGCCGCCCCGGCGGGGCGACCGACGTTCCTTCCGACCAGCAATGGGGAGTGATACGATAATCAAACAAGCGCTGCTGCTGATAGCAACGAATTCATATAAACAAGTCTGTGGAGGCTATGGCCTGGCACAGTTTGAAACGCTATTATAGCTACGAAAGAACCTAGAGAAATGCGATGGGTACTTCGCGATTCCTCGAGAAATATTCTTATCAATCTTCCTGCGATAAAATCTCTGATCGAACGCATGTCATACCGTGGCGGGTTTGCGAACAACTCCAAAATTTTTTTTTTTAATAGTATTAGTCACTACGAAAGGTGTGTGTAAATATTATGAGTTTTTCATATATTTTATCAAATATTTCTTACTATCAACGCATTAAATTCGTCATTAACCCACTAATTTTGTTTCTTTTCCCCCTTTTGATCCATTTTCAGTTCCTGCTCATATGGGATGAAAAACCATTGTAGGTGGCCAATGTGGTTAATGATTTTGGCTATTCATTAGTGACCAGAATCGAAAATTTAAAAAATGTTGTGCCCATTTTAGTAAATTCTGCATCATCGTGGTATTATGGTGATACCAGCTTATATGGGAATTTACTGTGTATCCCCACTTTTCAACCCGTAACTCCGGTACCGGAACTCCGATTGACAAAGAAGAAATAGCTGCCTATGGGAGCATTGTACCGATCGTTTAAACTAAGTTTGTGCCAATACACATACACACAAAGACATTTGTCGGTATCGACGAACAGAGTCGAGTGGTATTGTTCTTAACACATAACTTCTCCGGATAAATACAAATCATTATTTCACCGGAGAATGAGCGAATGAGTTTATCGCGGTATCCTTTTTGCGCTCTCCGCATTGCTACCACTATTCCAAAAAAAAACAAGTCTAAAGTACCGTAAACCGGGGTGACTTTGATCATCGAGGTGACTTTGATCACTCGACACTTTTTTCGTAGATCGCTTATTAAACCAGAATAGTCTACCGAATCATTTTAATTTGAAATGATTTTTACTCTAAACTTATAACATACTGATTTGTTATACATTTTGAGTATATTGTTCGGTTTTTGTGTACGAAAACTACAAAAACCGAAATTTGACTTTACCTGAAGCTTCGTAAAGTGTCTATTTTTTATAAAACAAATAAATCTCAGATTTGAGCAAGAGTAATAAATTACTAGCGAGTTTTTATTTTCCTTTAGATTGGGATATGTTAAATTTAGTTTTAAGAGTTTCTTTATTTTTAATACATTTTTTGTGAAACTAGTTGGCAATTATTTCAAATTATTTTAAGTTAAAATTCGCAACATTTTTTTTATTGTTCAATATTCCAACGTGTTAAAATGGATGACACTTTTTGTACATTGATAAAACACTGAAACAAAACAATTTTAGTAGTTTTAAAGGTTTTCAGAATTTTTTATTCAAGTTGAAAAAAATTATACGAATTTTGGTTACTCGAATTTTACAGTACATTGAAATACTTTGTATAGTACTAATTAACATCTATTTAACAATGAGTATCCTTCCAGAATTAGTTTAAACAATCATTGGAATGAAAAACATTGACATCAATAACTTAATGTGGGTGAACATGCAGGTTATCAAAGTCACCCCGGAAAACGAAAACGGACTTCAACTTGAAATCATTTTTGAAAAAAATTGCTGTAAACGGACAATTTTAGGTAAAACCATCCAATCTTGTTCTCCATACATCAGTACATGGTTTAAAAATATTAAACTTGAAAAAATGGGTTGCGTCTAAAAATATGTAATGATTACTTCGAAAAGTGATCAATGTCACCCCGGTTTACGGTAATTCTTTGTCGCTTTTCTTGGCAATTAAAATATTACCTATCACCTTCTGCAGTGAAAAGGGAAATATAAGATAAATTTTATTGGGAAAATTATTCTTACGCTATTTGTGGAGACGGAGAATTTCGCGACTCATCTTCTCTCAGAAAAGTTGGATTTCAGAAGGTTACTCAAAATTCCCATAATTTCTATGTACGGAATCGTAATATTTGTTTTTTTTTGAGTTTATTTTCTGATTTTCCTGGCTGAGTTATGTGATTCATGGTAATGATATCAGAGCCCAAGCCGCAATTGTCTTAATTTCTTTACGTGTTATTGTGATATTTAATTCATGCATATTTCATTTCTTTTTATTCTTTTCTACGCGGAGTAATTGGCAATATAGTTGGATCATTTAAGCGTAATCGATCGGTGGTATCGTTCTGTAAACTGTTTCAAGAATACAAATTTTCACTGGGGACTAGCTTTTCGTAGTTGGTGAATCAATTACCTTGTACGCAGCTCACCCAAGTTCGATTCACGACCTCGCACGTAGGGTTAGAGCTTTTTCTAAAGGGATGTTTCTAGCCAGAATAAGAGGCGAATGGTGAAACCTCTATAATCGAAACAGAAAAAATAAATTTTGACTTTGTAATGGTTTTTATGTGCCCGGTGCAGTTTTCGTTTTCTTTCTGGACACTACACTTAGCCTTATCAAACTAAAAACGTTGGCCTGATAGTTTTTTTTGTTCGTACCTATGTATGACTGGTCGCTTGCTGCTGTGCATAACCATGTTATATTTCATTAAATTGTAATGAAACTGAAACCATGAATAGTATTCTAAATTTTGTGAAATATTGATTCAAGTACATGCGGAGAAAAAAATGTGCAAAAATAGAAAACCATTGGGGCTATCTTCTAAATTTCAAGAACACACAAGATAGATAGATAATTTCACAAGATCATAAATAATAATATACTATATATTATTTAAAAACTAGTTCACGAATTCATGAATATTTTATGATTTTGTGAACTGTTTCACGTGCACGAATGGTCGGCCAAGACTAATATACTGGGAATCTAAAATTAGTTCACGAATCCATGAAAAATAATTCATGATATAGTGAAGTATTTCACTGGCACGAATGGTGGGTTGTAGCCAGCCCTGGTCGATCCCTAGCAAGCGTGCAGTTTATGCGCCACTTCCCTTAGAAAGACTGAACGCCAAGATTTGCTGGCCCGGATGAGACTCTTCTTAGGGCGAGCCCCTGAAGAAGATTCACTTAAAAGAAATTAATCAGGATCGAACCAGACAGGCTTATCAAAAATTAACCTCCAAAAGTCGGTTAAAAGAAATTAATCAGGATCGAACCAGACAGGCTTATCAAAAATTAACCTCCAAAAGTCGGTTAGACGACGCTATTATCAGCAGCAGCAATCATTAGAAAACCTAATCACCCGCAGAGAATCGGCGGTAAGAAATTCCCCATACCTAAATTAGCCTCACTAGAACTGCAGCCACTCACCACCAGGTGGCACAAACATGCTGAAAGCGAAGCTTTCACCACTCATCAAATTCCGCCAAGTGGAAGACAGTGAAACAAAACGAAAACTATACCGAACGAAGTGACGTAACCATACTATAACGAGACTAAAACTATAAGGGAGTACTAAACCGATTTACAAACATTGACTATTTTACAAACATAAACAACATATATATTTACGGTACAAAACGGCAGATATATGGTGCTATTTCATGTTGTATTTTTCGCTCATATTTTAAATGTCTGATAGACCTAAAATGTCATATTTTAGGTCTATCTCTATGCTTGTGTGCGTGATTCTCTCCCTACTGTGCTCATTGACCTGCTTGTGCTTTTCTTCTCATTTCCAAAATTCGGTGACGTCAACTCACGACTTCAGCGTATCAATCAGCTATCGCTTTGCATCCGGGTGACTAATTAAATGTGTTGTGTGTGGCGTTCGTGAATGACGGACTAAAACGTAATGGCCGACACACAACCTACTTCATGGACGCGTCCCTAATTCTAGCGGCCTAAATCACTGGGGCGTCCTCCCTGGACGCCACCCTTCACACTTAATTAGCAAAAACGATACGACTCACCAGTTGTTTCTGCTACTGTTTGTTTATGCAGCTGTCGATTTGTCTTCTTAGGTTCTGCTGCGATGACGGGCGATCACATCGATCGGCCGCGCCGGTTTCTGATTTTCAGTCGGAAACGGCTAGTTGATTTTCCCGGTGGTTGAAGAAAACGGCTTGTAGACGGACCGTCCTTCCTTCCGGCGGCGTAACGGCGACGGGTTCAAATTTCGTCCGATGAGGCGCGCGTGGCTTTCGCTCTCCCCGCTCCTTCTCTCGTTCGTCGTTTACTGTGCAGAGTAGAAAAATGCCGTCTGGCTGTCGCAAACGGGGTCATTAGCACAATCGTGGGGGTCAATGGCACCTAAACGTTGAGCACATTTACCTTCTTCTAACAGACTTTCACTACGTTTGGCGGACTGGGACGAAATGGACCAGCAGCGTTAATCCTCAGATTAGGGAAGGTAATTTCGTGCGAACTTACAGGAAGTACGTACTTTCCCGCAAATTTCTTCGGGCAAGTTCGGAAATCAACGACCCTACTGGCTGTTTTATTCTGTCAGCTAACCTTCTGTCCCTCTCTATCATGCATTCCAAGCGAAGGATCGTAATAGTTTTCGTCTTCAGGAGAATCTCAACAGGAAGTTTAATTTCTTTCCCTCGCAGAGAGGAGTATTTGCTAGGGTGTTGCGCAAGAGACAATCAACGGTAGGTTGTCTAACTCTTGGTCCAAACAAATCAGACTGGTTCTACTAAATTTGAAAAATATTGTTGAATATGACATGGTTACAACTATTATACTAGGAATCATCAATCAGTTCACGAAGCATGAATGAAACAATGAACAATATCCCTAGTTTCGTAAATTAACTCACGAGAAAATTTAAAGTCTTTGAACAAATTCACAACCATGAAAACCGTATCATGATCAAAATGCAACAAAACATGAATCAGCTCACGTCGTGTAAAGAGTGAGTCGCTAATTATTGCGACACTTTCAAATTTGAGTAAATCTTTTCATACTTGGCTGAAACTACCCAAATTTTGTCCAGTTTCTCTTTAGAGTGTATTGTTAATATTCGTTTTGGAGTTATCAGTGCGATTCCGGTTGAGATGGAAAAATCAGTCAACCGTTCGCAAAATGATTTTGTCGATAATGCTGATGTTTCACTTTGCCACACGTTTCACGTTGCCCTGAGTTTCTCTTTGCTGCTAGTTTCCCTAGGCTTGTATTGACAATATTTTGCATGACTTCGCGATAAAATATAAACGCATTGGAGAATGTATTTCACATTACTTGAATTACAGTAGCGTTCTGATATTGTTCAATTTCCGAGTTACATTCCATCGAAAAAAAAAACCTCTTAAATGTGTTCAATTCCTCCCAACTAATTGCACTGGCTACGCTAGTGGATACAATATGCGCCGTTCTGATTGCATCCAACCGGTGCCTAGATGATGGGCATAAATGACCAAGCACAGTAATCTGGCTTAGACCGGAGGCAAATTTGTCCATTGTAAGTGGGACTTCATTCAGAGGTACAGTTGTTTATCACTGCTGCTGATAGCAGGCTGTAAATTTTGGCCCGATGCAATTAATAACGGGCCCGCTGCTGATGATCATTGGGAATCCTGCATGCACCCGGGGAATTGGAATGTTATGGAGGTTGGTTGTTGGAAGGTATGTTTCCCAAGTTCACCAATTCTCGGAACTGCATATCGATTATGGCGCTTAATTGTAGCCGATTCGCGATGTAACATCCATATTTCGACTCCAAGATTTCGTTGGAATTTGCAATAACGAAATAGATTCAACACAAGCGCTCAGTAACGAGGCACTCTACTTTTAACTGGAAGGCTGCTGCTATAAACCAATGCGATCGGTTACAAATCTCGGTTGATTTTCAATTTCAATATCTTTCGTCCCTTTCATACAACCAGACATGAATGCCAATAGGAGTAGAATACCGTAAATTCAATAGACAAACTGGCAAAAAATGCATTCTTTTTTGGACCCAAATCACTGGAGTCTGGAACAATAAATTACCAATCATGCATTTGCGCCATCGTTAATGCTTTGCTCTTTTGCATTTACCACGCTTGCAGGGAAGGAATAGCAAGTCAAAAAGGTTCCGATAGTGTGCTACTCTGTAGCATAGTGGAGTATGGGATATTCCCTGCGGGGCCATTGCTCACACTCATGGTCGTCGCTGTGTCGCACTTGCTCTTTCGTCATTCGGTGGGTCTCCGCTCGGAGACTTAAAGTTTTGGCATCCTTTTCCTGTGCTAGTGCATCTTTCTCTCTCTCTCTCTGGCGTGGTGATGCGAAAACTCTTTGGGTTACGCTCGGAATAGGAAAAACATATATGGGTTAGCACAGTTAGCTAGTCCGGGGGAAACTGCATTCATTTAACCTGGCTTCCCGCAGAACACCCGGAACTGAGTGTGGATGCCAAAGCAAACATATTTGCTGTGAGCCAAGGAAGCTTGTGCCAAAATGACAGTTTAATTCCCCGAATTAAAAATATGCCTTGAACGGATTGAGATTTATTTTCCCTTCGACGGCGATTGCGTCAAGAGCCGGCGATAGTATTTTCCAGCGTAGTTTGTTAGCGTGAGTTTGAATGGCGACCAGCTGCATTATTTGTGGGTTGTAGTCTCTTACCAAACAGTGGTTGATAACTGGCTTCCCCAAAAAGGTGTAGAATTTTGTTTGATTGTGTTTGTAAGAAAACTTTATTTGCTTATTTTTTCTATATTTATTTCATTTGTTTATAAATTGATATTAAATTAAATTATAGGGGGTGGGTGTAGCTTAGTTGGTAAATCGATTGCCTTGTACGCTGCGCACCATAGGGTTAGAAATTTTTCATAAGAGATTTTTCTAACCCGAAGAGGCGAATGACCTTAAGGTTAAACCTCTATAAGAGAACTAAAAAAATATTAAATTATATCAATTTTTATGTTTATGTTATGGTTTTATTTACTAAATTTTTAATAATTTATTAAACTGTTTACTCTTTCATATGTTTATTTAATTATTGATTTCTTTTTTTATTTATTTCATTGTTGACCTATTTAGTTAATTATTTTTTAATTATTTTATTTATTTACAGTTCGTGGTGGTCCTCTTGTTGGCTTCTGTAAATAATGTAAAAGATTGGCTTGTATTCCGCAATGCTAAGTGTGATAGTCGACCTCAGAAGATTCTTCGTGAATATTCGTTGCCAACTATGTATCTTATAACTTGGTATTGTTTGAGCTCATGATGCCAGGTTTCAAAATTTTCGAGCATTTTGAGAAAAGTTATGAATTTATGAACATATAGAAAACTACACGGGGCGCGTGGTAATATGGTCCACATCAATGTATTATTGTTGATATAATTTTATTTTATTTTTGGTTTTGCTTTTCTCATATAGGAGAAGTTATCACTCTGAAAATCGTCTACCTAATCAAGCATTCGACTCAATTCGTCGAGACTAGTATCCGGCGGTGGATCTAGCATATTTCGGCGGGGGGTTTCCGAAAGACCGATAACTGCTTCCTTAAGCCATTTAGCGCCCAGCTTTATCGAAATCTTCTCGGATGTTTTCGAACTGTAAAACCATTTTACTTCGATTGAGAGTTCTCTAGCAGCAGAATTTCTCTCGGTAGAGATGTCTGTTTCGTGATTATATTAGTTTCCATTTTTGTCACGATACAGTCGGACAGTCCGCGGCGGTGAATATACCTCAATGTGAATTGTCCGGCGGTACATTTCTCTTCGAAGAACACGTGTTCCAGTGTCGCTTGCAAGGTCACACACTCCTGGCAAAGGAGTAACGAACCCATTCGTACCTGGACAAAAACTTCCGCAAAAGGAAGTTCACCTTCCTATGGTTCATATGGACCTAAGCCGACACATTTGGGATGAGTCTTTGGCTCCACCTTCCTTTCGCCGCGTTGTCCGACTCTTGCTGCCACTTAGCCAATGAGCCCGCTCTGACCAGTCTCCTTACATTTCATGTATTTCTCCGCTGGTAGCATTCCACGTCCTCAGCAAGAGTGATGCAGATGGGAGTCATCTCAGCAATGACTCATACCGCCCCCAACGATATCGTTCAATACGCGCTCGCGACACGAACAGCCATTAGGTGAAACGTGCTTTTCAACTTTGTTCGGTTCCGCTTTGAGTTTAGCGCAGGTACGCCATACCTCAGTATGGAGAATGAGACACCAGCCAGGTGACGTCTCACAGTGGGACCAATCCAAAAACTCGACGAACTGAATCGAATAGTATATGTCACTCGGCCCTCCGGACCTCCGTTAAAAAGTCGGTTTTCAGAGCAATTGCAATACCTTTCTATTGAGAAAGGCAAAAAGGTGGCACAAAACCTATTTGAGGCCTTAGATGTCATTTTAGAGCCAGCATTTCTTCGTAGGATATGTTCACAATATTATTCTGAAACTTTTTAAATAGAATATTTTTTATTGGACTAAAGTAGAGCACCCTAGCAAAAAAAAAATTCCAAAAATTTTTTTTGGAGGCGATGTCTTCGACAAAGTTGTAGAATAATATGTTTTGAATGACTTCTTTTAAGATACCACAGACATCAGACCTCACTTTTGAGGCAAAATTGTTGTTTTTTGTAAATATGACCCAAAAATCAGTTTTTCAACTTTTCCATGCTAAAAACATTAATTGATTAATTTAATATATTCTACAAACTTGCAGGTATCACTAAAAATTAACTTTTTGTTGAATGAACTAATAACGTAAAATCAATATTTTGGCTTCTAAAACTATTTTTCATATAAATTTACTCTATTTTCATTCAAGATTTCTGTTTTTAGGTGCACTTTTGTGCAGCCAAACTGCACAAAAAACAACAATTTTGCCTCAAAAATGAGGTCTGTGGTATCTTAGAAGAAGTTATTCAAAACATAATATTCTACAACTTTGTCGAAGACATCGACCCTCTAAAAATTTTTTTTGGAAATTTTTTTTGCTCGGGTACTCTACTTTAGTCAAACCAAAAAATATTCTATTTAAAAAGTTGTAGAATAACATTGTGAACATATCCTACGAAAAAATGCTGGCTCTAAAATGACATCTAAGGCCTCAAATAGGTTTTGTCCCACCTTTTTTGGAATGGTCCCACTGTGCGTCTCGTGCTGCATTTTGCTCTTCCGATGTTCGGTACTAATGCGTTAGTTGTCCTCAAAGTCTTCTCACACATAGTCTACTGTTGTAATTTAACCGATCGATTTAATGATCGTCGATCATACCGTAGGTAAACCCGACCCCCCTCCGTTACCAAAAATCAGGAGCACTACGCGAACTAATATCAATGTTGTCGTGTAGAGCATCGAAAATAATCATAATGGTGGCATGACAGCATTTTATTAGTCTACATTGAGATGCTCATACGACAAAAAGTGTGTTTTTACAACTTTTGATTTGACTTTTGTGCATCATTGACTACAGGATATTTCTGATTGTTATAGTGATTGCATAATAAATGTAAGTGGATTTAAATTCTTTGATTTAAGTCCTGCAAAGTGCATAGATGAATTTAAGTCAACCTTTTTCATATATTTTTTAATTGCGTCGTAATGAAACATGACGCGGTTGGGCAAATCCGACCTCTAAATATTGGGGTAAATCCGACCGCTTTTTTGCTAAGAAAATTTTTATTTAACAAATTGAAATATATTTTTATTGTTATTATTTATTATTTTTATGAAAAATGGTTCATAATTACAAACGAAAGACACAAAAAAGTGATGATTATAGTACTCGTCGAGCAATTGCTCCGATGCAAATGGGAATATCATTACGTGCTACTGCTCGTGATTTTAGCATTCCAAGATTGATATTGAGCTCCATTTTCTTCACGTTGCAATTCAATAAAACAACATTCATTGATTTATCATTGAAAAACCATAAAATTGAGTAATATCTGCACTAAATCAACCAAAAACATAGGGGGTCGGGTTTACCCCACCATTTTTGAAAACAGCAAAAATGAACATTTTTGTAAAACGCTTGTATCTCAAGATATTCCAAAGATCCAAATAAAATATTATATACAGAAAGTTTCCCAGGAATCTTGGTATATTAAACAACTTGATCCGATGTAAAATGAGCATTTTACAGCCAAAACCATTTACTAGGTCGGATTTACCCCACCTTACCCTACATAAAAGGCATTGCTGTAGAATTGAAAATTTGAACATTTATATATTTTTGTTGCCTTCCATTATTTGACATATCATTTTTAAGAACTTAAAGCATATTTAGATCAAATTATTTTTTTAATTTTTTTCAAATTCTACGGCGGTGTTAGGAGTTTTCATCTACTTACACGATCTTGTCCGTGATAGGATTTATTCTATTACTGTATATGGGCAAAATGTTTTTGTCATATCTAATTTTTAACAGTGCTCCCAAAGTTTCTGGACAGTTTCAAATTTAGAATGATAATCTTGAGAATACGAATACAAGCAGTGGCAGACTCTTGAAAATCTGTCTCTGAAGAACAATGCGTCTCCATCATAAGCTCCATAATGGAGACGCATGGTATTTTGAAAGCCATCTAGATATCGACTTTGAAATAAAATGTGCCAGTAGTTTTTACTAAAATCTGAGAATGGCTTTTAGATAAAATATCAATAGGTTCCATCACTGTAGTGCACGAGAAAATAAGCTTATTTCAGATTTTTTTGATACAATAAAGAGATGAATTGAGATCCTGTATAATAATACTTATAATACTTATTGTGAAGTTTTAGAAGGTTGTCGGCTGTATCAGTTAGTTTACAAATTTTAAATTAATCACGTTAAGATATGGAAAGATGTTTTTGGCTTTCTCATATAGAAAGGATGTACAATCACTCTGAAAACCGACTTTTTAAACGAGGCCCGGAGGGCCGAGTCTCATATACCATTCGACTCAGTTCGTCGAAATTGACAAATGTCTGTATGTGTGTGTGTATGTATGTGTGTGTTTTCAAAACTCACTCCCTTTTCTCAGAGATGGCTGAACCGAATCGCTCAAACTTAGTTTCAAATGAAAGGTATAACGCTCCAATAAGCTGCTATTGATTTTTTTGTCGATCGGACTTCCGGTTCCGGAGTTACGGGTTGAAGAGTGCGGTAACCCATCAAATTTCCATATAAAATGGTAACACCATGATGTCCAAACGGTGTAATACATATTAAAAAGGGCGCAAAATGACTCGAATTTGCGGGTCTAGATCACTAATGATCATTCTAAGCAGCTTTGACAACATTGGCCACCTTTGACGGTTCTTGATGCCACGAGTACTTTCCAAGTTCGTAAGTTAACCTCACACCTTTTTCTTAGGGAATTCTTGAATTTCCCATATTAACCGGTAAAATCGTAATACTTCAAAGGATGAAAATCCATTTCTATTTGCAAGTCTAGATTACATCATTTCTATTTGCAAGTCTAGAACATTGATGGCGAATCAAAGATTCTTTGAATATAATGTCCACTATTGTCAGTTCCTGAATTTTTCTGGACATATTCCAGAATTAGTCACATCGATTACTCGGTGATGACTGAACCGATTTTCATAAACCAAATCTCAAATAGTGGGTATCATATGCGGTTGGGTGTTGCATACTCCATCAGCCCCCTCTCAGCTTCCCCTCACACCATCTCTTTCTACATCATGACAACATGACAACAATGTTCCATAAATACCTTCTCGTCTCATTGCGATTGTACTCTTCGCAAAATAGATCTTTGTCACACACGTCCATAGCAAACTAGTCCATTGTTCACATTGTTCTTTCAAATTGATGTTCTTTGGGTGTTTCAAACAACTCGAATAATTAAAAATCATATTAGATTTTGTTCTGTTTGCTTTCGTCCATTTCTGGACAGCCAGTTTATAAAAGGAGCAAATGAGTTATTTTAAATCTGCAATCTTTTCCTAATACACTAGTTATAACACTATTTGTAACTTTTATGGACTTGTCAGCTTCAGGTTCATCCAGATCTGAAAAAATCAGATCCGTCCAGATTTCGAAAATATATATATTTTAGCTAATTGTCAGTTAAGAGGTCATGCACAAATAACGTAGCTTTTTGCCTTTCTCATATAGAAAGGATATGCAATCACTCTAAAAATCGTCAACCTGATCCCGGCATTGACATAAGGTTTCTGGGTTTTAACAGGAGAGATTTACACACCCCTCCCCATCACCGGTCACCGCCAATTTAAATTCCCCTTAGATCACCCCTCATTAATGATCTGCTCTTTCCAAAAGTGTGCAATACGTTTAGGTAAAGTATAATTTTATCAAGGTTTCAAGCGACCAAAATTTTACATGTAAAGTTTTCTACAATCTTTAAAAAAAATATTTTGTTTCTATTTTGACAGCTTGTAACCCTGTTAATATGCATGTGATCCGTACATATTATATATGTTTAGAAACGGCATACGATACTGGTAATTAATCGCTTTGAAAGGATGTTTTTTCACAATACCTTGACCAATAACTACAAAAAGAAAAATATTGCTTTCCGAAACAATTTCTGAAACGCTTATTTGAGCAAAAATAATGAAAACTGTTTTCATGTTCAGCGACCCAAAATTAGTCTTGAAGAGTATTTCTTACAACTTATTGTTTGTGAGTTAGTGTAATCGAAAACGACGTGTTGTCTATTTATCCGACAGTTTCATTTCAGTTTCAGTCCCCAACATTATTTCACCTTTAGGGACCATTCATAATTTACGTATCGCAAAAATTTATCAAAATTGACTTTCCCGCTCCCCCTATGTAACAGATTGTCACAAATTTCTCTATCCCCCCTCCTCTATTAAGTAACAAATTGTGTGATGTTTGTGCTGTAGGTCCCATGTTTGTAGGCTCAGTCAACAAAGATGTTTCGTGTCAGCTTGAAGTCACATCAAACCATCCTTGGTGTACGGTACAGTAGGAAAAGGGCACTCTTGAGAATGATATGAAAAATGATAGGAGTACTTAAATCTGTACATTGACGATTTTTAGGAAGATGTATACGAGGGACATACAGATGAGATCGCGGCTTACCAGTATATCTCGAACCTGGACATTGAGTGATCTTCCTTGGGTTCGATGAAAGTCCAATAGTGGAGATTTGGCAGAGCATACCCAGACAATTTGTTAGATATCGTAATAACCGTTGCAACAACCACAGATACCGATTTGCGAGCCCTATACATCGGAGATGAGCGTCTAACGTGTAGTGATTGGACATGAGCGGAGACATCACACGAATGAGATCCCGACCTAGATCCATTCCTCCGAAACAAGGTTTCGTTTATACCTTCGGGATAATGGAATGAAGCCACCTTTCTAGCTCTCCATTGCTCCAAGATGTCTGCCAACTTTCTAGCGTCCTCTGACGAGAGATATTGAAAAATTTATTGAAGCAGATTGACCTTTCGTAGATATCACCTTCTAAAGCGCCCGTTTTAGCTAAAGAGGAAACACAAACTAGGAGCACGCCGGAGCTCTCACAGTTTCCCCAGAAAATATGGAATGTGCTTTCTTGGATTCATCGAACGGTGAGCTTCTATTGAGCTGAGGCTATCCGAGAAAATAAAATAATGATCTGTGGACAGAGTATAAATAATCCCAAGGGTATACTGAATAGAAGAGAGCTCTGCGACGTAAACTGGAGCATAAAATGGCGGAATTTTTCGTGAAAGATTGCATTTTTTATTTCAAATGAGTAAAAAGCACCCTTTCTTGAAAAATTATCTCAAAAACTCAACGTAAGGGTTAGGTATTTTTTTTACATAGAATGTGTACGCATAATTTTAAAAAAGGACAAGTCTGTCTTTGCCAGGAGCAATGCAGGTGAAGTTGAGTGATTCGTAGTTCGCTGCCTAAGCTCGACCCTCATCAGCAGAAGATAAAAGATAAGCCAGTAAGGTATTAAGCCTGTTCTAATGACCCAGCCACTTCTAGTTTTTCGATCTGTATACTTCGCATCCTTGCTCTCTCTCTCTCTCTCTCTCTCTCTCTCTCTCTCTCTCTCTCTCTTGAGTACTATGGCTCTAAATCTTCATAACTTTCCCTATCCAGTAATCTCTAGCTAATTGAATGTCGTTAAAATGTAAAAAAATTCTACAAAAAGCTTCATCACCGAGTCGCTTTTCAATGTATTTGCTTGAAAAAATTACAGAATGTTATTGAAATGATACATTATTATTATGTATCATTTCAATAACAATAACAGTGAAGTTTTAGTGAATTCGCTTCACCCAAAATTCTAAAAAAATTGCAAAAGTGTTTTTTTTTGCTGGTGCCCTTCTTCCCCCTTAAGAATTCTCCTTGCCCTGTTTGTACACAGGACATGTCCCACCGCATTTCTCACAACGTACCTACAATGTGTGCCCCAATTGTTTGCAATTTGTGCACACATTTGAGCGGCACAAAAAAGTAAACTTATCAAAGAGGAGGTAGTTAGAGCAGAACCGTCGAAAGTCGTCCGATAGGAGTCTAAGTTGACGTATGTCCTCTTCCCGTCAGCTGCGATTGATGCTGAATGCAAACGTTTGCACTCCAGTATCTTCACTGTTTGGAGCATGGGGTCTTTAAAACATCCAAACCCATGGGTCAGCAGATCCACGCAATTCAAACTCGGATCGGAGACCACCACGATACATTCAACCCTGTTTGACCCTACATATACCCTATACTAATTCGTAGAAGGCTCGCAGCCAGCAATATCATTTGCCTGGTTGAAGCTACTGACCACCACTCGAAGCATATCAGGGCGTATTTTCGATATTTCTGTCACGGCCGAATAACACTCTTCAGATCTCGAGAAATTTTCAATAAATTCAAACACTTTTTGTCTTTGGTCCGGAAGAAGATCACGTAAGGCGAGCGTGGATAAACCTTGAGCCAAGGAGCCGTTTTGACATCCATCTCACTTTGAGATGAAACACTGTCAGGGGAAGTCATTTTCGCAAGGGTCTATTGTGCATATAACGGTAATCAGATAGGTTTCTAAAAAAAACACTGCTTCACCGCTCAATGGCCGGATAACGGTAAACTCTCAAAAATACAAAATAAGGGAAAAAAATACTGAAATTCGACGAGGCGGAGAATATGTAAGATAACTTTGGCAGTGGATTCGCACTATTTTTTTAGCGGACTGGAAAGATAGACGATCGTTCCGAGAGTCACAGAACGAGTGCTCGTTTGTGTTTGACTGTCGCTCGTTTCATATAAATTGCGACTTGCGGTTGAATCGTATATTCGTGAAATATGCTCACGCTAGGTGTTCAGGGACTGTGTATCAAGTTCAGTAGGCTGAGCAAATCATTTTTAGGGTCTGTTATTGGTTGGTGTATTGTCGATTACGGTGAATATTATTAGATTTGATTTTCCATTCGAAGTCCGTAATGACTTTCCGGCTATGCCCCAGATTGCACATACGCGTAAATGCTTTTATCATCTGTTACTGATAGAGATTTTTACATATTTTTTGTGCCAGTTGCTAAGAACATTAGTTTCCATACATCGAGTAAAGATATTTCATATTTTTGCATTACTATCTCCTGTCTCGTCTTTCAATTTCATTATTCCCGTAATGTTTGTCTCTTTCTTCTTTAACTGTTCTTTCTTCTTTAAGTTTATACTTTACTCTGGGCTCTATGTCGATGAACTATGAACCCGGTCGGACCATTTCTGATCTTCTTAGGATTCAAAAATAATGCGATAATGATATCTTGTCAAAGCAAGCAAAAGATGTTTCCAAAGACAATTTTTTTATGAAGGACTACCAAGTACATCACTACATGCCAGCTCACAAAGTTGAGATAGACGATGTGGTCACCGATTCGACTTTATCGTGGGTGAATCAAATGGAGCGTAGGGTTGACAGTTTAAAGGATCCATTGCTCCCGCGAGCGAATGGCTATCGCACTAGACTCGTATCGAGTGATATTTGGTGGGACTGCTTTGCCTGATTATATCTTCATTGGCAAGGTTCGTTTCAAGGTTGTACTAAATACAAGCAAATTGGTCATTAGATTGGGAGAGTCCACATGATATATCGTCGCTGTTGTGCTATCTTATGACAAACGCCATTTTGGGGTAAACTGAGTTAGATATGCCACATGACTTGTCTAAAAATTCTCTACAAAGTGGCGTTTTCATAATATTGACATTCTGCTTGGTTACTGAGATGTAGCACGAAACGTGCTGAGAAATGTTTAATTATTTGCTTCAAATGACTGTGCTTGGGGTTTGGCTCAAGTTATCTTGATGTGTAAAATGTTTTTATGTATAAAACTATCTGAGAAACTTAGTGGCATAATGATTTTCAAAAATATATACGAATTGTGATAAAAATGCTATTTAAGTTTTAAACTGAAAATATAGCATATTTGGCAACACTGTAACCAAAAATAACTATTTTTTCTAGATTCCCTGATTCATTCTGTTCAAAATGCATCTCACCGATTGTTTATAGACCAAATGAAGCCAAAGATATGAATAAAAGTTAATAAATGATGATTTTTTTCTATGGAAAATTTTCCATGCTCGATTATGCCACGCCATATAAATTTTGTCATCAATACTCACCTATGACACGTGTGAGTGCGACTTTTATTGACATTTGTAGTAAAAACTCGCAACATAGTCAACCGATTTTCGTAGTATTTAAGAGATTAATACAGAATAGATAGAAGCATCAATTGTCTTCATTGAATTGTTTATACCATTTATAAGTTTCAAGAAATTCAATCTCAAACTTTAAAAGTCGTTTTTCTCTAAATGTGGCGCTTGTCATAAGATAGCACACCAGCGACGATATTACCATGACTCACGTACAAATAGCACCCGGAGAATCTGAATCGTTTCCTTTAAAGACATACATTTTCAGAAATACAAAAGAGCTACGCTACTGACCACGATAGATTATTATGCTCTTTCGGCTCAGGAAAAGTGCGTCTTCCCATGTGGCGATGTCTGTAAATGCTCCTAAAAACTATAGGCAAATGAGATTTCCTGTAACGGCTGCAAAGGTTTCATGTCGGACAACTCCAACACGTTCGTTTATCTACTTTATATTTGAGAATAACAACATATATTGTGATTAAATCTGATTTATCTTTCTGTTACGCGGACGGCTTGCTGATGAAACGACGAATTGGTACTGTCTATTGTCGTGAAATGGGATTGCAACCATCTTACTCGCTAAGTAAATACTGTACTGTATTCCAAGCAGAAGTCTTCGCGATTTGGTGCTGGGTACAATTCACTCTGCAACAGAGCGTGGTAGGCAAAGTTATAAATTTCTGTTTCGACAATCAGATTGCAATCGAGGTCCTTAGATTGGACAACCCACGGTCGAAGTTAGAGATTGGCACAGTTATATTGTATATGGAAACTAAAACAACAGGCCCTATAGCATAAAAACACACACTCAGAACTATTGGTTGCAAAAGGGTAGACACATAAATAGCAACTTACCAGCAACCGTAAACACTATTGTACAGCCCTGGTTCAGACTGCCTATTCGTCTCTATCGGATGATGGTAGGTAGCCGGTGCACGAGAATCAACTAGAATATCAGCCCTAGTCCCGGTCCAGCAGGGCAGCAGCGAATGCAGTGGATGGTGAATAAGCGTTGGTGCCTTCATTACATGCTCCCCGATTTAATCTTCCAATACACAGGCTATAAATTTTCACTCATGTCAAATGTCGTTGGAATAAATGTCTTCTTTATCTTGCTTTTGCCTAGATACGTGTGGGTGTTTTGAAAGATGGGGGGGCATTGGTTGTGTACGGTTTGTCTGAATGGCGCTAACTGCCGTTTCTTTACCCCTTTCAGCAAAGACGATAAGAGTCAGTGATATTTAATGTGCTCATGTTGGGGTCAATTTATTCAGTTATACCACAATTTTTGCACAGTTCATCGGGTCTATGTGGATTGACGGTAAGTGGTAGACTAGAGATGTGGAGTGAAAGGAACAGTTGAGATACCTACTAGGGGTTAAGTACACACCAAAAAATAATGAAATTTAAACGACATGTAAATCAATACGAATGTAAACATACAACCATTGAATCAAAAATTTGATTGAAAATTACGTTAAAATCAATTGGAGCATCAAACAGCATACAATTTTACACTTTCATTCGTGTAATATTACATGTCACTCATTTTACAGCAGATTTAAAATAAAAATACATTGAAGGGCATTGGTTTTCCGTTTAAAGAAACTGTAATTTTCAATCCACGTGTAAAATTCTAATTAAATTCGTTGAAGAAAGCACGACAATTCGTGTGTATTTGTGGTGAAACTTAATTTTACATTTATATTCATGCTCCAAATATGTGCATGAAAATAAGCTTAAAATTACAAAATATTTTTTTCTGTGTAGTCGATATTTGCTTTACTAAAATTAAGGAATTATTATGCATACGAGACGATAAGTGCGGTTTAGTTAATCCCGAACTATTCGCTTATTGGATGTGACTAATTTTCAGGCTTCATTTGCTATGGAACAACATTAAAACTGGATGCATATTTCCGTCTGCGTTATCCCACTGTGCAGAATCGAGCTTGTTATTGCTACTGTTCGCATAATATTTGCTATTATTAAAGCGATTTAGCAGCTCAAAAGAGAGAGATTTATGCAATTTTTGAATAGACATACCTCATTGGAATTGTCGAGATAGTATGATAAAAGTGTTTGTCTTACTGTTAGCAGCTTTGGTTCTATGATTGCCATTATTAGCTGTCACAGTCAGTGTATATAATTCATTGCGATATAGGTATTCAAGCAAATCGAGTGAAAACGGTTACGAATTACGAATACCTAGTTAATTGATGCACATTGTGTGGATCCACTGAGTAGCAATGCAGTGAGCATTGCATCCTTGCCATGTCAAAATTTTCCGCAGAATTTGCACTTGATGGATTACAGCGCAGCTACAAAACTTTACAAATATATGAAATGCGTTGCCCTTGTGGGAAGCCGTGGACTGGTTTCACATGAGAAAAGTTTCAACTTTTTACTCGTGGATTGAGAGGATTACGCTGAGCGTATTAGCTAGCTTCATCTAGCCAATTTCGTCCTGTCTTCATACACTTTGAGCCGCCGAGTACTGAGTAGCACAAAAGTTTCAGTCAGGAAATATTACGGGCACTTTCCACTTCACCTCAACCTCGACCTACATTATGTTTAGTGTCACAATATCGCGCAGCTACGGGGATTCAGTAACCAGGCGAAGACTACCCGGTATTCTCACGTACAGCCTTTTGTGCACTCGTACGTATACTCGTTCTGTGGTGTATCATGAGCAAAAGCTGCTAAGGAAAGTTTAATATTTATGCTAAAAGCGGAGAAATTATAAACACAAATGATAAAATAATCCCACGGAAAACTGCTATCCGACCTTCACTTCACCGTTTCCCAGTTGAGTCTGACTTTTTATCGTTGTGATAAACTTATACCTATATTTAGTCTAGTGGTGCGGTCTTGTTTGCCTTTGGTTCTTAATGAGTGGCCAGGGATTAATTCCGAAAGTATGTTTGCGTCGGGTAAATTTAGTGGAACGGATATTTTCAAACCGCAAACCCATTGCAATGCGATTTTAAACGTTTGGCCAAGCTGGTACTTAAATTGAGGTTAAGCTGATTCTTACTTGAACTATATTTAGATACGTGCGCTCTTATACCCTCAGTGCTCTATAGTAGGTGGACTGTTATTCTAGATTGTTCTGAAGTTGGAAAATATTGTTCGATTAATTATAATTTCAAGAAACTTATATTTTCAGGTAGGTATTATACTGTCACACGGAATTACCTTTCAGTTGAACTCGGATCATCATCACACGGAGCAAAATCTAAATCGTATTTATGGAACTATTTGTATTTTTTCAATACAAGATCACGCTAAAAAAAACATGGTATTTCACTATGCGTTTTGTTTGGTTGGGATTAATGCTATCAATATTTCTCTTACATTACAAACTTAATTATTCAGCAAGATGCGAGTTCATGAGTTGATGTGGATCCAAGTTTTGCGAATCTCAGTTACAATTTTCGTTACAAGTTCCGAGGCTATTGTAGAAGTAGAGCCCATTGTTTCCCTATTTCACACCGCTTTGTTTCGAACCTCATATAAGGGGTAATCGCAATTTCAAATGAGCTAAAAAGGTATGTAATGATAAGATAACAGTATTTACGTCATTAATTACGAACATATTTGTTCAGAAAAATTCCCAAAATAGACGAGAAACTAACATCAACAGTGTCAACAGAAATATGTCAATCTTTCTTCAATAGTTAGAGATCATTCTATGATAAAAACCTCCACTCTGAAACCACCACCGCTAAGGAGAATTTTAATACTATTTGGTTTATTTGTTTTATTTGGTTCATTTGTTGAATCAATTTGTTTTGGTTCTTAGCCTAGTTACACTTAATGATAGACAAAAACTTATTTGTAATCGTATTCCTAGTGCAGTGGAAGTCGAATCCTGTGACAACTCTTCTGAAAACTTGCTGAAGTCCGGTCAAAGTGCTGCGGAGACCGTAGTTGGTTCTCCTAAAAGGTAGTCGAGAAGATAGTACAGCTTGAAGATTCAGGCGTTCTGGAATTGTAGTGCAACCCACTCTGGCAGAGAGTATGTCTGAGACGGATTCTAACCAGCAGAACAATATTCAAGCTATGCTATATTTCACCCTAAGGAGAAAAATTGGGTAACCACCAAAATTTCTCACCAGGGGCGAAATTTGTTGCTAAAGCAGTTTCTCTGAATGCTGAGTGTATCGAAGTGTATTAGCTGGTAACTGTTTTCATAGCTCGGCAGCTGAAATCTGTTTCGCCATGGCATACCCCCATGTGCATTGAAAATGTCTCAGACCATTGGACATAACCTATTATTATTATATTTCAGAATAACAGGGACTTTGTGTAGGGGAGAGTGGGTACACTTGATCCCACTTTTGTTTTTTTCTCATAACTTTTCAATGAAATAAAAATTTAAATTGTAAAATTCGCCATTTTGTAGTCAATTTGTATTGTAAGAGCTATGTAAATCCAAATACTATGCACTGTCAGTAATATGAACAATTTTGGAAATCATGCCAAAACGAGGTTTTTGTAAAAACGTGTGGTAACTTGATCCCTTGCCTACTAGGGCTAAAGAAACAAAGCACACTGTGACTAATACCTACTAATATTCAGCCAATCACCTGTCCTGACAAATTAATTAATTAGACTCCCCCTTTAGATGCACAAAAAAATTTAATCACTGTAGAGTCAAGACAAGTATTTGCGGTAAATCCGTGCTGTTTAACTGGATTTTCCAACCTACCTACCTTCCAGTACCTTATACCGTAATTTGCTCACGGAAAAAACATTTTAGATTAATTAATAGTGCCAGGCACGTTATGAAAATGATGTTTTCCTATTTCTATACATTTAGAAAGTGTTTGAGAGAGCTAATGATAGGGATCAAGTGTACCCAGTGTTACAGGGATCAAAGATATCTATTGTATAAGGTGAACAAAATTTATTTTTTTTGTATGTGTTGTGAAACTTTTTATTATAAAAATGTTTGTTTCTACACAAAAGCCCTTAGAAAGTAATCGAACTTGAAAATATTCATATACAATTAATTAGCCGATCTCTTACAACCGCTTAAAAAATTGTAAAAAGATCTTGGAAATGGATATCAATATTTGTAAATCGCTAGGAATTAGCTTCGTACAGACAATTTTCATAAAATATACGAATTTTTCGTACATATTATGAATCGTTCGTAGTTCTATTGAAACACTTTTATATTTTATTACGAATTTTTCGTGAAAACCACGAAACGACTTTCGTTGGCTTATTACGAAACAGCTACATTCGGCAAACGAATTGTTCGCTGCTATATAGGAATATCTTTATGATAGTTACGAGCACCATTCGTCAAACTGTCAACGTCAAAAGAGCTTCAATAGAGGTAGAATATGGAGTCATTGTTGCTATACGTCAGATAATTGTTGATCATCACAAAGGTCTCGGTCTGACTATTTAGTAGCCGTATCCGTGCCCGCCGGTTTCAGGAAGATTTTCTGAGCCTCTTTCGCTTCCAGTTGATCCAGAATCCGGAGCAGTACGGATTCAGTTGAGCCTCGCTAACTGCTCGTTGGCTTTGTATGAATAAGTTTGAGTTTTCTCTGCCGGGGTAATGTCAAAATAATATGCTATTTTTTCCTGCTCATTATTTTATTGAATAATTTATAAAAATAACAAGTTCACGCGCATCACCATCTTCAACCTTTTAGGTAAACGATCAAACATATGCGTCACCGCACCTTTCTACCGCCTTCTAACCATCCTTCTCCAGGCGACTTAAACAATCTAGTAGCTTTCACCCTTCTTCCCGGCCACCCGCTGGAAGTCATCCATCTTAGTCGTTGCAATCGGTGCCCCGATGAAGGCCAAATGATCGATAATGGTCGTCTCGTCACCGGACTGGTTATCCTTCACGAACAGCTGCATATTCTCCGCGTTCTGAAATTTGACGAAGTGCAACGGAATCAGCGATCCTGACACAAGATCCTTCTGCTCCAGTACCAGATCCTGCTTCGAAACTTGCGACTCGGCGATATCGAAATCGATGGTCCTTGGTTGATTGATGAAGATTTTACATTTTTTCGGTCCGTGAGAGGGCGGTGCTTTGAACTTGATGGCACTGATTTTGACCACCTGATTGAAGGTAATCGAAATGATCAGCTGTTCGTCACAATCCGATGTCAGATGACCACCGCTGGAACTGAGCGCATTCACCATCGGGTGGTCGTCCGATTCGTTCAAACATTCACACTGGTTCTTCTAGATGAAGGTGTTCAAGTCCAACATTTCATGACCGTAATCTTCTCCAGATTCATCAACGCTGGCGACGTAATGTGTATTTTGGCTTCAAGTCCATTAATGTCTGCACCCTGCATCCGGTCAATCTTTGTTCTGGCTCGGTAGAAAATGAACGTTGGCATGGCCAACACGCCCTGGGACGACGCCGTTTCGGTACATCTGTCGACGTTCACTTTGAGCAAAACAGCCTTTGAATATTTCGCCGGAAGCTGATCGAACAAATGCGATATGTTTCGGCACGGTCCTCAGTAAGCTGCGGTAAAATTCCTCCTGCTGCGGCAAGGTCGGTTTGGAAATGAGCTTCATCGGTGATTGCTTTAACAACCATGCTGTACGGTTTCTTGCGTTAAATGAAGATTACAGGGCCACTACTTTACCCGAGAAAATAACTGTTTAATTAGCTTTTAACGTTATACACTTTACACCAGACAAAATTCAACTAACCGAGAATGGCGAGAGATGAACGATGATAGATAAATACTTCTTTTAAATGAACGAAATGAATTCGTGCAACCAACAAAGTCGTTCGTAATATACACATACGTTTATTAAAATAAACAAAACATTTCGCTTAATTTACGAAAAATAATGTCGTTTTCAACGACAACATTCGTGCAATGTAAACTAAATAAGTAAAATTTACGATAACGTTCGTTCATCAAGCGGTCATTTCTTCACATCACAATAAAATCGATTTGGCCACATCGTTTTTTTTTTAAATTGAACAGAACAAAAAAACCGATCCCAAAAGATCGACTGAAAACAATAAGAGGCTAATAAATACGAAACCTTTCCTAAGATAAACGAAATGAATTCGTGCGACCAACGAAGTCTTTCGTAATATACGCAAACATTTATTGAAATAAACGAATCATTTCGCTTCATCCACGAAAAATAATGTTGTTATCAACGATAACATTCATACCATGTACACTAGATAAGTAAATTTTACTAAAACTTTTGTTCATCAAGCGCCTATTTCTTCACACCACAATCTTTCTAGTCCTCAATAGAGGTGAGCAGGTTGCAATAAAATCGATTTTGCCAGATCGATCCTTTTAGTTAGTTAAAAAATCGTTGTTGTCAAACATCGATCCTAAAATATCGATTGAAAAAATAATATGCTAATGAATACGAAAACTTTCCTAAGATGAACGAAATAATTTCGTGTGAGTAATGAAATCGTTCGTAATATACACAAACGTTTAAATAAACGAACCGTTTCGTTTCATTCATGAAAAGTAATGTCGTTATCATCGATAACATTCGTGCAGTGTACATTAATCGTGTAAAATTTATGAAAGCCTTCGTTCACCAAGCGGTCATTTTTGTGCATGAAATGAACGAAACCTACTATTTACAATGCACGAAAATACTTCGTTGCAGAAAACAACGAATGAATTCATGCATTGTATGGTCGTTTTCATTATATTTACGAATTTATATTATCAGTGAACACATATTTTCTAAAATATAGTACAATTTTTCCAAACCAAATGTTATACATTAGATTTGTTTTGATACATCATAAACGATCAAATATTTCATTTTCTTTTTATATTGAAGTAACTTTTGATGTATATATTATGAGATATGGCCAGGGAATCAAATATCCCCAAGGATCAAGTGTCCTCAATCTCCCCTACGGATCCTCAAAATAACACAGTTTTTCGCACGCTTTTCTCATATATCGGAATAGGTATACTACACATGAAAATCGTGGTACTTTCCAAAACCATACAAAAAGTCATGCAAAGAAAACCACACAAAAAGTCCATGCAAGAACAGAATCCGGTGTATTGAGCTTGAGCTTGTTCGATCACCCCTGAGTGCTACTCCGTTATTGATCGGGACTACCTGACATTGAACAGAGAATCAGTAGATATAGATAAAATAACACATCATCCTTCAATGTACAACTCGTGGTAATCCCAGGTTGTTTATTGATCAATACCGGCACCGGCAAGGCGCGAATGTAGATTAACGCAGGAAAAGGAAAGAATGTTAATCCGACACTTGTTTTTGTTTAGAAGCCGTATATACTACTGCGCACTTCACACGTGTTACGGAAGAAGGAAGATTTTTTTAAGTTATTGTGTTCAAAATTGTGCTGGATTAGCGTGTGATTCAAGTATTTAGGTTTTCTTCTGGGCGCCTGGCCACTGGGATTCTCATAAGGTGCCCAAAATACATTTTTGAAATATCGTAACAGCGAAAAGCAAGAAAATGTCTAAACGCATGCGTAATTCAAATATATATTTTTACAGATTACTGAGGCTACATTACTGATTGTTTTTGCGAAAAGAATATGAAATAGTTATGAGCGGCCCAAAACAAGCATTAACATATTTTGGTCATGCAACGAATAAGCCAGTGGTTAACAGTTAACTTCGAGGGAAAATCCCAGGCAAACCGTTACTCGCCGTTCCCAGTTGTTGTT
This sequence comes from Topomyia yanbarensis, assembly GCF_030247195.1. NCBI lineage: Eukaryota > Metazoa > Arthropoda > Insecta > Diptera > Culicidae > Topomyia > Topomyia yanbarensis. The sequence goes on from NC_080672.1 coordinate 285,695,011, forward strand.
AGTCAACGAAAGAGAAAAACTCTTTTTTGTTGCTTGCTGTGTTCGCTATGTTCGCGGGTTTTGCGGAATTTGTTCTCAAATGAAGTGTTGACGGTTGGCTTATGCTCTCCTGTGATGTTTTTGCCGAGAGCTCGTTTATTTAGTTAATTTCCATATAATAATTCTAGGGGTTGTTGTCCACCAGGAGTTTGATATCACTATCCCAGAAGCCAGGAATTGATCCACCTGGTTCCGTCTACCACAAGTAGAGACAAAAACAGGATTTATTTCGTCATTTTTAGAATTTTTTAGGCATTTGAGTGTGTGTGCTAAGTTAGTAAATCAATTCTTATCATACCCCTACCCCTAAAACTGCTAGTATGTTCGCTATAGTAAACGTTGACGCGGTTGCTTTTCTTGAAATGCAAATATTCAGCAAGACCTAGTGAAACAATGAGTATACGAGGATTTTATCTAACAAAATAGTAATAAATTGCAAACATTGGATAGTTTCTGCTGATTGTTTATTTTTTATCAAATAATCCGAAGTGATTCCAACACGAACACGCTTTAATTCCAAGTAATCCAGTGTAATCAAGGCATTTTACAGTAATTGAGCAATCAATGAATAATCGGATTTTCGAAGAAAAACCTGTTTTAATCCACCTAGCGGTGCAATTGTGCCTTTCTCATTTCTCTAAACTATGGCACGGAGGCTTTTTATGTTCAACATAATTGTGGAAATGTCCATTACATTCTTAGTACACTTTGCACTTATACACAATGGCATGCCAGCCACGAACTTGATGAGCTACGTGTCGACGGTGAAACACTTGAAACAAAAAAATATCATACTCCATTAGCCTAATCAGCATTAGATCAATGTTATCTGCTTGCTAACTCATTTTGTTATGCGGGGATGGGTATGTAAGGAGGGCGAAAGTCCCATGAACGAACGACTCCCCAGCTTAAATTGGTATGCTTTGTGATATAGTGGTGGTTTAAAGATGATGGGGTTGAAAGGTAGGGGTATGAGGGTTGGATGGGGTGGTGGTCTGAGGGGTGATTTAAGGAGATTTTTAAAGGAGGGGAGTGAACAGTAGAGGGGGGCGGTGTAACCCCTCTCCGTAAACCATCAACTACGCCCCTGTTAAAATCCAGAAACCTTATGCGAGTCGAAAAAAAATTAGGGATTAGGGGATTAGGTTGACGTTTTTCAGAGTGATTGCATAACCTTTCTATATGAGAAAGGCAAAAATGTGCAAAATCCAAAAAAGTGAATCTTCGTCAAATTTTTTTCGTGTTTACATCAAATCTCGACGTTTTATGCACCTTGAATACATTTAGCATCAAAAATAAAAATTCTATTTTTAATTTTTCCTATAGTTTTTATGAGAAATTTCTGTGTGGCCGCACTCTGAAACCCGTAATTCCGGAACCAGAATTTCGATCGATCCAAAATTCAATAGCAGCCGATAGGAAGGTTGCACCTTTCATTTGATACTAAGTTTGGGCAAATCGGTCCAGCCATCTCTGAGAAAAATGAGTGACATTATTTGACACATACCCACATACATACACACACACATACACACACATACAACCATACATACACACACACATACAGACTTTTTCCGATCTCGACGAACTGAGTCGAATGGGATATGACACTCGGCCCTCCGGGCCGGGATTAGGTTGACGTTTTTCAGAGTGATTGCATAACCTTTCTATATGAAAAAGGCAAAAATCTTTATAACTCGTCGTTGTTGTGCTATCTTATGACAAACGCCATTTTGGGGTAAACTGAGTTAGATATGCCACATTACTTGTCTAAAAAATCTCTACAAAGTGGCGTTTACAGAATTTTGACATTCTGCTTGGTTACTGAGATATAGCGAGAAACATGCTGAGAAATTTTTAATTTTTTGCTTCAAATGACTGTGTCTGGGGATTGGCTCTAATTATCTTTATGTATGAAATGTTTTTATATGTAAAACTATCTGATAAACACAATGGAATAATCATTTTCGAAACAAAAATGCACCAACTGTGAGAAAAATGCAATTTAAGTTTTAAACTGGAAATATAGCATATTTGGCAACACTGTTACCAAAAATAGTTATTTTTTCCAGATTGCCTGACTCATTTCCTTCAAAATGCATCTCACTGATTGTTTATAGACCAAATGAAGCCAAAGATATGAATAAAAGTTAATAATTGATGATTTTTTTCTATGGAAAATTTTCCATCAATACATCAATACATTGTCATCAATACACACCTATGACACGTGTGAGACCGACTTTTGTTTACATTTTTAAAGAAAACTCGCAATGTAGTTAACCGATTTTCGTAATATTTGAGAGATTAATGCAGAATAGATAGAAGCATCATTTGTCTTCTTTGAATTGTTTATACCATTTATAAGTTTCAAGATATTCAATCTCAAACTTTAAAAGTCGTTTTTCTCGAAATGTACAAAATGGCGCTTGTCATAAGATAGCACAACAGCGACGAACTATGAAGTAATCTAGATAACTTTTTCGAGAGTTACATGTAATCAATGCAGGGCCGGCGAAACACTTTACGCCTGAGTGGGTAGAAAGCATAGGGTGAGGGGTCCATTAGTAAGGATTTTTCCCTTTTCGCAATGCACACGCTTACACGATATTTTCAAATGTGTGTAGTGCGAGATATATGCGTTGCACATCTAAATTTTTTGAAATGGTTCAAAATTTCGAGTGGGTTATTTTCGAGTGGGTAGCACTACCCATACTACCCACGCTTTCCGCCGGCCCTGAATCAATGCTGTTAGAAGCCCCTTAACGATATCCTTTTTTTTTTCTTTTCTTTTTTTTTTTTAAATACGGTGCGTACTAACATAAACGGGTTTTCTTTTTTTAATGTCGCGTAGATTACAACACGAGTTTCACGCTTCAGCGAACTCAAAGGTTCTCCATCTCAATTCACCGTCAATTTCTGTATCGAAAATTCCATCACTTACTCTTTCCAACCCACATCCGGTTTCATCGAGGGAACGTGAGGAAGACTTTGCTTATACGAACAAATCATTTCAATCGCGCCATACATACCTACCTTACAAACATCGAAGATCGAACATTCATAGGTGGCTCTTACGTTCTTGTCATTGTTTCCCTTTGGACCAGGTGCACATCAGCTCCTACTTTTGTGTTGGGCCATAATCGAGGAATGGCAACGAATCCAATATTCGGTTCCCAATATCAAATAAAACATCAGCAAAACATCAATCAAATACGACAGTAGCGAGAGTCAATATGCCGTGCGTGAACCGACACGACCCAATGTTCAAGTTGTTGTATACGTACTAGGGTGGTTAAATTGTAGAACGGCAAACGACATATTGTTTTCATTTTTTGTGTACCCAAAATCTCGCTATGGTCCAGCTTCTATATTCACTACAAGGAGATTAGAAGTTAAGCGGTTTCCTTTGTCTCGTTCAATATTCGTAAAATGTAAGCTAATTGATATTTTCCGTGATAATCTGGTTCGGAGATTGTTATGTTGGTTAACCCTCCGGAAGTCGCTCTTATGGCCCACTGAACGAGTAGCCGCTGATGCCCTAAGACGATTTCGTTATATTTTCAGAGCAGCGTACACTCAGTGCACTAGCGCGACTGCCGGAAGGTTAAGGAAAAGCGCACCACTGCAGTGTTCTGGTTTCAAAATAATTGAAATGTGTGTCAATTTTGAAAACAGTTCGTTTCAAAGAATTATATCGGGTAACTATTTGAAAGCGAGTAATATCTGAATAATGAAATGCAATAGATTATTCCAAAACATGAATGTTTTCTATTTAGTCCATGAATCACACTAATATGAATACTAGCACGATTATACGGTATCGGTTTCGCGAAGGGTACCTATGTGTTGCTCATCCATAAAACGAGAGTAAAGCATGAAAAGAAAGGGGAATATTTGCTCGCGAAACTGTAAGGGCGGAAAGACAGCTCCACCGGTTGATGTTTGGCACTGCGAATGGAGCCTGGCAGCATCCAAACTGCGTCGCGGTATGCGGAAAACCGCTACGCGAACGAGCCAAAACCAGGGGTTAGAAATGTGTCAATTCCTGGTTTGTTTGTGTCGGTTTTCGGTGGATTCGGTTTTGAGACGCAATTGAACGGGAAGGTTACGAAGAATGTTTCGATTTGGACGTGTAGAATTTTTTATATTATTATCAAGTTAGATACATCGTGGGAGGATACTTTGTGAACCGCCTCCCATATATGATAATGATAATACCAATGTTTTGCTCAGTTTATAATTTCTGCCGCTAAACATAAAAACTGTAGAGGCTCAATGCGCTAGCATAACTGAGCCGTCAATCTTTTATGTTTTTACAATACCAAAAAAAAACCCTTCCTTCGGTGTGCCTTCTCTCGCATTATTGTTCACACTCATATCGTCTTCGATACTACTTTCTTGCTGTTCATGGTCGGTTTTTGGTTTTTGTTAATATACGGCTGTATTGTGTACCCGTCCTCTTCGGCGTTCGTTGCTTTGTTGGTGGTACTGGTTGGAGGCAGTGGGCGCAATCCTTGTTGAGTGCATATTGTTACTGCTGAAGATCCGGCGTAGACATTGATTTTGCTCCGTTTGTGGGTTAGTATAGGCACTGAGAACTGACATCCAGGTAAAGTTTTCAAAGTGCGTGTTTTGAAATGTCTTCAGCAAGTAGCAAGTTACCACTAGCCGGCGCTACGCCTGAGCAGCAATCGCTATACGGGTCTTGCATGCAAACTCGGATACAACAGTGATTCACGCATGCGAACCAGTGTGCGATGATGATTTTCAACGAATTTTCATTTAACTGCTTACACAATTTTTTCGGATAAGTCTGTTCTAGCCTATATGTCTGTTCTCTGTGGTATAGGATGATTGCGTACTGTTTTTGGTTGTAGTAGACGGACGTGTTCCGTTTCTATGGTTAAGCGTCTCATAGCCGAATTGGCATGTTTCTACAAATGCTTTTCTTTTGCAAAATAGACAAAGCAACATGCGTGTAGGTAACATGTTTTGCCCGATGGTACCAGCTTTAGCTACTGTTATGTGCGAGATGAGCAGAAAGACGTCAAAAATAGAAATTGAACGATACACCACTTAAGGGGTTACACCAACACTTTCTAGACGCCATAAAGGAGTGAATCGAGATCTTATCAAATGTGCTTTATAGTACTAGTTGTGAAGCATAAAAAATATTTTTTTCAAGTAATTTTGTCGCAAGATAACGGCTGTGCAGCCTTTTCCCGTAGACGCCTCTTGTTGGAGATAAATTATGTAGACACACTTCTATAGATTCGTTGTCTAAATATACAAGGACGCTGATTTCAACGCTGAAGCATTCGGCGAAACGAATGACTGCTTGGCTAATATTTTGAATATAGTCAGCACGCTATGTTCGTTGTGGTACATTTGTGAGGTGTTCACCTCTGCCAGATAGTTTCGCTTCTCGCTTAGCTTGTCATACGGGACATTTCGAAAAATTAATCGAGCTACTTTTTGCTGTAGAGGTAGGTAGTATAGTAACTATATTCATAGTTAGGCGGAGACACTGAGCGGAGCCAATTGAACATGTCAAATGCCGGAGCCAATCGAGCATGACGTCACGTAACATGTTTTCTTTGGATGTATATGGAAAAAGTATTGTGATTATGGTAATGACTATTTTACTCTTATCTTGTGTTATCGAGTGTAGAGAAACGAAAAGAAACAATTTTTTTTCTGTAGCAAGAAGAGATATTCGCACAAGTATAAAATCACATAATCAGACCTTCGAATTGGTTTTTTTTACTCGTGCATGTAAAGTTCTCACTCACGACGACAACTAAATTATTAAGCTAGAGCTTGAACATTTACATGGGATGCCAGTGTTTTCTTCCTGAAATAAGAGCTGCCAGTTTTCCGGCTTTTGTGTCCGTCTAACTCTTAATGTAGTAACTCTAGTAGGTAGAGGTGACGCTTTAATTGTATATTAATGTATGTGGCAGTGTCGCGAAATTTCGGAATTTTAATCGCCTATTTCTGCATGACTTTACTGAAGCCAACATTCAGTTTCCCCACCCCCTCATTTATTCGCTTCTAAACTGAGAAAATATGAATTCATTCACCAACCAAACCATTAATTTGGTATCTTTACTCCATCATGCCTCTCAGAAAGAACATAGAAAGAAAATTGCTACTGCAACCGAATATACCTGAATGAATGTGCTGCATCGAACGAACCAATGACGAGGTAAAAAAACGAAAAATTCCATTCAGCGGAGCGGGCGTGTATTAAATTTCGTTTTTCGTTCAAGCTCATCTGGGGATGTCAATTTTTCTGAGCTTGGGTTAGTTTGTGAGTTTGTGGAGTTAGATATCGACGGATACTTTTGCTTTGCAAAATAGACAAAGCAACATGCGTGTAGGTAACATGTTTTTGCCATGATGGTACCAGCTTTAGCTACTGTTCTGTGCGAGATGAGCAGATAGACTGACGTTAAAAAAAACACCACTTAAGGGGTTACACCACTGTAGACACCGGAAAAATAGGCATATTTCAGATTTTTTTCTAGACGCAATAAAGAAGTGAATCGACATCTTATCAAATGTGCTTTATAGTTCTAGTTGTGAAGCATGAAAATATTTTTTTTCGAGTCATTTAGGCACAAGATGGCGGCTGTGCCGCCTTTCCCGTAGACGCTTCTTGTTAGAAAGGGTGTAACCGTAGCAGGATGACCAGTAAAGAGCGTGCAGTTTATGCGCCACTCCCGCAGGGAGACTGCGCGCCAAGGTTGTTTGGCCGGTTTGAGACTCTTTCGAAAGACGAGACCATTTTGAATGCTTACTAAGAAGAATCAGGTATCTATCAAAGCATGCTCAAAAATGTACATTTTGTTTTGGGGCGTTGTCGCCATTTAGTATTCTCTCCTACTACTGTGTGTGTGCTCTATCTATCTTTTTTACTAACTGTGCTCATGTGCTTTAATTTCACAGCGATTCTCTGGGTCAATCTGCTGTCTCACTCCTGGGTTCCCAACGTGGTCAGCCCAGTGTTGGTGCACCCGGGTGGCTTAATGAATGTGTTGGGCGTGCCATCGTTTCATGCACGTGCTTAATTGGTCTCCCGCCCACACTTAATTCGACGGATCATGTCACAGCATGTCCTAGTTTTCTACACCATCCGGCAACAAAAATGCCTTCGTAGCGCTCCTACCGGACGAGAACAACACGGAACGGACTCACCAGTTCTTGGTTTTGCTGCTTCTGACGTTTTTACACTGGTATTGTTTCGCTCCCTTTTTGATGTGGTTGCGACCGACGACGCTCGATCGCCAGGTGGCCAACAGCTGAACTCGGAAGCTTCGGGACTCGACCTTACGGGGTAGCTCGGACCGGAAATGCGTTTTTCCGGTTCCTTTCAGGGTCAGCGGTCGACGGACAACCGGACACGAAGCTCCGGCCTTACGGGTTGGCTCTGGCCGGGATGACGGTCTTCGTAGTCCTTGGATGAGGATACGGGGTCCCCTTCCCCTCACTCTCGAAGCGATCTGGTGACTATCGCTTTCAGCGTGCTGGTACGCTTAGGGTTCTTTGTCTCGGCGTCGCACAGAGGAGTAACTAGAACAAATTCTTGGCCAATAACCAAAAATATTTTTTTTCGATTTTTAATTTAGGTATATTATTTTTAGATACCTACCTGCATATTGTGGCAAAATAAAGAGTTTGCCAAAAATTGCTAAATATTTTTTGCATGGATGCTAAATGGTGATATTTTAAGGGATTTTCAATCATTTTTTATTATATATCCAACAAAATCGCTTTCTTTCTGGCACACACAATCTATCCTTAACTAGTAGAAGCACACACGACTCTATTTACTAGAAATTATACAAAATGGAATTATTAGAAATACATAAATGAATTACTTTTTCATAAATTAAAAGACTCGCGATAAAATGCGCCCAACCTCCACGCTCGTTGACAGCCGGTGGCAAAGTGAGTCAGACCTTTGTGCCTCAGCTTGGGAAAGGTTGCATCGGACACTCATTCGGCGAGCCGGAAATGCGTCATTTCCGAGTTATTCTTCGGGCATCTCATACATCGGGAGATACGAATTCCCTGTCCCATTTAGGCTGCTTATTCGTTGCTCTAGCTGTTTCATTCCAACCCCGAAGAAAGTTCTCTCGGAGTAGTGCCCTAGTGGAATCTCTCGCGAAGTCTTAAAGGGCTTAGCTCATTCCTAATGAGTTGCCTATGGTGAATTTGGCAAGTGAAGCTTTTTAGCATATTTGTAGGCTTAATTTAATAAATTGTTATGAAATAATTAGTATTGCAAAATGACTTAAATTTTATTAGCAATACAGATATATAAACTCTGAAAAAACTTTAATTTATTTACTACGTGCACATTGGATCAACTGTTACAAGGGTCTACGGCCGGAAACCTATTTCCCGTAATTAACTTAGAGGTTAAAACTAAAGTTTTTTCGATTTCTTATAACAATAGCAAACATTTTTTTCAATGTTTGGATTTTTCACGGAATGCCGCTCATTTCAGTAAATAAACGCTGAAAATGTCATAAAAGTTGTCACAAAATTATTGATTAAAAAAAAAGCAATGAAAAATAGAGAAGTCAATTTCGAATAGACTAAAAATTTCAAATCGATAAAAATTCATTTGTTCGACTTACGTTTCCGGCTAAAACAAAAAATGTGGTTTTGGGAAAAACGCGGGTAAAGTTTTCAATTCGTTTGGGGTATACATAGCAGGCGTTTCGGCAGAATAGAATCATTTGAATATTTAGCAGTCATTGTCGCCTATGACCATTAAAAAACGATTTTTTAAAAATTCTACGATGGTATGACCCTATTCTCTGTGGCGTATTCAGATAAATCCAGCAAAGCGCCCGCCCCAGAGTGCACTGCGGTGTATTTACTGTAGTGTACAGTGGAGTGCGCACTGAAGTGTACACTGGCGTGTGCTCTTTGGTTTGTTTTCGTGTGACACCGCAAGCGGCAGTGTGGGTGCGATTGTCGATTTGATTTGCACTGGTTTTGTCTAGTGGGGATGGTGGTGGCTTATTGCAACCCTATATATGATTTTCTACTGAAGATTTGATACGAGTTGCTTTGTAAAGCTTACGAGTATTGCTACACTACCTGGGGAAACTAAAAGTACTCGGTCATACAAAATTTTCAAAAAGTGGGAAAAATTGTAGTGGGAATAGTGAGTCGCATGATGATTGATGGCTTTACTGTAACCGCCAATTATTTAGATGCAAAAACAGAAAAGTCTTGCGAATCAACATCCATGGACTGGTAGGCAGTGCATATTAAGAAAAGCCAGTATTTCCACAGGTAATTATGCTTATTATGGATTGATCTATATTATCTTCTAATTTTATTGTTTGATATCAAACAGATAGTCAAATGTAACAATTCTGAATACTGTGAATTTCTATGACCTTTAACAATACTGCTTGAAGGATTTTTTCAGGTCCTTTCCCAATGTGACAGACACATACTGGATGCGTTATAGCAGAACCGTTGAACGCAAACAATGGAGATGTATACCCACGTTTTATTTTTCAAAATACAAATATGAAACCTAAAGCATTGGGATATCCAGATCCTCCCCCGTTGGATGTATACTGTCCATCGATTTGTAATCTCAGATCGCGTATGCACCGAGTGTGGTGTGGAATATATTTTGCATAGAAATCAAATGCAGCTCGGCACAAAAAATCACGTGAGTAAGTTTTTCTCTAAGAAGAAGTAGAACACAACAACTAAGAAAATGTTGGAATGTTCAATTTTTCCATGAAGCTGTTCTTTAGTTAAATGTTACCTTTGCCGGTATTAGGGTTGCCATCTCTGGAAACACTTCGACCCGGAGATTTTAATTGACCTGGAAATAGACGGGAACAGACGGGAAACACGACCATGCGCTGGAATTGGACACTCAAAGCGATTGTCTCATAACGTTTTGGAACTCTCGCTTGTTTTGTATTAAAAAGAGGCATATAAGCTTTTTTTAGTACTTCTGTAATCCGCCAGGTAACAATTTTGCACATATTTTATCAAAAGATAATGCTCACCAATGTTCTGAGTCGTTCATATTTAGCTGTAAATTGTTCGTGTTTGTGTATCTACATTCTACACTAAGGAGAATTATAGCATAGTGCATATTGCATCTGCTTGCATAGCCAAACCAAGTTTCGCGTTCATGATTTCTTTTCAGCTTAATCAACTTTTCATGCGGGACGCAATGCAGGATTAGAATTTTTCTCAGACACACAAATAGTGTTTTCATTTTTAGAGCTACCGTCAATCTGGCGCTAGCTTATCCCAAGTAACCATGAGCATTAAGCCATTGCACTATATTGGCTATACATTTCACTAATGTTGCATTGAAACTCCATCACCGCATTAACAATGCAATAAAGCTCTATATTAGTATCAATAATGCATATATGCACAGCCGAAATATAGCATTATCGCTTGCTCTACATGCGCATATAAAGGTGATACAACGTGTAGGTGCTTCAAGGATCTTTAAAGCATGTAAGCTTTACATGTGCATTTAGTGCCATTATAGAGCAAATAGAAAGCCGATATAATTGTAATGCTGTGGGTTCATTCGTTAAAAAAGGCGACGTTATAATGCTTATTGGTTACTTGGGTAGTCCTGTCACTAGGTTAGAGTTGGATTCTGATGAGACGAACTCGAAACACAATCATTGGGCTGAAGTCGTCTACTGTAATAAGAGAAAGTGTAGCTTCTAAAAACGTACAGTGGAACAATACTGCTTGTGTATAGTTTTTTAGACATACATGGGATCACTTTCTGTTTGAACCAAAATCAGAAAAAATCTCAATGAGGGTAGGATCATAGCACCGTAGGAACTTTTTGATATTGTTTATTACTCTTATTGAGTTCTTGTCGACCGGTCTCACGAACACTAACGCAGTTTCCTGGTTGAAAACAATCCCATTTCATTTTGCCGTCTTTGTTTATTATTTTCCACCAGCTAGTGATGTAGTATTTGTGTCATGTGACGTTAGTACCTGCCATTGCAGAAATGGCTGCATCCTGAAACCAAATGAAAACAGTGTAAAAGATCGCCATGTTCCTCTTGCATACATCTCAATAATTTGAATCAACTTTTTGACCGTTATGTACAATATTATGGTGGCCCATGTTGCACACAAACCATATAAGGGCAAGTAAGCAAGTTTTATCCCGTACGAAATACAGGTATAATCGAGTTTTAAATGCCATTTTTTGATATTCTTTATCGTGCTATCTATCAGGTGCTACACGCTCATTTCAAAACGCAACGCCGAAGAGATATATTGCAGGTTAGCAGAAGTCGAATCATTTTGAAACAAAACGTGGAACGAAATTTTATAATTGGATGCAGAGCTGCATTAAATAAAAATTGTTTTCGTTTGTTAGTTTACTTATGGCTACACTGAAAATAATCGATGCGATAAAACCATATGCAATTAAACATGTGCGTTCTCATGTTAAAAAGAAGAAGAAATGATTTCCCTTTGAATTTCACATGAAAATCCATTAAAAAGCATTTTATATGGTGTTTAAAATTAAATTCAAACAAATTCCACGTGAATACGACATATTTATCCATTGAATGTTCATTGCCATGCTATTGAGTCGTAAAGTATGAACTTTCCACATGACTTTCGCATGAAAAACATGTAGTACATTTCTACATGTAAAACAATTGATTTCACCAATTCTCCTGTTAACGAAATCTATAAGCAAAATAAAGTGATATTCACGTGTAATTCATTTGGAAAATTTTGTCAATGGAATTTCTTATGATTTTGATGTGCTTTTCACACCATGTTCGCATGAATTTCATTTGAAAACCATATTTCCCACACTCGAATGGATATTCAAGTGGCAACCGTGTGCATTTCATGTGTTTGTGGATTGAAATAATTCAATAGATTTTTACATGATGTTAACGTGTTAAGTTTTTTCAGTGTATCAAAATGAATGATGCTGTTTAATTTGCCTGTATTTTTTTTAGTTATTTTAATAAAAGAAAAGAAAAAGAATATATAATCAGAATTTGTACCTTTTTCTTGTTATATCTTCTCACACAGAGAACACAATAAGGATGTGGAAGTTTACTTATAATTTTCCAGCACATCTTGAACGGTTTGCATTTCCGCTGTAGAATAAATCATTGATTAATTCTTAATTATAAAACAGGTATGCACAGGAAAGAGTTGTGAAAGCTGAGACTGGACTGAGGATTTAACAAATATTATCGGCAAAAAAAATGCATCCTTTAATTTTTTTAGATACAAAGATTGTTTGCTTATCAGTCAAGACAAGAAGAAGAAGAACTGTGCAAAATTCAGAACGATTGGTCTAGGAAATTTCGAGCTATGATTTACATCGCATTTTATCGAGGTGCCTCCTGAAAAATTCACTGTCTGCATCCAGTGTCAGGTTCAATTTGTAAAGTTGTAATAGTCAATTCATTATCAGACAGTTTGCAGACTATAGGAAGTAGTTAATTGTAATTTATTATTTTGTAACCGGGATTTGAAGCTTTCTCAATTTTTGCATGACGTCAGCAAAATTTCGTTGAACTGAACGTTTTAGCAATTCAAGATGTTGAAAGCTCAGCAATTTGGATTTAACCCATTTGACAGATTTACTTCGCTGAAAATCAGCTTTTGAAATTGACAAATTCTCAGCTCAATTACTGAAATTTTGGTATTTCAGGCTTGATTTGGCAATCGTGCTGATAATTTGAATTTCTCCATTTTCTGTAGGTCTGCTAAATTCTATATGCATGGTTAGTGGAGAAGTTGGGTAGGGTGGCATAATAAGCCCCACCAGGCTAAAATCCAAGGATTCCTATTCCAAGGACCACATAATTATCTGAAGCAAATAAATAATTGTATTTGGTATTTTTCATGTGCTGCAGAACAGCAATTAACACAAATGTTGCAAAAGAGATAAGCTACCACTATTGTTCTATAAGCATTTGATTTAATTTGAAATAGTCAGAACTGTCTAACTTCTAAATATAGTGTTAGAGAAGCTCTCTCAGTTATTGGAGTGGCTAGCGGCTAACAATAAAACTCCATAACGTTCTCGATAGAATGCAATATTATTAGTAAAATAGCAAAATAACGTTTTAGCCAATTGTGGGCCTTAAATAATTCTAATGTTGCTTTGTTTAAGTAAATCGAGAGTTCCGAAATTGTTTTAAAAATATGAATACTATTAAATGACTTAAACAGTTAATTTTCAATTAACCTCATTGTACGGTTTTTTAACATTGCCGTGTATTGCCGATCAAAACGCAGTAATGCAAATGGCAGCATCATGTTACCGGAAAAAGACAAAAATATGCAAAAAATTGTCATACTCCTCTTGCGCACATTTCTTTATTTTCAGTCCTCTCTTCGGCTTTCTACTGGATAAACATGGCTCTCTTTGCTCACAATAAAGATGACAATAAATAAGCCAGTTTTATCAGGTAGGAAAGACAAGCACCCGCATTTTCGATTTCCTCGTTCTTTCCTTCTCTCTACTCGCTTGTTTCCAATTGCACATCAAAGGGTTACAGTAGAGCGCGTTTGGATAAATTGGATCGATTCAAATCGGATATTCAGACCAAAGTTGTTTTTGCGAATTAAAAACAGAACTGCAATAAGAATTGTTTTGATTCTTTTCTTTTTGCATATCGCTATGAGAACAAGTAACATATTTTCACAAATTATTGCCTATATATTTTTTTCGTAGCACACATCAAAGAAAGTAAATAACAAAAGAAAATAATTTTTCTAGGGAATAGATCCAAATAAATGATAATCGGATATCAATCGTAAAATGCAGTATTTTATGAATATTCTTATTTATATTCGTGGTTAACAAATTGAATCAAAATGTTAATAGCTTACAAATAGGCTCCGCAAATACTTTAAGCTCAGATTAAATATCAGATTTTAAATATGTGCATTGTTCCAATAAAAATAAACTCACATAAAACATCTAAATACAAAATATTTTGAAATTGATCGCGAACGCAACGGTGATCAATATATTTGTTTCGATTGCTGGCATATGCTTCAATAGTTCTGAATCACCGGTACATATACTCTACTTATCTACTTTTCCAAAATATACCTTGAGCCGTGAATCAGAAAATAATACGACATATATTTGGAATACTAACCCGTCAGATTAAAATATTATTTAATTCTAGAAATAATTAAAAATATACATGATTTAGTCAGTTGTTGTAATGATTATTTGATTATAAGTTTTTTTAACCCATTCATGCCCATGTTGTTTGTGGACAACAACGTTTTTAAACAGATATAACTTTTGATTGAGGCGACATTTGCTCATAAAAACAAGTAAGCCTCATTAATGTGATTATTGACTTTAATTTGAGTATTAATAGTTACAAGGATCAGCTCTAGAACTGAAGTTATTGCAATTAGTCTTATTGGATTCCGAAGGAGCAGTGCTGCCAGAGACAGTTTACGTTGACGACGGAAAATAATTTTTTCATATATCTTCGATATGATGCAATATTATTGAAAACTGATAAAACTTATCAATTTAGACGGTCGTTGGCTACGTTTTTCACATAATTGTACTTATTCTAGGAGAATTGTATTGAGCATTAGAAGGTAAAAATTGACCAGCTTCTAGTACTGCCATGGAAGCACCTATCTTTATGAAAATAGGCTTTTCGTGTTTCTTGACTCCACCGTTTTCAGGGAAAAATAGTTTTGAAATCCTACATGCACTAGAAAAAAGTTGGGCATGAAAGGGTTAAAGGGGAATGGCTTATGGCACAAATAGTTACAGGGTGTTCGTAAAAATGTATATCTAGGATGCCCAAAACCTTAATATCTGTTTTAATGTACTTTTCATTTTATTCATAAATTCGTAGAAATCTTGTTAGCAAATAAAATCGTTCCAATCTGCATTGATGCATTATATAAATATATCTATATTCTCTGTCTGCCACAGTGCAAACAAAACTATGAAATATAAAATTAAATTTTTGTTTGACCTTTGTTTACTTTTTATTTAAGCTTCGTTGAAAGCTCGCTTGAAACGAATATAACTGCCCCACGGCTTAAAAACGGCTTTAAAACCAACTGTCAAAATTCTATTTGAAAGAAAATTCCGACCAAACCGTTACAATCACAGATGTTGGTAGAAAACAAGAGAGAAAAGTTTTCTCTTTCATTAACAGCTATGAACTGTGTTTAGCCAGTAACGGTTTTTTTCTGGAATTTCCTTTCAAAGAGAATTTTGACAGTTTAAGCAAATACAAATTTTATTTGTATTTGGTTTAGGTCTTTCAAGGTCAGTCAGGCTTTTAAGTCGTAATCATATGTTTGTTGAGAAATAACTGTCATGGCACCAATTACAACCAATGGTTCAACCACCTCAAATTGAATGAAAACATGCATATGTATACCAATTTATTTTCATTTTGTGCATGGAATAGTATGTCACTACAAAATGCTGTACATCATTGGCCAATTATCAACTATCCAACAAGTTAAAGTTCTAAGTTCAGAAACATATTGGCTACAAATTGACAAAATTGTTCTCAGACGCTATGGAACGAGACCTTTGACGAAGAAAAGCTATTTTACTGCAAGAAAATATCGGAATGAAAAACAATTCACCATGTTGTCTAATTTGCTCATTCTCTTTAACTTAAATTTGTTGTTTTTTAACATTGACGTGTAACGCAGATCAGAACGCAGCCATATAGATGACAGCATCGTTTCGTTAAAGCTTACCAAATATTTTAGGCCGGTTTTAAAGTTAGTCCGGTTTAAAAACTGTTGGTACGCCTTTGTGCTTACGGCTATTATTAATGTTATGAGATGAGTCATTGATAAACAATTAAAATATCATATCTTTATGGCGGGGTGTATTCTAAGTACAACAGCCACCTTTCTTTCGTTAATTGAATGCGTCACGCTTTGGTTCAGTAATACTCTAAATCACACACGACGTATTCTGTGTAGATAGCAGACGAACCAGGCGGTCTAATCTTAGAGGTGGATTAACGCAGTTTATCGGTGAACGTTTTCACTAGATTGTCCCAAAGCAGAGTGAAGAAGAAGTGAGTATTCTAGATTGCATGAAGATATCAGTTAAAAGAAAACGTCGTTTGATAAAATGATTACTGATTGATAAAAATTTACCTATTGGTAGAGCTTAGTCACACGTTAACCTTCCTTCTATACAGACGTTAAAATGTCTGGATTGTGGCGGCAGCTTGGTTGCATTTCAAGCGGTAGGCGGTGCAATCTCATCAATCTGATTTCAGCTATAATTATTTTACCATACATCATCAAATTTATAGGAGTGCTGCTGTTGTTCTGTGGAGGAATACATATTGGATGGAGTATATTTCATCTTTATATGGCTGGTAACAAGTGGGCTGTCGGAATAACCATCGATGAATATAGATTTGCTATTTTATCTTTTTTCACCGGAGTTGGATTCATTTTGCTTATACTAACATTTTCCAAAGAATGGCTGCCGACCAGTGCTTGGTTGGTAGGTTGAATTTTATATTTAATATGCCTTGAAATCTTTCGGAAACCTAGCTTTTTCTTGTATTCCATTACAGATGATATCCTCCTTATTTTTTCTGATCAATGGAATATTCTTCACAGCTATGCCAACGGATTACCCAGCCACTGTTGCTACACGAATAATAGCAGGTGCGTGTAATTTTAGTGAGCAGTTAATGAGCATGATAGACTGACTAAATTTTGAAGCGCATCTTGTTGCATTTCACATTTGTGTAATACATCTTTATTGGAATACTTCGATATTCACAACGCTATTTGGGTATAGACTGAATAATAAACAAGAATTCAAATTTACGCGCAAATCGATTGAAATATGCAAAAATGTAGATCTAGATATAACTGCCTCGAAACATTCGAAGATAAACACCATGTCTCGAACAAGGATGTTGTGAGCAGTAACGGGGCGTTATTGCTATCGAGGAATATTGCATAACAGTAAACGATCGTGTTATAAATAGATTAGTGGCTTGGTGAAGTTTTGTAGTTTGTTTGCGGTGATACAATCCGCTATGTGTTGTACTGTTTAGACCTTAGGTTGCTGTCAGAGTGAACGCAGGAATTTTAGCTGAGCCAATCTGAACTTGAAACCTGGTAGATGCGAGAAATCAGTGTTGAGAAAATAATAGTGAGGATGTCATCGTAAAGGTGTATTTAGCTTCCACGCTGGCATGCTCGCTGTGATTTGCTGTTGCGTGTTTTTTTCTCTTTCTTGGTACTATAATAGTTGGAACAATTCAGAAATTCAGAACGAAATTTGACAACATGCTGCTAGGAGAAATAAATAACGGCCCAGTAGTCATCTTATACACAGAGGGAGAGGCAGTGATTAGTGTGTTGAAGCAAATGATACCTATCATTTGAGAATATTTTATCGGAGGATTAGAGTTTGAATTGCTGCAAATATCATGCGATTCCATTGATATAGTGCAAGGTGCTTTCACAAATAACACTTTGTCGACGCGTATCAGCAGCAGCAAGAAAGTTCGCAAGTCAGTATCAGTGCCTGCGTCATTCGCGATTTGGCCAAGATGCCATAAAAGTTACTGTTTGGCCATTCATCGAACACGGATGTATACAAAATGGACGCGATTGATCAATCATTCAGAATTAAGATAATAGCAGAGATGATGCATTACTGCTGACCACCCTATTAGAGTTCTTCTACAATTGAATTGAGGTATTTAACGTGTTCATGTCTTTGCTGGCGCATTAGTTGGTTGGGCTGGTTAGATGTATCTTGAATGTTGGGGTTGCTTTTGGTGTTGTCAGAGCTAATTCTGTTTGGCGTGGGTGGCATTTTTTTTATTAAATTTAACGTATATTAAAACTTGACGCTCCTGACTCTTGCGATAGAAGACAAGGGGATCATCGGGAAACTCTACCCTATTCCACGCTCTTCCAAACTTTCTTGCTTAACCATCTCGCGCATTACAACAAAAAGCAAAAATTGACTCACTCTTAGTCATTAATAAAGAGGAGAACCATTGCCAGCAGACCAACCCCTTGATCGGCTGCTACTACGCGATTTGGTATTCTATATGAACGAAGCGGTTGCACAGTATCCCGATACGGACCCAATGTCGTGCCTCAATATCCCGAAACTGTAGTATTCTTTTATGTTGACCAGTGAACTTCGGGTCATAAATGGCAACGTTCTTCTAATGGATCAGGAATTTGTGCAGAACCTGGAAGTGTTCTGTGCTACAGTGGCACCCGTTAGATGCTTAGGATAACGACTTCCATCTAGAAACGTTCCGCCTCAATATCATCGGGAAAAATGATTACCTCCGTGTAGCGGAGTTTGGAGAGTTGGATGTTGAATAATTGTGCCGCCATTGGAAGGTTGACCGAGTACAGAGATGGCAGAGGTCGTAGAAATTATGTCCTTATGTAGCTGCGATTATTGCACCTACTGAGCTGCGCATGCAGGGAGCTCACTAGCTGACAGAAAAACGCGACACACTAATACAGCAATGGAGTCTCAAAATGGTACACTTCCCTGACCCAATCAGCCCCGGGAACCCCGATTTCAGCGAATGTCTACTGGATATCCGTGCACCGTGGCTAAGGTGTGAAGAGGAATGGGCAGGTGAAGACGAGATGTCAGCAGTCTCCGTCGAAACCAAGTCGCGATGTTACGCGGAACCTTGGGGATTTAGTGGCACCTGGACCAGACGATGTCCAAAATTGCTCACGATGGCTGTATGTTTCAACATGCCGGTTACGCATACCACGCATACCGCACTCGTTCCTCATCAAAGTATTGAAGATGTACAAAGTTGATCCTATAGTCGTGAGGTTCCAGCGGCAGGCGATGGCGACAAAACTGCAGCTCAGAAGTGGGAAAGACGTGTTGTGGTCTAGAACGCTCCGCATCTTGATGGGGAGATTTCAAGGCGATTCGTTCAGTACGATTAGTAGGACACTGAATCGAAACGGGCATGGCTATCAGATAAGGTATGGAAAAAACTCACCGGAAGAGATGATCTATACCTTCTACTTTGACGATCTCAAGATCTATACTGATTCGACGGAACGACTGGGTGTAGTTGTCAAACTAGTCGCAAGGATTAGATGTGACATCGGCATGGCGTTTGACCTAGAGAAATTCGACAAAAGCGAGATAATTTGGGACATGGTTCTTGGCGAATCGTGCAAGTATCTCGGATAACGGCGGTTCCTCAGGATTCACCACACCGACATCAAGCTTAAGTTTCGAGACAAGTTCTTGAGTCGATCAAACTGCGTCTTGAAGTCTTTCTTGAACGCGGAGAATCAAGTCAGAGCAATCAACACGTTTGCTGTCCCTGTGTTAACCTACAGCTTCGGCGTCATCAAATGCAGCTCGACTGTCCTAGAAGATCTTGAGAGAAAATTGAGGAAAGCGTTTAGACAAGCAGGAATGGGTTATCCTCAGTCGGCGTTAGAGAGATTCAAAATGTCACAGGACAAAGAATATTCGACATCCAAGTACTATGCGTGGTGCCTCGACTGCGAGAATACTTTTTTCTTTTTTTACAATGGAGAATGCATTTACGCGCTAACCCCATACACGTGCTTAGTAGTTGACAAGCTACCACACGGAAGTGTACTGGAGTGTCGGGTTCGACCAGGACTAAGCTAACGGGTAACACCGACTAAACTCCATTGAGCTCCGCCATATTTCCCCCAGGAACTACCCCCGGCATTACTTCTGGGGGGATGGCAGTACTAAATGTACTCAATCACTCTCACTCACGCACGCGCACATCCAGTATGAGGCTTACTTCGGTGCTCGCTCTGACATTCCATGTGAGGGCTTACTTGGGTGCTCACCCCTGCTCACCTTTTACATTCCATGTGAGTCCTCTAGCATACCATGCGAGGCTGACTTGGATACTCACGCTATCACCTGATTCGTACCACTCTTGTACACCCTGTCACTCACGCTAGCATGTGGGACATTTTTCTAGGTTCCCACTTCTGACATACCATGTGAGGCTTACTTGGGTGCTCACCTTTTACATATCGTGTGAGGTTGACTTGTGTGCTCACATCTAGCATACAATGTGAGACTGACTTGAACGCTCACCCTACACTCTTCCGCCACGCCACGAGGTATCAATAGCGATAGTTACCAACATTCTACGCTACGACCCTTCCACCTCGGCATGGGCAGTCCATGCATACGTCTATTCACTCACTTTTCTGCCATGATTCGGTGTGACTATCGCGGTTGCCACCCGCTGCGCTACACTTGCCTCAGCATGAGCAGACCATTCGCTCACTTCTCCACGCTCGGCCTCTTCCGCTCTAACTAACCAATCACAAGTTGCAGGCAATCTGAGTGGTTGCAGTCGAGACTGCGTTCCACTTCTCCAGCGCTTGACACATCCTCTGGATAAGGGTATCAGGGGTTGTGTTCCGGCCGCAGACATCTAGCATTGCTCTTCTTTGGGCGTCGAAACGAGGACATACGAACAGTATGTGATCCACAGTTTCGTCAACACCTGGGCAGACTGGGGCCTCTGTGTTCCCAAACCTGTGCAGGTTCTGTCGGAAGCAGCCTTGGCCTGACAGGAATAGTGTCAGATGGAAGTGAACTTCCCCATGGGGTCTACCCACCCAGCTAGATATGTTAGGTATCAGCTGATGAGTCCACCTGTCTTTCGAGGAGTTATCCCATTCGCGCTGCCATCTGGTGACCAAAGCCACCCTGGTACGCTCGCGGTCTGCTCTAGTGCCACGCAGCTCAAAACACTCCTCGTCTTCCCGAATGACCAGCCCGACTGGTATCATGCTCGCTATCACGCAGGATGCATCGTGTGATACCGTGCAGTAGGCAGATACCACCCTGCGGCTCATCAAGCGGTAGGTGCTCTCCAGTTTCCGAAGGTAACTGGTTACTCCCAGTGTTCTCGCCCAGGACGGGCCACCGTACCTAAGGATAGATACGGCAAAGCCTGCCAGTAACCTACGTCTTCTGGTGCACACCTTAGAGATGTTGGACATCATCCTCGATAATGCCGCAACAGCCGTCGAAGCCCTCTTGCACGCATAGTCGAAATGGCTGCCGAAGGTCAGCTTGTCATCTATGATGACCCCAAGAATCTTCAGACTTCGCTTTAAAGTGATCACGACTTCTCTCACTTGGATAACTGCATGTTGTACCTACTTGCGGTTGTTGACGATAACCACCTCCGTCTTATATTGAGCGAGCTCCAGGCCTCTCGCGCTCATCCATTCCGTCACTGTGCTGATCGCGTGTGTTGCAGTCAGTTCTACCTCGGGAATTGAGTCCCCGTAGACCACCAATCTTGACACCACGAGGGAACAGTCTCAGAACCCCGTCATACATAAGGTTCCTTAATGCCGAGCCCAGAATCGAGCCTTTCGGGACTCCTGTGGTAATAGGAACGCTTCTCTGGTCGGCATTGGTCTCGTATAATAGTACACGGTTCTGGAAGTAGCCTTCCAAGATCCGGTACAGATCCACCGGCAGGTTAAGCCGGCGCACAGTGGCGGGCCTTCAAACAAAAGTCGGACAAAACCTCAAATGTTACCTAATTTGGCTGAAAATCAAAATTTAAGCTAATTTTGAGGTGCTGAGCTCATTTTTGATGTCAAAAGTCGTAAAATATTAAATGCATTTTTCCATAGAGTGTCATTGAACCTTTCTTATAACTATGATCCCGTTTTCATGATAGATTTTCCGTTACTGTTCACCAATGTCAGCAACATCATAAAAAATGAAGAACACTACTTTAAATCCATTATATAACGTGTTGGTTTACTGTAGATTGTCTAACTATTTTACACAAAACACCATGCGTCTCCATATCAGCAACAAAGCTTCAAAATCTCCTTAAAAAATTTGCGCGCCTATGCGCAGAACGAGACCATGATATTCGAAAAGTGGAGGTTATTTCCCATAGAATGTATACTATGTATCCGTTCCGAAATGATTCCGAAATTTGTACAGAATACATTAGTGAAAAAAGTATGTTTGTTCTGACCCCCTCAAACTTAGTTAAACTAAAAAGTCATAGTTCCAAGTAAATTTACCGAATGTATTTTATTCACTAATTAAGTTCTTTCGTTCCTCTACACAATGAAATTAGTTGTGTTAAAATCGGACCAAAATCAAAAGAGCAACATGCATTTGAAGTGAACAGAGGAATGGTGGTTTCGGAAATGAAAATCATTAAAAAGTCAGGACTTTGCTACGTTTAAACTCATGTTAAAAATCGTGTTCCTATCCAATGATCATAATAATAATTTCATAATTTTGAATATACATCATTCAATACATGAGAAATTTAGGAAAAATATAAAATATCAATATTTCAAAAATAAATTTTTGAGGTTTTGGCCAGTCTCCAGCCACTGTGCGGCGTAACGAGAGCGCGACGGCATCCCAGCTTGCACTGTTGAATGCGTTCTTTTCACTAACGCACAGTATCGAATACCTTGCCTCGCCAAATGAAAGGTACAACCTTACCATCGGTTGCTATTGATTTTTTTAGTGATCGGCCCTCCGGTTCCGGAGTTACGGGTTGAAGAGTACGATCACACAGCAAATTGCTATATAAACTGGTACCTCCATGATGATGCAATACATATTAAAATGTGTGCAACATTACTTGGATTTGCGTGTCTAGATGATTATTGACCCATCAAAGTCGCTTTGGCCACATTAGCCACCTATAAAGTTTCTTGATGGTCCCGGAGAACCTAGGTTAGTGTCATACCCTTTTATCAGCGAATTCTATACCGATTTTACAAACTTGGTTTTGGAAGCCCCGGTGGAAGTATACAAATTCAGAAGAACAAAACTGATATTAAATTTCAATTTAATTCGACTTCCGGTTGCGGAGTTATGGGTTGTGCAGTGTGGACACAGAGAAAACGATTCAAATCGATACCGTGATGAATGCAAAGGGGAATTTTATTTTGCTAAAATGAGAGTCAAATGTCTCACATTTGCAGTTCTTGATTTCTGATCGCCCATTGAAGTCTTGTTGATCACATTGACCACTATAGACGGCTCTGGAAGAGCCCGGAAAAAGTTGCCATCATTCAAAATTAACAAAATCACATTAATTTCTCGGAGATGGTTCAGCTGATTTTAACAAACTTAGCCTCAATTGAAAGCTTTATTATTCATATAGATTTCCATAAAATTTCGTACGATTTTTGATGCCCAGACAGAACTCTTCTCCAGAAAACCATTCCCGCAAAAGCAACAATTCCTAGAAATAATATTCCAGTATGTACTCTTTCTCGGAAACGCCAGAATGAACTAATCCTATTCCTCAACTACCTACGCCCATGAACTTAAGCTAAGGCTTTTGAATAATTTCAAACATACCAATGTGATAAATCTAAAATATACACCCAAAACGACGCGCTCAGATTTTCTGTTTTTGGGCTCACAATCTCATTCCCAAAAGCAATCCTTTTTGAACATTGAGCTATTCGCGCACATTTCGAGATGAGCGCAACGCTCACGAAAAATAAACTGTGACACACACTCACACACAAGGAAACTTTGTTAGTATTTCGTTTCGTATCTTTCTTCTACACCTCACATGCCCCTCACCCAACCACAACAAGCAATCTCATCACCATTGCTGCTGCATTGCATTTTGTTTTGTTTCATTCTTTTCTCCGCTGCTATAAATAGCTCGTGACCTGAAACTTCTAGTAAAAAAAATCTGATATCAGATTCTAGATTAGAACCGACAATCCTCTATTCGGTAAAAACACCTCTTTACTACCCGTACCATGACGACACACTGGTGGAGTAGTTAAATGGCATATATAAGATTCACGCTAATGATGACTGAGATAATAACGTTTGCCTCCCCGCCGCCGCGTGGGTATTTCAGCATCGTTGTCATTGACGCATTTTGCTTTGTACCATATTTCCCCGCTGTTATTAATATTTCGTTTGTATGTATGTGTTGGGAACTGCCCTACTAGAAAAAAATATCAACGGGTAGCATCAGGACTGGAACCGACAAACATCTACTCGCTTAAAAGCCTACTTTACTCCTTAGGCCATAACGACACATAATGGGTAGTCGTTCGAATGGATTATATAAACTTCGCATCATTGCAGCAGCGATCACAAATGGGACAGCATGGAGACGATGGTATGTGTTATTCAAGTTATCTCTGCACTGCATGAGACAACAGCGTGTAGCTATGGGGTACGATATTGTATTGCAGAAGTATGAGGTTGGTTGAACACTAACGCATCGTTTGGGAGCTTTTCGCTCACAATTCGAGAGCGAAAAAAGCAGAATCAATTCCGCTCTCGAAGATTCGTTTTGGGTGTATGATATTATTTTGGTATGCTATTTGAAATATCATTGGTATACCCGCAGTGTTGACAAAAACATGATTTTTGGCATTTGATTCGATGTATTGAATTTCGAACAGCTATAGCCTGTTTTAGAGACATTCTAACACCATACATCCTTCGGCAAAATTTCTCAGCATATCCTTGAGTACACTTCTATCTAATTCTTGACATACTGCAGGAAGAATTGTAGTCTGTAGAATTGAAAATGCAAAAAGTAAGTTTTCCCATACCAATTACAATACAAATTTCAAACGCAATGGGCCACGCCGGGTCATAACCAATCGAACCCAAATTTTACAGTTATTTCGGACCCCAAATGGAACCAAAAAAGTGCTGTGCTGAAAAAACGATCATTTTGCCCCACCCTAATGGTTATACGGATGTTCGGGTTTTTCGGTCTATAATATAAGAACGGCTGTTTTGTACTGCCCAACGTTTCGACCACTGTTTTCGGCCTTTTCAAGGGTAATAAATCTATCGTTCTTCGTCAATTTGTCGTTTACCAACGATTGGATGGTCTATGTACTGTTTTTCATATACATGGGTGTGGTGGGTAACAATATTTAACTTGTACATCACACTATACACCAAAATAGGCTAACATGAATAAAACATTGCACTTAAGCTGTTTCACCCTCAAAAAGGAAAGCGAATCTCCCAGGTTCGTCGGAAAACGATTTTTAGTTAGAAAGAGCTGTGTATTCGGGTATCCCAGAATTACATCAAGTCAAGAAACTCATCGGGTTTATTTTTTAAATGAAAGGCCTTGGTATTAAGACCACTTTTTTCGGACTGAGTTTGCAAAAACTCTTCCCACTGGTGGATTTCTGTTTTTTTTTTTTTTGAAAAATGGGGCAATTTTGGGTAAAATTTCGAATTTATGTCTCTTAAAGTAGCAACACTATCTTAAATTTTTTCTGTGTTATTTTTCTGGAGATCCAAATGGAGAAATTTAGTGTGTTTAAACACCATTGCAGCCGAAAGGCCAGCTTGCTGATCAGCAGCTCAGTCCTGTTTTGTTCTTTTTAACTGATGTGCACTAGGTAGTTCCGCGCGATGGTTTTGTACTTTCGGCCAGAAGTGCAAAAAACTGTTTCATTGATACTTATGTTCGAAAGTGCAAAACCATTGAACTTCATTGTACCGGTGTGCCTCTATCGAAAGCGACATCTGATAGCGACGAATTTCTCAGGTTGGGGATTTCCGGCCAGTGCTGTGCAATCTCATGATGGTCTTTGACATGTCACGGTAAATATGAAGTGACCGTATCACCACAAAAATGACCGTTATTTCATTTCCATTATCCTCGGATCGTGTTTCAGTTAACTATCTCTCACAGAAGCCGTGCGAGAGAGAACGCATTGAAATGATAGACAGATTGAGAACCATTTATTTTGTATTGGTATGGTAAACTAAATATTATCAGTGTATTGTATTCAGGCAGCATGCGGTGCTTTGTTAATTTTTTCTCCACCTTTCAGCTTCTTTTATGCATAGCTATTTATGTGAAACCGCCTGTTTGTAAATTCTAGCTCGTTGTTTGTAATAAAATGACCGTCATAACCGTATTTAAATTGTTAATAAAACGACGGTCAATTTCTCTTCCTCTCAATAATAATTCCAATGAGTGAGAGATTCAGAAGAGAACTTTCTGACTGCTGTCGATTCATTGGAATGAGAACCGTAACTCAATAAGCATCGCTTACTGCTTTAACTGCTAACCGTTTCATTCTCTTTTGTCTAGCCGGTTTGCCATCAGTACCGTGATGGAGCTCAGCACTGTTTCCGGCCTGTATCCATGCTTATTTGTGGCTTATGAAAAATTCAAACTGGCCATCTCTAATGATCGTTGCATGGTTTAACGTCGTAAAAAAGGGGGTGCTAAACATGAAATCAATTTCTAGAATGCGCGTGTGGAACAGTAATGTCCATTCATGGCACAGATAATAATTAATTTCTGAAAATCAGTTTTTCTTTATATATGTAAGATATACATATTTAGAAATCTAATAGGAGATTCGTGAACATTTTCCTGATTGATTAGTGCAAATATTGTGAAACTCCTTTCAGTATAATGAAAGTTACTAACTATCAAAAACATCACCTTCAAATTACATCTTTAAAGTATCACAATTTAATTCTTACCTGTTTACTAAAAGCAGTTTGTATTTTCCAGGATTCGGACACGGGATTGCGCATCTAGTTATGTCTATATACATAGGGGAAATAGCATCAAAACAATACCGAGGGAAGATGATTGCTATTCTCACTGCCTCTATCACATCTGGCGTAGCAGGTAAGTTATTTAATTTTTTTAAAAGTAAGTTTTGATTAATACGTGCTCTTCTTCAGTGTTCTCGATCATTTCAATGGTAACCACTAATCCGGTGTACATTATTGAACCAGCCATGCATCCTAACCGAGCGTTGGGAATTATCATATTACCGTTGAGCTGCGGTGCTTGCGTACTAGC
This sequence comes from Topomyia yanbarensis, assembly GCF_030247195.1. Taxonomy (NCBI): domain Eukaryota; kingdom Metazoa; phylum Arthropoda; class Insecta; order Diptera; family Culicidae; genus Topomyia; species Topomyia yanbarensis. Next base: position 285,721,965 of record NC_080672.1, read on the forward strand.
ATTCTTCCTTACAGTAGACTCACCTATCTACACGTTAGCGGTGCGACAAGATGAAACGACTGCAGCGAAAGATCTTAGAACTTTACGGAACCAAACCATAGAGACAGCCTCTACCACCGACGAATTCAATGATATGAAGTTGCTAGTGGCCGAAAGCAGCATGCTTACCAAAATGTTTGTTACCGAAGGAAACTTTAAACCTTTTCAGCTAGTATTAACGTTAAAGTTGGCCAATTTGCTATTTTTCAATTACTCTATGAATTTAGCAAAAATGGCTTATATGTCCGCCATGTTCACCTTAACAGTAACTACTCATAACTGGGCCCCGCCAATTTTAATGCTGAGTAAAATGGTTGCTACCTTTGTTACAATATTTATTATTGACGTATTGCCACGACGTTTTCAGTATGCTATTTCATCGACCTTTACTGGTGCTTTTATGCTAGCTTTCGGTATTGTGCTGGCTACACATGATATCCTACAGCCATGGGTAGCCCCGTTTCTTTATATTACAGCTGAAGTATTTAATGCCATGGGCATGCTGCCAGTTTCAGAGATATTATTATCCGAAGCGTTTCCACCGAAGAAAAAGGTGTTTTCAGTAGCAAATATTCTCATTTGTGAATATGTTGGGCATATGGTTGTGTATATTATATACTTCAATGTACCAAGTGAACCTCAGAATACATACATTAAAACAATTGTTTTCGGTTCAGTTATACTACTTAAATGTTTGATTGCTGTTTTAGTAATTCCCGATACGAGGAACACCACTCCCCGAGAAGCAGTACAACTGTTTGCACATAAGTAATCCGGTGAATATTATACAAAATTTTAGATAGCAGCAACACCAAAAAGCGCGAACTATTCCGTTATTTTGGATACCATTGTTAAACGAATGGTGGTACTTCTGTCGAGCCAATTTTAATATCAGGACAATAGTTTGTTGGAAAAGCTATAATGACATGAATCCTTATCAGTACAAAAATAACACCGACAAAGACCTAGACATATCTGATAACTGGTTATACATTTTTAATGCTCATTGTAAGAAAATAAAAGACTCACAAGAAAAAATGGACTAATCGTTTAATTTATTTTGTTTTATTTAATGCAATTTTGAAAACAGTCCGGTTTCTCATCTCACTCAGTTCAGAAGCTAGAAATCGCTCTGCTGCTATAGCAGGGCAAGTAGTCAAGTCGGTCTATTTGCAAAAGCAAAAATTGATTTCTTCTACCTAGTGTGTAAACGTGAAGAAACAATAAATTCAGTAAAAAATGCTAGTATCATCTTATGCATCCCATAATCTGCAGATTATACTTAAGGTGTAAGGATCAACATTGCTGAAGACTGTGAATTGATCCGATTTTGCTGTAAAAGGATATTCTCATTTAAAGTTATGTGTTGCCTCTCTTTCTCGCAAATACTGAGAATAGGAAATTTCAAAAAAAAATCGGTTGGTCTTCAAAGTTAAATAACTTTTTCGAGGAACCTCCAAACAATATGCAACCTTCAACAAAGCTGTGCATTATAAAATAAGCTATGCGACCATAAGTTTTGAAGTATGCAGAGTTACTGTGGATTTTTCATTTGATTTTAAGTTATTATTTCCGAGTTTCCATATATATTACTATAGAAACTTGAAACCTCTTGTGGGTGAACTAGAGTTATCGGAAAAAGTACATATTTTGCACATGATGTGTGCATCCAATTACCATTTTAATTAGCAGTGTTTCCAAACAAAGTCAAAATTGTTGCCGGTCTACTGATTATGCTCAAAAGCATGAGTCAAGCAGTATCATTTGCTTCGTCGTCGTCGAATGTAGCGACATTTTAAAGGGCGAACACGAAATTATTGCGACACCAAAAATGTCATGCCAATTTTCTTATAATGTTTAAAATCAAACCAAAATTTTAGGGTAGTTTTATACATATATTTACTTCAAAAATCAAAAGGAAAGTTAATCGATGGAGCCTTGAGTGTAAAATTGAACGCATTTTCGCTTGATGCCCTCCATCAAAGTCTTTACAGTGTCATCCCGTACCAGTTTCTCCGTTTTTTCCTTTTTCTTAACATGTCCTTCTCGTCTTTGACTGTCTTCTTGCTCTTCCGAGGTTCCCGCTTCATCATTGCCCAGTACTGCTCCACCGGGCGCAGCTCCGGGCAGTTTGGCGGATTCATGTCCTTTGGAACAAAATGGACAGAATTGGCCTCATGCCACTCCAGGACAATTTTAGAATAGTGGCATGATGCCAAATCTGGCCAAAATAGCGGGGCTTCGTTGTGCTGCTGCAAGAACGGCAAAAGGCGCTTGTTCAACATTTTTCCCAACTGCCGGTGCGACAGGTCAGGAAATTCCAGGTGTTTGGAAAGAATTTGTTCTCTCGACTCGCGCTGGTTCACCTCCGTTTTCGTTGAATCGAAAAACACGACTTCGAGTTTGACAGCATGTAAACAATACACATCAATGAGAAAATGTGCAAAATTTGGTTGATTTCTACCCAATGGTAAAAAAGTTATGCCCTGTTGAATTTGTCGCAATAATTTCGTGTTCGCCCTTTATACAGCATCCCAACGTTAATGACAGTATTGAAAAAAGGTTCATGACTACTCCCGCCACTATAAGTCAACTCATCTCAAAATACGGAGAGGTGGATAGTGTTAAGGCAAATACTAGAAAGACCTTCTTTCCAGGACTTTGCAACGGCGTTCGTATGGGAGAATGCGTCCGACAAAGCCTATTCCCTCCTACTTGACCATCTCGTGCAGATCACCTCAAGGTTTTGCGTATTCTCAACGAACACTAGTCACGTATCCAGGGTAGATTTCTACGTGCCAATATTTCGATCAACCGCTACACCAAAGAAAACCTTGAGCTGAGCCTTCTAAGGAAATTCAACGTGCTGCGACCAAAGCCGGTATATAGTCGTCGTATACTAAACCACAACCGGTTGGTAAATCAACGACTGCGAACCGGACAGTAACAACGATCAGGCCCCGTACCACTAAACCAACTGTCATTACTAACATCAAAGTAACAAAGATTACACCAAATGTCTCCAAACCAACAACACCACCAATAAGGAGTCAAATTCCGAAGAAGAAGGATTTACAGCAGCGACCCGTAAGTACAAGAATCAAACAAGAACACCGTGAGCATCATGAATGCAGTACCGATGCGTGTGAAACATTAGGTGCGGCAGCCAACGCACCTAATGTTTCACCACCAAGGAAGAGGGTCTCAACACACAGCAGCAAGCTGTGTCAACCATGGACCCCATGGACAGTTGAAAGCAAATTTTAATTTTTACATATGGTAAAAATCTTAAAAGACCCACGGCTTAGTTATGCTAACTCATTGAACCGCACAGTGATCACCTTCCATACAAACCTCAAAAGTGGTCGGAATTTGATGAAAACTTCTCATTAGGGTAATTTTGTGACGCTGAATTCATATTTGATGTTTATTTTTTATTTTTTCTTCACCTCAAAATCTTGACACTTTGGGTGGTTCGAAAATTCAACACTGAAAATTATATCTATATCTGAAAATTATTTTTCAAAAAATTAGGCGTGGTGAATTTTTAGCAGAGTTCATATTTTTGTAATTGTTGATAATGTTGAGAGACATTTATAAATTATATTACGAACCCTGGGAAATCAAATACTAAAATGTGTCTCCGCCAGTCATATCACGAAAAATCATCTTTTTCATACCTCGAGGCAGAAAGGTGCAAAACAAGATATTCATTTTCACAAAGTACACTTATTTTTAAGTATCATGTATAAGAAGCGATCTTTTGGAACTGTTTCAAAAAAGTATAGCCACTTTGAACATTATTACTTTAATTTAATACACGATTTATTATTTGTTGGAGGTGGGCATAGCGTAGTTGGTAAATCGATTGCCTTGAACGCAGCGCATCTGGGTTTGAGTTCCGACCCCGCACATAGGGTTAAAAAAATTTCATAAGAGATTTTTCTAACTCGAATAAGCGAATTACCTTAAGGTTAAAACCTCTATAATCGAAAGAAAAAAAATTTGTTCTTCATATCTGAGCAAGAAGAAAGGCTTGAGAAGACTAAATTGAATGGTTACTATAATTCCAGCGAATAACCTTTCAAATGAAACCAGTCCGACTCTAATCGGAATCTTAACTAAAAATATATATTTATTTGGTTAACATATAACAGTTTTTTCAGAATTCATTATCATCACATTTGAAGTTCTGTAAAAAATGGAACTTTCGTTCTCAAGACTTAATATTTTGAGAAAACCTGTTTACAAACAAATAAAATCTGTTTTAATCCACCTAGCGGTGCAATTGTGCCTTTCTCAATCATGACCACGAGAATGTTTGCGTTGTTTATATTTATTAAAAGCTTTCAAATGCATATATTACATTTTATTAATATACATGACATGACAACTATATACAAGAAAAGAAATCATTATTCGAGTTCTAAAATTTTGTAAAAGCAAAAACAGCCACGGTAATATTGATCTGAAAAAGGTGCAAAATCGGCAAAGTCCCAAAAAGTCGATCTAAAAAAAATCGTGATAAAATCTCGACGTTTCATGAATTTTAAAGATGTTTGGCATCAAAAATACGAATTCGATTTCTGAAATTTCATGGGGTCCCCCCTTGGAAAAAAGTTTTGAGTTCCGGCTTATATAAGAATTTCATATGTGACCTGACAGTTCAGTCTATATTTCCGGAAGCATATAAGCGATCCGTGCGAAATTTTATAGACATCTGTGGGAGTAATATAGCTATCATTTTGAACTAAGTTTGTGAAAATCAGCCCAACCATTTCCGAGAAACTGATATGAGTTTGCAAGTTTTGAAAGATGGCCGCTTTTCCCGAGCACTTCCGGAACCGTCTATGGTGGTCAATGTAGTCAACGACAGTTTGTTTGGCCGTCGGTGACCTAGAACTGCAAATTTAAGTAGTTTGAGAAACATTTTAGCGAATTTTTTACCTTTTTTGCTTTCATCGGAGTATCGGTTTGAATCACAATTTGCTATGTGATCGCACGCCACAACCCGTAACTCCGGAACCGGAAGTCGGTTCGGGATAAAATTTAATAGCAACATCTTTCATTTGAGACTAAGCTTGGTTGATTCGGTCTAGCCATCTCCGAGAAACCGATGTGACTGTTATTCTGAATTTGGATACTTCCGCCGGGGCTTCCGGAACCGATGATGGTGGCCAATGTGACCAAAAAGACTTTGAATGGCTGTTAATGACCTAGTACTACAAATCGAAGCAGTTGTGGTCACACTTTGGAAAAATTTTCACCATTATACATCCATTGCAGAATTTATTAAAATCGATATTTTCTACGTGGTTGCACTCACCACCCTGTAATTCCGGAACCGGAAGTCGGATCCATTAGAAATTCAATAGCAGCCTATGGAAACGTTACACCTTTCATTTGGGACTAAGCTTGTGCAAATCTCTGAGAAAAGTTAATGAGATTGTTTTCGCGTACACACACAGACGCACATACACACATACATACACACATATATACACACATACATACACACATACAGACATTTGCCGAACTCGACGAGCTGAATCCAATGGTATAAGTCACTCGGCCCTACGGGCCTCCGTTAAAAAGTCGGTTTTCAGAGCAATTGCAGTACCTTTCTATTGAGAAAGGCAAAATGTTAAATCATGAAAAATCGGAAATAATATTTTGAGGTTTTGTTCAGCTTGGCGACACTGTGAGCTGTGTCAACTAAACAACAAGAAAAAATGGTGTTTTCATATTAGAAAGTATTTTTTGTGATAAGAATTCTTAAATAGCATGAAAAGGGTTATTTTGGCACTTTTTGAACATTGTGCTGATTATTACCATCTAAGTTAATAAAAATAAAGGCTTAAATAAATAAAACGTAATGTAATAAACAACAATGACAGCACACTATTGAAAAATAAGCAAAAATGAACGTGAAAACTCCCATACATCAGTCCCTCAATAGAGTGCACCTAAGCAACTCAATCAGATACGGGAGGCTATTTATAGAGGTACCGTGTGTTCGTTTACGTCAGTCGTCGCTCGATTTTCGCACGAGCAGGATCTGGACAATAATGTCCGGATGATGTGATAAGTGGGGCAAGGCAGTGATGGCATGGCAAACTTTGCACTCATTCGTGTATGAAAAGTTTCAAATCGCACAGCACGGTGAAGAGCACGCGATATACTTTGCGCAAATGCACACAGTAAAGAAACGGGTGCGATAAGTTGGAGTCGTGTATACACGATGATTTGCAAAGTGGGTGGGTAGGGTGGCCTTTGGTTTGAACACTGCAGGATGCGACTTGTTTTAATGTCGCTTGTGAGTTTGCGTTGGGGCTGGAACAAAGGGGTCAACTTTATTTATTTTTATGATTGTGTGCGTGCTCGGTTGTTGAGACACCAAATGTTTTTGGTGGTGTGTATGTGCGTAGGGTAATGAGTCTATTGGCACTAGAGTTACAAATATTCGAAGCTCTATTTTGACGACTGAAAATGAACCTGATGCGACTCGCGGTGAATAGAAAAAATATTCATTCAAATATCCATGTTAATCATTCAGTTGAATATCGTACAATATATTCATTTCACTAATTATCAAGGAAAATGTTTTCAAATGCCGGTAAAGCATATGAAACAACAATCATCATCGCTTACATTGTACCAGGGCCTACTTTGATGCGTTTGATTCGTTGTTGCACGGTCGCTTCATGTAATAATCGGAGACGAATGAAAATCTGCATGGATGAATGGGCGGTTTGTTCGTTTGACGTTTTCAGCTGCGTCACTGAATATTGAAAATGAATGTGGCTGAATATGATCAATTTTCATTCAATGAATTTGAATATTTTTACTCTGATTGGCACACACGTTTTATATTTCGGATATACGGGATGTGTTTTTGGCACTAAGGCATCTGGCATGTTTCTGTATGTTTAAAGCACGGGCAAACTTAGTTAGGTTTGTGTTTACTGAAATGCGGTTTTTTTTGAAGATGTTGGTGGATGAGCAGGGGATTATGTTGGAGCAGTTTCAGAATTGATTTTTGATTTAAAAAGGTTAAACTAAAGCGATCTTTGGTAGTCATCCTAAAAGTAAATCGATTAGTTTTTATCCCAGGTTTGCAAGCATTAGTATTTTATGTTGTTGAAATTCCGTTGGGCATATATAGGAGATTCAAAGTAAAATTGGAACGGAAACAACCTCGTTTTGTTTTATTATTTCAAACATTAAAACTGGAATACGCTGCCCTTTTCTTTGTTGCTTCATTTGAAACGCGTTTAGAACTTCTGTAGAACAGCTCTAGATTTATAATTGTGACAGTTCTATAATATAAAACTGAACATTTCAAAACTAGAACTTTAGTATTAGGAAGTGAATCTTTACTATAACGTGATAGTTTGGTAGCATATTACGTAAAAAAGAAACCCCGGCGTAAAAAAAGGTTTGGCAAATGCCGAGTCAAATAAAAGCTTTTATGAAAAAAATGAATTATGGAAAATTTTATTGGAAAATAATATTTCATATTTCGTTGCAAAACCAAATATTTAATTTAGAGAGCATGGGCTTACCCTCAGTAGAGCGCTGAGTGAGTCGATAGAGATAATTGATTAATTGAAATAATCGATTAGATTAAAAGTATAGAGGAGAGCATGGTGTTGTACTAGACTTTATAATTTTACTATTGGCGGAGGGTAAATAGTAAATTATGATTACGGGAAAGGTGCAACAAATTGTAACATATGGAATCGAGGAGTAAGCTAGCATGTGCCGTTACCTGTTTTTACTGAATACACGCACGCTCTTGAAAAAGTTGCATTTTCAATGTCATGGTGGTTGTGTCCTGTACACAACCCATTAATTTTTTGTCTGACTTATACCTAACATTAACATGACAAATTATTTATTTATAATTCTTAAACGGGTGACAAATTTCATGTCTATAAAATTGGTTTTTACTTCATCGAAATTTATTGACATCTGTTATAAGTCAAGGAAATTTTATCTATTATAACAATTTTCTCATTTAAGTTAACTAGTAGGACGATGCTTCGCGCGCAGAGGTCCACTATTTTGAAAACGCCATTTTGATTTTTCGAAAAAATAAATCATTTTTTAATTTTTTATAAATAACGAATAAATGATCAAAAGCAAAAGCTCGTATGTCTTTTCATTTTGCCACAAAAGTTTTTTCAAATATTGCTTGATTTTCCGCCGATTCCAGGAGAAGGTCCTCTTAAAATACAATCATTAAGGGTATAATTACATAAGGTATATATAAGATAATTTTTCATGTAAGGGGGTGTTTACCTATAAAAAGGCGGAATTTTTCATGAAAAATTGTAATTTTTATTTAAAATGAGTAAAAAAAACCTTTAATTGAAAATTTATTTCAAGAACTCAACGTAGGGGTTAGGTATTTTCAACATAGTATGTGTATGCAAAGTTTGAAATTAATCGGTTAAGTACCGTAAACCGGGGTGACATTGATCACTTTTACTGTATCGATTTTGTTGGCTATTTTCGGCAAATTTGAGACTAAGAGAAACGAAAGCAATGAAATTGAAAGACGGATAGGTATTCTAGAGCGAATCAGTTATAAACTTAGAACGGAAAACTAAAACTAGACAGGCTCATATGGGCATGATCGAATTTGTGAGGATTTGTGAAGAGTTTTTTGCCGGCGTCGGCGGTAAAACATGATGATGAGTTATGTTCTACCATAGACCATGCGGTAGACTTGGGTGCAACGCCCAACTCCTACTTAGCAGAAGGCAAATAATTCTTCACATTTCCTTTCGATCATGCCCATATGAGTTTCTCTTAGTCTCAAATTTTCCGAAAATAGCCATCAAAATCGATACAGTAGAACCTTGCGGCAATTAAAACATAGTAACATTGATCACTTTTGGAAGTAATCATTACATATTTTTCGACGCAGCACATTTTTTTTTTCAAGTTTAACATTTTTAAACCGTGTACTGATGTATAGTGAAGAAGGTTGGATGTTTTTACCTGAAATTGTTCGCTTATAACTATTTGTCCAAAAATGATTTCAATTGTAAGTTCCGCTATCGTATTCCGGGGTGACTTTGATAACTTGCATGTTCACCCACATTAAATTCTTGATGTCAACATTTTTCATTCAAATGTTTGTTTAAACTAATTCTGAAAAGATATTCAATTATTAAATATTAAAAATAGATGTTAATTGGTATTGTAAAAAGTATTTCAATTTACTGTAAAATTCGAGTGACCAGAATTCGTATAATTCGAACCTAACTAGAATAAAAGAATCTGAAAGCATTTTTAACTGCTGCACTTGTTTTATTTCAGTAGTTTATCAATGTACAAAAAGTTTTGTTCATTTTAACGCTTTGGAGTATTGAATATAAAAAAAATATTGTGAATTTTAGCTGGAAATAATCTGAAATTATTGCCAACTAGTTTTACAGAAAATTGTTTTTAAAATAAGCGAACTATTTAAAATAAATTTAGCGCACCCCACCCTAAAGAAAAATTAAAACTCACTTACAATTTATTACTCTAGTTAAAATCTAAGATTTATTTGTTTTATAAAAAATAGACACTATACGAATTTTCGTAAAATAAGGTAAGTAAAATTCTGGTTTTTTGTGTTTTTTCACCCAAAAACCGAACAATATACTCAAAAAATATAACAAATCAGTATTTTATAAGTTATAGAGCAAAACTCATTTCAAATTTTATGGATTCGGTAGACTATTCGGGCCAAATAAGCAATCTACGAAAAAAGTTTGGAGTGATCAAAGTCACCCCGATTATCAAAGTCACCCCGGTTTACGGTAGTTTTGGAATGGCAGGTAACACCGCAAATCATGTTTTTCCAGAGACGTTCTGCAAAAAGCTTCGTCACCGAGCCGTTTGTCGAAATTTTTGCATAGAAAAATTACAGCATGTTATTGAAATGATATACTATAATGTACAAAAGTTTTGATCAATTCGCTTCACGCAAAGTTCTAAAGAAATCCACAAGAAAAAGTTTTTTTACGCTGAAACCCTTACCTCTCCTTAATCGCCACCAAAAATCTGCTAATATACCTAAATGTTATTATATAACCAAATTGTCGCCAAGCTCGGATTTCTGATCAGAAAACCATAACTCCTTTTTCGTACTTCATCTGACAATCCGAGCTGCTGCATGGTCCAATCCTTTCGTGAAATGAAATGCGTGCTTGCGAAACCATGAAGCGACTGGAGCGGAGTCTTTGAAGAATCGATCCGGGTCCATTCATACGTTTCGATACGAATGCCTTATTAGAGCAAAGCTCTAATAAATATGGTGGACTCGACCAGGGCTCAGTGTGCTGTGACGATCCTTAATACTTAATATAAAAGGAAGACGAGAGCAAACAAAAATGACTTCTGCTGAAATGGTCGGAATTGCGGCAAAAAATGAAACGTTGCAATATTGTAAAGCTTTTTCGATTATTAGTTTTTTGATTGCATTTAATCCAGGGCAGCTGATAGCTTCGCCGGGATGGCCATACCAGCTACCATGTGAGCAGGACTTTCGAACGATGGAAGACAGAGCATGCAAAATGAAAAGCAAACAGGGTTTATTTAAATCAAATGTTTTCTTTTGGTTTTTTTTATTTGCTTTTCGTTCGTATGATTCATCCTTGGTTTAGGTTAACAAAAATATCCTTCAATAATACATTTGATCGAATTGCGCCTTGTTCATCTCAGTTCCCATTACAATATCTAATCGATATGAGCGTTTTCGTTATTTCTGCATGATATTATCCCACGTTAGCTGAGCGATTTAGAGTCAGACCAAACAGTCAGCATAATGGCTTCATATAAAATCTTTAAAATAATACTTTTAGGGTTTTCCTTTTCGTTTACATGATTCAGCAATTATGGTTGCAATTCCTCAACTAGAGTCGAACTTTGACTAGTAAATAAATTATTACTTAGTAGTATCTTCATTTGCTCGCATGCGGTTTGGCAAGTAGATGTATATTTTTACAAATCGGTTGCCTGCCTGCCTGCCAGTTGTTTCACCAACTGGAATTACTTTATGTACATCATGTTGGCATTTTAGCGACATTTGTCAACATTCCAACGTCTATTTGCGCTTGAATATAGCTACTAGTTACATCTAATCAACAACTGATTTTTCCCCGTTTTATCACTATTATGATACAGTTCGCTGTCAGCCTAGTTTAATTACATTCTTATTACTTCCATAGTTTTAGTCATCAATAATTTTATTTGCAACAAAAAGCGTTTCTGATTTCTGTTTCCTAATTTCTGCTAGGGTCCATAGCTTTTTAAAGAGTTTGAATTATTTTAACATCCTATTAGTCGTTTGGTATGCTTAATAGATAGTTCGCAATGTCTTGCTGTGTCTTTTGGATCGCGCTCGAGTTTGTCACTATAGACGTAAAGGATTTCGTTTTGATTTGGTTCTGTGAGGATATGATGATCTTGTTGGCAATTATGTTTTCTGAGTTGGTTTTTGTCTTTAATTTGCAATTTGACTATAATATCACTTGCTTCGAATTTCACGTTTTCAATGTACAAACTTACGGATATGTTGGGTCAAATCAGGCAAGGGATAATCCTTTCAGTAATGATATGGGGATTGCTGTATAAACTTCCTTAACATAACATATTGTTTTTGTTAATATACAATCGTTTTACAAACATACCCTTGATGACGTTTACAGAAATAACTGGTTGGCGACGCAGTAGGAGTAGGTGAGCGATGAAGATATGCTGACAATTTTGACTAGCACGTAGTAGGCTGCACAGTTCCACCGTAGCGACGATGCTGTAAAGAAATGAATTATGTTTTAGTGATACAAGATGACGACACGAATGAACTTATGATGAATGAAGTTCATGTTTGACAATTCTCGGTGGTTTGTTTACTATGTCAGATACGTGAGTGCGAATGCAACGGGTGCTCATCTGTTACATTCGAACTCACGTAACTCCTATATAAACAAACCACCGAGAATTGTCAAAGGGAGTTCACCCGTCTCAGATTGTGGGGTTATGTCGGTTGGTGTAAAACCTAATTTGACAAACCGAATATTTTTGAGCATGAAGGGCAAAATACCTTACTCTATTAAGTTGAGGAATTTACCGTTTAACTTTATCTCATCAAACATACACGGCACCAAGACAGTGATATATATTAATGAGACGAATTCGAACCGCATATTGTACCCTTCGTGCACAAAATTGTGTAGTTCAATTTACTCCTTAAATAGACATATGTATATCTTGCTGGGCAGTTCGCTGGCCGTTTTGATTTAATTGTTTGTCATCAGCAAACAGAGCTTCTGTACTTGCGGGATATCGCATGTGCCCAGTAGATGTAAAAACAAGTAATATTTTATTTTTGGATTTAGCGTTTTTTTTATGCTGATATTGTGTTCCAAAATTAATCAAAACCAAGTTTAAGATTTGTTTTTGAGCTTCCGCTAATTATGCTTGTACGCAAATTCAAAAGTAAATAAGTCACAAGCTAATTCTCAAAAATATTTTGAAACGCCAAAAATTTTGTTCTAAGTATTTTGATTTGAAATCGATTTTAGTATCATATTTTGTGAGGAAATTGAATTTTATCCGCAAATAGTACACTAAGGCAAAACGCATAGCGAAATTCATAAGATTTATCTTATGATGAATAGAAAAGTAACAAAACTATGTTTTCATAAGATTAATATGAAAAACATACGACTTTTATGATTACCTTAACATTTTATAAGTTATTGCACATGCCATGAATTTCATACGAGCATCTCATGATTCTCAATGTGTAATATTGTCTTTTGATAATTCAAAGATACCTTTTTTATTGAGCACAAAACCGAAAGTACAGTATAACGATGCCGTGTATCTATCGCAATTTTAACATGAAATAAAATGGGTGTTCCCTACAATATCTTAATAGTAAGGGTTGGGAGGGATTTGGGGAAAAGGAAAAGTCATAGGATGCCGACCGTTAGTAAGAGATTTCTGATTTTCACAACTATTTTTCTTGTTCAGCTTCATAAAATATATATTCATCGTTCCCAAAACGTCTTGCATCGGTATATTTTTACTGAATCCCTGTTCATGCAAGGCGTTTAACAGTTGTATCCTAGATTCCGGATAACTGGAGCATCTCCATAACACGTGGTCAAAGTCGGCATATCCTTCTCCGCATGCGCAGATATTAGACGGAACCATGATTATTCTAAACAGATGGGCGTTTAATATAAAGTGATTCGACATAAGTCTACTCATATGTCTAATTTCAGGTCTAGTGAGTTTTATTTTGTGGAACCAGGGCGTGCTTTCTACCACTGATCTTATTGAATAGCAATATCTACCAAGCTGATCCTCATTCCACTTCTCTTGCCATTTTTTCATAATAAAGTTTTTCATTTTCGGATAAAAATCTGCGTGACTTATTTCTCTTTCAAATGCCTCTCCTTCTGCCGCCCCTTTTTTAGCGAGCTCATCTGCGAGTTCATTACCTTGTACTTGGCAATGTGCAAGAACCCAGAGTAAACTTATTTTGTATTGTCTAATTTCTAAATCTTTTAAGATATGCTTTATTTTTAGAATAATAGGATTTATCTTCCAAGATATATTTCGGGATTGCAGAGCCTGTAGAAAGCTATAGCTATCAGTGCATATCATATACGATGCGCAAGGTAGTGATTGTATTATTGTGCATGTTCGATACAAAGCCGATGCTTCCGTAGTGAATACAGATGCCAATGAATCTAATTTAAATTTTTCTTGATATCTCGTTGAATATATTTCAAAGTCGACGTTTCCTCCTTGCTTAGATCCATCTGTATAAAAAACGTTTTGTTCTGGGACACGACGAACTTTGTTCGCACACCAGGGTGGTGTCGTTCTAGTCCAATGTATTGCTGGGATATTTTGTAACTCTGTATAAACTGATAGATCAATGCGAGGAACATATACATATGTTTCAATATCATGGTCGGTTTTTGGTGAGCAAGTCAGACCTGTGATATCTAATTAATACATAATGTTGTATATCTTCACTAGATGGTAATTTGAGCCCATGTTTACCAGCATATTCAATGATGGCAACAAATTGGAGTCTCGGTAGGAGTGTTGTATTAGAAATCTCGGTTTCAATTCTTCGAAGCGTAGTCTTAAAGGTTTTATGCCAGACATTACCTCCAGTGACATCGTATGTGTTGACATCATGCTCCCCAGGCACACTCTAATTGCTCTGTATTGAATTCTTTCTAGTTTAATGATATGGCAATTCGCCGCACCACTAAACGAAATGCACCCGTATTCCATTATGGATAATACTGTTGTTCTGTATAAGGTTAACATGTCTGTTGGGTGTGCACCCCACCAGGTCCCACATATGGTCTTTAAAAAGTTCACCCGTTTTTGGCATTTGCGAACTAAATCTCTGATCTGTACACCCCACAGGCACTTTACGTCAAACCAAATTCCCAAGTACTTGTGGGTATCACTTTCTTGAATAATTTGTTTATTAAGTGACAGGTGTAGTGTAGGTTGCTTATGTTTTCTTGAGAAAATCACTAACGAAGTTTTGCTTGGTGAGAAGTTTAGTCCATTTTCGTTCGACCAGCTTTCTAATCTATCCAATGAATGTTGCAAATGCGTTTGAGCCAATCGTTCTTCTCTAAAACGCACCCATACTACTGCATCATCGGCGAACTGCACTAGTTCACATTCCTCGTCTATGCAGTTATCGATATCGCTGACATACACGTTGTACAAAAACGGAGAAAGACAGCTTACATTGGAATAGCTCAAGGATCATGAGCTATTCCAATGTAAGCTGTTCTAGTATCTTTGATTTTGTTATTTGCAAAGAAGTTCAGGTTTCTGTGTGCAAGTAAAGTGTACAAAAAGTTTGTTATACCAGGTGGAAATCCTAACCGGTTCAATTTAAAACAGAGTCGATCTACCAACACAGAGTCATATGCGCTTGAAATATCTAAAAACACAGCAGCTAGTGCTTCTTTTTTCTCGAACGCAAGATGTATAGCAGTAGTTAATTTGGCAATGCAGTCCCGAGTGCCATACCTTTTCTGAACCCATATTGAGAAGGGGATAATAGCGAGTTTTGTTCTGCCCATCGATCTAACCGAGTCAATAGCATCCTTTCAAACGTCTTTCTATCACATGCGATAAGTGAAATCGGTCGATACGAATTAGCATCTAGAGCACTTTTACCAGGTTTCAAAAGTGCTACAACTTTTATCTCATACCAAGTTGGGGGACATACATTCTTAATGAAAAACTCATTATAAAGGTACAATAATAGCTGCTTTGCATTTTGGGAAAGATATTTCAAAAGAGCGAATTTGATCCGATCGATACCTGGTGCTTTGTTTTCACTTAACATAAGCGCCGACTCGAGCTCCCCGATAGAAAATTTGGTCGTGAGGGTGTTGTATTCTGTGTCATGGGACCTAATACTAACTCGCTCCGTAGGTACGAAATCTGGACAAATTTTTCGTGAAAAATTCTCCAACCATTCTCCCGAATACTGATCTTCGTTAGCGTTGACGACATTACAGTTTCGCATTTTCCTGGCGGTCGACCAGAGCGTACTTAAAAGCGGTGTCTTTATCAAAAGATTCTATACAGTTTCGCCAGTAGTTTTTCTTTTTTTGTTTGAAAAATCTTTTCGTTTTGGCTTCGGTTTTTCGATAGGCACGATAATCTTCCATGGTATTTGTGAATCTGAATTTCTGAACGTTCAATTAACATAGCGGAGCAAGCGCTATCCCACCAAATTGTATGATTTCGCGGGATTATTGTATGTGTCGGGATAGGTTTTGTTTGAGCATCTCTAGCTGCCCGCAGAATGTTTGCTATCAGTGTGTTATGGAGTATTATAGGGTCTTCGTGCTGCTCGAGACTTTCAACAAATGAGCTTAGGTTTTGAGAGTATACGGACCATGTTTATGTGTTTAGTCAAATCATAGTTTTCAACGGATGATAGATCTTGCACGTTAGATTTAATGGAGACTACAATTGGAAATGATCACTTCCAGAAGGGTCTTGAATAACTCTCCAGCCACAGTTCAGGGCGAGACTGGTTGAACACATGGAGATATCCAGTTGGCTATTAGGCCTTGGTGGACAGGCTATTCTGGTTATCTCTCCAGTGTTTAAAATGGACAATTCGAATTCATCTGTTAATTCATTCAACACCCTTGCTCTACAATCGTCTACTGCTTCTCCCCACGCACACCCGCGAGAATTAAAATCTCCTAAAATCATCATTGGCTTTGGTAACTGATCAATAATTTTCTTCAAATCGGCATATCTCATGGTTGAATTGGGGGGGGGGGCATAAAACGACGCGACGGTAAACTTGAATTCTTCAATTTTTACCAGAGCGGCCAACACTTCAATAGGGTATGACGACCTTAAATGCATTTTCTTATACTCAATGTTTTTTTCCTAAAGCCTAACATTACTCCACCATACGGCGTATCGCGATCATTTCTCAATATGTTGAAGTTGGGGATATACATTTTATTAGCTTCCGTAAGCCACGTTTCCGATAACGCGAACATCTGAATCTGGTTCGCATTGAGTAACGCTCTAAAATTAGCTATTTTTGGCAAGATGCTTCTGCAGTTCCATTCAAGTATCTGGACACTGGCAATGGTTGTACTATTCATCAGCAGTTGATATAAAAGCTAGAAGGCGCAAGCACTCAACGATTTTTTTCCAGATCATTTTGAGGAGAGGCATCAGGTTATCGATCATTTCGAGCCAAGGAGAACTTATACTAAACATGTTGCAAATTAGTTTAATCAGATCAGAAAGTGTCATACCTACCGAGTGATGCCCTGTTGCTGTGGCAATCGTGTCGTAGTTGCGGGGGAGGGGCGGAAATTGATTTGTATCTTGGAGGTTAGGGATTTTTTTTGTTTCGGATAGAGGCTCGGCCATTGTTCTCCCGAATAGCTTTTTTCTATTGTGGTTTATCCCAGCTGAGGAAGTAAAAGTTCTCATTCTTTTCGCAGGAATGGTGTAACTGCACTGCCCTAGTGAGTCAGAACTTGGTTGTTCGGGTGCATTCGCCAGAATATCAAAAGGGCTTTCTGAAGCAATTGACTGTGGTTCTGAATTACTTAACAATTCGGCAAAGGATAGCCGGGATTTTGTGATCAGTTTTTTACGCGTGGTTTGAAGTCGTTCTAGATAACTAGGACAATGCTTTATATCAGTGTGGACTGATTGGCAATGGAAACACGCATTT
The DNA here is from genome assembly GCF_030247195.1 of Topomyia yanbarensis. Taxonomy (NCBI): domain Eukaryota; kingdom Metazoa; phylum Arthropoda; class Insecta; order Diptera; family Culicidae; genus Topomyia; species Topomyia yanbarensis. Next base: position 285,739,285 of record NC_080672.1, read on the forward strand.
CCGTCAGTCGAACAATCTGATTCAGGGTGCAGCTCACCACACTTCCTACATCGCTCTTTGTTGTCACATAGTTTCACGGTGTTCCTAAAACCGTTATTAACTAAAAAAAATGGAATTCCGCACGGAATTTTGCACGGAATTTTACTCGGAATTTCGCACGGAATTTTACACGAAATTTCGCATAGGATTTCAATGGAATTTCGCAGGGAATTTGCAAGAAAATTTCGCACGGATTTCGAATGGAATTTCGCGCAAATTTTCGCACGGAATTTCGCGCGGAATTTCGCAAGGAAGTTCGCAAGGAATTTTGCATAGGATTTCGCACGGAATTTTGCACGAAATTTCGCACGAAAATTTCATACGGAATTTAGCATGGAATTTCGCGCGAAATTTCGCACGGAATTTCGTAAGGAATTTCGCACTTCGAAATTCCTTTCGCACGAATTTTCGCACGCAATTTCGCTCAGAATTTCACACGAAATTTGGCATGGAATTCCGCAATTTCGCACGAAATTTCACACTGAATTTCAAGCGAAATTTCGTACGCAATTTTCGCGTGGAATTTCGAGCAGAAATTTTGCACGGAATTTCGCACGAAATTTCGCACGGAATTTTTCACGGAATTTCGCACGAAATTTAGCATGGAATTTCGCACAGAATTTCATGCACGGAATTTCACGCGGAGTTCCGCAGAATCTCGTGCGAAATTTCGCAAGGAACTTCGCACGGAGTTTCGCACGGAATTTCGCACGGAATTTCGCACAGAATTTCGCACGGAATTTCGCACGAAATTTCGTATGGAATTCCGCACGGAATTTTCGCACGAAATTTCGCATGGAATTCCTAACGGGATTTCGCACGGAATTTCGCACGGAATGTCGGAATTTCGCACAGAATTTTGCACGGAATTTCGCACGGAATTTCGCACGAAATTTCGCATGGAATTCCGCACGGAATTTCGCACGGAGTTCCGCACGGAATTTCGAATGGAATTTCGCACGGAATTTCCGAATTTCGCGCGGAATTTCCGAATTTCGCACAGAATTTTGCACGGAATTTCGCAGGGAATTTCGCACGGAATTCTCGCGCGGAGCTTCGCATGGAATTTCGCACAAAATTTCGTACGGAATTTCACACGGAGTTTCGCACGGAATTTCCGCGGAATTTTGCACTCCAAGCGAAACTCCGTGCGAAATTTTGCATGGAATTCCGCGCGAAATTTCGTGCTAAATTTCGCGCGAAATTCCGTACAAAATTTCGCGTGGAGTTCGCGGTGTAATTTCATACGGAATTTCGCACGGAGTTTCGCACAGAATTTCGCACGAAATATCGCACGGAATTTCGCACGAAATATCGCACGGAATTTCGCGCGAAATTTCCAACGCAATTTTGGTTGGAATTTCGCACGGAATTTCACACAAACATTTCAATTTGTGGGTACTCGGGTACTCTCGTCGGCCTGTTAAAGATGTTTTTTGTTGGACGCACAACGGTGAATGGTTGAGAACGTTTTAAACGATTCTTATGCTGAATGATCTCTGTACGATTTTTGCGCTTGAAGTTTATTCCTGTTTTTTGTGTTCTAATACATTTGAAACGGGTTTTATGAAGCACGTTCAGTCCTTGCGACTTTTATTTTCGGCCGCTCATATCAATTCAAATAACATTGACATGAAATATAACAGATATGGTGCACAAATTAAAGCATCATTGAAATTGAACTCTTGATATTTGGATAGGGCACATTCGGTGTCGTGCGGCCTTGATTTTCTTTTTCTTGTTGCGGTGCGACAAATCTGTTGACCGTGTTACCAACGACACGACGTGACACTTCATGCAAACTCCTGAAAAAAAAGTGTCCGATTTATTTACCACCAGTTACCAGCATATTGAGTTGCCCCTCGAAGCGTACAAAAAAGAAATTCTTCAGCAACACTTCTCTGTTTATTTTATTTTCAGTTGCTGTATAGCAACCATGCTATGTTTACATGAAGTTCTTTATTCGAATATATCCCTTATAGAAGCAGTTGGAAACAGGACCGAGGCTATCGGATAGTTGTGAATCATTCAAATCTGCTGAAAAAAGTCTGTATCGAAAAAATCTGGAGGATTTCACATTTAGGTACGTCTGATAATAACAAAACCATACTCTGTGACTTTGCCTGGTGATCTTGCTGACGCTGTTTCGTTAGCCGATTTATTCGCTACGACGTCTGTGGAAGAATCTCAACCCATTGCTTTGGTCGTCGATCCGTTCACCACAACGTCTGAGGACGTCAGCGGGAAGAAACTCGGCCCACTGCCATTTGTTGGTGGTACTGTTCTGGTAGTTTCTCTAAATAGCAGTGGCCTATTGTATGCCAGCTCTGCAAGGAGATTAATGCAACATCAAAACAGACTTAAAGAGGTGGAAAATGTTGATGCTGGACGGTAGCCGGATAAAATACTGTATCTGTTTCTATTTTGTCAGACGCTGCGACTGGGCAGTTGGTTGGATATATCATGCCGTTCCTAAAAAGTAATCTGACGCAGGATTTTAGGTGGATGCGAATTGAATCCTATTAATACTCTTTAGTGAACAAAGAAAATATGCGCGAGTTATTTGTAATTTCTTCCCATATTCGCATGACGGTGATTTTTTGAGCTCCGCTTCCACTGCTTCGACTGAAAGTGAAGCGGGAAAAAATCTTTGAACACTTGCTACAAAAGTAGCTTGTAGCAAGTGTACGAAGATTTTTTCCGCTTCGCTTTCAGTCGAAAAAGCTCATAAAAGTTGTTTTTTATACTTCTCTTTTTCAATAATTCGCATCTACCCATTCTCGAAGTAGTGGAAGCGGAGCTCAAAAAATCAACGTCATGTGAATATGGGAAGAAATTACATATAACTCGCACTACTTCCGATACCTTCCCAAGCTGCAGAAGGAAATCAAATTCAATTGCTAATTTTAAGTGCCTATGATAAATGACAGTACGCTCAGCCTGGGACATTATGACGCAGTTTTTATGTGTAATAATATCCGAATAGCATCCAGGATATCGATTGGGACTTAAGATTCGAAATTGTTTATTATTGAAGTAAACGATGACGTTTGGGAATGATAACACACGAGTTACGTAGAGGTTCTACTAATAAGTTACGCGAACTTGTTTTGATAATCTTTATTGATTGTCAATACATTATTATTGATTATATGCGAACGACTTCGTTAATTTCATTTGACCTGAGTGTTGCACATTTCGTCCGCGTTCGGGTTTCTGTGAAGGTTTTTCTTCTTTCTCTCCATACATGGATAAATATAAATACATTGAAATAAATAGAAACAGATGCTTCATCAGATCATCGTATTATGCAGTTATTTTAAATACAGAGTGACATTCATATTCATTTAGATTGGTCATGATCTGGTAGGTCTTGGAGTAAAGTTTTGTATGCTCAGTGATATGTTCTAGGTCTGGTCTGGGAGGATTCACAGTATCAGTAGGATTGTTCGATTGTTTTGTACGATTAGAGTCGGTTTCCAAATCTGTCAAAAACTAATTTCAACTTTCACAACTAAATGTAAATTGAAATACAAAAATAAACTTACTCATAAAACTGTACATCTTCCTACGACTACCGGATTACTGATGCGTCGTGAACTGTTTTCCTTCCTATACAACAACTGTGAGATTGCCTGAAACAACGTCGTTTAACTTGAGGCCTGACGCCTGCTGTTCTTTCGAATATAACCGTTAACATCTGATCGTTACGATGCTTCACTCGGTATTACCCCAAACCTTTTAATAATTGCATTTGTTAACAATGAACACTGAGACTAAGTACACGTTAAGCATAATCAACCGTACTTGCGTGCCATGTTTTCCGGGAATAATTGCAGATGTTCTACGTCAAGAAGGTGTCAGTAAAAGGTTTCAAGGTCGTCAGCTAGGCAGCGGCCTCGCGGCTTCAGGCACTTATTAGATCGTTAAGTCTGAAAAAAGTGAAAAAATCAATAATTTTTAGAAAAGTTGGAAACGAAATGAGTTTACCTACTTCTGCTCGATTTGGAATTCTTGTCCAACATGTGCTTGGAAGCTTTCCTAGTTTCTCCCTTTACCGAAGAACCATTCTTTCGATGAAATTATCAAAGTGTACTCATGTACATATTCACAAACCAGATAACTTTTAGCACCAAACATTCACGTTCACGAGGCGGATAGTTACCGCTTTCCTTTTTCCGATGGACTTATGCTGTTTTCGGTTTTAGAATCGAGTCGCCCTAGGTTCGCTCTAATGTTTACAGTTTCCATACAAAAGTGACAGCTCCGAGCGAACCTAGAGCAACTCTGATCTAAAAACGAAATCAGCATTATTTTTGCTGTTTACGGAAAGCCATAAACAAATAATGCGTAACTAGGGGTTGCAATGTTAACTATACAGCAGTTTGGAAAAATAACAGATTATCTAGTGTTGCTAGTTTTATGCATTTTCTAACCAAATGTCATATTTGACAGTACCAGTTACCTGAGTCACTGAGGGGTAGTCATATTTGCGATACAGTTTTGGAATGCTAGTGTCTGGTCGTGTCGTTTGTGTTACCGTTGCCCATAATTCTAATATTAAACCTTCTAGTACCTAGCCTACCTGGTTTCTTTATTCTTCATGGAGTGCTTGTGGAATGATTTTAAAACATTTTCTTGGTTTCATTTTCAAGGTATGATTATCCGTTATAAAATGATTTAGCTTTAGGCCAGCGCGTACATTTTAAAATATAAATCATGGTGACCCACCATAAATCTTCTTGATTTTCAATCCATTTCGCACGGGGAACAAAACTATCGTAACTAACTTTCCTGAATTTTCCCGCCGGAAATCCGTTTCCACCTTCGCATCAGCTAGTTGCAACCGTCAGCAGATTTTTATGAAAAGTGAGCTTTTTAACGTCCCTGAGCTCTGTCAGTGTTGGACCTGACAGAAAATAGAACGAAAGAATCCGGTGAATTAATTTTAACTCCCGCACAGCTTTGTGTGACAGCATTTCCCCCGCAATGCCGCCGCATTCGTTAGTGTGCTCGTTCCGGGAGGTAAAGTGCTTGCCTGGCTAAGCTCAGCTCTTCTCCAGTCCAAGCCATCAGCGTTAATATTCAAATCCAGTTAATTCAAATTTCCCCCATTTCAGAATGCAATTCTATCCCTTCAGTCCAGCAAGTGTTTGTGTGCTGAAATGGGGAGGGCGTATTAAAAATTGGTATCTCCATTACACGGTAGTTCGTTTCTGTTCCATGATGCTCTCTTGTTCATTCCCAAAAGTTAAACGCTTGGAATGTCCTGCCCGAAAATGACCCTCCTCCCACACTCAGAAACAATGTTTTCAAACGATTCCACTTCAACTTTTTTTATTTTTTTTCTGTACTGAATCAGAAGAAAAAGCGAAAAATCGCGAAGAAATGGCACAGCAAATAAGTAGGGCGTTTGATACAGAAGCACGTCTTCTCGAGATTGAAGTTACGCAAACTGAATAGTGAATTTGCCGACAGATTTTTTAATGTTACAAGTATTATATTAGGCAAAATGTAGCTGGTGCTCAAAATCGTATGTGAATTTCGACATCCCTGTGTACAAATGTTCACCGAAAAATGCACTTACCGTGGGAGTAGCCGAAATCCTTTGGCGGCATATCAGTGTAGAAGCTTTGTCCGATTGCCAAACCCTTGCGCTCGAACGGGATGCCGTTGGGGGAGCGCTGCGCATAGTTTTCATCGTTCTTAATTGGAAACAGCACCTCGGGTTGGACGACCTTAATGGTTTCGTTTCGCGTTACCACCACTGCCATATTCAAGGCGACCAGCGAGATGAGGTTTGATTAAACGAGAGCGAAAAAGAAGAAACGTAATCGTGGGAATTAATATTAATTAAGAGAAATTGAGACACAAAGAGCCACTAAGAACGTGAAAGGTGTAGGAAACCGAGGGAACTGATAAGGTTTTTTCTTCTTCAAGAGAACAAAGAAACAGAAAGCAAAAACGATGTCGTTTAAATAATCCACTTACCTTCTTTCGGTTCCACTACGTGCGTTATTTGCTTCGACGGTGTCGATGGTAGAGGAATTTCTGGAATCGAGCACAGTCCCGAAAAGCAGCAGCCAAGAAAACGAGAAAAAATTGCAATGAAGTTCATTAAGAAATTTTTATCTTAATGATTCTCTAAATTGCCCGCATTTTCATTGACCCGAGATCAAGGTGAATACATCAGTCTAAGGAATTTCATTAACTGGCACGTTCGACGGAGGCGCCTGGTTTACCAATGCGGCAATTTAGTTCTCGCTACTTTCCGCATATGTTGCGCTACCGATTGCTCACTTACCGTAGACACGTATTGAACCTTCGGTCTCCCCTAAGGAGTTTTTCGAAATACACCGGTAATTCCCAAAGTCGCCGAGCGATAAATTCTTGATGGTCAGCTTCATATGTGCTCTGCAACAAACCAGATGAGAATCGAATGAGCGAGATGATGGGGAAAAATACATCGTCAATATAAAGTGGATTAATGCATTAGCTAAATTAGTGCAGGCGATCCACAGGCTTCTGCGGATTGTTATTATTTGGTGGAGCGTCCCATTGGAATTGCGCTAGGCTGACACTGCAGTAGGTGTTGAACTTCGGTTGCGAAATTGGATGCTATTAAATTTATCTTGTCAGTTAAAATTGTTTTTTTATTAACTCGGAACGGTGTTTCTTAAAATTTTAATTGTTTTAAATTAAGTTATTGAATCAACTAAACATGAAAAATAGAAGTACCTAATTGAACACAAATTCATTGAATTTAACTTGGCAAGTTACGTTGATCAATGCAACCGTGCATCCATTAAATGCACTATTGTAGATTACAACAGAAGATATAATGCTGATTTCGGTCAAAATAGGTTCGCTCGAAACTCATTTTTATATTAGGTTCTTTACTGACACAGTTAACCAAACTTTTCTTGACAGTTCGCTTGTACTGTTTACATGGATTTAGAAAGATTTGTGGACGACTAGATTCACTCGAAGGAAATCGTAGAGCACTTTTCAAGTCCATGTAAACAGTACAAGCGAACTGTCAACAATGAGCACTCAGTTCATTTGTAACGTCAATATAAAGTGTTCAATTAATGGTGTAAACATTATAGTGAACTTAGAGTGACTCGAATCTAAAAACGAAATCACCATAAAATAGTACAGTCGGGTTACCTATCACGCGGATAACTGGGGGAGTGAAAAAAGAATCCGCGTGGTACACACCAAAAAATAATGAAATTTAAACGACATGTAAATCAATACGAATGTAATCATATAACGATTGAATCTAAAATTTGATTGAAAATTACGTTAAAATCAATTGCAGCATCAAACAGCATGCAATTTTACACAGTCATTCGTGTAATATTACATGTCATTCATTTTACAGCAGTATTCGAGTAAAAATACATTGAAGTGCATTGGTTTTCAGTTTAAAGAAGCTGTAATTTTCAATCCACGTGTAAAAATATAGTAAAATTCGTTGAAGAAAGCACGACAAGTCGTATGGATTTAAGGTGGAACTTAGTTTTACATTTATTTTCATGCTCCAAATATGTGCATGAAAATAAACTTAAAATTGCAAAATATTTTTTCTATGTAGGAATCCCTTATCTCCTCCATTTCTCAATATATCAGGTGTATCGGATTCTGCCCCGTATTGCGACAAGAATGTTGCAATTGGATCAGGCGGGGTACGAGGTGATAGGTCATGTAGCCTTACATCTATATACACGGGAATCTATACCGAACGTTGACACTTTCAACCACGGGTTTCGAGTTGTTCTGCAAATCGAAACGCTCGGGTTGGGCTAGTGAGTTGAATGATATTAACATTGCATTGCGAAGATAATGATACTTAAGGCTTCGCGACTTTCGTAAGTCTAAGTTGCATTTTTAGCTCCACAAGGTATTCCATGTCACACAAACTCGCTCATACTGAACAAATTTTAAATTCAACGACCGCGGCTTTGGGTCGGAGTAGGGCTTTTTCGTCAACTTTACTCATAATGACAAGAATACTTCGATGTTTCCTTTGTTCTCGAGACAAGGCAGGGGAAGGTTAGCAGCCAATTTGATAAAAGCTACTTTAAAGGGCGAACACGAAATTATTGCGACACATTCAACAGGGCATAACTTTTTTACCATTGGGTAAAAATCAACCAAATTTTGCACACTTTCTCATTGATGTGTGATGATCTGTCGCACCGGCAGTTAGGAAAAATGTTGAACATTCACCATTCAACTGTCTCCAGAGTGTTGAAGCGATTCCTGGAGCGGTTGACGTTGGACCACGGCAAAGGAGCTGGAAGAAAACCGGGACCGGAGAACAAAAAGACGGAGGGAAAGGTGAAGCGGATGATTAAAGCAAATCCCAGCGTCTCAAGCCGTGATTTTGCTAAAAAGATCGGCATGTCGCAGAGCTACGTCCAGAATGCAAAGAAAAGAGTTGGACTACATACATACAAGGTACAGAACTTCCCAAACTGCGATGCGCGGCATCAATCGACGGCTAAAACTCGGACACGGAAGCTCTACGAGAAGATGCTGACAAAATATGGCTGCTGTGTGATGGACGACGAAACGTATACAAAAGCCGATTTTAAGCAAATTCCGGGGTTGAAGTTTTTCACCGGCAAGAGCAAGTTCTATGTGGACGACAAATTTAAGCAGAAGAAAATGTCGAAGTTCGCCTCCAAATATCTCATTTGGCAGGCCATCTGCTCTTGCGGGCTGAGGAGTGAGCCTTTCGTGACAAAGGGCACAGTAAATGGCGAGATCTACAAATCTGAGTGCCTCGAGAAGCGCCTTTTGCCGTTCTTGGAACAGCACGACGAAGCTCCGCTATTTTGGCCAGATTTGGCATCATGCCACTATTCTAAAAGTGCCCTGGAGTGGTATGAGGCCAATTCTGTCCATTTTGTTCCAAAGGACATGAATCCACCAAACTATCCGGAGCTGCGCCCGGTGGAGCAGTACTGGGCAATGATGAAGCGGGAACTTCGGAAGATCAAGAAGACAGTCAAAGACAAGAAGGACATTTTAAGAAAAAAAAAAACTGAGAACCTGGTACCGGATGACACTGTAAAGACTTTGATGGAGGACATCAAGCGAAAATGCGTTCAATTGTACACTCAAGGCTCCATCGATTAACTTTTCTTTTGATTTTTGAAGTAAATATAAGTATAAAACTACCCTAAAATTTTGGTTTGATTTTAAACATTATAAGAAAATTGGCATGACATTTTCGGTGTCGCAATAATTTCGTGTTCGCCCTTTAATCGATCATTACTGTCTAGACCCGTAAATCCAAGTAATGTTGCACCCATTTTAATTTGTATTGCATCTCTCGGACATCCTAGTGTTACAATTTTATATGGAAATTTGCTGTGTGATCGCATTCTTCAACGCGTAACTCCAGAACCGGAAGTCGGATCAACTAAAGATTCAATAACAAGGATCAACTGATCAACTAAAAATTCAATATGGGAGCCTCAAAGCTTTCATTTGAAACTAATGGCGTTTTCGTTTTTTCTTGGTGCTACACCGGTGTAGTACAAAGAAAAAGACTGATTACACCCAAGTTTGAATGAGTGTAGCACCGACTACATTGGTGTAGTGCACTGTCGAAAATGCCATAAGTTTGTGCAAATCGGTACAGCCATCTCTGAGTAACATGTGTGATTTAAATGACACACACATACACACATACATAGCACAGGACAGGAGGGCAGTAATTCAGGAGATAAAAGACCCTCTCCCGGACCTACTGCGAGTTGTGGAGCCTTATTAGGATATGGTGGGGTAAGGCAATGTTGGGTTCGGCTACACCTCTATTAAATGCCATTTAAATCCGAAACCTGCTCCGTCAAAGCGAAGTTTTATTCGAGACATAAAGTCAAGCAGAAAGCATCCTTATCTAGTTGGAGTGCTAATCGGCACATTAGAATCGATACCAGTAAGATCCTAATTATGGCATACTGGAGGCAGAACACGGTGGCAGGGTTTCATCGAAATTAATCCACAGATCGACAGCCACGCCATTCCCCTGCTCTAGTAAGGATGGGTGAAACTTCACCGAAACGACAAGCAGACTAACGGTACTGAAGCCTATGAGAGGATGGCCGGTATTCCCGTTCTGTGAAAAGAGTAAGGGAGGAGGAGGAGACCCAAGAAGATCGGTGAAAGACAGCGAAACAACCAACCAATAGAGAGTGGATGGCGATCCGTAGAAAACGTAGAAGAGATGAAGAAAAAACAGAAAGAAAACGTAGAAGAGAGGATGAAAAGAGGAAAGAAAACCTTCGGTCGCGTCAGGATAGGTACAAGGGAGACGCTCTAGTCGTCAAAGTAAACGACGGCGTGACATACGCAGCGATCCTCAAAACGGGGAGAATTCAGAATAGTAAGATGCTGTTCAAGCTGAAGAAGGATCCATTAATCAAACTTGAAATGCGGAGAGTGAGAACTGGTGAGCGGAACCTTTTTGTGAAAGCACTTCATGCTGACAGCCTCATTCCAATTCCGAATTCCGAGCAAAATGGAGCCAAGGAACTGTCGGCATCCGGCGTATTGGTGGAACGAAAGGCTCGGCATCCTGCGTACTGCCTGCCTGAAAAGCAGAAGACGCGTTCAGAGAGCAAGGTGATATTCCGAGCAGCTAGGGCTGCTTCTAAACGCGAGATAGTGCTTAGTAAGTCTACTTGCTACAAGAAGCTGTGCAGAAAAGTAGCCGCTAATTCCTGAGGCAACCAGCTTTACCTTGTCTTGATGTCCAAGATCAAGGGTTCAACTACGCCAGCTAAAATGTGCGTTGACAAATTGTAAATTATCGTAGAGGGCCTTTTCCGAAGCACGACCCAACCGCATGACCGTTTACACCGTACATTGATGCATACGGTGGAAATGCTGGAGACAATCGAGTTTCCAGCGACTCCTTATAGCGGTAAAAGAGCTGAAAGTGAACAAAGCTCTCAGACCGGATGGTATCCCCAACGTGGAACTGATGACTGCAATCCTGGCGTTTCCGGACATGTTCAGGATGTCCTACGGAAATGCCCGGATGAAGGCTCTCGGATAGATGGAAGATCCAGAAGCAGGCGTTGCTGCCCAAACCAGTGAAGCCAACAACAGATCCAGCATCGTGTCGGCCTATATGGCTGCTGGATGCACTTGATAAACTTTAGGAATGGGTAATCCTCAATAGGTTGACCAACTACGCTGGAAATGAGAATGGACTATCGCTGAGGCAGTTCGGATTCCGGAAAGGGATATCGATGGTGGGCGCCATCGACACAGTCATCGCGAGCGCGGAGAAAGCATTGAAGAAAAAGAGAAGGGAAAATCGCTACTGCGCCGTGGTGCCGATCGACGTGTAGAACGCGTTCAACAGCACCAACTGGATGGCGGTCGCCGTAGCGCGGCACAGAATGCGGGTTCCGGACAATTTGTGCAAGGGTCTGAAAAGTTTGGAAGGTGGACCCATCGACTCATCCCAAATGTATCCGCTATGCATAAGAAACATGGAGAAGCCCCAATGTGGGGGCGCCAGTGAACCGGAAGCTATGCTCCACCCGGAACTGCTGAATAGACCTCAGTACCTACTGGTTTGCCCGTTTAATAGGGTAGGTCAACCGCCGGACACTACTTCCAGTAGATTGGAACGAAGTGGGGAGCTAAATGGCTCACGGAAACAAACATCGGTATATGGACAAATTAACCGCTGGGATATTTACAGAAGGGTTGATTCTTCGCAGTGGACTATCCGTCCGTGTCGCGACAAAAGCACCGAAGCAGACACCGGTGCCGAGAGAAATTCCGCCGCCAGGGATCTTTAAATCGGAGTAGTGTGAGTTCGCTGCCAGTGACTATCCGAGTAGATCGGGATAAAGCTGGGAGCTGAATAACTCACCTGAAACAGATAAATGGCGACGTAATAGATGGAGACGAAAAGCAAAAGGAGAGTCGAGAGTTAAATGACTGAAAGGTTGAGCTATTTCATGCATCAAGTGAGGCTCCGAAATAGCTGCGGAAAACTCGTAAGCAAAAGAAAGAGGTGAGACGAAACCACAACAATCCCCTTCCCACGAAGTATTTCCTTGAAGTAATTTACCGGAAAAATCGGTCCACGGGGACATCATGGATAGGGATGTAGGGTTACAGAGATTGTCCACGCTTGTCCACTGAAGAGGAGGAGGAGGAAGGGGTTAAATACCATGGTTTTTCTGCTCACGTAGTATATGTGTATGTATAACTGAATGACAGTATCAATAAGAGCAAGAAATCAGTTTCCAAGAATTTAGCTTACGCATATACTATGTTGAATATTATTCTGATGTATTGGAACAAAGTGACTGGTAAGTCGAGGACTGGTCGGTTCCGACAGCATGAAGTAACAAGTTACTTTACGCTCGTCCAGACATGCCGGAGATACGCATGTCTAATGCCAAAAGATCCTGACTCCTATGGTAGCAGACAAAGGATTAAGTTGACGGTAAACTCTAAGCTTGCTCATATGACCCTTTCCACGCTTTTCTATACTTTCTTCTTTCAACTCCTTGCTCTCCCTTGAATACTATGGATCTTAACATTGAAAAATATACTTCATTTTGCAGTCCCTTGCTAATTGAATGTCGTTAAAAACATAAAAAAAGGAAAATTGACTCACTCTTAGCCTTTAAAAAATGGAAAAAATACTGTTTTTAGTTGGATAGCATTGTACGTTTACGTTTCGGCCCAAACAGTCGTTCTTGAAGGTGAGTACCGCTCACACACTTGCTATGTATGGCTTTTTTTTCTATCTAATATATATTTCTGGCACAAATGTATATTATTGAGCGCATTTTTGCGAAAATTCAAGTGAAAGTGTCATGTCTCTACATTGAAAGTTGACCGAGCGATAAGAGATTCAGAGAAAAACGTCACATTGTGGTCGGAAAGTTAAAAACCTGTTTTAATCTACTAGTGGTGCAATTGTGCCTTTCTCATTTGTCCAAACTACGATGCCATGGCTCATTATGTTCAATACAATGGTGGAAATGTTTATTACATATTCAGTGCGATTTGCACATAGTACATACAATGGATTGACAGCCACGATTTTGAGATACTATGTGTCGACTCTGAAACATCGCTTGAAACCAGCGGCGAATCAAGGAGGAAGTAAAATTTTAAACTAGTTATAATTTTAAAGTAGGAACCCCTTACTGCATACTCCTACCTAGGCCTATACAAGGTTGACGATTTTTAGAGCGATTGCATAACCTTTCTATATGAGAAAGGCAAAAACGTGAAATCAATTATTATCTTTCGTTATAGAGTTATGGTGTCTTCGGAAAAGTTGCTGTATGGCACTTGGTGCTGTATTTAGTGGAATCATACTAGTTCGGAATTCAGTCGCTAGGGCGACGCTGCTATCAAACTTTTAATAAAGCTAGATAGAAATATAGTGTCTTCGAGAAAGTTGTAGGTCCTATCATTTTAAGTACATCTTCTGAAGATGCAAACTTTGTAAGTCCTGTATGTTTCGAGATAGAGAAGGTTTTAGTCTAAACATTTACTTACAGATTATGTTTTCAAAAATGCGCCATATTTCAAAACTTGTAGGTCCTATAAATGTATACAACTTTGCCGTAGACAACATCTTTCTATATCGTTCCATTAAAATGTGGATAATAGCGCTGCCCTAGCGATTGCATTTCGAACTAGTATGAAATGATGAAATAAAGCACTAGATGTCACACAACAACTTTGCCAAAGACATCATAACTCTAAAAAGAAAGTTAAAGAAAGGACGTGTGACTTGTTAGTTAGCCTCTTTTGGACGCTAGGTACCCCTGGGGTTACCCCTCGAACTACGAAAATGCTCGTGAAAAAAAATTCCATTTCCTGTAAAAAATGCAAAACGTGGGTTAGTGCCTTGTGGATGCCAGCAACTTGATTTTAGGGCAGATGAGAAATTCTACAAAGTGCAATCAATGTTTTGTTTCAGTTTCAAAATGTTTAAAATAAATTTCAATTGGTTGTTATATATGGCAAACTGTACCTATTACTGAAAAAGTAATGCTCGTCCACCCATATATAGTACAAACAATAATAAACCTTGAGATAATTAGAAAGCCAATATTCACTCCCCAAATCATCGAACATTAACATAATGTCACGCCAAATCGTTGCATTAAACATTTTATCATCCAAGTTCGCCCACTACCATATATTTGCATAAACTGTTAAAAAAACAAGAGCCTTAAAATTGCAATTAATTCCAATAGCGCCAGCTGAAAATCTGATCACCACCGTGAACATTTTGCGGATTATGCTTGAGTCAGAAAATCGCATCCGGACATGGGGAGGAACAGTGGTGCAATTCCACCCCCCCCCGGTGGATCTGTTAAATAAATCTCAATTACAAGCGCGAAATAACTTACCGATAAGAGTTTTCGTTGTAATCGATTATATACTTTTTGCTCGGTAGTACCATCACGGAATTGTAGACCCAGTAGATGATCGCTCTGCAACAGCAACAAATGGGTGTGGTGTGGGTATCGATGTGAAGTGCGGTGATGTCGTCGCGTAAACCAGCACCAGCAGCAGCAACAGCAGCAGCAACAGCAGCAGCAGGAAGAATAACCGGAAAGAGAACACGAGGAAAAAAAACACATTACTCGATGGCAGGAAGAAAGTGTGAAAAGTTCAATAAAAGTGGAAAACAGTGTTTTCAGTTGCAACTGGGCTGGTGGATAGTGTGGTGCATTGGGATATGGCAGTATGATGACGGGGAAGGTAGAGTGGAAAAGTTTTCCCTTTTGTTTGGCTTGACGAGAGCGATTTTCTCGCTCTTTAAGTCTTCTTGCTTTTACACTCTGGATAAATAAAAGTAGACGCTTTCAATAGAGGGTAGAACTATTGGCAGCAAGTCGGTCTCGTTTTGGAAAGGGAGGTTGAATGTTGTTTTGACAATGAGTAAGAACTTTTATTGTGTTTACTGATACGATCGCGATTCGAAAACAATTTATTGGCACTTGCTCTGATATTGGATTCTGTGACATGGCTTTTATTTTTATCACTTCTTCCTATGTTGTAGCACAGGTTGCAATTTGTAATCGATTTAAATTTCAGAAAAAAAACATCTTATTTGCTATGGGAAACACGGTGATTGAAAATGCAGTTTATTGATATCAAATAAGATACATTATAATGAGTTTAATTCCAATTTTTATTTAATCTCATTGGGATTTGCAAACCGTCACGCTTAACTCTCCGACACTCGCGCGAATGAGTCCCCGAATGAGCAGCCACTGGTGCTGAAAGAAGATTGCGCTAGAGTTTCGGAAGGTGTTGCACAAAATACAACGGCGCGAGTGCCCGAGGGTTAAATTGATTTTTATGATTTTACAGTACCAGTTTTGAAATGATAAGAAATTATGAAACTTAATGTTTTAAATCTCTTAACAAATACTCACCTTGGATGCGCTTCTGTGTGACAGTCTATCGTTACATCTGTCGATAGAGGAGCTCCAACAAGTTGATTTGGAACCCATATCATAGGTGAAACTGTAATGTGATAAATGATTTCTTGTCAGTGAACTTAGGTGGTTATTATGGTTCATTTTTGTAGAGGAATAAAATCAAAGTTCAAGGAGTAATATATTTTTTACCGAAATAAAACAATTACGTAATCAGTTTCTAAATAATCATTCGATCTTATTTCTAACGTGTACTGCAACTGCAGGTCTAGCCACTATGGATTTTAAACGCACTGGAACTGCTTGTCGAATCCCTTCCAATGATTTGGCAAGCGTCTCTTGCCTTTGAATTGAATCTTCATCGAGTAATGCCTCCAAATCGTAATCATTGAATTTTTCGGTTTCCGCTACAAACAGCCGAAAAAATCGAAGTCTAGTCGAAAGCTTGTCATCAACGGAGAAATGTCCATTCTTGACATATCAAAACCATTCCCTACATGATTTATCAGTTGGAGCACTGTCACCGTAAACTGCCAAAAGCATTCGATGCGCTTCAACTGCTGCAACATTCTACATATTTAACACAGTGAAAATCATACTGGCTTGAACCTTCGTTCGAACCGGTCACAAATCTTGAAAGCTCCTGGTTTACCTAGAGTTTTTCAACAGCAACAGTCTTTCTCAAGGCTACCTATATTTTCCGCTCGATCAGTCTTTCTCAAGACTTCCTATATTTTTCGACAATTAGTCTTTTTCAAGACTACCTACTTTTTCTACTCAATCAGTCTTTTTCAAGACTAAAACATTTTCAAGAACAATTCAGCCTAAAGAAATATTTAATTCTTCCAACATGCCTGGATCCTCCCAGAATGGCCGTGTGCCAAAAATTAAAGCTAAACGGAAAAGGGTATCTTCTCCACCCGAAAATTAAATTGACTGCAGCAACTCATTCGATGTTTTATCCGAATGTGAAGCTGATGAAATTTCTAAATTTCCTCGCATTGCGTGTAATGCCAATGAGAAGAAAACGCAATCACCTCCGCCTATAACAGTGATGATCTCCGACTTCAATGCCTTTCGAACTGAGTTTTCGACGTTCCTTCCGGACGTGAAAGTCTCTTTTCAGATTAGCCGAAGAGGAGAATGTCGAGTTACAGCGGAGGAATTGATTGGCCAAAAAAGACTACTATCTTACGGAGAAGTTATATAAATTTTATTCATTTGATTTCAAGACAGATAGACCATTCAGGGTTGTGAAAGGGCTACCACAAGGTCAAAGTTTGGATGAAATATCCAACGAATTGAAAAATTTACTTGGCTTTTCTCCTTCACAAGTTACTCTTATGAAGAGAAAGGCTAGCGGCGATAACACGCCAGTACGCTCTGGAATTATCCAGGAGCTTTATTTAATTCATTTTAACCGTAATGAGGTTAATAATTTGAAAGTATTTGAAAAAGCACGTTTTATGTTCCACGTGCGAGTAAAGTGGGAACATTATAGACGACATGGGGAATTCAAAATCTGACCCAGTGTCGTAGATGCCAAGGCTTTGGGCACGGCACAAAAAATTGTCATTTGGATTCCAAATGTATGATCTGTGGTGATAAATTGCACACGAAAGATACTTGTCCTGTGAAAAAAAACACAAAAAGTTTCAAATGCGCTAATTGTATCGAAAATCATAAATCGAATTTCTGGGGTTGTCCTGTTCGCGAAAAAATTATAAATTCTCGAAAAACAAAAACAACAAATAAAAAATGTACCTACTTCTTTAGGTACACTTCAAGAAGACCCATCCAAACGTGTTAATCGGATTCAAAATAGATTAACAAATTCTTCTACCTCCGTCACACCATCCTACTATAGTGTGTCATCTTATGCTTCAGTGGCAGGTAACAAGGCCAAAATAACAGCTACCTCTACCACGCCTACAAACTCGTTTGCACCCAAAGCTTCTTTTAGTCCAATGGATCTAGGTAGCGTGACGTAAGAAAAATTAAAATACCTGCAAGACTCTATGTTACATATGATGATTGCTATGTTAAATTCTACTTTCATGTTTGAACAATTTCAAGCGGGGTGGGAATTTGCTAACAAAATTGTAATGAAATTAAAGTTTAACAATGACTTTAAATAATCATTTAAATTTATTAAAATGGAATGCTCTTTCATTAAAAACGTGCGAAGACGAATTTTTCAACTTCTTGAGGATACATAATGTGCATATAGCCGTTGCGAACCGAAACTTTTTTTAAACCAAATGTTAAATTGCCTATTTTCCTTTTCAGTGCACTGGCGAGGAAATTAATTTCTTGAAAGGAGATTTACAAGAACTTACAAGAAATCGGTTGAAATTCTTCATAATCAGCGATTTTAACGCCAAACACCGAGCCTGGAATAATGCTCAAAGCAATTCCAACGGTTAACTACTTTTCAATGATTGCTCTGCTGGTCATCAAGTGATTTGGTTTTGACAGATCAAAGTCACCTTTGCAGCGAATTGATTACACATGCTGACTTTGATTCTGATCATCTTCCAGTAACTTTTCCACTTTCTCAAGAAGCTATTTCCAATCCCATTAGCTCAGTGTTCAATTATCACAAAGCGAATTGGGAAAGGCACAAAACTTATATTGAGAATAATTTTAATCATGACCTTGATTTACAAAATAAAGCTGACATTGATACGACATTACAAAATTTAAATAATTCTATAGTTGATGCTAGAAATTTATCAGTACCAACAACACAGAAAAAATTTAATACTCCTATTGTTGACGACTTCTGATTCGCTTGAAGAATGTTCGAAGACGTCAATATCAACGTTTTCGTGATCCTACTATGAAATGTATCTATCAGGATCTACAAAAAGAAATTAGGCATAGATTCACACTCGTAAGAAATGAAAATTTCGCGAAAGAGGTTGAACAAATCAAGCCAAATTCTAAACCTTTCTGGAAACTTTCTAAGGTTCTTAAGAAACCTCACAAACCAATTCCAGCTTTGGAGGAAGGTGACCACATACTTCTTACAAACGAAGAAAAAGCTCAAAGACTTGCTCAGCAGTTTGAAAGCGTCCATAATTTTAATCTCAACGTTGTGAGTCCTATTGAAAACGAAGTCTCACAAAAATATGAAAACGTTTCAAATCAAGTATTGTCTCTAGACGATATTGTTGAAACAAACTATGATGAGATCAAATCCATCATGAAAAGTTAAAAAATATGAAGGCTCCATGTTATGGTGGAATTTTCAACATTCTTTTTTAAAAACCTTCCCGAAATCACCATGAGATACTTGATCAAAATATTCAACAAATGTTTTGAATTAGCATACTTCCCTGAAAGATGGAAAAATGCCAAGGTTATTCCTATTTTGAAGCCAGATAAAACCCAGAAGAAGCATCTAGCTATCGACCAATTAGTTTACTCTCTTCTATTAGTAAATTATTTGAAAAAATCATCATAACTAGAATGATGTCACATATCAATGAGAATTCTATTTTTCTTCCTGAGCAGTTTGGATTTCGTATTGGACATTCAACTACTCATGAACTTGTGAGAATAACTAACATGATAAAGGCAAATATCTTAGGGGGCTATTCCACTGGAGTTGCTCTTCTAGACATCGAAAAAGCTTTCGACAGTGTTTGGCACAAAGGATTAATTGCTAAAATGTGGGATTTCAATTTTCCAATTTACATAATAAAGATAATTAAAAATTATCTTACTAACCGTACCATACAGCTTTCTTATCAGAATTGTAAATCTAATAAGCGTCCCTCAAGGATCAAGCGTCGCACCAATCCTATACAATATTTTTTCCTCTGATTTTCCAAATCTACCTACAGGCTGTAAAAAGTCACCTTTCTGTGATGATACTAGCATCTCAGCCACTGGTAGGAGTCTTCGTATTATCTGCAGTCGACTGCAACGAAGCTTGAATATTTTCAATGATTAACTGAAAAATGGAAAATTTCCACTAATGCGGCAAAAACACAATTGATTGTGTTTCCGCATAAGCCAAAAGCTTCTTCTCTTAAACCAAATAATAACCATATTATTAAATTTAATGTTTTGAATTTAACGTGGTCAGATCAAGTGAAATACTTGGGTTTGATTTACGATAAAAAAATCACTTTCAAGGATCACATTGAAGGAATCCAAACAAAATGCAACAAATATATAAAATGTTTATACTCTCTTATAAATAGGAATTCTAGGCTCTGCCTAAAGAACAAACTATTAATATATAAACAAATATTCAGACCGGCAATGCTATATGCAGTGCCAATCTGGGCAAGCTGTTGTGCTACTAGGAAGAAAACGCTTCAAAGGATTCAGAATAAAAATGATTTTGAAGCATCCTCCCTGGTTTAGCACAAATGAGTTGCACAGACTCGCAAACATAGAAACATCAGAAATTATGACGAACAGTATTATAAGTAACTTCCGACAAAAATCGTTGCAATCTTCAATTGCAACGATTAGCTCTCTTTATAGTTTATAAGATTTGTTTAGCTCCTTATTCACAAGACAAGTAGGTTTAAAAAATCCTGCTGAAAAAAAACTTAACTGCGAAAGCATATTATATCTTAATAATAATTAACTGCATCATGTAAACAATAGGGATGAAAAGTCACCA
This sequence comes from Topomyia yanbarensis, assembly GCF_030247195.1. Classification (NCBI taxonomy): domain Eukaryota; kingdom Metazoa; phylum Arthropoda; class Insecta; order Diptera; family Culicidae; genus Topomyia; species Topomyia yanbarensis. The sequence continues at coordinate 285,759,430 of NC_080672.1, forward strand.
CTTGTGACTGAACACCCAATATACTAAATTAGAAATGTAATATAAACAAAACCATATAATCAAATAGAAAATAATATATAAAAAAAATTAAATCGTGAGGACAGGAACTTCAAATTATTGCAGAGTAATTGTAAATCTGTCTTTTTTCCAGTGAAATATTCTTTCTAATGATCCTTAAGTGGGAGGGTCATGAAGTATACAACTACTTAACAGTCGGCTTTCAAGAGTTACGCATTAAAGCATTATAATTAGGGAGTGGGAAACTTTCTTATGTTTTAATTCGTCATAAAAAATATCCTCACGCTTCCACGAGAAACGTAGCACTTCACTTAGTCGTTCAACTGAAGCAAAGAACCATAACAAACATTTTAACGAGATAATACACTTAGCAAGGAATACAAGTAAGCTAACTATAAAGAAAAGAGAAAAATACATGCGTAGCATGGACGGGAACACGGCGCGGAAAAAGCAAAAATTCTTGAAAAGTATACTTACACTCAACGTCAAGAATAATCCGCTTAGACACTGATGGTGGCACGCCATTAGTGGCTATGCAGAGATAAGCACCCATCTCGTTTCGGCTCACTTTCGTCAGATGAAGCACTTCGCCATCGTAAACCATCACTGCAATGTACAGAGAGAGAGAGAAAGCAAAATGAACCTAGGTAACGACAGAAAAGTATACTACAACATACGGTTGGAGAAAGAGATTTGGTTCAAGTGTAAAAGTTAATGCAATGTTTTGCTGAAGTTGGGTACTGTTTTTCTTTCCGGAGTGGTGCCGAATGAATAGGTCCGGAAAAGAAGAAGGAAGTTCCGCAATTTTTCGTGGCGTTGATGAATATTGAGTCAATTATGGGGTAGCAAACGATGGCAACTGACTACCAAGAACGAAGCCGTGGCCATGTAGACAGATATTTTCACGCTTAAGCTGATTCGGAGAATGTTATAATTGGAATTTATTCGAAGAGGTTTGTGTTGAAGTCTTTGATTGGATTCAATCAGAAAAAATTCTACCTCGATCACTTAAAATAGTTGAATTGAGGATAAAGTAAATGTTTGTAGGAAATTAAGTTCAACAAATACAGACGGAGCTTCACTACTATCGTGTATAAAGTATATTGAATTTATTCCAAATAGAAAGGAATACTTTAGGATTTATCATACAAACATTTCTCAAAAAGAAAAGCTGGAGTATGAATATGAGTTCCATAGTCGGTCAAAAGTCAGCCTCAACGGTGCAATATTTTTGTACGCCTTTCATGGGGTACTATTATTACAATTTACGACACACCGAAGACAGCGGAACGAACGACTCATCCACGTATAGCATTTTCAGCAGCCAACCACCCACACGTCCTGCACTCTCCTTTCCTAGTGCAAGCAACACAATAATTTCCTATACGAATAAGCAAAAGTTTCTCATCGCATATATCTAGTCCTACTCTTGAACGTGTTTTTGTTTTCTGGAAGCGCAGAAATGTGGAAACATTTTCCAACTTTCCGAATTGCACCACTGCTGTGGAGTATCCGTATGCATCCACCCCACCAACTGGCTCCGGAAGCGGAAAATATTGGGGGCGGATTTGTGCTTTGCGCCCCCAACCACTCGATTTTTTTTTTTCGTCCCCTTTCTATTGCCAAACGATCATAATGGCGTAGCGGCAAATATGCTCGGATCTTTTTCTGGAATTTCCTTTTCCAATCCCGACGCCAAAAAGTCGACTGCTGCTGGATTTGGTTCGTTCAGTTTTAATTACTTTCCGATTGCCATGAAGCTGAATTGTTTTCAATTAATTTTTGAAAAATTGCACTCTGCCGTAACGAACGAATGAGTGGGACGGTCAGTCATAAAATGTTTAATGAGAAAAGTTGAACGAACGTAAGTTTGTCAGTTCCGAGATTAATGTTAGAATGGCGGGAATTTTTTTCTATGATTCCCATGATAGTTATCGATGGATCATATGAGATGTTGTTTTTTGGTTGGATGGAAGGACAGGCGTGTTCTGAAGGCAAACTGTAATGTGTATGTAATTACGCACTGCACTTATTGCACAATTTTAGTGTAATGTGAGAACTACCGTGAACAATGTTTTTTCGATTCTTTTATTTGACGCGGCTCATTGGTGTAGCTGAACCAAGCCGTGGATCTTTTATAAAGAGTGTTTTAATGAATGCATTTTTTTCAATGTATTGTATGTATACAATTGTTATTGAAAAAAATTGTTTTTTTTTCGTGAAAAATCGCACAATTATGGTTGCTTTCATATTGTTGTCCCAAATACGTGTACCTAGTATTTTGAACAAACGGCATGCTATACATACCGACGGAAAGGTCATTTTTCGCTCTTTACTCCCTTCTGACTGTGGTCCACAAGGAGGATGACAGCAATAAATTATCTTTCTTCGGACAAAACCAGTCTAGAGGTCATGTGGCATCCGGCGGGGTGAAGTATATCAACCAAAAATTGATCCACTGTGTTCCTGCTTCCACGTCGTAGGAGGCGACTGAAAACAGAACTCCTCAAGTCGAGGTATTTCTTCTTGCCGAGAACTGAATGGCTGGCAGGACTAAAATTTGCCTGTCGCGCACGGGGTGTCGTGGGTTTTTCCCTTGCTGTGTAATACGAATCTCTGACACAGTGGACGTTTGTTTCTTCGCATATCGTAGGACTCAAATGTTGGTCATGTCCCCAATACCTGTTTCAGGGTTCGCTGTTTGGTATCTTCTAGTTGCAGTATAGTAAGTGCTGATGATGAAATGTGTAGTACTGTGATCGAGTATGGTTGGAGTAGCACAAATTAACCTTCAGCATAAACGTACAGCAACTATGCATCTATCCCGCCTTGTGCAGGAAGGAAAAGCGTTCATAGATTTGGTTCAAGAACCGTATCCCGCTTTCGTAGCTTTTAACAAAAATGGAATGAAAATTCCACATGTAATGCCTCGTGCATGTATATTTGTGAATAGTGCTATTGACACATGTCTTTTATCCGACCTCACAACCCACGATATTTGTGCTGTCACAGTCAATATGACTGCTGATTACATAAACAGGAAATACGTCTATGGTTCGGCATATTTGCCGCATCACCTTATGATGATTTCGAAAGGTTGTGTCACACTGAAATGTGTTTCCCCTCATAATCGGCAGTGATGCAAATGGCCACCACATAATTTGGGGCAGCACAGAGATCATTTTGCGAGGCACCGAATTGATGGAATACTTGGGTAGCACAAATCTGCATATACTTAATGAAGGAAATTACCCTACATTTGCCCGATCTGGCATAGAAGAGGTGTTAGATATAACTCTCTGCTCTGATAGTATTACACATGAGTCGGCAAACTGGTTCTTAGGCAGCGAACTCGAACCGTCATTATCTGATCACGAGTACATCGTCTTTGATCATTTAAACGTTTAGATGTAGCACCTTCTTGTGGTTTTACTGCGCAATAATTCAAATTTGAATAAGTGGTGGTGCAAAAATGGATTTAATGGTGTGGACTTTGCTAGCATGTAAATTCCCACTCTTTTTGATCAAAACGCTGATGCGTGCAAACTATTTACGCACTCCTTTTCGGATTTTCGGTGGATTGAGGAAATTGAATCACTTCCCACAACATCAGGTGTGAATACTGACAGTTGCGACAAGCGTTCTTCTTCTAGTCTCTTAAAATGGGTAAAATTGTGATAAAAATCAAAGAAAAGAGGCACAATCGCATAGGTGCTCTTTCGAACATTGCATCGGCTCATGGTATAGAGTCTTCGAGTCTCAATACTTATCGAGTGCAAGCAACGTTAGAGAAATGGCACTTTTCGATTGTGCTGAAGGATGATTTGCTTAAAAATCATCACGGCTGTCTCAAATATGTTATAAATTGAACTATGGCTTCCAAAAAGTCACGGCGAAAGTTTATAAACCTACATCGGTTTAAGCCGAATTTGAATGACGGTATCTCCTCGGGGTGTTGTCGTTCTGTTATCTCAATATCGCCTCGGGGATGTTGATATATCCGCTCTTCGGGAAGTGTCTTTATTCCTTTGAGAGTGAAGAATACTTCCGTATTGTCTATGTTCTCTGTTTTGTTATTTGCCTTATCCCTAACTTTACCACTTTCCCAATCCTTCCCATCAGGGAAATTATGAAAAAACAAATAATAGGAAGGCAGAAATATCTGATCAACATGGGGAACATGCTATTCGAGCCAGTCGCTCCTGATTTTGATTCCTGCTTTCATATTGTTGTCCCAAATACGTATAATATTTTTAACAAACGGTATACTATGCATACTAGGGTGACAATGATTTACATGAAATTTTTTTTCGCAACCTACATCCCCTAGCGTCGTTCCAAATCATGAAAAAATGACACTGTCCAAATTTGAGCGAAATCGGTTAACCCTAACCCCTCCCCCAAAGAGCTTAAAGTTTGTATGGGATTTTTGGCCAAAATGTATGGGGAAACACTCGCAGTTCACAAAGTCGCCGCTAGAGGTCGCTGACAACTTCCGATCACTGACCTAGGAAGGAGCTTTTGAAGATATGCTGAACAAGTTTGTCGAAGACTGCAAGACAATCCAACCAACCGTTAAAGAGTTATTAACGTTTAAAGTTGTATACTGTTGCTTAACATTCGCAAAGGGCGTACTCCGCTTATCTCATGCATGTGAACCACGAGTGAAGGTGGGACAAAGTTAGGAAAAACTCATATATCTCTGAAACGATGAGAGATAGAAAGCTACGATGTTCCACAAAGTTGTAGAGGAATAAAAGGACTTTTTGGTTTCACTGGAAAGTTTCAGGATTTCTCCGCAAGGTGGCGGTAGTGAGCCAAGCAATTTAAAGGAAATACTCCTATCTGTATAACGGCAAGAGATGGAGCATTTGAATGTTTTACAAAGTTGTAGAGTAGCAAAAAAATATGTTCTTTTCTCATTTGAAAAATGCAGAATTCTATCACATGGTGGCGCCAGTGATCAAAATTAATTCAAGGTAATACTCCTATCTGCAAAGCTACACACTTAATTTGAATTACTGGGTACAGTAAAATTTTGCTGATGTTTTGAACAGCAAACCGTTCGGTAATCAATTCAGTAAAACAATTCGGTAATCGAACTCTCCGCAATCCGTTCTCTTCAAACGTCAAAAAATACTGGTCAGTCAGCAGTTTCCTCTGAAAATGGCGACTTGACAGATGATTTGCTGTACCTGTTTTGTAAGTTTTTGACGAGGTTCGGTAATGTTGGTACAATTTTGCCGAACAATCAGTCAATATTTTACTGGATAATGTTTATGTACCGAAAAAACAGAAGTGCTGATAAATTCAGTGAAAAATATTGCGGGTTTCAGCAAATTATTCGAAAAATTACTGAAAATCGCTAAAAAGTGAAAACTTTACCGCAATTTTTTAAACAACTTGCTGATAGCTCCGTAAAAATATCACTTTACTGTTCATGTCGTCAAAAGAAATTACTGAACAACTTTTTGCTGGTTTAGTGTGTATATAGTATTTCAAAGGCTTTCGTGTCTCGTTGTAAAAATAGAATTTAGGCCGCTTATTGGTGCAAACAGCATAGAGTATGAACATATTTTAATACACCTTTTGAATGTTTTCTAATTTTTTCGAATTTTTACTCCTATTTCTTGTGCAGAGATTCTTACAAAGTTTACAAAGTTACAAAGTTTTCTTAAGACCATCATGCTATGATAAAACCTATATTCTTAAATTTCTTCGTAACCCCATTTATATTTCTCCTGTTGCATTCATTTATATAGCATTTTTAATTTTTTTAACTAACTGTTGACTAACTTGAAGAGCGCTCTTGTCTCAGAGATGTCGTGTATAGTACCGCGCGTCAGTGCTCGTTTATTACCTCTCGCAGAAGAAGCGTACACAATGCGCTGTGAATCCAGTTAGACTGGCATTGGTTGCTCGATTACAGGGCTGATAATTTGGTGATAGGTGAGAACTACTAGGGTCATTCGAATGCCAATTAGTTACTTTTTCATCAAATCTAGCCTCACTTATAACTTAGAAATAGGCTGCTCGAAATATATTTTGTTTTCTTACGCGGACTACAGGGCTTAAGTACTATATTGTGCTAGAATATTGCCAGACTGGGATAAATACCTAAGTAGGCTACAATCCAATTCGCGCTGTGCTTCTATTATATTCAGCATCCTTCTTTTTTGCAAATAAGCAAAGCGTGCATGCCACTTGCGCTACCTGCCCACCAGATCACCACATCACCAGATATTTGAATTTTGCTTTTGCAGATCTTCTAGAGTGGGTAGATCGTCTCGATAGCTGGGTATTTTATGCGGTTCATCGCGCAGGTTGCTCGCTATCGCAGGAGGAATATAGTGTATGTTGTTGTCGTCGGTGCTCGTTGGTCGCCTCAAGGCGTGCCATGTGTTGCGAACCCAATTCAAATGATATTGGTTATACGAGTACAGGACTGATATTTTGGTAGTATTTGAAGACCCGATGGTCAATTTTTCGTCGTATCTGATACCACACAAAACTTCCAAACTGAACAATTCAAATCAATACTTTGGAATTGTAGTCCATGTGAGGTCATAGAAATAAGGATTACCATTCCACAGTGGTCCAGAATGTAAATTTAGCAGGAGATTTTTCTAAATTTAAACAACTTGGCCTTAATAAGTCTTTGGAGAAGTTTTCGTAGTTTGTGGGTTTCTTCTTTTTGTTAAAAAACAGATAGGGTAATTGTACCAAGATCAAAAAAATAACTTTTTAATTATTCCAGCTAGAGCCAAATAACCTTCAACGAAGTTGTAGAACCTCAAATCTTGGAAAAGTTTGCTGAAGACATGTGAACTCTACCTATCATACTTTTCATTTTACAACTTATACTTTTATTTTAAAATTGAAGGTTAGGGTGTTTCTTGGTGTTTATCAGAAAAACTGTTTTAGTCAAATAACTTTTGCGGTATTGATTTAAAAGTGAAGTAGTCTACAGACAACTTTAAGATTGTTTTAAGGAAAATAACTTGTTTCATGGCAACTATTTATATCTGTTTCATGGTAACTATTATATCTAACTATTTTTGCTGATGAGTTATGAGCACTTTTTCGCCAACAATAACAATATCACTCATTGGGGCAAACAAATAATAATTCTTTTTCAAGTATAACTAAGGTCATTACTAGAGTTATAATTGAGCATAAAATAACGAATACGTTATTTTCTAAAAGTTCATAAAGTTGATTACAAAAATTCTATTTTTGATATTATAAGTTCTTATATCTTTTGAATAGTAGGACCTAGCCTTTTAATGTGGGTGGTTCTAATTTTTTAAAATCTTAAAATTAACTTTTAAATGGTTCGATATAGAGCTTCGCAGAAAATAATTTTTTTAAAAAACTTGGTCGAAGACACTGGAACTCTATGTCGTGTATTTTCCATTTTACAAGAAATTTACCAAAAAATAGGATGTTTCTTAACAAATGGTTTTCTTTATATAACTTTTGCAGTTTTAATTTTTCATAAGGATCACGCTTTCAGATATTTTGAAGGAGAGCATTTTGTCTCAATGTACCGAACCTCTAGCATCTCTCGTTAGAAAGTTATATATACTTTTTACTAAAAATAAACTCTTTTATGAGTAAATATTGCAAGACGTAAAAAATGTTGTATTTGCCATTTTTTTGCGATCTATACTACAAAGCATGCTATATCATATGACAACAACGGTATTAATTGTTAAGTGTCCTAATCGAAGATAATGCTATATGAAAAAGTTATATTTTTTTATAAAAAAGTTCTCATACCTTTCAAATGAAAAATTTTTGGTAGTTGGAGTTTTAAAGAAAATTATGCATCTTAAAATAATCTTGTACCCTTGTCCATAGGGTACTTTAGTGTAAAATGAAAACTTTTTATAGAAATAAAACCGTTTTTAAGGAACACCTTACAGCTTACACTTGGATTTTTCGGGCAATGGAAAGTATAAAAGCTAGAGCTTGCGTGTCTTCAGCAAATTTGGCTAAAATGTGTTGTTCCACAACTTCATCGATAATAGTCAAGCTCTATCTCGAACCGTTCAAAAGTTTCATTTTAAATATTGCTAAAGTTAGAACCACACTAGCTTCTGTTTAAAGCAAAATAAAGGGCTTGTAAAGTACAACAACTTTGCCAAACATATTGTAAGGCTAAATCATTTAATTTTAGCAAAAAGATAAAATTCCTGCTAAATTTACATTCTGGAGCCCTGTCCATTCCAAAGTACTAAGTAACTCAACAGTGACATTATTTCTAGGACCCCAATTTAAGCCAATAAAAGTGTGCTTTTTCGAAAATTGTACCACGGCGGAACCCATTATACTATGAAGTGCTGTTCCGTTTTTTGTCGTGACTAACGACTTATCATTCAATATACGGGCTCTTTTCAAAATTTCGGGATGAAAGTCGTGTAATGTTTGGAACGCACATATCTTTTCACATCACACTGCATGGAATTAATCAATTTTCGGAATTTGTCGAAAATAAGTTCAACAATGTTGTATAAAATTTTGAGGTATGTATGACATGCATTAATAACGAAAACCTGTTTTGAAAAATCTTTCGAAAAAAACTACTTGGAAATTGGGAAAAGTTTCAGCTCATCTCGATCAGAGTCTTCAATAGGATACACCAACCGGACACTGAAATGATGAGAAATTTTAAATGTAGGTCCGCTACAGTTTTATTTCAATTTTTTGTGTAGAGCTGTTTAGAGCGTACAGGGTGCTCCAAGAGCTGTACAATACCGGGAAAAAAATATTTGTGAACTGTACACGGCTGGTGGATGAATCAATTTGTGTCGTTACCTACTACTAGCAGAGGAAATTGTTTTCATTTCTGATAGTTAGAGAGTAGCATGCACGACGAAAAACCAGATTTTAAACACCCGCCCGTAACCAGTTCGTGATTTTTTACTACTAACTTCATGCAATCGTGAATCACGGGAAAACTATTTTTTTTAAATCGGTATTTCGAGATAATCGAGTTTAAAATTACCACTGCGCTTGGTAGACGAAGCACGCTTGGAAGCGCTGTAACTTTCGATCTATTTCTCGGATCTCTATAAAAATTTGGAAAAATATTCTCAAGGAGTTGTACTTTCAGATAAAGTAATAAAAAATTCGATTTTTTGAAAAATAAAAAAAGGTATGTAACCCCTTAAGCTTAATACACACAGTATATATGCGTCCTTATTCCAATTTTAATAACGAGACACGAAATCCTTTGAAATACTGTATAACTTCGCAGAACATCAGATTGCACTATCTCTTGCCATTGCACAGAGGAGTAACTAGAAGAAATTCTTGGCCAATAACAAAAAAAAATTTTTTTCGATTTTTTATATAGTTATATTTTTTTACATACCTAAAAGCATACTGCATATTGTGGCAAAAAAAGAGTTTGCCAAAAATTGCTAAAGATTTTTTGCATGGATGCAAAATGGTGATATTTTAAGGGGTGTTTAATCATGTTTATTATATATCCAGCAAAATCGCTTTCTAATGATGATGACTGTATTAAATAAGACAATATTATAACAAACGTAATTGAACACTTGTGGAATCCCAGTTTAAAAATAACCGAAAATAGTAGTGTTTCTGTGTATTGGGCCAGCTTAAGAAACACCCTTTTTAACATTTTATTCCAAATTTTCATGATAAAAAAGTTACATTATACGGCAAGATCCGGCAAAGTTGCTGAAACAACATTACAAAACAAGTTTCCGGCTATCCGAAAAACATTCAATCTCTTCCGATCTTTTCCGATCCACAAATTCCAAGCGATTTGAAAATATTGATATTTCCACTAAATTGGGGTACGCCAAAATACTGGAGGGCCAAATACTATGTTTGGCAAAATGTATATCTATGAATATGTGCACAGGTATCCCTTTTCTTCTCCCTTTTCCACTGACCAACTGTCCATGCATCGGGAAAAACAAATGTATTCACAAAGATCACCTCGAAAATACTAGTATTCGGAAGGATCTAGAAAAATGAGCTCCGCACTGGTAGGTGGATAGATGCCAAATTGTCCCAAAAACTAGTTATTTCCTATTTTTAGTTCATATTAAGGCATAATAAGAGCAATAGCCGCAATAAATAGTTTTGGCCAGGATTCGACCCCAGTTACTCCTCTGTGCATTGTATGGATAGGAGTATTACCTTGAATTAATTTTGATCACTAGCACCACCATGTGATAGAATTCTGCATTTTTCAAATGAGAAAAGAAAATATTTTTTGCTACTCTACAACTTTGTAGAACATTCAAATGCTCCATCTCTTACCGTTATACAGATAGGAGTAATCCCTTTAAATTGCTTGGCTCACTACCGCCACCTTGCGGAGAAATCCTGAAACTTTCCAGTGAAACCAAAAAGTCCTTTTATTCCTCTACAACTTTGTGGAACATCATAGCTTTCTATCTCTCATCGTTTCAGAGATATATGAGTTTTTCCTAACTTTGTCCCACCCTCACTCGTGGTTCACATACATGAGATAAGCGGAGTACGCCCTTTGCGAATGTTAAGCAGCAGTATACAACTTTAAACGTTAATAACTCTTTAACGATTGGTTGGATTGTCTTGCAGTCTTCGACAAACTTGTTCAGCATATCTTCAAAAGCTCCTTCCTAGGTCAGTGATCGGAAGTTTACAGCGACCTCTAGCGGCGATTTTGTCAACTGCGAGTGTTTCCCCATACATTTTGGCCAAAAATCCCACATAAACTTTAAGCTCTTTGGGTGAGGGGTTAGGGTTAACCGATTTCGCTCAAATTTGGACAGTGTCATTTTTTCATGATTTGGAACGACGCTAGGGGGTGTAGATTAGTGATTTCAAAAATGGTCGTTTTATTGTCACCCTAAATTGCATACATACGAAAGGTTTTTTTTCCCTCTTTACAGGCTACTAGGGTTCGTCGCGGTTGCGGTAATTACCGCATCCGCGCGGTATTTACCGCACCCGCACCGCAAAAACTGCGGTGCGGTGAGACACTTTTTCCCGCGGATGCGGTGCGGGAAATGAGCTCTTACCGCGCGGTATTACCGCAACCGCTTTTCAATTGATAAAGTCTGCATTAAAAAGTGAATTAAAACTGACTTTTACCATTAGAGAAGGACGCAACTAGATTAATTTTCTGAACGAATGCTTGGCAATGTCATTATTAGGAACAGCTCTTTGTCAGAACGTTCGAGTTTTATTTATTAACCTACAATGGAGAAACATGATGATAATTGCTCTAATTTCTTTTGACTTGACAATGATTTGAAAAGAAATCCGAATATAATCTGTATTCGACCTATCGCTACTAGATTTTTTACATTTTGGTCATTCTAATGTGATAAAACATACTGTTACTAAGAAATAAAATCTATAAGCTGTGTCCAATATAATTTGGCACTATTATTTTTACGACTTATTTTGAAAACTATTTATTTTATACTTCAAAGAAAAATTACAAACGAACCTTTTCAAATACATAAAACGCAAAATTCAATCATTGAAAAACAATTGAATTTTACTGTCAAATCCAATTACAAAATGCATCATTTCTCCTTATTCCTCTTGGTAATCGTGGAATAATGAATCGTTTCCGATGACATTTTCTCAACTGTGAATTTTGATTAATTTGGAGAACTTAAAGATGAAATAATAATACCAAGACTTAAAAACAATCCAAAGAATGTCATTATCATCATCAAACCAACGACATCAAACCAAAACAAATTTGGAGTAATTTTTTTTCGCGTGCGTTTATTGTTCGTCCAACTGGGAATATTTTCTACCAAATGAACAAATAATATTTTTCAGTTGGGAGTATTTTGTAACTTTTTGAAAGTAATGCTTTCGAAGTTAATGTAGGGCATTGCAATTTTTTTTGTGTTTCTCAAAGTCTCCCTTCATATTGTGACAAGTGTTAAAGTTAGCCCAGATGCTAAATTTTGCATAGTTTGGACAGCTTTTGCCTTAATTTAAAATTTCTCTCGAAACTTTAACGTAGGGGTTAGATATTTTTACATAGAATCTGTATACAAAGTTTAAAAGAAATCGGTTAAGTAGTTTTTGAATGGCAGGTAACACCGAAAATCATGTTTTTCCAGAGACGTTATACAAAAAGCTTCGTCACCGAGTCGTTTGTCGATATTTTTGCATGGAAAAATTACAGCATGTTATTGAAATGATACACTATAATGTACAAAAGTTTTGAACAGTTTGCTTCACGCAAAGTTTAAAAATATCGAGAAAAAGTGTTTTTTTCACGCCAAATCCCTTACCGCTCTTAATATAACTTGCAAAGTTGAATATTTTCATAAATGTTCCATTCTGAGGAGTCCGTCAAAGGTTGTTTTAGTGAAAATAAGAATAACATTTTACTATATGGCTATACAAAACAAAAGAATAATTTTTCAGCGCAAATTTTAAAATACATGACTTTTACCGCATTTACCGCATTACCGCGCGGTGCGGTGCGGTAAATGCAATGCGGTTGCGGTAAGCGGTGCGGTTTTAATATTTCTTTGCGGTTGCGGTGCGGACTATCCATTTACCGCCCACATCCGCACCGCGACGAACCCTACAGGCTACCCAGGGAAAATTGATTCAAAAGCAACAACGTAGTTAATATTTTAGTGTCAAAAGTCCCGAAACATATTTTTTTGCTTCAAATCAAAATTTTGAGGGTATGCAACATTTTCCATGCAATATTTTGTGTTGTAATCAGTGCTGGGAAAATCATAATAAAAAAAAAATCAAACCGCAATCATGGCTGATAATTATCGCTTATGATTTTTTCGAAAATTCTCACTGCCGATAAAATCATGCCGTGATCAATTTCTTAACTATCAAAAGATCATCTCACAAAAATCACTACCGATTTTTTCTTGGCCTCTATCAGTGGTGATTTTGATCTGTGGCTGAATTTGATAATTGAGAGGGTAATCCCGGCATGATTCTATCTGCAGCGAGCAATTCGGAAAAAATCACAAGTGAGCATTATCAGCCATGGTTGCGATTTGATTTAATTCTTGGATCGATGATCATTATCTATTTTCGAACATTATGGATATGTTAGGGGTGTCAATGAGCCAAGCTGAAATTTTTTTCAACTTTTTGGGAATATTGAAGGGCAAGTTGAGGGCTGTTGAAAATCAATAGTTTTGAACATTTTCAATGCACAGGGGGGTCCGCCGATGTGACAAAATGGATTTTTTTCAACTTTTTGGGAAAGTGTTTTATATTCAAAGGCAAGTTGAGGGCTGTTGAAAATCAATAGTTTTGGACATTTTCAATGCACAGGGGGGTCCGCCGATGCATCAAAATGGAATTTTTTCCAACTTTTTGGGAAAGTGTTTTATATTGAAAGGCAAGTTGAGGGCTGTTGAAAATCAATAGCTTTGGACATTTTCAATGCACAGGGGGTCCGACGATGCATCAAAATGGAATTTTTTCCAACTTTTTGGGAATGTGTTTTATACTGAAAGGCAAGTTGAGGGCTGTTGAAAATCAATAGTTTTGGACATTTTCAATGCACAAGGGAGTCCGCAGATGTGTCAAAATGGATTTTTTTTTCAACTTTTTGGGAAAGTGTTTTATATTGAAAGGCAAGTTGAGGGCTGTTAAAAATCAATAGTTTTGAACATTTTCAATGCACAGGGGGGTCCGCCGATGCATCAAAATGGATTTTTTTTTTCAAATTTTTGGGAAAGTGTTTTATATTGAAAGGCAAGTTGAGGGCTGTTGAAAATCAATAGTTTTGGACATTTTCAATGCACAGGGGGTGGGGGGGGGGGTCCGCCGATGCATCAAAATGGAATTTTTTTCAACTTTTTGGGAAAGTGTTTTATATTGAAAGGCAAGTTGAGGGCTGTTGCAAATCAATAGTTTTGAACATTTTCAATGCACAGGGGGGTCCGCCGATGCATCAAAATGGATTTTTTTCCAACTTTTTGGGAAAGTGTTTTATATTGAAGGGCAAGTTGAGGGCTATTGAAAATCAATAGTTTTAAACATTTTCAATGCACAGGGGGGAAAAAATGGATTTTTTTCAACTTTTTGGGAAAGTTTTATATTCAAAGGCAAGTTGAGGGCTGTTGAAAATCAATAGTTTTGAACATTTTCAATGCACAGGGGGGAAAAAATGGATTTTTTTCAACTTTTTGGGAGTGTTTTATATTCAAAGGCAAGTTGAGGGCTGTTGAAAATCAATAGTTTTGGACATTTTCAATGCACAGGGGGGTCCGCCTATGCATCAAAATGGAATTTTTTCCAACTTTTTGGGAAAGTGTTTTATATTGAAAGGCAAGTTGAGGGCTGTTGAAAATCAATAGCTTTGGACATTTTCAATGCACAGGGGGTCCGACGATGCATCAAAATGGAATTTTTTCCAACTTTTTGGGAATGTGTTTTATATTGAAAGGCAAGTTGAGGGCTGTTGAAAATCAATAGTTTTGAACATTTTCAATGCACAGGGGGGTCCGCCGATGCATCAAAATGGATTTTTTTTTCAACTTTTTGGGAAAGTGTTTTATATTGAAAGGCAAGTTGAGGGCTGTTGAAAACAATAGTTTTGGATATTTTCAATGCACAGGGGGGTCCGCCGATGCATCAAAATGGAATTTTTGTCAACTTTTTGGGAATGTGTTTTATATTGAAAGGCAAGTTGAGGGCTGTTGCAAATCAATAGTTTTGAACATTTTCAATGCACAGGGGGGTCCGCCGATGCATCAAAATGGATTTTTTTCCAACTTTTTGGGAAAGTGTTTTATATTCAAAGGCAAGTTGAGGGCTGTTGAAAATCAATAGTTTTGGACATTTTCAATGCACAAGGGGGTCTGCCGATGCATCAAAATGGAATTTTTTCCAACTTTTTGGGAATGTGTTTTATATTGAAAGGCAAGTTGAGGGCTGTTGAAAATCAATAGTTTTGAACATTTTCAATGCACAGGGGGGTCCGCCGATGTGACAAAATGGATTTTTTTTCATCTTTTTGGGAAAGTGTTTTATATTCAAAGGCAAGTTGAGGGCTGTTGAAAATCAATAGTTTTGGACATTTTCAATGCACAGGGGGGTCCGCCGATGCATCAAAATGGAATTTTTTCCAACTTTTTGGGAAAGTGTTTTATATTGAAAGGCAAGTTGAGGGCTGTTGAAAATCAATAGCTTTGGACATTTTCAATGCACAGGGGGTCCGACGATGCATCAAAATGGAATTTTTTTCCAACTTTTTGGGAATGTGTTTTATATTGAAAGGCAAGTTGAGGGCTGTTGAAAATCAATAGTTTTGAACATTTTCAATGCACAGGGGGTCCGCCGATGCATCAAAATGGATTTTTTTTTCAAATTTTTGGGAAAGTGTTTTATATTGAAAGGCAAGTTGAGGGCTGTTGAAAATCAATAGTTTTGGACATTTTCAATGCACAGGGGGGTCCGCCGATGCATCAAAATGGAATTTTTTTCAACTTTTTGGGAATGTGTTTTATATTGAAAGGCAAGTTGAGGGCTGTTGCAAATCAATAGTTTTGAACATTTTCAATGCACAGGGGGGTCCGCCGATGCATCAAAATGGATATTTTTCCAACTTTTTGGGAAAGTGTTTTATATTGAAAGGCAAGTTGAGGGCTGTTGAAAATCAATAGTTTTGGACATTTTCAATGCACAGGGGGGTTCCGCCGATGCATCAAAATGGAATTTTTTCCAACTTTTTGGGAAAGTATTTTATATTGAAAGGCAAGTTGAGGGCTGTTGAAAATCAATAGTTTTGAACATTTTCAATGCACAGGGGGGTCCGCCGATGCATCAAAATGGATTTTTTTTTCAACTTTTTGGGAAAGTGTTTTATATTCAAAGGCAAGTTGAGGGCTGTTGAAAATCAATAGTTTTGGACATTTTCAATGCACAAGGGGGTCCGCCGATGCATCAAAATGGAATTTTTTCCAACTTTTTGGGAAAGTGTTTTATATTGAAAGGCAAGTTGAGGGCTGTTGAAAATCAATAGTTTTGGACATTTTCAATGCACAGGGGGGTTCCGCCGATGCATCAAAATGGAATTTTTTCCAACTTTTTGGGAAAGTATTTTATATTGAAAGGCAAGTTGAGGGCTGTTGAAAATCAATAGTTTTGAACATTTTCAATGCACAGGGGGGTCCGCCGATGCATCAAAATGGATTTTTTTTTCAACTTTTTGGGAAAGTGTTTTATATTCAAAGGCAAGTTGAGGGCTGTTGAAAATCAATAGTTTTGGACATTTTCAATGCACAAGGGGGTCCGCCGATGCATCAAAATGGAATTTTTTCCAACTTTTTGGGAAAGTGTTTTATATTGAAAGGCAAGTTGAGGGCTGTTGAAAATCAATAGTTTTGAACATTTTCAATGCACAGGGGGGTCCGCCGATGCATCAAAATGGATTTTTTTTTCAAATTTTTGGGAAAGTGTTTTATATTGAAAGGCAAGTTGAGGGCTGTTGAAAATCAATAGTTTTGGACATTTTCAATGCACAGGGGGTGGGGGGGGTCCGCCGATGCATCAAAATGGATTTTTTTTCAACTTTTTGGGAAAGTGTTTTATATTGAAAGGCAAGTTGAGGGCTGTTGCAAATCAATAGTTTTGAACATTTTCAATGCACAGGGGGTCCGCCGATGCATCAAAATGGATATTTTTCCAACTTTTTGGGAAAGTGTTTTATATTGAAGGGCAAGTTGAGGGCTATTGAAAATCAATAGTTTTAAACATTTTCAATGCACAGGGGGGAAAAAATGGATTTTTTTCAACTTTTTGGGAAAGTTTTATATTCAAAGGCAAGTTGAGGGCTGTTGAAAATCAATAGTTTTGAACATTTTCAATGCACAGGGGGGAAAAATGGATTTTTTTCAACTTTTTGGGAGTGTTTTATATTCAAAGGCAAGTTGAGGGCTGTTGAAAATCAATAGTTTTGGACATTTTCAATGCACAGGGGGGTCCGCCTATGCATCAAAATGGAATTTTTTCCAACTTTTTGGGAAAGTGTTTTATATTGAAAGGCAAGTTGAGGGCTGTTGAAAATCAATAGCTTTGGACATTTTCAATGCACAGGGGGTCCGACGATGCATCAAAATGGAATTTTTTCCAACTTTTTGGGAAAGTGTTTTATATTGAAAGGCAAGTTGAGGGCTGTTGAAAATCAATAGTTTTGAACATTTTCAATGCACAGGGGGGTCCGCCGATGCATCAAAATGGATTTTTTTTTCAACTTTTTGGGAAAGTGTTTTATATTGAAAGGCAAGTTGAGGGCTGTTGAAAATCAATAGTTTTGGATATTTTCAATGCACAGGGGGGTCCGCCGATGCATCAAAATGGAATTTTTGTCAACTTTTTGGGAATGTGTTTTATATTGAAAGGCAAGTTGAGGGCTGTTGCAAATCAATAGTTTTGAACATTTTCAATGCACAGGGGGGTCCGCCGATGCATCAAAATGGATATTTTTCCAACTTTTTGGGAAAGTGTTTTATATTGAAAGGCAAGTTGAGGGCTGTTGAAAATCAATAGTTTTGGACATTTTCAATGCACAAGGGGGTCCGCCGATGCATCAAAATGGAATTTTTTCCAACTTTTTGGGAATGTGTTTTATACTGAAAGGCAAGTTGAGGGCTGTTGAAAATCAATAGTTTTGGACATTTTCAATGCACAAGGGAGTCCGCAGATGTGTCAAAATGGATTTTTTTTCAACTTTTTGGGAAAGTGTTTTATATTGAAAGGCAAGTTGAGGGCTGTTGAAAATCAATAGTTTTGAACATTTTCAATGCACAGGGGGGTCCGCCGATGCATCAAAATGGATTTTTTTTCAAATTTTTGGGAAAGTGTTTTATATTGAAAGGCAAGTTGAGGGCTGTTGAAAATCAATAGTTTTGGACATTTTCAATGCACAGGGGGTGGGGGGGGGGGTCCGCCGATGCATCAAAATGGAATTTTTTTCAACTTTTTGGGAATGTGTTTTATACTGAAAGGCAAGTTGAGGGCTGTTGAAAATCAATAGTTTTGGACATTTTCAATGCACAAGGGAGTCCGCAGATGTGTCAAAATGGATTTTTTTTCAACTTTTTGGGAAAGTGTTTTATATTGAAAGGCAAGTTGAGGGCTGTTGAAAATCAATAGTTTTGGACATTTTCAATGCACAAGGGGGTCCGCCGATGCATCAAAATGGAATTTTTTCCAACTTTTTGGGAATGTGTTTTATACTGAAAGGCAAGTTGAGGGCTGTTGAAAATCAATAGTTTTGGACATTTTCAATGCACAAGGGAGTCCGCAGATGTGTCAAAATGGATTTTTTTTCAACTTTTTGGGAAAGTGTTTTATATTGAAAGGCAAGTTGAGGGCTGTTGAAAATCAATAGTTTTGAACATTTTCAATGCACAGGGGGGTCCGCCGATGCATCAAAATGGATATTTTTCCAACTTTTTGGGAAAGTGTTTTATATTGAAGGGCAAGTTGAGGGCTATTGAAAATCAATAGTTTTAAACATTTTCAATGCACAGGGGGGAAAAATGGATTTTTTTCAACTTTTTGGGAAAGTTTTATATTCAAAGGCAAGTTGAGGGCTGTTGAAAATCAATAGTTTTGAACATTTTCAATGCACAGGGGGGAAAAAATGGATTTTTTTCAACTTTTTGGGAGTGTTTTATATTCAAAGGCAAGTTGAGGGCTGTTGAAAATCAATAGTTTTGGACATTTTCAATGCACAGGGGGGTCCGCCTATGCATCAAAATGGAATTTTTTCCAACTTTTTGGGAAAGTGTTTTATATTGAAAGGCAAGTTGAGGGCTGTTGAAAATCAATAGCTTTGGACATTTTCAATGCACAGGGGGTCCGACGATGCATCAAAATGGAATTTTTTCCAACTTTTTGGGAATGTGTTTTATATTGAAAGGCAAGTTGAGGGCTGTTGAAAATCAATAGTTTTGAACATTTTCAATGCACAGGGGGGTCCGCCGATGCATCAAAATGGATTTTTTTTTCAACTTTTTGGGAAAGTGTTTTATATTGAAAGGCAAGTTGAGGGCTGTTGAAAACAATAGTTTTGGATATTTTCAATGCACAGGGGGGTCCGCCGATGCATCAAAATGGAATTTTTGTCAACTTTTTGGGAATGTGTTTTATATTGAAAGGCAAGTTGAGGGCTGTTGCAAATCAATAGTTTTGAACATTTTCAATGCACAGGGGGGTCCGCCGATGCATCAAAATGGATATTTTTCCAACTTTTTGGGAAAGTGTTTTATATTGAAAGGCAAGTTGAGGGCTGTTGAAAATCAATAGTTTTGGACATTTTCAATGCACAAGGGGGTCTGCCGATGCATCAAAATGGAATTTTTTCCAACTTTTTGGGAATGTGTTTTATATTGAAAGGCAAGTTGAGGGCTGTTGAAAATCAATAGTTTTGAACATTTTCAATGCACAGGGGGGTCCGCCGATGTGACAAAATGGATTTTTTTTCATCTTTTTGGGAAAGTGTTTTATATTCAAAGGCAAGTTGAGGGCTGTTGAAAATCAATAGTTTTGGACATTTTCAATGCA
Organism: Topomyia yanbarensis; assembly: GCF_030247195.1. Taxonomy (NCBI): domain Eukaryota; kingdom Metazoa; phylum Arthropoda; class Insecta; order Diptera; family Culicidae; genus Topomyia; species Topomyia yanbarensis. Next base: position 285,779,005 of record NC_080672.1, read on the forward strand.
CAGGGGGGTCCGCCGATGCATCAAAATGGAATTTTTTCCAACTTTTTGGGAAAGTGTTTTATATTGAAAGGCAAGTTGAGGGCTGTTGAAAATCAATAGCTTTGGACATTTTCAATGCACAGGGGGTCCGACGATGCATCAAAATGGAATTTTTTTCCAACTTTTTGGGAATGTGTTTTATATTGAAAGGCAAGTTGAGGGCTGTTGAAAATCAATAGTTTTGAACATTTTCAATGCACAGGGGGTCCGCCGATGCATCAAAATGGATTTTTTTTTTCAAATTTTTGGGAAAGTGTTTTATATTGAAAGGCAAGTTGAGGGCTGTTGAAAATCAATAGTTTTGGACATTTTCAATGCACAGGGGGGTCCGCCGATGCATCAAAATGGAATTTTTTTCAACTTTTTGGGAATGTGTTTTATATTGAAAGGCAAGTTGAGGGCTGTTGCAAATCAATAGTTTTGAACATTTTCAATGCACAGGGGGGTCCGCCGATGCATCAAAATGGATATTTTTCCAACTTTTTGGGAAAGTGTTTTATATTGAAAGGCAAGTTGAGGGCTGTTGAAAATCAATAGTTTTGGACATTTTCAATGCACAGGGGGGTTCCGCCGATGCATCAAAATGGAATTTTTTCCAACTTTTTGGGAAAGTATTTTATATTGAAAGGCAAGTTGAGGGCTGTTGAAAATCAATAGTTTTGAACATTTTCAATGCACAGGGGGGTCCGCCGATGCATCAAAATGGATTTTTTTTCAACTTTTTGGGAAAGTGTTTTATATTCAAAGGCAAGTTGAGGGCTGTTGAAAATCAATAGTTTTGGACATTTTCAATGCACAAGGGGGTCCGCCGATGCATCAAAATGGAATTTTTTCCAACTTTTTGGGAAAGTGTTTTATATTGAAAGGCAAGTTGAGGGCTGTTGAAAATCAATAGTTTTGGACATTTTCAATGCACAGGGGGGTTCCGCCGATGCATCAAAATGGAATTTTTTCCAACTTTTTGGGAAAGTATTTTATATTGAAAGGCAAGTTGAGGGCTGTTGAAAATCAATAGTTTTGAACATTTTCAATGCACAGGGGGGTCCGCCGATGCATCAAAATGGATTTTTTTTTCAACTTTTTGGGAAAGTGTTTTATATTCAAAGGCAAGTTGAGGGCTGTTGAAAATCAATAGTTTTGGACATTTTCAATGCACAAGGGGGTCCGCCGATGCATCAAAATGGAATTTTTTCCAACTTTTTGGGAAAGTGTTTTATATTGAAAGGCAAGTTGAGGGCTGTTGAAAATCAATAGTTTTGAACATTTTCAATGCACAGGGGGGTCCGCCGATGCATCAAAATGGATTTTTTTTTCAAATTTTTGGGAAAGTGTTTTATATTGAAAGGCAAGTTGAGGGCTGTTGAAAATCAATAGTTTTGGACATTTTCAATGCACAGGGGGTGGGGGGGGTCCGCCGATGCATCAAAATGGATTTTTTTTCAACTTTTTGGGAAAGTGTTTTATATTGAAAGGCAAGTTGAGGGCTGTTGCAAATCAATAGTTTTGAACATTTTCAATGCACAGGGGGTCCGCCGATGCATCAAAATGGATATTTTTCCAACTTTTTGGGAAAGTGTTTTATATTGAAGGGCAAGTTGAGGGCTATTGAAAATCAATAGTTTTAAACATTTTCAATGCACAGGGGGGAAAAAATGGATTTTTTTCAACTTTTTGGGAAAGTTTTATATTCAAAGGCAAGTTGAGGGCTGTTGAAAATCAATAGTTTTGAACATTTTCAATGCACAGGGGGGAAAAATGGATTTTTTTCAACTTTTTGGGAGTGTTTTATATTCAAAGGCAAGTTGAGGGCTGTTGAAAATCAATAGTTTTGGACATTTTCAATGCACAGGGGGGTCCGCCTATGCATCAAAATGGAATTTTTTCCAACTTTTTGGGAAAGTGTTTTATATTGAAAGGCAAGTTGAGGGCTGTTGAAAATCAATAGCTTTGGACATTTTCAATGCACAGGGGGTCCGACGATGCATCAAAATGGAATTTTTTCCAACTTTTTGGGAAAGTGTTTTATATTGAAAGGCAAGTTGAGGGCTGTTGAAAATCAATAGTTTTGAACATTTTCAATGCACAGGGGGGTCCGCCGATGCATCAAAATGGATTTTTTTTTCAACTTTTTGGGAAAGTGTTTTATATTGAAAGGCAAGTTGAGGGCTGTTGAAAATCAATAGTTTTGGATATTTTCAATGCACAGGGGGGTCCGCCGATGCATCAAAATGGAATTTTTGTCAACTTTTTGGGAATGTGTTTTATATTGAAAGGCAAGTTGAGGGCTGTTGCAAATCAATAGTTTTGAACATTTTCAATGCACAGGGGGGTCCGCCGATGCATCAAAATGGAATTTTTTCCAACTTTTTGGGAATGTGTTTTATACTGAAAGGCAAGTTGAGGGCTGTTGAAAATCAATAGTTTTGGACATTTTCAATGCACAAGGGAGTCCGCAGATGTGTCAAAATGGATTTTTTTTCAACTTTTTGGGAAAGTGTTTTATATTGAAAGGCAAGTTGAGGGCTGTTGAAAATCAATAGTTTTGAACATTTTCAATGCACAGGGGGGTCCGCCGATGCATCAAAATGGATTTTTTTTTCAAATTTTTGGGAAAGTGTTTTATATTGAAAGGCAAGTTGAGGGCTGTTGAAAATCAATAGTTTTGGACATTTTCAATGCACAGGGGGTGGGGGGGGTCCGCCGATGCATCAAAATGGAATTTTTTTCAACTTTTTGGGAAAGTGTTTTATATTGAAAGGCAAGTTGAGGGCTGTTGCAAATCAATAGTTTTGAACATTTTCAATGCACAGGGGGGTCCGCCGATGCATCAAAATGGATATTTTTCCAACTTTTTGGGAAAGTGTTTTATATTGAAAGGCAAGTTGAGGGCTGTTGAAAATCAATAGTTTTGGACATTTTCAATGCACAAGGGGGTCCGCCGATGCATCAAAATGGAATTTTTTCCAACTTTTTGGGAATGTGTTTTATACTGAAAGGCAAGTTGAGGGCTGTTGAAAATCAATAGTTTTGGACATTTTCAATGCACAAGGGAGTCCGCAGATGTGTCAAAATGGATTTTTTTTCAACTTTTTGGGAAAGTGTTTTATATTGAAAGGCAAGTTGAGGGCTGTTGAAAATCAATAGTTTTGAACATTTTCAATGCACAGGGGGGTCCGCCGATGCATCAAAATGGATTTTTTTTTTCAAATTTTTGGGAAAGTGTTTTATATTGAAAGGCAAGTTGAGGGCTGTTGAAAATCAATAGTTTTGGACATTTTCAATGCACAGGGGGTGGGGGGGGTCCGCCGATGCATCAAAATGGAATTTTTTTCAACTTTTTGGGAAAGTGTTTTATATTGAAAGGCAAGTTGAGGGCTGTTGCAAATCAATAGTTTTGAACATTTTCAATGCACAGGGGGGTCCGCCGATGCATCAAAATGGATATTTTTCCAACTTTTTGGGAAAGTGTTTTATATTGAAGGGCAAGTTGAGGGCTATTGAAAATCAATAGTTTTAAACATTTTCAATGCACAGGGGGGAAAAAATGGATTTTTTTCAACTTTTTGGGAAAGTTTTATATTGAAAGGCAAGTTGAGGGCTGTTGAAAATCAATAGTTTTGAACATTTTCAATGCACAGGGGGGAAAAAATGGATTTTTTTCAACTTTTTGGGAGTGTTTTATATTCAAAGGCAAGTTGAGGGCTGTTGAAAATCAATAGTTTTGGACATTTTCAATGCACAGGGGGGTCCGCCTATGCATCAAAATGGAATTTTTTCCAACTTTTTGGGAAAGTGTTTTATATTGAAAGGCAAGTTGAGGGCTGTTGAAAATCAATAGCTTTGGACATTTTCAATGCACAGGGGGTCCGACGATGCATCAAAATGGAATTTTTTCCAACTTTTTGGGAATGTGTTTTATATTGAAAGGCAAGTTGAGGGCTGTTGAAAATCAATAGTTTTGAACATTTTCAATGCACAGGGGGGTCCGCCGATGCATCAAAATGGATTTTTTTTTCAACTTTTTGGGAAAGTGTTTTATATTGAAAGGCAAGTTGAGGGCTGTTGAAAACAATAGTTTTGGATATTTTCAATGCACAGGGGGGTCCGCCGATGCATCAAAATGGAATTTTTGTCAACTTTTTGGGAATGTGTTTTATATTGAAAGGCAAGTTGAGGGCTGTTGCAAATCAATAGTTTTGAACATTTTCAATGCACAGGGGGGTCCGCCGATGCATCAAAATGGATATTTTTCCAACTTTTTGGGAAAGTGTTTTATATTGAAAGGCAAGTTGAGGGCTGTTGAAAATCAATAGTTTTGGACATTTTCAATGCACAAGGGGGTCTGCCGATGCATCAAAATGGAATTTTTTCCAACTTTTTGGGAATGTGTTTTATATTGAAAGGCAAGTTGAGGGCTGTTGAAAATCAATAGTTTTGAACATTTTCAATGCACAGGGGGGTCCGCCGATGTGACAAAATGGATTTTTTTTCATCTTTTTGGGAAAGTGTTTTATATTCAAAGGCAAGTTGAGGGCTGTTGAAAATCAATAGTTTTGGACATTTTCAATGCACAGGGGGGTCCGCCGATGCATCAAAATGGAATTTTTTCCAACTTTTTGGGAAAGTGTTTTATATTGAAAGGCAAGTTGAGGGCTGTTGAAAATCAATAGCTTTGGACATTTTCAATGCACAGGGGGTCCGACGATGCATCAAAATGGAATTTTTTTCCAACTTTTTGGGAATGTGTTTTATATTGAAAGGCAAGTTGAGGGCTGTTGAAAATCAATAGTTTTGAACATTTTCAATGCACAGGGGGTCCGCCGATGCATCAAAATGGATTTTTTTTTTCAAATTTTTGGGAAAGTGTTTTATATTGAAAGGCAAGTTGAGGGCTGTTGAAAATCAATAGTTTTGGACATTTTCAATGCACAGGGGGGTCCGCCGATGCATCAAAATGGAATTTTTTTCAACTTTTTGGGAATGTGTTTTATATTGAAAGGCAAGTTGAGGGCTGTTGCAAATCAATAGTTTTGAACATTTTCAATGCACAGGGGGGTCCGCCGATGCATCAAAATGGATATTTTTCCAACTTTTTGGGAAAGTGTTTTATATTGAAAGGCAAGTTGAGGGCTGTTGAAAATCAATAGTTTTGGACATTTTCAATGCACAGGGGGGTTCCGCCGATGCATCAAAATGGAATTTTTTCCAACTTTTTGGGAAAGTATTTTATATTGAAAGGCAAGTTGAGGGCTGTTGAAAATCAATAGTTTTGAACATTTTCAATGCACAGGGGGGTCCGCCGATGCATCAAAATGGATTTTTTTTTCAACTTTTTGGGAAAGTGTTTTATATTCAAAGGCAAGTTGAGGGCTGTTGAAAATCAATAGTTTTGGACATTTTCAATGCACAAGGGGGTCCGCCGATGCATCAAAATGGAATTTTTTCCAACTTTTTGGGAAAGTGTTTTATATTGAAAGGCAAGTTGAGGGCTGTTGAAAATCAATAGTTTTGGACATTTTCAATGCACAGGGGGGTTCCGCCGATGCATCAAAATGGAATTTTTTCCAACTTTTTGGGAAAGTATTTTATATTGAAAGGCAAGTTGAGGGCTGTTGAAAATCAATAGTTTTGAACATTTTCAATGCACAGGGGGGTCCGCCGATGCATCAAAATGGATTTTTTTTTCAACTTTTTGGGAAAGTGTTTTATATTCAAAGGCAAGTTGAGGGCTGTTGAAAATCAATAGTTTTGGACATTTTCAATGCACAAGGGGGTCCGCCGATGCATCAAAATGGAATTTTTTCCAACTTTTTGGGAAAGTGTTTTATATTGAAAGGCAAGTTGAGGGCTGTTGCAAATCAATAGTTTTGGACATTTTCAATGCACAGGGGTGGGGGGGGTCCGCCGATGCATCAAAATGGATTTTTTTTCAACTTTTTGGGAAAGTGTTTTATATTGAAAGGCAAGTTGAGGGCTGTTGCAAATCAATAGTTTTGAACATTTTCAATGCACAGGGGGTCCGCCGATGCATCAAAATGGATATTTTTCCAACTTTTTGGGAAAGTGTTTTATATTGAAGGGCAAGTTGAGGGCTATTGAAAATCAATAGTTTTAAACATTTTCAATGCACAGGGGAGAAAAAATGGATTTTTTTCAACTTTTTGGGAAAGTTTTATATTCAAAGGCAAGTTGAGGGCTGTTGAAAATCAATAGTTTTGAACATTTTCAATGCACAGGGGGGAAAAAATGGATTTTTTTCAACTTTTTGGGAGTGTTTTGTATTCAAAGGCAAGTTGAGGGCTGTTGAAAATCAATAGTTTTGGACATTTTCAATGCACAGGGGGGTCCGCCTATGCATCAAAATGGAATTTTTTCCAACTTTTTGGGAAAGTGTTTTATATTGAAGGGCAAGTTGAGGGCTATTGAAAATCAATAGTTTTAAACATTTTCAATGCACAGGGGGTCCGACGATGCATCAAAATGGAATTTTTTCCAACTTTTTGGGAAAGTGTTTTATATTGAAAGGCAAGTTGAGGGCTGTTGAAAATCAATAGTTTTGAACATTTTCAATGCACAGGGGGGTCCGCCGATGCATCAAAATGGATTTTTTTTTCAACTTTTTGGGAAAGTGTTTTATATTGAAAGGCAAGTTGAGGGCTGTTGAAAATCAATAGTTTTGGATATTTTCAATGCACAGGGGGGTCCGCCGATGCATCAAAATGGAATTTTTGTCAACTTTTTGGGAATGTGTTTTATATTGAAAGGCAAGTTGAGGGCTGTTGCAAATCAATAGTTTTGAACATTTTCAATGCACAGGGGGGTCCGCCGATGCATCAAAATGGATATTTTTCCAACTTTTTGGGAAAGTGTTTTATATTGAAAGGCAAGTTGAGGGCTGTTGAAAATCAATAGTTTTGGACATTTTCAATGCACAAGGGGGTCCGCCGATGCATCAAAATGGAATTTTTTCCAACTTTTTGGGAATGTGTTTTATATTGAAAGGCAAGTTGAGGGCTGTTGAAAATCAATAGTTTTGAACATTTTCAATGCACAGGGGGGTCCGCCGATGTGACAAAATGGATTTTTTTCCAACTTTTTGGGAAAGTGTTTTATATTCAAAGGCAAGTTGAGGGCTGTTGAAAATCAATAGCTTTGGACATTTTCAATGCACAGGGGGTCCGACGATGCATCAAAATGGAATTTTTTTCCAACTTTTTGGGAATGTGTTTTATATTGAAAGGCAAGTTGAGGGCTGTTGCAAATCAATAGTTTTGAACATTTTCAATGCACAGGGGGGTCCGCCGATGCATCAAAATGGATATTTTTCCAACTTTTTGGGAAAGTGTTTTATATTGAAAGGCAAGTTGAGGGCTGTTGAAAATCAATAGTTTTGGACATTTTCAATGCACAGGGGGGTTCCGCCGATGCATCAAAATGGAATTTTTTCCAACTTTTTGGGAATGTATTTTATATTGAAAGGCAAGTTGAGGGCTGTTGAAAATCAATAGTTTTGAACATTTTCAATGCACAGGGGGGTCCGCCGATGCATCAAAATGGATTTTTTTTTCAACTTTTTGGGAAAGTGTTTTATATTCAAAGGCAAGTTGAGGGCTGTTGAAAATCAATAGTTTTGGACATTTTCAATGCACAAGGGGGTCCGCCGATGCATCAAAATGGATATTTTTCCAACTTTTTGGGAAAGTGTTTTATATTGAAAGGCAAGTTGAGGGCTGTTGAAAATCAATAGTTTTGGACATTTTCAATGCACAGGGGGGTTCCGCCGATGCATCAAAATGGAATTTTTTCCAACTTTTTGGGAATGTATTTTATATTGAAAGGCAAGTTGAGGGCTGTTGAAAATCAATAGTTTTGGACATTTTCAATGCACAAGGGGGTCCGCCGATGCATCAAAATGGAATTTTTTCCAACTTTTTGGGAATGTGTTTTATATTGAAAGGCAAGTTGAGGGCTGTTGAAAATCAATAGTTTTGAACATTTTCAATGCACAGGGGGGTCCGCCGATGTGACAAAATGGATTTTTTTCCAACTTTTTGGGAAAGTGTTTTATATTGAAAGGCAAGTTGAGGGCTGTTGAAAATCAATAGCTTTGGACATTTTCAATGCACAGGGGGTCCGACGATGCATCAAAATGGAATTTTTTTCCAACTTTTTGGGAATGTGTTTTATATTGAAAGGCAAGTTGAGGGCTGTTGCAAATCAATAGTTTTGAACATTTTCAATGCACAGGGGGGTCCGCCGATGCATCAAAATGGATATTTTTCCAACTTTTTGGGAAAGTGTTTTATATTGAAAGGCAAGTTGAGGGCTGTTGAAAATCAATAGTTTTGGACATTTTCAATGCACAGGGGGGTTCCGCCGATGCATCAAAATGGAATTTTTTCCAACTTTTTGGGAATGTATTTTATATTGAAAGGCAAGTTGAGGGCTGTTGAAAATCAATAGTTTTGAACATTTTCAATGCACAGGGGGGTCCGCCGATGCATCAAAATGGATTTTTTTTTCAACTTTTTGGGAAAGTGTTTTATATTCAAAGGCAAGTTGAGGGCTGTTGAAAATCAATAGTTTTGGACATTTTCAATGCACAAGGGGGTCCGCCGATGCATCAAAATGGAATTTTTTCCAACTTTTTGGGAAAGTGTTTTATATTGAAAGGCAAGTTGAGGGCTGTTGAAAATCAATAGTTTTGGACATTTTCAATGCACAGGGGGTCCGACGATGCATCAAAATGGAATTTTTTCCAATTTTTTGGGAATGTGTTTTATATTGAAAGGCAAGTTGAGGGCTGTTGAAAATCAATAGTTTTGGACATTTTCAATGCACAAGGGAGTCCGCAGATGTGTCAAAATGGATTTTTTTTTCAACTTTTTGGGAAAGTGTTTTATATTGAAAGGCAAGTTGAGGGCTGTTGAAAATCAATAGTTTTGAACATTTTCAATGCACAGGGGGGTCCGACGATGCATCAAAATGGAATTTTTTCCAACTTTTTGGGAATGTGTTTTATATTGAAAGGCAAGTTGAGGGCTGTTGAAAATCAATAGTTTTGGACATTTTCAATGCACAGGGGGTCCGACGATGCATCAAAATGGAATTTTTTCCAACTTTTTGGGAAAGTGTTTTATATTGAAAGGCAAGTTGAGGGCTGTTGAAAATCAATAGTTTTGGACATTTTCAATGCACAGGGGGTCCGACGATGCATCAAAATGGAATTTTTTCCAACTTTTTGGGAATGTGTTTTATATTGAAAGGCAAGTTGAGGGCTGTTGAAAATCAATAGTTTTGGACATTTTCAATGCACAAGGGAGTCCGCAGATGTGTCAAAATGGATTTTTTTTTCAACTTTTTGGGAAAGTGTTTTATATTGAAAGGCAAGTTGAGGGCTGTTGAAAATCAATAGTTTTGAACATTTTCAATGCACAGGGGGGTCCGACGATGCATCAAAATGGAATTTTTTCCAACTTTTTGGGAATGTGTTTTATATTGAAAGGCAAGTTGAGGGCTGTTGAAAATCAATAGTTTTGGACATTTTCAATGCACAGGGGGTCCGACGATGCATCAAAATGGAATTTTTTCCAACTTTTTGGGAATGTGTTTTATATTGAAAGGCAAGTTGAGGGCTGTTGAAAATCAATAGTTTTGGACATTTTCAATGCACAAGGGAGTCCGCAGATGTGTCAAAATGGATCTTTTTTCAACTTTTTGGGAAAGTGTTTTATATTGAAAGGCAAGTTGAGGGCTGTTGAAAATCAATAGTTTTGAACATTTTCAATGCACAGGGGGGTCCGCCGATGTGACAAAATGGATTTTTTTTCATCTTTTTGGGAAAGTGTTTTATATTGAAAGGCAAGTTGAGGGCTGTTGAAAATCAATAGTTTTGGACATTTTCAATGCACAGGGGGTCCGCCGATGCATCAAAATGGAATTTTTTCCAACTTTTTGGGAAAGTGTTTTATATTGAAAGGCAAGTTGAGGGCTGTTGAAAATCAATAGCTTTGGACATTTTCAATGCACAGGGGGTCCGACGATGCATCAAAATGGAATTTTTTTCCAACTTTTTGGGAATGTGTTTTATATTGAAAGGCAAGTTGAGGGCTGTTGAAAATCAATAGTTTTGAACATTTTCAATGCACAGGGGGTCCGCCGATGCATCAAAATGGATTTTTTTTTTCAAATTTTTGGGAAAGTGTTTTATATTGAAAGGCAAGTTGAGGGCTGTTGAAAATCAATAGTTTTGGACATTTTCAATGCACAGGGGGGTCCGCCGATGCATCAAAATGGAATTTTTTTCAACTTTTTGGGAATGTGTTTTATATTGAAAGGCAAGTTGAGGGCTGTTGCAAATCAATAGTTTTGAACATTTTCAATGCACAGGGGGGTCCGCCGATGCATCAAAATGGATATTTTTCCAACTTTTTGGGAAAGTGTTTTATATTGAAAGGCAAGTTGAGGGCTGTTGAAAATCAATAGTTTTGGACATTTTCAATGCACAGGGGGGTTCCGCCGATGCATCAAAATGGAATTTTTTCCAACTTTTTGGGAAAGTATTTTATATTGAAAGGCAAGTTGAGGGCTGTTGAAAATCAATAGTTTTGAACATTTTCAATGCACAGGGGGGTCCGCCGATGCATCAAAATGGATTTTTTTTTCAACTTTTTGGGAAAGTGTTTTATATTCAAAGGCAAGTTGAGGGCTGTTGAAAATCAATAGTTTTGGACATTTTCAATGCACAAGGGGGTCCGCCGATGCATCAAAATGGAATTTTTTCCAACTTTTTGGGAAAGTGTTTTATATTGAAAGGCAAGTTGAGGGCTGTTGAAAATCAATAGTTTTGGACATTTTCAATGCACAGGGGGGTTCCGCCGATGCATCAAAATGGAATTTTTTCCAACTTTTTGGGAAAGTATTTTATATTGAAAGGCAAGTTGAGGGCTGTTGAAAATCAATAGTTTTGAACATTTTCAATGCACAGGGGGGTCCGCCGATGCATCAAAATGGATTTTTTTTTCAACTTTTTGGGAAAGTGTTTTATATTCAAAGGCAAGTTGAGGGCTGTTGAAAATCAATAGTTTTGGACATTTTCAATGCACAAGGGGGTCCGCCGATGCATCAAAATGGAATTTTTTCCAACTTTTTGGGAAAGTGTTTTATATTGAAAGGCAAGTTGAGGGCTGTTGCAAATCAATAGTTTTGAACATTTTCAATGCACAGGGGGGTCCGCCGATGCATCAAAATGGATTTTTTTTTCAAATTTTTGGGAAAGTGTTTTATATTGAAAGGCAAGTTGAGGGCTGTTGAAAATCAATAGTTTTGGACTTTTCAATGCACAGGGGGTGGGGGGGGTCCGCCGATGCATCAAAATGGATTTTTTTTCAACTTTTTGGGAAAGTGTTTTATATTGAAAGGCAAGTTGAGGGCTGTTGCAAATCAATAGTTTTGAACATTTTCAATGCACAGGGGGTCCGCCGATGCATCAAAATGGATATTTTTCCAACTTTTTGGGAAAGTGTTTTATATTGAAGGGCAAGTTGAGGGCTATTGAAAATCAATAGTTTTAAACATTTTCAATGCACAGGGGAGAAAAAATGGATTTTTTTCAACTTTTTGGGAAAGTTTTATATTCAAAGGCAAGTTGAGGGCTGTTGAAAATCAATAGTTTTGAACATTTTCAATGCACAGGGGGGAAAAAATGGATTTTTTTCAACTTTTTGGGAGTGTTTTGTATTCAAAGGCAAGTTGAGGGCTGTTGAAAATCAATAGTTTTGGACATTTTCAATGCACAGGGGGGTCCGCCTATGCATCAAAATGGAATTTTTTCCAACTTTTTGGGAAAGTGTTTTATATTGAAGGGCAAGTTGAGGGCTATTGAAAATCAATAGTTTTAAACATTTTCAATGCACAGGGGGTCCGACGATGCATCAAAATGGAATTTTTTCCAACTTTTTGGGAAAGTGTTTTATATTGAAAGGCAAGTTGAGGGCTGTTGAAAATCAATAGTTTTGAACATTTTCAATGCACAGGGGGGTCCGCCGATGCATCAAAATGGATTTTTTTTTCAACTTTTTGGGAAAGTGTTTTATATTGAAAGGCAAGTTGAGGGCTGTTGAAAATCAATAGTTTTGGATATTTTCAATGCACAGGGGGGTCCGCCGATGCATCAAAATGGAATTTTTGTCAACTTTTTGGGAATGTGTTTTATATTGAAAGGCAAGTTGAGGGCTGTTGCAAATCAATAGTTTTGAACATTTTCAATGCACAGGGGGGTCCGCCGATGCATCAAAATGGATATTTTTCCAACTTTTTGGGAAAGTGTTTTATATTGAAAGGCAAGTTGAGGGCTGTTGAAAATCAATAGTTTTGGACATTTTCAATGCACAAGGGGGTCCGCCGATGCATCAAAATGGAATTTTTTCCAACTTTTTGGGAATGTGTTTTATATTGAAAGGCAAGTTGAGGGCTGTTGAAAATCAATAGTTTTGAACATTTTCAATGCACAGGGGGGTCCGCCGATGTGACAAAATGGATTTTTTTCCAACTTTTTGGGAAAGTGTTTTATATTCAAAGGCAAGTTGAGGACTGTTGAAAATCAATAGTTTTGGACATTTTCAATGCACAGGGGGGTCCGCCGATGCATCAAAATGGAATTTTTTCCAACTTTTTGGGAAAGTGTTTTATATTGAAAGGCAAGTTGAGGGCTGTTGAAAATCAATAGCTTTGGACATTTTCAATGCACAGGGGGTCCGACGATGCATCAAAATGGAATTTTTTTCCAACTTTTTGGGAATGTGTTTTATATTGAAAGGCAAGTTGAGGGCTGTTGAAAATCAATAGTTTTGAACATTTTCAATGCACAGGGGGTCCGCCGATGCATCAAAATGGATTTTTTTTTTCAAATTTTTGGGAAAGTGTTTTATATTGAAAGGCAAGTTGAGGGCTGTTGAAAATCAATAGTTTTGGACATTTTCAATGCACAGGGGGGTTCCGCCGATGCATCAAAATGGAATTTTTTCCAACTTTTTGGGAATGTATTTTATATTGAAAGGCAAGTTGAGGGCTGTTGAAAATCAATAGTTTTGAACATTTTCAATGCACAGGGGGGTCCGCCGATGCATCAAAATGGATTTTTTTTTCAACTTTTTGGGAAAGTGTTTTATATTCAAAGGCAAGTTGAGGGCTGTTGAAAATCAATAGTTTTGGACATTTTCAATGCACAAGGGGGTCCGCCGATGCATCAAAATGGAATTTTTTCCAACTTTTTGGGAAAGTGTTTTATATTGAAAGGCAAGTTGAGGGCTGTTGAAAATCAATAGTTTTGGACATTTTCAATGCACAGGGGGTCCGACGATGCATCAAAATGGAATTTTTTCCAACTTTTTGGGAATGTGTTTTATATTGAAAGGCAAGTTGAGGGCTGTTGAAAATCAATAGTTTTGGACATTTTCAATGCACAAGGGAGTCCGCAGATGTGTCAAAATGGATTTTTTTTTCAACTTTTTGGGAAAGTGTTTTATATTGAAAGGCAAGTTGAGGGCTGTTGAAAATCAATAGTTTTGAACATTTTCAATGCACAGGGGGGTCCGACGATGCATCAAAATGGAATTTTTTCCAACTTTTTGGGAATGTGTTTTATATTGAAAGGCAAGTTGAGGGCTGTTGAAAATCAATAGTTTTGGACATTTTCAATGCACAGGGGGTCCGACGATGCATCAAAATGGAATTTTTTCCAACTTTTTGGGAATGTGTTTTATATTGAAAGGCAAGTTGAGGGCTGTTGAAAATCAATAGTTTTGGACATTTTCAATGCACAAGGGAGTCCGCAGATGTGTCAAAATGGATCTTTTTTCAACTTTTTGGGAAAGTGTTTTATATTGAAAGGCAAGTTGAGGGCTGTTGAAAATCAATAGTTTTGAACATTTTCAATGCACAGGGGGGTCCGCCGATGCATCAAAATGGATTTTTTTTTCAACTTTTTGGGAAAGTGTTTTATATTGAAGGGCAAGTTGAGGGCTGTTGAAAATCAATAGTTTTGAACATTTTCAAGGCATAGGGGGTCTGCCGATGCATCAAAATAGAATTTTTTTCAACTTTTTGGGAAAGTGTTTTATATTGAAAGGCAAGTTGAGGGCTGTTGAAAATCAATAGTTTTGGACATTTTCAATGCACAAGGGAGTCCGCAGATGTGTCAAAATGGATTTTTTTCAACTTTTTGGGAAAGTTTTATATTGAAAGGCAAGTTGAGGGCTGTTGAAAATCAATAGTTTTGAACATTTTCAATGCATAGGGGGGTCCGACGATGCATCAAAATGGAATTTTTTCCAACTTTTTGGGAATGTGTTTTATATTGAAAGGCAAGTTGAGGGCTGTTGAAAATCAATAGTTTTGGACATTTTCAATGCACAGGGGGTCCGACGATGCATCAAAATGGAATTTTTTCCAACTCTTTGGGAATGTGTTTTATATTGAAAGGCAAGTTGAGGGCTGTTGAAAATCAATAGTTTTGGACATTTTCAATGCACAAGGGAGTCCGCAGATGTGTCAAAATGGATTTTTTTTCAACTTTTTGGGAAAGTGTTTTATATTGAAAGGCAAGTTGAGGGCTGTTGAAAATCAATAGTTTTGGACATTTTCAATGCACAGGGGGGTTCCGCCGATGCATCAAAATGGAATTTTTTCCAACTTTTTGGGAAAGTATTTTATATTGAAAGGCAAGTTGAGGGCTGTTGAAAATCAATAGTTTTGAACATTTTCAATGCACAGGGGGGTCCGCCGATGCATCAAAATGGATTTTTTTTTCAACTTTTTGGGAAAGTGTTTTATATTCAAAGGCAAGTTGAGGGCTGTTGAAAATCAATAGTTTTGGACATTTTCAATGCACAAGGGGGTCCGCCGATGCATCAAAATGGAATTTTTTCCAACTTTTTGGGAAAGTGTTTTATATTGAAAGGCAAGTTGAGGGCTGTTGAAAATCAATAGTTTTGGACATTTTCAATGCACAGGGGGTCCGACGATGCATCAAAATGGAATTTTTTCCAACTTTTTGGGAAAGTGTTTTATATTCAAAGGCAAGTTGAGGGCTGTTGAAAATCAATAGTTTTGAACATTTTCAAGGCATAGGGGGTCTGCCGATGCATCAAAATAGATTTTTTTTCAATTTTTTGGGAAAGTGTTTTATATTGAAAGGCAAGTTGAGGGCTGTTGAAAATCAATAGTTTTGGACATTTTCAATGCACAGGGGGGTCCGCCGATGCATCAAAATGGAATTTTTTCCAACTTTTTGGGAAAGTGTTTTATATTGAAAGGCAAGTTGAGGGCTGTTGAAAATCAATAGCTTTGGACATTTTCAATGCACAGGGGGTCCGACGATGCATCAAAATGGAATTTTTTTCCAACTTTTTGGGAATGTGTTTTATATTGAAAGGCAAGTTGAGGGCTGTTGAAAATCAATAGTTTTGAACATTTTCAATGCACAGGGGGTCCGCCGATGCATCAAAATGGATTTTTTTTTTCAACTTTTTGGGAAAGTGTTTTATATTGAAAGGCAAGTTGAGGGCTGTTGAAAATCAATAGTTTTGGACATTTTCAATGCACAGGGGGGTCCGCCGATGCATCAAAATGGAATTTTTTTCAACTTTTTGGGAATGTGTTTTATATTGAAAGGCAAGTTGAGGGCTGTTGCAAATCAATAGTTTTGAACATTTTCAATGCACAGGGGGGTCCGCCGATGCATCAAAATGGATATTTTTCCAACTTTTTGGGAAAGTGTTTTATATTGAAAGGCAAGTTGAGGGCTGTTGAAAATCAATAGTTTTGGACATTTTCAATGCACAGGGGGGTTCCGCCGATGCATCAAAATGGAATTTTTTCCAACTTTTTGGGAAAGTATTTTATATTGAAAGGCAAGTTGAGGGCTGTTGAAAATCAATAGTTTTGAACATTTTCAATGCACAGGGGGGTCCGCCGATGCATCAAAATGGATTTTTTTTTCAACTTTTTGGGAAAGTGTTTTATATTCAAAGGCAAGTTGAGGGCTGTTGAAAATCAATAGTTTTGGACATTTTCAATGCACAAGGGGGTCCGCCGATGCATCAAAATGGAATTTTTTCCAACTTTTTGGGAAAGTGTTTTATATTGAAAGGCAAGTTGAGGGCTGTTGAAAATCAATAGTTTTGGACATTTTCAATGCACAGGGGGTCCGACGATGCATCAAAATGGAATTTTTTCCAACTTTTTGGGAATGTGTTTTATATTGAAAGGCAAGTTGAGGGCTGTTGAAAATCAATAGTTTTGAACATTTTCAAGGCATAGGGGGTCTGCCGATGCATCAAAATAGATTTTTTTTCAATTTTTTGGGAAAGTGTTTTATATTGAAAGGCA
The DNA here is from genome assembly GCF_030247195.1 of Topomyia yanbarensis. NCBI lineage: Eukaryota > Metazoa > Arthropoda > Insecta > Diptera > Culicidae > Topomyia > Topomyia yanbarensis. The sequence continues at coordinate 285,795,433 of NC_080672.1, forward strand.
AGTTGAGGGCTGTTGAAAATCAATAGTTTTGGACATTTTCAATGCACAAGGGAGTCCGCAGATGTGTCAAAATGGATTTTTTTTTCAACTTTTTGGGAAAGTGTTTTATATTGAAAGGCAAGTTGAGGGCTGTTGAAAATCAATAGTTTTGAACATTTTCAATGCACAGGGGGGTCCGACGATGCATCAAAATGGAATTTTTTCCAACTTTTTGGGAATGTGTTTTATATTGAAAGGCAAGTTGAGGGCTGTTGAAAATCAATAGTTTTGGACATTTTCAATGCACAGGGGGTCCGACGATGCATCAAAATGGAATTTTTTCCAACTTTTTGGGAATGTGTTTTATATTGAAAGGCAAGTTGAGGGCTGTTGAAAATCAATAGTTTTGGACATTTTCAATGCACAAGGGAGTCCGCAGATGTGTCAAAATGGATCTTTTTTCAACTTTTTGGGAAAGTGTTTTATATTGAAAGGCAAGTTGAGGGCTGTTGAAAATCAATAGTTTTGAACATTTTCAATGCACAGGGGGGTCCGCCGATGCATCAAAATGGATTTTTTTTTCAACTTTTTGGGAAAGTGTTTTATATTGAAAGGCAAGTTGAGGGCTGTTGAAAATCAATAGTTTTGAACATTTTCAAGGCATAGGGGGTCTGCCGATGCATCAAAATAGAATTTTTTTCAACTTTTTGGGAAAGTGTTTTATATTGAAAGGCAAGTTGAGGGCTGTTGAAAATCAATAGTTTTGGACATTTTCAATGCACAAGGGAGTCCGCAGATGTGTCAAAATGGATTTTTTTCAACTTTTTGGGAAAGTTTTATATTGAAAGGCAAGTTGAGGGCTGTTGAAAATCAATAGTTTTGAACATTTTCAATGCATAGGGGGGTCCGACGATGCATCAAAATGGAATTTTTTCCAACTTTTTGGGAATGTGTTTTATATTGAAAGGCAAGTTGAGGGCTGTTGAAAATCAATAGTTTTGGACATTTTCAATGCACAGGGGGTCCGACGATGCATCAAAATGGAATTTTTTCCAACTTTTTGGGAATGTGTTTTATATTGAAAGGCAAGTTGAGGGCTGTTGAAAATCAATAGTTTTGGACATTTTCAATGCACAAGGGAGTCCGCAGATGTGTCAAAATGGATTTTTTTTCAACTTTTTGGGAAAGTGTTTTATATTGAAAGGCAAGTTGAGGGCTGTTGAAAATCAATCAAAATGGAATTTTTTTCAACTTTTTGGGAAAGTGTTTTGATATTGAATGGCAAGTTGAGGGCTGTTGCAAATCAAGTTTTGAACATTTTCAATGCACAGGGGGGTCCGCCGATGCATCAAAATGGAATTTTTTCCAACTTTTTGGGAAAGTGTTTTATATTGAAAGGCAAGTTGAGGGCTGTTGAAAATCAATAGTGTTGGACATTTTCAAAACTTTTTCAACTTTTTGGGAAAGGGTTTTATATTGAAAGGCAAATCGAGGGCTGTTGAAAATCAATAGTTTTGAACATTTTCAAGGCATAGGGGGTCCGCCGATGCATCAAAATGGATTTCTTTTTCAACTTTTTGGGAAAGTGTTTTATATTGAAAGATAAGTTGAGGGCTATTGGAAATCAATAGTTTTGGACAATTGCAATGCACAAGGGAGTCCGCAGATGTGTCAAAATGGAATTGTTTTAAACTTTTTTGGAATGTGTTTTATATTGAAAGGCAAGTTGAGGGCTGTTGAAAATAAATAGTTTTGAAAATTTTCAATGCACAGGGGGGTCCGCTGATACATCAAACTGGAATTTTTTCAACTTTTTGGGTAATTGTTTTATATTGAAAGGCAAGTTGAGGGCTGTTGAAAATCAATAGTTTTGTACATTTTCTATGCACAGGGGGGTCCGCCGATGCATCAAAATGGAATTTTTTCCAACTTTTTGGGAAAGTGTTATATTGAAAGGCAAGTTGAGGGCTGTTGAAAATCAATAGTTTTGGACATTTTCAATGCACAGGGGGGTCCGTCGATGCATCAAAATGGAATTTTTTCCAACTTTTTTAAAAAGTGTTTTATATTGAAAGGCAAGTTGAGGGCTGTTGAAAATCAATAGTTTTGGACATTTTCAAAACTTTGATATGTCAAAGTGGATTTTTTTTCAACTTTTTGGAAAAGTGTTTTATATTGAAAGACAAATCGAGGGCTGTTGAAAATCAATAGTTTTGAACATTTTCAAGGCACAGGGGGTCCGCCGATGCATCAAAATTAATTTTTTTTCAACTTTTTGGGAAAGTGTTTTATTTTGAAGGGCAAGTTGAGGGCCCGAAAGGTTGAAAAAATTCAATTTTAACGCATCGGCGGACCCCCTGTGCATTTAAACTGTCCAAAACTATTGATTTTCAACTACCAACAACTTGTCCTTCAATATAAAACACTTTCCCGAAAAGCTGAAATCGTTAGCATTTGGATTATTTTGCATCCCTACATGTGTGCTGGATCGCTCTCACTCCCAAAATCATTTGGCTAAATCATCATCATAAGGAGTTTCTTACAATAATCATGTACAATACCATCAACCCCGATTTTGCATCTTTTCTATCGTACCTGATTTTCTCAACTTCATAATCCTGATCAAAAAAAAAATCATAATCAGGCCGTGATCACAGGCGGTGATTTTGTTGCAATGATTTTTTGCTAGCACATTATCGCTTCAGAGAAAATCACTAGCGATTTTTTATGGTTGTGATCACAGCACAGCATGATCAGCAGTGATAATTATCACTGATGATTTTTGATTTTTGGTGATTTTCCCAGCACTGGTTGTAATTGATGAGATCGACAACCTGTGCTATGACATTTGAAAAGTACAAACTCACTGTAGCACCGTGATATTTATGTACAAAAAACACTAAACGAATTTATTTGTAAATCTTCTACAAATAGGTTTCCTACAATCGCTTTTCGTAAAATATTCGAATTATTTGTATGTAATTAGATTTAGTTTTTATTTTAATTAACTGCTTGTTAATTTATCCTTAATAATATATATGAATAATGTTCGCCAATATAAAAAATTTCTAACGCTTTTTTTTATCTAATAATTCGAACAATTCACGTTTTGACGAGCAACCCGTACTAAAAATAAAAACTTTAAAAGAGCTTACACATAATTTTTCTGCTCTACTCACAGTAAAAGTTTTATGCAAAGATAATTTTCCCTCGAAATATCGATTGTTTTTCATCGATAACGCAAAGTCGATTTTTTTCCAAAATATCCCTCACTACAAAACATTTGGTACAAATTACGAATTTTTCCGTGTATTTTATAAAACAAATGTCGGTATTTACCAAAGAATTCCCACAATATTTATTTTCAAAAAAATTAGTTACTACGAGAGTGAAATTAAAATTGTCATGAACATGAAATACCATAAGCATTTTAGCACTCCATAGTTGAGAGCACTTTGAAATTAAATTTATGTTTCTAGATCGCTTATTTTATTTAAAAAAATCGATGGTGTCAAACATTGAACCGAAATAATAAGATAAAAATTACGTTCCATGAACGAAAAAGAAATCGTACCCAGTGCTGTGTTATCTCACAATGGTCTTTGAATTGCGACCGTATCACCACAAAAATGACCGTTATTTCATGTCCATGTTCCTCGCATAGTGTTTCAGTTATCAGTTACTATCTCTCACAGAAGCCGTGCGAGAGACAACGCATTGAAATAATAGACAGATTGAGTACCATTTATTTAGTATTGATATAGTAAACGAAATATTATCAGTGTATTATATTCAGGCAGCATGCGGAGCTTTGTTGGTTTTTTGTTTTCAGTTTCTTTTATGCAAAGCTATTTGTGTGAAACCGCCTGTTTGTTAATACTAGTTCGTTGTTTTAATAAGATGAAATGACGATCATCGGATTTATATTGTAAATCAAGTGATACTAAGTTCCAATTCCTCTCAATGGTAATTCCAATGAGTGAGAAATTCAGAAGGGAACCGTCTTACTGTTGTCATTTCATTGGAGTAGGAACCGTAACCCAATGAGCATCGCTCACTGTTTTGACTGCTAACCGTTTTATTCGCATTTGTACAGCAGGTGTGCCACCAGTACCGTGATGGAGTTCAAAATATTTTGTTCAGTGTACAGATATTAAATGCGGTCTTTCTATACTATATACCAAAACATTTAGTAAAAGTACGGTACATTTCGTTTTATTAACGACAAATAGTTTCTTCATCGACCATATCTTTCGTGCAACGTACACTGAATATATAAACTGAGCAGGTGTATATTGCATACACCACTGCCTGGAAAACTGTGGGCCACTATTTCTATTGATATCACTTCTTTAATTCTTGGTCCGTAGACTTCTAAGCCAGTCAGCCCACCCATTTTAGAACCATCCATATAAAATGATATGGTACCTTTAGCGAGCATGGGATCCCCTACATCCTCATAATTCAATTCAGCGCTTCATTAATACGCAACATTCCTATTCTTTGTATGAAAATTATTTTTTATCATGTTACAATTTAATGTCCAATTCGAGTTAACGTATACTGGAGAATTGCGGATTGCATTGCACTTTAATAGGTATCAGCATCCTTGCTTCGTTCCTAAGAAGTAAAATCTGGCTTGAAAAATGTAAAATACTCGCGTTCGAGAGAAACAAAAAGTTGAGTTCATCCTACCATTTGACCTAATGCGTTGAATAGAGATGGCAGACACTGTTCTAACTAATGTATTTAAATGGTTTGGATACTATACAAAATTACAATACATTAAACTTGGGCCCCATTCTCACAGTCACGTCACTTAGTGACTAGAGGAACGTTTCCTTCTAGTCACTGGGTGACGTGACAGTGAGAATAAAACCCTTGATTTGTGGATTTTTTAACCCTCGGCATTACTGTGCGCCTTATGTCATTTTGTTACGAAATCAGAATTACACTGGCGAAAGATCAACTCTTAAATTGTTTTTCAGCGGATGGTATCCCGAATCATTGTAGAGTACGACGAAATGTTTAGGCTGTATGCAGAAAATTTTCGGCTGTGCAGTAAAGTGCCTATAGCTTCAATGCAAAAGCAATCAAATAGGGAAGTAATGGAACTCATATGATCAATAGGTGTAAGTCAACGAGAAAAAAAAATTACCCATCGCGACAAGCCTTTTGTGGAAACGACAACCCAAACGACAGAAAAAAAACAGCTGAACTTTGCTCACTGGAGAGAGGCGGTACCAACTGAGGACAATAAAGAAACTGTCCGACAACAGCAAAACGCCTGACTTAATGAACTTTCTATCAAGTCATCTGATATCTTCACTCAGTTCCAGGACCAGCATCAATCTTATTCTGTTGTTCTGGGCAGCAATTTGCGGGTGCTATGTTCTTTCGGTATGGCTGTTTGGATGTCGAAGCAACACTCGCTCCCTGTCCTGCTGCCCACCAAAACCTAGCATTTATGACAAGCGCCGATGGGTAAACTGTCGTGTGTATCTTCTAAAACAATCAAAAATCGATTTATCTTCGTTCTTGTACACATTCGACAGTGCAGTAGAGTGGAAGACGACATCGGCACCGTCACCAATATTGATGCTGATGATGATTTTGATGGTGATGAGGGCGATATTAGGGTCACCACGTTGCAAATGACACGACTTTTGCTACGATAGCTATCTTGTGTTCGCTACAAACAACTTTTTTCCAATGTGACGGTATATATCTATAAATTTGGCTAGTGTCGATCGAGCATAGATTTGCGAGTATGTATTTATTTTATGAGAGCAGCAGCGTATCTTACCTTTCTTTTTTCGTTCGACGGTGATGCTTTGGCCGTCCTCGCGCCGCCAGATTATTTTGGGAGTCGGAAATCCGTCGGCTCGACATGTCATGTTGATGTTTTGGTTCTCCCGTACTGCCACCGACGAGGGAGTGCTCTCGATGTCCAGGATGTTTGGAGGCACTAGCATTGATAGGAAATATTGCCGAATTCATATCACGAGGCAATGAAATAAAAATGAAATGGCGGATATTAGATTTCAATTGATGAATGATAAAGGAAATGTGTTGCTTTAATATTGTATGTACGCTTCAGTTATGCTATTTATCTTCATAAATATTTCATTGCGTGTTCAATTATATGCGGTAATTAGGCTAGTCATTTAAGTCATACGTGGGATTGCAGCCTTTGCTCGATATTCATCAAGCTCACCATTGATTTCACGTGCAATAATAGCTAAATTGGCCAATTCATTAGATGAATAGTGCAGTTTACATTCCGGACCCAAAAACGGATAGCATTTCCTACTTAATGACCCATTATCCCGCCGAACCGGCCGCACATCATCGCGAGTTAACTCAGAATAGATTAATTAATTAAATTTTCATCCTTCCCGGATAGATCTAATTCTGTTTCCCATGTACATTTTCCGCACTAAAGTTTCGATCGTGGTATGCATAATTAGGGTTCGTCGCGGTGCGGATGTGGGCGGTAAATGGATAGTCCGCACCGCAACCGCAAAGAAATATTAAAACCGCACCGCTTACCGCAACCGCATTGCATTTACCGCACCGCACCGCGCGGTAATGCGGTAAATGCGGTAAAAGTCATGTATTTTAAAATTTGCGCTGAAAAATTATTCTTTTGTTTTGTATAGCCATATAGTAAAATGTTATTCTTATTTTCACTAAAACAACCTTTGACGGACTCCTCAGAATGGAACATTTATGAAAATATTCAACTTTGCAAGTTATATTAAGAGCGGTAAGGGATTTGGCGTGAAAAAAACACTTTTTCTCGATATTTTTAAACTTTGCGTGACGCAAACTGTTCAAAACTTTTGTACATTATAGTGTATCATTTCAATAACATGCTGTAATTTTTCCATGCAAAAATATCGACATACGACTCGGTGACGAAGCTTTTTGTATAACGTCTCTGGAAAAACATGATTTTCGGTGTTACCTGCCATTCAAAAACTACTTAACCGATTTCTTTTAAACTTTGTATACAGATTCTATGTAAAAATATCTAACCCCTACGTTAAAGTTTCGAGAGAAATTTTAAATTAAGGCAAAAGCTGTCCAAACTATGCAAAATTTAGCATCTGGGCTAACTTTAACACTTGTCACAATATGAAGGGAGACTTTGAGAAACACAAAAAAAATTGCAATGCCCTACATTAACTTCGAAAGCATTACTTTCAAAAAGTTACAAAATACTCCCGACTGAAAAATATTATTTGTTTATTTGGTAGAAAATATTCCCAGTTGGACGAACAATAAACGCACGCGAAAAAAAATTACTCCAAATTTGTTTTGGTTTGATGTCGTTGGTTTGATGATGATAATGACATTCTTTGGATTGTTTTTAAGTCTTGGTATTATTATTTCATCTTTAAGTTCTCCAAATTAATCAAAATTCACAGTTGAGAAAATGTCATCGGAAACGATTCATTATTCCACGATTACCAAGAGGAATAAGGAGAAATGATGCATTTTGTAATTGGATTTGACAGTAAAATTCAATTGTTTTTCAATGATTGAATTTTGCGTTTTATGTATTTGAAAAGGTTCGTTTGTAATTTTTTCTTTGAAGTATAAAATAAATAGTTTTCAAAATAAGTCGTAAAAATAATAGTGCCAAATTATATTGGACACAGCTTATAGATTTTATTTCTTAGTAACAGTATGTTTTATCACATTAGAATGACCAAAATGTAAAAAATCTAGTAGCGATAGGTCGAATACAGATTATATTCGGATTTCTTTTCAAATCATTGTCAAGTCAAAAGAAATTAGAGCAATTATCATCATGTTTCTCCATTGTAGGTTAATAAATAAAACTCGAACGTTCTGACAAAGAGCTGTTCCTAATAATGACATTGCCAAGCATTCGTTCAGAAAATTAATCTAGTTGCGTCCTTCTCTAATGGTAAAAGTCAGTTTTAATTCACTTTTTAATGCAGACTTTATCAATTTTTTTGAAAAGCGGTTGCGGTAATACCGCGCGGTAAGAGCTCATTTCCCGCACCGCATCCGCGGGAAAAAGTGTCTCACCGCACCGCAGTTTTTGCGGTGCGGGTGCGGTAAATACCGCGCGGATGCGGTAATTACCGCAACCGCGACGAACCCTATGCATAATGTCGCCCTACCAAAAAGTACAGCCTTGTGTGGCAGCCAGTTTCACTTGTTTACGTTTTAGTGTGGGCAGTGTAATTGTAGCTCAACTGAGTCTAGAATGTGAAATGCAGTGCATATAAATAACCCAAAAAGTTTATGCAAAAGTCCCGGGGTGTACACGTAGCTGTTTGCAATGTGGCCCATTTCGTGGATGGTATATTTTTTTGGTCGACTAGATAAATCATACACTAAGCTTTGTCGTTTGAAAATTATGCTTCATAATGTGCTATGCAATTTGACATCCAAAACAAGCGAACTAAGTACAATTAAACTGATACCGTGAATAGCATACCTCGAATGGAGATTAAACATGACTGCTTGTTTGTGCAGAAATTGATTAGTTTGGTGGAATTGTGGAGTAATAAGAGTTGTAGTAGTTATTATACGTCAAATTTCGATGCGTCATCGAATATGTTTTACTTGCTAGATAGTATAACACACATAAATGATGTGTCAACAAAAGCTGCATTCGTGAAATTTGCTTAAGGGGACCTTCTCCTGGATTCGACGGAAAATCAGGCAATATTTGAGTTTTTTGAGGAAAACTGAAAAGATATAAAAACTTCTGCTTTTAATCTTTTCTTCGTTATTTATCGATAATTAGAAAATGCTTTTTTTTTTAAAATGGCGGCTTCAAATTAGCAGATCTTGTCGGTCTCTGCGCGCGAAACATCGTCCTACTTTGTCAAGTGCAGGGCCTCTCGTAGTTAACCGAAATGAGAAATTGATATAATTTATTAAAACAGATAAAATTTCTAACGGCTTATATTCAATTTAATTAAACTTAGATGTGAAAAAAAAACAATTTTATAGTCGTTAACAAAATAGTTAAATTTGCCTCTTTTTTACTCGTTTAAATGTTATAAGTTAATAATTTTTCATGCTAATGTTAGGTATAAGTCATACAAAAAAGTATATTCTTTCAATCATTATTCAAGGTAATCAGATCAAGAGCACAAGCCTTCTTTTGTTGCTGTTAGAAGAAGAACATGGCTCGAGAAAATCGCCATTTTTGAATATTCGAAAAAAAAATCATTTTCTAATTATCGATAAATAACGAAAAAAGTTCAAAAGCAAAATTTCGTATGTCTTTTAATTTTTCCACAGAAAATTCTCGAATATTGCTTTCATTTTCTGCCGAATCCAGGAGATGGTCCTCTTAAATATAACTGAAAAAAATCTTTGAGCTTTGAAAACGATCTGAAGGTGTTGTAACGACACTTAATTAGCAAGGGACTGGAAGGTGTGAGCTATAGTACACAAGAAAGAGCAAGAAGTTGAAGGAAGAAGTTTAGAAAAGCGTGGAATAGGGTCCTTCTACCGCAGGAGTCAGGATATTTTGGCATTAAATGCGATTCAGCTGAGTCTGCGGCATGACCCGACAAGATTCTACCAACATCGATCGGCTTTGCTTCTCCCACGTAGGAAGATGTAGCCAGAGATTTTTCAAATCAAAGGATCTCAACGACTTCTAGTAGGAATGAACACAGACCCACATTCCAGCTTGCGGTCAACCACCAGAGCAGTCTTTAAAACACCAATTCTTTGAGTACGGATACTATTATTAGTACTTGAAATGCTACGCCTCTCCGAACCGGTGACAATAAATGATTGCACAACACGTCTGTCGGAATGTATAATAAAAAGCAACCTCACCAACAATTCGTGCAATAAAGAAATAATATTTCAAAGAACCGTAATTCCTATTCCGGCAGAAAGGAATTTCAAGGCGATTCGCGCGCTGGGACTCTAAAGAATATCGATTGATTTCAAAGGTTCCCAAATTCGGCCACCTGTAAGTAGATTCACCATACTCGATTGAAAGAAAAAATGTGCGTTTTTTTCAAAGTCGGAAGTCGACTCTGTTTGGTTTCATCGTATCAGGAACATCAAGCTATCAAGATCAACACTAAACGAAACAATGTAAATGAACATGTGCAAAACACACAAAGTATTCCAAAAATTTTGAACAGCAGTGCGCTTCGGTTTTAGTTTAAGGGACGTTTAACAGACCATGCTCCAACATTCCTTCTTCTTGATGGAGGCACTTTTAATCCTCAAATAACGTCTTACAACTATGAAGGTCAGGTTACATAATCTAGGATGACTATAGCGTAGTTGCTGAATCCATCACACTGTACGTCACCTGAGATCGAACTCCTACCACCGCATTTAGTGTGTTTGGTGGTTTGGATATCAGCAACGACACCTTATTGTGGAAATCTGAAATACTTGTTGTTCTCAATACATTTTGAATAACAGCTATTTTTTTTTGATTTTTTTAACACGGTTGCCTGATTTGGCACAAATTTGGAAAAGAGTCTCAGGGTGGCAAGGAGTAGAAATAATTCTGGAATGCTGGGAATCATTTTTTGATCATCCTACTCTACAGCTGTTTACACCTGTTCAATTATTGAGGCTCCTAGTGCAATAGTGCCCAGGGGCCCCGCGTAGTCTTAAGACGGCCCTGAATGGTGTTCCTGGAAATGTCGTTTTTCTTCTGAATTTATCAGGTGCTGTTCGCTTCGGATTTGTGGCAGAGATTTTCCTTGCTGGTATATTTAGCGGCCTCTCAAAAGGGGAACAAATATTGTCACGAAGACTCATTTGCTTGTAATTAGTGCAATACTGCATGCATGACGCGCGGCACAAACAACCGAGCATGCAGACGATCTTTGTCGAAAAGGAGGCTAAGCAGTCTCGCCAAAAGGTCACCCGACACTAGTTTGAAGGTCCTGTGCGATTGTCACTCAAAATTTTCGCTCGCTGATGCAAGGGGTCATGGAAACAGACAATCCCGTCCTTTAGTAGATTGTACTATATACATTCTCTTGTACCGCATACATTCCAAAAACCAAAATCACAAACTAAGATGAAAAATAGTATCAAGACCCTAACTGATAAATTCCTAATCTTTCAATCTCTAATCCTTCCCACGATCCAAGCATAGTCAGCGTACGGCATTAAAATAAATGCTTACACACATTCCACAGCACTTGACTTACAAACCAAAATATGCATGTCATCTATCCTCTCAAGTAAACATAAAATAACCAAACAAGAAATGAAATGTAACAAGAAACCGCTATAAAATAACAGCGTTCTCGGTTATGCAATATTAAGCATTTCCTTATTTTCCTTTCCACTGTTTTGTCAGCTGCATGACTATGTCAACACAACGGTATACTGGTTCATTGGATAGGAATGCACTTTGTTGATTGTTCTATAGACACGCCCCGACAGCGTGTAATTTCCCCTGCGCGTCAAGCTTTAACCTGACTGGTTGAAACAGTAAATAATATTGTAAACGTTTAATCACGTTTCTCGTTTAGGTAATAATGTAAGCAGTACTAGATTTAGGCTAGTTTTTAAGCAATGAGCATTAAAGAAAATGAAACAGTGTGTTTTCGAACAGCAATGTCTCACAAGAGTAATGATTCGAACTGGCCTAAGATGACCACCCCAGTTGGCTAAAGTGTTTCCCAGAATTGATAAAGTGTTTCTCAGAAGATCCACGCATGCCAAGTTCGAATCGATAACTATACCATTGTTCTCAACTTTGTTAGAAGGCATGTAAACGCGTTAGTTCTTCATTAAACTTTTGTGCCCAGTAACTTAATATCATTTTTAGACAAAATATCACGACCCTGAACTTATCTAGGCGAATTTTCGAGATATCTGGCACAGCTGAATATTTCTGCGTCTTGCGGAATATTAGAATACTTCGCAGACTATCCGAAAGAAGATCGGTCGAACCCTGTTCAATATGTTTGATTTTAAATGGAAGTTCGGATCTTTGGTGACGAATCTTGTTCGACATCCATTTTAGGGCCATTTAGGTCAATTGAGAAGTACACTTAATATACGGTAGAGTGCCAATATTTATGGACACACCTCAAAAATATTGGTACCTCGAAAAAAGTCCCTGATTGAGACAGATCGATCGAATTGGCACCACTGCAATAACGAGCATAAATCCGAACGGAGCCGCCAGCGTTATCGTATCATCGTTTTCGAATAGCCCATATTGGAGATCACTATCGTTTAATATCTTTGTACCGAGTGCACACACGCACACTGCTGCAGCATCAGTTACGAACACTTTATATGTAATTGTTACTTTTGTAAATATTGGTGTATATAAATGGCCACTGGTAGTATTTAGTAAGTTAGTTCCATAGCGATCGTGGAAGAATAAAGATAGTCCGCAAAATTTTCCTCGTTTAATTTGTACCGCGTGTTCCGCACTTGAACCAGCCGTATTCAGTTTCATACAGTCGACGAATCGGACAGTGTCGAGTCTCGCACATCAAAAGGTCCTTCGAACCGGATCGTTTCGACGGTTGTTGACCGAAATCGTGTACCTTGACTCTTGAGTGATAGTAAGTAACGAAGAAAGCGTCTTCAGTAACAATGTTCACGCTTTGTGAAGAAAGGGAGTGATTTGCGATGGCCGCTGCGGAGAATAAGGCTGCCATTTTGTCTCTACAAATAACGCTGAGTGCAGTTCAACAGCGTGCTTCGAAACTCTTGATCTTTGTAACAACGTTCAAAGATGATAGCGATCTTTTAATTCTTGAAACTCGGGGACAAGCGTTGGAAGAAATGCATATTTTTTGAAATGGAAAGCAAACTCTTCGGGTTGATCAAGGACGATGAAGTGTCGTCGCTGAAGATGGAAAGTGAAGAGTTTTATGACCTGTTGAGCGAAATTCGTTACCAGATCGCGAAGAACCCCAATCACATCCACAGGAACCCAAGGCCACTCTCGACACAAGTTTTGCCCAAAAGGCCTGTACCGATTCATACATAACGCTTCCAGATATTTCACTCCCGAAATGTAGCAGCCATTACGAGCAGTGGTTGTATTTTCGCAGTCAGTTCAATCTTCTTGTTCGCCGAAATGACTCTCTAAACGATCAACAACGTTTACATTATTTGCGATCGTGTCTTTCGGGTGAAGCTGCTTCAATCGAAACACCAGAAGAATCGTTTACGTCTTTGTGGATGGCGTTGGAGGTACGCTATGAAAATCGTCGCTGGTTAGTCGATCGCCATCTTGCCGAAATTTACCAGCTGAAACCAATCCAGAGTGAATCATCAAGTGGTCTCCGTGAATTATTAAATGTAGTGCAGAAAAATCTTCGTGCGTTGTCTTCGTTGAAATTACCCTTAGAACCACTCTCCGAATCAATGATTGTTCACGTGGTTGCGTCCCGACTTGATAAGCAAACCTATAAAGACTTTGAATCCCACGTGGTCGGCAACAATCTAGTAAAATGGCAAGAAATGATTGAGTTTCTGCAAAACCGTTGTCGTATTTTGGAAAATTTGTAGCCGGACCAAAAGTTGCCGTTGCGTAGTAATTGGAAACCACCGGGAAATAAGCGCACATCGAAAATTTAAGTGAGTTCTTCTCGGGAATCTGATAGCAAGAAAAGATTCGCGTGTTTCAATTGTGCGGGTGTACATTACATCAACGAGTGCCGCAGCTTTCTGTCAAAGATGCCTACACTGCGGTTTCAACGAGTGAAAGAGCTAAAGCTGTGTGTTAATTGTTTTAGTAATCGTCATGATGTCGTAGATTGCAAAAGCGGTTCGTGCAAAGAATGTGGTCAGCGTCACAACACTTTACTCCATTTCGACCCAAAGGTAAACATTATTTCTAGTGAAGCAAAACACAATCCCAGTTCAAGTGGTGGCCCAAGCACCGAATCGAATCAGGTGCAACTGTGTACTATGTTGCAGTCAGGTGAACAAACCACTCTAGTCTCGATGGATTCGCCCGGACCAGTGGCGTTTCGTTTTCCGAGCCAAACTTCCAAAAGTTCACCATCGAAAAATGTACAGTTGATTGCATCCACCGAACAGCCAAATTACCCTTGCAATCCTTCAACATCTCCAATTGGAATATTCCAGAGTAGATGGATCTTGCGGATCCCCACTTCAATAGAACAGCTAAAATCGACATTCTATTCAGAATCGTTGACTGGGACAAGATGATGCTAAGCAAGTGCTATAAACTTTCGGAAGGGCTTCCTAGTTTCCGACAAACCGTTTTTGGATGGGTCGCCGGAGGTCATGTATCGGAAAATGGTTGTTATCCGGTCTTGCAGTTACTTTCAGTGACAAACGAACAACTCGACGAACAAATTTCCAAGTTTTGGTGTATTGAAAGTTACGGTTCCGAAAAAAGTTGGTCCACTGAAGAACAAGCAGCTGAAGATTATTTTGTTTCGACTTGTAGCCGGGACTCTTCGGGTCGATATGTTGTAGCGCTTCCGTTTAAAAATAAAGACGCAGAACTGGGCGATTCTAGCCACATCGCCCACCGTAGACTTCTTTTGTTGGAAAAACCACTCGCAAAGGATTATCAACTGTATAACGATTATAAGAAGTTCATGAAGAAATATATTGATAGGGGCCATATGGAAAAAATGAGACGTTCAATCCAACAGAATTACAGTCGGGACCGAATTATTTTATGCCACATCATGCTGTCACGAGCCCAAATAGTAGTACGATGAAATTAAGGGTCGTTTTCGATGCTTCGGCTAAATCTGGCAACGGAAAATCACGAAATGACCAACTGATGGTAGGACCAACTCTGCAGCCAGGTCTAATCGATACACTACGTCGCTTTCGAACGTACAAAGTAGCTGTTACTTCAGATGTATCGAAAATGTTTAGACAAATTTCGGTACGTAAGGAAGATCGTCGGTTCCAGCAGATTCTGTGGAGGTCTACCGATGACGAAATCAACGTTTACCAGCTTACAACGGTTACATATGGTACGGCAAGCGCACCGCTTGCAGCAAAATTTGGCAAGAAAACGGTGTACGTGGATGATGCGCTATTTGGTGCGGCCACTCGACGAAGCGCTCGCGATGGGAACTAGTGGGAATGTTCGGAAAGGCAGGCTTCGAGTTGCACAAGTGGTGTTCAAATCGTAAAGAAGTGCTGGCTGATTTGTTGGAAGAAAAGCTGGAACAGAAGGTGCTATTCAGCGATGAAGGACGTACCAAAACTCTCGGGCTAACTTGGCAACCCAGCGAGGACGTTTTCAGTTTCGACGTATTGTCTCTTGCTTCAAACGAACGACTATCGACCAAACGCACAGTTCTGTCGGATATATCAAAATTATTTGACCCTCTAGGACTAGCAGGACCAGTCGTTATGACTGGAAAAGTAATTCTGCAAGAACTATGGCAAACAAAACGGAAGTGGGACGAGCCACTTGAACCACAGTTGGAAAAATCGTGGAACGAGTATCGACGTCAGCTGCAGGAAATGAAAACCATTCTAATAAGCAGGTGTGTGCTTCCTCTTCCAGATACAGTATTTGTCGAATTGGTGGGGTTCTGCGATGCATCACAAAAGGGTTACGGGGTATGTTTGTATTTAAGGTCTCGAAATACGCAAGGTCAAATTTCAATTCGTTTGTTGTGCTCCAAATCTTGTGTCGCGCCCCTAAAGGCAAATCGAGCCACGATTCCGCGCCTAGAACTGTGTGGAGTACTTTTGCTCGCTCAACTAGTAGAAAGTGTCAAACGATCACTAGCAAACATCGACTGTGCTTTACTTTGGTCCGACTCTACTATCGCGCTCAGTTGGATCAACACTTGTCCCAGTAAGCTGGATGTTTTCGTTTCGAATCGTGTTGCAAAGATTCAGAGATTGACCAGTTCTGGAGATTGGTCTCACGTGGGCACGCACGATAATCCAGCGGATTTGATCTCGCGTGGTATTATGCCAATCGAACTAGGGTCATCTAAACTATGGTGGCAAGGAGCACAGTTCCTGCGGGACGGGAATAGTACCAGCCAAAGGGAGTACAATTGATTGCCCCAGAAGAATTGCCTGAACTGATCACAGTAACTGCCATGTCGGTGGTAGTGGAGAAGCTCCAACTGTTCGACAGCTGCAGCAAGCACGCCGGGATTCAAATCACGTTAACAGTAACTAGAAGAGAGTTTTGGATAATCAGAGGTAGAAGCACGGTGAAGAAAATTGTGAAGGACTGTGTTATCTGCTTCAAGAGCAATCCCCGCCCTATTCAGCAGTATATGGGGGATTTGCCGGCTTGCCGCTTGGAAGGCCAATATCCGTTTTACCGAATCGGAATCGATCTTTGTGGACCAGTGTACTTGAAGCAGCGAAACAAACGATCGACCGTCGAGCACAAGGGTTGGATTGCGCTTTTCATTTGTCTGGCAACGAAAGCGATCCACCTCGAGTTAGTCAGCGAGTTGTCGACAGCAGCCTTTTTAGCGTCGTTCGATCGTTCCACCGGCCGCCGTGGAAGACCGCTTACAGTTTGGACCGATAACGGTACGAACTTCGTCGGAGCTGCTAATCTGTTGTCTGAATGGGATAAATTATTCGCTTGTGCCGATATCCAAGACGGTATTCGACGAACCTACAGTAACAAGATCGAGTGGCACTGCAACCCCCCAGAGGCACCGCATTTCGGCGGTATCTGGGAATCGAATATCCGTCAAACAAAGATTTTGTTGGTTAAATACACGGCAGGGGCATCGCTGAGTTACAAAGAAATGTCGACCGTTCGGTGTCGAATCGAAGCTATTTTGAATTCGAGGCCAATTACCCCATTGTCAGACGATCCAGAGGACTTCGAACCATTAACTCCGGGTCATTTTCTAATCTTCAGACCCCTAAATGCTGTTGCTCGTCCCGAAGTTTCTGAAAATCGCAAACACCCAAGGCAACGTAACGAGCACATCAACGTGATAATACAACACTTCTGGAATCGTTGGCAATCCGAATATATATCATCGCTACAAGAGAGGTACAAATGGCACAAAAAGGTTAATGTCGAAGTTGGGCAACTCGTATTGATTAAAAAGGACAACATGCCTGTTAAAAATGGTTACTCGGTCGTCTAGTCGAAGTCGTTACAGGTTCGCGAGGCGTAGTGAGAGTTGCTGATGTAAAAACACAGAATGGAATTTGTCGTCGTCCAGTATCGAAGTTGTGATTTCTTCCCATAGCTCCAGAACAGTGTATCGAAAGGCAAGCCTTTCAACGGCGGGAGGATGATTGAGACAGATCGATCGAATCGGCACCACTGCAGTAACGAGCATAAATCCGAACGCAGCCGCCAGCGTTATCGTATCATCGTTTTCGAATAGCCCATAGTGGAGATCACTATCGTTTAATATCTTTGTACCGAGTGCACACACGCACACTGCTGCAGCATCAGTTACGAACACTTTATATGTAATTGTTACTTTTGTAAATATTAGTGTATATAAATGGCCACTGGTAGTATTAAGTAAGTTAGTTCCATAGCGATCGTGGAAGAATAAAGATAATCCGCAAACTTTTCCTCGTTTAAATTGTACCGCGTTTTCCGCGCTTGAACCAGCCGTATTCAGTTTTATATAGTCGACGAATCGGACAGTGTGGAGTCTCGCACAGTCCCCATGCAAAATTTGAGCGCGATCAAAAACAATGTCATGAAGCGTCGAGATGTTATGTAATGTTGAAAAAAATACTTTGTGTTATAAGGAAGATTTTTGAATTGAGATGGGACTTGAGTTTGGAAATGCAGTTTTTATTTTTTTGCATGCCAAATATTTTAGAAATCAATGAAATGTCAAAATCTATTGTCAATTCCAAAAGAAACAAGTTTTTTGATTTTTATTTGAAAATCTCATTTTAAAATTTAAAAGTATCAGAGAGGCAACTCTCGTCAAAAAAATTTGTATGGGAAGATGCAAGATCCGAAGTTTCATGCAGTTATCAGACATTTGGCATGGAAAATAAATTAAAAGCAGCCCTTTCAAATCCCAACATTAACTCAAATCCAGAATTTTCCAAGTTTCATAAAGGCTATCTAAAAACAAAATCAGGGACGGAGGTGGTAGATTTCGACGTTTCATTACATCCTAAGCCATTTAGCATGAAAAATTAGAATTCAATTTTTGAATATTCTAAGGGTCCTTTTGTGTTTTTTCAGGGGCGAAAATTTTTGCATTTGGCTGTTTTGAGCAACCCCTTAACCGCGCCCGATTGAGCTAAACTTTTTTTTGTTGAAGTGCATCCGGTTATTGAATTCGATGATCACCTGTTTTCCGTACATATAATTGGTACTCTAATTTACAGTTGCCTGAATAGATGCTCCCTTCGTTACCTTCAAGCACCTAGCACCTCAACTGATTTCCTAAATATACAGTAAAAGATTTGTGGCTGGAATTTACATGACATGCACGACAGTCAAACATGACTTAAGTAGTACTCCCTGTGGGCCATGTTCATGTACACAAATTATTATTTGAAGGTCGAACTGAAAAAGAAACCCAAAGTAAACACCAAAAAAAAACTGAGACTCCGCTAAGGGCGCCAGATGAACGTTTTAAGTGAATGGGATACAAATCTATGTGATTCCGAACTGCTCTGCGACCGATTTATCGATAAGGAATTGTGATATTGATGAATCATACAATCTTCGAACTATAAACTATTTTCAATTCAAATTTCTCGACTGTGATGTTTCGAATACAGGCTTTAGCATGAAGTGAGATCTATCCGCAGTTCGAGGTCCCGAAAAACGCGGAACTTGACTTAGGCCCAGTGGGGCCATCCATATACCACGGGGACAATTACGGGAAGGTAGGGGTAATGAGAAAGTCTACACGTGTCCATGAGGAAGGGGTGGTGGTATCGGAAATATCCACGTGGACTTTTCATTATATTTTTGTCTTTTATAAGACAATGAAATAAATTTGTATCGTAATTGGTGTGAAATAGTCAAACAGCATAGTGTGTGATCAGAGGAAATCGTGCGAAACAAAATCCGACAAGTAAATTTCTGTCAGACTCATTTGATTCCATCTTCTGTGATTTGGTCAAATACACTAATTTTGGATTTGTAAGCTTATGGTTGAAATTACGAGCCAATTAAGGTTACTTTAATTTTATGTTATTATAATGAATCTTTAAACTGTAAATATGAAATATCATAATGTCTTTCAGAAATGAGATATTTTAATGGAAATTTTACAAAAGACTAGACAAGTGTATAATATTCTGTGGTTGAAGTTTGAACGATTTTCATTAAATCCTTCTTCGTCATAGTAGTCTAACTTATAGGATTTTTTTTTGAAAATCGAGTTTTTATGAAATTACTCGAAAAAAATTGGAAAGTCCACGTAGACATCGTAAGGGCGTAAGGGTACAGGAATTGTCCACGCTTGTCTAAGGAAGGGGAGGAACGGTCTAAAAGAAAGGTTTTTTTTTGTTCACGTGATATATGAACGGCCCCAGTGTATCCATGCTTAAAGACGGTACTGTCAAAGGGTCAAATGGTTCATGCCCCAATCTCACTATTTCGCTACGGCACAAACAATAAATCTGCTTATGCGAAATGCACCACAACTCCTCTTTTCTAGTAGCAAACACACATGAATATTGGATATCCTTATACATATTGAACTTTTGGTCTTTATGCAGCAGAAACATTAGGAACACGTTTGCAACCCTCGACAACCTCATAAGTTTATTACCGCTAGCACAACCTGAACAATGCTGCACAGGCCACAAGCTTCTCCACGGGCGAAGCGATAGAAATACTAGTTCGGTTGTAGAGTGGCAAGCAGCAGATTGTTGAAACATAAACGATACAACTTCTAATTGGATAGACTTCGTCGAGAATATAAGAAGCAATGTTGGAGAGCAAAACTTTCCTTTTAGCATATGGATAGTAGGAGCGGAGGCGCTGGATGTCTTCCCGGGTCAGGCCATTTCGCAGTGTTGAACTAGAACAATCTTTTAATCTAATAATATGAAGGGAAGAAGCTCACACATTTCAGCCCTCAGACATAGACTTGTAGCCGTTAAGGCTTCTAATCACGTGTAGATGAGCTGTGCTGGATGTAAGTTTCTAAGTAAGTGCATGATTTCTTAATGTAACGAGACTGAATTAATTTTCATTCACCGCATAGTTTCCACTATGAATTGGTAGATTGATGATTGCGAGTTTTGCTATGCTCAAATAAAGATGGATTTACAGTTAATGAAAGTACTAGTACTGTTCATACGTTTCAATACCTTGGAACAGGTTCCGGAAAGACTTGTAAAGAATGTGCATAGAAAAAGGACAAATCGTGCATTGAGCGGCATACATAACATTAGATATTTGTGGGAAACCTACTGGAGAAAATTAAGTGTCCATGGACTATTCAATCTTATTATCGTGGGTATACAGCATATCGAGGAACAAAATCTGGAATCTGATGGTTGGGCTTTTTTGAGGGATACGTTGATCCCTACCATCCATAAAATGAGTAATACAATAAAACTCATCATTCAAAATTTTGGACAACGAAATATATATTTTTATCGAAGGTATGAATCTTATAATAATCAAAAAAACTTTCCCAAGAATTAGATTGGGGTTTCGTCTTTTTGATTAGTGTTATACCTTTTACTATAGATATATATAGCCGTGGCTACAAGAATTCAAAATATACAAATGCTTACAATGTTCGGTCCTAACGTAACGTAATTTTTCATCATCTTTCGTCTATTTGCCGAAAAACTACGTGCGGTTTTAGCACACTTATATTATTTTTTGTAGTTGTGTATTTTATTTTATCATTCACTCACCGACTACTTGCAGGTATCCAACCTGGCTGATCATAGGGTTCGTGTTGACTTGGCACATATAGTAACCCCGGTCATCCTGCTGGGCCTGGTTAACGTGCAGCAGCCACGTATTGGAGTTGTCGTAGGTCACACTGTACCGCGGAATTCGTGATATTACGTGCCTATGTATCGTCAGTATCATCTGCCGGTCTATGTGGATCCAGGCTACCTGTTAATGTTAAAGGAAATATGTTTAATTCTACAAGTCGGAATATGGATCTGATGGAAGAAGAAAAAGATAAATGATAATTTATGGAAAACGTAATGCCATTTGTTGATAATGATGGTTCCTTAAGGATATATTGGTTGGGCCATGTTTGGTAAAAAACTATTGCATTATGTGTATATTAGCATGAACTAAATTTCTCATTGGATATCTGTTTAGCGATTTAAGTAGTAAGCACTGGCGGCTCCAGGGAGGGGCATGGAGGGGGCACGTACTCCCCTATTCGACCAGAAGCTGTTTGGTAGAAAGATATACGCATTTTCCTACTTCAACATGCTAATATTTTCGAATTTATCAACAGGGTGATCAGTTTTGTTAGTAACGAGCAAAGCATGGGGTCAAGGTTGTGGTACCGGTAATACCGGTAACGATAATCCGGCAATTTCGACAGACTCGTTGTTGACCATCTACTAGACGTCGTGTCCTGTCCCGCGCGCGTCGCGTTTCTATAGAATATATCTAACCTAGCGTTAAAATTTGACATGAATCATCTCCAGAAATCTTTCCGGTGATAACTGAAGTTAAATCTCATCAGTAGAATGACGCAGTATAAGTAAACACAGTGGTTACACTGAACGTAAAAAAGGCCTCCGACAGTGCTAGTTCTTCTACAATCGCCGAATCGCTGCACAGACTGAGAGTTCCCGAGTACCTTTGGGGATCATCCATAAACGACACCCCCCTCCCGCATCGTAGCATTTTGTCACAAACATCTAAATAGCCCCCCCCCTCCCTGGTAATTACGTGGCTTGACGGTAACTTTTCCCACCTCCCTGTCTCCGCATTTTTTTTAAAATGAAGAACAATGTTAGTTATTCCCCTTTAAAAAAGCTACGTAGCCTGATATGACCCCCTACCCCCTCCCCCGTTATCACAAAATGCAAAACTCCCCCCTCCCCCATATAATGCTACGTCATTTATGGATGATCCCTTGTAGGATTCTGAGGAACTACTTGCTGAAACGGCAACTGATCTACGAAACTGACGCCGGAAAAAGCAGTGTATCCGTAACAGCGAGCGTTTTACAGGGTTCTTGACTAAACCCAACTCTTTGGAATGCTATGTATGACGGAGTGCTGAAGCTGAGCCTCCCCAGGGGCGTGAAGATTGTCGGTTTTGCGGGTGACGTGATGCTCCTAGTAATCGGCGAATCACCAGAGGAAGTAGAAATAATCTCAACGGAGGCGATAGATGTTGTGGAAGACTGGATGCGTGAGAAGAAGCTCGCGTTAGCTCACCACAAAACTGAGATGGTTTTGATAAACAACCGAAAAACAGTGTAGCAGGCGAGAATTTCGGTCGGAGAGTGTATCTTCGACTCAATGCGGGAAGTTAGACAACTGGGAGTGATGATAGACGACCAGCTAAGCTTTAATTGCCACATCGACCACGCATGCGGGAGGGCCGTAAAAGTGATCTCGGTACTGTCTCGGATCATGCCCAACAATTCGGCGATCAGCAGCAGTAAAAAACTTGGGTGACGGTACTGCAGACAAAGAGGAACACATCTCGGCTGAACAGTACGTTCAAGCTGATGTCCATGCGGGTGTCTAGCACGTATCAAACTATCTCGTCAGAGGCAGCCTACCTGATAGCTGGAACGATTCCTTTAAATCTAGAAGAAGATAGCGATTGTTATAGGATTAGAGGCACAAGAGGAGTCCGATAAAAAGCCCGAGTTGATACCTTAAACAAGTGGCAACATCGGTAGGATAACGCTGTAAACGGTAAATGGACCCATCGACTAATTTCATGCCTGTCTGTATGGGTAAACAAAGCACACATGACGCAGTTCTTGTCTTGTTATGCATTGCGTGCGGTGATGCAGAGTAAACGTTTGACCACGTGGTCTTCTAATGTCCACGATTCGAGGACGAGAAAAACGAAGTGAACATCATTGGCGTTGAGGATGGCGAGAGGAGCAACAAACAGCAACGTAGCAGGACACGGCTTCGTGTCGTCGAGGCACCGATGAACCGGAAGTTACACTCTAACCGGAATCGTCGGACAGACCATGGCACCAGACTAGTCAGCCTGCTGAAGAGAGATGAAGTAGACCAGCAGGTGTGACCGGAGTAGGCTAGATCCACCGTCGGGGACTAGACTGAGCAGATGCATCGTCGACGATAGAGAACCGGAAGTCATCCCCCCTCGGAATCGCAGGACTGACCTCGGCACCTAACCGACCAGAATCATGGTAACAGTTACGAGAGAACTTTCGACGTCGGGCAATTTTTACGTTGGAGTAGGCTACGCCCACCGCCGGGGACTAGTTCGAGTATAACGTGAAGTAGCACCGGCAAATAGTCGTCCGGGCGCGTGTGAACTGGAAGTCAACCCTCCACCCAGAATCGCAGGACCGACCTCGGCATCTGCCGGGTAGCATCGGTTTCGGAAGATCTTTCACTGCCAGGGAACTCTTCGTAGGAGTAGGAAAGATTCACTGTCGGAAATTATTCCGAGCAGTCCGTAGCGAATCACCGGCTTGAATCGTCGGATCACCAGTAAACCGGACTCAATCCTTCACCCGGAATCGCCGGACAGACTTCGTTATTCTATAGTACTGCATCGAAGCAAGAATGGTCAATGGTTGCGGGCTGGTTGCATTCTTTCGTCGGGGAGCTCTCCGCTGAAGTAGGCTAGTTCCACCGTTGGGAACTATGCCGAGTAGCACCGAACGCGACAAACCACCAGTATAGGGTCGTCGGGGCACCAGTGAAACGGAAGGACTGATAGGGCGGTTATGAGCCCAGCGAACTAGCACGACCAGCTAAGTAGCACGATCCGCCAAGTAGTCATTTTAAGTGGAATCCGGGGAATCAGAAAAATGTAGGACTTCTTAGTGAAGGTCAGAGGAGTAGGATTCAGAGTTATCTTTTCTGTTCAGAGTCCCTCACTCTGGCACTCAATGGATGATATCACTCGAAATGGACGACTATGGTCTAACTGTTGAACGTGTGCTGGGTCTGCGTAAAAGCCAAGTAAAAACACGCACACACACAATTGGACGCAATTTTCACCTATTGCAGCAAGTCCTTGCTGTCATGACAGCTGGCTAGATTCAGAAATAATATAATTGAGCCATCATGGGACTGCTCATGGTGATGTTCTTGCCACAGGAACAGTTCCCTAGCCAAACCATTTGTTTCAAAAACAAACTCTATTCTGCTAGAAACTGTTGGCAGCAGCCTTGTAAAATTCGAGCCCCTGCATTAATTTGAAATTGGTTTTCGCATAAGTTCCATCGTCGATCATGATACATCCACCAAATTTCGTCTGCTCCTGGTCGTACAGCTGACGGATTCGGGTTCTGATCGGTTGTTTGGGGCTACTGTTAGGTTGTTTATTTGCACGGTGACATTTGTAGCCTTCTCGAAGACGGATTCGCCACATAATTCATAGTTCAGTTTTTCACCATATTGGCATCTATTTTTAACGAGTAAACCAAAAATCAATTATCCTAAGTGACTTCCTTGTGTTAAACCTATAGGTATTTAAATTAAGAGTGAGCCTAAGTCCTTCAGTTCCTTGTGCTAGTTGTGGTCTCTGGTAGGTTTTAACGGAAATCTGCTTTTCATAGAACGAAGACTCAGTGGCGGCGCTAGGCTTTTTGCCACTCGGGGCTAAAAGATAAATTTGTCGCCCTCTTACATATCTCCGACTAACCAAACTATTTCATCAATACAGTTTTCCGCGGTGGTGCACATATTGCACCTAAAAAGAATTTTTTATTAAACTTTCAATAATGAAATGAATACACTTTCTATCCATTTGGAATCAACAGAATAAAACGTATTCAAACTTGACCAAGTAGCTTTGCGGCAGCGTTGCGTATTAATCGCGGTGAGCAAAGTGTGGTTGCAACTTTGTTCACAAGATCGCACTTAACCGTTATGTGTCCGACAGCGAACTCCTTTGCAGATTTTAATTCATGAAATTTTGGATTTATTTAACCCGTAAAAGCCCGGCAGGGTACCCGAGTACCCCTAAAACCGAAATACTCGTAGCTATGGCATTTTTATCCAATATAGACACATTTGGATGTTTTGAATTCCAGAACTCAACCACTTTTAGAATCTGTAAAAATGCAGCTATTCGGATTTCTGGAGGTAAGTTCCAATACTGGGATATAAAATGTATAACAATATACAACCCCGCAACGCTCTTTCCGCAGCAGGTACCCGCAAGGCCGTGAGTGACCGTTCCGAGGTCAAATCGTCATATGATCCCACAACGATAAGAACCCTCCGAATTAATTTCAAGGTTACAAATTGTGTCTCAGTACTGGAATATCCTTCCGGATTAGCGGGATTAACCAGATATATTCGTCGTGTTCTATTTCACTGATTCTATAAGTGGCTGATTTCCTGAATTCAAAACATCCAAAAGTGTTCTAAATCGATTAAAAATTGACAAAGCTACAAACTTTTTGATTAGCGGGTACCCGTGTAACCTGCCGGCCTGTTTTCTTTTTGTTGGACACACAACGGATAATCTGTGGGCTATCGTCACCTTCAGTATAGGAGTTTTGTGCAGGTGTAACAAGCCGTCCGGAAACACAGCTTTGCGTACGGATCGGATTAATTAAGTCATGCTACGAAAAAAAGAGTGCTATTAGAAATTTGGAACTGTAAGTCGCTTGGCTTCCAAGTGATCGACCGAATTTTGCACGATGGACTGTAAACTCGTAACTTCGGTGTCGTAGTATTGCAGAAACTTTACTCGACAGGGCAGAAGATGTGAAAAAGCTAGCATCGAGCAGCCACATTCTACCACAGCGGCGGTACAACAAACAAGCTGCGTTTTATAGTGCTAGACAAGATTCGCCCACGCTTGCTCAAGTAACAGCAAGAGAATGTGTGTAGTGACAAGCAAAAGCCCGTTTCTTCAACTACCGTATCTTCAACGTTCACTGCCTACACAAAGCGAGACCAGCGAACGACAAAGATGCATTTTAGGCGGATCTGGAGCGTTTCTATGACAGCTGCTCACGATGGAATTTCGCTATTCTGACGAAAAAGACGGTAGATCCAGATAACGAGGCGATATAGTTATACGACGATAATAAGACAAAGAAGTTTTACAAGATGGCGAATCATTCTCGCGAAGGCTATGTATCACGGGAAATATGTTTGAAATGATCGATAGGTAGAAACAGTATTATGACAAAGATCTAAATGGTGAATCAGTAGACGCTGATAGTAGTGCGCTAATCAGCCCGTAGACACGCGCTGCTTACGACAACACCGAATCTAATTGAGTATCAGAATTGAAGAATAATAAAGATTATCTGCCGTGTGACAGAGGAGGTAATTGGGTAGAGCAATTCACTGGGTGATTTAGAAGACTTAAGAGGAAGAGATTTTACCGGAGGATTGTATGGTCAGCATGGTGACCGCCGATGAGCCCACCAGCAGAGAAATTCAGAAATGTATTCTGGCAGGTACTTTAGGGTCGGGTTTTCGGTCGAACAAAGTACGATACGGTACGAAGCAAATCAGTTACAAAATGTTCATTGAGCTGGTTGGCCAATGGGCTATGCAAACCTGTAGTGTTTGGTTGGTCAGGTTGACCGCCGCCAAGGGCGCCAAACTTAGAGGAACGCTGAAATCTACTGTATAAAATAAGTAGGATAAATGCGCTATGCACGCTAATTTACTGTTCGTGAGTCGAATTGAAAATGGCGCACTAATCTGAAATGTCACCAACTGTGACAAAAAAGTACGCAACGGCCCTATCTGAATGGGACTAGATTCATTCACAATAAATAGCATTGAAATCAAATCTAAAGTTGATAGAAGATTAAATAATGAACTGCAATGACTTCCAATTGAAAATAGCGAAAATTGTTGCAAACTTAATGGTCGTTTTCATAGTTGCATAGCAACAAAAAAATGGACATATATTTGATCATGGGCAGTAAAGTAGGCCACCTCTAGCAAAGGCCACGAAGAAAGTTAGATCGTTTATCAGCGAGAAGATAACCCACTTTTTTGTGTTTCTTGTAACGCTGGAAGCTCTCAATTTTCCAAGACCTGGAGCCGTTTGCTTCGGCTTTGTGCCAGCGCTTCTTGTAGCTGTTATATTCGGTCGCTCATGACAAATGTTTTACATTTCTTATAAAAGAAATGTATAGAATTCGCTCAAACTTTCAAGATTTTTTTCGAGGCCCGGAGGGCCGAGTCTTATATACCAATCGACTCAGCTCGACGATTTGGGACAATGTCTGTGTGTGTATGTAACGGACAAATTCTCATTCGTGTTTCTCAGCAATGGCTGAACCGATCTTATCCAAACCAATTTTAAATGAAAGAACTAAAAAACAGTATGAACGCTGTTAATTTGTTTTTGATTCTGATGTTTAGTTTCCAAGATATGAATGTTTGAATGCGTAAAAATGGCGTTTTTTGCAGTTTTTTGAAATTATCTGCCGAAATTGACAATATAGATTAACAATTTATATGTTTTTAGACAGCTTTAACGAATACCTTTCGAACAAGCTATAGATTGTAGAAATCGGACTATTATCAAAAGATATATTTAACATTAAATGCGGACGAAAGATTTTTATCATTTCCCATTGCCAGAAATATGACAAAAAACATATAATCTATTATTAACGCCAAAACGGCTTATTTTAGGTCAATAGTATCTTCGGAGAATTTAATGGAGGTAATATGGCCTTTCTTCTGGAATTGTGCTTTTGCTGATTAATCCCCCTATGAGTGAGATATTTTCACAAATTTTCTTGGAAGTGACTATATCGAAATGATGTCTTCAGCAAATTTGTAGCTCTTACTTTTGCGAATAACTTTACTGAAGACTTCAAATATCTATTTTGAATACTTTAAAAGTTATGGCTTGTTGTTCGTTTATTACTCTTTGTCGCCAATTTATTGTTCAATATAGTAATAATCCATTGAAATAAGCTAAACATTATTTCGATAAAACGAATTTTGTATTTCATTTTACTATCTACAACCGCTAGAAATAATCACCGAACACTTCCAAGTTGTCTGGAAGGAACTTGACACCTAATCAGTACAAAAATGTTTATTTGTGCGAACCTTCTCACTGCATGGATTGATAACCTGTTGTTGTTAACATCATTAGGACTTTTGATAAATTGTCGGAATGGGGTCCTGATATGTAACTGATCTATTGGTTTTGATTTCACAGTTGTCTAAATGCATCAATATCAAATTCCTGCCTGAAAACATTCCAATAGAAAATTCCAGAGTTCTGTAATCAATCATAATCCACAGATTTATTTTCAAATTGATCTCGTTTTTGTAGAAATGTATTGTAATAAGGGTCTTTATTTAATAGGAAGCGAAGTTAAAATTGATTTAATGTCTATGAAACATAGAACTGCTCACCAAAAAAATGCATAACTTTCAACATTTGCCAAAAATGTTTTTGCCTTTCTCATTCACTCCCGACCCGGAGGACCGAGTGTCATATGCCAATCGACTGAGTTCGTCGAGATCGGAAAATGTCTGTGTGTGTATGTATGTGTGTATGTGGAAAAAAATGTGACCTCAGTTTCTCAGAGATGGTTGGACCGATTTACACAAAGTTAGTCTCAAATGAAAGGTACAACCTTCCCATCGGCTGCTATTGAATTTTTTATTGATTGGACTTCCGGTTCCGGAGTTACGAGTTGAAGAGTGCAATCACACCGCAAATTCTCATATAAACTGAAATGAAAAATTTTCAAAATCAAATTTGTATTTTTGATGCCAAATGACTTTAAAATGCATGAAACATTGAGATGTTTGACAAAAATTGACTTCTTTGGACTTTGGTACATTTTTGCCTTTCTCATATAGAAAGGTTATGCAATCACTCTAAAAATCGTCAATCATACCGGCCCGGAGGGAGTATGCAGTGAGGGGTTGCTACTTTAAAATTAAAACTAGTTTAAAATTTCTTAACAAATTGAAAATTTTCGGCAGGACCTGGACCTCCCGGATCTTTCTCCATGATCCGCCGCTGGTTTCAAGCGATGTTTCAGTATCACATAGTATCTCAAGATCGTGGCTGTCGATCCATTGTATGTATGTGCAAATCGTACTGAACATGTAATATTCATATCCACCATTGTATTGAACATAATCAGCCATGGAATCGTAGTCTGGACAAATGAGACAAGCACAATTGCACCACTAGATGGATTAAAACAGGTTTTTATTTTGGGAATGCGTCGAGTTGAGACGAAAACGTAATATGATTAATAACGAGGATAACACTTTCCGAATGTAGAGAGAAATTTATGAAAAATGACGATTTCCATTCGACTCTAGCAGGTTCTGATCGATTTTGATGAGCATTTGATTTTTGTTGTATGACCAATTGTATGTATAGGTCAAATGTTTAAAAACAGTAATTTAAGGTCAAGATAACATCATTTCGAAACCGCCAATTTCGGAGGTTTAGTATCTTCGATGAGTTTTACAAACGTTAAACAGCGCATCATTTGATAAAATAATTTTGACGGTATATCGTCCAAGAAGTATTTATGGTGAATTTTCTCAGGTTAATATTCATGACTACAATAAAGTCGCAACAAATTCGCTAAAGACACGAACCTTGTTACTATTTTCTGGAAAATAATTCTGCATAATTTTAAAACTTCAAAAATTATGGTTTCGGAATTATGCCGTTTGGACAGTAAGATCGATTTTCACCAAACCCCCGCCAAACCGAATTTCTGGCTACGCCGCTGACTTCAAGTAAGTAGAAACAAAGTCGTTCTACACTCGTTCACAACTTCTTCGAATACTGAATATCTATTATAATACATTGACACCCCAATTGTATCAGCCAAATATGAATTGCCAAATATGATTTTTTTATTGCATCGAACTACAACAATTTTTAGGTAGCTTTCAAGAGGTTATTTTATAGACTTCTTCCAAAATTTGGCGAACCTATTCCAATTCGTATACCAATTAATTGGTATACTTAAGGGTTTATATGTTGCAGATAGAGAAAATACTGAAATTTTCAGCTTTTTTCCTACACAATATTACGAAAGCTTATTAAATAATTTTTCCTAATAAGTTTGTGAAAATTATAAACTATTTGAAATTTTTTAATAGTTTAATTTTTTATTTAACCGTGATTTTTTAATAAATAGTGACCATCGCTTCACAACGTAGTCTATTTTTCATGGCTTGCGGTGAGCACTCTCGAATTGCTGAACTGAAAATTATGGAATAGAAATTTATAGTATTATTTACAGAGTAAAGTCGCCGCGCAGATAGATCTGAATTAGACCCACTGGTGCCCTAAGACGATTTCGCTAGATTTTCAGAGCACTGTGCACCCAGTGCATTAACGCAAGTGACGGAAGGCTATCGAAAAGTTTCGTGAAAATGAAAATTCCAGTAATGATGATGATTTCCCCAAACGGTTCGTTTTCGAGAGGTTTTTATTTGTTCCTTGGCATTAGGATTAGCGGTAATAATTCAAATCAAGGATACTACTGGGAAGTCACCTTTAGAAAAAGTCGATGTCGAAGTAAAATTTGGAACTATGCACGCATGCACTTCAGAGATAACGTGATATCAGGAGCTGCGATTTCATTTCAACGCTTTTTTTGTGAAAAGGGCGATACTCACAAATGTAAACGTAAGGCTTTTTTCATACATGCGAATGATAAATAAATAACCCCTTTAGGAAAATTCAGTTTTCCCACCACAATTTAGATATTTTATTAACAGAGCAGTAACAATAATTCGTTGGAATGTCTATTTTATGGGCCATTTTTTCGCTTTCCCATTGATTTGGTTTGAGATTTCTAGCACTGATGTTGTCCTATGCTGATTTGAGCGATTCTCTGAGTCCTGCCACTATCCCATGTAGTATGTGTTATCAAAAACATCGCGAAACATCAAGTTCTAAATGTTCTCAAACGATATAATATCCGAAGAGAGTGATAAGAGTTATAAGAAATGTCTCATCACACTGTTAGGTGGATTAAAAGCGTTTTTACCTTTACAACAAATCTCGTTCGACTACAGTTTTTAGGGGCAGTAACAGATGTCTCACGATGGGGATCGTTAGAGTCATACTCTTCCCGAGCCAAGAGAGCATAACGATTTGTTGTGGTGAGACGTGGTTTTCTTTAGCATTTCTGTAAAAAAGTGCTTAGAACGGCTTGGATTGGATTTAGATTCTCTGCGTACTTGCCACTTACGGTTTTATTACTACAATGGCCTATTTGCCTTTATTTAGTGCAAACCATGACCTACGGTATGAACCTTGTGAAGAACAAATCCAACACAGCAATACTGCCAAAGGATACGAGTTTGAAGGGTCATACAATTTTGTCCCGTCCTGTGCGATTGCCATTCAAAATCTTCAATCTCTGGAGAAAGCGGTCCTTGAAACAACCGCTTCACCCCACGCACCTAATCGAAATGGTAACAACACCGTCGATCTTAACTATGTAAACCGGCATTTAGATGCTGTCAGTCCGTCATAATGTCTTCTGAAGAAATACTCCGGCCCTCGGCATCAAGCACCTAACCTCGAAAAACAAATCTGCAGTGTAGTTATTTTTTACATGTCTTCAAACTTTAGTGATCTGTTGGCACTCTATATTGATGGTTTCGATTGTCACTTTCCAAGGATTTTCTAAAAAAATAGTTTTCGTCCTTTTGTATATTCCAATTTCGATATCTCGATTTACTTTATAAACTAAGTGCAGATAAGTCATAAAGGAAGTCACGATAAATGTGCGATTTTCAATTACACACTCAATTATTGTTCGAAAGTCGAACAAAAAAGGACAGTCAAAGTGGTGTTCAAGGCACAAAACTGAGACTCCGCCAATGGCATCAGAAGATCACGTTGTGGCTATGGGACTATACTATCCATCGTTCACACAGCAAAGTATACGAGGATGTGGTGATTTGGACACGTCGTTATAGTCGCGGACAACCCGGTAAAAATGGTTTCCGAAACTAATCCGACTGGCACAAGTAGTCACAACGAGCAAGGTAGGTCGACCACGGTGGAGGGAACCTGAGGAGTCCTCGTGCCCTGCGAAGCTGGGGACAAATGGCAATTAACGGAGTAATCTTGAGACGACATATTGATACAGCAAAGGGCATGGTGGCATTAGACTGATTGGTACGGTAGGTAACAAGAGTGTTAAAAGAGTTAGTGCAAAGATTTCGCTGTTGTCAAAAACCAATTGCAATTGTAAATGTTGGAATTTCCCAAAAGTTTGGAAACGTTATTGAAATTAAATTAAACGCCGTATAGCATGTTGGATATATTTGCCATAAGATACATAAGAAAAAAATTTACATCAAATTTACTTTCAATTACAGCAGTAAGAATCCAATTTTTCTGGTTCCTTATTTGTGAGACATAAACTGCACTTCCACCTTTATTCTTCCTTTTGTTAACTTCAGGACATTATAGTTTTTTTCTCAAAAATAGCCTGATAAAGGATTTTTTAAAAACAATTTTTGCTTGCATTTGCTACGATTGTTACGTTTGAGGTTCAGGTTCAGATATATTGTTTTGTTCCGTCAGATCCGTCGTACTTCTGATCGTTAACCCTCCGGAAGTAGCGCAAATGGCCCACCGAACGAGCAGCCGCTGGTGCGCTAAGACGATTTCGCTAGATTTTCACAGCAGCGTGCACTCAGTGCACAGTGCACATTCTTAGTGCCGATTTCTTCACACTCGCTTAAACGCCAGGTTTAAACGTACTGGTAAACCTGGTTTAAAAGCTAAGCGAGGGTGAAGAAATCGGCCCTTAATCATTTACAGTCGCCAAAACAATATGAATTCAAACGTTTCACACGAACTTAACGTTTATCGCGATTAATGAACAATGATAATCACTAATAGATAAGTATGTTAAGCAGCATTTGCCGCCCCCCAAGTTTTGCCGCTCGGGGCGGCGGCTCCCTTCGCCCCCCTTAGCGCCGCCACTGCGAAGACTTCGGTCGAATAGATGTCAACTGACTGACAGGACTTTATTTGTTTGAAAAAATGGTGCCTAGAAAATTCGGTTGCGTAAAATTGGGCTTGATTAACTGAAAAACAGAAACATTCACCACGTGTTGTTTATGTTAACAAAATCAATAGCGAAATGGACTCTCTGACGATTAGTAGAGAAAAAATAATAGTGATTGCATTCAAGGATGATGTGATTTGTCTAACTATTCGCCAATCTGTAAATACAAACCGTGTTAAGATATAAGTTTCCAAAATTCGACACTATTTTGTAAGAAATGTGTGCCTCCCTTTGCCATCCGGCTGGAGCCGCCTATGGTAGTAAGAACGTGAGGAATATTCCAAGCGAAGCGGGTTTTAGAGTTTTGGAAATTGTGAGAATATGAGAATTTTTACTTGACTTTGACCAGTTAAACGACAGTAGCAATATTTTCGTTTCAAACTTATGAGAACTTTTTTTTTAAAAAATATAATTTTTCGAATATTAAATTTATTCTTCGAATAGACCACTTAACGTTAAATAACATTCCTACATCACAAAAAAAATTACAACAGTGATATTTTTTGTATTTTGTAATATTTACTAAAAAAATAGTCGATTTGAATGAAAATTGTAACTTTTGGCTGAAGCATTTCTATGTTTGAAACAAAAATTAGCCGATTTTTTTAAAAATGTGTGCAATTTCGAAGCCACGGATGACAAATTTATCCATTTTGACATGAAAACAACTATACACCTCAGTTTGTTTTCACATCTCACCCTGAACAGAAGCAAAAAATCGTCCCGCGCAAGTGAAACAGTCAATTCTACCTAAAAATCAATCGGTGCCTATCACAGAAGCGGTCCATATAACAATAGCCTATACCTACTGTGCGATTTAGTGATGAGTGACGGTGCCCAGCAAAGAGCAACCCAGATGCGGCCGAACTGTGTTGCTGTTGATTTTTCAAAATGCCCCGTAAGACCAGCCATTCGGGAAGTGGAACAGTTATTAAAAGTGCAGATGGAACTCAATCTGGCTGAAGTGAAAACCCTACAAATGCATCATATCAAACATTGCGTGCTGATTTCGTTCAACAACATTAACCAAGCTGAGTCATTCGCCTCGCGAAACAAAATGCAGCACACCGCCGAATGCGGCAATGTTAAATATAGCATTCCCGTATACATCGAGAACGGCGCTGTAGAAGTTCGGGTCCATGATTTGGCCACGCGTACCCCTGACGGCGCGATTAAAAAATGCTTGCAAAAATACGGAGAAGTAGACTCCGTTATACATGATACATGGAGGAATTTTTCCCGGGCATCCCTAACGGTGTTCGTGTGGTGAGAATGCGTGTGAGCCAATTCCCTCTTACTTAAGGTTCACATTGTTAGGAAGGGACGATGCTCTCATTCAACAGACATCACTAGTCACGTACCCAGGGCAAATTCCTACGTGCCAGTTCTGCACGAAGAAGCTGCACCTCGCAAAACCATGCGTAGAAACTGTTAAGGAAAACTCAAATCCAACTGAAATCAGCACACAACCATCTTACGCTAAACCACTAACAGCTGCAAAACCAACATCTCCGGATTAAGCACCAACAACCAGTAACAACAACAACGAAACGAATGCCGAAAACGAACATACTATAACAACTCTTAAGAGTAAAACACAAACTGGAACATCTGACCGCGAGCAGCAGGAAAGTAGTACGGATGAGGACATGGACATGAACGACAACGCGAAAGAAGACAAACGGATCGAACCTCAAATTGCAATCGACAACACTGGCAATATTTCGCCCCCTAGAAAAAGGATCTCAACACGCAGCAGAAAGCTGCGCCTGAACGTGACCAAAAATTTTACATAGCTGTTTTTTTATTTATTGTAAAAAAAACAAACAATCGGCCTCGTCGAGCTACCGCATTTGGGCCTAAATAAATTTATTAATTATAAAAAAAAACTATACACCTCAGGGCGGCTATAGCGTAGTAGGTAATTCTATTGCCTTGTACGCAGCTCACCTGGGTTCGATTTCCAACCCCGCACAAAGGGTTGGAGATTTTTCTAACCCAAACAAAGAGCGACTGATTCTAAGGTCCAAACCTCAACACTCAAAATATAAAGAAAAACTGTATACCTAAAAACATGAAAATATTCTACATTTTATCGAGTTCAACGATATATAACCCATTACCCTGCGAACCAGTTCAAAAGGTATTACTGGTAAACACTACCCTCTTTAAACGTTTTCCGATCAAGATATTTCCCACTGAATTTCTTTGAACAAAATTTTTTCACGGGATTCGCGAATCACGGGAATGAGAAAACATACATTCCCGGGAAATGCGAGAGCCCCAAGATTCCCGGGATGGAAGTTGTACATTATAGAACACAGTCTGATAAATTGCACACATATTACACAGTTAAACTTTTAGTTATTCGAGCGTTTATATATAACCATAATTTGGATTGAAACATCACACTTATAATATTTGCCCATTTAAATTCGAACTAAATTGGAACAGTAACGTCCGTTCGTGCATGGCACTCGCTACTTACCTTGTAAGTACCTAAATGTTCTACTACGCAGGGAAGATTTGCATCCCTACCAACAGCTACCGTCACGTTTGGAATTGGCTGTGCGAATCGAGGTTCATCCATAAACACTGAAACAAAAGAAAATGGACGTTAGACGTGAGATGCAGTGAAAAGAAATCGGCTAGGTATGTAGAATCTATGACAGGAGATTTGATTTGTTTATCTTTTGGTGGGAACGTTTCGCCATTACTCTTCCAGCACCATCGCCCTGTTATAAATACTTTCGCATTCTGGTTTGAGATCAGACAAGGAGCTACTTCAACACGGTCGGGTGCAGCATCGGAAATGGAACGGAACGTGCTGCGAGTTTAAAATATTCATTGCCCTGGGTGCAAAGTGGATAGAATTTTATATTTAATCTGTTTACTTGTCGTTAACAATGCACTTTTTAGCCGTCCGTTTGCATCGGATGATATCATGCCGGAAAGCGGGATGAGCATTTTCACTTACACCAATTTCCCTCCATGTTCGGAAAAAGAGATGAATATTTTAGTGGTCAGAAAGTTTTCCACAACGTTCAGACAGGAATGTATGTGAAGGTGAATTTCAATATATAGAATATGGACCATAACCTGACAAAGCAGGACGCCGTGATAAACAACTTTAAACAAGGTTAAATAGAAAATAATAGTCCCTAATGGAAGTCTTTAAATGCTCACAATTTGTAAATCATATTTTTGCGATGTTAGAATGGATCAATGGACCATCCCTGCCGATTTTTCCAGCAATGCGAGGATTACACTGTAACCTTGTAATCATTCGATACAGTAGAAGAGAGCTATGAATAATTCAATGTATTGGAATGTGAGAAAAAAGAATGCAAAATATCGCATTCCGTTTCAGTTCAATTGTTGTGATATGATTTATACAGTGAACGATGGTGTGGAAAGAGCTGTGGAACGATGCATATGAATCTAAAATTTATTGTTGTGTCTAGCATATACAATTTAATAGCTTTAATTTTCCATTATATGTACATATGATTTTCGATCTTTATAAGTCATCGATTTATGTTGAAGAATAGAAAGAATAATTTATCATGGTACATTCAGTGACATTCATATATCGATATGAGCTGAAGCCGGACCCTGAGTACGCACTGTAATAAAATAATTATTCAACAGCAGGGAAAGCTATTAGCTACCACCGACTATGATAAATGAGTCCTATGTCGCGTATTGCGTCAAAATACTGGTAAACCACAAAATAAACGGTCAAAATGGCGTGCTGTCTGACGGAATCCAATATGCACAATCATTAATGCACGACTAATGGTCCAATATTTCTGTCACATTGTGCATTGCTTTGGGGTCCTGCATAAATTATGTCACGCTAAATGCTTCCCTAGCATGTCACAATCAGTTACGAAT
The DNA here is from genome assembly GCF_030247195.1 of Topomyia yanbarensis. Classification (NCBI taxonomy): domain Eukaryota; kingdom Metazoa; phylum Arthropoda; class Insecta; order Diptera; family Culicidae; genus Topomyia; species Topomyia yanbarensis. Next base: position 285,832,434 of record NC_080672.1, read on the forward strand.
ATTCAAAATCGACTTAATTTTTTTACATAATAAACTACTCCCTTCAACCTATGAACCTAAAATGTAATACGCTTTTCGATTTAAATGGGAATGCTTTACTACATAACTGTACTAGTTTTAAATTGTTGATAGGTTATAACTGAAGAAAAATATTCTTTAAAATTGTGATTTTTGACAAAATTGAAAGTGGAAGCAATTAAAGACACGATACATATCAAAATGTGTTTGAATAGAGCAGTAATGCTGGTTTATGGCTTGGAAATATTCAAAAGTTGAGGGTTTTTCTGTTATTATAAAAGTGATTATTTTTTATCAGCAAAAATGGATTCAATTCCTTAAATTCTTCATTATATTCTGAGCCCTGTTGCACCCCTGAAAGTGTACCATAATTTGTGCATGGCCCCTTTGGTCTACCAACGGTTCGTTCCGTTTTCCAATTGGCCTCATCTTTACACCACGTGTCTATCCAGGTTGGTTCAGCCACGTGTGGTGTGTGCTAATAAATCTTCACAAATAGACCAGCACAAGCCTTCATCATTAGCTGTCAGGTCGATCGAGTTCTATAGAATGGTGAATCACGATGAAAATCCAAACCAGACAGTCAGACGCAGTGATTTTTTTGTCAATAAATCCTATCGTAGAGATCTAATAATGCGACTTTGGGACAGTACGTGAATTATTGTTACTCAAACAAAGCGACTAAATCGTTGATAAGTTCATCATGTTCGAGACAATAGGCGAACGTATAGAATCTGTTTAGAGCAGTTTTAATTGACTGTAACGAGCAGGGGAGACCGGGGCTAGTTGGCGGTGCTAAGAATTTTCTTTTTTCATCCTGTTGAAGGAGGTGGATCGTGATAAATAAAAACTATAGAGTACTTGACAATCCAGTGGCGTAGCCAGGGGGGGGGGGGTTTGGGGGTTAAACCCCCCCCCAAACCAAAATTAATTGGATTGAAAAAAAAATTGATGCTGACGAATTTAATTTAATATTCCACAAAATATTTTTGGAAAAATATTCTCTGATCACTTCATTGAGAACTGTGTTTAAAGCGTCATGAGAACTTTTGGAAAATTGTGGAAAGGGGATCTTGTAACTTATCTCTTAGCCAAAATCCCGTAGTTGTCAAATTACTTCAATGTAAAATAAAATAACTGTCTGAATTATTATGAGCTCATTTTTGGAAAGATGCTTCAAAATATGGATTAGAGACAATTTTTCGAATGGGAATCTAAATTTGAATAGGTTGATTGCATATAAAACATAAGCTTGTTTATCGAAAACATACATACATTTCAACATTTGCTGAAAATGTATTTTTTTAGATTGTGTAGAGTTTAGACAACAATTCAATATGGTTAACAACAAGAATAACATTTCAGAAACTAGTTGAAAGCTGATGTAATTTTGTCTCTAGCAGGTCAGGATCGGTTTTATGAGCATTGGTTTTTTGTTGTATTATCAACTATATGAATAGCCTCTTAGCAGGATGCAATGAATGGCGTACTAAAATTTTTTGTGCTACGTACTAGTACTGCAAGTTATGAGGTTGACTAATGAAGAAAAGTAAAATTAATGCTCGATAAATTTTTAATGGTCACGATCACATTCATTCGAAACTGCCAAATTTCGATGTTAAGTAACATTGAAGAATTTCAAAACGTAAAACTGTTCATCTGATGATAGAATAATTTTGACAGTTAATCCTCCTAGAAGTAATTATAGACAAGAATTACTCTTCAACCAAATTTGGGTCGAGACTTAATGTCTCCAGCAAAGTTTTCGAAAGTGCTATTTCAAACAACTTTGTCAAAGACATAAATATCCCACGTATTCATAGTATCGAAATATAGTAGTAGAAAACCTTTACAACAAGCTATTCTGAAATTACCGTATTTGATAAATCTCTTCTGCGGTAATTAAATAATAAATTCACATTGCGTTCAAGGTGCCTTTGAAGCTTACAAAAAAATAAGGGAACTGGATTTAAAACAAATAATTCCCAGATATTAAAAGGACTCAAAAACACAAAGAGTGATTCCATTTTCAGGAGCTAGCATCAATTCGGCGCTAGCTTAGTCCGCCCACCAAGTTAGTGTCGGATTCTGATGAGATGAAGTCGAAACGCAAGTTTCAGTTCCATCCATCCATAATTTAGTTATAGGTTTTGTGTTCTCAACTCGCAATGATTGTTTCAAACAATTTTATCCGTAGCGCAGAAAAAAATAGTTTTCACCTAAATTTTTCTTCACTAAGAAGAAATATAGCAGGCCCAGTCCATTTAAATCACTATATGTTGAATTCATGTAGCCTTCATATTTTCAACAAAATTATTTGAAATGACATTATCAAAAACTTTGCTGAAGGCACCATGTCTCTTAATATTTTTTAAAAATTAATTCACCATAATTACCTCTATGAGAGTTAATCACTAAAATTTCTATATCAAAGCAGGCGCTGTTTTATGTTGATAACTTCCCGAAGTTGTCAAACCTTCAAAGTCAAGGATTATTATATTAGGTGATCTTGAACGTTGAAAATTTTTTAGATCATTTATCCCACTTTAAAAGATCGCAATTTTTGACTTCATTGGCATATTATACAAGAAAATAATCTATAGAGGTTTGAAAACTGTTCCATGTTGATCCTTCTTGTTTGTAGACTGGAATGACATCTGTTAGACTACTTATGTTTTTGAGTTTTCAATAATTTATCAAACTCATATTAAATTTTAGCATTTTTTCAAAAAATTTGCGATTTTCATCAAAACTCCCTCCAAACCAAATTTCTGGCTACGCCACTGTGACAATCTGTACCTGTATTAGTGTGTTCAACGATTTGTTTTCCTTCACCTCTCAAAGGTGGAGGAAAAAAAATCGAAAATACTTTTTCGGTCGGATTATTTTCATGATGGAACCTGATCTACCGGTATTGTACGTCTTCGGGATAAGTTTTACAGCGACATAGAGCATTGAAACACCATTATAAATACTTTAGGCGTGCTATTTCAAACGTACAAATTGACTAACAGTTTTATATATGACAACTGGAGGAAAACAACCCCCCAATTAGTGTGTGTGAAGTGATTTGCATAGAACTCTATTGTATCAAAGTGCCGAATTTTAGTTACATCATTGAAATTTTATCATATAGATAAAGCTGATTAAAATTAAGTTTTATAGAGATGAGCGATTGATTGATTGAGTAGATGTCACCTTCTAAAGCGCCCGCCTTAGCTAAGAGTCCGCTTCTTCATTATCTGGGATGGAGCAATACAAGGGAACTCAAACCAAGGTAATCTTGTACGATCTTACAGACAAAGCACGCAGGGGCTCCCAGATTTTCCCCAGAAAATATGAAGGATGCTTTCTAGGTGTCATCGGACGGAGAGCTTCTATTGCTCCTATCCAAGAAAATAAAGTAATGATCGGTGGGCAAAGGATCAATAATCCCAAGGCTACACTGAATAGCAGCAGGTTCTGCGACGTAAACCGTAGCAGTTTTAAAGAGGTGGTGAGGTTTTGATTGAATATACCGAAGCCAGTGGAACCGTTGAAACTTGACTCGTCGGTGTAAAACATTTTGTTGCAATCGACTTCACGTAATTTACTATGAAAGAAGCTTGGGATCACTTGCGTACGGATGTAATCTGGGATTCCACGAATCTCGATTTTCATGAATGTGTCGAAGAAAATAGTTGAATCAGAAGCATGAGGGATACGGTTGGGATAATATGGCAAAGGATTGATACTTTGTGCTATGCAATCGAATTACAAGGACACAAATCGGGTTTGAGAATCGTTCTCGACAAACCTCTAGAAATTTGCAATTACTAACGTGTTCAAGATATCACATCGGATGAACAAGCGATACGAAAGATCCATAAATCGATTTTTCAGGGGAAGGAAACCTACCGGCACTTCTAGACTCATCGTATGAGTAGAGTGCATGCAACCCAAAGCAATGCGCAAACAACAATATTGAATTCGCTCCGGTTTGATGAAATGTATGTTCACAGCGGAGCGGAAACAGAAACTCCCGTACTCCATCACCGACAATATCGTTGTTCGGTACAGCCTGATCAGGTCTCCTGAGTAGCATCCCGTGTTTTGGTTATTGTACGGAGAAAGTCGTCTGCAAGTTGCCTCAACATGCAGGAATAGTCAAAACAATTTCAATGTCATTGACGTAGAAATTGTATAAAAAGTGGTTTAAACGTGAGCCCTGGGGAAGGCCCACGTAGCTAAATCGTAATGTCGATAAATCATGCGAAAAATGCATATGCTTGTCCGTCAAGAAGTTTAATTAACAGTTGTTTGAAGTCGATGAAAGACCACGCTGTTGCAGTTTCTTTGAAGGAATGTTAATAGCAACTAAATCAAAAGTGTCCTTAATATCTAGGAACACTGATACCATCTGCTCTTTGCTAGCATAGGCCATTTGAATTTCAGTTGAGAGCAAGGAAAAACACTCATTTGTCTTTTTGCCTTTGCGAAAGCCAAATTGTGTATCTGACAGTAAGCCATTTGTTTCGACCCAATTGTGGGGAGGGAACAGAATCATTTTCTCGAACAGTTTCCGGATACAGGAGAGCATTGCAATTGGTCGATACGAGTTGTGATCGGAGGTTGATTTTCTTGATTTTTGATGGCGATGGCTATAACTTGTCTCCAATCGTGTGGAACAGTGTTACCCTCAAAATACTTATTATATAAGCTCAACAAGCGTCATTTGGTAGAGTCTAGCAAATTCTTCAGCAAGTTGAATTTGATTCTGTCTGGCCTTGGGGCTTTATTGTTACATGGTGAGAGAGTAAGTGAGAACTCCTCCGCCGAAAAAAGTGTTTCGTTCGCGCTAACTTGAGGGGACACGGAGCGGGAGATTTTCTGTTCGGGGCGGAATTCATATATAACTTCTTAGCGAAATCGAATATTCAACGATTTTCATTTCACGCTCTCGTTAGTACTGTTTCGGTTTCGAATGTACCGGGCCGTGCCCCGAATAGTTTTGGTCGATATTTCTATCGTTAGTCTGCCAGCGAACCGGCGCCAGTACTATATTTCTTGGCGTTCATCAAACTTTTCATTCGCGCACTGTCGACATCGCGCACTGTCGATAGCTAGCGGATAAATAGTGATCCCGGAAGGTCTTATGCGCGGCGGCCTTGTCCGCGTACACGTTTGAGCCCTCTTTGTCCCATCATGGGTTGGGAGATCGTCCGCGAGAGTTCGAGTCTGATACGCGTTTGAGCTTTATTCGCGGTGTCGAAAATCAAGCTAGCTAAAATCTCCTACTCTTCCTCGGGAGGATGTTCTTGAGTGGACTCGATCAATATTTCGTGTATGGTCATATGAAACATTGATTTTATTCGGTGGCCCTGAACCATTACCAATTTTAATTACGATTGCAGATGGTCACTACCGTGGAGATCTGGCCTCCACTTGCAATCTAACTGCAGCGATGTCGAGCAGAGGTGCAAATCTAAGGCGTTCGGGTGCGCCGGTGGAGCCTGAATCCATGTCATTTCAATCTTGTTCAACATAGTCATGTTCAAGTTGTCACAAAACTCATGGAAGGAGATAGATCGATTATCCTTACGAAAGCAACCCCATGCCGTACCGTGGGAGTTAAAATCGTCGAAAAATAGCCTCGGTGGGGGAAGAAGTTTCGCAATATCAAGCCGTCGTTGGCCAACTGAGGATCTATGGTCAAAGTAGGTGGAATCAATGCAAAGGTGCCTTTAATTCTGGTTTAGCAAGCGACAACTTTAAATCCTGAGTCGAGGGAAGGTCGATTAGATTGAAAGAATGGTACTTTTTGATCCCCAAAAGTACTTCTTCGTTAGAGTCTTCTCGATCCAGGCGAATAATATTAAAATTTCGAAAGTTGAGGTCTATTTCTGAAGTAAGCAATGTTTAAAATTTTATTTATTTATTTATTAAAATCCAAAAAAAAAACGAATTTCGGAATACGGTTTCTGCAATTCCACATTAGAATAGTAATTAAATTTGTGACCTCGTTCGATGTATTACCCATCGAAAGATACAATCGCTGAAAAGAGAGGCCATTTTGCAGTCAACTGCCTCAACAATGTTCAAGAATATCAGAGAATTTTATTAGGAGAACATTTGGGGTTTTTAATGTCCCAGGAAGTGCTATGAGCTGCTTTTCTGTTCAGTTTTCTAAGACCAGGAGCTGCTTGCTCTTTTCGTTTTACTTCTAGACATCGCAGAAGATGTTCCCGCCTGGGGTTCATAAGAGTCGCGTTCTTCAGTAGACAAGTTAGTGCAGATATTGGTAGAGACCGGTGGCGTAATTTGCCTGCTTCAAATTATTTACCACAACCCGAAGCTTGTCGGGGTGAATTTTGGATAGTTCTGCCACGGCCGAATATCGTTTCGTCAGAACTCGACAAATCTGCAATAGATTCAAACATGTTTTGTCTTTGGCCCGGAAACAAGACTACAAATGGGCCGGTTGTGGAGGGTGGGCACAATCTCAGTCGGGGGGTCTATTTTATTTTTATATCCAACTCACCTTTAGGCAAATCCTGATCAGAGAAAAACAACTATGGGGGATGTAATATCATAGTGGTACTTGTATAACGGTATCCAGGCAGCTCACGAAAAACGAAACACTGCTACTGCTCTGCTGGTCGAATAATAGTTAACTCGCACACACAAAAGTGGAAAAACATGCCAAAACCTTTAAGAGACGGACAACGCACAAGCAAAAATCAGTTTTTTGGCTTCAAATTGCTACAAAAATATTAAATAGTTATTTAAAAAAACAAATAGCCTTCGTTGTTACCTGGTTTATGAAAAATACTACAAAATTTCGAAACGATTGGTCCAGTCGATTTTCAGTTAGGATGTACACCACAAAAAAAGTTTTTCCTAGGCGTCCCCGGAGATTCACTGTCACGCACTCAATTTTCAGTATTTTGCAACGATAATTTGAGAAAATATTGTTCAATTATGGTATTAATATATGGGTCATTCCGCGCGAAATTGCCAAGGCACGTGTAATCGACCTTCACGGATTTGAACCAAATTTGGAGGAATTGTTCATCTTGGGCCAATATATAAAAACCCAAATTTTTGTGTCAATTGTGTCTCCGGTTCTATTTACTCTAGAACCAAACCACTAGATGGTTTTTGAAGTAAATTGTTCAAGGAATCTAGAAAAAATATTACTTTTGGGAGCAGTGCTGCAAACTATGCGATTTTTTTCAGTTAAATATTGAAAGTTAATTTTGCTCTCAATACATATATTTTATTTTTGAAAATTCTAATGCCATGTGTTCTTCAGACATTTTTACATAAATAACACTTATAATGTTAACATAATTTGAGCCAATCCTGAGATATTCTGTTTTGAAGCAAAAAAAAAATTGTCATATAAAACCGCAAGTGCACAGCAATTAAAAACCTACTTGAGTATTCTGAGTTCACACATAATTTATCGTGAAGTAGACGAGGAAAGATGAAAAACTACGTTTTTGTTTTGCTTCTAACAGATCAGGATCGGTTTTTATGGCCATTTGAAGATTTTCTCAATTTTGGCCAATAAAAAGGGATTTTTATATGAGAAAATGCGAGTTTTTCTTTCAAGACGGAGTATCTCAGGATATGATCATATTATATTGAGGTTATAAGTGTTTTATATATAAAAATGACTGAGGAACACGATGGCAAGAGATTTTTCAAAATAAAATATATGCATTGAAAGAAAAATTAACATTTAATATTTATCTTAAAAAAACAAATTATTGGCAGCACTGCCACTAAAAATTATTATTTATTTTCTAAATATCTTGAACATTTTCTTCAAAAACCATCTTGTGGTTTAATTCTAGAGTGCATAGAACCGGACATATGATCAAAAGGTTGTCAAAATGGAGTGCTCCCGTGGCCCGAGGGGTGGTTGAATGGGCACAAAAATTTGGGTTTTTATATATTGGCCCTAGATGAACAATTTTTCCAAATTTGGTTCAAATTCGTGAAGGTCAATTTCAAGTGTACATCTTTTTTTGATCACTTCGCGTGGAATGACCCATACGCAAACTGAATGAATATAGTAACACTCTCTGTATGTATCTTATTACCGAATTAAATTTACCCCCCTTAACCTTCTTTAGGTGTTAACTTTCTGTATCGAATAAAGTGTTAGCGGGTCATATTGACCCGGATTTCATTTTAAGACACATTCTAATAATGATCAAAAACAAAACAAAATTATCCGGAACATCCTTGTAACTGGTCAATTCTTGAATCTAGTCTTTGAATCCTAAAGCTTTTTTTTTGCGGATATTCGGGAAAATTTCTTCGAAGCCAATAGGGTTTTTGTTCCGGTCACACATACAATTTCTTTGCAATAATAATTCTAGTTCCGGATCTTCCGGAAGTTCACTACGTTACCAACAGGGTCCCTATCTCAGTCACAAGTACAAATTCATGCGAATGATATTCCCAACAATATTTTCGAAAAAAAACTCAGAGCTCTATGACCAGGCTCATGAATTGGTCAGTTCCATGGATGTTCCAGATCTTCCGGAAGGTCAGTTTTAGGCCAAAGAAACATGTGTATGTCATAAGTACGAGCTCATTCAAATGAGAATTCAAACACCAAATGCACCTAGTTCTAAGACCAACTTTATGAATTGATCAGTTCTGCGAATGTTCTGGATTATCCGGATGGCCATTATATGACCAACAGGGTCAAAATAGTTTTTCTTAGAGCGTCTTGGTGGAATGCTGCAAAAATAAAAGAAGAGATGCTTTTCCTTTTAATTCCACCAGGTACTTGGTGAAATTAAAAGGAAATGCATCTCTTCTTTTATTTTTATTTTTTCAATAGGGTAACATTTTCATCGGAACTACGAATTTATGCCAATGCAACGTGAACATATGTTTTCGAAAAAACTTCAAAATTCTAGAACTAGATTCATGAATTAGCCAGTTTTACGGATATTACGGATCTTCCAGAGGATTTTCACTTAGAAATCAGGGTCATTATTTGAATAAGAGTATCAATATATCTTTAGATGGGATTTTATATATTGTTTAGTATTATGAGAAATGCTATTTTATAGCGGAATCGGCATCGGAATCGTAATGCGGAACATCCAAGATAGGTCGTATCATGTACAAAACTAATATTTACATTCTCAGTTTTGTTTTGCTTGTGTTTATTATTAGTTGGGGAGCCCGGGGCTAGTTAGCGGTTGGGGTAAGTTGGCGGAACCCCCTTTTCTACGTTTCTATTAGACATATAGCGCTGTCTCTCATTGTGTATCTCAAGTAATGTGAAACGCATTATCCAATGTGTTTTTGTTGCGAAACATTATGTTTTGTAGAAGCTGTGGGCGATATTGTGTTTTTAAGCATACTTTGTAATATTTCATAATTTTAAACATTTTGTGCTATTTAAGGTGGTTTTCAATCTATTCCCCGAACGATTACATTTTTCGATAGATATTCATACCCAAAAGCAATTTTTTAAATCCTTTTTTATAAAATATGCGGTTAGGGTAAGTTGGCGGTAACGCACACGGGGCAAGTTGGCGGTACTATTTATAGTGCAAAAAGAGTCATAATATATTTTTATTTCTGTAATTCACTCCAAAGTAAGAGAAACTTTTTCTTATGCTATATTTTTATTGCGTTTCGGCTTCGCCTCATCAGAAACCGACACTAACTTATTGTCGGTATATATTAGCGCCGGCTTGACGCAAACCCCTTAAAACTAAAACACACTTTGTGTTTCAATCGAACGACTGATCAAACGTGATGTCCCGTTCGAGCAGAAGTTCTGTTTATGCCGATGAGACACAGTGAAGCCGAAACTTGTCTTGGCTTAGCAGGCCTATGCGAAAGCGTTATGCTATATTTCACCCTTGATTTGATCAGTCGTTCGATTGAAACACAAAGTGTGTTTTAGTTTTAAGGGATTTGCGTCAAGCCTGCGCTAATCTACTCCGACAATAAGTTAGTGTCGGTTTCTGATGAGGCGAAGCCGAAACGCAACTGAGTATGAGTAATATTTACTAGAAACTGAAAATTGAGACTCTAACAAACAATTTGGATACAAGTTCATATAGATTTGGCTGAAAACGTGTTTTGGAACTGAGATCGAAATCCGGGTCAATATGACCCGATAACACCTTATTCGTAACTTTTTATGTACAGACCTTCAGGAATGTCCGAAAATGTTGGGCTCTATTGAAAATCGTTGCTCTCTGTGAAAGAAGTAAAGTTAAGAACTTCCAAACTTCTAGTTGCAACACATGAAAAGTTATCGCATTTTGAAAGTTCATTTTGTGTCATATTGACCCCAAACACCTAAAGAAACCTTCCAATAAACATGTTTGCATACCCCTTAGTTAAATTTGCCCCAGTGTACCTTACAAATTTATTTGATTACCCGGTAGCGAGCATTTGGCTCTTTCCTTTTCTGCGCGTCTGATCAATGGAGCGGCGAGACGACTCTAACCACTATTATCTATTACCCCTTTGATACTGCGGCAAAGATGTATTTGAGTTGCAAATATAACATGTTTCCTATTAATCCTATCCGCAAACACCTTCAACCAATCCAACATTTGCATATATCATACAGTGTATTGAAGGAATAAAATTCTAAGAATCAAATCAATAATTGAAGCGAATTAAATTACATTGTCGGATCGGTCGAGTATCTAACATCCCATTGGAATTGATCGATTTCCGTATTTCTAAGTAGTTTCACTACCATATAGCCTAAATCCACATTAAAAAACAACATTTCGAATGCATTACAGCGAAAAAAGGTCAGCAGCAACACCATCCACGAATGTACACGATCAAACTGCAACATCTCATATGGGAGTACTGCTACTATCCTGAAACTACCACGAACCGAACCACATGTGTGTGGAATTCATTCCCGGCAAACATAAAACCAATATGTGGTTCTTGTGAAACTGCTGCCACACCACTAGTAGGTACCGCTAAGCTTCTCTATCGATATCAGAACAAGCGCCATAAATTACTATTATATGTGAATTTAAACAATTAAGAACGTTTTCCTCCAAGTTGCTCGGGAAGGTACTGCCTGCAGCCAAGTTGTCCTTTTTGAACCTCAAGCAAAATCAAAAGGGGCACATTTGGTGCACACCGCCTTCAGGATTCCGGATATGGGACTAGAACCTATCGGTAAACGTGCGGTGTAATTTTCTTCCGAAGAGTTAACCGCTGCTTAAGTATAGATAAGCACATATCTTATGCCCTGGCACTGCACGCTATCTGCAGCACTTCATCCCACTCGGTTCGGTCGGTTTCGGTCAGACGGCGACGGCCGCCCTGGAAGCCAGTCACATGTGAGCCAGCGAGCACGTTAATGGCCAAAGCTGGGGAAAAGATTACAGACACAGCACAGGCACTGGGATAGTAGCGTGCAGCGGCAGTACTTTTCGATCCGGCTCTCGCCACTGACTGGGCTGAAGTGGCCACCGGCTGGAGGAGATGCACTCGACGTGTTATCTCTTCTTTATTATTTCCTACATCTCCATGTGACGAGCGTATGGGGTTGTCAGGTTCTTGCGGTTCATTCCGCCCAGCTGAACTTTAGATACGGTGGGCGGGTGTTTTGCTGGGTACACGAATAGATAGATAGATAGATAGATGAGGACATAAACTACGATAGAAACGTGTTGAAAGTGAACAGTTTTAGTGTAATTATTTGGAAACTTTATCCAACAGCTTCGCGTGGGTGTATCCCAAACTGTGTAGTTGTTTCAGGTTATCAGCAATATTTCGTAGCACAATCAAGATGTTTCTGGGAAGAGCATAGTTATTTCGGAAATTAGTGACTGATGTAGAATCAGCATTGGCAAAAGCATTACAGATCGAATATTCACGGAAACAGCAAACAATAGTTTCAGACGACTAGTGAATTCGAATGAATCGTATCAATTCCGGGCGGTGGTTTGTGAAACGATCTCCTTGGGATTAGGTACTCCTTGAGAAAAAGACAGTGCACCGTTCTTTTGCCTGCCAGCTGAATGTATCTTCAATATCGTAAAAGCTGCTTTCTTTTCACTGAGATGTTGGGGCGGATACTTTACTCCAACATCGCTACACACCATCGGTTTTCTATCCCCTCTTGATTTTTCATGCATATCGTTGATCAAAGTGCAAGAGCAATCAGATTACTGTAAAGAGACTAGAAGAACTTGGGCAGATCATGCATCTTACATGTGCACATGTGAGTGACAGTATTAGACATTGTTCTACCTTCCAGGGACCGCTGCTTGCATTGTGCCGAGGCATTTTGCTGTGGCATACATAGTATGTTGGATTCTATAGTTGCAACCAACCAACCAACCAGGACCACCTCGCATATCGTAAGCCTTCCCGTACTACTCAAAGCTCAGGGAATGATTTATTCAGCATTGTCTATCCAATACTTGTGAGGCGAATAGGAAGCCTGAGAGAGCTGGAATGCATCGCCAAAGGGAGCATGATTATTTTTGCATGATGTCGGATGTAGGAAAATGCAATTTCTGACAGTGACTTGTGGTGAAATTCTTGTCACTCCGGAAAACAAGGCCACAGCTTGAAGGCCTGGCAGAGTGTCATTTAGTGACAAAGTAAGAGCCACATTGGGTGGGGAAATCAACCCGGTTTTGATGGAAATTCTCTGAGCTTAATGACCTCGATGAGGTTCATTGAAAATGTGTTTATTCGAACTAGATTGTTTAATTTACTGATATTAAATAGCTCATACAAACAGGGTGACTAAGACTACATATTTTTGACATTTCTTATAAATGGAATATATAGAATTCAAGACTTTTTTTTATTGGTATCCTTCGAATCATCTCAGCTCGACGATTAAGGATAATGTCTGTGTGTATTAGACATCTCCTCATTTTGAAAAGGTTTTGAAATATACATGGGTCAGCTCAGATTTTTGTTCTAGGTGTGAATTTAAAAACTTTCACCAAAAATGACTTAATTTGGACATGGTTTAGAGGTGTCACCAATCAAAAATCGTGTTTTTGCTATGTTTCCATAGAAAGATCACTAACAATCCGATTTAATAGGCCCCACATGTCCACAAATCATCAAAGGTTGTTGCTTAGACATATCTTAACATGCTTTAACAGGTTACTAATCGCAATAGAAAATTTGTCAGACTGGATTTTCATACAGAAAAGTATATCAAAACCAAGGAAAATTAGTAGTATTTTTTTTTCTTGGTGATCCTCCAATAGAAACATAGCAAAAACACAATTTTTGATTGGAGACACCTCTAAATCATGTCCAATTTAAGTCATTTTTGGTGAAAGTTTTTATATTCACACCTAGGACAAAAATCTGGGTTGACCCATGTATATTTCAAAACTTTTTCAAAATGTGGATAGGTCTAGTGTGTATGTATGTGGCAAACTTTCATTCGTGTTTCTCAGCAATGGATAAACTGATCTTTGTAAGAGGTATGATATTTCTAACAGAATACTTTACAGTGTATCGGTAGTTCATAAGTAGGGTGGGCGTTACATCCGAACCCCATCGTAATGATAACTGTCAAATGTTGACTGTAGAAAGATATAAGGCAAAGTGAAATAAAGTAGATCGCTCTCTTTGGTGTTGATCGTGAAGGTGTAAAGAAGTGTTTCTTTCCTTTATTGAGAAGTTGTCCAAAGTTACAGTGACGACGAGGATAAATTGAAAGTTTCGCGTGTTTAAATTTTCGGTTGTAGCTTAAGTTTTCGCTACACAGGGTTGTACGGGCGATATTTAATCACTGCGTTCAGTTAGGCCACCGCATAGGAAATGTGGAACCGTGTGTGTTTGAGTATATAAAACAGTGAGTAAGCCAAGTAACGAAGAAAGTAAGGTTATGATTGAATTTGGATAGAATTTAAATAGGTGAATTATAAAACAATTGATACTTTGAATTTCCTTTATTCGTATCTTTTGTTAATTAAATCTTTTTGTTTCTTTTGTGATATTCAGCCGCTCGGAAGCGACGCCTAATTTGCATCGGCCATACTGTGGCGTGCTGATTAAAGAAACAGGAATAATTTTTTCCAGTACACGTTACGCCATGTGTTAGTAAAAGTAGAGGTGTGCGCCGATGCATTTTTAATCGGCGGCGGCGTAAGCGACATTTTTGGCCGGCGGCGGCGGCGTTGGCGGCGTCACGCCGTTGGACCCCATCGGCGGCGGCGCGCCGGCGTGTGTCGGCGTGACGAATATTAACGCCTATGTATCTAAAAAAATCTTGACAGTACAGTTCCTTTCCCAAATTTTCGGTTTCTATTGCAACAGACTTCACAGCACATACAAACAAACGTTACAGCTTAAAAAAATCTAAAAAATCATCTCCCACGATGTACTAGCGACATCTGTTGAACACATTGCACAAAATGTAAGTCTCGCAACCATATCAAACTTTTTTTCAACTAAAGCTCCAATAGTCCCCACCCTGCTTGTAAAATTTGAAGAACGAAATAGAAAAATTGTCGATGTCGCATACTACGACTTCGCATGAAATAATGATTGCAATGGACAAATTTGAAGAATGCAGAGTAACGACTGTATTTCAATGACCCATAATAATTATTTATTGTTCTATATTTGGGAAATTAAGCAACGGTAAAAGAGTTTTTGTTTTGTTTGAGGAAATTAATTGTTGTTGTCTTTTCATTGTTTTTTCTATTTAGTCATCTTTACCGTAAGCCCGAGGACAATTGACAGCTCTTATATATTGAATTCATAAACAAATTTTGGGGTGATTTGGCGGCTCGAATGGAGCAAAATTTGAAAAAGGCGCATCCCATTTTTTATTTTCCATATCTGTGGTAAATAATCAATTTAAGCATTTCTACCATTTCTACAATTTCTTTTTGCTGCTAGAATTCTGATAAAAACACAAATTCTATTCAAAACGAATTGTTAAGCTTGGTGGTGATGTACTTTCATTGGCCAAATGTTTTTCATTTACATTTCTCGAGATAAAAAGCACCAATGATTTAACGATTTCAAACTTCACACAACAAGAAAACCAAAACATGTTTAGGGAGGAAGAGAGCCGGTTGTTAAAAACAACGACTTCCAGCTAAATATATAATAAGATTTATGTAACTTTGCTCGCGTAACGAAACACGCTTTTCTCTTGAAACTTTTTCGTTTCGTTGTTCGTGTACTCATACAGAGAAGACATACTAGCGCCACCATCAAATCGGTGGTGCATATATGAAACAAGCACTATCTGTCAAGTTGTCCCTGGATTGTTTACTGTCGCTCTTTTAGAATCTCACAGATATCAGGAACCCTTACTGCGCAGAAATGTCACTTTTAATGATCGTGTAAGGACACCTTTCAAGGTAGACACATTACTTCATTTTCCAGGCTGGTGTTTACTTTTACTTCTTGTAAGTACAACATCGCCACGATGATAAGGAATACGATTCCCTGGCACTACATTTTCTTACAACGTACGGTCTGCTTCTTTCTTGAGTGCAAAGTGTGCTCGATGTGCTGGAATCATACAGATCTACACCCTGACGAAACCTAAATATACAGTTACTATCAATCATAATCATTCCACGACTTGACGTGTTAGCTACTGTTAGGTTGAAACTGATCACTAAACAAGTCTGATTGAAAATGGTCTGAGTGTATCTCTACTTTTCGTAGCACCTGCACCCCGCCCTCCAGCAGTTCTCCAGCAGTTCCGGGGACCAACAAATTCTAATCCATTGCATACATTCGATACACCGAATCAATTAAATTACTAACATCCTGTTATGTGCTTACTCACCGATCGGCATCGTGTTGTAACTTAAGAAATGGTTGTGAACAACTCCCACCTTGGGCACTTCGACAAGAATGAATTTCACATTTCCGGTCCATATTGTTTGTTTTGCTTTGCATGAGATTAAAAAGACCGTAACGTTTTCGGGTGAGTGCGGAAACTAAGTAACGCATTTAGCTCTGTGTCAAAATCTCTTCACTAACGCCACCGATTTGTAATTAAAATCGACCGTTTTTTTACTACGAGTGATGAAAATTCATCTCGTGTTACGTCTTATTTGTCTGTGATACCGGGCTGGTGCAACTGACACTGAAAATATTTCTTGAGTGGGGCTAGATCACACGATGAATAATTTATGAGACTAGAAATCTTACCCTCTCAGGTCACGATTCAATCAATTATAAATAAACCTCGTATTGAAAATAATTTTTGTGTTTTCACAAAACTAGTTCACGCAAAAAAGATGACATTATACTCAAATGGTTAGTAGGTGGTTGTGTCTGAATATGTTTAATATTTTTATGATTCTAATTCATAACTCGATGAAACATTGATTTGTAT
Organism: Topomyia yanbarensis; assembly: GCF_030247195.1. Taxonomy (NCBI): domain Eukaryota; kingdom Metazoa; phylum Arthropoda; class Insecta; order Diptera; family Culicidae; genus Topomyia; species Topomyia yanbarensis. Next base: position 285,848,803 of record NC_080672.1, read on the forward strand.
TAACTTTATTGACTAAAATAGTCAAGAATTGAACGACGTGCAACGATTTTCGTCGTGTTATCGTGATATTTTAGTCTTGAGCTTACCGTTGGATTTTTTGCCGAGTCACGTGTCTTATAGTTTTCTAAATTATTTCACGGACATGAATTGTGGCTAGGTAATGTATTTTGCTCAGCGCAGTTTCATTTAATTCCGAACATTTCTCTGAATTTTAACAAAGGAATAGCAGGGTTACAGGTCCTAGTAATGTCTTTGTATCTAATGCTCGTGCCTATGAGACTGGTTGCTAGCAGTTGTACACAATAGCTCACATAGAAATTTCAAAACTAAAAAGCAGAGCGAATAATTCATGAATAATAGTCTAAGTTCCTTGTAATTGTTTACGTAAGTATAATAAGATTATGTGGAAAATTAATTACTTCATGAATTACATCATGAAAAAATCAAAAAATCAATGAATAATACACTGCGTTCCAGTGAAATTGATTACGTGCAAAGATTAGGATCAGGCACATAATCGTAAATTTCAGGCACTTATATCTTGAAAGTGGAAGTGTTTTTTTTTAATTTGTGGACCATTTCACGCACACGAATGGTGAATTGAAACTTATATGCTCACAATCATAATCAGTTGCCGAAGCGAGAATGGATCTTTGAATTATATAACGAGTGTCGTGTAATGGTTTTCGAGAAAATATCAAGATTATTTTAATTTTGTAATCCAATTGACGACCACTAATACCAAAGAATGATCTAGATGTGATAAATCATCAATCAGTTAACGTCGTATATTCGGTCCATAGACAATGTTCCTAGATTTGTGGATAAAATTATGAGTCAACAATTTTAGAGTTCGCGAATTGTCGGCGAGGGAAAAATGCATCGGCGGCGCGCCGCCGATCTACCGTTCGGCGTCGGCGTACGTTAAAAATTACCGGCGGCGGCGGCGTGGCGCGGCGGCGCACAGGTCTAAGTAAAAGCAGGCTAACGTAGAGACTGCTAGGAATTTTTTGGACATTCTGAACACTAAGTACAGAAATTGGACCTGATAGAGGACACGTCGGACATTTGTCAGTAGGAGTGGAGAAACTTAACGCCATTGTTTCGAAAGGTACGTGAACTTTTTTGTACATATTTTTTGAGCGCATATTTTGTACATATTTTTTGAGCGCAAGTACGAATTTTTGCTAATTGTTCAAGAGCAGCAATGGCGTTAATTGGAAGCATAGACCCATATGTTCCGGGCACGTATTTCTCGAATTATGTCGAGCGGTTATTTTTTTGCATGTAACAGCATTGAGGAGACACGAAAAAATATATATTCATGAGCTTTTCAGGAATGCATATTTTTGAAGAGTTGAAATTGCTTTACCCAGGTACTGACCTGAGAACGTTGACATATGATGCTATTACAAAAAAGCTCAAAGAGCGTTTTGACAAAATGGATTCTGATACCGTACTTCGATTCAAATTGCGGTGCCGAAAGCAAGGACCGACTGAATCTGGTGCAAATTTTATACTAGCAGTGAAGCTGTTAGCAGAACAATGCGACTTTGGAGAGTTTCGAGACATGGCCATAAAAGACCAACTAATTTACGGGATTTGTGATAAAAATTTGCAGCAACGGTTATTACATGAGAATGACCTGACTGTTAGAACAGCTGAAAAAAATTTTAAAAATAGGGAACTGGCGACATCTAGAGCACAGGATTAAACTCAGATAATGCAGTTAATGCAGTGAAGTATCGGTTAGGAAGTAGGGAATCGAAATATGGGTTGAGAAGAGAAAATCATAATCGTGATAGGTCTAGAAGTAGAGATTGGGAGGACAGAGTAAGTAGTAGAGGTTACAATAGAGAAAGATGGCGTGCGGGAGATAGATCTTCAAGCAGGGGAAGATACACTAAATTTACTTGTCATTTCTGTAAGAAAAAAGGCCACATCCAGAAGAACTGCTATCGCCTAAACAATCAACCGAGAAACACAGTAAACCGCGTTGAAGAAGTTCAGAAATCAGACAACGTACACGAGTACTTCAAAAGACTGAGAGTTGACTATAACAACGAAAACGATTCCTCAGGTGATTATGATTATCCTTGTTTCCTGGAAGCTAATATTGAAGGCAGAATGATAAAAATGGAGATAGATAGTGGTTCCGCTGTTTCCGTAATAGGTAGATCCGATTTCTTAAATAAATTTAAACATCTTTCACTGAAAAATAGTAAGAAAAAACTTATAGTAATCAATGGGTCCTCTCTCCAAACTTTAGGATCAGCTTTTGTGACCGTCATCGTAAGGGGTAAGAAATCTCAACAGGAACTTATAGTTTTTAACTGCACCCATAATTTTATTCCTCTTTTTGGGCGAGATTAGCTAGATACCTTTTGTGAAGGTTGGAGATCTCGGTTGTCCAATATTTTTGCTGTAAATTCTATTTCACAACGAAATGAGATACAAGCTGTGATAAATACTTTGAAAACTAAATATAAGAGCATTTTTTACAACAATATATCTTCACCTATAGCTGGCTTCGAGGCCGAGTTGGTTCTACGTGAAGATACGCCAATTTTTAAAAAAGGCATATGATGTTCCTTACCGATTGAGGGACAAGGTTAATAATTATTTAATTACTCTTGAAAGGGATGGAATCATTACGCCTATTAACACTAGTTTGTGGGCCTCACCGGTTGTGGTTGTGATGAAGAAGGATAGCAATATCAGACTAGTGATTGGCTGTAAAGCGTCAATAAATAAAGTACTAATACCAAACGCATATCCATTGCCTACAGCGCAGGATTTGTTTGCGTCCTTAGCAGACTGTAAGGTCTTTTGTTCTCTAGATTTGTCGAATGCATATACGCAGCTGAATTTATCTAAAAAGTCAAGAAAGTTTGTAGTCATAAATACGATGAGAGGGTTGTTTACTTATAATCGGCTTCCTCAGGGAGCATCGTCAAGTGCTGCAATTTTCCAGCAAATTATGGATACAATTTTAAAGGGACTAGACACAGTATGTTGTTACTTAGATGATGTGCTTATAGCTGGAAAAGACTTTGAGGACTGCTCAAAAAAACTTGGTCTGGTATTGGATCGTCTCCAAAACGCTAATATAAAAGTAAATTTAAATAAATGTAAATTTTTCCTGGTAGAGCTTCCATATTTAGGGCACATTATCTCAGCTAATGGTCTTAAGCCAAACCCAGACAAAGTGGCAACTATACAGCAATCAAAAGTTCCGGAAAACGTAACACAACTGAAAGCCTTTCTTGGGCTCATAAATTATTACGGTAAATTTCTATCAAATTTGTCTTCCACCTTAAATCCGCTATACAAATTATTGACGAAAGATGTTAAATATGGTTGGAACCCTATGTGTGATAAAGCTTTTAGTGATTGTAAGAAAAAAATTTAAATGCCGGTGTTCTCGTGTTGTATGACACCAAAAAACCTATTGTCGTTTGCACAGATGCCTCATCTTATGACTTGGGAGGCGTAATAGCTCACATAATTGATGAGACAGAAAGGCCTATTTGGTTTACTTCTTTTTCACTAAATTCAGCACAAAGAGCTTATCATATTCTCCATCTTGAAGCCCTTGCGATTGTATCAACCATCAAAAAATTTCACAAGTTCTTGTATGGTCAGAAGTTTACCATCTACACCGATCATAAGCCACCTTTAGGAATACTTGGGAAAACTGGACGTAACTCTATATTTGTGACGATACTTCAGCGCTACATAATGGAGTTGTCTATTTACGACTTTGAAATCATTTACAGACCTTCGGACGAGATGGGAAATGCAGATTTCTGCTCAAGGTTTCCACTTGACAATGAAGTCCCAACAGCTATGGAAAACCAACTTATAAACAGTCTTAACTTTTCCAACGAACTTCCTCTAGATTTTTCTGAAATTGCTGCAAAACACGGTTAGATGCTCACTTATAACAAATATTATATTTTACTAAACATGACTGGCCGGTTAAGCTGAACAAAATATGGCGAGAAATTTATTCGCATCATCAAGAATTAGAAGAGATTGACGGTTGTTTAGTATTTCAAGATAGAGTAGTGATCCCATTATTGCTGCAGCAAAAGGTTTTGAAGCTGTTGGGGTTATTAAAATGAAACAACAGGCTAGACGAAGCGTTTATTGGTTTTGCATAAATGCGGATATAGAATATTATGTGAAAACCTGTGATATATGTGTTAAAATGAATTTAGTTCCCGGGAAAAATTTAACATACGAATAGGCGAGGACAACAAGACCTTTCAGCCGCATCCATGCAGATTTTTTTACCTCGAAAGGTATATGTTTTTGCTTATTGTGGATAGTTTCTCAAAGTTGCTTGAAGTTTTTTGGATGAAATATGGAACAGATACTGAAAAAGTTGTAAAAAAATTCCAAAACTTTTTTGCGCGTTACGGTCTGCCAGACGTAGTAGTTACCGACAATGGGCCACCATTTAATTCGCAGAATTTTATATCTTTTCTTGAAAGGCAGGGTATATCCTTACCACCCACAGAGTAATAGACAGGCCGAAAGATTGGTGCGAGTATCTAAAGGGGTTCTCAAAAAGTTTCTTCTTGATTCTGATATGGCAAGCCAAGCCAGCAGCCTCAATTGACTAATTCAAGACCGTTTGGATTTCTTTCTTTTTAACTATCGCAACACTTGTTTGTCTGACGGAGGGGACTGTCCATCAGAAAGAGTGTTTTGCTATAAACCAAAAATGTTGTTGGATTTGACGCACTCAAAAAACTATTATAAAAAGCAAATTATACACCCAGAAACCAATGACAATAAATCTAGAATGAATGATGATATTATCAATAAAAATCAAGTTATCGATCCGTATGCTAAATTAGTAGCGGGAGACAAGGTTTATAAAAATAATAAAATAACAGAAACGCAAAAATGGCTGGAAGCAAAATTTATTAAAAGACTCTCAACTAATACTTTCCAGATTGCGATCGGATATGTCTTGATCTCAGCCCACAGGGGGCAGATTAAAATCGACGAGGAGATTAAGCGAAGGCGAAATGTTGTATTTCAGACGATGGACAAGCATACAACAGTGCATCGCAAAGGTACGAAGAGACGTTTGGAAGAGTCGGATGAAGACGAACCCCTTCGAGGGTTTACGCTGCCGCTGCCTACTAGGAGCGAAGCGCATCCGGTTTTGTTTCGAGATACCGACCAACAAAGCCTACGTGATGCAAGAAATACTTTCGAAAATGTTACTTCAGTCGGATTAAAAAGATCTACTCGAGCCAGGAAAATGAAGTTAGATGGTAGTTATTTATATTACAAGTGATTTGAATGTATTTTTAATTTCATTCAGAAATCTGAAATGACACTGAATTTAATTGAAATGAGTTTATATGATTATTCCAGGAATAATATCGAATTATATCCAGTTCAGAAAGTAATATTTAATAGTGCATAAAGATTCATTGATAGTGAGTCATCCTTCTATGCGAAGCAAATAAAATTCCATGATAAATTACAATAAACGAAAAGATTATCTTAAGGGAAAAGGTATTGTAAGATATTTCTAACATAATACTTTACAGTGTATCGGTAGTCCATAAGTAGGGTGGGCGTTATATCCGAACCCCATCGAAATGATAACTGTCAAATGTTGACTGTAGAAAGGTATAAGGCAAAGTGAAATAATGTAGATCGCTCTCTTTGGTGTTGATCGTGAAGGTGTAAAGAAGTGTTTCTTTCCGTTATTGAGAAGTTGCCCAAAGTTACAATCTTGTCGAAACCGTTCAGGTAGGCTCGTGCGCAAGAGGAGGTTTTTGGGGGTTTAAACTCCTCGCGTGAGGGAGCTTATTTACTTTGAAACCTTTGTTAACTTCCCGTTGAGGAAAAAAATTATTATGTAAGCCGTATTGATACATAAAATGTCATTTGAGTTCAGTCACTCTGGAAACAAGTTGTGGAAGAAACCAAGGAAGAAACTTTGCGAGGGTGACTGAAAAGGGATGTAGGGTAAAGTGCCTATTTTCATTATACTAAGCAGGGTGCCTCACTAATTCATTAATTTCTCAGACTAAAATCAATGGAATGCGTAAAAATTGACAACAACAGCTTTGCTTCGTTGTTAAGAACCAATGTAATACCACAAATGCGCTAAAAACAGTGAAATTCTCGTGTTTGAGCGCAACGAAAACACGAATCGAGAGCCTCATTGTTGCGCTACCGTTTGACTCAATGCGTTGAACAAAGATGGCAGACACTGCTGTAACCAACGGTTTCAAATGGGTAAGGTGATAATAGAAACATGGCGAAAATGGGCCCATCACCTAAGTTGATCCACTTCTCTGGATCTGTTCACGTATCTGCGGTACGGTAAGACACTTTTTCCCGTACGGTAAGACACTTTTTCCCGCAGATGCGGTACGGGAAAGAGCTTTTACCGCGCGGTTTTACCGCAACCGCACCGCAAAAAATATAATTGATAAAGTGATAATTTGGATTATTCTAAATTGATAAACAGACTGCTATTACGAAAGAAAATCTAGCTGTCCGAAATATTTTGACGCTATTATTTTTACGACATATTTTATACTTCTAAGAAAAACTTCACACATTAACCATTTCAAATACATAAAATACATGATCCTAATAGAGACAAAATTATTAGATCATTTAAAAACAATAAATTTGTACTCTTAAATACAATTTAAAAGTGCACCACTTCTTCTGATTTCTGTTGGAAATCGTGGAATTATGAATCGTTTTCGATATCAATTTTTCAACTGTGAATTTTGACTAATTCAAAGGAATTAGAGATGAACTATTTATGCTGGGACTTAAACACAACCCAAATAATATAATTATCTTCATCGAACCAAATGAATTTGGAGTAATTGGCAGTAAAAGATTCAAATGTATGAGAGCGTCCAAAATAAGGAGGGGTCCAAATTAGGATGATTATTCTATTATTCGTTCATCAACAGCGTATTTCTATCTTCTTTGATTGCTGTGTAAATTCGATGTGAATTTTTCTGCAGTCAATTTTATTGGACTCTTTCTCAAAAAGTATGCTACATAGCTTTTTTCGCGTACTTCCATTCACATTTAAATACTATAATTTTCTACCAAATTAAGTCCTAATAATTTTCAGATAAGGCTATTTTGTAGCTTCTTTGCTAAATACCACATAGTTTGACTCCCGTTCACTTCAATTGAAGTTTTTGCCATTGGGTCTTTGGGAAAATATTAGAGGAAAATACATTAAATGCTAGAACTTTCGAACTAGCCTTTAGAAAATTACACTTCATACATTTTTAAACGGAGCAATCTTAGTATGAGAATAATCTGTTTCTTGAAGAATGCGGAAGTTGGAGTTTTGGGATATTTTGTCTGTAAAATCCCGTATTTTTTAAAATCATTTCTGTTGTATGCTACAAATCATACGTTTTTTGCAGTTTTTCTAATGTTCAATAATTCTGTACCGGTTGAGACCGGACTCCTGATTAGATATAATATATAGAGCAATTTTTTTTCGTCAAATATGGCGTCGTTCTTATTGATGAAATACAATATGTTTTTATTTCACTATATTGGAATATATGCGCTACTATATAGAAGTACTGGTATTTCGACTTTAATTTTATTGGTGAAATTCTTTTAAGAATGAAAGGTGGTTTTACTACGTAAATGCGAAAATCATCCATTTCATTTTCATATGTCAAAAACATTGAAAATATGAAAATTTAAAGAAAAAAATATGCAACTTTATTTCTTATTGCATTTTTATTCCACTTTTTCTCAATTAACTAAAGGGTTGCTAAAATAAAAGTTTTTTTATTACTGCAGTAGAACGTTTTTGAACGTATAATGTTTGCCTTAAAATGAACGGAATTTTATTAATAGAAAATGCAAAAGTTGATTTTTTCATAAACATTACAATCTAAGGAGTCTCTTAAAGTTAAATTTCGTGTTAATAAGAATAACATTTTATTATATATGGTTACAGAATGAACAATTTTTCAACAAAATTTTTTGAAATATAAAATTTTTACCGCATTACCGCGCGGTGCGGTAAATAAAATGCGGTTGCGGTAAGCGGTGCGGTTTTATTATTTTTTTGCGGTTGCGTTGCGGACAATCTGTTTACCGCCCACATCCGCACCGCGACGAACCCTACAGCTAGCAGATAAATAGGATCAAGTAGCGCCAAGAAGGGCAAGAAACTCTGCAAAGGTGGTTGTAAAGAAAAGTAAATCCGGATCGGCTCGTGTCGCAGCAGACCAGAGCAAGTTAGATATACCGCGAAGGTTGGACAGCAAGTAGAAAATGGCAGCAATAGGAAAAAATGAACAATTAACACAAAATGAAAAGATATATCCAGCACAATCCCTACTGAAGTAATATCTAAGGGTAGCCCGGGATGATTGAGTATTGCGAGATTTAGGTTTAGTTGGTAGGCTACAAACCAACCCGACACTACCACGACCCAGTGGGCGAAGGGGGGCCTTTCCTTGTTGGTATTGGATTGGGGAAGTGGTAAGGTTAGGGGTAAGGAAAATAACGACACAGAACCATTAAAACGGAGCATTATGCACCCCCGGAAGGATGCTGAACGATCTGTAGGGGGTACAATAGCAGGAATCAAGCTTCCAACCCCTTAGGGATTTAGAATTTTTTTTAAGGGGCGCGTCTAGTGTAGGGGGTAGATGGGGTAAAGCGCACCCCCGGGGAAAAATGCACCCCTTGTTTATATCGAAAACTGCTGAAAATTTCTAGAAAATGGTAACACCAGTCGGAAGTCCGCCATAGTAAACATACACTGCCAAAGTTTGATAACCATACATCATTAGCAGCTCGAGAAATAAACAATAAACAATAACGTGCTCTTCTCATGTAATTGTTGTGGCTCGTGTAGTAAGGATTTTCAGCTCTTATAATTGCTGTTTTATTATTATATCAGTGCAATTCAGTTCTATTTATATCGTAGCTCATTATTCTGTCGCACTATATATAAAAAATTTACTTAATAATTCTCTTTAAGCCAAATTTATATCTATGCTCCATCGGTGGCAAAATGCCCTACTCTTTGATTTAACTGATTTTTTAATCAAAAATAGAAAAATTATTCTGAAAACCCACTAATTGCATAACCTAAGGCTATTTAATGGTACACTTTTATGAAAGACCGTCAGAAACTATTTGCTTGTTCACCGAGCATCCTGCCACGTTGTTGTAGTGCATTATGCCCCGTTGTTGTGGTGCATTTTACCCCCGTACAGGTGCATTTTGCCCCGCTTATTTTTCAAAAGGTGATTTTGAATGATTATACAGAATTGAATATTTTTCATGTTTTTAATATTTTGCAAAGTGTTATGATTACAGAGGAAAATGTTGGCTAAACGATATCATTAATTCAAATCTCCCAACTAATGTTCTATAGCTGAGTTATGATCATATTTCTTTAGGGGGTGCGTTTTACCCCATCTTCCCCTATAAAGCAAAAATAATCGACTTGTTTTTTATCCTCTTAATTGTTAGTATTGAACCTTTAGCAAGGTCTCCAGCAATCTCGGTGGCCACGCTGAACTTCTTTTGTTTTAAACAGCCATGCATTCCACGCGCGTATTTGATATAACACACGCAGATTTCTATCTATCGGCAGCAATTTTCAAAAAATTGACAGCGATAAAAATAAAGTGTAAACAATACACTCTAAACTCTAAACCAATCGAGCAGCAAGTCGTGACTGTTACGAAGCAGGAAATTCAAGGCAAGCTTGACCCAGTTTCATTGGATGTCAAAGAAATATATTACCGAACAACCATTAGATGTGACTCCCGTGAATCAGCGCTTAAATTGCACAGTACAGTGAAAGCAAATCTGTCTGAGAAGTATAACGCCGACGTCCAGAAAGCTCTAAAGCCCAGAGTAAAAATTGCTGACGACATCACTGCGGAAAACTTCGTGGAAAAACTAGTTCAGCAAAATAATTTTCCTCACCTGCCAACCTGACGGTGATAAGAATTGTGCGAAACGAAAAACACACAGATAATCCAATGTCTGCCATTACTGAAACTGATGCCAAAACATTCGAAAAGCTAATGCAACTACAACATGTCAACTTAGATTGGATGCGGTGCAAGATCTCTGAATGTGTAAACGTGATCCGCTGTTATCGCTGCTCGGAGTACGGCCATAGAGCTGCCACATGCAAGAAGTCCCCATGCTGTCCGATTTGCGCCGAAGGGCATAAGCACAAAGAGTGTGTCTCAGACATCCGAAAATGCATTATTTGTCACAATGCAAATGTGACAAGAAATCCTGAAGATCAAACACCTGAGTGCCCTACGTATCAGACTCGACTTAGGCAGACACGCCGCATCATTGACTACACTGCCCATAACAGCATAAGAGTCCCATGTTGAAAAGCAGCAAGCCGAGAAAACCATGTTTTGGTATTTTTTTTGATATTTTCTGAACAAACCCGGTAATCTTATTTGTGTAGTGTGATTCTGTGGTGATACAGAATACAATCCAACGGATAACTCATTTTCGACAAAAATCCACATGGGACTCTTTTGCGTTTATGGGCAGTTACAGTACATAGCAACTAGTGCAACACGGCGAAGCCGCCCAGTTTTCCGACCGATGTAATCAGCATGATTCTGCAACCGACGCCCATATGATTGCCACGGAACTTAAATGTTATAGCACCGACCTTTCCCGGTCAGGTAAAACTAAGGATATATGTCCTCCCGAAGCTATTCGAGATACTGCGCGCCCTGAATTTGGTCTACAATTACAGTTTGTCAACGAACGGAATCAGCTTGACTCCATCACCGACTCCCATCTGTTGTCCATGGAACTTGAAAGTCATGCTGGCGACCTTTCCCGGTCAGGTAAAGCTGAGGAGGGTATATGTCCTCCCGAAGCTACTCGAGATACTGCGCACCCTGAGTTTGATCCACCATTGCAGCCTGCCAAAAGACGTAATCAGGTCAACTCCGTCACCGACACCCACCCGTCTACCACAGCACTTGAAGGATACGACATCTACCTTTTCCGGTCAGATAACAACGCTCTAAACAAGTCAGATCAACATGGAAATCCTGTATCCGTTTTCTCAGGAAAATACAATGAATGTATATGTCCTTCCGAAGTAGGACATACAGATGCTGCCCCCGTTGAAAGCCCACCCCAATTACATGCGTTTGCTTCCGCCACCACTCGATCTACCACCGTTCAACCGTCAGGAGGAAACTTGCAGGGACATCTTAAAATCTACTATCAGAACGTGAGAGGGCTACGCACAAAATTTGATGAGCTGTTCGTCGCTGCCTCGGATGTTGATCATGATGTTATTGTTCTGGTCGAAACGTGGCTGAATGATCAAATCAACTCGCTCCAATTATTTGGCTCAAGGTACTCGGTTTATCGTAGCGATCGCGATCCTAATAGTGCAGGGAAGAAACGTGGTGGTGGTGTGCTCATTGCAGTTTCCAACCGACTCTTATCCAAACACAAAAATGACACTCACAATCTTGAACAACTCTGAGTAAATATCCGTGGCCCCTATACTAATCTCTGTGTGGGTGTTGTATATATTCCCCCCGATTCCGCAAGTGATGTAGAAATTATGCAGAAGCACATAGACACCGCAATTGACATTGCAACTTCCATTGAACCCAACACGGCATATCTACTATTTGGTGATTACAACCACTTTTTTGGAAGAGCACTCCCTCCGGGTATGCTTTCCCAGACCCTTCTGAATCAACCTTCTCGAGGGCGAGTACTATCTTACTGGACGGAATGTCTGTACTGAACATGCGACAAATGTCTACAGTGAATAATAGGCGAAATCGAATCCTGGACCTCCTGTTTATAAATGAAGAAGCTTCAATGAACTGTACCGTATCAGAGGCACTTGAGCCTTTAGTTGCTGTAGACGCACATCATCCTCCACCTCTGGTAACGCAGATTTGTCCGCAGCTGGTTCTCTATGACGAGATGGAGGATATCAAGGAGTTCAACTTTTCGAAGACTGCCTTCTCTAGGCTTCATAACTCACTACAAATAACCGACTGGGAGACTTTCTTGAATTTCGCGATCGATGTAGATGCTACCGTAGAAAAACTCTCACTGGTGTTAAAACAGCTTTTCAGTATACATGTGCCTGCATCTCGTCCCCGAACAAAACCACCATGGCCTAACAACCGGCTACGTAAACTGAAAACATTGCGAGCTGCTGCGCTTCGACATTACACTATTCGACGACATCCGGAGTTCACTATAGCCAGTAACAGCTACAAAACATATGATCGCTTTCTCTACTCAAGACACGTAGCACAAATCCAATCCAACCTAAAACGAAACCCAAAACAGTTTTGGTCCTTTGTAAATGGGAAACGTAAAGAAAATGGGCTTTCAGTATGTTCCTCGCAGGTGAAACGTCCAATACTCCCAGCGGTATCTGTAACTTGTTTGCAAAACATTTCTCGAGTGTGTTTAAAAATGAATCGGCTAGCTCAACTCAGGTGAACTGTGGCCTTCAAGATGTCCCTCGCGATGTAATCAATTTTGGAAATATTCAATTTACTGACGAAGACATTCTAGCTGCCATAAGCAAGTTAAAGTCCTCTACATCGGTGGGGCCAGATGGGATTCCTTCCATTATACTGAAAAAATGCCTAAGCGCATTGTGTACACCTTTACGACTAATCTTCAACCAATCACTGTCGCAATCAGTGTTTCCCATGTGTTGGAAAAAATCAGTAATGTTTCCCGTTTTTAAAAAAGGTGATAAGCAAAATGTTGCGAACTATTGTGGCATAACCTCGCTCTGCGCTGGATCAAAGTTGTTTGAGATCCTAGTAGGAAATATGCTCTTTCGTGAGACCAAAGCATACATATCGAAGGACCAACATGGTTTTTTTGCAGGCAGGTCAACAACCACCAATCTAGCCCAATTTACATCGTACTGTATTAAAAACATCGAAGATGGATCACAAGTAGATGCTATATACACTGATCTTAACGCTGCCTTTGATCGTGTAGACCACTCTCTTCTTCTGGCAAAGATCGAGCGGCTGGGTGCTCCATCAAATTTTTCAGGATGGCTTAAATCATATCTCGTAGATCGTTCTCTGTCTGTGAAATTAGAAAGTAACGTGTCATATAGCTTCATCAACTTGTCGGGTGTACCTCAAGGAAGCAATCTCGGACCGTTGCTTTTTTCTTTATTCTTCAACGACGTTTGCTATGTTATACCCTCAGGATGCAAACTCATATATGCTGATGATCTCAAACTCTTTCTCATTGTGCGGTCAACAGAGGACTGCATCGAACTTCAGCGACATCTAGATGCTTTCTGTAACTGGTGTAATCGCAACTTGTTGGCTCTCATCGTGTCCAAATGCTCTATAATATCTTTCACGCGCTGAAAAAATCCAATTTTCTGGAGCTACAACATCGCTGGCCAATTGATAGAGAGAGTGGCAGTTATCAGAGACCTCTGTGTACTCCTGGACTCGCAACTGACATTCAGAAACCATTACTCTCACGTTATAGCACAGGGAAATAGAAATTGGCTTCATAATAAGAATAGCCAACGAGTTTACTGATCCATATTGTCTGCGGGTATTGTATTTTTCACTTGTTCGGTCTGTCCTGGAAGCTTCTGCAGCCATTTGGTGTCCTTATACGAGCATTTGGACTAACAGAATTGATGCAGTACAAGAAAGATCTCTCCGCTTTGCTCTTAGAACTTTGCCGTGGCGTAACCCAACAGAGCTACCACCATACATTGATCGCTGTCGTCTGCTCGATATGGAAACTCTGGCAAAAAGGCGAAATACATTCAGAGCGGTATTTGTTGAGAAATATAGACTGGCCAAATGGATGCCCCAGATATTCTCTCACAAATCAACATCAACGTACCCCCCAGAAACCTTAGATCACGTAACTTTTTAAGACTCGAATTTCAGCGCACCGAGTACGGTCAAACCGAACCCATAAGGATGTGTAATGTTTTCAATAGTGTGTATGACCATTTCGACTTTTATGTTTCTAGTGATGTTTTCAAGAATAGACTTAGGAGATTGACTTAGCTTATAAGATTATGTGTAAATATTTCTGTAATGTTATTGCAATGCTGTATATTTTGTATGTAATTTTGTTAGATTGTAATTTTGTAAGATCATTGTAATTGTAGAAAAACGTGCGAAAAGATTATGGGTTTTTTACGCGCATTCGAGGTCTGCTTCTGTAGTGAACAGTGAAATGGACTTTTCCCATACAACAACATTAAATTTCATGTAGACCAACATGGGTCAGATTAAAAATGAAAATAAGTAAATAAATAAATAAATAGAAAACAAAATATCTTTCGTTTTGATCACTTTACACCTGACGCTCCCCTTAAACAGTAGGCGGATATATCAACACCCCCGAGGGGATATTGGAATAACAAAATAACACCCCCGAAGAGTCATTGAAATACTTCCAATTTGGAAAAATAATAACTTTGCCATTTATTTTTGATTTTTTGTGTTTGGAATTCATCTCGTCAGTAACTAGCACCATCTGGGTGTCTAGTTAGGCGATGTATCTAAACTAGTACCCAATTTAGCACTGGTTAGACACAAAAAATTCCAAACAGTTCACACGACATATGCGAACGTCTAAGCAACTGACTTTTTCTGGGTGATGTCCCGGGAAGCAAAACAGAAGCTCTGGTTTTCTGACGAGAAAGCGAAAGCGAACTCTTGTCTTATTGCTAAGGAGTCAAACGCCTGGCATTATGCAATCTTATTTCCCAATAGGGAAAATTGGATTAACTCAATTTGGGCAATAGTTTAGATACATCGTCTAGCTAGACACCCAGATGGTGCTAGTTACTGACGAGATGAATTCGAAACACAATTTTGTCGTATTTGACCAAACCTACAACTTTTAACAGATCACTTGAAAAGTACATTAATTTTTTATTTTGTAGCACCGTGTTATTGATCAAATATAATTGGTCTAATCAATTTTAATGAATCTCTTCGCCTAGGAATTTATTTAAACCAATTTACTACGCAAACAATTGGAACTAATCTACTCGTAACGGATTACACCTATCGTAATGCACTTTTAAACAAGTACTTCCTTCTTGTTTGCAATTTGTTCCTGAACGTGAACTCCAGTATATTACGACTCAAACAAACTCTATAACGAACCAACTTAGTTCGATAGTTCAAGACGAGCAGCTTTCACGGTTGCCTAGCTATCGCTGTACGGCGAGCGGTGTTGTAGTATTAGGTTAACTGATACCGTCAATATGCTTCCGTATTCATTCCCTCTATTTGGCACTGGCAATAAAATAAAACTGCTCCTGAATATAAATTCAACCTGTCCCCTGGAAGCGGCACCAGAAAGGGATAGGAAGAGAGGGCAGAAAATGTGAAATATCGCTTAAACCAGAGCAGGAAAGCAGCTCGGGCATTCATGGCTTAACCGGAGCGGTGTTGTTTCCTCGCCCGTTCCACTGCCATGGTTGTGGTTTGAAGTGTAGCATTTTTCCGACCGTTTTTACGCTTACTACAATCGAAGATTTTCCGGATCCTGGCTTCGCAATTCCTCTCGGTTTCGCGCCTTCTTCGGGATGGGAAGGAAGGGAGAAGCGCGGATGGCGTAAAACTATGGAAGCGTATAAGGGTGCACTGGAGTTATATCTTTTTTATGCTGCTGGATTCTCATAAAAAATGCAGTGGCAACAGCAGGAACGAAGTGTATAAAGATAGAGGAAGTATCGATGCTATATAATAAAGTATGGACAGCATCTGGCAGCGAAAGGAATGCAAAATAAAGTGCGCTCGAGGATGTGGGCTGTGGGCACTGATGCAAAAGAAAGTAAAAAAAACGAAGTGCTGAATTTAGGGCTCTGTACGCCGTAGATTAATGGAGCTGTGCTACAAGATGGAACGGATGAAGAATTTCTTCGAGATTCGCCTGGGGGTTGTAAGCTTATACTAATAGTGTCTTCAGAGGGTTATAAATTGAATGTACAGGTTCAGGCGTGAACCTAAGTAACAAACCCATGGTAATTTGTGCTCACCTCAGGCCATTAAGGGATGATCGGTAGATAATCATGTGGTGCCGAAGAATGCAGTCGAAACACTTTGTGCGTGAATTTGCATTCGTTTGCCACATGTTGAGGCCATGCCATGCTTCATATATCGCTTTCAGTGTTGATGGAGATAAGTCTCATTTCCAATATATGTGTTCGATATCTTTACCAAACTATGACCGAATTTGATAGTGTTTCCTCAAATACTTGCTATTAGTTCACTGGGTAAAAATGATTATTATAATAGTATAATGCTGACTCCCTTTTATGTGGACATGTAATGGTGCTAGATTTGCGTTGCGTTGGGAACGATTTCAATGCCTCGATTATTTCTAGATGAGTCACTCTTCGTATCTTTGATAGTTTCATCAAATATTTTAAATTAACGTTATTTATAATTTCTTTTTATTAACGACTTAGAGTGAGTCAATCATTTTCCTTTTTATATTGTAACGACATTTAATTAGCAAGGGGTTGGAAGGTGTGAAATATTTTTCAATATTAAGAACCATAGTACTCAAGAGTCAAGGATGAGCATGAAGCTGAAAGCAGAAAGTTCAGAAAAGCTTGGAATAGGGTCATATGAGCAAGCTTAGAGTTTCCCGGCGACTAAAGTCTTTGTCTTCTGTAACGCAGGAGTCAGGATATTTTGGCATTAAATGCGAAGCACCTGAGTCTGCGGCATGTCCGGACAAGCGTAAAGTCACTTTGTCGGAACTAACAACAATTTAAGTTACGGAAAACTTCCACCCTAAGTAGCTCATTCAATGAGTTTCAATGTCGCAGAAATGCTTAGGGTGGAAGGTTTCGTGGCTTAACTTTTTGTCGATTCGGACAGCACAAGTCATTAAGTGACTTTACGCTTAACCGGACTTGCCGCAGACTCGGGTGATTCGATTTTAATGCCAAAATATCCTGACTCCTGCGTTGCAGAAGACATAGGGTTAGGTCACAGGGAATTACACAGAATTCTTGTGAAACTTCACACACAATCTCACGCGGAATTTCGCACAAGAAATTTCGCTCGGAATTTCATGCGGAATTACGTGCGAAATTTCGCGCGGAATGTCACGCGAAATTTCACGCTGATTTTCTCGGGAAATTTCGTGCGGAATTTGATGTGGAATTGCACGCGGAATTTCATGTGAAATTTAACGCAGAATTTTCACGCGGATTTTCACACGGTATTTCGCGCGGAGTGTCACGCGCAATTTCACGCTGAATTTGGCGCAAAATTTCGCAAAGAATTGCACGCGGAATATCGCGCGGTATGTCGTCCGGAATTTCGAACGGTATTTGACGCGGAATATCGCGCGGAGCTTCACGCGAAATTTTACGTTGAATTTGGCGCAGAATTTTGCGCAGATTTTTACGTAGAATTTCACGAAAAATTGCACGCGGTTTTTTGCGCGGTGGCTCACTCTGATTTTCAAGCGGAATTTCATACGAAATTCCACACGAAATCTTGCGCAGAATTTCACGCCAAATTTAACGCAGACTGTCACACGATAATTGACGCGAAATTTTGCTCAGCATTTCACGCGAAACTTCACGAGGAATTTCGTACGGTATTTCACGGTACCAGACTTTTTTAAAGTCGAAATTATATTTTTGATGCCAAATCTCTTTAAAATGCAAGAAACTTAAAGATTTGATGCAATCTCGAACAAATTAATAATGAATAATAATCCTCCTTTCAATCCCATCATCTTTTTACCACCACTATATTAACAGGCATATCAACAAAAGCTGGGGGTGGTTCGGTTGTGGGTTGTTCACTCTCCTCCCATACCCATCCCTAGATTTCAAAATAAGTTAGAAGGAAGACAACATTGAACTAATTAACTGGTTAACCTTATTAAAGATCATATTTTTTGGTTCAAGTGATTCACCGTCGACACGCAGCTCATCAAGTTAGTGGCTGGCGAGCCATTGTGTTTGAGTGCAAAATGTACTGAGAATGTAATATACATTTTCACAATTATATTGAACATAATCAGTCTTGGAGTCTTAGTTTGGAGAAATGAGAAAGGCATAATTGCTCCAATAGGTGGTTTCAGACAGGTTTTTCCAGGCTGTATGGCAAAGAAATTACTCAAGATATTTTAATTCAGTTTTTTTTTTTTTAATTTGTTAGCTCTTCTTACAATTTTGAAATTTAAATTGTTTATATATGTACAATCTTGACCTTGAAACGCCTATAAGCGCGACACTGCAAAAAAATGCACCCAACATTGTGTCAACCGGTTCGAGCGGTTGAAACTGGAAAAGAACGAAATTTCTACACATGTTTTTCAATTGGCATTAGCCCGATATCCCCTGCAAATTCTTACGGGTTCAAACAACCTCATAAAAATACCGTGAATATGCTCCACGCCAAGTTTTACAACCATCAAATGGTCTCAAAAACCCAAAAATGCACCAGAATATGGTTTTCCGGACCATGGTGATTGTATTTTCATGGGTTGAACTCATTCCAAACAGTATTAAAACACCAGGCAGTGGGGATGAATTTGGACCATGAGCATGGGAGGATTATGGGCTTTTAGTTTGCTCGTGACGAGCTTTTCAGAAAAAAATAAGCATTTCGCAAAATTATAAATGCTTGAAAAAAATTACCAAATTTTTGTACCTGAATGTGAAAACGAAAAAAAAAGTCTCCCGAAACAACCTCGTGGCAGGACATAAGGACAGAAGTGAATAAATGCACACAAACACCCTATATTCTAAATATTTTAGACAGGAGGTTGTCAACACAAATGACAACACGACTTTTGGAAAATCGCATTTAATGATGAAATTAGTAATAAAATGATAATCTGCTATGTCAAGGCCATAGAGTCATAAGGCATATTTGCAGTAACGTACACCCAAAATCCGACGAGTACGTTTCTATTATCTATTTGGGTAAGATTCTATTGTCGTTTTGGAAACAGACCACGCAATTGCACATTGCGGTATTAAACCCATATAACCGTAAAGGTAACTAACGGTGGAATGACGAATTTCGGTAGCTGTGCATATATGTGCATCACACAACCAACATGACGAACGTGCCATTTGAGCCCGTCGCTACTGATTCCTGATGTGAATCACACAACCAAGCAGTTTTTCAGTATGTGTCAACCTCGGCTCTGTCCATGTGTGGGATAATTCGTTCGATTTGTATGATAGTATTAGTATCAAGTGAAACCCACTGGAATTTCGGCGGATTTCTGCTGGATTTGAAGCTGGAATCTGCCCAAAGATCGGTAGAAATTACGGATTTTTTTCCTGGGTAGATTGGATAGTGAAATAAAAAATTTAAAATCTATACAATGGTTTGTATCGGTTCCGATTTAAACTTAGACCCCGAATACGGGACATACGGATCCGGACCAGTTCATGAATCTGGTTCAGTCTAGATCAAGATCAGTTCCCGGTTCCGGACCAGTTCCCGGATTTAGCCTATCCTGTTACCATGTCCAGACCTGAACTTGGTTGCTTAGATCCACACAAGTGTCTGGATCCGGACTCTCGGTTCGGATGCGTGGTTCCAAACCGTACACTCAGGCAAAAATACAGCGAATTTCATAAGAATATCGTATTCTTTTTAGCCACAAGTAGCACGTATGAAAATCATAAGATTATCTTATGAAACAGCATTTATTTTGTCAAATTGGTTTGCTATGATTTCATGTTCCATACGGAATCTTTGATTTATCATAAGACAACATTATACATTTCTCTTATGTTTATGAGAATCATAAGATGTTCGTATAAAAATCGAACGACTGGCAAATGCAATAACTTATAAAACGTTAAGGTCATACAAGTCGTATGTTTTTCATATTAATCTTATGAAAACATAGTTTTGTTACTTTTCTATTCATTATAAGTTCGCCATGCATATTGCCTTAGTGTACTTTTCTATGCATCATAAGATAAATCTTATGAATTTCGTTATACGTTATGCCTGGGTGTAGGTCTTGCTTACCGTACAAGAAGGGAAGAACTATTCGTGTTTTGTGCAGTGACTACCTTGCTGTTGACTTCCGGGATAGAAAAGAACCCCCTCCCCCCCCAAACCAAAATTTGTTGGATTGAAAAAAAACTAATGCTGACTAATTTAATTAAATATCGCGCCGTAATAATTTTGTAAGTATAATCAGGGCCGGCGGAACACTTTTTTCTCGAGGTGGTAGTAGGATTCGGAGTAATTTCTACTCGTATTGATGAAAGTTTAGACACGGCGTGTGTAAGTGAAAATGAAAACTCCCTGATAATAGCTTGTATTCATTTGAAAACACGATGTGTTAACTGTATGACCGATGGATTAACGAAAATGTGTTTATTGATTACTGATACTGTATAGAACATTTGTACCGCTAAATAGCAATCACTTCATTCTTTTCAATTTCGTTGCATTCCCTGCGATAGAATCTTCTTTGGTGCATACTCAAGCCCGCATGATAATATGGACTTATGGGGAGGTATCTCCGACGACCGACAGAGAACGATTTGATAATTTCTCCGATGGCAAAAATAATGCCGATAAGTCTCCTTTTCAATACTACTTTTGGACGGTCTACTTCCGGACTATAGTTAAGCCATTAACCATCATCCATATATCGCGTGATCTAACTAACCAACACTCGGGCGTGTATGAATAAGTATTTGTATACGTACCCGCCCGGGAAGTAGAGATTGATGGTGTAGTCTGCGGGGGGCCTTAATTGCGAAATATGGGATTGGATCCTTCCAGAACCCTTCGCTTCAGCCAGTGAAAATTCTGGTATGCAAGCAATTGTGTTAAGCAACAATCGAGAAGTATAAGAAAACTTATTTTACATTGGCCTCATTTCGAGCCTTCCGCCGGATCTGTTCTTCCAAGCTATGTTCTTTTCAACGAGGCATGAACTGTCGACATATCTCACACATAAATTAGACGGGGAAACATTGAAGCATTCTTTTGAGGTCAACTCCGAGAAGAAATGCTAAAGAGGGCTACGCCACCGGCCACGACTAATTTCTACGCTTACTAAAGAGCAAGATTCTGACAATCCCATTGAGGGAACATCTTGTAATGTGCCTATAAATTTTCGAAAAAGGAGAATCATTTCCTCTCCTGGGACTCTTCGTAAACGCCTGAAACTGTCCCTTCATGGGTGCTGTTACAAAACCGAAGTGAGTGCGTCACTCCCATTATTTTCCTAAGTTTAACACAATGTATTTGCATTATAGAAAACCTAGTTAACTTTCGACGTAGATCTTCCACAATTTTGACATTTAACACTATGTAAGAGCGTTGTGGGAATCAAAATGTGCTATTATTCCAACGGATTAGCCTTTGTTCGGCACCGGGTATTGAAGTTATCGCTAGGCAAATCCGAATCAAAGGCAAAGACATATTGATATTGATATTGAATTGATGAAACATGTGTGCGACGTAGAGAAGATTTGAATGTGTTGATAATGCCATTTAGGGAATTTTCTGTTGGGGCAGTTTTAGTATTAAGCGTCTTGTTATTAGGGCGCTTTTATCTTATTACCGTACAGGTATTGCGGTCTAGTTTTGGGTGCATAGATTCCAAATATGCAAATAAAAAAATCTTAAAACATAACAGTAATCAGTATTAAGTGTTTTTCTTTCGATTTGTGAACAATTTTTGCAAACTGTTTAGGAGAGAAATGTTATTATTCTGTAGAGTATATTTTCATATGAAAAAAATGCACTACGCTACGTTTCTCCCTAAGAAGAAAAGTTTTGGTCAAGACCACTTTTTCTCCACTTAGGCTAAAATTTGATAGCACCGCATAAAGGGCACAAAATCTTTAACTAAATTAGTTATCAAATTTGTGTTTCAAGTTCGTCTCATCCGAATCCGACACAAACTTGGTGACAGGGTTAGGTTTGCGCCGGATTATCGTTAGCTCTAAAAACGGAAACACGATTTTCTTTTTAGGTAGAAATATAGCATAATGCTTTGGTTTACCAAACCAGACCAAGTCTTGATTTCACTTGCCTGGTTTGTTACATCCTTGGCAGTTTCGGGTAGGATCATTTTTCTCGGCTCCTTTCTTTAACGAACACTACAGTAAATGCATTCAATAAATTAATGCAATATGGGCAAATTTAAATTTCAAAAAAATAAAATGAAATAATTTAACTTTCAATTCAAATGATTATGGTTAATAACCTGTGTTGGAAAATTTATTTAATGTCTTTGAAATCTTTTTATATACCTGTTCGTCTCAATGGCAGCAAATGTTCAGCCTAGTTATATTATAAGTTAATGATTAGGTAGTATTCTAACGATTTGTAATCCTTCGGCATGATCAGCTTTCACGTACAGCATACCAAGGCATGTCTCGTATAATGACAGCCTTGAAAATGATTAAAAATATAAACAAAGATTTATCTGCCAACAATGTCTCTTCCCCGGGGAAAAGCTGTCATATCTCCCACAGATGCCGGTTTCTCGTCGTTGTTTAACTCCGCCAGATTAGTTGATACCATCCATATGAACGCCATCATAAAATAACGAACGAGACAGATAAAATCCTCATAATCTTTTCCCACCTTGGAACTCACATTCTCACGTGAGCCCAGGTGCTTACGGTATAACGACGATGGGTTCCGAACAAATCCGGCTTTCTCCGTCTGGTTGTTCCTTGCCGAACAGTTTTTGGTATCATCTTGAAAATCTTAATCAAGCCAAAGTGAAAAGATAGCATTTCCCATAAAGTACAAGCATAAGACAATATCAGTACGACATATAGAGCTCGTAAATAACCCACCACACGTGAGTTTCGCTATACCCCTACCGATCCCAGCCGCGACACGGTGGCATTCTGTGTCGCCCAAGTACCCTCTACAGTTGAAGATCTCGCACTCCTTCACCCAAACAATGACGGCGGAATGAGTCGGTATTTTTACGCCATGTGATTGTGACTACTTCCAGTAGCTCGGTACCGCTGCTGAGGAGTTACTGCGCGAGACGATACCTAGCGGCGGTGTCACATCGTATGTGAGGAACACAATGATTATGATTATGATGTTACTGTCATCGGAAGCATATATCACTTTACGGCTTATATTTCAGCAGCTCTTACATATTTACACTCGGTAACTGGATTACGAATCATCTTCCTGCTAGTAGCGCTTGGCGACTGAGATTCCAAAAGGATTCTGAAGCCATAATTTTATTCTACAATATAGTTAAACGAGACCCGTTAAAATTAGCACGAACGATTGTTTTATTTTTGGATTGTCATAAGGGACCATTCACAGAAGACATAGAATTTAGTTGGAAAGGAAGAGGAAAGGGACGTGCGATGTGGATCCTTAATTTCTTTATTTTAGTAGCAGGTAAAAGCCCATTAGAATTGAATTTTGTTTCTATTTTATAATTTTGTTTTTTTAACTCTCCAGCAGGCATAGAATTTCTTAATTTTTTGCATTAACGCATCACAAATATCGAAAATGATGCATTTTAACACTTATTATTACGATTAATACTAACAATTAAATGTTTGAATAATTTGACTGCGTTTTTGTTTACCATAGAATCTGAAATTAGGGAGAATCCATTCATGACTCACAGCTCGTAATTTAAAAAAAAGTGCAACATAAAATTAAATCAAGGAGATATCATCCTATCCGTTTTAATAAACATTTAAGGCTAGGGTATCCGCAATCTCAATACTGTTTACCACGATTTATTGGTCCCGACCATGTCATCTAAAAATGTCAAATGCAGAGATAGGATGTGTAATTTGACCAAATCCAATGTATCATCCATTAGGTCAAGGGTACGCACCGTAAAGTAACCCCCTTTGTCTATTGGAAACCATCACCTGTATCTGTGCAGCAGATCGTGCATTGATTTCACATCAAATCACACCGCAGTCGGTCACCTCAACGCTGTGGGAGGGAGGCTCCTTTCAACCTTTTTCAAATGGCTTGAGTTTTATTCAATTGCGGCAACTTATGCTGCTGGGAAAACCACATAAATAAACCCCCCCGAATATCTTCATAAAATTTTATGTTTGTTTATTCCTTGCCAGCCTGTCCCTCCGCCGCAGTTGTCGTTTGTATGGCTAGAGTCGATGTGCTTAAGACGGCATTTTAGAGTAATGTTTTGCGAGTTCGTTTCGCTCCTTCTCGCATCGTGTCACCGTAAGAACTACTACGGGTTTGGGGACGAGTAGGCAGACAGGAAGGCAGTTTACCACCGACAGCCGTAAAAGCCAGGAAGGAAGATTCGTTCTTGAATAAATTCTGTGGGCTGATCTCCATAAAACCGTCGCGTTCGCAACGGCACAGCCTGTTTTTTTTTCTGATTATACAGACTGCGCTTGATTCCGTTGGAAAGCCTCCTGTTTCTGTTATCTACCTACCCACCGGTGCACAGTGGGGTGACATGAAATTGATGGCATTTGTATTTTTGACGAGATAAAGTTTTACCTGGGAATGGAAATTTTTCATTTTCGATACTGTTTTTTACATATTCTTATTCTCAAAGAGTATTTTTCAATAATTCAAATAATATCACTCCTCTGATAGCGCACTCAAAAAAACCGCAAACACCAGTTAGAAACAATACCCATAGCCTTTTTTTTTGGATTTCATCCCACTGTGCGATATAGCAGTGGTGGAAAATGCTTGACTTCTGGGGTAATTCGAACGGCTGGAGAGTCTGGTGCCGAGGATATCGGAAGCGGAAAGCATAAGCATTATGAAACCAACTTTTTGTTGGTGTCATTCCCTGTCAAGTACGTCGTGTAAACATTTGATGACTTTGTAAATCTTTTGTGAAGTTCATAAATAAGTCAATAAATAGCAGCCGTACAGGAAGCGTAGCTGTCGTGGGGATAAATCAGCGGCATTCAACTGGAAGCAATTTTGGTGAACTTTGGTGTAGTAGAGATTTCTTTGACTGGATGATTTTGAATACCCTCCGATGACGTGAGACTTTGATCTCCTAGGCTCTGAGTTAAGTGTAACAGTTTCAGCTGCATGTCGAGTAACATGTGGTAATTGTATTCAGGCCCGTCGAGAGCCGCCCCGTGCCCAGAATTTAAATTACAAACTGGCTCCTCTATATAAATTCTATTTTGAAGCTAGATTAGGGAGATTATACGTAGGGTCATGTACCTATTATAACCTATTATAACCTTACTTCGCATCTCTTCATTCTATTTGCTTTAAAAGGTATGTAAAAATAAGTTCACGTTATATTATTCATTAGTTATGCACATATTTATTCAATACTATCTGCTAAATCACAATCCCAATTAAAATAAAATTACCTTCTTGAAATATCTGTCAATTCGCCTCATTCACGTAATGAACTGAAACAGGATGCAACAGCGTTTAGCAAAAGCAAAAATTCGAGTCGTAAATTACGGCCTCTTAACTCGTTATTCCACCACAAACATATTAAACATTGCACTGATAAATACTTTTATTTAAGCCGGAGATTTCATTTCTAATTAATTCATTACAAAACCACTCGTTAAACGCTAGGATAGGCCTATAGAAAAACATACGCGAGTTTAGTTTGGTGGCCAAAAACTAAAGTTAGATACGCACAGAAAAAACTGGAAAAATTACAAAGACTTGCTACGATTTCTATCACAGGATCAATTCGTAGTACGCCGTTTAAAGCACTAGATGCAATGTTGAGTTTATTACCTTTTCATTTATTTGTGCAAATGGAATTTGTGATTCAGAAATACGGCAGTACACCTTATCGCCATATCTTTTTAAGTACACTACCTCAATCAAAACAATCTTTCTGCATCCAGCACACAGGAAGAATCAGAAGGGCAGCCAAACTAAAACATAAACGTGAAAATATATTGTAATGCAATTTCAGGAATAAGTAATCAATTTTTTCTACTGATTGCCGATTACAGAGTTTTCATTTTCATCTGCACATAAAATTCGGCTCGTGGCAGTGCAATGTTTTATGTGAAACTGGTCATTACCAGTTATCAGCATTCGCATTGTTATTTCCTGCGAGTGCAAATCTGGTCACTCTTCTTATCACAGCTGATAGCTTTCATGTGTGTGATGTTTATCGTTATTTTGATCATGTGAAAAAAGAAGACTTATTCATTTTACAAATCATGGCCATGAATCTGGATAGCTAGCTAGGAAATTTCGACGCAATGGAATATAAGGCATTGCGTTACAAATTTGACACGCCAAGGAGGCGATATTTGGATTGTTGCAGTGAGAATAACCGCTCAGAACAGACAATTTATTGTCATTTATGCTGAAAATTGTTATTTCTGCTTAATAAGTAGTGTAGAATTATGTCAAATAGATATGGGGGTACAGTAGGTAGGCGTTATCTTTGCTATGATGTCGCAGAGGTCGCTCATGTTGCGTGAATTAGATACACGATCAGGAATCAGGAATCAGTAGCGTCTGGCTCAAATGGCACGTTCCCCATGTTGATCGGAGATTTGTGCCTTGCCAAGAATCGTCTTTTCATCATTTTCCTGATGGGAAGGATTGGGGAAGTGGTAAGGTTAGGGGTAAGGAAAACAACGACACATAACAATTAAAACAGAGCATTCTGCACCCCCGGAGTGATGCTGAACGATCTGCAGGTGCTACAACAGCAGGAATAAAACTTCCAACCCCCGGAGGGATTTAGAACCTCTACTCAAACAGTGAGCGGATATATCAACACCCTCGAGGGGATATTGAGATAACAGAACGACAACACCCCCGAAGAGATATTGTCATTCAAATACGGCTAAAAAACTATAGCTCTTTACCACACTGGGTTAGGAACAAAAGCATATCCTTAAATTTCAGCTCTCTGTATATAGGTTCATCTATGTATGGAGAACCAAAAATCCGGATGCGCAATTGCATTAATACAGGGCAATTGTATATCAAATGATATGATGTTCCGTAATCGGATTCACAAAGATCACATGAATAATACTCAGCGCGCTGAATAATAGCCATGTGATAATTGAGTTTGCAATGTCCAGTCAGTGCCCTGACCAGAATACTGCAGTTGTGCTTGGAAAAATGCAACGAATTTCTTGACATTTTCGGACTCACATCCGGCAGAAAAGCCTTTGTTTGAACGCAAGTTTGCAAGCTACGCCAATGGTTGGCATGTTCGAATGCAGCCCAAGAGCGAATCTTGTGCTTTATCCAACTTATTTACAGTGGTAGAACTGGTTCTGGACCAACGAAATCAGTCGCAGCGCCAGCTCTAGCCAATTCATCCGCCCATTCATTTCCAGTAATACCGGAATGACCGGGTACCCATAGAAGGTAGATAGCATTTGAAATGCTAAGTTCTTCGATTTGAGTTCGACATGCGATTACTAATTTCGATCTCGAATCTGCCGAACTAAGTGCTTTCAGGGCAGCCTGACTGTCAGAGCAAAAATAGTTTCTTTTACCGCAAATTCCCTGTTGAAGTGCGGATTGTACGCCACACAGAATCGCAAAGATTTCTGCTTGGAATACGGTACAGTATCTACCAAGCGAATGAGATTGGTTCAATCTCATCTCATGACAATAGCCACCAGCACCGGCTCGGCCCTCCAACAAAGAACCGTCCGTATAACAAACTACGTATTCTTCAAGTTGTCGCTCCATCCAGCCAGACAGCCATTCCTCACGAAGAGGAATTCTCACATTGAAAGTTTTAGTAGGAAAACTACATGTGAGTGAAAGGTCACTGGGAGCAAGTGTATATTCATCCCAAGTAACCATTTGGGGCCACAGTCTTGTGTGGCTAGTTACACGATCTATTGGGTTACTGTTCCAGAGCCCAGTAACCTTAAGACGGTATGCACAAGAAAGTGCTTCTTGTTTCAGAAACATATGTAGTGGTTTTATGTTCAAGAGTGCCTCGAGAGCAGCAGTAGGTGTTGTCGAGAACGCACCAGTCATCGCCATCAAGACCATCCTCTGAAGATGGTTTAACTTTGATTGGATTGTCGTGACTCCTCCCTTCTGCCACCAAACAAGGCACCCGTATGGCAGTATTGGTCTAACAATTGTTGTGTAGATCCACTGAATGTACTTGGGTTTGAGTCCCCAGGATTTGCCGAAAGCCCGTCTACATTGGCCAAAGGCCATGCAAGCTTTCTTGATCCTGAAATCGATGTGAGCTGTCCAATTAAGTTTTGAGTCGAGAATTACCCCAACGTACTTAACTGGATCTTCGACAATAATTTCAGAGTCAAAAAACTGCAATGGACGAGCTCCGGTTGTAATTCTTCGCTGCGTGAAAAGCACCATTGAGGTTTTATTTGGATTAACTGATAGTCCAACATGAAGACACCACCGCTCAACAACACATAAGGCTTGTTGCATCAAATCAAAAAGTGTGTTAATGCAAATACCGGTGATCATTATATGATAATCATCGGCGAAACCATACGTCGGAAACCCAAGCTCATTTAGTTTTCTCAACAAGCTATCGGCGACAAGGTTCCATAGAAGTGGTGAAAGCACACCACCTTGAGGACATCCACAGACACTCAGTTTCCTCATCTCTACTTGTCTTAACGATGAGCACAGATGTCGGTTGCTAAGCATTGCGTGTATCCAGTTCGTGATATATGAAGGTACTCCATGATCTCGTGCTGCTTCCAAAATGGATTCGAAAGACACGTTGTCAAAAGCACCTTCAATATCGAGAAAAACTCCTAAACTTGATTGCTTTTGTGAAAAAGCTTTTTCAATGTTGTAGACAACATTGTGTAACAGGGTGGTAGTAGACTTCCCCCGCTGATATCCATGTTGCATTGCATGCAGCGGGTGCTCGCCCAAGCTACCATCCCGAATGTAGTGGTTGATTAAACGTTCCACTGATTTGAGAAGGATCGGTCTAAAGCTCTTTGCCTCCTCATAAGTGACGCGGCCACCTTTGGGAATGAATTTGACAGTTATTTCCATAACTGACATACTTCAACCCGCCGGATGCCACGCGGCCTCTAGGCTGGTTTTGTCCGGAGAAAGATAATAGAGTTATCAACCTCCTAGTGGACCACAGCCAGTTACTGGGGAGTTCGCCCGGCTCTTCCCAGGCTCCGTTCGCCATTGAGAATATTTTAAACCCCCTCAACAATTTTACCCATAGCACGGGTCGCATGACACTATGGAATTGGGGTTCCCTGTTTGGTGTTACCACCGGAACAGGTAGTCCGTAGTGTAATTCTTAGCCGGTTGAAACAACCACTACCGACACTACACGGCTTATCTAGGCTGTTCGGAGAAAGAAGCTGACATTGATGGACAGCTCCCATAGATGGCCGAACAGCCAGCCAGAACAGACAATTTATTGTCATTTATGCTGAAAATTGTTATTTCTGCTTAATAAGTAGTGTAGAATTATGTCAAATAGATATGGGGGTACAGTAGGTATGCGTTATCTTTGCTATGATGTCGCAGAGGTCGCTCATGTTGCGTGAATTAGATACACGATAGTGAACATCGTTGACAACTGTCATTTTGGCTGTTACCGTGGATCAACTGTATTAATTACGGCGTCGTTATGTTTTCGCGTGGCGTTCTGCAAAAACGCATTGTCTTTTGTCCCCAGTACAGTATAAATATTCAATGTAAAAAAGTCAAGTGAGTTTTTTCATGCAGAACACGAGTATTGTGTTGGTTTGTCGATATTTAAAAAAACGGACATCAACATGAAACATACTAATTGACATAAACATGATTGCAAAAGAGAAGGAAAAAGAATTCAAAAAGATGCTCCGAAGCGCAAACGTGATTTTCGTACTAGTACTAGCTAAGCAATCACGTTAACCGAAATGCGCAACTTCAATTCCACACTCTGTCGACGACGAAGACATTAAAGAAGTCATTTGCAAGTACAAGACCAAAAAAAAACATGTTTTTTCAACATTTCCTTCCGCGGTTTAATGATTTTTCAGCTCATTAGCCACTTCCTCATTTTCTTACCTGAACACAGTGGCGTAGTAAGAAAATTTTTCGGGGGGGGATATGAAATTTTTTTTGTGCATATATGAAAAAATGTTCAAAAACATTCTGAGCAGGAAAAAATGTTCAAAAACCAACAACTCAGGGAACAGGTTTGGGTAGTCAAGGTAGGAAAGCTAGCTGTTGGTATAGAATAAATGCTCTTCCCCTACGAGGACAATCTGGGCGGCAAACTTCAGACTGTCTAATTTACTGAGCCCTTCAGTTCCCTTGTGCCATTCAGTACCACTTCCTCGTTGAGCTTCCGACTGGTTCGCGAACTACTCGGTCTAGTCCCCGACGATAGATCTAGCCTACTCCGACGAAAAGTTACCCGGCGAGAGAAGTTAGAGCCAACCAGCCAGGTGATACGGTCAGTTCGGCGATTCCGGTAGAGTGGGGCATCCGGTTTGCTGGTGGTGTATCGTCGCGGTCTACGCGGTCTCGTTCCCGGCGGTGAATCTGATTGTAAGCTAAAGGAGAGGTCCCAGACGAAAGAAGTTCTCCCGATACCGATTCTTATTTGGTTTCAGTACTACAACTTCTTGAGCCCTTTGGCTCCGTAACCGGTGCTATTTAGCACCGCAACTCCTTTAAGCCATTTAGTTCTCTTCTTGGGCCATTTAGCACTACTTCCTCGATGGTCCA
Source organism: Topomyia yanbarensis (assembly GCF_030247195.1). Lineage (NCBI taxonomy): Eukaryota > Metazoa > Arthropoda > Insecta > Diptera > Culicidae > Topomyia > Topomyia yanbarensis. Next base: position 285,879,516 of record NC_080672.1, read on the forward strand.
TTCAGTCCTCAACTTGTTCGCGAACAACTCGGTCTAGTCCCCGACGATGGACCTGGCCTACTCCGACAGAGAATTCCCCGGCGAGAGAAGTTCTCCCGAGATCGAGCCAATCAGCTAGCTGCCGAGGTCAGTTCGGCGATTCTGGTGAAGCTGGGTATCCGGTGCACTGGTGCGCCGATGACCCGCGACTAGTGGTGTCTCATTGATGTCTAATCCGTCTAGTCCCCAGCGGTGAATCTAGCTTACGCTAACGGAAAGTTCCCTGGCGAAAAAAGTTTTCCCAATATCGATTCTGGGGAGCCGTGGTCGGTCCGGCGAATTCGCATGGAGCGTGACGTCCGGTTCGCTGGCGTTTCGACGACTCATACTCGCTGCTCTGTTGCGGTCTACTCGACTAGTCCTCGGCGGTGGATCTAGCTTATACCTTCGGAGAGTTCCCTGGCGGTGATTGCTCCCCCGAAATCGTTGTTCGATGTCTATTCCGCTGTAAGACGGTCATGCCATCATCGGTTCTCAACCTTTTTCGTACCACGGACCCCTTAGATATCACACTGGGTCCTGCGGACCCCCACAGATAAACATCAATTTTGTATGCTATCAATATGTTATTTTCAATTTGTTAGGAAACAAGATTTGAAATTTCAATATGCACTCGGAAAATATATTTTTCTTCGCGGACTCCCAGCTATGACTTCGCGGCCCCCTGGGGCCCGCGGACCCCAGGTTGAGAATCACTGATCTACATCATATCTCTGTTTACTGCGTTCCACGTCTCTACGTCGCTTGTCATTCTGTTGGATACATTATCCGGGTTGATGTCCGGTTCTCCCATTTTAAGTAGCTCCCTGCACGTCACTTCAAACCTCGGACATTCAAAGACTCTTCTCGGACATTCAAATAATTGAAACCCCGGACATTCAAAGACGCTCCAGGCACAGTGTTGACGTTGCGTACCCACACCGATGAAGATACTCCTTAAGCAGCCGTGGCTCGGTAGAAGCTGTTTCAGGTTGAAGGTCATCTCTCCGTGCATTCTATTGACCCACGTCGACAGGTTTGGATGAGCCAGTAGGTCCACTTTCCTTTCTCCGTATTAGCCCATTCCTGCTGCTACGTCATCATCGAATCGATTCTCATCATCTTCCTCACGTTTCTAACATTTCATTGATTGTAGCACTTGATATCCTCCGTCAGGGTAATGCAGATGGGGATCATCTCGGCATCACGGTATACTGCCTCCGGTACGCAATCGCAACTCGTACGACCAGTAGTCGAAGCGTCCTGTTCAGCTTTTCGCGGTTTCACTTGGTTTTCAGCGCCGCACCCTAAGCAATATCGATGACTAAACACTAGATAAAGACCCGACATTTCGCATGTGTAATCAACGTGGTATTTTTTATTCATTTCGTTTATTTGATAGGCACTACTGCGTTAGCTTGGCGGTGCCGAATTCTTTTGCTTTTACATTTTGAATATCTTAAAACTAGGAGGTTACAATGTTGAAATATTTTTTTTTATAAAAGAGAAAAAATTTACAGCTATCTTAAGACTAGAAAAAAAAATTCTATATATAAGAGAGGGGGCAAAAGATTTTTTTTATGAAAAATTGTAAAACAAGGAATTCAATAGTAATAGTTTTTTAGGAAATATTTACAGTTATCTTAAAACTAACAATATAGTTTGGTACACAAAAGGGGGAACAAATATTTATGAAAAATTTCACAGATGTTTTAAAACTAGGGATACAATTCTATTTACAAGATGGGGGACAATAGTTTTAACAAAGAGTAGAAATTACAACTATCTTAAAACTAGGAATACGGAATACAAATTTGATTTTTTTATCGGATACTTATGCTTGGTCATTTCCAAAATCGGTGTAGAAGTAGTTGTATCAGGGACAGGGGAGAGAAGGCGTAGATGGTGACCGGTAGAGAAGAGCAAAACTTGCAACTTTCGGGCAAACGGGAGATCAGCGAAACAAATTTGCGCCTCAGTCTAGTAGGTCGGATTGGCGGATGGTATTCTTCGGACCCGCGGGGAATCCTTCAAAGGGAATCCTTCGGACCTCGAGTCGCTCTCGCTTCAGATTCCGTAGTGATAAGGGCGACGGCGGTTACATAGTGGCAGTCTGGAGCTTATCGGTTCCACACGGCAAGAGGAAACTTCTAAAAACGAGAAATAAAAAGAGAGGGGCTAAATTGGGATATTTATCGTTTTTATGAAAGTATAAATAAAGGACATATAGGGGAAATCACGATTTGCCAGCATATCTCGGACTGGGACATTGGGTGGTCTACCTCGGGCCCGAAGGGATTCCTTTAACTGAGACCTGGCGTCCAAATACCCGGCGCATACCCAGACAACGTGCTCGATATCGTGATAGCCCTCATCACAAGCGCACAGACTACTCTCCGCAAGCCCAATACGCCGCAAATGTGCATCTAAGGTGTAGTGGTTGGACATAAGTCGGAACATTACACGAATAAAATCCCGACCCACATCCATCCCCCTGAACCAAGGCTTCGTTGATACCTTTGGGAAAATCGAATGTAGCCATCGTCCAAGTTCACCATTGCTCCACGAGGTTTGCCAACTGTTGAGTGTCCTCTGACGACAAATGCTAAAAAATTCGTTGAAGCAGATTGGTCTTTCGTATATGTCACTATTTAATGCGCCCACCTTTGCTAATGAGTCGGCCTTTTCATTGCCTGGGATAGAACAATGCTTAATCAACGTGGTTGTTTAAGCTCAATCAGTCGTCGATTATCACTCCCAATTGCTTCAGTGCACGCTTCGATGCAATCACATGCCCTTCGATGGTGATCTATATCCGCTGAACCCCTTTGCAGTTGCTGTCCAACAGCAACGTCTTGTGGTGAGCTATTTGCAACTTGACCCGTTCATCCAGCTCTCGATCGCATCTATTGTCTCCGTCACCGACACCTCCATTTCTTCAAGTGTCTCACCGTTATTGACACATCGTCCACGAAACCAACGATTTTCACTTTCCTGGGCAGCCGCAGTGTAAAGACCCCACACTGATAGAATATATTCGTAAATCGCTAGGAATTAATTTCATACAAACAACTTTCATAAAATATACGAATTTTTCGTACATATGATGAATCGTTCGTAGTTCTATCGAAAAACTTTTATTTTTTTATTACGAGTTTTTCATGAAAACCATGAAATGACTTTCGTTAGCTTATTACGAAACAGCTTCATTCAGCAAACGAGTCGTTCGCTGTTATATACGAATATCTTTATAATATTTACGAGCACCATTCATCAAACAGTCCACGTCAAAAGAGCAATATGGAGCCATTGTTGATATTCGTCAGGTAATTGTTGTTGTCTGACTATTTATTAGTCGTATCCGTGTCCGCCGGTTGCAGGAAGATTTCCTGGACCTCTTTCGCTTCCAGTTGATTCAGAATCTGGAGCAGTACAGAATCAGTTGAGCCGTCGCGAACTGCTCGTTGATTTTGTATGAATAATTTTGAGTTTTTCTCTGCCTGAGCGATATCGGTGTTGTCAAACATCGATCCTAAAAGATCGAATGCGACCAACGAATTCGTTTGTAATATACATAAACGTTTATCAAAATAAACGAAACTTTCGTTCTTCGAATCACAATAAAATCGATTTGGCCAGATCGATTTTTTTAAATAAAAAAAAAACATCGATCTTAAAAGATCGACTGAAAACAATAAGAGGCCAATAAATACGAAAACTTTTCTAAGATAAACGAAAAGATTTCGTGCGACCAACGAAGTCGTTCGAAATATACACAAACGTTTATTAAAATAAACAAAACATTTCATTTCATTCACGAAAAATAATGTCGTTATCAACGATATCATTCGTGAAGTGTACATTAAATGTGTAAAATTTACGAAAGCTTTTGTTCACCATACGGCCATTCTTGTTCATGAAATAAACGAAACTTACTATTTACAATGCACGAAAATACTTAGTTGCAGAAAACGACGAATGAATTCGTGCATTGCATGATTTATTATATTCACGAATTTATGTTATCAGTGCATCTTACATCCCATTCCAAAGTGTTTGACAGAGAATGGAGCTCTGAGTAACGCCCGCTGCGACTCGCATTGCCTTCTGCCCTTTTGTTCGTCTGGTACAGCAGTGCTCTACTCTGGAAGTAGCTCTTCAGGATCTGGCTCATTCTTTTATGCCACGCTGCGGCATTGGTCTATTCGAGGCTGGATGGCCCGGTGACTTCCCTGACTTTGGCAGCAACATCAGTTTCTGCACCTTCCTCATTTCGGGGATTACTATCGTCTAAAGACTTCAGCAGTAGCATCCTGAACATGTCCGGATATGCCAGGATCGCAGCTTTCAGCGCCGCTGTTGGTATTCCATCCGGACCGGGTGTTTTCTTTGATTTTAGTCACATCGACGCTTCTTTGAGCTCGTCGTTAGTCACTTACCACTCGGCTGTGTTACCTCCTTCTTCTTCATCGTACGGTGTCGGTGACCAGGTAGTTGAATCGTGATTGGGGAAGAGACCCTCAACGATTATCTTTAGCTTACCCGGGCATATTTCAGCTGGTGTCGACGGACCCTCGTCTTCGTCATGACGACTCAGTACGCGTCCCCCAGGGACTGGCGTTTATTTCTCAGCACAGCTACTTATGGCAATTGGCTTGCTAAGCTTGATCTCCTGTTTTAAAGAGTCCCTACCTTCTAGATACGTCGCTTGCGCTCCTCTCTCACTCTCCGATCTTGCGCTCTGAGCCCGCCTTCTGGATCTAAGACAAGCAGCGTATAGCATACTGAGTTACTCATTTAACCAGTAAGCTGCACGCCGTCTACTACATGGCCCTAGTTTTCGTGACATTGTAACGTCACAAGCCGTCACAATCCTTCTTGTAAGCCGTCAGCCGTATCAATGATTCCGTTGTTCGCCGAAGTAACTCAACAAAGAGGTTTTCGTTAAAGGCTTTCGTCTTCCACTTTAGCTTGCCGCCCGTCCTCCTTCGTGCTGCAGCAGGGTTCCATTGGCCGATGCGGTAGCGAATCGCCTGGTGGCCTCTATGGGGATACTTCTCTCACACTCTCCAGTCCATGTTCGCCGTCAGTCAAGGACTACAGAATGTGGCGAAATTTCTTTCGGTACCGATATCCGTTTCGTGAACCATTAAGCTCCTAGCTCCTCGCTTCGCCGCGATCTACTCGTTATAGTCCTCGGCGGTTGAGCTAGCCTCCACAACGTGCCGACAGGTAGGTGTCGAGTCTGCAGCTAATTTTCACTACAAGGAAATTTTTTTACAAGATAACTTTTGCAAATGAAACTTTGAGAATTTCATTTAAAATATTAGGCATATTTTTGTTTAACATATTCAATTTTTTCAAATTTCTCCAAAATATTTCGGGGGGGGTTTCGTCCCCAAAACCCCCCCCGCTACTACGCCACTGCCTGAACAACATCAATTGCAATTGCATTTATTATTTGTGTTATTCTTTTTAAATGGTTTGCAGTATTCATACTCTTCAAAAAGTTAAATCGCTAATACTCTAGATGTGTCATTGTTTTATTTACCCTTGAATATAGCAACTTATTATACCCCCAAATTGCTAAAACGTCGTGAAAATGTGCCTTCGCCTTATTGAATTTAACTTGAAAAATATTGAGCCATGCATAAACTCATTATTTCCGAAGCGTTGCCAGATGTATAACCTTTCCAACGAGCGCTTGTTTGAGAAAAATCAGTGCAAAATACCATCCCATAAGCTCCACCAAAAAAGTGACATACTTTACCACCTCTCTACTCTATTATACACATGTTCAACCCTAGAACGTCGCACTTGCGTACCCCACGTGTTTGATCGCAATTTTCGCAGGTGAAAATGCAAACAAAAGAAATGTATAATACATCATTTTCTTCGTTTTTTAATTGCAAATACAGCAGTGTAAGTGAAAGTACGAAATTTATTGAACCAATGATACATAAATTGGCTTGAACAAAAATGTGAAAAAATCCCCGTTTTGACTTTGTTCACAAAAATTACTACAACTTTGCGAATTTTCAACCTATTAAAAAAACAAATGAATCTAAAAGTTGAAAGAATAATCTAGAAACAGCAAAAAATGGAATTTCGGTATTTTTGAAAAAGTGCAATTATTTGGAAGAGTAAAAGTTTAAAAATCAGGTTTTGGGAAATACCACGAAATGGGGTGAAAATTGAAGTGAAGAACACATTTCTGACTAGTAGTACATTAATAATACGCTACGTTACTGTTACAGCAGTTACTGTGCGCAAATTATATTTGCGAGCCATTGTTTTGAAAAACTATAAAAAAATAATCAATAAAACATTAAAAATCAGCAAAAATTAAAACATTTTTTTCTACTTCAAAATTAAATTAAATTAATTGAATAAATGATTAAAAACGATTATATAATACTGCTACTGACGTACTAAAACAACCAGTATTTAAACTGGTATTGTCACGAGTCACTTTTTCACTGACAGCACAAAACTTGACGAAACGCTAACGGAAACCGTACACTGGGTTTCAAATGTACCCCACGCCAACTTTGACACTTGCATTCACGAAGGCTATAAGCAAACTGGCTATACCACCTTTTCCTACTCTTGCTAGAAAATGGTTAGCGTCCCAGAGCAGTCTCTTTTTTCGAAAGAGCGTAAACATTTCTACGTGCCTTAATTTCGATTTATTTTGTTCTATTATTATATTTTGTACAGCATAACTTTCTGAGAACGAGTTTCAGGGAATAAATATTTTTGTACGAAAAAAATATCCACTGAAAAAAATGTTTCACAATTCATTTTTCACAAAAACAAAAATTTGTGCTAAAAAATCTAAATTGCAAAAAATAATTTTTTTCTATTTTTTTATATTTTGTCAACGAAAACCTAAAGAGAAAAGAAACATTTTGAATGTGGTTGTATGATGGAGAACTTATCGGTAAAAAGTTTTTCTAACAATAACTTTATACATGTTTTTAAATTTCATACTAATTGACATACAACACTGTAATTTTATTACAGAATATAATTCTATGTATCATTTTAAATCGAAATTAATTTAACCAAAATTTTTCAAAATGCGATAGTTTTTGAAATATTTAAAATTTTGTTCAAACAAAAACAGTTAATTCGTGTGATTATACCCTTTTTGAAAGTTATTCGCTTTACCCCATCATAAAATGTCAAAAATCAAATGTTTATCATTTTAAAAATGTTAAAGAAACTTTTTTAGTATATTTGGATCATGGAGAAACTTTCAGTAAACAAGTTGTCTTAACAACAACTTATGACATTTTATTTTAATTCATATTGTTTGCAGCTAAAAATACTATTTTATTTTTGAATATGATTCTAAACGCTATTTTAAATCAAAATGCTCATAACAAAATTTTTCTGAAATGTAGTAGTTTGCGAGTTGTTTTAAATTTTGTTTTAACAGCACAATTCTTTTGTCTTATTACGACCTTTTCAGAAGTTATTCGCGTTTCTTCATCAACAACAATAGATTTTTCGAAAGTCCCATAACATTTCCTGTAACTTCTCTTTTGACGTCGAGGCGATATTATAACCCAGTTGAAAGTTACATTAAAATAACCAAAATATGATCGAACTATTTAGTTTAACCCTCTGGCACTAGCACCGTTGTATTTTGTGCAACACATTCAGAAAATCTAGCGAAATCTTTTTTCAGCACCAGCCATTCGCGTGAGTGCTTTACAATATCACTATGATGTCAAAGAGAAAGCTACAGGAAATGTTATGGGCCTTCTGAAAAACTTATTGTTGTTGATGGAGAAACGCGAATAATTTCTGAAAATGTCGTAATAAAACAAAATAATCGCGTTGTTAAAACAAAATTTAAAACATCTCGCGAACTACTACATTTCAGGAAATTTTTGTTCTGAGCATTTTGATTTAAAGTATTGTATTTTTGACTGCAAATAGTATTTGTTGTTGTTAGGAAAACTTTTTTATTGAAAGTCTCTCCATGCTCCAAATACACTGAAAAAGTTTCTTTTACGTCTTTAAAACGATAAACATTTGATTTTTGACATTTCATGATGGCGTAACACGAATAACTTTTAAAAAGGGAATAATCACACGAATTTACTGTTTTAGTTGGAACAAAATTACAAATATCTCGGAAACTATCGCATTTTGGAAGATTTTTGTTAAACGCATTTCGATTCAAAATGATACTTAGAATTATATTTTGTAATAAAATTACAGTTTTGTATGTCAATTAGTATGAAATTTAAGGACTTGTATAAAGTTATTGTTAGAAAAACTTTTTTACCGATAAGTTCTCCATCATACAATCACATTCAAAATGTTTATTTTCTCTTTATGTTTTTGTTGACAAAATATAAAAAATTAGAAAGAATGGGTTTTTTGCAAATTAAATTTTTAACACAAATATTTGTTTTTGTAAAAAATGACACAACATTTTTTTCAGTGTATATTTTTTTTGTACATACATATTTATTTCCTGAAACTCGTTCTGTATAAAATACAATAATCGAACAAAAAAAATTGTAAAATAATGCACGTAGAAATGTTTACGCCGTTAAAAATTACTTCTTGGTCAAAATGATATTACTGATTGTGGAAAATGTTTAGTTTTCCATGCCGGTGAAACGTGTAATGTTTCATAGGAATCTAAGATGGTCAGTCACGATTTTAAATATTTTCGGACGGATCTTCGTGGAATTCCTATTGTAAACATATCAAGGATCCACGGCTCTATAAAGCTACAGCTGAGTCGTGTCAAAAAAACGATAAGAAAAAGATATTGTGGAGACGTTATTCAACGGAAAAAAGTCAAATACAACAATCTGGTCCATATTAAAAATAACGGAATAGAAATTCGACTACATGATCTGTCTAACACAATCAAGGGAAGATTTTTCTTGTAATAAGTGTCAATATTGTTCGTGTATTGGAGATGAGATGCCACCACCGATATCTATCATAAAAGATCGGTTCAAGATTGTATCTGATCTCACCAATTTTCTGGTTTTGGAACGCTTTGAGCTGATAAAACTAGGATAGATCGAAGCTTCGGAGTGTTTGTATGGTTGATCTCCCTTGACACAAAAATAACATGTCCTAATCAGTCAGTTAAGGTTGAACAGAGAATGGGCAAAAATCGAAAGTGAAAAAAGAAGTTTTTTTCCATACCGTGTGTTAGATCATCATAAAAATCAATCAGCAGTACTGTAACAACATTCTACATAAGCTGATTGATTTTTATGAAGATCTATCATTCGGTGTGAAAAAATACTACTTTTTTCATTTTCGATTTTTGCCCATTCTCTGTCCAACATTAAAGGGCCCAGTTAAAATTACGAGCTAAATTGCCACATGCGCACATCGCTTGCCAGATATGGAATTATTGAGCGAATTTCCACAGCAACTTGTTGCGTGCACTCTCAGGAATCACCTTACCGTCACCCATCACCTTCGAGGAGTACCCGTCATAATCTGGAACGATTTTGTGAGTACAAGCAGTTGTATAGATGCCGAACCTTGCCTACGTGTAGTCCAAACAATTTCTTTGGTTGTTATACAACATAAATTGAATCTTTTGTTATTTCGGCCGCATCCTGAATCGAAATAATGGGTCGACATTTGACTTGGGTCAATATCATCCTGGCCTCCTTTGGATTGGCTGTGCTGTTTTTTCAGTCACTTGGTTGTCTGGTGCTTCTTGAACATCTTGATCGCATGAGATACGGTTATATGTGAGATTTCGGTCAGAGGTCTTCGGATTTTCGACGTGAGTTATATACACTTACACATTGTAACCACATGACGGATTTTGATGGAACTTTTTCGATGTAAACATTATACTTGAAAAAATTTGGCAAGCAAGTAGGTAGGTAATCTTATTAACTGCTCATATAAAACCATAAAATTATAATTTCAGAACATTTTTGATTTTCATGATTGTGAATTAGTCTCGATATTTTTTCGTAAACTTTTTTACAAAATTCAGAATATTAATCAGAATTATGCATCGTGATCTAGTGCACGAGAATTATTTAACACACCTTAAAATGTGCTTCCAATTTCATGATATAGTTCATTTAGTATATAACTTTGCGCATACTAATATTTTTACCTGAACAATTTTACAGAGTTCAGAATATCATTCATGGATACATGTTTACTTCGTGAATTAGTATTTGACCATTATCATGAATAACTTCACGAAATTAGAGGATATCCTTAATCGAATCCACTTTCATGATGCTTTTCATAGTTCAAGAAACTCAAAATCGTGATTAGGCTCCTAAAATTTTGAACTTGACTTACATTAGTCCGCTTGAGAAATCCGATACCAAGATCACGATTGGAATATTATGCTAACGCACACAGGTATTACTAAATCGTGATTTATTCAGCTCTTAAATGACAATCACAATTTATTCAGCTCCTCGTACCATGAATATGAGTCGCGTTACTTCGTGTACAAATCCGAGAGCAGGTATACAATTGAATGATCACGCACAAAGAAGTTACGACAAACGCGACTAACTTCCGGAAATCAGCTGTATTAGCCGATATACCTAAGTGAAATCAGGGTGCCTTCAAATTATGAAATGTGACCAAAAAATAAATAAAACAGGACAGTGTACTTGATGCATAATGGAGTTTGTAATATAGGAGAAACAGTGCGAGCCCAACTGAATGTGCGAATGTTGTGCCTTATATGTGTGAACTAGTTTTACAAAAACATACATAATTTCATAAATACGAAGTAAAACATTCATGATTGTATCCCGAATGTTTTTGTTTGTTTTTTTTTGTATAAATATAGAACTTTTTTACAACAACCATCTATCTAGGAAGAATGGTATTTTTTTAACGATGCTCCGTATATGTGCTATGGGCCGAAATATTACTTTTGCTATGCAAATATGCATTCGCTTGCAAACAAGCATTTGCCGCTTGCTTTGCTATTAAATCTTTACCCATAAAAGAACGAGCGTCGGCTAGCCCGGAGCTAGTTGACGGCTAGGGTAAGTTGGTGGAGTACTCTTTTCTTTGTTTTATTAGGCATATGATGAAGTATCAGATTTTCACTGCAAGTGAAAATAAGATGAAGATAATTCAATTGCTCGCAACTTCAACGAAGACTGGAAGAAACTTCCTCGATAGGCAACATTTAAAACAGAGTAAGAATTAAAAATTATACCGAGAAATTCTAATTCTGTTAGTCCTTTATAATATTTTGTAGTTATGCTTAATTTACCGACCGCGATCGCGATTCATCAAAATCATTTACAATTACATAATATTTGTGAGTGGCCAAACGTACAATCTAAACCAGATTAGAATGTCATGTGATCAATAATCAATGTCATCGTAATACTTGCATCATTACTCTGTCACTATTTGTCACTGTCACTAATATTTGAAATAGTTTAATTACTGAGTTTCTCATATGATGGAACTGGATTACGGCGTTTTTTGTAAGCCTGAGAAACATTTTCGCCTTCAGGAATGTTCTATCGCCTAGATTTAAAATCCTTGAAATGATTGCTACTTTGTTGAGCTGGAGTTGGATTACCTTTTGCTTCTGGGCCTTACTTATTTCGATATGAACGATCGCAAAGGTATGCGACAATTAAATTCATTGGCTTACATAATCTGTGATGGTATTAGTTAATACTAACCTGTAAATAAAGAAAAAACAATTTATTAGTGAAATTTACAATGGCTTAATGGGGAGATGACGGAGCATTTAAACGATGGTGACTGTTACTAACCATTAGCTCCACCAACTAACTTTGGACCGACTAGTTAAGCAGGTACATTACAAATTTATAACATATACAGTATTGCAAATGCTATGTAGGTACAGTCTTCTAATTATTCACGGGAATACTACATTATAGCCAGGGACCCTGGCGAATCTCAACTAACTAACCTGTATTGCATATTTTCCCAATAATTGTACAGGCGGATGCATTTTTTTAAATCTCAGTAAGAGAGACGATTATTTCTCTGAATATTGGAAATTTTTTGTTACTAGACTGGCAATCAAATGGTGGTTTTGTAATTGTTTGGATTGCATTACGAGAGAGTAGTTTTATTTCACATGAGAAGTAGTTCCATAATCAGATTCACAAAGATCGCACGAACAATGGTCAGCGCGCTGAATAATAGCTATGACATCATAAATGATATTTCAATGTCCAGCCACTGCAGCTGATTAGAATGCTGCCATTGTCATGGATAAATAGAACAAACACTTTCACTTTAATTATACATCCGGCAAAAAAATCAGTATCACAAGTTTGCAAGCTACGCCAATGGTTGCATGTTCCCAACAAATACTGCTCTAAATGTGTTCCGCCTTTTGGCTAGGGTTTCCATATCGAGCAGACGACAGCGATCGATGTACGGTGGTAGCTCTGTTGGGTTACGCCACGGCAGAGTTCTAAGAGGAAAACGGAGGAATCTTGCCTGCACTGCTTCTATTCGGTTGATCCAAATGCTTGTATAAGGACACCAAATGGGTGCTGAAACTTCCAAGACAGATCGCACAAGTGAAAAATAGAGTGCCCGCAAACAATATGGATCAGTGAACTCTTTGGCGATTCTTATAATGAAACCGAGATTTCTATTTGCCTGTGCTGTAACATGAGAGTAATGATTTCTGAATGTCAGTTGTGAGTCCAGAAGTACACCGAGGTCTCTGACAACTGTCATTCTCTCTAGCGATTCCCCGGAGATGGTGTAGTTCCACAGTATTGGATTTTTTCTACGTGTAAAAGATATTATGGAGCACTTGGACACGCTGAGAGCCAGCAAGTTGCGATTACACCAACTACAGAAAGCATCTAAGTGTTGCTGTAGTTCCTTGAAATTTTCTATAGACCGCACAATAAGAAATAGTTTGCGATCATCGGCATATATAAGTCTACACCCAGGAGGTATAACAAAACAAACGTCATTGAAGAACAACGAGAAAAGCAACGGTCCTAGATTGCTCCCTTGAAGCAGTCCCGACAAGTTGATGAAACTGTATGACTCGTTATTTCCTAATTTTACAGACAGAGAACGATTTACGAGATATGATTGAAGCCACCCTATAAAATTTTCCGTTGAACAACTGCGGTTAATTGAAGGATATAAATAAATATGTTTTGTCATTTTGACAATCAATATCTGCTCTCTGTACCGTTTCCAAACTCTTTGAGTTAGTCGTGATGGAGTCAGTGTTTTTTCACTGTAAGGAATTTATTTCTAAAGACCAACATCGATTCAAGCCGAACCAATCGACGACAACGAATTTACTATCCCTAACCTCTTTGTGTCTGAAGGGTTTGAAGCGAATCAACAAACTGATGTTATATATACTGACCTATCTGCAGCTTTCGACAAAATCAACCACGATATCGCCATCGCCAAATTGACAAAACTTGGTCTCCGTGGATCACTTCTCCGATGATTCCAATCCTATCTCTCTGGCCGTCAAATTAGTGTAAACATAGGTGATGCCTGCTCCAAACTGTTCTCCGCTGCGTCTGGTATTCCGCAAGGATGTCATCTCGAACCACTCATATTAACTCTATATTTCAACAATGTAAACTATTAGTTGAAAGCGCCTCGATAGTCGTATGCAGATGACCTAAAAATCTTCAGCGGGATTAAGAACCGAACGGATGTACTCTATTTGCAGTAGCAATTTGACACTTTCTGCAGATGGTGAGAGAACAACCGAATGGTTGTGAACCCTACGAAATGTTCCGTGATATCGTTCTCTAGACAAAAGGATCGCATTGAGTTTGAATACAATTTGTCGGGAGCTTTTGTTCCCCGGGTGAGCTGCGTTAAGGATCTAGGAGTGATTTTAAATACGAAACTTACATCGAAGAATCACATTTCGTATGTGTTGGTAAAGCATCGCGAAGCCTGGGCTTCATTTTTCGTACGGCTAAATTCTTTACAGATATTTATAGTCTTAAAAGCCGCAACTGTTCTCTAGTACGCTCCACGCAGAAGTATTGCTCGGCTCGAATTGTCGACAATCGAATCGAATCGACATCGAATTGAAGGTATTCAACGCAGATTTATACGGTATGCTCTTTAACGCCTGCCTTGCGATTCTTTCCGTCTTCCAAGCAACGAGAGTCGGTGTCAACTCATTCAGCTCGATACCTTTCTGCATCGTAGAGACACTGCAAGAGCTCTATTCATTTTTGATCTTCTACCAGGACGCATCGATTCTTCAGCTTTACAAGAGCGCGTCAACATTCAAGCTAGGTCTATAACATTACGCGGAAACGTTTTTCTGAGAGTGCCTTTTCCACGAACTAATGTATTTTATTTTAATTAATTAATATCAACAGACACAGTGTGGTCCTAATGATAATTTCTTAATCTATTTAAAAAGTCAAATTGTAATCTGCTACGTGGAATGTGAAGATCGAACTCGGATGACACTCTGTTGAAGGTCCGCTGCAAACCAATGATGGCACCGTTTACTCCATAGTTAGTCCGACGAAGAGGTAAGCGGAGGAATAAATTATTGCGAAGGGCGCGAGGGCGAACGTTCATGTTTATCGCACTGAGAAGCTCGGGGCAGTCAATTCGATCTTGCAAAATATCCGAAATCGTCATAGCACGGAATAGATCCCGTCGCACTTGCAATGTATCGAGTCCAATAAGCAAACCCCGGCTTTCATAACTTGGCAGCTGGTGAGGGTTGCTCCAAGGCAATCGACGAAGGGCAAACCGAACAAATCTGCGCTGTACTGTCTCAATTCGATGGACACCGTTAAGATAATGAGGGTTCCACACAACTGAACAATATTCCAGAGTTGATCGAACTAGTGAGCAGTAGAGAGATTTCAAGCAGTAAATATCTGAAAAGTGCTTATTCTCATTATGAACCCCAAACAGCGTGATGCCTTTGCGACAATATAGCTGATATGCTGTTTAAACGTCAGTTGTTCATCGAGAAAAACTCCGAGATCTTTGACGCAATTCGCTCTGTCAATTGTGGATTCAGCTAGACAGTAATCGAATTGAATTGGCGTTTTTTTCCTCGAGAACGTAATGACCGTACATTTCTTGGGGTTTAGGGTCATTCGGTTGAACTCGCACCATTCCGCAAATGTTTCCAGTTGGCGTTGAAGAAAAGCTGCATCATCAATATTCCGGATTCTATGGTATAACTTGAGGTCGTCGGCGAAAGACAACCGTGGTCCTTCTAAACAAAAGTTAACGTCGTTGAAATACAGAAGAAAAATCAATGGACCGAGATGGCTGCCTTGCGGAATACCAGATGAAGCAAAGAACTCTACGGATACACAATCACCTATCTTGACTGCTAGACGACGATCACTGAGATACGATTGCATCCAACGGAAAATATTAGTACCAAAGCCAAGTCTATCCAATTTTGCCACTGCAATAGCGTGATTTATCTTGTCAAAAGCAGCTGAAAGGTCCGTGTAGATAACGTCAGTTTGAAGGCCGTCCGACATAGCATCTGTAACATATGTTGTGAACGACAGAAGATTCGTAGATGTTGAACGTTTCGGCATAAATCCATGCTGAGTCTCGGAGATATACTGTTTGCAGTGGCTGGAGATGGGTTCCAACACAGCCATTTCAAACAGCTTAGGAACAGCGCTTAGCGTTGTAATACCATGGTAATTGTCAACTACCTTTTTATCACCTTTTTTGTGAACTGGAAACATGAAGGAGGATTTCCAGAGTTCGGGAAATACTCCGGTTGTTAGCGACAATTGAAACAGATGACAAAGAGGTTCAATTAGACCGGCAGAACATTTTTTTAGAATAATAGTTGGTATACCATATGGGCCTGCCGAGGTTGAAGACTTCATTTTGCTAATCGCCAGTTGTACCATATTATTTTCGATATTGATAGAGTTCAAAGACTGGTATGATTGAGGTACATTGAGAGCCGCGCGTGAAGCCTGGGTCGGTGTCAGTTTCTCGTACCGCTAATACCGCTAATAATGCCGTATCACGGGATTCTAACGCCTCTTCAATCGTGTGTCGCACTTATTCGACTTTCATTTGTCTCAACCATTATTAGGGAATCGATTTTTGCAGTTTTTTTTAAAGAAATTAATTTAAGTTTCAATCATTGGGGCCGACTATGTATGTTGATGTGTGTGTAAATAAATAAATAAATAAATAAATAAATAAATAAATAAATAAATAAATAAATAAATAAATTAATAAATTAATAAATTAATAAATTAATAAATTAATAAATTAATAAATTAATAAATTAAACAATTAATAAATTAATAAATTAATAAATAAATAAATAAATAAAAAAATCACCAGAGGCTGATAAACATGGGTCTTCGCTGTAATACCAACATTACAGCGTATCTATAAAAGGTAGATATCAGTTGCAATGCTGAGTTCTTCGATTTTAGTTCGACATGCGATAACTAATTTTGATCTAAAATATGTTGAAATAAGTGCTTTGAGACAACATATCACAACAACAATAAGTTCTTTGACAGCTAATTATTTGTTGTAAAAGTACCAATTGTACGTCACAAAGATTTCGGCTTGAAATGCTGTGCAATATCTACCAAGTGAATGGAATTGGTCTAATCCCATTTCACGAGAGTATGGCTGTTAATTATAACTGATTGAGACATGAAACTGTTATGTTAAACTAGTCACAATTAATTTAAATTCCATCAACTAAGTATCACATTTGTTATGATTATCAACAATTTTTTGGAGTTATAATTTTGTGATGCCTTTTGATCGGGGACTTGATCTATCTTATTGTAATATATCCTTACATTTCACAAAAGAATAGCATTTTTTTCGAATTCAACTTTGTGAACTAGGAAGAGATGTCGCCAGGAGACAGCCTTCATAACATTCAGTTCTATAATTTTAAACGTCTGTCGACTCTGAAATTAACACCTACTCGCAGTAACCCTCGTTATGGACCCAAATTTATGCAGCAAGGTAATAATTTACATTATCTCAACTTTATGTAGCATCGTTTCGGTCTGCAAACGACTGGATTAGATCTTTACAGCGGACTGTCCAATCTTCAACCCACATTGCATTGTTCATTCACACTGACACATTCATGCGATGGCCGTAGCAAACAAAGCAGGAGCAATCTATGAAACGTCTATATCCAGTTTGATTTATACTTTAGTTCATTCGAAAATCACCTTGTCTATACACCTAGCTGTATGCTATCTTCCAATAGTTGTGCTCTAGAATCCAAGATCCACCATGGAACGAGATAGTGCTGTGTAGCATATAGTTTGAATAACATCAGGCGATCTGCCTGATATTGTTAGCATCGCATCGGAGCAGGCGATGCAGTAAGGTTCAAGGATTCAATGATGCTACAATACTGCGCTAAACATATTAAATGTAGATTGCTTCAGCAGATTGCATAAATACTATGTTATGCTTTTTATGAAATCGACAAAGCGAAGCAAGATGCTGGAAATCTAGTATTTTGTGACGTTGGAAGGAAAAAGATGGTGAACAGGTACATACTATATCCTACCTAACTAGCTACTGTGCTGTTTCTTATCTTAGAGGTTGTTCTGCTACTAAGGCATGTGGCTTCGTGCAAATATACAGATAAGATGAGAGGAAAAGAATCCTGTATCATTGTCAGTAGATTTACTCTGTGCAATCTGAATACTTTGTAAGTGCTGCCGGTAAGTTTCGGTATATCCTTTCCTACAATGCCTTTGATGCATGCATGTTTCTTTCATGCGTCAATGTAAAATATTTAGTTTCTGCAGAAGGGATGGTGTTCTTCGTATATATATGCGTGCATGCAATAAAACTGCATTTTCTTGTAAAATTATTTCCACAAACTAAGCTCGAACAAAGCATCTATTTAAAGAAAGACTACGTATCACAGATAAACAGATGAACCCCCACCTTCAGTTTTATCGTCCTTCGATTCAGGTGAAACTTTTTGCGTTTTACCGGTATAGGAGACTAATGTCGTTTTTCATTGAAAGACACCGCGGCAGTGGATTGCACTAGCAGAAGTGGGAATGAAACACGTCTAGTGACCTGCTCTTCTGCTAGAAAATGCAACACCAGTGCAATCCACTGCCCCGGGGTTTTTCAATGAAAAACCCCATAAGTAAAGTCCCGTTTTATTCGGAGATGGTTGAAATTTATGGCCTGCTGCTTTGTCATGGAATCTGTCTACGACCTCAATCGTTTTTACATTTCTTATAAAAGAAATGCATAGAATGCACTCAAACCTTTAAGATTTTTGCGAGGCCATGAGGGCCGAGTCTTATATTCCAATCGACTCACCTCGACGATTTGGGACAATGTATATGTGTGTAATGGACAAACTCTCATTCGTGTTCCTCAGCAATGCACAGTGGTCGCAATGGTACCAAAACGTGCGTTTAATTAATGGTGCTCTAGGAGTTCATTTTAGCGTTTTGGTGTGTTAGGAACACTTTTTCAGAATGGAAGCCCCCTTCTTTTGATGTATACTGAATTGTGATTAATCCACCTAAAAGTGAGATAGAAAATTTATTTCCACTAACTTTCGAGATAGAGGCATAATGTCAATGAGAAAGTTATAGAAAATTATCCTGCGAGAAAACTTGTTGAACATGTAAACTCTCCAAAATGTAATGGTGTTGAGATAAAGCGCGTTGTTTGTGGGAGCACCCAAAAAATCATTTGTTCATGATAATTTTTTTCTGAGATTTTTGCAATTCTTCAAATGTTCTATGGAGTAGTTGAAATTAAGAAATTACAGATATTTGTCGAAGACGTCAACATTTTTTATTTCAAAACATAAGAGTTATTAAATAAGGTGGTTTGAAAATACCGCCATTTTGAACGCCAATTACTAAAAGATGTGGAAATATGTGGAAGACATTTTGATTCTATGAGAACGACAATGACAAGAGCTACAAGAAAAAATACTTCTCACAACGGGCATCCACCGGCCTGTATATAAAAAATCCTTTCCGGCAATGTATATTTTGCATTTTGTAACAAAGTAAGTACGACTTTTTAAACATAACTTTTTAGCGATTTCTTTCTATATGTTGAACATTCTAAAAAATCATAAATACACATATAAATCGTGAACTTTGAATTTCTGTTATCTGACACTTACGAGCAGTGTTACGAAATTTCAAAATCAGTTACCTATTTCTGCTTGCATTTACCGAAACCGACATTCAGATTCAACGCCTCTCTTATTCATTCACTTTCCAACTGACTGAAATTTCATGCAGAATCGAATGCTTGAGTGTGGAGTAAATATAAATTCATTCACCAACCAAAGCATTAATTTGTTATTATGTCGACAGTTTGAAGGCAGAAGTTAGCATCTTTTACATTTTCGAGCATAAGTGAACTGCGTAATCTATATCTGGTGCACTTTTAATCGATAATCCCTCTGAGCCAGCATAGAAATAAAATTCACTTTGCTTCTGAAACCGAACATGTCCGTACCTGAAAGAGCTGCGTCGGGAGAACGAATGGCGATGGAAACGAACCAAAAATTTCATTCATCGCAGCGGGCATGAAATGAATTTCGTTTTCTTTCAAGTTTATGCAGCGATGTCAATTTTTTTAAGCTCTGCTTACGAGTTTTTCATAAATTAACAATATTTGGAAAGTTAACACTAGAAACGTTTAAAAAGGTTTACTGTATTTTCATGAGCAGGAATCATTGCGAAGAGTATTAGATATCAACGTTGCTATTTAGGATCAGACTTTCTTGAAAATCTTTAGAAAAATATTTTCTACTCTCTTTTAATATTTAACCCTCAAAAACACAAGGGATATCAGAGGCTCGGCTAGTTACAGTTCTCTAGGTTCAATGTACTTGTATTTCAAAATACAAATGATCGAGCGTTTTCGGGCTTTCGATTCTCTCCCTGGTAAAACGACAAAAAGAGGCTCTTGGTTTCATTGGGTCTTAGAAGCGATGCTTTATGAAGTCACAATTTTCGCTTGCCGTTTTGAGGGTTCATTTCAAATATTTAATCATTCAATGCTTGCTTGCAAAAGAATTATTGACAATTCCTTCCACGTAATCGTTTCATGAAAATGGCATATGGGGTAGACGAGCTCTTATCCATCTCATTACTGGGGTGTCACACTTTTTCGTTGATAACTCGACTTAGAGTGACTGGATTGCGCTTAAATAAGTATCATCATCTTTGCTTCGTTTATAGGAAGCAGTACAGTTAGACTTTTTTGCTGGAAATTGTAAAATGCTCGCGTTTGAGCGAAGCGAAAAGTCGAGTACAACGTGCCCTTATTCATCCTATCATTTGAGCTAATGCATTGAATAGAGATAGCAGATACTTCTGCAACTAATGAGTTCAAATGGGTGGGATGAATAGAGGAGCTAAGATGAATTAGGGCGCAGTTACCCCAATACTATATGTAATGGTTTTTACTCTTGTAAAGACAGTCAAAAAATTTTGCACATTTTTTAGATGATCACTTTTGTTGTTGTGTTAGTTTATAAATAATTTGTAAGTTGGAGACTACAGAGCTGAGAGTTTTGGATTCATATGTGTACTTTGACATTTTCAAAGTTTTTTTTAGAATATTTGTAGAATAGAAATACACATAGAAACAATTGCTAAAAAAGTTATGCCTAAAATGTCGTAATTATTTTGTTACAAAATGCAAAACATACATTACCGGAAAGTATTTTTTATGTACAGGCCGGTGGATGCCCGTTGTGAGTAGTATTTTTTGATGTAGTACATGTCATTGTCTTTCTCATAGAATCAAAATGTCTTCCACATATTTCCACATCGTATAGTAATTGGCGTTCAAAATGGCGGTATTTTCAAACACCCTATTTAATAACTCTTAAGTTTTGAAATAAAAAATGTTGACGTCTTCGACAAATATCTGTAATTTCTTAATTTCAACTACTTCATAGAACATTTGAAGAATTGCAAAAATCTCAGAAAAAAGTTATAATGAAAAAATGATTTTTTGGGTGCCTCCCACAAACAACGCGCTTTATCTCAACACCATTACATTTTGGAGAGTTGACATGTTCAACAAGTTTTCTCACAGGATAATTTTCTATAACTTTGTCATTGACATCATGCCTCTATCTCGAAAGTTAGTGGAAATAAATTTTCTATCTCACTTTTAGGTGGATTAATCACAATTCAGTATACATCAAAAGAAGGGGGCTTCCTTTCTGAAAAAGTGTTCCTAACACACCAAAACGCTAAAATGAACTCCTAGATCACCATTAATTAAACGCACGTTTTGGTACCATTGCGACCACTGTGCAATGGTTGAATCGATCATATCCACACCAATTTCAAATGAAAGGCATAACACCCAGACAGAACGCTATTCATTTATTTTTGATTCTGATGTTAGTTTTCGCGATATGGATGTTTGAATGTGTAAAAAAGGTGTTTTCTGCAGTTTTTGGAAAATAGCTTTCGAAATTGACAACATAAATAAACACTTTATATATCTTCAGATAGTCTATACGAATACCTTTCAAATGAGCCATAGTTGGTTGAAATCGGACAATTATCAAATGAGATATTTAACATTAAATATGATCGGCGGATTATTACCGTTTTACAGTACCTAGAAATAAGACTAAAAACCTGTTTTATGGGATGGGGTATGCAGTTACCAACTGCATATTATACCTTCCAATTGAGATTAGGTTAGTGAAAATTGGTTCAGTATTCACCTTAAGTTCTGGAATATGCCAGGAACCCGGAACTTCCTGAATGATCGAGAGTGGATAATATATTTCAAGAATCTTTAATTAAATCTTTAAGTGATCTAGGCCTTCGAATCGAAGTCATTTGATGTTCATTTCAATAGATTTTTAACCTATGAGGTATTACGAATGTACCGGTTTCTATGAGAAATTCCTATGTGGCCGCAATAACCAACTTGTAACTCCGGAGCCAAAAGTCAGAACTGACTGAAATTCAATAGCAGTTAATAGGAGTATTACATCTTTCATTTGAAATCAAGTTTGTAAAAATCGGTTAAGCGTTTGCTGGGAAATAGGTGTGACATTAGCTCAGGAACTTGGCAAGTTCCGTGGGGGCATCAAGAATCGTCATAGGTGGACAATGTGGTTAAAGCTACTTGGATTGGTCTTTAGTGATCTAGACCCGCACACGTCCAAGTGATGTTGAACCCATTTGAATATGTATTACGTCATTTGGCCATCATAGGGTTGCCAGTTTATATAGGAATTTGCTGGGTGACCGCACTCTTTAACCCGTAACTCCGGAACCAGAGATCCGATCAACTAAAAATTCAATAGCGTCTTATGGGAGCGTTATACTATTCATTTGAAACAAATATTGTGGAAATCGGTTCAGCCATCTCAGAGAAAATTGATTGACATTATTTTACACACACAGACATATTGCGATCTCGACGAACTGAATCGAATGATATATGGCATTCAGCCCTCCGGGCCTTGGTTGAACCATTGATTTTTGGAGTGATAGTATAGCCTTCTTTATATGAGAAAGGCAACACATGCAATTGACTATTAATGCCAAAACGGCTATGTTGAGATCAATGGTATCTTCGGGGAATTTATTGGAAGTAATATGCTCTCTCTATCTTTTAATATTATGTGTTCGCAGATTAGTTCACCTGGAAGCAGTGCGGTAAAATATCAATTTCAAACGAAAATATTCGTTTCAAGTGAAACTGCGAGTCTTTCACTGTAAGCATACCACCACTATATCAATTGAGTTCTGCTGCCGTCTTCGTTTGAGTCACTCAGAGTTCACTGTCAATTGAATAACAGGTTCTGGTCATTTGACGTTTTTGCCTGTTTAGTTTCTACCACCAGAAAACCAGAGGAGGATCAAACGAAGGAGGTTGAATATGAATTGCAAGTCATTTGAAAGCATCGATGAGTGAAGTGCCACGAACTGAGCTTCAGATCAACAGCAACTGATGCGTTAAATGAATATGAATGCTACCGTAGACGACTGATTGACTGCGTTCATTCAGTTTCGATTGAATGAAATGAAATTTTACTGCACTGCCTGGAAGTGAGATATTTTCATTAATTTTCTTATAAACGATTACATTGAGATAATGTTTACGGCAATTGAAGACACAATAACCCTGCAATTGTCATGTATGATAATCGACAACGAATTCAGTACCGGGACATCACTTCTAATGGAGCTTTTCACTTGTTGAGCCGCGATATTTGCAAACAAAATAAGTAAAATGCTCATTGCGTCATCTTGCCGCACATAAACTAAGCTGTTCTTAATGTAGATATAAAAATCCCGTCATGCATCAACCTGCTATACAATTAATCTGGTTTTACGGATCGTTATTTTACTGCATTTAAACATTGATGATACGTAAAACTTTTTCCGTGTATTTTAAGTTTCCTCGGGTAGTGTACAAAAGCCCTACAAACTCTTAAATAAGCTTTACGAAGTAACTCGTATCAAATCATCATCATCTCCTTTACACAACGACGAAACCAGTGCTTATTTAATCGTCAATCGTACCCGCGAAGTGGTGAAATTATCTGTACACGCACCTGACGCCACATATAATTTAAAGAGCAAGGGAGCGCGGTTCTCTCGCACCAAGCTACCAAAAGAAAGAGCTTTCTGCTTTTTCTGTACTGTGTCATCATTGTATCTTTCGTGTATGCATGAAACTGGCACACCAGTGCATCATTAGAATGAAATGCTATCAGCGCCTGGCAGAAGTCATAGGATATATTACCTAAAGACACACATAAAAACCTGTTTTAATCCACCTAGCGGTGCAATTGTGCCTTTCTCATTTCTTCAAACTTTGACTCCATGACCGATATGTTCAATATAATTGCGAAAATGTCTGTTACATTCTTAATACACTTTGCACCTACACACGCTCGCCAGGACCTGATGTCCTCCTTTCTTCCCCAGCTACGCTCCTGTAAAATCCATAAATCCTATGTCAGTCGAAAGAAAATGAGGTTGAAGATTTTCAGAGTGATTGCATAACCTTTCTATATGAGAAGGCGAAGGCAAAAAATTGCCAAAATGCAAAAAATCAATCTTCGTCAATTTTTTTTTCGAGATTTCATCAAATTTCGACGTTTCGTGCATTTTAAAGACATTAGGTATCAAAAATATAAATTCGATTTTTAAATTTTCCTGTTCAGTTCCTACTTTCATGAACTCAGAAACCGTCGTAGATAGCCAATGTCAAAGCGACTTTGGGGTGTCACTAGTGATTTGCAGGCCCGATGAGAGGGGGGGTCAGCCGGGGCAATTGCCCTGGGGCCCGGATTTTTTATCCGGAAGATGGGTGAAAACGTCTGGTATTCATAGAAGAGCAAGAAAAATAAGAATTGTAATTTCTTTGTAATTATTCACCCTATTAAATTGTCATATGATGAAAGCGGAGAAAAATTTGAAAGACATTTTAATCTAATAACTTGAGAATTCGAAATTGTGGATACCAGAGCTTAATTTTATATTAAACTTTTTTTATTTCGACTATGTTAGTCACATTTTCTTTTTACATTTTAACGACATTCAATTAGCTAGAGATTACTGGGTAGGGAAATTTATGAAAATTAGAGCCATAGTACTCAAGTGAGAGCAAGGATGTGAAGTAAACAGATCGGAAAACTAGAAGTGGCAGGGTCATTAGAACAGGCTTAATATCGTACGGGCTTAATCTTTGTCTTCTGTTAATGAGGGTCGAGCTTAGGCAGTATAACTACGAATCACCCGAGTTCACTAACATGTGTCCTGGTATCGATAGACGTGTCCATCTTTACCGTGACAACCGACGATATATTTAACATTTGTTAAAACAAACGTTCTTAGAGGAGTTGTCTACTTTATGTACTAGGTCAACAAAACCGAGTTTTTTGTTTGAATTGGCAGAATACTTTACAAAACGTTCAGAAGCCAATTCAATGTATTTTTGAAGAGAACAGCGCCAAACAGAAATGCAAGCACACGGACGTATCCGTCCTCTTCTGCGTTCGTTTCTTTACTGGTGGTACCGGTTGTTGGATTGCAGACACTGGGAGTATTTTATTGAGTGAATATTTGTTTCTGTAAATCCACAAATCTTGGTTTTGAAGCTTTTTGTGGTTTGGCATAAGATAACGATGTGCTGTTAGCGGTTATAGTAGGCGGACTTTTCTTAGCTACTTCTGTACAATGTTTTAGGTGGTGCAGTGTTTTTGGAGAATGTGCGCATAGGAATCTGCCCTGGGTGCATAACCGGTGTTGTCTGATGAGATATTCCATGTTCGGTTAATATGCATAAAATGGTTTTGTATAAAGGAATTAGTTTGTTCACAAGCATTCTCACCACAGGAAAAGGATTAGAATTACCCTGGAAAATGTTCCTCAATGTTATAAAATCCATTTCTCCGTACCTTGATATAAACTTTTTTTTATCGCCATGTCAGGAGTGGGCAGAGATAAATCGTGTAAGCGCACCTGTTTAGAGCCGTTGTCTATATATACGGGGATGCTTTAGTTAACGTTGCCGCATTCGTTGGCGTGTTGTATGTTGTTTCGCGTAACGAATGACTGTGATTAATGTTTTATATGGTGCAATTGTAGGATATTAGCTCCTGCCACATTGAGCACCTTTTTCACTTTTAGTAATTGTTTCACTTCTCGAATAGCTGGTCTCAAAGAACATTTCCAAAAAAACAATAGCAACACAATTTATCCACAGTGGGGCTAGTTTTTGCCGGGGATCTATGGCGGAACGATTTTAGCTTGGACTCCGGGAGGGATGAGTAGGTAGACTGACCTTAATTAACCGGTAATTGAAATAAATTTTTATTTGTATATTTGTATTTTTATATCACTTTAAAATAATTTTTCGCCAAAAATGCTTTGTGTTAAGATGGAACACTAATTTTGGGCGTCGCTAGAGATGTTTGTGATATCCATAAGAAGCCAATTGCTATGTCCAAATAAGGAAATCAAATCAGTTCAATTCAGTCACCAGTACTAGCAGTCGTTTGCCCGCTGTACTCGCAATTGTTTTATTTGCGTTTAATTCCTTATTACTACGTTCTGTGTCATTTTTTGTCTATTACTGCATATTCCAACAGCGTATTAAAACCGACTTCTACATTAAAACTTCACATTCCTTTCCAAAAAAAACTTCATAAAAGCTATGATTAGAAAATTTTCTCGGTTGTTCTATATTTTTAATCCTACAACGGTTTTGTGGGGTACATTTGTACCCCAGAGCTATTTGCAATCCCTGTTATTCCGTTACGGTTTATTTTAACTGCAAGCAAACTTTATCATAAATCAATTTGATTATTAAACTTCCATTAAAGCTGGTGCAACCTATTTGTTTCACTTAAATAACCTAACAGTGCCTGCTTAAAATTTGTCTGGGGTACAAATGTACCCCACAAAACCGTTTACGTTAGTGTTTTATCATGTGTATATAATTCGGAAAATTTATTATATCTTTTTTATAAGCAAAATATCGATACATAGTAACTTGCGTGAAATTGTATAGGCTTCAACACTGCTGAACAATTAAATCTGTTATTTGATTTAATAATGCTACTATAGCAAAGTAACTAGAAAAGGCGCTTGGATCGTAATCGTATTTTTTGGTTTTGATGTCAAAATATGATTTGTATATAATATGTACTACGCACCACTCAATTCCTCATCTTCTGTAGCCCAAGTTCTGGAACGTACAATGCACTGGTCTGTTCCTTCATCGCCTATTTTAACTTCGTTACTGCATATTGCTGTATATTTACTATTTGTATTGTATTTGTATTTGGTGTTCAAACAAGCATCGCAATAAATGCACTTTTTGGTCGGTTTTTGAATTATTTACTATTTGTTCAAAAGGCAATTTAATAATATTTACAACGCCGTATAGATAGTAAAAATCGGTTAGAAGCTTCCGAAGTTATAGCAATATTAAGGTTAAAAAGGGATGTTGACGTATTTTTAGGACAAATTGTATAAAAATGAAAATGTGCATAAAAAATTTGCAAAGCACGATTATTTTTGAAAAGGCTGCTTTGATTGTCTTATTTTTGAATAAAACTATCTAATTTAATTATAAATTCAATAAAAACTAGGCATATTAGAGCGGTTTTAATTCTGGGGTACGAATGTACCCACAAAACCGTTTACGTATAGAAAAAGTTACGAAACCGTTGTAGGGTTAAACGAGAATTACGAGCTGAATTTGCTACCTTATTCTTGCTAACAACAAAAGCTAAAAACTGCTCCACCGCTACCAACAGATAAATCTACCCGTGTATCATTTTGTCTAAACCACAGAAACAAAATGTCGTAGGGGAGCCCGGGCTAGTTGGCGGTTGAGGTAAGTTGGTGGAATCCCTTTTTCTCTGTTTCAATTAGACATATAGCGCTGGCTCTTCTTGTGTACCTCAAGTTAGGTAAAACCCGTTATCCAATGTGTTTTTGTTGCAAAACGATTTGTTTGGTGGAAGTTGTGGGTGATATTGTGTTTTCGAGTATACCACGTAAATGTTCTAAATTTTAAATGCTTTGCGTTATTTAGAGTGATTTTAAATCTATTTCCCGAATGATTATTTTTTTTCGACAGAGCGTGAAAAGAGCATCCGTATAGATATTACATCTATCCACAAACAAAAGTAATTTTTTAAATAATTTTTAATAAAATATGCGGTTGAGGCAAGTTGGCGGTGCTGCACGTGGGATAAGTTGGCGGTACTATTTACAGTGCAATAAAATCATGAAATATTTTTATTTCTGGAATTCACTCCAAAGTAAGAAAATCTTTTTCTTGTGTATCTCGCCAATGTAGGAGACATTTATTCCGGCCAATTGCATAAAAAATTTCGAAAATTTTCTTTTGTATAGGGAGTACGCGTCAAAGTCAAAATTCCGGGGTATTGAAACTGAAATACAATAGCAAATGTCGGTTAATATACAGTTTTCTCGAAAAGACGTTCCAAAAGGACCCTTGAAGTAATTGAATCTCCATTTGATTGCTTAGTTTTTGGCGTATACTCACATACCGCAAACTTACCCCGGGGCCGGGGTAAGTTAGCGGGTTTTCCGCGTCACATATTTTTGTCTCTAAAAATGGAGACAATGCATCAAACACTTTAAAAAAATCGGCGATAAAAATTGAAACCAAAAAACCCCGCCAACTAGCCCCAGTCTCCCCTACTTTAACCTACTGTGTCGAACGTGAATAAAAATGAATGACGATCAAAGCGGAAAATGGCCGTACTGTGGTCAAACTGTATTCCTGTTTACTTTTCGAGGTGTCCCTTAAAATCACCTGTTGGAGAAGTTAAAAATATCATATTTTCAAATGGAGGTAAAGATGATCAATGTCTATACCTTACAATTTCATAGTTGGACATAGTGTACTGATTATTTTTCAGACTAATAATCAAGTAGAAGCGTTTATTGCGCAAAATTAAATATATCATTGAATGTGGCAACATGAAGTCAGTACCTCTGTATATATAAAGGCGATGACACAAACGTGGTGCGAATACACGGATTATCTCCATATACCTCTAATAAGGTTGTTAACCATTGTGTTCATTTTTAACAGGGCAAAAGAGTACCCGGGAACCCGCTAATTGAAAAACACAATTTGCATTTTAGCAACAGCAACATAGTTTGATATATGAATGAATATATACAAGTCCTCTAATCAAGATTCAAATAAGTAAGTTGAGAAGGGCCCGTCAGTAACACTAGCCTTGGGGCCCGCCGCCGCTCTCGACGGCCCTGGTGATTTGGACTGTTATAGTGGTATCAGTTTATATGTGTGGTCGCACTCTTAACCCTCAAAAAGGCAAGCTATAATTGTGACTTCAAGAAGCATCACTCCTAAGACCCAACGAAATTGTAAGCCTCTTTTTTGTCGTTTTATCAGTGAGAGAATCGAAGCCCCGAAAACATTCGATCATTTGTATTTCAATTTACAAGTTCATTCAAACAAGAGAACAGTGACTAGCCGGGCCTCTGAGATTCTTTGCTTTTTGAGGGGTGAAGCCGTAACTCCGGAAAATCGACATAAAATTCAATAGCAGCCGAACATTTTTTCGATATAAAATCTAGTCGTTTCATGCATTTTGGGGGTATTTGGCATCGAAAGTACGAATTCGATTTCTAAAATTTCATGTGGTCCAAAAAAAATTGTTCCGGCTTATGTAGGAATTTCATAGGTGACCGGAAGGATCGATCTATATTTCCGGAACCATATAACCGATTCGTACGAAATTTTTTTAGACATCTATGGCTTATATGTATACCTTTCATTTGGGACTAAGTTTGTGAAGATCGTCCCAACCTTCCCAGATAAACTGTTGTGAATTTGTTAATTTTTATAGGTGGCGATTTTTTTGGGGCACTTCCGGAACTGTTTACGATGGTCAATGCGGTCGACGAGAGTTCGGTTGGCCGTCAATGACCTAGAACTGCTAATGCAAGTTGTATGACACAGATGTATTCATTTTAGCGAAATTTTTACCTTTTTGCCTTCATCGAGGTATCATTTTGAATCGGAATTTTCTATGTGACCGCATGCCACAATCCGCAACACCGCAACCGTAAGTCGGATCAGTCGGATCAGAATTAAATTTAATAGCAGTTTACGGGGTAGTAAAAGCTTTCATTTAAGTTTGTTCCAAACGGTCTTGCCACCTCCGAGAAACCGATGTAATTGTTATTCTAAGTTCGGAAACTTCTGCCTGGGCCGCTGGATCCGGCGATGGTGGCCAATGATGGTGCCAATGACTTTGAATGACTGTTAGTGACCTAGAACTATAAATCCAAGTAGTTGTGGTTGCATATTCTTTAAAAAAAATCACCTTTATACATTCATCGCAGTATCCGTTGAAATCGGGATTTTCTGCGTGATCGTACTCATCATCCTGTAATTCTGGAACTAGAAGTCAAACCCACACAAAATTCAATAGCAGCCAATAAAAACGTTGTACCTTTCATTTAAAACTAAGTTTGTGATAATCGGTTCAGAAAATGCCGAGAAACTAATGTGGACAATTTATAACAAGATTGTTTATGTAACCGTACTCCTAAACTCGTATCTCCTGAAGCAAATGTCGGATCAAAAATCCAATAGCAGCCGATGGGAACGTTGTACCTTTCATTTGCGACTAAGTTTGTGAAAATCGATTCAGCCATCCCCGAGAAACCGATGTGGAGATTTTATTGTCATGTCTGCACATATACACACATACATACACACAGACATTTTCTGATTTCGACGAACTGAGTCGAATGGTATATGACACTCGGCCCTTATTTTTTGTCCATTTCAGTAGATTTTGAACCTCTGAGATATTACGATTGTAACAGTTTATATTAGAAATTCCTGTGTGACCGCATTAATCAACCTATAACTCCGGTACCTATAGTCAGATCGGAATAAAATTCAATAGCAGATAATGGCAGTGTCATTTCTTTCATTTGAAATCAAGTTTGTTCAAATCGATCAAGAATTCGTTGAGAAATAGACGGGATATTAACTTAGGAATTTGTCAAGTTCCCCGAGGACATCAGGAACCGTCATAGGTGGCCAATGTGGTCAAAACTACTTCAATTGGCCATTATTAATCTAGACCCGCAAATACAAGTAATGTTGCATGCATTTTAATATGTATTGCATCATTTGGATATCATGGTGGTACCAGTTTATATGGGAATTTGCTGTGTGACTGCACTCTTCAACCCGAAACTCCGGAACCGGAATTCCGGTCAACAATAAAATCAATAGCAGCCGATGGGAAGATTGCACCTTTCATTTGAGACTAATTTTGTGCAAATCGGTTCAGCCATCTCTGAGAAACAGAGGTGACTTTTTTCCACCTACACACATAGACACACACATACATACACACAGAGACATTTTCCGATCTCGACGGACTGAGTCGAATCGTATATGTGAATTGGCCCTCAGGGATGTTTGGAGCGATTGCATAACCTTTCTATATGAGAAAGGCAAAAGAGTGTATATCAAAAAACTGTTTCTGGCAGATGTTTTGAAAACCAGTATTTTTCTTCAAAACTCTTTGGCCCCCCGGAATTTTTTTCTGGCTTCGTGCTTGGTTTTTGTTTGCAGAACTATCATTAACATTATGATGTAGTGATAGCGTCGGTTTCACAAAATTTTTGGAAATTCATTCCTGCGATGTGTTCGCGACAGCCATTTTTACTGTCCAGTTTACCGGTAACCTATCAATAAACATATGAATAACTCACATTTGCAAAACTCGCGCAAATGCCGATTTAGCTATATTTTCAGAGTGGCGTAATGCACTAGCACAAGTGTCGAAAACTCTAAATTATGTGATAAGACGCCAGATACCGCGCCTTGTCAATATTTAGTTAATGCATGAATTTATACATATCTGAGTGCATACACGTTATACAATTTGGTCAAACCAGTTAAAGAATCTTAATAACCAAGGCGTAAATCAGATTGTACCATAATCAGAACAAATTGATTTTGTTTACCTTTACTGGTACAATACTCTAAACCCCTCAAATGAACCATCCCTGGTAGGCCATCTAAAACAATCCTTATCATCCGGATTTCTCACTTAATAATTGCCACGATTTGTGAGATTCAATTAGTGACTTCTTTTTGTAGCAGCTTGTCCCGCATTGAATTATTAGCATTCAACCTCGGATCGGCTGCTTATCCGCACGCTCCAAAAATAACCAAAAATCATTCTCTGGGCGCAAAAACTTTGCACCCGGACCAAAGAATGCGACTGAACCGAAGAATCTAAGGATCAGAAGAAGCAGACGAACCGAGCAAAGAACAAGAATGCCGGCGGCATTCATGAAAAAACACATCTCGCCTACCACGGAAAAGCTTCATTTTCCCCTTGCCGGCGAGAAGAATCGCTGCTCTTTTGGCCGGGGGCCAAAAAAACAGGAAATAAAGTTAATTTAATGCCTAATCAACAAGTAGATCTGAAACATAATGATTTCTGTGTTATTTTATTATGCTATCGTTCACAGCCTAGTTCATGGTGGCACCCAAAGCACCAGACGGCTGTCGGGCAAGCTGCCAAAGTGCTGCGGCCGGTCATTGAGCAGTTCAGGAGATCGCCCCCTATTCAACAGTCAGAGGAATGTCTGCGGTACGGTATGGTGGTTTGGTCATCGGCTATTATCAACGAGAAGGGGCTTACTCCCTTGTTAACAGTGAAAGACCGTTACACAAGAAAATTGCTCACGGAAAACGGGAGGTGGGTGGAATGTCGGCATTTTATTGGGTGCGAAAGATGACCACAACGTTTTTGTCCTATGCTATTATGCTGTTTCTTTCTAGACTAGCACCAAGCTTGTTGTGTTTAGCTTTTGGCACATTTTTTCTGTATTGTGTACGTTTGTAATAGGGTTCGGGTGCCTTTCAATTTTTTTTCTATGTGCCGCCATCAGCTAAAAGCTTTCTTTGTACTTTTTGGAGTTGAGCGTGGAACTAGCACCAAGGTTTTGGAATGATGGCGTGTTCGCACGCAAAGTGGTTTACAATCACGGCTATAAAATTGTGGCGTGCCCGAGAGATGAACATATCTAAAGGGTGCTACGATCAAAAATTAGTCATACAAGAAGTGTGTAAATGGGTTAAACTTTTTATTAAAACAATTAATTAAACTACCTTTTGCAAGTTTTGACAGAATGAAGAAAAATATTCCCCCAATAGCGAATACGAATTACCGGGCCTTACGTATGACTCCTTCCATCACATTGTACGGCATTCTTGGTCACGTTTCTCTACCACTACCGTTCACATCTTCTTGAGGTTCCGCTTGACGATTGTCAATATTTTTCCATTGGGCGCAGTTCTGGTCTGCTGGGAGAGTTCATGTCCTTGGGCGTTATTTGCCAAGCACCACTCCATGGACTTTTTCCGTAATGATAAGATACCAAATCCGGCCAAAACAGAACGGAACAATTATGTTGCTTCGGGAAAGGCAAAAGACGTTTTTCCAGGCACTCCTGCACATAAACTTTTTGGTTGGTGGCCCCAGTTACGCCAGGAACAGATGGCCTGCCACACGAGATATTTTTTTACGAACTTTTACAGCTTAAAGTATTTGAAAATCTGTGTCACCTTTTCTCTTCCAGTCGACGTAAAATATTCCTGTTCAGGAAAATTTCATCATGCTGTAGCATGAAATCAAATTTCAGTTTCCGCGATCGTTCTATGAAAGACTTGTTTTGCTTATCGTCACAATTTGGAGTCACTACCTTCTTGTAAGTCGACAATTCAGCTCGTTCTTTAGCTTGATGTACAGTTGTAGATGACACTCTCAGCTTGCTTTCGACATCTCGGACAGGAGTTTTCCGCTAGAAATAACTAGCCCTTCATTTCGTCGTTTGGTCAATTTGGTGTGCGAGTAGTCCTCCTCATTTTAAAGATGTATGTATGTAGCATCATGTCTATTGTTTGATTTTGACATTTGCACGTCAAAATCAAACAGTAGGTATGATGCTACATACACACATCGTTAAAATGAGTAGTGTGCAGGTTTTTTTAATGCACGCTGAAAATAAAAAAGTGTCTAGTTGAATTAATCAAATTTTTATCGTAACACCCTTTATTATATGTACTATAGAGTTTTAGTTGTTATCTTTGGAGCTACTTCGTAACGTTTGCTTATGAACGGTTGGAAAGCTATCCGACATTTCTACAACACTTGATGTAATAGCTATAAACATAGCGATATGAGACCAGAGTGCCTTGCGGATTTAGCATTTTTATATCTTTATAATCCATACATTGACCATGAACGAGTAAGTTTTGTAAAAACAGTTCATGCCATCAAGATTGCACTCAAACTTGCAGCCAGCTACTTGTTTGAACTTGTTGAAACAGGGTTGAAATTAACAGTCTCCACGAATCCATGTACATTAATAATAAAAATGACTTTCACGGTAAAGAATTGTTGGGTTTGCAAACTCTTTTGTTTTGTTCACGGGACGCACTCTTCTAGTTTATAGACAACGAAATAATGGGAAAATTCACCGTAAGAGTTGTGCAATTGTGAAAAATGATAGTGTATTGACATCATCTTCACATCGATATACTTTGGATTTGGATTGGCGGTCAAAACTATTTTCGTTTCAAAAATATTTTTTGTTGAGAACGGTGGGATCAAGAAATACGAAAAGCCTTTTTTCATAAAGATAGA
Source organism: Topomyia yanbarensis (assembly GCF_030247195.1). Lineage (NCBI taxonomy): Eukaryota > Metazoa > Arthropoda > Insecta > Diptera > Culicidae > Topomyia > Topomyia yanbarensis. Next base: position 285,913,771 of record NC_080672.1, read on the forward strand.
TGTTTCCCTTGCAGTGCTAGAAGTTGCACAATTTCTACCTTCCAATACAATTCTTCTATAATATTTACAATCGTTCAATTGCATGGAAAACGTAGCCAAAGACAGTCTGATAAGTTTAATCAGTTTTTCATAATATTGCTACATATCGAAGAAATTTAAAAAAAATCATTTTCCGTCGTCAACGTAAACTGTCCCTGGCAGCACTGCTCCATCGGAATCCAATCAAACTAATTGCAATAACTTCTGTTCTAGAGCTGACCCTTGCAACTATTAATACTCAAATGAAAGGCAATAGTCACATTTATTAGCCTTGCTTGTTTTTCTGAGTAAATTTTGTCTATGACAAAAGATATAGCTGTTTAAAAAAGTTGTTATCCACAAACAACATGAGCATGAATGGGTTAAGCAAAAGTGGCTATATTTAAACGTTGCATATCTTCGCAGCAACTATTCTAATATATTGCAATATTAGTTAGAAATTAGTTCCTAATTATTTTTTGCAAAAAAAACGCTAAAAATACTATTACACGTTTTCAAAGATGCTCAAATTGTAGTTCCTTCGCACACCCAGGAGAAAATGCCCCCTAACACAAGGATTGTATGCCCCATAGCAAATGGTGAGTATGCCCCATAACAATCGGACAGCATGCCCCACCACAAGGGGGTCATATGCCCTAATCGAATCATTACAATTTTTATTATGCTCAAAGAATATCATATAATGCGTGAAACCTCGATTTACCTAAAAGAAATATGTATTACTGTTCTTTAAAGCTCATAAATGGTTGAATAGTTACGTTGCAGTTGTGCTAATAATGGGGCATATCATCGAGAACTTAGTGGGGCGTTTTGGCCAGTGACGAGCTGTTGTGAAAACATGAATAATTCTACACGCACACATAGTTTCTAGCCGTATCAAAACATTTTAAATATCATATAATAAATTTTCATAGCTTTCCCTACCCAGTAATCTCTAGCTAATTGAATGTCGTTGAAATCTAAAAAAGAAAATATGACTATATATTAGGGTGTCCCAAAATGACATCATGTTAAACAAGTCATCGGGCTTACTTCTTAAATGAAAGGTTAGGGTATTAGGAGCACTTTCTTCTTCGGAGTGAATTTGCTAAAACGCTTCCTACTGGTGGCGAATTTTGATTTTTTGAAAAATGGGCCGATTTTTGATAACATTTCAAATTTATGCCTGTTGAAGTGGACCTGCACTGTCATAGATTTTTTTTTTCAGATTTTTTTTTTCTGGAGATCTAAATGGAGAAGTTTGGTTAGTTAGTTTGTACAAATTTTGAATTATAAGAGCGGCAGAGCCACTAAAACTTAGCAAAAAGTGAAATTTTTGGCGTTTTTCAGTATTTTTTTCTTCAAAACTGGGTATCTATAAAAGTTTAAAAGTATAGAAAACACTTTATATAGTTGAGCCGAATAAAGGGGCGTAATTTTGCTGAAGAAAGTGTATAGCTATGGCTATTGGGGTATGAGTTATTTAAGTTTTTGTTAGATAGTCTTTGACATTTTTAGCAATTCATCAAAATTAACGCTGTTCCAAAAAATAAATCAGTTCAAATTTGCTTTGACCACAAATTGTTTTTCGGAAAACAGAAGGAAAATGATGAAAAATGACGTTTTCTGTACGTCTTTAGTATGTCAGGACGAGGTTTAATGAGCATCTTATGATTTTTTTGTAACTTAAATTATGAAAATAATGATAACTTTGCTAATGATGCCAAGTCTATAATTATTTTTTGAAAAGTTTATTCTCCATAATTACTTCTAGGAGGAATCTTCAACAAAATAATTGTGTCAGAAGATGCGTGGTATTCAGTTGTAAAACTTTTTCGAAGATATTTGCCCCAAATTTGACTTTTTCGGAATTATGTGATCTAAACAGTAAATATCAGCTTTTCAACACTCACCTCACTCTTCTGCATTTTTCTCTACTTTAAAGTTCCTCGCATGGAATTATGACCTTATATATAAAATGTGAATACGCCAATCAATTCAGCCTTCAGATATACGCCACAACTTACCATTAACTCGACATATTTGGTTTGATTTTAGTGATTTTCAAAACCGCTAGGGTGCTATTAGTACAAAATAATTAAAAAAAAAATCGTCAGATGCTCATAAAAACCGATTCTGATGTACTAGAGACAAGCGAAAAACGCCATGTTTCATCATTTTCATTCTATTTTCCGAAAAATAATATGCGGACTTAGCACACTTAAGTTGTTTTATTTTGTAGAACAGTGTTATTTTTGATGAATATCATAAAATGTCAAAAGGTTATTTAACAAAACTTAAATAACTCATGCCCCATTGGCCGTAGCTATACACTGTCTTCAGCAAAATTACGCCTCTTTATTCGGCTCAACTATATAAAGTGTTTTCTATACTTTTAAAATTTTGTAGATACCCCGTTTTGAAGAAAAACTACTGAAAAACACTAAAAATTTCACTTTTTTACTAAGTTTTAATGGCTCTGCCGCTCTTATAATTCAAAATTTGTACAAACTAACTAGCCAAACTTCTCCATTAGGACCTTCAGAAAATAAAAAAATGCTGAAAAAAATCTAAGGTCGTTCAGGAGCACTTCTAGAGGTATGCATTTGAAATTGTACCCAAAATCGGCCCATTTTTCAAAAAAAAATAAAATTCGCCACCAGTGGGGAGCACTTTAGCAAATCACTCCTAAGAAGAAATTGCTCCTAATACCCTAACCTTTCAATTAAGAAGTGAGCCCGATGACTTTTTTAACATGATGTCATTTTGGGACACCCCACTATATATAGTCGAAAAAAAAAGAAAAAAAAATTATGTCGTAACATGTAAAGATTCTGTCCGTTAAGAATAAAGATTTTGAATTTTTATTTTTTTTTTGAATTTTTGCATCAAATTTTAATTTTGGAGACAAAAAAGGCTTTAGTCTGATTAAGAACATTTAGAACATGATGTTTGCGATGTTTTTGATAACACATAACGTATTTTAATAAAAAATACAATATGTATAAGTCAAATTATAATAACATTCGTTGAAGAAAGCACGACCAGTCATATTTATCATAGAAGCAGTCAAAATCATACTGAATCTTTGCGCGTGATTAAAATAAGTTCACATCTTTAACACGGAAACTAATTTGAACCACGCGTAAAGGTTTAGTATAATTTGACCGTTTATATGATAATCCCCCTTAAAATCAACTCATTCTCGTTAGACGTTTCCAAATCCATTTTGCTTATGAACAATGAAGTATAAGTATTTACTTATACTTTAAATTTGAACAGGATTTTTTCGCTAACTGGAAGAACGACGAAGGATTGTATTTAATCGCACTAACGAGCAATTATTAGTTAAATGAAGTTAGTGGCAAGCGATGAAAAGTTTTTGCTCTTGTAACAATCAATAAGGTGAACTAAATTCAATTGATTTATATCGAATAAAAAACTAGATTCATTTAAACAAGTTCCATCTATTTTGTAATCATGAACAACCGTGCATGAGATCTATATACCAACTCAAATCAATAACTTTGCTTCTGAGGTGAATCAAGTAAAATATCTTGTATGAGAAACCCTTTTTTATAGCTCAAAGCTCCGCTGCTCCCGGCCAACAGTGCAGATATAATCGGGCAAGATAAGCATCCCGGGAGATTACCTCTCAGTGTCACAGTCGGCCATTACTATCCGTACTCTATTTTGATGGCACTTTTTTGCCTCCGATTGACATAGCCCCATCGGATCCGATAATCCACAGTGAAGCAAAATGAAGAAATTTCATTTATGGTACTTCACGTCGGGCAACCATTTTACGGGGCATCCCGCGGGAAGTTGTGAGCTCCCAACAGTTGATAAACATTTGCAACCAACGGGAGGCATGGAGGGTTAGATACAGGCCCGTAGCTGGGAATTTACCGCGGGTTGCCAAAGAAAAAACAAAACAAATCCATAATTTAATTAGATCTGTGATTACGTGTAGCTGAACAATTGTTCAATAGAATATGAAGGAAATTTCGAAAGATTTTTGGTGGACAAAATCCCTAAATAAAGGCAATGGAAGTTATGCATCCTAGAAATGTGCTCCCAAATATAAGAAAGTTCTGAAAATAATCGATGTAAAGTTGAATTGTGCTATTTGTTGAATAGAATATGCTTCGGGGCTGTCTGCAGAAAATCAAAAGTATTTGTCTGTTTTGTCCAGAAAACCAGAAAACGTGCGGGATGATAATGATGGGTTCAGTGTAAGAATGACCCATCTTCAAGGAACTTCTTTTAACATATAAGAAAAAAGAGCAACATACCAGTATGTCAGTTTGCTACGAAGAGGTAGAATTTCTAAAAATTCAAATTAAGTCTATTAAATCCCAAATGCAAAAATGATCATTTTCAATTGTGTACTGTGTACACAGAATCGCTTCTCCGGTGTTTCCAAATAAGCAAAAACGTGATTGTTTTGACCACGCAAAAATGATTTTTGAGCTGTAGTGTCTTAAGAAAAGTTTGTTTATAAAGTATTTCCTATTTTAAAGAAGTGTTAGTTTGGTGATTATCTCCCTATAGCTGGGAAGTAAATTTTTGGTTGGTCATTCATGAAAATAAAAAAAACTGTTTTCGGCAAAATTGTAAGGTACCAATTTGGAAATCCCTAAAAATCACTTTTTTCAACGTTTTTTAAACTTTTTTGGTGATTTTTTAAACTTCCAAAGTGTTTTAAGATTTTTTATCTGATGTAAGAGAATTTTTTGTGATGCAAGTATATTTTCATTTCAACGGATTACCGAAAATTTTAGAGCCAAAAAAGCAACATTTGGCATGGAATAACATTTGAATCCGCAACGAATTGATAAAGCAAACGCTATCAAATCCAGGGGTAAACATTTGTCGCATACTGTCTCTTGCATGCAAAAACATATGTAGTGGCTGTTGTCTGTCACGTTACAAGTTTACGCATATTTCATAACATAAGTCAGCAAAAACGATGGAATCAGATTCTATCACAATTACCCACTTTTAAGGTCCCCAAACCCTACATTTTTGCCTTTCTCATATAGAAAGGTTATGCAATCACTCTGAAAAACGTCAACCTAATCCCGGCCAAATTTTTTTTTCGACTCGCTTAAGGTTTCTGGATTTTAACAGGGGCGTAGTTGATGGTTTACGGAGAGGGGTTACACTCCCCCTCTACTGTTCACTCCCCTCCTTTAAAAATCTCCTTAAATCACCCCTCAGACCACCACCTCATACCCCTCCCTTTCAACCCCATCATCTTTAAACCACCACTGTATTACAAAGCATACCAATTTAAGCTGGGGAGTCGTTCGTTCATGGGACTTTCGCCCTCCTCACATACTCATCCCCGCATAACAAAATGAGTTAGCAAGCAGATAACATTGATCTAATGCTGATTAGGCTAATGGAGTATGATATTTTTTTGTTTCAAGTGTTTCACCGTCGACACGTAGCTCATCAAGTTCGTGGCTGGCATGCCATTGTGTATAAGTGCAAAGTGTACTAAGAATCTAATGGACATTTCCACAATTATGTTGAACATAAAAAGCCTCCGTGCCATAGTTTAGAGAAATGAGAAAGGCACAATTGCACCGCTAGGTGGATTAAAACAGGTTTTTCTACATATGTAGTTTTTTTTTTTTATTATGAACGGTTTTCGCTTAATTGACATTTTAAAGAGTGTCCCACATCTAATTGCATCGCTGTAGAAAATTACCTAGTAGATCGATTCTTTTCAAATTTTCAGACAATAGAATATAACCCATTAGTAAGCTTTTGGCATAGTTATTTCATTCAACTGCAATGCCATAACCGTACGCTCACACCTTACGCTTAACTCCACTCATTAGGTTCTGTACAACATCTGGCTGCAGCTTCTTTTGTACGGGAACCCACTTTTTCTTCTTGTCTTCCTCAGATTTGATCTTCTTGGAATGCTTCCGTAGTGCCTGCTTCATAATTTCCCATTATTTTTCTATGGGTCTTTGTTCCGGTGCGTTGTGCTGAGAGGGGGAGGGGTCTCATTTCCTTGGTTACGAACCTCGGATTGCTTCAACAGAAGAAGCAGACGATTCTGTAAACACTTCATGAGGTAGATCTCACCGTTTACAGTCCCGGAAGCTGCCGGAAGTCCGCCTTGACGTAAGTCTCATCATCCATAATGAGACAATGACGCTTTGTCAGCAGGGTTTACAGTTTCCGGACCCGTAACTTTTCTATCTTATTTGTATTCGATTTGGAGCCTTCTGCACTGTGTACGTATGAAGTCCCTCCCGGTCCTTGGCTCTCTGAATGAAAGACTTGGACAGATGCAACTTTTTGGCCACATCCCTGACCGAAGCATTGGGATTCCGCTTAAACGCTTTCACTACACGCTTGTGATATTGATCATTAGTAGAACATCCGTATTTCTCCTTTCGTTCAATGCACAGAGATTGGTAGTAACGTTTAATCGCACAACTCACCGTTGACTGCACGACTCCGCTTTTTCCATGTTCTTGCGCAAAATTAATTCACGACGTTGCTTTTCGAGTGACGCCATTTTTTCCAATTTTCGACAGCGTTAAAATAAGGTGTAACAATATACTCTAAACTACTTCTACTCAAATTTTCAAGCCATCTACTCAACTGTTGTTTACGCGAAGTTTTACAGCTGCAAGCCAGTCGCATAACGTCGATCAATGCAACATCTACACACGTTTGATTAACGTGTTCTATTTACACGTCATATTAGACTTCGTAGTTGGAGAAGTTTACGCCAGCCTATCATGGAAGGCGGCTCTGTACAGCCCAGGCAAACCATTGGGAATTTGATTCGGAACTCTGAATGGAGTCAGTATAGATTCCAACTCAAATGTAACAACCGAATCCGAAACCAATTGCATCGGAATCGGTTGTTGCATTTGAGTTGGAATCCATACTGACTCCATTCAAAATTCCGAACCGATTCCGGAAAGCATTTAACTGGGAGCCAGGTTCAGTACCATGAAAATCAAAACAACTAAGAAATGAGAATTTTGATCGAATCATTAAATGCTGAATTAGATCATCAGCATCTACTGGAATATAGTGCATAGCGCCGAAAATATTTATTTGTTTTGGGCTTTATAGCTATAACGCCCCATATATGCAGTGAGCTGTCAAACTCCATATGTTGGTATAGGGTTGCCACAGGATTGGTTTACACGCATTTCGACTGCGAATCTAAACTTCTGTTATTATCTTTGCTTAAACAAATGGAAATATGTGCGGCAGCCTCAAGATATCAAGGTAAAAAACAGAATAAAATATACTTTTGGGGTAAATCTTCAACCCCCTTCACAGACAAACGTACACTTCTATTAGACCCCCCGTCACCCCTAGTGTGTGTGGTTGACAAACGATCCCTGATCACGATAGAAGTCGAGCAAGTCAACTAAAATCCTAAAACTAAAAACAATCAGCATAGGGCCATTACTATTGCTTTTACGGTTAGTTAAACAATGGTTTAGTTTTTTCTGCTTACGTTTCTCGATTACCTTTCCCAAAAATCAAGGGTTTGATCGCTAATCTCACGGCGATTTGATTTTGCTAATAGAAAAATAGTGTAAGATGTAATTACTTCCAACAGCACCAATATCACCCGTCATCCATATGTTGACATTTGTCAGTAAGCTAAACTTCGAATCCGAAGGACAGGATCCGCTAGCTGGCTTTTTTCCAAGCAAAAAAATCCCTTCTTATTTTTTTAACCCCTGTTGTTGTTCTACATGAATATTTTTTCCAAAATTGGCTTGAATATTCAAGTTAGATTAGCTTGGGTTTTATCGAAGAGTCGAAACTAAGCTTGATGCAGTTTTGAAGTCTTTTGGAAACAAAGCTTATTTCTTATCACCTGATTTATGTAACCCGGATAAAAAGAATTAGTTATGGATAAACGAATTCGTCGTATATATCCCGCCCGAACGGAAAGAATAAACAAGCCGCACCATGTATTATGATTACATATGATAGTTATGCAAAGAAAGCAAAATCTGGATGAAACAAATATCAGTGCTGTAACTGCCCTAATAAACATCGTATGATTTAAAAACTCAACGACGTGTTTAAGGTATCATCCAAACAATATGTGGGATGGTTTTACCATTTGTGTTAAAGTTTGTGTGAACGTGTCCACTGGGAAACAGACAGAAAAAGAATGACCGGAACGGTGAGAATGAATAAACGGTGAAAATTCACCTTTATTGGAAACACTGAGGAAAAGATATGTCCTCAAGCAGGAATCGAACCTGCGATCTCAAAGTCTCTAGTTGGGTGCGTTATCCACTCCGCCATCGAGGAACTGTGATGATGCCATCACATGTTCCCAACAGTTTCGTGATCACCGCCGCAGCCTCCACAGTTCCTCATCACTCATCGATGATAAACCCTACACTACACATTAAAGAGTCTATCAAATGTCATTACATTTATTTTGCTGTATGTTGCCCAAGTTGGTTTTATCGTTCTTTTCACTGAAAATATTTTGCGTAATTCAAACAAAAGGCAGACGGAACAGCTAAGTCCTAATGACAGTTGTTCCGTCATTATGCGTCGATTACAAATCCGTTTATTGGCCACGACCCGGCCTCGTTACGCTTTCTCAGAATTCTGAGTCAGTTCCGGATACATGGATGAAATCCAAGGCGAAGGTTATGAGTCAGGCGACTTCATACAAGGAAGCCGAAATGGTAATGTCCAGTTTTCAAAAAATGTCGGATACGGAATGGACTGATGACACGGAGACACTAAAAATAGCAAAGCCGAAGAAAGGGAAGTTCGAGTGCAAAGAGTACAGGTTGGCGGCACCGGAGCATAATGTAAGGTGGAATTCGGAAAGGTTTGTAAAATATACATCTTTTCATTACCTTTTCAGGTGCCGTCTGTTATTCTACCAATACGGAATACTCTACCCGATAACCTGAATTCAATGCAGTGCATGTCATGATTTTTAGTTCTAAAACGTCCTCAGAATCTACGGGATCTTGATTATCCAGTAGAAAAGTATTGTTATGATGATCGATGATATACGTTACTGGATCCGATTTACCAAATTCAGTACTAGTTAGACACAAAAAATTCCAAACAGTTCACACGACATATGTGAACGCCTAAAGCCACATGTCCCGAGTGATGTCCCGGGAAGCAAATATAGCTCTGGTTTGCTGACGAGAAAGCGAAGACGAACTGTTGTCTTTTGGTTTAAGAACCAAACGCCTGGTAGTATGCAATAAATTCCCAAAAGGGAAAAATTGGACTAAACCGCTTTCTGCGTAATTCAGTAGTACCTTCTGTAGATGGACTTTGATTCAACCTATGGTCAGTTATGTTAATCAATTCATTTTTCTTTTAGCGGAAAGCACCGTTTCATCTGATCTTCCGCCAGAGTTCTCCATGAGTCTGTAGCTTATGAAGCGGTCATGATAAACTTCACTGTCGTATGACGGGAGCGCATCTGATTACATTTTAGCAGGGTTGCCACTATTTTTCAAAGAAAATCTGGCAGTTCAAATAAAAATGTCTGGAAAAATCTGTCACTGGACAGCGAGCACAAAGTCATCGAAATTTGGCATACATTTTGGTCTTCATTGAACATTAAGCGATTTTTGTTTTGGAAAATATGACCCAGATTTCCAAAAATTGTGTGTAACAATCTCTATAATTCATAAATCTGGTAGAATGAGAGGTTTACCTTTCTGCTAAAGGCTTAAAAAACTCTAGCTGTGGCAGATAAATCTGTCATAATGGCATTCCTTCTGGGGATTAACGTAGAATTCAGAATATCTGGAAAAATCTGGCAAAATTTAAAAAATCTGGAAAAATGTCTGGCTTGAACAAATGTCTGTTCAGTTAGGAAAAATCTGGAAGATTCCAGATAAATCTGGAACATTGGCAACGCTGCATTTTAGAATTAAAACATCGAATGGTATAACAACATTAATTAATCGTCGCATCCGTTAGAGACAACAGTATTTGTTGCGACATATTATAAAAATATATTCAATTGTACAATGGATATAAGTAATCCCAAAAACCTTGCCGTAACATAATATTAACAAATACATTTGTGTCCTAATAGCAGTTGATACCATTTTGGCACGTAAACAGAAAGGTTATGATTGGCAACCTTGATGTGATACAGTTTCAAGCAATTTTACAAGTGTAACTATATTGTGATTTTGTTGCAACATAATTCGGACTTAGTCATTTTGAAACTTGTTGCGATTTGCTACTTGGAATATTTATAAATACTACTTTTTCAATTTGGGTCAATCTAATTTTTCTGAAAAATTTCCGATGCTGTTTTAGTACCCTAAATCCCTCTCTGGCTACGCGCCTGGTTAGATGTTGATGGTATATCGTATCTATGTATGTTCGAATACATATGCAAAAGCTGGGAGTACGAGTCAACGTTTGGGAAGCGAAATAGATCGTAATGAAGTGATAAAGCGATTTGTCATTGTCACGGAAGATAAGCATTCTGCAGTGGGTTTCCCACGGGAAATTCAGCGTGAGTGAAGCTGATGGCATGCCAGATTGGCACTCTCGGGCTCGAGATCTCTATATGTTTCGGAGAATTTCGATCCAAACCGAGCGATGGATGGAAATAGTGGCAGTGCATTCCATTTTGTGTATGTGTGCGTGGTGGCCTGTGGGGGTTAATTTGTTTGAACTCATGTATGCGATATAATTTCCGTTTCAAAAGATGGATCGCGACGCAGAATCTGTTTGATGGTGTAATGAGTTTGATTAGGTTGTCGATGGTTAGATTACAATAATCCCCACAGTGTAGTACAATTCACAGAATTTCACGCCTTTCGGTTAGTTCACCGCGATGAGGTTTCAGTGATATTGTGGAGCATTTTTACAGGATATGAGTATGCGTTTCATGTTTCAAACCAAAACAAAAAAACAATATCATATTTTCTGAAATTATACGTTGAAATTCCCAGGAAAATACCAACCATAATATTCAAACTTCACGAGTTCGAAACGGCTTTAATGACACTAGATTACGAAATTCGAATAATCTCTGATGTTCATAATTATTGTTAATATTGTGTTGCAATATGTATGCACGCACACGATTGCTGATAAAGCTACAGATATTTCGTGCATTTAGAATTGCCAAAAAAAAAACACTCCTTATGTTACTTTCAAAGCATTCGTCTCAGTTTGACGAGGGTTTTGCAAAATTTATTACCAAGCTTGCGCCATAAAACAATTGTCCCTTCAATTTTACCTGTTCCCTATGCCAATTTCATTCCAGATTGATTCATTTCATACTATCGACACCTGTGGCAGCAGATGTTACCTAGGCGACTGGGAAATCCAATTTCTGACCCAGGTCCTTTTGACGAAAGGATAGTAAAAAGATGCAACAGGTGCACCGCGGAACAGTGAATGCTACCCGAATATTTCGTGTAAGAAAAAAATATTGTTAGCTTTCAGTTTTATCAAAATATCCAAACGTTGTTGGGCATCGCACTCGCAGAAAATATTGAAGTGAAACTGTTCTTCAATCGATAAAAAAATTACTCTTGAGCGGGTTCTGTGAATGGTTTGAGTATGTAGTTAGCCAAAAATAAATTTCCTAACCTAATAAAATTGAAAAGAAAAAATCGTTTCAAGAACAATCGATTGCACCCGTTCGTTTCTACTGACAAGAACAAGCTTTAAGAGCTTGAAAAATATCACGGTACAGTTTTGTCAAATAAGGGAAGGCGGGGTTAAACCGCTAGATTTTACATAGAATAGGCTCTGGTCCGTCTAACACCGGCCATTCTTACCCCATCTTTCCCTATCGAAGATGCATTATATGCGCATAGACAAGAAAACTCATTGCTGTTCGTTGCTTTTTCCTTCGGGCAAGCATTAAGTTGTCATGCAAAAATGATATCAAATTTTATTTTCATTTCAACCACATCTCCTCTCCCCCCTCTAGTTTTTCCGAGATCGTCAGTTGGTTCCGATGTCAGCGTACAGGCAAAGACAGGCTGAAGAAAAATTTGAGCACACATGACGTTGCTGGTGACAAGTCCTCTCTGCATATCACATCATGGATTGCTGTGTGCTGTGTATAACTCCAAAAGGCGGAAAAAGTGGTACAACGAAATACAAACACTTTTCTGCACGTCTGCCACCTCGTGTGCAGCGCAGCAGCACTGCTTCTATCCATATGCGAGTAAATGGAAACTTTAGGAATAATTTAGCATACGCCCCGACTGCGTCGGAGACAATATTATTTTTTGAAATGAGGGACTGCGAGTGTTCTTTTTGTACTTTTGTCTTTTTTACTTTGTGTTTTGACGGACAGCAATTGCATTGTGTGTCATGCAAGTTTCACCGGATTATATTATAAAGTGCGATTACGAAATTATTGCAACACAGTAAATTCATTACAAAATCTCTTGTGTTTATTGACTCAAAACCAATTGTGTTGGGAGGATTTGTACAAGTCTTAAGAACACATTGTACAATTAAATCAATTATCGGATGTTGATTGGTAAAATTTCGGGTACTTTCACGCTTCACACCGCCAATTTATCCATTTCCTAAGCATGTCATGTGTGGGTTTGGATTGGACGGAAAAATAAAACAACCCACAGAATAAGTTCTTTTAACTTAAATTTAGGTAGTTTTGAGTTTTGCGTCGCTTTCGCACTTATTAGTGTTATCAAAAATAAAGAGAGAGATTCGGTACTTTTGAGTTATTTGAAGTTTACTCGAAATTAGGTAGATTCAACTTAAATTTAAGTATATTTAACTCAAAGTTGAGTATAAAAAACCTTGCAATGAGTTGTGATTTTTGCCGTGGTTAAAGGGAAAGTACCTTCAACACGGTTTACCTAATTTTACCTTATTCCACGATACTTCGAGCTTGAGTCAAAAGAGCTCAACTTTTGGTAGTGTTTCGTATCTGTGTGGATTTATCACCTTGGGGATAAAAAGCACCAACGTTTTGCACATTTGTTTATTGTGACTGTCTCGAGAAGATATAGAGAACGAACTAGCTCATTTTAAGTAATAATAATAATTTACCTAGTCAGTTATTGGCTTTTGAATGGCGCACAATCAAAGACATAACACTCGAAAACAATGCTTCACCCGCTTTAACGGTCATTTTAAATATACTTGTAGTTGGGACTGTGGCCACATTTGAAATTATGGCGCCACTGACATATGAACAAGCATATGGGAGATAGACCACTAGTGAAAAATTGTTCCCAATCCTGAGGAGTAACCCATCAGCAATTGAGTGTTTGGGACTGTGAATAAAATGTGAAGCTAGTGTTCTGAGAAAATTGTTATGTCTGTTGGTCTGTGGCACAGCGGCGAGTCTTCGAACACAAGTCAGAAAAATGGTTGCCCAATCTGGCTGAAAATTACATGTTAAGGTAATTTTGGGGTGCTGAGCTCATTTTTAATGTCAAAAGTTATAAAAGATGAGATAAATTTTCCCATACAGTGTTATCGAACCTTTCTTATTAGCATAATACCATTTTTATGATAAATCCTTTTTACTGATTAGATATAACTAAAACTAGATATAGCAACTTAATAATGGGATAAAATTACTTACAATCTCTGCAAAAATGTTACCGTTTTATTCAGTTGTTATTTTGCACTAATCACCATGCTCCTCCATGTCAGCAAACAAAAAGGGCAAAACGAGACCTTGAAAATTAGTGACCGTTCCGAACTGTTTCGCCTGAATGTACAGAATACATTTGTGAAAAAAAATGTCACAACATTTTAAGAATATGTCATTCAATACATAAGAAATCTTGGAAAAATAAAAAATATCAATATTTAAAACATAGGTTGTGTGATGGTGCCTGTTGCTGAGTGGCAAGTTTGATAATTGTTTTTTAGTGGGTTTGGATTCAATCCCAGTCCACCAAATGGTAGGAGACTGTCTGGAACGGTAGCAAGTGTTATAGGAAATTCAAGCTTCAAGGGAAGCGTCTGGTGTAGAGGGCAAAAAATGGACCGCTTTTTATTCGCTTAATTGTTAGTATTGAATCACTAGAATAATCTCCCGCAATCTCGGTGGCCACACTGAACTTCTTTTGTTTTAAACAGCCATGCATTCCTCGCGCGTATTTGCTGTAACACACGCTAATTTCATTTTTATGGCTACAATTTTCGAAAAACTGACAGCAGTGTTTCAAATAAACCACACATTTCACACCAAGCAGCCTGTTTCCAAAGGAGCGGTGGAAACCAATCATTGTTATGCACGTTTCTGGGAGTGAGTAAAAAAATCAAAGCAATCCAAGTTGGTTTTGACTCTTCGGTTTTCACTCCTGGTTTTGGCTCCTCTTATCCACTCCGGTTTGTGATTCTTATACTGGCGCCGCTTATAGACCGAATTTAATTTCAAACTTTGCTAGTAGGCTTCAAGATTTGTATGTTTAATTTCTCAATTATCCCAGCAGATTGCACAGGGTGCGCCAGCTGGATGTATCCTTTTTCAACATTGAACAACTCCGCCATTTTTAGCCGTTTTCACAGGTAAACAAGTTCTTTAGGATACTTTATCCCATTTATTATAAACCAGGTTTAGAATACAACGTCAATTAAATGACCACCCCCATTTGATACACAAAAAGCAACTCTTTTGCGGGCATTTTGCATGACATTGGACAGCGTTTCGGGCTTAATCGCCGCAATTTCAGCTCGTATATTAGCTTTGAGTTCGTCAAGATGCTTAGGTTAGCTAAAATACACTTTACTTTTCAAATAACCCCACAGAAAAAGTCTGGCGCCGTTAAATCCGGAGAACGAGGAGGGCATTCCAAATCGCCATTTTTTAGACAACGCGTCCTGGGAATTTGCTCTGTAAGAACTTGATTGCGGTGTGGTAAAGTGCCCTGTCTTGTTGAAAATAAAAGTTTTTCAGACCTTCTTTATGCATTTCTGGACAGACAAAGTCCGCTTAAATCCAACAGTAGCGTACGTTGTCGATGGTCTCTCCCTCTTTGAAATAATAAGAACCGATGATTGTTTTGGAGCACACTCCGTCCCAAACAGTTTCTGCTGAAGTGATGAAATCCAAAAGCTCAAATGCATAGTGGAAGGATGCAAAACAGGTGTACTATTTATTACTATAATGGCCTAAGCCTAGCCTAGTACGCTAACCATTGAATGCTGGCCTTCGATGTCTCTCGAAAAGAAGGTTTCGCCATGAACTGTACCAAGGATCTGTTTTGCTTTTGGGCTTGATAAAATGAAAATTGAAAATCTAAATTGAGCACGGGCTTTAAAACTGTATGCTGCAATTATAATCTAGTAACCTGTTTTCACTCCTTGGCGGTTTTCACTCCTCAGGAGCCAAAAAAACCATGAGTGATGAAATCATGGATTTTAATGATTTGTCAAACTTTGGTTTTATTAACGCCTGCTGATTGGAGTGATTTTTGAAACACTGACTGACAGTGATAAAAATACAGAGTAAACAGTACACTATAAACAACTTCTACCCAAATTTTCAAAAGAAAATACCTAACGGTTTATTTTCTACAGCGATTTTTTCAGTGGTGCAATTTGATGCGGGATACCCTTTAATATCGTTTTACCAAATTGGCGAACACGATAACTTTAAAACTAATCAACGGATTGACTTGATTTTTTATGAGAAGGCACACTATGTGTAGCTTGTCGGTGAACCACAGAAAACTGAATAATTTTTTTTCTCCCTATATTTTGAAGAAAAGCGTGCAAATTTTACAGAAAAATATGAAATTTTTCGGCTTTCATGAAGCCATTTTCTGAAACTCGAACTTTTTTCTTTTTTTTTTGGTTTATCGAGTAACTACAAGTCTAAGCTTTACAAATCTTATTGAATTTCCTGTGTCAGACAATTTTAGCAAGAGTTATTATGTTTGCCGTGGCGCTCCTCGACGTGAAAATGGTTGGACGTCTATTCTTGGAACGCTCACGCTGTGGCTCTGCGTGACTGAAAATATTATTTTTTTTGTACACAATGAATGTATAAACAAAAGATTCATTGATGCCTTGCCTTCAAAATCGTAAAACAAAATAAATTTCGTTTATTTCACTTTACACTAGACGCCCCATTAACACAGGGAAACTTTTCAAGTTTTGCACCCAGGCTGAAACGTTCGTATCCAGACTGAAACTGAAATAAAAAAGCTACTTTTTTGGTTAAAATTATGATGAATCTGATTTTCGTGAAACTATCGGGTTCCGGTCAGGTTCAGATCTCTATCCATTGGGTGTTGCTATATGTAGGTCCCCCTAGGTTCGCCGAAAACCATTTCCATTACAATACAATTTCAATTAAAAAAGTGATTGAGTTTTTTGATTCCGTCAAGTTCATATTTTGGGCGGACAGAGTTTTTGTTGAAAACAATAATCTGGCACTGTTGTTTTGATACTGTCAGTCTCAGCCCACACATAACAATCTCAGCCTAAGCTCGAAACTTACCTGGGTTAATGCTTTGAAACAGTTGTCTGAGCTTTTAAAGTTTGCTCCTGCCTAGACACAATTGCTTGGACCATTACACTATCGTTTCAGCCAGCACACAATCAACTGTGTTTATTTAGTTTGGTGTATTTCAGTATGGTGCACTTTTAAGCACACCGAATGTAAAAATCATCCTCATGATTCTTTGCGAAGTTGTCACTTCGAACCTGCAACAATGGCCCATTTGTACAAACAGCCGAATAAACAGACGATTCTTGTCGAAGAAAACGTAATTAAACGCAAGGCAGTCCCGCCGAAGGTCACACGATGCAAATTTGAACAGAGACACCGTATTGCCTGTCCAGTGCGATTGCCATGCAAATTATTTGCTTACTGAGCAAATAGGTCCGAAAAAAAGCCAAGGCCGAGCTTTAGCATATTTACTGATGTCGAACTTGAATCGGTGATTACACCGTCACACTCAACTATGTGAGCAGGAATGTAGACGTGATAGTCAGCAATAAACGGTTTGTCACCAGCAACGTTATTTGATTGTTTTATATAGAATATCACAATTCTGAGCTTATCTGGGCAAACTTGGGAAACATTTGTCACAACTGGATATTTCTGAGCAGACTGACTGAACGCTATTGATTTTCTTAGCAATCGGCACGAAGAATGCGTACAAATCTTTATCAGGTATAGATCATAAAAAACATCCTTGTTTCACACCCATACTTGCAAAAAGGCAGGTGGGTAATGTTGAGGACATAACCGGAATATCGAGACGGCATTTGAACTAGTAATTCAAAGCTCGTAACGATGTGAACCGCAATCTACAACTCACCAACCAGTTCACAGTTCCTACAAATGGTCTCCTCGGTATACTGTTCTTGATCTACAGTAGCGTGCCAATATTTATGGTCGTCCTGAATTTTCAAACCGGACACACCAAAATAGTTTTGGAAGGAAAAATGCCTTATAAATGTCATGAATTCTTAATATCTGGATATCTGGTGCAATCTCGAAAAAAAATGTCTTCCTGGGACATGGAAAATTTTTAGTTGAGATGGGGCTTGAGTTTGGAAATGCAGTTTTTTTCTGTTTTCAAACTATCAGGGAAATGAATGAAATGTATGAAATGAGTCTATTCACACCTGTATATTTTTTGAATATCCCAGTTTAAAAATTAGCACCAATTTAGTTGCCTTTCCAAACGCAATACTCAACTCAACTTCCATAATGGCTACTTTGGAAAATGCGAATTCGATTTTTGAATTTTTTAAAGGCTCTTAGGTGTTTTTCCCGGCCCTAATTCACGAATGCATATTGTATTATTGGAATATAAACCATGGTGTACCTAAAACCGTTATTAAAAAAATGACCATCAATTCGGCATACGGCATTCGAAAGATACACTATCCAAGCATCTTCTCAGTGAATTTCAAAATGATCGATCGAGAGATTCAAGAGATATGGCGATTTGAAGTTTTATGACACGTTTCATAACGCTACCAGCAAACACCCACAGGTTTGGTCTGGACTTTATAGACAAAAAATATTTTCTGCCCATTTGGTACTTGGCATTCGAAAGATATAGTACCAAATGAAATATTTTTATATTTATAAAGATCAGACCAAACCTGTGGGTGTTTGCTGGTAGCGTTATGAAAAGTGTCATAAAACTTCAAATCGCCATATCTCTTGAATCTCTCGATCGATCATTTTCAAATTCACTGAGAAGATGCTTGGATAGTGTATCTTTCGAATTCCGTATGCCGAATTGATGGTCAATTTTTTGTTAATAACGGTTTTAGGCACACCGTGACACTGCTCTCCGTTTAGATTGTCTTACAGATACTTAGCTTCATTTTCAACGCGGCATATTACCTGACAATGGTGCTAGCGTTGACAAATGGTTCACTTGATTGAAGGTTTAGTTCGCCGGGTAGCCAGAGACAGCACCATTTTCATAACTTTCAGGGACACGAAAGTTGAATTTTGCAATAACTCATGAACCAGTTTCCATAGCTATGAACTGTCTTTAGAAGAAGTTATTATACTTGACTGAATCTATAGAATGTAGCATACAATATATTTTTCGGGGGCACCAGGCGGCAAATTTATGAATTTAAGCACGTTCGCTGTCATTTTTAGCATTTGGCAACTAGCCGAGCCAGGAAGCCAGCTTATGTTGGCTTCACTCATTTTTCAAAAAAAAACGTCAAAACATCCACGTTCTTGTTTTTAACCAAGAAACTTCACTAGTATTAGTGTTCTACAAGAGCTCAATGCTAGCAGAAATTTTGACAGCTGCTGATATCTTGACGAATATCTGCCGGCTGCCAGCTTTTCTTCCAAGCGAACGCCAACTCATTTATAGGTCAAGCATATATGAATGTTGTTTCTCCTTGCAATTTCCGTAAAAGAAAAGTAATTTGAACTGACGAGATGTATTATTGAATATGACTCAAATCTTCCGGACTAAATAAACAAACAGTATCCAACAGACTTTCATCATCATCAATTCTAACAAGACAAAAAACCAAATTAAATTCCCAAGAGCTCTTGAAAAGCAATATCGCGAGAAATATTTCCATCGAAGTGAAAAAAATTCAATATCGTGCTAATCATAAGAACGAAAAATAATAAAACAGCCAAAAAAGAAAAAAAATCCCCTAGCGATCCTCATCATGACCCACTCGATAATATCTCGTTCTTGTACAGTTCACTGCCCGCCGGAATGCTACTTTACGTTCACCTTGATACGGCGTCTCTTCATTACGGCTCGCACCACGCCAAGGCCGGTCTTATCTCCGTTTTCCCGTCTTAAACATCCTTTATGAAAGTGAATGAACATTTTATCTTCATAAACATATTCATCACGCGATATTGTTCAGTCAGTCAGCCAGCCAGCCAACCAGGCAGCCCACCTTCGGCTAAGAGTACCGTTCAGAGATCCTGAAGAGCAATTGTGCCACCCACAGCTCTTCTGCTTGGAAATACATCGCAGCGCCAGCATCGCAGAATGGCTTCTTGGAGAGCATGTGCCGAAGCGCAAAGCCACTTGGGGGCCACAGCAATTTTTCCTTCCGCCCGCTGCAGGCATCCCAACTGCCATCACTTTCAAAACCGGAAGATTGTCGCATTTCGAAGCGAAGGATGCGCAACTGGAGTGTGATGAATGTTATGTTAGCGAACATGTGTAGCCTGGTATTCCTCATATTACCCTTAACACCCTACGTTCTTCACCATAATTTGTTTCTCATTCACAAAATACCAAACAGAGCCATTCTGCTGCATGGTGAGAAATATTCATCAAGATTTCACTTTCTACGGGAGTTCCGGCTAGGCTTTCTCCACCAGAGCGTCAAGGATTGTCGCATTTTCATCGTACTGTTTTTTTCCTACCCTCACCGGTGCAATGCGATTTGCCTTTGTGATTACGAGTATTGTGATGGTTATTACTTGGCGCGGATGTAATGGAATGTTTCAGGCACGGAAAAGGAGTGGGGATGGAATTTGTTTTGTTGCTAGAGACTTAAACAAGGAGGTTTCAATTAATGGATTTGTATTGCAAGGACAGGTTTGATTTACTTTATTCGTGTATAGTGCAGGTAGCATTTCTTGGCCCTGCTGCGTTATTTGTGTTGCTCTGCACCGGATTCAAGGGGATTTTTCGAACAGTAGTGATTTGTGCGTCCGGCCAAATAATCTTTATATACGGTGTAGACCCGATTTAGCAGCCAACGATTTTGTCTGCCCCCGATTTTGCCTGCCTCATATGAACATCTGTTTGATGGGCTCTAACAGAAGAACTAAGTCAAATTCGAGTAAATCTTTGCTCGACCATATTTTTCTCATCCTAAAGATGAGCCAAAATCTCTTAAGTGTGCAAACGATTTTTCGTCGGTCGAGCTTTCTCAGTAATTTTTATGGGTGTACAACGACAAATGAAAAATATAATTTGGACAGTTTTTTCCAAATTAGAGTTATATCCTAAGTTTTGGCCATTTTTTGTAACATGAGTTTGAATTTTATTTAATTTCTCGCGATTAGTAACATAGATCCTGTTCATTTTTTAACCAGTTTAAAGTAATTTGAATTGTCTATAACGCAAAACAAGTTAACTGCAAAAATTATTAACAATTTTTATAAGCAAATTGAAATAACGATGACTTCTCAATCGATTTTCAATATCTTTTCAGCCTAATATTGTATATTCAACAATAAGTAATATGCACAAATAAAAATATAAAAGCTTGCATCAGGACAAAAAATTTTCGCGTTTTTCTATTGACGCGCAACGAGCGCCGCGCCTCTCGCGCTTATCGCGCAGCCCGCGACCATTCGAACGCATTGCGAACAGCAGGTTTTCTAAAAGCTGTGGAAAGATTGAATTGTGAGACATGTCCTAATTGATTGCTTTATTTCGATTGATTGTTTTATATTTATGAGAATATATTATTTTTATCGAGCTTCTTACTGAAAATACTTCTATTCCATGAACATAATATACTGCATTAGATATCGAAATAGAACAAATCGCGATACAATCGTTGCCATACAAGACCTGTTGTAACACACAAAAGGCGCATTGCCTCACAGTGGCCGGAAGTCAGAAAAAAAGTTATATTTCAAATATTGATATTTTATATTTTTCCAAGGTTTCTTATGTATTGGGTAACGCATTATTTAAATTTTGTGACCACTGTTTTAGGATTAGATTTTTAATAGCAATTTAAGTATCGCTGCATCAGGCAATTCTAATGATTCTCATTTTTGAAATCACAGTATCGATCATCTCTTCCAAAACCTGTTCTAATCCACCTAGTGGTGCAATTATGCCTTTCTCATTTGTCCATACTACGATTCCATGGCTGGTTGAGCATAATTGGTTTCGTTTTAAAGGGAATTTAAAGAACTCTGTTTATCGTTTCAATACGTTCGTCAAATTTAATTCGAACTGTAATTTATTTTTACAAATATATTTTAAGTGGTCTGACAGTAAATCTTTTTTCGCAAATGTATTCTGTATAATAAGGTGAAACAGCTTGGAACGGTCACTTATTCTACATTATATGGGAAAACATCTCTACTTTTCTAAATTTATGGTTTTGTTTTGCTCCTTTTTGCCCGGAAGGGTTTAAAATCGACATTTTTAGATGTTTGATAATATGAAGGCGCATGGTTATTAGTACAAAATAACAACTGAATCGATAAACAAATACTTTATGTAGAGTTTTGAAGTAGTTGTACCTAATTATTATTCTATATGTATTTGGCTAATCACTAAAAAATGATCTATCATGAAAATATTATTATGCTAATAAGAAAGGTTCCATAAGACTTAATCTCATTTTAACAGCTTTTAACATTAAAAATAAACCCAGCACCTCAAAATTACCTTATTATGCGCTTTTCAGCCAAATTGAGTAATGTTTTTGGTTTTGTCCGACTTTTGTTCGAAAACCCGCCACTGTGTGCCTGTACGACTGCTGTGATTCGTGTAGCGCTCGTTTCACGTCTTTAGCGCGCATACTTTTGGTTCCGTTGCAAGTTTTGATGATTTCCGTTTTGCTTATGAGTAACCATGACATATAAAACAATATTAAGCCGAAATAACAACGTAGCGCGATTGAGAAGTAGTTGCTATCTATTTTTTTTAAAACAATTGTTAATAATATACGCATACTTAGTTTTTTTCGTCCTACAATACTTTAATTGGAATAACAACTTACTTTCAACGGATTAAAAAAATTAACAGGACCAATGCAACCAATTGTAAGAAATTAAAATAAATCCAAACTCATGTTGCAAAAGTTCATAGTTAAATGAATCTACCAAAAATCGAATTTCGAAAAAATGTCCTAATTTATTTTTAATTTTAGCATTCGACGATAAGGATGCTGGGAGATTTTGACTCTATTCAGTTTTGAGAAGGTTTATTTGGTAGCATTCTGAAGATTCAAAAAGAAAGTCAAAAATCTATTTTTTGGTTTTATGGAGGATGGAAACCTTAAGAAGGAGCTAGGAGTCTTTTAAAATTACTCATAAGATTAATTATTCTAATGAAAAATAAAGTTTAATGGAGTTTTCTTAAAGCACTTTTAAAACCCACCAATCATGTAAAACTACATGTCTTTGTGGACAACAATAATAAATTCAGATTTTATTAGTTATGCTGACGCAAGAGAAAACTTTTCTCTTTCATCAAATGTTAACATCTATCTATTCTCGGCGACTAACGGTTCGTCCGGAACTTTCTCTTAAAGTGAATTTTGACAGTATGCTTACTGTCCGTTTTCTTCCTCTGAAAAATACATAAAAGGTAAATTTCAAATTAAATCACTAAGAATTCTTCCGGTTTCAGTTTGTACTAACATGAAATTCGGAGATTGGAGTTTTTCTTCAAATGCTCTAAATAAACGTACTAATAATAATGTATCATTATGAAATGAATAAAAATTTGATTTCTAGGAAAAGTTGTGGGGCGTCGGTTTTACCCACAGTGTCGGTTTTTCCCACAATTCCCCTATATCCAAATTCTAGATGGACATTTTCCGTATCTAAAATAACCAACCTAACCTCAAAAATACAAAAAAAAACGGATTCGCAACAAAACATTGATTTCCACTGAATATTTTGATATCAAACAAAAAACGAGTGTTTTCTTATCACTTGTAATTAAATTGTAAAACTATGTTATGTTTATTAGACTGGTTCAATTTTTGACTTTTAGCTCCACCAGGCTCTATTGATTCCTTTTATGGCCCTTAGTAATTGTGCAAATTTTGGTACTGATCGTTATACAAGTGTAAACTAGGCTTGCCACCAACCGCTCCCGTATGGTAGATGCAGCTATTCAAACAGGGTTGCTATGATTAACCCTAGAACGTTGTACTTGCGTTTTCCACCCTAGAACGCAATTTTCGCAGGTAAAAATGCAAACAAAAGAAAGGTATAATACATCATTTTCTTCGCTTTTTAATTGTGAAAACAGCTGTGTAAGTGAAAGTATGTAATTTATTGAATCAATGATACATAAATTGGTTTGAACCAAAAAAAAGTGAAAAACTCGCGATTTGGACTTTTTATACAAAAAATACTATAACTTTGCGAATTTTCAACCGATTTGAAAAAATCAAATGATTCTAAATGTTGAAACAATGGTCTTGAAACGGTATAAAATGGAATTTCGATATTTTTGAAAAAGTGCCATTATTTTGAGGAGTGAAAGTTTAAAAATCGTGTTTTGGAAAATACCACGAAATGGGGTGGAAATTGAAATGAAAAAAATATTTCTGATTAGTAATACATTGGCAACACGCAACGTTACTGTTACTTCAGTTATTGTGCGCAAATTATACTTGCGAGCCATTGCTTGGAAAAACTATAAAAAATAAATAATAAAACAATAAAAATCAGCAAAAATGAGAACGATTTTTTGTTCCGCTTCGATTTTGAATTAAATCCATTAAATAAATGATTAAAAACGATTATATAATACTAAGTGTTACTTATGTAGTAAAACAACAAGTATTTAAACTGGTCTTGTCACGAATAACATTTCCACTGACAGCACGAAACCTGACGAAACACTAACGGCAACCCTACACTGGGGTACACATGTACCCCACGCCAACTTGGACACTTGCTTCCACAAAGGCTATAAGCAAATTGGCTATTCGCTCTTTTTCTACTCTTACTAGGAACTCTAAATTGAGTTATGGTTAGGGTCCCAGTTTGGTAAATGCCGAATTCTCGTTTTCACACGGCTCCAAAGAAGGCGTGGAATACATTTTTACCTCAGTGCAATGTTCTAGGGTTAATAATAAAATCCACTTGTTTTGAAGTCATGCTGCTTCTTTAGTTAATAACTTTTCTCAGCGAATTTCCACAAACTTGAAATGTTCCACGAATGCATTCAGTTGAAGAATACCTTTAGAAATATAGAGTGTTCTCATGAATTGATTGATGAGGTGATTCTTTAAGAATTTATTTTCAATTTTAACCGATTTTCCATACTAATTTCCATATAAAGTTTGAAATTATTTGAGGGTCCGTAGACGCAACCGATTGGTACCAAAATTTTCACAATTACTAAGGGCCTTAAAAGGAATCAGTAGAGCTTGGTGGAGCTAAAAGTCAAATGTTGAACCAGTGTAATGTTTATCCTAAAACAATTAAAATAGAACCATCATCACATATCATCAATGCAAGCAAATACTTACGTCATCATTTGACTGGTACTAATAATTAAATCTAGTTGGCGCATCGAGCGGATAAGTTTCACTTTTGAAAGCCATTTGGCTCTACACGGTAAAAAAACTTTACCCATTTTATGTATTCAAATTGCCCATTTTCGGAAGTTATTCGAGCTGTCAAAAAAATGGGTATTTTTTTGTTTCTAACAATGAGTACTTTTTATCCATTTCACAACTACTCGATGAGGTAATGTCAATTGGTATATTGATGTTGATAATGGGTGAAAAATCCTTAAGCATTATTTCAAGCGAGTTAACCTGCAAACTAAGGATCGTAGTGGAACCTGCAAATTATCGCCCTGCATCGGAGTCCGTGGCGGAAACGGAACATTTAGGCAATGCTCCGAAAACAACGTCTGTTTAGACTACTGAGGATGTTGAAAATATGCGCCAGTTCGACATTTTTAGAGCAGCCAAAAGATCCAGCCATCAAAAATGTATCCAGTTGGCGGTTTCATTTTGTTAAGTAGTTTTAGAATAGGATTTCTATCTAGATTCCTATACTTTTATAAGGAAACAATAATGTGAAATGAATGTTATTTTATGTTTTTTTTTAAATTCAGAAATAATTCTATTGACAGTACTTTTCATTCATGGGTATTTTTTACGCATTTTGTTGTAACAGTTCTGCGAAAAATAATGGGTGAAACATACCCAGGTTGACGTACAAGGTCTGTACTCATTTATGGGTACAACCCATTTAATGGGTTACTCCACTTTTATTGAAATGCGTAGTTTGCTACGTATTATTGGGTACTTGATTTTATCAGTGTATGAGGCGGTTATGTGAATAAGGTATATATCATTTTTCCCTTCTTCCTTCGAAACCATTAAAATAATTGATAAGAATGTCCAAGTATGCACTTTTGAGTACTCGCGGTTGTCATTGTCGATATTGTTATTGTGCCAAATTAACTGTTTTAGAAGGAAATAAGAATAACATAGGGACCCTTTAATTGTCTTTAATAACTGGCTCCAAGTGAGTATGAGACAAACGAGAGTGTATATTTTCTAGGAAATTGCTTGGGAGAGCAATGTTTGGAGGAAGTAGTGGTAAATATGGGCACTAGAACGTCGTAGATTTTGTTGATTACACATGTTTTTCAGCTGAATATTAAATAAGAGTAGATTAGGAAACTATATTTACATTTTAATTCTAAATCATATGAAAATAAAATAACGAGAAACAGCACTGGTACTGTGCGGAAACAATTTACTCGTCAAATTCAATACAATAGAAAAATACTATGGTACGTGATCTTTTCACTGTTTTCAGCAAGCAGGGAAGCAATTACTTTACAGAACGGAACGATCAAACTGTCCACATCGCTCTTTGTATGTCAAAAATTATCCTTTCCAGGCAACATGAACGAACCAAAGCTCAGCTGCCCACATAGTGCGGTTTCCTGTAAAGAAATTTCCAATTTACCCAGAATCCAGTCATTTTGTAACATGAATAATGCTCTCTGTTTGTTGTTTTCCCTTAATTACCATCTACGCACACTAATGTACCGTCATATCAAAGTGACGAATGTGTCAAACAGATGGTATAACTGAAAAAGTCACCACTAGGCTGCGATAGTGTGCAAATTTAATTCAAATATAATATGATGATCACGTTTTTTTAGTGAGCTAAAATGTCTGGTAGGTCTGTGTTTAGATCGAAGATATTCGTGAATTTGAGGTAGGGGGTTTAATTTTTTCTATGCAAAAATATCGACAAGCGACTCTGTAACGAAGCTTTTCGTAGAACTGCCATTCTAAAACTACTTAACCGATTTATTTCAAACTTTGTATACACATTCTATATTAAGAATACCCAACCTCTACGTTGAGTTTTCGAGATAATTTTTTAATTAACCCTAGAACGGTTTTGTGAGGTACATTTATAACCCAGAGCTATTTGTAATCCTTGAAATTCCGTTACGGTTTATTTTAACTGCAAGCAATCATTATCATTAATCAATTTGATTATTAAACTTCCATTAAAGCAGATGCAACCTATTTGTTTCACTTAACCACCTTAACAGTGCCCGCTTGACGTTTGCCTGGGGTTCAAACGTACCCCACAAAACACAAACAAACAAAGGCAACAATCGCTTGCTGGACCTCTACTTTTCTAGTCAAGATCTATCCGGTATGCTTAGAGTAAATGTTACCCCAGTTACACTTGTAAAAATTTGCCGCCATCATCCTCCACTTCAAATAACTATTGACAATTGCTCACCTGTTGTTTTTAAAAACACCGCTGAAACTGTATACTACGACTTCAAAAATGAAAAATTTGCGGCTATGAATCATTTTTTTTTCAAGTTTGGACTGGAGTTCTTTGTTATCCAATAGTGAGTGCATCTGTGCTGCTTTGTCTTGGACGCATGTTGTATCATACGCTATTGATCAATTCATACCAAAAAACTACACAGTGAATCAATCTACCCACCGTGGTTCAACTCCACTTTGAATCGCTACAAATGCGCTAAACGTTTCGCATTAAAAAAAACTAACGAAGCGTCCCTCACCCCACCTTAGATCGCATTACTTTTACCTCAACAACCGCTATAAACGATTGAATAAGGCTCTTTACTATTCCGACTATCAACATATACAGAACAAGCTAAGAGCCAACCCTTAAAGCTTCTGGAATCACGCCAACGAACAAAGGAAGGAAGCCGGTTTACCACCTCATATGTCACTCGACGGGATTCAAGCAACCCCTGTAACTTATTCCGCCAACATTTTAGTACCGTTTTTTTCTGAAGAAATCTTAACTGATATTCAAATCTCCGAAGCGGCTAATGTCGTTCTTCTACGTTCTTCAATTGGCTCTCACCCTATTATTACACCCGCTACAGCCAGCAGAGCATTTTCTAAGCTGAAGTCATCGTCCAGTCCGGGACCCGATGGAATTCCATCTGTTGTACTAAAAAAATGCTCAGATAGTCTCCTGCTTCCATTATCAATGCTGTTCAATAGCTCTCTGTCGTCAGAAAGATTCGCTGACTTATGGAAAAAATCATACATTTTCCCAGTGTTCAAAAAAGGAAACAAAATTATTTCGAACTATCGAGGAATAGTTGCATTATGCGCAGTATCTAAGCTATTCGAACTGATTGTGCTTGATTTTATCACTGATAACTGCTCTAGCTACATATCCGAGACCCAACACGGATTCATGCCTAAACGTCAACTACTACAAACTTAGTATCTTACACATCTTTCATCAGTCAATGTTTGCAAGTAAGACTACAGGTAGATGCCATTTACACCGACTTCTCCGCGGCTTTTGACAAAATTAATCACCAGATAACTGTGTCCAAATTAAGTAGACTTGGATTTAATGGCTCTTTTCTGGACTGGCTTTACTCGTACCAAACCGAATGTGAAATGGCAGTGAAAACTGCACGACATCACCATTTACTGCCAGTTCGGGTGTTCCTCAGGGCAGTCATCTCGGACCTTTCATATTTTTGCTTTATTTAAACGACCTAAATCATTTGCTAAAGTGCATGAAACTTTCGTTTGCTGACGACTTCGAACTATTTCAGCTTATCAAGAATGCCAAAGACGCAGAATTCTTGCAGTCCCAGTTGGATGTATTCACCAATTGGGGTTATGTCAATAGGATGATGTTTAACGCCTCCAAGTGTTCGGTTATATCTTTTACTCGCAAACACTCGAAAGTTAATTTCGACTACAATATCTCACAAATCGTTCTCAAACGGGAATCATCTGTTAAAGATTTAGGAGTCTACATAGATCCCAAACTAAACTTCAAGCCCCACATTGAGTACACTATTTCTAAGGCTTCTAAGCTGTTAGGATTCATTTTTAGAATCACTAAGAACTTTACCAACATACATTGCCTAAAAGCATTCTATTGTACTTTGGTTTGCTCTACACTCGAATATGGCAATGTAGTCTGGGCACCTTACTACCAAAATGATATTCAACGCATTGAAGCTATTCAGCGCAAATTTGTTCGTTTCGCACTTCATCGACTCCCATGGAGAGACCCACTGAACCTATCGAGCTACATAGATCGCTGTAAGCTTTTTGACCTCGATCTTCTGTCTGTACGCCGAGATGTTTCGAAGGCCGTTTTTATTGCCGATCTACTGCAATCTCGAATCGTCTGTTCCGAACTTCTATAACTTTTGGACATCGACATTCATCGTCGTAGACTTCGAATCCATCCTTTCTTTCGCATCCCGTTAACCAGAACAAATTATGGATATAACGGACCTTTCGTCAGTATGTGTCGTCTTTTCAATCGTTGTTCCAATGTCTTCGATTTCCATTTGTTCCGTAATGCTGTCAAGAAACCGTTTCTAAGATCTTTTTCTTGTTAGCTGTAGTCTTCTAGTGCTAGTTCCTAGTTATTAAGATTAAGAAGTGTCGAAATGTGTCATTTGGATGTCTGTTATCTGTTGGTTTTATGCCTGCTGAAGAGAGAGGTAAAGTAAAAATCAGCTCTAGCGGCCTTTCCCCTGCTCCCAAAATAAACAAAATAAACCAAAACCTTTTTCAGAACCCTACGATTGGCGACCATTGAATGAAAACAAAAATTTTCGTTTTTGAAACCCATCTATTAAAAGTGACCTAGTTTCAGTCAAAATTCTCTCCAGGTTTGTGAATTTAAGAAAGGCGGTAGAGGGACCCCTACACCATTATAATTAATTATATCTCGTCATTTGCATTTCGTATTTTTGAGTCTTCTCTGCGTATTTCCTCAAATCCTAACATAAGCTGATATACCTTCGTAAGTAAGATTCAGCATAACTACAATCCGAACGCATCCAATAGACCTACCTTCGTGACAACTGGCATAAATTATTCCAGTACATTTTCTCAGGACACTGCTTTAAAATCATAACATTTTGATAATATTTAATGCACTGCTAATGAGCTCAAGTGCTTGTCTACTAGCGGACCGCAAGTCGTCGTTTGTCTACACCGTCCTGTGTAGATGGTTCCATAACCGCATTCTATTTCGAATTGATAACAGGCACGAATAAACAGTAGCTCAAATGTTAGCTCTGTTAATTTGTTTTACCAAAACACTTCGTACCGTGAACACCGTGGTTCGAAATGGTAAGGATCGCTCCAGCAGCTCGTTAATGGCGGGGCCAGCCGACCCAGCTTGTTTGTGTGGTTTGAATTTCCGAAGAATATGAGTATATATTTGAGGACGTGGATGGTTTCGTGGTCGGTTGAGTGGTAAAACGACGAGAACGACTGCAAAGCGACACCAGTACGTGTTGGTGTTTGTTGAGTATGGGCATGACGTGGCGGCTCGTATTATCAGTGACAGGGCGGTTTGGTTGTCGGAAAATCAGAAATGAACTCGTGCACTAAGTGCATTTACATACATATGAAATGTATGCTTTGTCATTTGAGCATAGTGAACAGATGGTACACTTTTCTGGCAGAATCCATTCGCGATGTAGAATACATCTAACCTTTCAATAAATGGACCCGTTATCGTCTTAAGGAGCGCGAACTTTTTAACGATAATAGCTTTCGCTTACTAAACGTTATGACTTATTTTTTAAACTGATTGCTCGAAGTCAATCACGATATTCTGGAACTCAATTTTGAAATATTCACGACTGACATTTACAACGAAAACATTTGTATAAGCAAAAATATAAAGTCGGATTTTGTGTTTCGATTTTGTCATATTAGTATCATAACAGACGATCTTGCCCGTCAGCTAAAAACTGAATTCAAAAAGTCACATTTCTTGTGTGAACACGGAAATATCTTTTCATCACACTCTTTCAAGTCATGTGCGAGGAATACAACTGATCATATAAAACGCTGTTTCTGGTGAAAATTTCTCCAGTAGCAACATCAGCAGAAAAGATAAAAAAAACATTCAGGCACAATGATCCTTGAACCTTGTGTATTGAAACATTTGGGCAACCATCAAATTAACTCCTGCCCCACTTTTAATTGGCACGCAACACTAGTGTTGAACATGACAGACAGACAGACAGAAAGCTGTATGACACGAACCGTTTCGAACTAGTTGTTTGCCAAGGCCTTTCCAACCAAGGACTGCAGTGCTAGTCCTGTCCTAGGTATTCAAACGTTGTCTCACTAAAGGGTCGATCCTGATGTTTACCTCGCAATTTCCCTTGAACCAGAGCACTGTGAATGCACTGCAGCTGCACAGCGCAAACGTTTCTGTATATCTATAAACATGCAAAACGAATGCGGGAAGCAAACGTTCTATCTCATGACCAGAACATTCCCGGCGTGTCGAGCGGCCACACGACCGCCTAAGGCCATCCGGCACATAGCTATAGCATACAACAAGTGGCCTACACGTAGGTATGTCAGTATTCAGTACACAGTTCGTAGTGCGAACTACACTCATATTTCACTGCTTTTCGCCGTATCTACTCAGCAAAGATAAATTGTGCCTCGTGGCAGTGCGAGACTGGATGCCATTCGTATGTGAACCAGGAGGCATTTATATTTCTCACTATCTCCATATTCGAATCGCACTAAAACTCTTTACAATCTCTTCCCTGGGGTGATGGCATGCAGCGATGACTAAGAAGCCCAGTCCCAGCGAAGAAGAACTACCACCGGTGATTACTTGGAATGTTGTGAGCCAGGCTACAGAAAGGGGAAGCGAGTGTTTGCAGTCACATGTACCGGCCGGGCTTATGGGATTGAATAAATATCGTATAAATGGTTGTGTCTTTCGGGAGCTGGAGGGACTATTCGAACCGATAACAGTACAGGCTCGATTTGCACGGAGCAACGTGTTCGGAACGGAGTCATTTGTATGCTTGTCCATGTCAACTTACATCGCTTCTGTCCGAATGCTTATGCGACCGTGCCACTGGTGCTGGTCCGGTGAGGCTTCGGAGCGTGTGCAGGTGTAAATTTTAGACGAGTATTTAAATCCTTACTCAGTTATGTCAAATTGAGCTCTATATTGAGAAACATTTAATTATGTAAGGATTAGCCATAATAGTTATTCGTATGTGTAACAAGAAATTCATTGACACAACAATATTTGACTTCAAATCGATGCAATATAGAATTTAGCATAGGTTCCATTCTGTAACCGTCTATTTACATTTCAATTAGTTTTTTATTTAATTTTTATAGAAATGACCTGGTGTTGTTCAATTTTACTACACGCAGAAAACAGATTCGTCATTAGACGAATTTCGCGCTAAATCCTATTCAGAGTTAGCAGTACCCTCTCAGATTTTAATTAAACTTTCTGTACATGAAGACTTTGTCACAAAAACCCACTTTGCATAGGGGAGAGAGGGTAACAGTGGATCAGCAGGAACTATGAAACATTCGCAATAAAATCACAATGCATGATCGGAATCGTCTAATTCCCTCATATTTCACAATTTCTAATTCTTTACACGTGTTGCTATATTTTGGAAGAAATCTGATAACTCTATCTCTTTTAATGGATATTTGTTTGTTTTGTGATAGCCAGAGTAAATTTGCAATGATAAACATTATTCCATCTTTATGAATTACCATTCATTGAATAGATGTTTAGTCTATTGCTATTTATAGCAAATTTTATGCTCAACATGTGCCGCGAACAAAGTTTTTTTGTAACTACTCATGGTTCTGTGTGATTTCACAATTTTCATGAATGACCCATTGGGTAACTGTGAAACGATGGCGTATGGGGAACAGTGATTTTTGTTTGTTTTTGTGGTCTGTCTCAAAATGTCAATGGGTTCCGATTTTCCACACTAAATACTTCTCATATTGTGCAAAATTAGTAAATTTGGCCAAATTTTGTAGAAATTGTCTCTTATTTCAGGATTGCAGCTAATATGCATATATGGTGGTTCGATGTTACACGATGATATAGTGGATTCTTTCGTAAACAAACGATTTTCGCCTCAATATAACTTTAATTCAAAGCGTTAGGATCATTCTTCGTCAAAACAAAAGAATAAAATTTATAAGTAGTATATTTCACTATAGACGACATCGTGTTTCATAGTTCCTACCCATGGGGCACACTGATACATTTTACCACCAACTGTTTATTATCCAAAAAATGTTATTTCCCGTGAATTTTATCAGCTGGAAAAATATATGTATTAGTTAACAACATAGTGACACTATGTATCACTTTTGATTACACAAATAACATGTATTATCATCAAAATTAAATTGTAGAAAAAATATGTTTCATTGTTACCCTCTCTCCCCTACTTTGTTTTTCCAAAAATGACAAATCCTACAAAAAAAACTACAAGGGACAGCCCTATGGGACCGATGCTTAACCCTTAAATGCGCAATGTTGTTTTAAAACAACATTGCGAAAACCATCTCAAAATTATCATAGTAACGTATTAAAACTGTTAGACAATTTTTAGAAAAATTGAAAAAAATTGCTTTGCGCCTTTAAGGGTTAAAATTCGTGATTTGGGCAATACAGTCACAGTTCTTGTATAGGACAAGCTTTATAGTTTTATTTTGCCGTTATTGTGATTTTCCTAAATTACACATAAATATTGCGAATGCAGAGGTCTTAATTAGAGATGGTCGGGTTTCAATTTTTTCGAACCCGAACCCGACCCGAACCCGAGAGCTTGAAAATTGAAAAACCCGAACCCGACCCGAGCCCGAAATTATAAAATTTGAAAAACCGGCACCCGACCCGAGCCCGAAAATTTTAAAATTAGAAAACGCGGACCCGACCCGTACCCGAGAATGAAAATTTTGTAAAACCCGAACCCGACCCGACCCCGAGAATTTTAAAATTTGAAAACCCGAACCCGACCCGAACCCGAAAACTTTTAATTTGAGAAACCCGATCCGAACCCAACTCTCTAATATGGAGAATCCACCAAAGATCTCGAAATTTTTTTAATTTTAGGCACCCTAGGCTCATTCTAGAATAGTAGAATTATTCGAATTTGAAGTAGCACCATACGCGTTGAGTTATATCTGCCTATGGCAAAACGAATCACTGACGAGTAGAATCTGCATTTTTATTTTCTATTATTGAAGGTCAAATTTGTAATGTTATGAGAAACTTACAAATCGTCGATATATTAACAGAAATGTAGAATAAGTCTGTCGCTAACTCATGGGGAAACAAAAAACAGTTTCAAACAACCTTGCCCGTCGTACTTAATCATAATTACTAATTTTGTATCAAAAGCGAATTCTATACATTTCTTTTCTAAGAAATGTAAAACCATTCCTGCAAGGCAGTTTTGTATGATTTATCACATGTTAGCTATGGTAATTGGCCACAGCAATACCACCAAATTTGTGATTTCAATATATGGGAATTGTGAAATCATCCCCGGGCTACAACGTCCTTTTTAGTCAATGGTTACATTTTATTTTAACTGCAAGCAATTTTGATCATAAATCAGTTTGAAGTACAACCTATTTGTTGCATTTGACCAACTTAACAGTGCCCGCTTAAAGTTTGTTTGGGGTACAAATCTGCCGTTATAAGCATATTTGTCCCATGTTCTATGGGATTCCCTATATACATGGGACAATTATGCTTAGAGCGGCAGAAATGTACCCCACAAAACCGTTTACGTTTGTTTTGTCATGTTTACATAATTCCGAAGACATTATTTTATCTTTTTTTAAAAGCAAAACATCGATACATAGTAAGCGAAAAACTGTTATG
Organism: Topomyia yanbarensis; assembly: GCF_030247195.1. Lineage (NCBI taxonomy): Eukaryota > Metazoa > Arthropoda > Insecta > Diptera > Culicidae > Topomyia > Topomyia yanbarensis. The sequence continues at coordinate 285,948,170 of NC_080672.1, forward strand.
GAGACGACAACGCAAAGAAAAACCGAAAGCTTTCGCTTCGTGCAACGAATGCTCAGATTTCTATCATACACGCAACACTTGTATACCTACACATTTGCCTCAAACAATAAACCCAAGCGAACGGTGTACCGTGCTTGAATCAAAAGGCTGTGCCAGTACATCGTGTCCGTACACGAATGGAAGATACACACCAAGCAAAATGAGTCAACGCTGGTGATGATGGGTGGTGCGAAAGAGACAACTAGTACCACAACGCTAGCCTCTGCTACACTGGCTGTGGGAGCATGCAGCGCAGTGCTCTGCTCTGCCTGCTGTCCAAGAAGCAACTGAGCTTGCCCGACCAAATCTGCTCTTTAAATAGTCGATGATGATGTCATTCATAGAAGCGTTGCACGTTAGGTACATAAATCTGTCGTGCCAGACTAGGGAAGCGCAGCCTTCTGTGTGCAAATGCGTGGTATTTTAACTATGTTGAACATTATTTAAAATTTTAATGCCATGATATTAAAAATCTTTGGGTTTATCTATTGGAATCTATTCTTTGAAGTATTTCTGAGCGATATGCGCAAAAAAATTGAAAATTTACCGTAAGAAGGCTGAATTATAAGCGTTTAAAATTGGACCTTTTCGTTACATACCATTTTTGTTGAATTTGCAAAGTGCACCCCCATATCGAAAACAAAGACGTAGTCCTACGTCAAAAATGTTGTAGGAGTGATTTTCACAAAATTTGTCAAATTTTTGAATAAAATGTTAAAAAAATTCTTCATCGACTCTTACACTGAAAAAAAATCGATTTTAAACATTTAAAGCGCGATCATTCAAGAATATACGTCACATGATTATAAAACCGAATTTATACACGCGAAGTCACAAATTTATAAACGTTACATACAAATGTTTGAGCCCTTCGCGACCATCCACAGCACCTACACCCGCGATCTCTCAAACATGATAACATCCCGGTGATAAGGTGAACGTTTCAGAGCCTATAAATTTTCAAACGCGATCTCAAGTGTGAACCTAAAAACTCTCGCGGTCGCGCGACCACGAATCGCTCACTTCCGGAAGTCTCTATTCATGGTATCAGCAGACTAGGTCCTTGCCCTCAATTTGACCAATTAAAAAAACTTTCATATCCACTGGATAACACGTTCCATGGCGATATGACCGGGAACTCTAGTGATATGAGATAATTCACTCCCTGCCAGAATGTGAATTGTACACCGAAAACTAAATATCAGAATGAAGGCACGCGTGACCATCCGAGAACGCATGCAAATATGTGAATGGCCACATGGTTACAAAATCCAGTTTTGTACACGCGAAGTCACAAGCACGCGAGCACACGCGACAAGCATGTTAACATACGAACGCTTAAGCCCTTCGTGATTAACAACGCACACCTACGCCCGCGATCGCGCAAACTTGATAACACCCCGGTAATAAGGTGAACGTTTTAGGACTTACGAAGTTTCAAACGCGAACTTACAGACGTCCGTGTTCACGCGATCATGAATCGGTGACGTTCGCAAATCATTGCCCTCCGTCCTAGTAACTTAGGTCCATACACTCAGTTGGATCAATCAAAAAATAATGCTCATATCCACTAGATAATCTGAGCCATACACCAAAAACTAAGTATTAGATTCACGGTCCGCGCGCGATCATCCAGGAACACACGCGAATATGCGAAAGGCACACGGTTAAAAAATTGAATTCATGCGCGCGAAGTTACATACACGTTAGCACATGCGACATACAAACGCACACACGATTGAACACGTTGACGTACAAATGCTCGAGTTCTTCGCGATGGTACACGTGATCGCGAAGTCTCTACGGCCCGCACATATCTGAACCGTACAATGAATATCACATTCAGAATCACGGCCCGCTACAATTGGCCTTAAGCAGTGTTTTATTGGGCGCCATTGCCTGTCTCGTCTGAAAATTGTTGTATGCGATTCTGACGGGGAGCCCTTCTGAGAACCTTTTTTATATCTTGCAATATTTACTCAAAAATAGTTTATTTTTAGTAAAAAGTATATATAACTTTCTAACGAGAGAAGCTAGAGGTTCGGCATACTGCAACAAATTGTTTGTTTAAAGTTGTCCGAAGACTACTTCAGTCTTGAATCAACACCGCAAAAGTTATTTATAAAATCTCAAAATTCCCGCTAAATTTGCATTCTAGATCACTATGCATTGTCAATAGAATTCAATAAAATTAATTGATTGTTTCCATAAAAAATATTACCGCTCTCTTTTTTAATAAATATATTTTTGAAATTAAAACTAAAATATTATTTGAAAATATTTCAACTGAAATTAGAAGTTTGTACTGGTTTAATATTTGCTATAACACACGCAGATTTCAATCTATCGGCAACCATTTTTAAAAAACTGACAACGATAAAAATACAGTGTAAACACCCTCTAAACTACTTGTACCTAAATTTTCAAGAGAAAATTCCAAGTGGTTTATTTTCTACAGCGTTTTTTCTGTGATGCAATTTTATGTGGGACACTAGAGTGACTGAAAAAAAATGACCCCCATCGGCCCACCCCTTAGTCGATTCCTAGTCCCACCAGGAGTGTCTGCTCCAAATTTGAGCCAAATCGAACAAGTCTAGCTACCGGACCAACGTGCTTGAAGTTTGTATGGAATTTTTCGACAATTTACATGGAGAAAACCCACTTTCGCACATTTTCCCCGCTAGGTGGCACTGTATACATCAGATTATCACCAAAAGTGAAACCTAAGAAGATAATTCTATTATCTACAACTTTGTTGAAGACTGCAAAGCGATCCGACTCGAACAAGAAAAGTTATTAAACTTTTAACGAAGTGATGTCTGAGTCAGTTTTGCATGGGGCCTAGCAGTGCATGGTTGTGTATCAGTACTAGGTAGGGTTCGCAGTACCGACCCTTTTTGGCGAGAACCGGTACTACGGTACTGAAGCCCTCAATACCGGTAGTACCGGTAAAATACCGGTACTCGAATATTTTGTTTAAAAAATCGAAAAAAGCTTCAAACTGAAATTGAATGCTCAAACTGATGATCTTATTCTCAGATGATTGATTTTTGCTGATCAAAAAAACATGTTTATTGTTTTTAATTGCTTCGGAATGGCAAGACTCATTTCACAGAAGATATTTTTCGTATAGGGCACCTTCTTTTATTTCGAAATCTAGGCTACTTTGAAATCAATAACTGCTAAGTGGTGCGACTTTCGTCGACTTGAACAGATGGTAAATGTATGAAACCCTATTAACAACAGTAAATCAAAGCGAGAATGGCAGTAAATCCGAGCAGGTTAATCGCCTTTCCTCTCTTGCTTTTCTGAAAATTGGTTTCGAACTTTATGTCGTTTGCCTACTATTCTCTAACGCATATCCAGGCTCTTTGCTTTCCTGCTAAATTATGGAGTTTTGCTGAATTTTCCGATCACCAATAATTACAAATCGCCCCATTTGAAGCAGTTCACCAAGTCTAAAACTGTTAGCTACTAAATCGCTGTTCGTTCTATTATAGATAAAGGTTTAAGAGCAAACCAAATACAGACATGACTTAGACCATAGTCTTATTACGCGCCACCCAGCGAATAATAGAAACCAATCAGAATGTCGCTAATAAAACTTTAACTTCTAGAATTACTATGATGATGGCCCCACCTCATTTCCACACAAAGGTGTTATCTCAACGATTTATCTAGAAGGCAAATTAATATAACTAAACGTTATCGGTCTGATAGATATTTTGAAACAGATCCCGCTGCAGAGTTAACATATTTGTCATAAAAAATTGTATAGTGCCGAAAATACCGGTACTGGCTTTTGTTCAGTACCGGTATTACGGTATCAAAAATGGGTCGGTATTCCCGGGATTTTCGGTACCGGTATTACCGGTACCACAACCTTAGTACTAGGTTCTAACAAACTATACATTTTTGTGGAATAATGGTTAGATTTAGCGGAATAGTATGGTCGGAAGAATTGCAGTACATAATACGAATTATGTTTTGGTTAGAAAATTTTAGTCCCACCTGTGACCGCATAGATGGCGCCAACACTAACTTTTCAACGGAGAGAGATAGAAATTAGGTGTCTTCTACAAAGTTGTAGAACAAGCCTTTTGCAGTAATTCTTCCAAACATCTCGATATTGTATCTCTCTCCGTTGAAAAGTTAGTGTTGGCGCCATCTACGCGGTCACAGGTGGAACTAAAATTTTCTAACCAAAACATAATTCGTATTATGTACTGCAATTCTTCTGAACATACTATTCAGCTAAATCTAACCATTATTCCACAAAAATGTATAGTTTGTTAGAACCTAGTACTGATACACTACCATGTACTGCTAGGCCCCATGCAAAACTGACTCAGACATCACTTCGCTAAAAGTTTAATAACTTCTTTCAACAAAGCCGGATTGACTAGCAGTCTTCGACAAAGTTGTAGACAATTAAATTATCTTTCTTATTTTCACTTACAGTGATAATACGATGCATACAGTGCCATCTAGCGGTGAAAATGCGAGCTAGTGGGTTTTCTCCATGTAAATTGTCGAAAAATCCCATACAAACTTCAGGCACGTTGGTCCGGTAGCTAGACTTGTTCGATTTGCTTCAAATTTGGAGCAAGTACTCCTGGTGGGACTAGGAATTGACTCAGTGCTGGGCCGAGTGAGTTTTCAAAAATTCTTTATTTTTCTGGGCACTCTAGTGGGACACCTTTAATAGCGTTTTTCTCAAAACCACATCTTTAAAATTGGCGAACATGATATCTCAAAAACTAATCAACGAATTGACTTGATTTTTTATGAGAATGCTCAAAATGTGTAGCTCGTCGATGAACCATAGAAAACTGCTGTAAAATATGAGATTTTTCGGTTTTCATGATGCCATTTTCCGAAACTCGAACTTTTATTTTTTTTTTGGTTCATCGAGTAACTACAATGAAATTTTTCAAATCTTATTGGATTTCCTTTGTCAGAAAATTTATCAATAGTTATCGTGTTCGCCGTGGAGCTTCTCGACGTTGAAATGGTTGGACGTCTACTCTTGGAAAAAAAGGAAAGTGATCGTCATCACAGTGTGTTGTAGGTCAGATGAAGTTATTGGTCGGCACTGTCATGCATACGGTAAAATGTACCACCCTGTGAAGTTTCGTTTCCAGTGTTCCGCTCATCGCACCATTTCTTGGTAAGCCGTTCGGCTCTTTCACTCTCGAATGAACGTATACACATATATTAGCTGATTGTCATCTGTCTGAAGGAATGAGTAGTCTGTTCGAATAAAGTCACCAGTTGAGGTAGAAGCCATAGCTCGGCAGTTCGTGTCTTTTAGTGACAATAAATAATAGAAGTGCAGAAACGGTTTTTCATTTTCTGCAAGATTGCTATTAAGGATTTGGTCACAACATAATTTGGTGCCGTGACCAGGATTCTACGGCCTGTACGTGGCAATTTACCGTCATTACAACATCGCCCGACATTGTACCGAGCCATACCGTATCCGCCATCACGAGACGCCGTTATTGGGACAAAGCAACCAATTGTTCATGGGAAGAAAGGGGCCGCCATCACACTACTTCGTGGAAGCCAACCGTTTTTTACTGCTGTCGATCATAAATATTACAAGGCCTAATTGATTTAGGCAGCAGGTAATTAGCTGTCCAACATATTGTACAATCTATGCTGGTACGTTTAGATCTTTTTCTACTTTCTGTCGGATTCCCTTCAACGTCGCTGACGGTTGGAAGCTACAGGCGTTACCGTTCACTGAAGGACACTACTGGTCTCGTAGTGTGTAAATCGCTGCCAACCCAACACTGTTGAGTGTCCTCGGTCGCTGGCAATTTCGATACGTGTAGAAATCTATCTACTTTCGAGTCGGTTCGGAGCAACTTCTTGAAAATTTCAAGGCATATTGTTGCCTTGGTCAGGTTAGTACCTTTCCAAGCTCACTAGTTTCCACCGCCAGTGCTATCGGGTCTTATATTCACAGGCCGAGTATTCTCGAGTGGTGCGGGCGCTGCGGCACCTGTTTCGGCTTTTCATGATGGATGGAGCTAAGAGTAAGCAACAGCTCAGCATTCGGCGAACGACATTGCTTGCGTCACTGAGCCGAGCCCAGCAGTTTCTACAGGGGTACGTGGCCGACCGCGATGCTCTGCAAGTGGCCATTCGGTTGGAGAATTTAGAAGTTTTATGGCAAGGTCTGGAGGATACTCAAACGGCTCTGGAGGAGATGGAAACAGATAACGAAGCGATGGTGAGAAACTTGCAGTTCAGGTCTGATTTCGAACCCAAACTTTTCGAAATAAAAGCTGGTCTGCTTGGTAAATTGCCTCCAGCAATTAATTCTATAAATGAGCTCCCTCTAAACCCCCCACCGCAAATTCACTCTGGTCTCTCTGGTCTAAAGTTGCCGACAATATCTCTTCCTGAATTTACTGGTGACTACCAGGAGTGGCTTGGCTTTCATGACACGTTTCTTGCGCTAATTCACGCAAATCCCGACGTAGCTGCCATACAAAAATTCCACTATTTAAAGGCAGCTGTCAAAGGGGAGGCATCTCAGGTAATCGAGTCGATACCCATCAGCGCAGCCAACTATCCTCTTGCCTGGGACGCCTTGGTAGCTCGATATTCCAACGAGTACTTGTTAAAAAAACGACACATGCAAGCGCTACTAGAAATACCACGGATGAGGGAAGAATCTGCTGTCGCTTTGCACGGCCTCGTGGACGACTTTGAAAGGCATATAAAGGTGCTAAAGCAATTGGGAGAGCCTACGGATGCCTGGAGTACAATTTTGGAACACTTGCTCTGCACAAGACTACATCATGAGACTCTCAATATGTGGGAAGATCACGCTTCTACTCTGGAAGAGCCCTCTTACCCAAAACTGGTCGAATTCCTTCAGCGTCGCATGCGGGTGTTAGAATCGATTTCGGTAAATCACGATTCTGCGCAATCCGTTTTAACACCATCCATTTCTGGATCTTCAGGAGTCAGTCAACGATACAAGCGTCCAACTGAGTTACTGCTGTCTACACATGCGGTAACAGAAGCTACGAATGTCAACTCCCCAATCCGTCCGACAGCCATCATGGGGCAATTGAAAAGGCTCTCTTTACACGAAAGAATGAATATGGTGAGCACAAAGAGGCTGTGCTTCAATTGTCTTTATAATGACCACTTCGTCAACAACTGTCCCTGCCAGACTAGTTGTCACATTTGTCGAAAACGTCACCATACACTTTTACACCCAGGTTACGTTGATAACTCTTATGTTCCCCAGAATCGAGGCTATAGCAACACGGGTGGAAATTCACAGCATTCAGCACAAATAAACGTGGCAACGTCAACTATCGAGCATTTCACACCGCAATCAATCGCGGCTATCAACGAAATTCAAGGGTCGAAAATTCTCGCGCACGCAGCACGAAATGAGAATGTGTTTATGCTCACTGTAGTTCTAATCATCGTTGATGCCTACGGTCAAAATCATTTTGCTAGAGCCTTGTTAGACTGCGCATCACAGCCCAACATAATCAGCGAACGAATGGCTCAAATTCTCCGGCTCAAGCGAAATAAGGTGAACGTTCAGCTTCATGGTCCAGGTGGTATCGCAGTTCGTTCCACCGACTCAGTGTTCACCCAAATTCACTCTAGGAAAGAAAACTTTTCGCGTGACGTAGAGTTCTTGATCCTACCGCGAGTAACAGCTGATATGCCTGCGAGCGATATTTCGATTGATAACTGGAGCATCCCCAAGGACCTTTTCCTGGCAGATCCAAACTTTAACAAGCGAGCAGAAGTTGATATGATAATCGGCCTTCCACATTTCTTTGCTTGCTTTAAAACTGCTGCACGCGTGCATTTGGCACAAGATTTACCCGAGTTAGTTGACAGTGTCTTCGGTTGGATTGTCGCAGGCTCAGGTGATCATATTCCCAACTCTGCTGATCAAGTGCAGTGCAATGTTTCAACAACTTGTCTCGTTTCTCTCGAAGAAAACTTAGAGCGCTTCTGGAAAATAGAGGAACTTCCCCCGCACTCGGATTATTCTGTCGAAGAACGCCAATGTGAGACTATCTACGCATCAACCGTCACAAGGGACAGTACTGGCCGATATACTGTGCGCCTACCACGCCATCCGGACTTTGATGCCAGGGTAGGGAACTCCAAACTGGCGGCGCTTCGAAGATTCAAACTTCTAGAGCAAAGGCTCGATCGAAATCCCACACTGAAGAAAGAGTATCACGACTTCATGAAAGAATACCTCACTCTCGGCCATATGTGCCAAACCCCCAAGGACGATGAGCAAAATTTCAAAGGTTACTACCTTCCTCATCATCCCGTGCTGAAAGAGTCCAGTACTACAACGAAAGTCCGCGTAGTATTCGACGCATCCGCTAAAACTTCGACCGGTTTTTCCTTGAATGACTCACTTTATGTTGGACCAGTTGTCCAGGACGACCTCCTGTCGATAATTTTGCGATTCCGCACGTACCTGGTAGCTGTGGTTGCGGACATTGAAAAAATGTATCGCCAGGTCTCAGTGCATCCTTCTGATGCCCCATACCAACGAATATTGTGGCGATTCAATGAAGCAGACCCAATTCAAACTTATGATTTGTTGACCGTTACATATGGACTTGCACCATCGTCCTTTCTAGCCACACGCACCTTGCAGCAGTTAGCCGACGACGAAGGTGTGGCTTATCCCATCGCAGAGCCAATTCTACGCAAAGGATTCTACGTAGACGACTGTTTAGGCGGTAAACAATCGGTTGAAAAGGCAATTCAGCTGCGTGACGAATTAATCGAGCTACTTCAGAAAGGTGGATTCAGTCTGCGAAAATTCACGTCCAACAAATTAGAAGTTCTACATGGCCTGTCCCCAGAGCAAGTAGGCACACAATCATCTCTTACTTTCACCTCCCAAGAAACGGTCAAAACATTAGGAGTAGGCTGGGAACCTGAACACGACATGCTTCGTTTCGATTCCAACGTAAAGCACCCCGAGGATGTTGCAACCAAAAGGTCGATTTTATCGTCCATTTCGCAGCTCTTCGATCCGCTTGGACTAATAGCACCAGTTGTGATACGTGGGAAGCTGCTTATGCAAGAGTTGTGGTTGATGCAAAGTGAATGGGATCAACCAGTTCCAACGATTATCAAAGAGAAATGGTACGCGTACTATAAGGATCTTCCTAAAATTGCCGAATTTCGCACCGAACGCTATGCTTTCTTGCCGAATGCTTCAGTTAAACTGCACGTGTTTTGTGATGCTTCAGAAGCAGCCTTTGGAGCATGTGTCTACGCACGGTCAGCCGATACCAAAGGAAACATAAGAGTACAGCTACTTGCATCTAAGTCTCGGGTCGCCCCCTTGAAAAGAATTACTCTGCCTAGACTTGAACTTTGCGCTGCTGTCATTGGCGCCCAGCTACATGCGCATGTGGTGAATGCTCTTCAAATCGAAATTAGCGAATCTCGATTTTGGTCAGATTCGACGGTGGTACTCCAGTGGTTACAGTCTCCACCAAACACATGGAAGATGTTCGTTGCCAATAGGGTTTCTGAAATACAATCCAGCACTCACGGCGCACGATGGAGTCACATTTCCGGTAAGGAAAATCCGGCAGATTTGATATCCCGAGGAATGAGAATGGACGATTTCCTTTCAAGCGATTTATGGAAACATGGCCCACACTGGCTTCGTCAAGCAGAGAATGAATGGCCTGCTCCGACAATGCTCCCGGCGTTAACCGACAACGTAGAGGTTAAAAAAGTTTTCGTCGCCGTGATTCATAACAAACCGGGGGTTAATCCAATGTTTACCCGCTATTCGTCGCTTGATAAATTGATTCGCGTAACTGCGCACTGTCTTCGATTTGTCGGTAACATGCGCTCTAAAACTCGCACGCATCCTAGCGTTACGACTGATTTGCTCCCTGGCAAGTGTTTATCGGCAAAACAAATATCGGATGCCCAATCACACTTGGTACAACTTGCTCAAGCGGATGCATTCCATGATGAGCTGAAAGACCTAAAAAGAGGAAATACTGTGTCAAAACATTCATCGGTTCGATTACTTAGCCCTTTCATAGACCAGAGGGGAACACTCAGAGTGGGGGGTAGGTTGAGATTATCTGACGAATCCTTTCACGCAAAACATCCTGCTCTATTGCCAAGCTATCATCCATTTACCCGATTACTTCTCACATCCTACCATCTCAAGTTACTTCATGGTGGTGGCCAACTCACTCTAGCCACTGTGCGTGAAGAATACTGGCCCCTAAATGGAAGGCGGATGATGCGAAGCATTATACGATCATGTGTTAAATGTGTCAGAGCAGATCCAGTTCCAATCCAACAGCGTATGGGTCAATTGCCCGTACCCCGAATCACTGCAAGCAGACCTTTCACCGTTACTGGCGTTGACTACGCTGGACCAGTTTACCTACGAGCACCGCATAAACGAGCTGCGCCACCAAAAGCATATATTAGCGTTTTTGTATGTTTTTCAACGAAGGCGGTGCACCTAGAACTCGTCTCCGATCTAACAACCGCCGCCTTTCTAGCCGCTTTTCGGAGATTCACTTCTCGTCGCGGTTTACCCACCCACGTTCACTCCGATAATGGAAAGAATTTTCAAGGAGCAAAAAACGAACTACAGGAGTTATATCAACTGCTATCAAATGAGAACGAAATTTGCAAAATCCAATCCAAGCTTGCCAGTGATGGAATTACTTGGCACATGAACCCACCAAAGGCTCCACACTTCGGGGGTCTTTGGGAAGCAGCAGTAAAGGTAGCCAAGAAACACCTTCACCGCCAATTGGGCAACGCGAGACTTTCATTCGAGGATATGTGCACGGTGCTGGCGCAAATCGAGGCCAGCATGAACTCCCGTCCGTTGACACCATTAACAGAGGATCCAAACGATCTTAACTCGCTCACTCCGGGGCACTTTCTCATCGGAAACGCGATACACTCAATGCCAAATCCGGATGTCCGATGCATCCCAACTAATCGCCTCGACCATTATCAGCGAATGCAATTGCTGCATCAACAATTTTGGCATAGGTGGCGAACGGAATATCTGCAGGAACTGCAACGCGAGACGAGCGTTCATTCAGCAAACACGAACATTAAACCCGGACAGCTGGTAGTCATCCTCGACGAATTCCTCGCGCCGCTAAAATGGCCGCTGGCGCGCATCATCAGTATACATCCTGGCCCCGACGATCTCGCTCGTGTAGTTACTTTGCGAACTGCTAAAGGCGTCATTCAACGACCGGTAGTAAAAATCTGCTTGCTACCAACACAGCGTGATGAAACAGCGTCTGCAGACACATCCACAACAAAGGAAAACATCCCACAACCAGTCCCAACAGATGATGATCCGGATCACAGCACTGCGGAAGAAAATTTATATAGTCATTAAGTTTTTCTAATAATTCGCTTAGTTGTTTAAAATTATCTTAAGAAATATGCTGCTAGAAGCTGATAGGTCCGCCCGGTTGTACGCAAATAAGTGCAAACGAGGCCGCATCGAAAAATAATTGAAACTGACATTTCAAGGTGGTGGCGATGTTGTAGGTCAGATGAAGTTATTGGTCGGCACTGTCATGCATACGGTAAAATGTACCACCCTGTGAAGTTTCGTTTCCAGTGTTCCGCTCATCGCACCATTTCTTGGTAAGCCGTTCGGCTCTTTCACTCTCGAATGAACGTATACACATATATTAGCTGATTGTCATCTGTCTGAAGGAATGAGTAGTCTGTTCGAATAAAGTCACCAGTTGAGGTAGAAGCCATAGCTCGGCAGTTCGTGTCTTTTAGTGACAATAAATAATAGAAGTGCAGAAACGGTTTTTCATTTTCTGCAAGATTGCTATTAAGGATTTGGTCACAACACAGTGAGTACACAATATAATGATTACAGGTTTTGTTGACGCAGTTAACCGAAAAAACATGATCGGAAAAAAGCAAAAGAAATAAAAAACTTCTCCGAGCGCAAACGTGATCGTTTCACAGCTAACAATCACGTGAGCCGCAATGCACAACTTGAATTCCACACTCTGGTGATGACGAGGACACCGAAGTAGTCATTCGTACAAAGCCAGAAGCAGATGTTAAAAAAAAACTTTTGTTTTTAAAATTTCCTTCGACGGTTTCAAGATTTCGTACCCCTAGATTTTAAAAACATCGAAAAAAGTACCTTCGCCTTATTGGATTTAGCTTATTTAGAAAGATGTAGCTAAGCACAAAATCATTATTGCCTAAACATTTCCACATGTATAATCTTTTCAACGAGTGCTTATTTGTCAAAATTATTGCAAAAATACTATCGCACGAGCTCGTCGAAAACACTAACCTACTTGACCCCAGAGATGCAAAATTTGCGAACTTTGCACTCATTGAGGTTCAGATGTCTAGCAAACTGACATAGATAATAGCGCAATATTCTATTTTGAGAAAAGTTATATTTTCAAAAGTCGCCGAAACAGTTTGAAGTAATGTGGCTGAATAATCTTTTTCTGCATTTCAAAGTACTTCAACGCGAAACTTTCATAACATGAACAATTGTGCAACATCGATGTGTTTTCGATAGCGGAATAAATCATAAATCATCAGGGGCGGCGAAACACTTTACGCCCGAGTGGGTAGACAGCATAGGGTGAGGGGTCCATTAGTAAGGATTTTTTCCCTTTACGCAATGCACATGCTTACATTACATTCACATTAAATCACGTTCGTTTATGCAAATGGGATTCTGGTACATCGATGTTTTCAAATATGTGTAGTGCGAGATACATGCGTTGCACATCTAATTTTTTTGAAATGGTTCAAAATTTCGAGTGGGTAATTTCCCACTCGGTTATTTTCTAGTGGGTAGTACTACCCATACTACCCACGCTTTCCGCCGGCCCTGTAAATCATTTCAAGCTGAAAAAGATTGCCAAATGTGTTTTTGTCAATTTCTGGAAAAGTTTGTTTTTAGAAATCATCTTTATGCCTTCAAAGTTTGAAATATTCGGACTTTTTTAATCGACTGTAGCTCTTTTCCCTCTTGGAGATATACTTACTTTTTAAACAGTCATTTTTGAAACTTTTGTTCAATCGAAACATTTCATGAAAGACTAACTGGCACAAATCAGTCATCTTTACTTCGAAGAAACTCTCGGTCTTTTCTGTAAGATATTGACTAGCTGATGCCACCAATTTTTGGCAATTCAGTAGTGCGACTAAAATATTGCGACTGGTTGCATCCTTATGTTTGTAAGTTGGAATTAACATTTCGATTTCATTGCATCAGCATGTAACAGCCAGCACACATCTCTATGATACACGTGTGAGAACGTGGTCTTAGAGACCAACAATTTGTTTCGATTATTAACACGTCGCGAAGTACCGTCTCTAGTTCATGGAATAAAAAGAGATGGTTGAAAATCTGGAACAAACGGGAGAAAAATGATTCAGACTAAAGAACACCTGTGTCATTTTTTCTATACACTCATTTCAAGCGTTTTCAGAATTGTGCTGTAATCTGCTTAACCTGGTTTCAACAAAACAACATTTTCGAAAGTATTACGTCTACGATATTCGAATGACCCTGATGCGTTAGGTGCAACAGAACTATAGTAAAACGATTGGAATCCTAAGATAAAATAAACAACATTTTTTTAAGTAGCTGAACATCTCTTTCTTTCATAATGGTGAGTGATAGAAAATGATCAAGAGCTTATTATTTTCAATCAAAAAGCCTTTTTTAATATTTGTGTAGCAAATCGTATACTAAAATTTACCTCGCTCTCGTGTTTGAAATTAGTGAACGAATTCATCTTGTACTTGAAGTGATAATTTCGGGGACGGACATAGCGTAGTTGGTAAATCGATTACCTTGTACGCAGCTCATCTGGGTTCGAATCCCAACCTCGTACATAGGGTTAGAGATTTTTCTTAAGAGATTTTTATAATCCGAAGAGGTGCATGACCTTAAGGTTAAAACCTCTGTAATTGAATAAAAAAAAATGATAATTTCATATCTCAATAGCATCAAACAAGTTTAGAGCTGCAAGATAAAAATTCCTAGAGAAAACGGGTCCATCCACGATGATTCGTTAATGGAACGTCGCACCTAATTGAAGCCATTGTTACCAAATTGAAGCCATGATACATAAAATAAAAACAATGAAACTATCAAAAGTTCTTCGTCAGAACTTGCGCACGTGACTTGCCGTTGTGCGTGATGCCCTGGAGCGACGTCTTAGGGGTCGTTTATTTCGGTATCGCTTTCGTGTCAGCATTATTTCATTCCTTTTGTCGTTTCCTCCTTACTGATGGTACTGATTATTGATTTTGAGGTACTAGACGCAGTTTTTGCAGTTGTTATTCTTGCCCAACCAAAAATCTGGTTTTTGGTTCAGGTAACGGTATGGGTGACTGGAAAGGTTGGTCATTGAGTTCTACACTCTAGGGTGTGACGTGCGTGGGTTGATTTGAAATAAATTGATTTTTCTGTGTGTGTGTGCGCGTTGTGTTTGTGATACGGGTAGAGTAATGAGCGTATTGCTACACGCAGTTTTCATATTTCGAATATAGGCGCACGGTCGGACTGAACTGGATTTACGCTTTCTGAAAAGCGGATGTTAGTTTGAGATTTTAATGGGTGTGGATATTGAGTTATGTTAGAGCAGTTTCAGATTGTTTTAAAAAGTTGCGAAGCTAATCCATACGGATTCTAGGTAGTTAACCCAAAAGTACTGCCATCTGATCAGAATCAAGTACTGCTCGTTTTGCCTTTCTCATATAGAAAGGTTATGCAATCACTCTGAAAAACGTCAACCTAATCCCGGCCCGGAGGGCCGAGTGTCATATCCCATTCGACTCAGTTCATCGAGATCGGAAAAAGTCTGTATGTGTGTATGTATGTGTGTGTATGTGTGTGTATGTGTGTGTATGTGTGTGTGTGTATGTATGTGCGTATGTGTCAAAAAATGTCACTCATTTTTCTCAGAGATGGCTGGACCGATTTGCCCAAACTTAGTCTCAAATGAAAGGTGCAACCTTCCCATCAGCTGCTATTGAATTTTTGATCGAATTCGGAATTCTGGTTCCGGAATTACGGGTTTCAGAGTGCGGCCACACAGAAATTTCTCATAAAAACTATAGGAAAAATTAAAAATAGAATTTTTATTTTTGATGCTAAATGTATTCAAGGTGCATAAAACGTCGAGATTTGATGCAAACACGAAAAAAATTTGACGAAGATTCACTTTTTTGGATTTTGCACATTTTTGCCTTTCTCATATAGAAAGGTTATGCAATCACTCTGAAAAACGTCAACCTAATTTTTTTTTTTCGACTCGCATAAGATTTCTGGATTTTAACAGGGGCGTAGTTGATGGTTTACGGAGAGGGGTTACACCCCCCCTCTACTGTTCACTCCCCTCCTTTAAAAATCTCCTTAAATCACTCCTCAGACCACCACCTCATACCCCTCCCTTTCAACCCCATCATCTTTAAACCACCACTATATTACAATATATTACAATACCAATTTAAGCTGGGGAGTCGTTCGTTCATGGGACTTTCGCCCTCCTCACATACCCATCCCCGCATGACAAAATGAGTTAGCAAGCAGATAACATTGATCTAATGCTGATTAGGCTAATGGAGTATGATATTTTTTTTATCAAGTGTTTCACCGTCGACACGTAGCTCATCAAGTTCGTGGCTGGCATGCCATTGTGTATAAGTGCAAAGTGTACTAAGAATGTAATGGACATTTCCACAATTATGTTGAACATAAAAAGCCTCCGTGCCATAGTTTAGAGAAATGAGAAAGGCACAATTGCACCGCTAGGTGGATTAAAACAGGTTTTTTATTGTTATCACAAGTTTGCAAGCATTAGTATTGTATATGAATCAAATTCCTTAGAATTTACTCAGAAGCATTGTATTTAATATAGGAGTGTAAAAGTGGAACTGTAACGGAAACAATCACCTCATCAGCAGAGGACAAACAGTTTTGTTTCGAACTGGTGTATGTTGTCATCTTTCGAAAAATGTTTAAAACTGTGTTTTGAATATAAAAAGTATATACTGCACATACACTCCGGTTCGGTAGATTAAACACAGAAAATATTTTCGAGTCAAATAACGACCGAAGGCTACGTTCTGGAGTGGTTCAATTTTAAATTTATGATTTTGACAGTTCTATAACATGAAATGAAATTTTTAAAACTAGAACTTACTCTCCCCAACAGCAGCTAGAGCGGGTGTTCGTTTAAACTCAAAAATGATGGTACGTCATATCTTAAGCGTTGCTGGACTCAAAATTAATTTTTCTCAGTGTATCCAGTTTGAGTATCTGTACATATGTTTGTCAAAGTCGCTAATTTTAATCGATTAATGTCAAGAGGAAGAGATAATCGATTAATTGAAACAACCAATTAGTTTAAAAGTACTGCAGAAAGCATAGTTTTATTACTGGTTTTAGAATTTTGTTATATAGTCAATTGTAACATATACGAGCAGGAGAAGAAACTATAACGTGACGTAGCATGTTTCTAGTGAAGGTTATATAGTCTCCAGTCCTGTGTGCACAGTTTGTACGCTGCGAATTGTTCTCCATTTTTTTTAAATTCGCCATTTTTATTCATTTTGGCATCCAAAAAACTTTGCATTGTTGAGTAAAGTAAATACGAAAAGATAATTTATTTCTCTTGTTGTTTTCATATTAAAAAAAATCCTCAACCATACTCATTTTTATGAGTCAATCTGAGGAGGTTCCCTTAAGTCATTAGAAGTTATTTGCAACAGTAAAGAGTAAATATTCGCTTCTCAGAACGTTATTGAAAAGTGCAACCAAAAATCACTTTAAATTGGAGCCGCGGAATGAATGCCTATCTTAGCATAAAATCACTTTCATTGTTTTTATAATTGATTGTCTTGGAAAACATCTTTAAATACCAATTTAAATATGTCTAGTTGTGTCGTGTTAATCATCATTTTCTTTCTCAGTGAACAGCTTTTCCGATTTCTGGAAATTCCAGATAATCAGAAAAACATGATAATTTCAGCCCCTCTCCATCCGTTTTTTTTAATTTTAAATAATTGTCATGTTTTCATTTAGTAAAGTATGAATATTGGCTGCCAAAAAATATGTCCCGCTTCGTTTGACAAGCTTCGCCATATAATGCAACAAGTTCACAAACAACACAACCTCCTTGTACAAGGAAAGCCACTGCTAGCGGGGGTGAGCAAACAAAGGAGAACAATAACCGCCCATCATCAGCCAAGTACACTTACTCAAGTCGTACGCCAGCATCAGCAAGACACACTCAAAACAATGCGGTTTCACTAACGGCAGCATACAGACCGAGCCAGCTAAGCAAGAACGAAATTGTTGGTTGTTTGTGCTCCAAAGTCACCCACAATGAGCTGAAGTGCACTTTCCTCAAAGAACGCCCAACAAACAGCAAACGGAGATGATATTAATAAGCCCGCGCAATGAAAATGAATGTCCTTTTTGTGCTGTGTGTTGTGGGACAGACTGCAGCGGTGGAGAACAAAGCTGTTTGGTTAGATGAAGATGACGATGAATGCACTTTTCCTTTGGTGGGACGTAAAGTTATGCACTGCCCGCGGGTGAGTGAGAGAAGAAAATTGATGCCAACTTTTGCCATGAGGTAAAAGCCTCTGAGAGATCGAGTTGATGGAGAAGCTTGGTTCTTTCTTGGAATGGCGAAATGGGAAAATTCGGTTGTTTGTTTCGAAATGTTCACTAAATTTGCTTTTAAGCAGTTTGTTATAAATTGTTTTAATTTTACAGATTATTAGAATTGTTTGGTTTTTCATTCTTTTTCATTCTGCACTATCATCACTAAATTATGCGTTTTAAATTGTAGAATGTTCAGTATGCTGCGAAACGTCTTGCTTATTGCATAATAACAATTTAACTGATTTTGTTTAAATGCAATGAAATACATGTCTCTAGAAGCAAGAAGTTACTACACGTTTCTGAAAAAATGACAAATAATAGCTACTGGCCTTCTACGAAGTAGTACAGAGTATATGTTCCAGCTAATCGAGTTGAAGTCTATGGGGACGTCTCCATTTCGAGTTTGAATTGCGCGGATCTGCTGACATATAGAGTTGGCTGTTTTCAAGACCTCATGCTTCAGCCGATGAAGATACTGCAAACTTTGACATGCAGCATCAGTCACAACGGACGGAAAATGTCAACTCGGACTCCTATCCGGTGACCTTCGCCGGGTCTGCCCTACTTAAGTACCTCCTCTTTAACAATGTTCGTCTACCAGTTCGCTTTTTTGTGTCGCGGGTCATGAATTGTACTAATTGCAACATATTGGGACACACAGCCTCCCATTGTAGCAATAAGGCTCATTGTGGGAAATGGGGTGGGAATCATGTGGATGATTTCAGTGGAAGGGATGTTGAAAAATTTCTACTGTGGCGGGAATCCAAATGATCTCTTGACATATCCAGCGTACAAACAGTGCGAGGAGAATCTTAAGCGTTCCCTTCAGGGACGCTCCCAGCGATCTTTTGCAGAAATGCTTAAGATACCATCGGTATCATCTATACCAACTTGTCTACTGACGAAGGCGACTGTGATGAACCCAAGGAGGATACATCTTCTGCTGTGCCTAGAAGCAATAGAGGAATATTTCCTATCCTAAGCTTCGTTGTACACAACAAGAAGGTATTTCTTCAAGGTGCTTCAGAAATAACAGCTCGTGGAAGTACTGGTGCAAAGCAACTCGCTCTGGTCTCAGAAACTTGAACTCAGAAAAGGAGTTCCCAGCACTTCATGGGATATCAAAAACCCTAAGTGTTCCCATATCTCAACCAGAGAAAAAAAAACAGCACTGGCTTTACATTATTCGCTTGGATCGAGAAGATTCGTACGGAGGAGTACTTTTGGGGATCAAAAAGTTCTATTCTTCAAATAAAATCGACCTCCCCTCGACACAAGGTATTGAAGTTGTTGCTTGCCAAACCACAATTAAAGACAAAGACCTTTGCATTGCTTCCACCTACATTCCCTTAGAGGCACAGTTGGCAACCGACGGCTTTGCGATATGGCGGAACTCCTCCCTGAACCGAGGTCAGTTTTAGGTGATTATAACTCCCACGGTACGGCAGGGGTTGCCTTCATGACGATAATCGATCCATCTCGCGCCATGAGCTTTGCGAAAACTTCAATACTACCATTTTGAGCACGGGTGAAATGACACGGATTCCTGCCCCACCAATGCGTTCGTGTGCCTTAGACTTGTCCCTCTGTTCGAGATCACTGCGGTTAGATTGCTTGTGAAAATTAATTCCTGATCCCCATGGCAGCAACCATTTGCCAATCGTAATTAACGTTGTAAACGGTTCAAGGCCACCGAATACAATCAATGTTTCGCATGAATTTACACGGAATATTATTTGGAAGAGCTACGCGTCCGTGATGTCTCGTAACATCGAGTCCACACAAGAGCTTCCTCCGGAGGAAGAGTACGGGTTCCTGGGTGGTTTGATTCTCGATACCGCGATTCAAGCCCAGATCAGACGCGAACTCTCGAGGGCGTCCTCCCTTGGTGGGACAAAGAGTGCTCTGACGTGTACGCGGAGAAGGCCGTCGTAATACCTTCCGGAACAAAGGGCTACGCGCTGGATATCGACAGTACGCGATGTTACAAACGCGAATGAGGGGTTTTATGAAAACCAAGAAACGCAATTAATGGCTCCCGCTTGTTAGCGGACTAACGAGAGAAACATCGATGAGCACTCCTTGGGGCACTGGCAGGTGCTCACGAATCCAAAACAGTGCTAACGAGAGCGTGGAATATTCAAACCGTTGGGTATTTGATTTCGAATGTTTGTCCGGATTTTGCCCGGCACGGTAGGTCTGTCGCGCCGCGTCCTCTCGCGATAACGCAAACGAAACACCGTTTTCGATGGTGGAGCTCTCAGTTGCTCTCCTATCATATAAGAATAAAGCCCTAGCGGCATACAGAATCAAATTTAACTTGTTAAATAATGTGTCGGAGTCTGCTAAGAGACGCTTGTTTATTTTGATTAATAAGTTTCTTTATGGTAACATTGTTCCTCATGACTGGAGGCAAGTGAAGATCATCGTCATCCAAAAACCAGGAATAGCAACCTCCGACCACAACTCGTATCGACCGATTGCACTGCTGTCCTGTATCCAAAAGTTGTTCGAGAAAATGATCATGTTTCGCCTCGACAATTGGGTTGAAGAAAATAACTTACTGTCAGCTACTCAATTTGGCTTCCGCTAAGGCAAAGGGACGTACGATTGTCTCGCGTTGCTCTCAACAAAAATACAAACGGCATATGCTAGCAAAGAGCAGATGGCATCAATTTTTTTTGGAATATTAGGAGGGCTTTTGATTCAATTTCTATCAATATTCTTTCTGAGAAGCTGCACCAGTCTGGTCTTTCACCGGTTCTGAACAATTTTTTGCTAAACTTGTTTGAAAAACACATGCATTTTTCGCATCACAAGTTAACTACATGGGTCTTCCCTAGGGCTCCTTTCTCTACAATTTTTACGTGAATGAAATTGACGAATATTTTGCCGGTGTGGTCTCTATTACAGGATCCAAAGCCGTCGATTTGCACGATACCTTGGACAATTTGTCTGCTTGGGTCCTCCATCTGGATATCGCGTTCTCCTCGGAAACACTGAAATTGTCGTATTTTAAAGAAAGCGTGAGTTAGCGCAACTACAGCTTCAATAAATGGGTCAAAATATTGCTCAGGTTTCAACTTTCAAATATCTCGGGGTCCGGTTCGACTATAAAGGGACCTGGAGATGTCACATTAGGTATCTGAAATAGAAGTATCAATAAAGGATCAACTTTCTCCGTACAATAACCGGAACATGCTGGGGTGCCGGAGGAGACCTGATCAGACTGTACCAAACAACGATATTATCGGTGATGGAGTACGGGAGTTTCTGTTTCCGCTATGCTGCGAACATACATTTCATCAAACTAGAGTGAATCCAATATTGTTGGTTGCGTATTGCCTTGGGTTGCATGCACTCGACACATACGATGAGTCTAGAAGTGCTAGCGCGCGTCCTTCAGCTGAAAAATCGATTTTGGGACCTCTCATATCGATTGCTCATCCGATGCGATATTATGAACCACTTAGTAATGGCAAATTTTGAGAGGCTGGTCGAACTCAATTCACAAACCCGATTTATGTCCTACTACTTCGATTACATGGCACAAAACATTAATTCTTCTTCGTATTATCTCAACTGTGTCAAATTCTCATGCTTCTGATTCAACTGTTTGAAAAGATTGTTCTGGATTTCATTACTCACAACTGCTCCAATATATGTATCTGAAACCCAACTCGGTTTTTTGACTATGCGATCAACTTCTACTAACTTAGTATCCTACACATCATTCATCATCAATTCATTGCAAGCAAGGCTTCAAGCAGATGCCATATACACTGACTTCTCCGCAGCTTTCGACAAAATCAATCACCAGATAGCAATTTTCAAGCTAGACAGACTTGGAATTGGCGGCTTTTCTTAATTGGCTCCAATCGTACCTATCTGGACGTGAAATGACTGTAAAAATTGGCGATAATACGGCCTCCCCATTTGCTGCAAGCTCTGGAGTTCCACAGGGCAGTCATCTAGGCCATTCATATTTTTATTCTACCTGAATGACTTAAACCTTTCACAACACCCACCGATACCGAATTCTTGCAGTCCCAGATGGATATCTTCACAAACTGGTGCAAAGTTAACAGGATGAAGTAGAATCCCTCTAAATGCTCAGTTATCTCCTTCACCCGGAAACACTCTACCATCGAGTTCGACTATGATATTTCACAGACTACCCTTAACCCTTTCATGCCCAACTTTTTTCTAGTGCATGTAGGGTTTCAAAACTATTTTCAAATCTATTTTTCCTTGAAAACGGTTGGGTCAAGAAACACGAAAAGCCTATTTTCATAAATATAGATGCTTTCATGGCAGTGCTAGAAGCTGGTCAATTTTTACCTTCTTATGCTCAATACAATTCTATTAGAATAATTACAATAGTCCAATTACGTGGAGAACGTAGCCAACGACAGTCTAAATTGATAAGTTTTATCAGTTTTCAATAATATTGCACCATAACGAAGATATTTGAAAAAATCATTTTCCGTCGTCAACGTAAACTGTCCCTGGCAGCACTGCTCCATTGTAATCCAATCAGACTAATTGCAATAACTTCAGTTCTAGAGCTGATCCTTGTAACTGTTAATACTCAAATTAAAGGCAATAGTCACATTTGTTCCGTAGCGTTACCAAGCGATCGTTCATAAATTCCTTGTCCAGTTAACTTTAATATCAGTGTTAGTTATAATTGCATAATGTTACTATTGATTGTAGAAAAAAGCGCTAATATGTATCATTTGGATGTTTTTAATCTGTTGATGTATAAGATGAGGAGGTTTTATGCCTGTTGGACAGAAAGTTTGAATGAATGAAACACAACTCTAGCGGGCTTTTCCCTGCTCCTAAAATAAATAAATAAATAAATATATTATTTTATAAAAATAAAAAAACTGTATTCTTCGATACATCCGTGAAAGATTAGATTCATGGAATTCCGGATCACATACGTCCGCATATTTTATAGCATCATATGGGATCAAACATATTTCATAGCAAATTTCGAGAAGTCAACTGCGACAAGATGTTTTACACCGACAGGTCAAGTCTCGGCGGCTCCACTGGTTTCGGTATATTCAATCACAACCTCACCGTCTCATTCAAATTCAACGATCTTGCTTCAGTTTACGTCGTAGTGTTTGCAGCTATTTAGTATACCCTTGGGATTATTGATACTCTGCCCACTGATCATTACTTTATTAGAAAAGTTGGATTTGAATATTTCGCGTTCCACTCGTCAGTAACTGACACCAACTTGCTGTTAGTTAGACTATATATGTAAAATAACATTTAAAATTTATCAATCAAGCGGATATATCTCATTAACTGCTCTCAATTACCTATTTTTTCGAAGCATGCTCTCATCTACCAGTTGTTTTTTTTGAGAACTATTGTTCGGGACTACAGAATACGACCATATCTGATTATCAAAAATGGATTCCCCAATATAATTCCGTACAGTTTTAAACCTCATAAAACGCTGTCCCGAACAGTAGGATGCTTTTCCATTGGGATTACTTTTATGTTTAGTAGACCCTGACTCGCCCTCATAATTTCTTTCTTTATTGGTAGGTGGTGCGTCAGTTGTATCTTTAGCAGTGTCGACGAAACGCCTTCTGGCGGGTGTTCCATCCTCAATACTGCGGTATGGTGTACCGGCCGAGGCTACTTCACTGAACTCAAAGCAGAACTGGACGAAGTTGACAAGCACGTTTCGTCGAATGGCTGTTCGTGTCGCGAGCGCGTACAGAAGTTTATAATTAGAGGCAGTATGCAACATTGCCCAGATCACTCGGGCATCACTCTGGCTGAGGACGTGGAACGTTACCAGCGGAGGAATACACGAAAAGCAAGCAGATTGTTCAGAGCGATTCGTTGGTTAAGTGGTAGTAAGAAGGGGGCAACGCGGGGAAAGAAAGGTGGACCCATCGACTCATTCCAAATGTGTCTGGCTACATAGGAATCATGGACAGGCAAACTTCCATTTGACGCAGTTTTTGTTCGGGCACGGATGCTTCCGGAAGTACCTGCATCGGTTTGGACATGCTTCGTCATCCCCTTCCACGGAGTGCGTGAACATGCAAGAGACACCGGAACACATGGTTTTCGAGTGCCATAGGTTCGAAGAAGTTTGAAGGGATATGCCCAGGGATGGTCAACAGAGTATTGACGAGCATATTCTTCGAGCTGCAGAGGAAGTGGCGAAAGGAGCAGTACCCCGACTAGAAAGCTGCCGTAAATCGGTTCGGGAAAATATTCCGCAGCAAGGGAACTCTCCCCCGGAGTAGACTAGTTTCACCGCTGGGGATCAGTAGAGCAGTTTGTGACGCAGCACCGGGTTCAGGTCATCCGGACCCCAGCGAATCAGACGCAGGGCGCCACCGGAATCGCCGAACCAACCTCGACACTCTACCGGATAGCTAACGAGTTGGCTAGATCCGTCGCTGGGGACTAGTTCGAGTAGATCGCGTCGAACAGCCAGCAGCAGGTCGTTGGGGCCCAGTGAACCGGATGCTACGCTCCACCTGGAATCGCTGAATAGACCTCGGCATCTGCTAGCTGACTCGTTGAGTAGGCTGGAGACTAGTTCGAGTAGATCGGGACGAGGCGAGAGCTTAGTGGCTTACGAAAATAAGCATCGATATCGGGATAAATCCACTGTCGAGTAATTGGGGTAGATTCTAATTGACTGGGAGTTAATTGGTTCACTAAACAGACATCGCTAACGAGATAAATTCTGCCGCCGTCTCAGTCAGAGTATCGCCGCATAGTATCTGAGTTGATCTCGATAAAGCTGGGAGCTAAAAATAGCTTAATAAAGTGGGTATCAGTGCCGGGAGAAATTCCTTCGTCGGAAAACTCTCAGTCGGAGTAGGGTGAGTTCACCACCGGGAACTATTCGAGTAGATCGTGATAAGGCTGTGAACTGAATGACTCACAGAAACAGGAGGTAGATGGATAAGGAAATCATCAACGCACACTGAGACGAGAACTAAGTGGCGACACAATAGATAAAGACGAAAACAGGAGGAGAGTCGAGGGATAAATGGTTCAAAGGTCGAGCCACATCATGAACCAAATGACCAATTCATGAGCAAAAGAAAGAGGTGCGAAGAGAGTGCAACGAGCCTCTTACGAAGTAATATGTAGTTCCGTGGTAATGAATGGCGAAAAAAAGAGTAAGGAGTGTTTTAATGGGTAGTGGTGGTAGTACATGTTTAAAATTACAAATTTGGTTTCATTAGATAAAACCAAAATTGTAATACAATTACGTGGTTGCAATAATTTTGTGTTTCCTGGGGTGACCATATCAAGCGGATAACAGCCCAGGACAGTCGATTGACCTCAATTGGCCTCCCGTTTGCTCTCAATTGGTTTTGCTTACTCCCAGCTTTTCGATCATAAATATATATTTTTCGATCATTTTGATGTCACCTTCAATGTGGTAACATATCGTAATCCTAAATCTACAAACTGGGAACTCTTTTTAGAAAACTTGGCGACTAAATTTCATGGATATTTTCCAACAATTAGTGAACTAGACGACTTAATTGACGTCGTGGATACGACAAACTCATTCATATTAGCATCCTACGAAGAAGCTTGTCCACTTCGTACTGTTAAATCGACTAGGGGAACCCCTTGGTGGAGGGCTGAGCTTGAAAGAATGAAGAAAGTTATGAGAAGAGCTTGGAACCGGCGTCAGCGTGATAACACCAGGGCTTTCAGGTCAGATCGTAGTGCATATAAGAAACGTCTTAGATCTGCAGAACGGGCTGGCTGGCAAAGCCTATGCACTAATGTCTCTAGTCTGAACGAGGCTAGCAGATTAAATAAAATTCTCTCCAAATCGAATGATTTTCAGATGAACTCCTTAAAAACCAGAGATGGTGTTTATGTGACGGATGAAAAAGATGTTCTTAACTGTCTCTTCGACACACACTTTCCAGGTTGTATCGATCCGGAATTGAACAATGTTCACAGATCTCATTCTGGTGATTCGGACTCGTGGGCGTTAGCACGCAAATTTGTTTCCACTGAATCGGTCAAGTGGGCAGTTGACAGCTTTGCTACATACAAATCACCCAGAAAAGATGAAATACTTCCCGTGCTACTGCAAAAGGGATTTGATATTCTTAAACATGTCTTGAAAAAGATTTTGCTTTCCAGTCTTGCTACCGGGTATATCCCGAAAGCATGGCGAGAAATAACTGTTAGATTTATTCCCAAAGGGGGCGCTCAAGCTATGAAGAAGCCAAGTGTTTTAGGCCTATCAGCTTAAGTTCTTTTCTTCTGAAAGCTTTGGAACGGATAATCGATCATCAAATCAGGAACGTTAGTTTAGTTGAATATCCACTGCACAAAATGCAACAGGCATATCAATGTGGGAAATCCACGATAACTCTGCTTCACGATGTTGTTTACAACATTTAGAAAGCCTTCTCGCTCAAGCAATCTAGCTTGGGTGTATTCCTAGATATTGAGGTTGCTTTTGACAATGTGTCCTTCCAGTCTATTCTGGAAGCGACGCGCTGTCATGGGATACCTGCATGTATGTCAGATTGGATAAACGCAATGCTTAGTAACCGTATACTTTGCTCGTCACTGCAACAGGCTGAGATACGGAAGTTGAGTATTTGCGGTTGTCCTCAGGTCGTCGTTCTGTCACCTTTGTTATGGAACTTAGTAGCTGACGGCTTGTTGAAGAAACTCAATGAGCTTGGATTTCCAACCTACGGGTTTGCTGACGATTACCAAATACTAATTACTGGATTTTGCATCGAAACAATCTATGACTTAATGCAACAGGCATTAAGAGCTGTCGAACAGTGGTGTAGACAAGTTAAACTATCAGTTAACCCAAGCAAAACTTCAATGGTTCTTTTCACGAATAACAACCGGGGTTCGTCCCTTGCAGTTCTTTGATTCTGAGCTACTGTGTGCAGATCAAGTCAAATACGTTGGAGTCATATTGGATTCCAAACTGAATTGGTCTGCTCACATTGAGTTCAGAGTCAAGAAAGCGTGCATGGCCTTCGGGCAGTGTAGACGAACTTTTGGAAAGACCTGGGGTCTCAAACCTAAATACATCTATTAAATTTACACGACAATTGTACGTCCAATACTGTCATACGGATGCCTTGTGTGGTGGCAGAGGGGAGAGGTGGTGACAGTCCAGTCAAAGCTAAACCATCTGCAAAGAATGGCGCTCATGGCGTTGACTGGTGCTTTCACCACGACTCCGACTGCTGCTCTTGAGGCACTTCTAAATATCAAATCATTACACATACACCTCAAACAAGAAGCACTATCATGTGCATACAGACTGCAGGTTACTAAGCTTTGGAATAGTAATCATGTTGATCTTGCTACCAGTCATATACGATTGTGGTCACAAATGGTTACATGGGGTGAAGATATTCTTGCTCCCAGCGATATTACACTCACTTGTAGTTTTCCTTACAGGACATTCCATGTGAAGATTCCCTCTCGAGAGTGGTTGTCTGGCTTTATGGAAAGACAACAACAAACGCAAGTGGTTTGTTACACTGACGGTTCTCTGATGGAGGGACGTGCTGGTGCTGGTGTCTACTGTCGTGAAATGAGATTGGAACAATCTCACTCACTAGGTAGATACTGTACTGTATTCCAAGCAGAAATCTTTGCGATTATGTGCGGGGTGCAATCGGCCCTTCAACTGAGTTTGTCCGGTAGTGTTATAAACTTCTGCTCCGATAGTCAGGCTGCAATCAAGGCCCTTAGCTCAGACAAATCCCGGTCCAAGCTAGTGATCGCGTGCCGAACCCAAATCGAAAAACTAAGCATTATCAACACTATCTACCTTGTCTGGGTGCCCGGACATTCTGGTATTACTGGAAATGAATGGGCTGACGAATTGGTAAGGGGAGGTTCAGCGATTGACCTCGTTGGTCCTGAGCCCGCGTTGCCAATTTCGACAAGTTGGATAAGGGAAAAAATACGGTCCTGGGCTTCGTCCGAGCACCGCAATTATTGGAGAAATCTACAAACGTGTCGCCAAACAAAGGCGTTTCTAGAACAACCATGCCCAGTGGTTTCGAAAAATCTCTTACATTTTTCGAAGCTCCACTACGGCATGCTGACCAGGGCTTTAACCGGCCACTGGAAACTCAATTATCACATGGCAACTATTCAGCGCGCTGAGTCTTTTTCATGTGATCTTTGTGAATCCGACTACGGAACCTCATATCATCTGATATGCAACTGTCCAGCGGTAGCGCAATTGCGATTTCGAGTCTTCAGCCGTCCTTATATAGACGAAACCATGTTTGGACGACTGAAACTCAGAGACATACTAAAGTTTCTTATCCAATGTGGTAAAGAGCTTTAGGCTTATTCGCAGGCAAGTTGAACTACTTGTGAGTTTAACTTACCTGTTGTTTATTTTTGTTTTGTGCTGCTATTTTTCCCACCCTTCCAATTCTACTGCCCCACACCTCCTTGTCCTTTCCTTCCGCTCAGGAAATGATGAAAACACACGGCAAGGTACAAATCCCCGACTATGTATGGGGAACGTGCCATTTGAGCCAATATATTCTGATTCCCGATTCCTGATTCGTTGCAGCTGTCGTTGCGTTGGTTCGTAAGTACGATCTGAATCAGAGGAAATAAAGAAAATACTCAAGAAAGACAAATATTCTGGGCTACCAGTACAAATTAAACTTTTTCCTTGACTTCTCAGGATACCAGCACAGTCAGTGAAAACCAGGACATGTCATGGAAAACCAGGACGTATGATCACCCTATGTTTCCCTTTATCTAGCTGAACCGCTGCAGTCAGGTTTACTCGAGTCAGTTACTTCCTGCCAGTGATGCCAGATTCGCAGACATTTCTGTATTTTACAGACTTTTGAAAGTCTCTTACAGACATGTTGCCGGATCCGGACATCTACAGATTTGAAACATTAGACTGTTTACCAAAATTGCAATAGAATGACTATATTCGAACATGTGTCATTTCTTCAAAATT
Organism: Topomyia yanbarensis; assembly: GCF_030247195.1. Lineage (NCBI taxonomy): Eukaryota > Metazoa > Arthropoda > Insecta > Diptera > Culicidae > Topomyia > Topomyia yanbarensis. The sequence goes on from NC_080672.1 coordinate 285,976,933, forward strand.
GTGTTCTAATGTAATTAGGATTTACACAACTATCTGCAGAATTTTAAAGATATTTTTGATATTGTTTTGCATACAGACACTTTATACACAGACTAGCGAAGTGTCATAAATTGCAGCCAAACGGACTGTCAAAAAGTGCAGCCAAACGAGCATGAAGGTTTTGAGAGGGGAAGTACAAGAGGAAGCCCATGCAAAGCTTATGGGAGCTTCCGTGATGCCAGTTTACATTCATGGTTGCTAGTTTTACTGTTTTTCTTTCCGCTAGTCTGTTATATAAAGTGTCTGTAGTTTTGCAGCCATTTCATCAAAACATGTAGCACCCCCGCTTCCTGGTAGCTCAATAATGGCTTATTTCTCAAGTGTAGGGTTGCCCCCTATGGAGAGGCTTTGACCCGGAGATTTTCACTGATCTGGGTGGTGGCGGATTTTGAGTGGAACGAGACAAAAATCAGAATCAAAGCGATTGCTAGGCATTTTAGAGCACTTTAATTGCTTTTTATTACCACGTTTAAGTAAAACTGTAAATTTTTCACGCTTGAGAACAGTTTTATCGGTCAAACCCGGAGGGGTGGCAACCCTACTCATGTGTCCCAAATTAAACCGTCTAGCTATCAGCAATCGTCGTACTGCCAACACTGTTACTGCTCCAAAACCGGCTGCCTTGTGCAGTTGAACACACCGCGATTGAATTGCAAGGAACAACGTCGCTTGACAAAAGTGATGCTTCAAGGGCGGTTTTAAGCTCCCTTCACCCCTTTTACGCCCACCGGCTATTGAATCGGACGGACAATGGCCAAAATGATTACGATGATGAAGATAGTATGGCTTGCGGTTGTGCATTGACCAACATTTCAGCGGGTATGCTTACCCAGTATTTTAATAATTGTAGGATTCCATAAAGCAAACTATCTCAAAATCAAACAATGCTGCCACATTGCCATTGCTTTTGTAAAGTCCGTGATGCCATTTCGGATTGGGGCGCCGAAGGGAAACATCATACAAAGATGGAGAGAATTCTCATTCCCGCCGGTGCTTTCCCGCAGCTTCAAATCTTACAATGCTTACCAACCCAAGCGATAAGAAGACAAGGATCTCGACGACATTACATTGCCATGGGAGGTATGAGCAAATTTATTTTAATAAAAGGAACAAACAAATGATAAGCCCTCGTTTCGGTGTGGGATGATTCTTCTGGTGCGGGGTTTCACTCCGTTCGCCACCCTTTCAGCGGATTGTGCAGCAGGGACATGTTGGGTTTCCTCTTCCGGAAACTGAACATCTTATTGTTGTTGTGGAGCATTGTCGTTTCCAGAAAATTAAAACATTTTTCTTCCAACTCTTCCGCTTGCTGGGCCCTAACTAAGTTTAATTCGCTCTGTTCCGTGGGGAAAATTCACCGTGTTATTATTATGATGATAAAGTCGTGTTACAGAAATTCGATTTTCGAGAACAAGTTGGTCATAATGTGTTGATAATTGAAAGCGAATTGTCCAATTAATAATGTGTCATTTAGTTATGAATTGAAACATTTCCGATAATGTGACATGTGCTATGTTGAGTAAATTTGATATGCTCAATGCGCTTCAGCTATGAAACTACTAGTACCAAGGTGCACGATGGTCTCATGACGGAGTGGACATAGTTTTTTCCGAGTCCTGATCGGATATGATTGGCAGTATCAGTCGGATCGCATTACTAGCTCTGATATTGTAGAAACTGTATGCTAAAAATCCAGTATGTAGTTTGTCGAAGCAGGAAGCCAAATTTCGTGACATTACATTGCTTCGGTTGAGTCATCAAAATGAGATTTGGCGAGGAGAGGTCCATTACCCTCGTCATAACATCTATATTTTGATATTACACTTCTTATAAACTATTTCAAGATTTTACGACCACAGATTTGTTGGATGGAAAAGTTTTTTTTCCTTTTATTCCCATAACAGAGCTGAATTGCAACGCAATCGTGCAACGATGTTAATCTCAACGAAACGCTTCGAGTGGAAATTGGACGATAAATAAACCCGCCTTGTAAGGAGCACTTTCCGGGCACGCACCCGCAAAGTTTCAAACATCCATTAAAACTGCAAAAATCATATCAGCAGAACGGCAGACAGTGTTTGTTGGTTGTTTACTTTCGGGCAAACTTTTTTCCTTATCGTACCTGCTGGTATACACTAGGGTGTCTATATACAATCGTTAACCTGCTCGCAATTAAGATTTTTGGACACATAGTATAACTCAAATAACCATAATTCAACATATAGAAATATAAAGAAAATATGAACATATAGTTTCTAACAAGTGAAATAACGAAGTGATGTTAACTTTACTCAAAACGACGTCCGCCAAAGAAATGACAGATTTTGAGTCGTTCTAAAAAGAAAAGTTAGCAAGTCTTTTGGTTCGTTGCTAGGACCGCCGTTGCTGTACCGCGCCCGGAGTAACTTCTGCTAGGTGGGTGTTCTCAAAAATTGTTACGCTTCACGTCATGATAAAAGTTTCGCTAACCCTTGAACCAGCAGCGAGTTGAATGTATATGTACAGTTTTACCAACAGTTTGCCGCAACGGCTCCCGGGCAAATAGGCGAGATTTATTTCAACTTGAAGGAGTAATTCGAGTAGGTACCTACACACGTCATTGTTTTTGACACGGCAGGTGGAAATTTGAAACCGGAGACTGCTGCAGTAAGTGTACTTAATTTTCTTTGAGGTTGAGGTCAGATTAGCAGGTAACGCTAGTCAGCTGACAAGAGTTCAAGTTCAGCGCCGCTAATGGGTATGTTGCGTGTAATACATGTGTTCGTGCAAATAATTCGGAGAGAAATTAATTGTTGGAAACGGTATTTTTTGGATCAAGAATTAGGCATGGGATGAAATCACGCTATTCGATTGATCCAGCATTGAAGATTTGTTTGAATGTGCCAGAGTTGCAGGACGAATTGAAACTTCGGTCATTTCCAGTAAAAAAGTTTTGCAAGTAAGACTAAAGCCTGTTTCACACGATTCGATTGTTGCGCCGTTTTTTTGCTTATGAATATTCACTAATGGCGTCTTTCATTGAGCTGTTCAAACGGAGCAACCTAGCAAACGCCGCAACAAAACGATTGTGGCGCAACTTATAAAAAAACCTGGTTGTTGCCTTTGATTAACGTTTTCCCATCCATTATAATCATGACAAACAATTGTTTCTTTTATTATTATTTTCAGTAGCACAACAACATCTGATAAAAAGCAGTTTCTTGGCATTTGGAGTCGGAGTGTTTCGACCAACTCTCAAACCGATTCAAAGCATACAGGATATGTGCACGGATAGATTTACGCACACGTTACCGACCTACAATGCATGTTGGAAGCAGCGGTTTACGTGACTGGCAGAACGGGACTAGTCTAATGGCGTTTTCGTTTTTTCTTGGTGCTACACCGGTGTAGTGCAAAGAAAGAGATAGACTGATTACACCCAAGTTTGAATGAGTGTAGCACCGACTACACCGGTGTAGTGCAGTGTCAAAAACGAATATGCCATAAGTAATTTTAGTTAAGGCTTGTTGAAAGTGTCCCGTGTTTGCTGAATTCGAACGACTTGTATCATGAGTTTAAATTGTTAAACCGAAATGATGGGGACCAAAATAATAACTTCTTTCACTGCAAACACTACATTGCAGATGACCAACACGGTTTCATGCCTAAACGATCGACAACGACAAACCTGCTCTCGTTCACAACATATGTAATGGATGGATTCGCTGACGGATTGCAAACCGATGCTATTTATATGGATCTATCTGCGGCCTTCGACAAAATCAACCACGATATCGCAATAGCGAAGCTGGACAAACTCGGCATTCATGGACAACTTCTGCGCTGGTTTCGTTCCTACCTCGATGGAAGGCAACTCCAAATCAGCATTAAGGACTGTCGATCGGCACCATTCTTCGCTACATCCGGCATACCACAAGGAAGCCATCTCGGTCCAGTAATATTCTTCCTCTACTTTAATGACGTCAATTTCAGATTACAAGGACCCCGCCTTTCTTTCGCCGACGACATGAAAATTTTTCAACAAATACGGGATAAAACCGATGCCGAGCTTCTTCAGAGGGAACTGAACAGCTTTAGTACGTGGTGTGATCTAAACAGAATGGTTTTAAACTGCTTTAAAATGCTCAATCGTTACGTTCACGCGGAAACGCCAACCGACTCAGTTTAACTACCATTTCTTCGGCTCGATCATTCCAAGACACTCTCACATCAAAGATCTCGGAGTCATCATGGATTCGGCATTAACATTCAAACCACATACGTCATACATCGTGGATAAGGCATCACGACAGCTTGGGTTCATCTTCCGAATAGCGAAAAACTTCAGGGACGTATATTGTCTTAAATCGCTTTACTGCGCGGTGGTCCGCTCAACGTTAGAATATTGTTCAGCTGTTTGGAATCCGTACTACCAGAACGGGATTGACAGAATCGAGGCTGTCCAACGCAGGTTCATACGCTTCGCCCTTCGTCATCTCCCATGGCGAAACAGATTACAGCTGCCGAGCTATGAAAACCGTTGCCAGCTAATACACCTCGATAAACTCAGCATTCGGAGGGACTGCTCTCGAGCCCTGTTCGGACTTACTCTCTGCCAGAGTGGATTGCCCTATAATCCTTGGACGTCTGGATCTTCAAGCCCGCGTTCGAGCTCTACGCAATAACTCCCTTCTGCGAGTTCCGTTCAGGAGAACCAACTATGGTTGCCAGCGCGCTGTTACCGGACTTCAACGAATTTTTAACAGTGTGGCGACGGCCTTTGACTTCAACAGGACGCGGAATGCGATAAAAGTGAAAATGTTGTCAATTTTAAAATGTAATTAGTTTAAGCAACCACCATTGCACAGTGGTCCAGATCGCTAATTTAGGAGGAATTTTTACTTTCTGACAAACCTGTATAATTTAGCCGTATCATGTCTTAGGATGAATTTGTGTACTTTAGAAGATGCTTCTTTTTATTGGAATAGTTATTAGGGTGGTTCTAATTTATCTAAAATACGAAAATAAACTTTTTACTGATGAAAGATAGAGCTCCACAGTCTTCCACAAAGTTGTAAAGTAACTTATTTTGAATAAATTTGTTGAACATATTAAAGCTCTATCTCTTTTAGTTTTTGTTATACAAGAAATTTAAAAAAAAAGATTAGGGTGTTCCTGAAAAAAACGTTTTTTTAGTATAACTTTCGTATCTTTTACTTTTTGTTAACACAACCTTTGGACAGCTTATTGAAAACTTTAAGCCGAGTATTTTTCTCCAAGACACCGAAGGTCTAACTTTTTTCTTTAAAAAGTTATGGACACTTTTCGTTAAAAAATAGCCTATTTCAAGGCTCAATATCGCTGATGCGGGCACCTAAAATTGAATTCTGTTTCCACCACATGAAAGACCATACTTATTGGTATATTTGAGCAAAAATTGGCGAATACGATATTTTTTTAAAATTTGCAATTTAGATTTAAAGTTTGTAGTTTTGCAGGTTCAACGCATTAAAGCATTTACACACATATCGTTGTATTATGAAAAAAGCCACTTTCAAATATCATTCTCTCATCGCAGCAAGCTTTGCATAAGTGAAACGACTGTCAAAAAAGGTTTCTGATTTTATTCGTTTTAAATAAAACTAGTAAATATGGATATTAGTCGAAAAGAGTTGGCGAATTTGCTTATTGCTGGTAAAAAGACAGATGAACTGCTTAAGTTCATTACAAGTAGTAATCCAAATGTAAAATTGAGACTTGTTAATGTTCGAAAGAAATTTTATATTTTGTTAAAACAACCTTTGAACAGCTTTTAGAAAACTTCAATCCACGTTTTTTAATAACTCTGAAAGTGTAACTTTATACTTTCAAAAGTTATGGAAACTTTTCGCTCATAAATAGCCCTTTTTCAAATGTCATTATCTCTGATTGGGGCAAATAAAAGTAAGTTCGGATTGAACCTTAGAAAAGAACATACTTTTAAGTATATTTGAGCAAAAATTGGAAAATATTATTTTTTTTAAGCATGTAATTTTAAATTTACTAACCAAAGTTTTAAATTTTATCGCATAGCGACATAAAAGAAATTGCCTAAAGCCTTTGTATTTCCTTTTATGTTTTGCTTACATATCAACAATACAGAATGTGTTCATTAAAAATAATTTGGCTATGACAACAATTTATGATTTATATAAGGAGAATTTATTCAATGCCAATTAATTCAAAAGTAGATGCATTGCATTTTCAGGTATATCCAGCGGTGCTCGTTGAATTCGACGTTTACATTTAAGAGAAATTATAGGATCTGATGAAACAAGAAGTCTCTTGAAAACGTCATCAAGATTGACGAGTCGATCGAATTTGCGTGCGTGGAATTCTCGGAATCTGCGAATACTTTTATTCCTGGTTTCTTGAACTTCTTCACTGCACATACCTACTGGCAGCATGTTATGTTGAATAATGCTTCCTCCATGGACCAGGAGTTTATGCACGGTTGGTGAGAGAGCGTACCAACCATACAGGCGTACATAAAGCAATCGTGTATCTTCGGCGTAACTCCGGTAAGCATCCGCGTTAATTCCCAATTTGCTGTTGATGATTGTTAATAGCACATACATACGTTCTAGCAACAGCTCTAACCGAATTTGCGTGCGCTTACTCCGAATCCACAACCTTCTAAATTCCAACATGAAGATTTTTATTTTCTTCCGAGCACTAACAAGTCTCAATTTTACATTTGGATTACTACTTGTAATGAACTTAAGCAGTTCATCTGTCTTTTTACCAGAAATAAGCAAATTCGCCAACTCTCTTCGACTAATATCCATATTTACTAGTTTTATTTAAAACGAATAAAATCAGAAACCTTTTTTGACAGTCGTTTCACTTATGCAAAGCTTGCTGCGATGAGAGAATGATATTTGAAAGTGGCTTTTTTCATAATACAACGATATGTGTGTAAATGCTTTAATGCGTTGAACCTGCAAAACTACAAACTTTAAATCTAAATTGCAAATTTTAAAAAAATATCGTATTCGCCAATTTTTGCTCAAATATACTAATAAGTATGGTCTTTCATGTGGTGGAAACAGAATTCAATTTTAGGTGCCCGCATCAGCGATATTGAGCCTTGAAATAGGCTATTTTTTTTAACGAAAAGTGTCCATAACTTTTTAAAGAAAAAAGTTAGACCTTCGGTGTCTTGGAGAAAAATACTCGGCTTGAAGTTTTCAATAAGCTGTTCAAAGGCTAAATTATACAGGTTTGTCAGAAAGTAAAAATTCCTCCTAAATTAGCGATCTGGACCACTGTGCATTGGGGCCAAGGGGCCTGTTGGTGAAGGTAATAAACAACAACAATAACGATGCAGGAAATCTTCAATCCAAAAAATATTTTGATTTTCAGCCAATAAATCCAAATCGTTCGATCCGATATGCTACACAGTGACAACGAAGGAGCTGAGTTCGTAAGTGCAAGAATGATATAATACTGGAGCAGTTCCGTTCAATATCTAATTGAACAAAAACTGCTCCGTTCGTTAATTTGCAACATCTTGGCTCGACAGTTCTGTGGCTCATGAACCCGTACTAGGTCAGAATTGACCCAGTTCCCCTATTGATTTATCAATAGTTGCACTTGAAGATAAATTTGGGTTCGGTTGCTACATAACTGTTTCTTTATCGTCATTCCCAATCAATACAGTAGCTTCAAAGCGTTGGCAGGCCGTAGAAAAAGTAAGTCTGTTCAACGACCGAAAATAAATTTAGTTTTCCCAAAACCCAAGCGCGATTAATACATACTTACCTCGTGGTAATATTTAATGTGATCCATTGTCGATTACTTCATCTATCGTAAGTCCGTGATTCAACTTTTTATCGGCTACAACAGCCGGGATGCACCGCAGCTTGTATTATGGAAGCCCTCGATCCCCCGCCACAGTCCAGCTACTATAGCTAACGTTCACCAGTCGTCTCGGTCCTGTGTGCGGGAGTGGAGAAAGGGTCTTCCAAACTTCCCCCTGCGGCAAGTATCCATCCTTTCTGAATAATTCAAGCGCTGAAATGTTGCCCGATTCCAGTTCTCCGTTAATTGTACCGTATCAGCACCAAATGCCGTTCTTCCTGCCTGCGAACCGCAGCTGTTTACGAGAGACACCTAGTCCAGCTGCATTGCATACATCCCACGTAATGTCGTCTCTTCGGTCACCGGGACGCACACTTGCCGCCAACCGTGAGGAATCCCTTAGTCCCCCCACCACAGTCGAGCCCTTCCTGCCAGCGACCAGCAGCCGTCCCGGTCCTGTGGTGGAGATGGGACAAGGGGTATTCCGCAAACCTACCTCAGGCAAGTACAATGCATCTGTGAGCTCTTCCTTACCTCAAAGCTCTTCGATTTCCAGCATTGGTCAACGACGGGCTAAACTGCTACTATACTACCAGCATGTTTGTGGTATTAATTCAATCGTTGAGCAATATCGTCTTGCAGTCTCCGATAAGAGTTTTGACATCATTGTCTTCGTCGAAACATGGTTGAACGATGACACGCTTTCCAGTCCGGTGTTCGGTACTGAATACGAGGTATTTCGCTGTGACCGGAGCCCTAGCAACTGCCGAAAATCCACCGGAGGCGGCGTATTAGTAGCGGTTAAAACCAGCTTGAAGGCAAGAATCGTCGAGAACACTTTTTGGGTTTGTCTAGAACAGGTTAGGATAATTATCGAGCTTGGCGACCGTAAGTTGTACTTGTGTGCTTTGTATGTTCCACCCGACCGCGCTCGTGATACCGAATACGTTGAAGCACACTACAGCTCAGTTTTTACTATCCTCGAAGATGTTAACGCTGTTGATGAGATCATGGTACTAGGAGATTTTAATCTTCCTAGCATTTCATGGAAATCTTCCCTTAATGGATTTCTTTATCCGGTTTCGGACCATTCCGTTCTCCACCCATGTGCAGTGAGGCTACTTGACAGCTATAGCTCAGCCACGTTACTACAAATCAATCCTATTGCCAATGAGATGCCATCTCGATCTCGATCAGCGATCAGATTTCCGCCACATCCATAGTGACGACTCCCTCTCCCCCAGTAAAACCAGTGGCACATCATCCTCCACTGATCGCCACGATTGATAGCTCTTAGGTGCATGACTTCGATATATTACCGCTTTCTGTCTCCTACAATTTCCGTGAAGCTGATCATCACAGTATCGCAGACCTTCTTTCCATCATCGATTGGGAAAATATTCTGGACCCCGAAGATGTCGAAACCACAGTTCAAACTTTTTCAAACGTTCTGGTGTATGCTATTGACAGGCACGTTCCAAAGAAAGTTCACCATCGACAAACTGGCCCTCCATGGCAAACGAGTGCACTGCGACGGCTGAAGTCTATAAAGAGAGCTGCCCTGCGGAGGTTTACTAACTATCGCACAATATCACTCAGAGACTATTACGTCAGTCTCAACCATGCGTACAAACAACACTTTCTATCGATATCAGGAAAATATTCAGCGTAATCTCAAGTCGCATCTTACATGTTTCTGGAAATATGTGAACGAGCAGCGCAAGGAATCAGGCCTGCCGTCGTCTATGACTTTCAATGGGAACACAGCTACCATATCTCGAGACATATGTGCACTTTTTTCGGAAAAATTTGCGAATGTATTCACAGATGAGGCACTAACTATTGAGCAAATCGAACTCGCCGCTAGCAGAGCTCCACTTGTAGGCCAACCTTTGGGTGCTATCGATGTCGATGCAACGATGATTACCAGAGCTTCCTCTCGGCTTAAGTCATCTTTCAATCCGGGACCCGGCTGGTTCCCCTCCATATCCCTGAAAAAACTCATTGAAGCTTTGATTACTCCGCTTCTTCATATTTTTCGAGCATCTATTGCTAGAGGAGTTTTCCCGTCTTGCTGGAAATACGCGAAAATGTTCCCAGTCCACAAGAAGGGTAATAAGCGAGACGTCAATAATTAGGGTAAGGTGGGGCAAATCCGACCTAGTAAATGGTTTTGGCTGTAAAATGCTCATTTTACATCGGATCAAGTCGTTTTTTATTTATTAAATTATATTAAAGGTTAGACTCCTGGGCAACTTTCTATATTTTTTTTTGGACCTTGGGGATATCTTGTGATACAAGCGTTTTACAAAAATGTTCAATTTTGCTGTTTTCAAAAATGGTGGGGTAAACCCGACCCCCTATGTTTTTGGTGAATTTAGTGTAGCTATTATCCAAATTTTATGGTTTTTCAATGATAAATAAATGAATGTTGTGTTTTTAAATTGTAACATGAAGAAAATGGAGTTCAATGTCAATCTTGAAATGCTAAAATCACGAGCAGTAGCACGTAATGATATTCCCATTTGCATCGGAGCAATTGCTCGACGAATACTACAATCATCAGGTTCTTGTGTCTTTCGTTTGTAATTATGAACCATTTTGCATAAAAATAATAAATAATAGCAATAAAAATATATTCCAATCTGAAAAATGAAAATTTTCTTAGCAAAAAAGCGGTCGGATTTACCCCACTATTTAGTGGTCGGATTTGCCCCACCGCGTCATTTTTCATTTCGATGCAATTAAAAAAAATATGAAAAAGGTTGAACTAAATTCTTCTATGCACTTTGTAGGACTTTAATCAAAGAATTTAAATCCACTTACATTTATTATGCAATCACTTTAACAATCAGAAATATCCTGTAGTCAATGAAGCACAAAAGTCAAATCAAAAGTTTTAAAAACACAAAAAGTTGTCGTTTGAGCATCTCAATGTAGACTGATGAAATGCTGTCATACCATACCTGTCATGTCATACTTCAATGATGTACATCTAGTTCTGAAGACTCCACGATTGTCCTTTGCAGATGACATCAAGATATTTCGTCTAATTCGTTAAATTGAAGATTGCAGATTTCTCCAACAGCAGCTAGATGTCTTTGCTGATTGGTGTAACACGAACCGCATGTGCGTGAACCCGATGAAGTGTTCGGTAATATCGTTTTCTCGGAAAAAGGATTCGATTTAATTTAACTACCGTCTACTAGAAACAGACATTGAACGCGTCAGTCACGTTAAAGATCTGGGAGTGATTCTGGATCCTCAACTTACGATTAAACAACACGTCTCCTATGCAGTTGGTAAAGCATCTCGAGCACTGGGATGCATCTTCAGAATAACCAAAAATTTTACGGATATCTATTGTCTCAAATCGCTCTACTGTTCTTTATCGCGATCAATTCTAGAATATTGCTCTGAAGTTTGGAGTCCAAACTACAATAATGGCGTTGAGAGAATAGAGTCCGTTCAGCGTCGCTTTTTACGTTTTGCGCTTCGTAGATTGCCGTGGAAAGATCCTTCCCGACTACCTCGCTATGACAACCGGTGTCAGCTAATTCAACTAGAGCCCCTACATGTTCGAAGGAATACTGCAAGAGTCTTGTTCATCGCTGACACTCTGCAAGGTCGTATAGATGCCCCAGCTATTCTGGAATAAATCAACATAAACGTCGCTCCTCGAACATTACGTTTTTCCAGACTATCTAATCAATTAGCTAACAACACTTGACCTTTTTATTTGTTTTCAATTATTGTATGACTATTGTTTTTCTGTACATGATTGTTAGAAATTAGATTAGTATTAAGGCCTAGGCTTTGATATGCCTGTTGATGTATTGAACAAATAAACAAATAAACAAAAAAACAGCGCAAAGTACATGCCGTAGACTCAGGTGCTTCGCATTTTAAATGCCAAAATATTCTGACTCCTGCGTTAGAAGACAAAGGGTTAAGTCGTCGGGAAACTCCAAGCTTGCTCATATGACCCTATTCCACGCTTTTCTAAACTTTATTCCTTCTTCCTCCGTTGAGTACTATGGCACTTAATATTGAAAAGTTTTCTTCGCACCTTCCAGTATCTGCTAATTGAATGTCGTTACAACAATTGTATTGAGGTTGTACGTTATTTGTCTAATTTTAATAGTTATATTTAATTGATTAGTTTAATATTTGGTTAAAGTTAGGTATTAACTCTATTTATTTTGCTCGTGTACTGATTTTACGCCTTATCATTTGTTGGATTCATTTTATGTATGTTTGCCATTTGGTTCATTTTATCCAGTTTATGATCTATATAATCTTCATAGCGTTCATTTTGTTTGTTTCAATTATTACGTTACTTTCATTCGCTATATTTTTGCAACTCATTCTATTCGATTTGTTAATTTAATGAGTTTTGTTATTTCTATGCTTTTTACGTTTTCATTTACTTAATTCATTCAATTCAATTATTTATTTAGTTAATTATTCGCACTTTTTCTATTCACTCAGTTGATTATTTTCATTAATTTATTTATTTTACTCATATTGGTTTAATTTATTCTATTCCTTTCATTTATTCGATTTAACTACTCATATAGTGGATTTTAATAATTTTAATAATTTTTTTCATGTTTTTCATTTAATTCGTTTTATTAATTTTGTTCATGTTGTAGTTTTATTTATTTTATTGGCTTTATTTATATAAACCATTCTGCTCATTTTCTGCTCGTTTTATGAAATTTATTTCCGTTTCATTTTTTTACCTTATTATATAATTATATATTCGATACGCGTTATTCATTTTATTATTTTGTAAATTATATTCATTATTATTTTTTAAGTATCATTCCTTTTATTGATTGTCTATCAATTATTCATTTTTTTCGAGGTTTTATTCGTGTAGGACTCCATAATGTACTCAAGAAGTGAGTGCGCACTTCACTCGAGTTCTGCAATCTCATTAACGAGCATACGATGTCATGTTTAAGAAAAGTTTTCTCTCACTTACATGTAGATTAAATCAGGGTTTTCACTCTAAAAACGTTGAGAGTGTTCAAGTTCCTTTTGCAGCCAAGTAGATGTTGTTTGACATATCACATGATAGGGTACGATATTTGAGAAATATTATCAAAATCCGTATTTACTGACAAACCGGAAATGTTTTGATTTAGTCTTAGAAAAGCCATAACCATCACACTATGCTTTTATTTGGTCTACTCCCAAGTAGCTTTGTTACTGTATAGTATTTCCAATTATTTTGGTAACAACTATGTCATGGAAAAAAGCGCACTTTGTTTCTATGTTGTGCAACATGCTCCTAATTGTACCAAAACAATGAAAACAATAGCTGTGCCATTTGTCGAGCATTCGGTAATTGGACAGTTCAGTTTTAGGGTGGAATGGCTAACAAAGAGGCATTTGCAACTTGTTAGACTGTTTATGCAAGTTAGCAAAGTTTCTGAATAGTTTCACAACTGTTATTGATGTTTGCATACTTAACACTATAGGCCTGCTCCACAGTTACATAGTTTAAAAACCCGCGGAAATTCTTTTCAAATATATCCGACAATAAAAAAATATTGTGCAGCAGTTATGCAACATTTCAAACTTTCAACAAGTTGCAATTGTTAGTTGGGCTGAACTATGATGTTCTCATGGATTGATCCCATTTCAAATACTATCAAAACACCATGGCATAGGTGTAATTTCAAATCATGAATAAGGGGTGTTATGAATTTTAGTTTGTTCGGGTTAGCAACACATGGCTAATACAGACTACTTTAACTTAATTCATTATATAAAATTACTGCACAGTTTCATTTGATACTGATTAGGTGCAGTCATCCTCTGTGATTCATAATGAATTAATAATTCTTTTCGAGAGTATTATACATATAAATGATATTGAGTTTTTAATACAAAACTACAGCATTGTGATTGAATCATACAAATATTCTACTATTTTATTATTATTTTTTTTCCACAAATTTGAATACAAATATGCATATGGAAGTTTTGTTATAAAATAAATTTTCAAATATCATTTTTTAATTTGTTGCTTTAATTACTGGAAAGCCTAAACGGTGAGAAAAACGATGTCATTTTCTTTTATTATTGTGAGGTATAGCTCAAACGCACTATTCGTGATTAAGAATAAAACTATTTGTGCTTCAAACCAACTGAAACATGAAGCTAAAGCATGTAAAGAACTGTGTATCTAGTATAAATTATTATTATTTACATTACTGCATTGTTATCTATAGTTGACACGTACTTCGAATTCAATTTTAAGACACATTATTAGTCAAATCTATACGAACTTGTACCCAAATTGTTAGTTAGAGTTTCAATTATCAGTTTCTGGGAAATATTATCATTTTTGACCAGGTTGACTAGCGGGAATCGGTGCCGAATGGGGTCATGTTTGGCATGCATAGATGTATGCAGAACCGTCATCATAAATCACAAGTTTATTGACAGAATACTAATAATAAACACAGCCAAAACAAAAATAAGAATGTACTTATCAGTCCGATCTTGGATGTTCCGCATTACGCTTCCGATGCTCATTCCGGTGATACCATAGCATTTCTCAAAATACTGAACAAGTGACAATGTGGTCAATCAATACAACTGATCCCAAAGTTTTGTAATATTCTTGAAAGATTATATAAAATCCCTTCTAAAATGATATTGATACTCTGAATCAAATACTGGATTCTACCTGAAAATCATCCAGAAAATCCGAAACGTCCAAGATCAGTCATATCAAGTACAAATTTGGTATAGACATTCTTATTTTTGATGTGTTTGTGTTTATTATTAGTATATTGTCAATAAACTAATGATTTCGTCAAATATCTGATACGCATTGTTGATTAGGTATACAATCACTATTCCTCAGTTAATTATTTGCACATATTGGACCAATTGCTTTCATAGATTGTTCACTGCGATACATTGCTTTATATGGACAACGTATTAAAAGAAAAATGCTTAATTGAATTGGGGCCATACAGGCTACACAACCTTCAATAATAATAATAATAATAATAATACATCCCTTAGCCTCGGTAGTAAACATTACTGCGTAACAGTGCTATGACAGACAGCATAATCAATCACCAGTAACTCCCATTTGGTAGAGCACCAACTTTACCGACTGGAAGAGTAATGCCACGCAAGTGAAATTCCTTCTCAGCAAAATTCCATCTGCTCTGCGGAATAAGGTTCACCACTATTCATCATCGTCGACCATTAGATAGAGGTCGCACGGCGTTCTGCAATGGGAACTTTCCCATTAAGTTCGGTGCAATATTGGATTTTTGTTTTGCTAGGTTGAACCGGAATATTATTGTTTAAGTTTGAGCCTTGATGAATTGAGTAATGAAATTTCACAGTCAGCATTCCGCCGCCCTATCACTCCCCTACTAGCAGACACAAGAGACAGTATGGCCGAAAAGGAAAGTTCCACCATCAGCGAAAAAATAGCTTACTATAAACATTCTGAACGAAGAATTGTACGTTGTTACGACTCGAATGTGCTTCTGCCAGAACTCTCAAGTGACGTACTGAAGTCTGACGTGAAAGAACGATTGTGTCGCTATTATACGAGACAGGCGACTGCACCGGATGGTGCCTACCAAACCAATCCCACACCGATGTGGCAGGGAAAGGGTTTTAATGTTTTTGATTTCGTTACACGTATTGCACGGTTCTGTGCCACCCCAATTCCCTCAGTTGGGTGTGTACGAGGATGAGCCCGTTAGCCCAGCCGTGTGATATATGATGGATTCGTGTTTGCAGAATTTGCTTGTTTCCGCCGCAAACCCCGTACAAGACAATGGAGAAGAGCTATAGAGTCCGAAGGGATTGCTTGTCTTCCGTACTGTTTCCACTGGGGCCTGTGGGTATATCTCCTCGCCATTGGCATAAATTTTCCGGTGGGAAAAAATACCGCTTTCGTTCTCACATATTTCACAAATGGTGTATAATAAATTATTTAAAATTGCCGCACGAATTCACATTGCTTTCAGGCGGAGCTGAAGTCCGAGTTTCGGCAAAACAATCAGCTTCCCGGTGGGAGTAGGTACAACGGTGTGGACGATACTTTTCAAAGAATGGGGGCGCAGCTTGTCTTAACCATGAGGGGTAAACCAACTTATGCACATACCTTTTGAAGTTTTAAATTTGACGCACAAGAAGTTCATTCGATTCAAATGGACCTTTTGCAGTTTTGTCCAGTTTGTAAAACTCACCGTCTTTCGTGTAATCAGACTATGTTGACTCAAAAGTAGGCATGTGTGTTTTAATATACACTACTTTAAAAAAAGCTCGAGAATCGTCATTCGTAGAGTAAAACTATCCGAAAAAAAGTTGCAGTGAATAATTCATTCTTTGCAATAAATATACATTGCAAAAAAGAGATGACATTTTTTCTAAAAAAAATAGGTAGGTAATGTCAGAGACATAACCGAAGTGAAGTAGAATACACTTAGGCTGTATTCTACTTCACTTCACTGAAATGCTGCAATTTTTGCTATCTTCTGCATGATTGCATTAAAACCAGCTATTTTGATATTTGTTGTGATGCATTACACCCCATTGTTGTGGTACATTTTACCCCCCCCCCCCCCCACAGGTGCGTTTTGCCCCGCCTTTTTTTCAAAGAGCAATTTATAATGATATTGAAAATTGAATATTTTTCATATTTCTGAATATTTGGCAAAGCGATTGTGATTTCAGAGTAAATGTTGGTTAAATGATATCATAAATATAATATATAATTAAATTTTCCTAACTATTAATCCTTAGCTATGTTATGATTATATTTTCTTAGGGTTGAATTTTACCCCATCTGCCCCTACATATGCATGCATTACATTCACGTAAATCACGTGCGATGCGTTTGTGCAAATGGAATCTTGATGACACCTCGAAATTTTTAAACGTGCACCGAGACACATGCGTGGCAAAATTCAAATGTTTTTTTGTTCCAAACTTTTGAGTGGGTAACTAACAACTCGGTTATTTTTAAGTGGATAGTACTACCTATACTACCCACATTACCCACCGGCCCTGATTATTGAATATTTCATTACTCATATGTATAGTGGTATCCAAATTTATTTATCTAGCTGAATATATTCAGAAATAGGTCACAACGAATAAAATAAATTAGGGGCCAAATCGGATAAAAAATGAATTTTTGATTTACTGTAAGTTGAACTTTCTCCACAGTTATGAGCCAGTAAAAGGGCATTTGCGCGTAAAATGTCAGTATTGAATTAAGGCGAATACTCTACGAATAATATGTTCAAACCTTCAATCTAGTAGGTTTCATAGAGTGGAGCTTTCGCAATAACCCTGCAATTGCCACTATAATAATAACCGACAACGAATATAGTGCTAGGACATTACTTTTAATGGAGCATTTCACTAGTTGATCTGCGAAATTCGCAAACAAAATAAGTGAAATAAGCATTGAGTCCTTTAGCCGAACATAAACTACACCGGTCTTAGAGTGGATGTACAAATCCCGTTATACATGCAGCAGTTGTACAATGAATCTGGTTCTACGAATCGTTAGAAAACTGTGTTTATAGCAGCATATACGATGATATGTAAAGAGTTGGCCCAGTTTGCCACGAGTATCAAATCATCAGCAGAAACTTATAATATCAGTATCCAAAACCCGTTTTAATCCACCTAGTGGTGCGATTGTGCCTTTCTTATTTATCAAAACTACGATTCCATGGCTGGTTATATTTAATATAATGGTGGAAATGTCTATTACATATTCAGTGCGATTTACACATACGTACGATGAATCGTCAGCTACGAACTTGAGATGCTATGTGTCAACGCTGAAACACTTGAAACCAGCGGCGGATCCAGGAGGAGGGTTCGGAGGTTTGAACCTCCGCAAAAAATTTCAACTTGTTAAAAAAAATTTAAATTAGTTTCTCAACTCAAAATCATTTCAAACCAAATTCTTCACTGGTTCAGACCCACTAGAAAAAATTATTCTGGAGGAACTAGGAAATTTTATTCGGGTAGGGAGATACATGATGAGAGAAGGGCGTTTTAGTGAAGGGTGGAAGTGATGTGGAGGGTACCCCTCATCGTATCCCCCTAACTACGCCCCTGTTAAAATACAGAAAACGGGATTAAGTTGACGATGTTCAGAGTGAATGCATAACCTTTCTATAGGAGAAAAGCAAAAATACGAATTTGCTGTGTGTCCGCACTCTTAAAGCCGTAACTCCGGAACCGGAACTCGGAATTAAATGAAATTCAATAGCCTATGGGAACGTTGAACCTTTCATTTGAGACTAAGCTTGATTAAATCGGTTCAGCCATCTCCGAGTAACCGATGTGCATATTTTTGGTCACATACATACACACATACATACGCACACAGAGACATTTGCCGAATTCGACGAACTGAATCGAATGGTATACGACCGACGGCCCTCCGGGCCGGGGTTGATTTGACTGTATTCAGAGTGATTGCATAACCTTTCTATAGGAGAAAGGCAAAAAGCCAACATCATCTCCTTCACACAATATAACAACCAATGCTAATCAAATCGTCAATCGCACTACCGCATGCCAGAGAAAAATTTACCAAAGAGCACACTCCAGTGTATACACCCACCGCGGTGAAGTCTGGAGCGCACATCGTGATGAATTTATCGTAGCACGCCATGCATCATTTAAAAAGCAAGGGAGCGGGGTTTCTCGCACCCAACCACTCTTTCGCTGTTCGTACGCGCACACTTGAAATACGTTTATTGAACTCTGGAAAAAGAGTGTTCGGCTTTTTCTGTGATGTGTGCTGATCATTGTATGCATGAAACTGGCACGCCTGTGCATTATTGGATGGAATGATGCCTGGCGGCAGTCATTGAATATATTACAACCGAAGTGTTTGAGCTGACATAAAACGTAGCAGCTACTAAGAGGTCAGAAAGCAAACTGACGGTTTTTCTTATGTGCCTTTTCCATACGTTGCGCAGTTCATTGAATAACAAAGGGGCAGTCCTTGCAACGCTCGCTGCTTGGTTGAATTTTACGGACCAATCTGCGCTGATAATTACCACTTTTACAAAATGCATTATTTTAGTTATCTATAGTAGACGTACAATCAAATACAATATACGTGCACATATTTGCAATCAGATAGTACAAAAATATAGCGATTTCGATCAGTACAACGAAAGTTGTTCGCATTTGAAGACTGGAAAAATACCTCAGCAGAAATTTTTGAAACGGGACCTCCATATTAAAACGTAAGAAGTATTCTACTTTAAAAAAATAATTGGGAAAATATGAAATTTTTTGAATGTCATGATTTTCTCTCAGCAATACTTAAAGAAAAGTTAAATAAAATTTCATCGTGGGACAGATTTCAAGAAAAACTGGTTTTTCTAACAATAACTTCAAAAATGTTTGTAAGACAAACAAAACTATTATTTTCTCGTCATTCGTTCGGTGACTTTCAGACCGATAAGTGAAAAAAAAGCAACAATGAAGGAATCAGCCCAAATTAACGGGTCCATTGAAGGTTCTGTAAAATCGTAGACGTAGAGTTGGGCGAGACAAATTAAAGTCGAAAGCTGATGCGACTCGGTTGAAGATCCTTTGTAGGCCAGTAATGGCCCCGTGCATGCTATAATTAGTGCGTCAAAATGACAATCGGAGCATGAGGTTGTTACGCGTTGTTCGAGGTGCGACATTTATGTTGGTTTGCTCCAAGTTGGCTGAGAAATCCAAATGACCTCGCAAAGTAACAGCAACGAACAAAACCCTTGCTGTATTCCTTCGAACAAGCAGGGGTTCCAAACTAATCAGTTGGCTCCGGCTTTCGTAACTTGGTAAACGGACGAGATCTCTCCGTGGCAACCTACGAAGCGCAAAACGTAAAAATCATCGTTGAACGGACTCAATTCTCTCAACACCGTTGTTATAGTTTGGGCTCCAAACTTCGCCAGGGCCGGCGGATAGCGTGGGTAGTATGGGTAGAACTACCCACTCGAAAATAACCGAGGGGTAATTACCCACTCGATATTTTGGACATTTTCATAAATTTGAAATCTGACACGTATGTATCTGTCATACATTTGAAAATATCGATGCACAACAACTTCATTTACACAAACAGACTGCAAGTGATTTAATGTAAATGTAATGCAAGCGTGTGTATTACGAAAATGAGACAAATCCTTATTCTATTACCCTCACCCTATGCTTACTACCCACTTGTGCAAAAAGTGTAACGCCAGCCCTGCTTCGCAGCAGTATTCCAGGATTGACCGCGACAAAGAGCAGTACAGCATTTTGAGACAATAAATGTCCGTAAAATTTTTCGCTATCCTGAAGATGCATCCCAGCATTCAAGATACAGTTAGCAAACTGTATAGGAGACGTGCTATTTAAACGTAAGTTGCGAGTCTAGTATCACTCCTAGATCCTTCACCTAACTAACGCGTTCAATTTCAGTATCCAATAGACGCTAGTTAAAACAAAAATTGGGTCTTTTTTCGTGAGGACGATATCACCGAGGACACACATACTGTTCGTGTTACACCAGTCAGCGAAGGTTTCAAATTGTCGTTGGAGTAATCTACAATCTTCAGTAGAGCGGATGAGAAGAAACATTTTGAGATCGTCTGCGAAGAAAAGGCGTGTAATCTTCAAAACTAGATGAATGTCGTAAAGCAGAATAATCAGCGGTGCCAAGTGACTTCCCTGGGGTACTCCTGACGTAGAAGTAAATGTGGGTGCCTGACAATCTCCAATGACAACCACTATTTCTCGACCTGAAAGGTGGATCGAAACAACTGCAACAGACCGTTAATTCCAGATCGCTCCATTTTAGCGATTGTTATGTCATGGTTCACTTTGTCATAAGCGGCAGATAGGTCTGTATAGATAACATCGATTTGAGCGCGACGTTCGATACTCTTGTTATGTAGAATGTTAAGCATAACAGGTTAATGCAGGTGACCGCCCGTATGTGAAGCCATGTTGATCGTCACTTAGGTACTGCTTGCAGTGAGCCTGAGGAGGTTCCATAATCACCAGCTCGAACATCTTCGAGACAGCACTCATTGAAGTAATTCCCCGGGAATTGTTGACGTCTCGTTTATTATCTTTTTTATGAATTGGAAACATATTCGCGGACTTCCAACAGAATGGAAAGATGCCACTGGCAATAGATGCTCTAAAGATGCGAAGAAGTGGAGTCACTGAAACGTCGATGTGCCTTTTCAAAAGTACTGAAGGGAAGCCATCAGGTCTCGGATTGAAAGACGATTTTAACCGAGAACAAGCGGTGGTAATCATCGTTTCATTGACATCGATAGCGCTTAGAGTTTGGCTCACAACCGGAACTAGACAAACAGCGACTTCTATTAGGTAGGGAGTAATGTCAGGGTACGTAACTTTTTTGGGGGAGCATAATTTTTTTTTAGTTTAATAGGTGTAAAATATGTTATTTATATAAAGAAATTTGCAAAGGTAAATATTTCCTGCCAGCTTAATATTAATTCTAATTTGCTTGTGGCATGTGGGGATACATGAATTACTTTTTGCGGGGATACTTTTAGGTTCGGATTTTTGTAATTTTTTGTTAGGGGTTGTGAAAGTAATGTGTAGCTATAAACTGGCTTGACTATGAGTGTAACTATGAAGTCTGCGCTAATTTACAATCTTGAGAAGGGACATAGAGTACGTCGAGCAGATAAAATACACAACATCTCGTACACTACTTTAAGTCGTTACGTTAGAAACTTAAAAAGGACGAGAAACGTAATTGGTAGCTGAGTTTGGACATCAAGAGACAGAATTTACTGCTTACCGTTTTCATTGTTTAGAAATAAGATTCGGATTGAACAGTGTAGAAGCTTCATTTAGAGGCTACGAATCAAATCAGTCTAAGATCTCTCTGAATATACCTATAATGTTCCATCGCCAGGCAGAAAGTATAGGTTTCTACCACCTTAATTACCAGAAACTTGCGCAGGTTCCCAAAAGCTCAACCACGTAAGTCTAGAAATTAGGAAGGAGTAGCATAAATGAAATTGATCAACGAAAACACGATGGGAGGAAGGAAATAACACAAAAATATTAAAAACAAAAACAAATAATTTATTATATGGATTTTATACTACAAATATACAAATGAAATTATTTTTTTTGACATACTTAACAAAAATGCATATAATTTTGATGACACGTTACTTTTGTTTACTAATGGTATTGCATGTAGTAAAGCAATGTTTGTTCTTTCATATTCATGCATATAGAATATTCTATCGCAAAAGTTCTAATACATATAACCATTAACAAAAAAGTCGTTTATCTATCCCCACTCTCCCCTACTTATTCAAAGCCGCAAAGTAGAAACGTCAAACGCAAAGTATAGGACCAAGTTAGAATTAAAAAAATCGATTATTCTGCATTTTCTAAATATATTTTAAAAATATTCTCTGACAATTTTACGCAGATCGGACTATTGTTTATGAAGATAAACAACTTTGAATGCAACCGGTTTTTATCTGCAAGCAAATCGTACACAAAACTAGACGCGTTTTTCTCGAAACCTTGTCTTCAAAGTCGGTACTATCAGTATCGTATAAACCGTTCAAGCTATCCCCTACAATTTTTATTGTTTAGAAGCTTATTAAATTATCTAGTGGTTAACAAATTTTTCCGCACAATTTGAAAAATATTATTTTTCCGATGCAATCAAAGACTCTTTTTAAGCTAAAAATTGATTTTTGTCTTGAATTTCGTGTTCACAAAATAAATGAATATACTTATAGACCTTATTTGATTTTTTAATTTCCTATAAATATATGAGCGCCAAGAAAGTCAAGACTACATATACGTGTACGATGACGCGAGAAAAGGCGCACTGATTGAATGCAAAAACAATTAATGCTTCACTCATAAGAAGGGTCTGCATCGACCAGACAGGAATTGTAGTTGTTTAGTTTTTTTTAAATTTTGTTTACATTGTGTACTAAAATAGCTAACTCATGGAACAGCCGTGACAAATGAACCGATCGAAAACCGAACTTATGAAAGATTAGCAACTAACTGTTAGATTTTCCAGACTAGAAAAATTTCGAATGATTCCATAAACTAAATATTTTGTGATCATAGAAATCCATAGGATGATGATGGACAAATGTATATTATTTGGCTGAATATCTGCAGCTGCAGTTGAGACACCAGCACTTTTGTGCGCAAAAATTGCTTTGGAACTTAACAAGTCAAAAAATGTACGGAAGTTATTATTTTTATTGGCCTGATCTTACGACAGGTCTACCCGAGGTGTACTGAGAACTGCCGGTACAACTGTTAAAGCATTAATTGCAGGTAAAGTTAGAAGTCAATTTTCAATTTTCTGAAAAATCCTTTGCTAATTTTCGAACAGTACCACCAGTTAAGGGGAGGGGGGGGGGCTGTCTTGTCTTGTTAGAAGTCAATTTTCAATTTTCTGAAAAATCCTTTGCTAATTTTCGAACAGTACCACCAGTTAAGGGGAGGGGGGGCTGTCTTGAAGCTACATCATTATCAGGGGGTGTTCAGAGGTTTGTAACGAAATAATACGTTGCATTGGGGGTAATTGAAAATCACTAAAAAAAGCTACGTCATTTATGGGTGTTTCCATAATAAAACGATATTTTTAATTTTAATTTTGAGAAGTCTTTGCCCGGGATTCTTTTATCTCTCTATCTATCTTATTAAACAATAGTCACAAACAAATCAGTATCGTTGAAACACTCACTAAACGGAATCCTCCTACTCTTTTATAATAGATAAGTTTTGAAATATTCTTTCTATTGATCTAGAGCATTTTTTTTTTAAATATAAATAAATATCTAAGATTATGAACACATGGATACTTGATTTCGCATTTGTACGGCAAACCAACGTTTTTTTTTTCTTAAATTGATGATAAGTTGAAATTTGAAAATAAATTTTCAGCTAATGATGAATTTGTGTTCTTTGATTAATTTGGTTACGCGCATTCAAATTTTGAGTTTACCTTCCAATATAGTTGAGGGCCCTATTTCAAAATTTTCAGAAGGAATAGAATTTGATCGTTAGTAACTTTCATTGTAGAGTAGATAATACACTTAGATTAAGGACATACTACAATAAATCTAAATGCTGGTCGCCGTGCACTGCAATTTACCATGAAAAGATGAAGCTGCTTATCGCAGTGCGCTTGAATATTTCATTTTAAACCACTGCGATGGCGTATTGTTTTGAACATAACACTCGGGGAGAATCACGTCGACTAACAATCGGGCCACTATATGAAAGCAAAAAGCTAGTACTTTCAGAATGTTATGATTTTGTTTGCTCCTTTTTGCTCATTAACGAGTTATTTAAAGTGGAAGTTATCCCAAAAATATCGCAAAATTTCGACTATCTTTTTAAATTCAACAGATAAGAAGGAACTGTGTTCGGCAAAAATATGTGTTTCAATACCGCAAACAACTTTGTGGAAGATTTCAAGAAGGTGGGAAAGTATCTAAAAAGTTATAATGAAAAAAAACTAACTTTAAGGGGTCTTCCATATAATATGTTCCATAACTTGCAAACTATTAAAGCTAGATATATCGTGTCTTCAGAAATTTCTTTTATAGTTACATTTGCTACAACTTTGCCGAAGACACAAAGTCTCTATCTTAGTTAGTTAAGAAAATAAATTTCGTATATCACTTATAGGTGAATTAATCACTGAATGATATACTTCTGTAGATGCGCAATCATAAGGGTAACAACTTCTTCGAGCTAACTATACTTCTAAAGTTAACGGTTTAGACGCTACTAATTTTGAGCACGAAAACAACGTTTTAAAACATTGTGCAGTGGTTCGTTTCCTACAAAAAAAATTTCGAATGGGATTACACAATGTTTGCACTAATCAGTCAGAAAATGTTAACTAATTTTGTGCTTAATTTCTAAGTATGTATGGATTTTCGTCGCCCATATAACTTTTTCGAACGAATGTGATTTTCATTCTCAATAACAATAACAATAATGACAGCAAAATCAATGGGGGTCAAATCAATCCACCGTAATGCAGAATAAATCTGAATATTTGTAGCATGTGCTGTGTTATGATGATCTATTCCCAATATTTGTGTTTCGCGGGGAGTTCGGTAACAACATTGTTTTACTGTGTAGATAACCCACCGGTTTGCTGTTCATAAGCTCAGTAAACTCAGTAATTAAAGCATTGTGTTTAGCTTTGGCCGGTTGTTTTATCGATCGGCTTTTTGCAATACACTATTAACAATCTTAAGTACAAGTATTAATAATGGCTTGATGTCCTTACACCACTGTTAGATTTCAAAAGATTTCAAATTGGCTTTCAATTCCTGAATGCAGTCAAGACACACGATTTATATCCTAGCTAGATATTGGAAACCCACCTTTTTCTTTAGAAAAATAGTAATATAGTAAAGTGAAATGCGTTTGCTTGGTAGCCAAACCATATTTTTTATTTAACTCTCAAGACAGTGAAATATATGGGAACCGACGAATAAGTAGAACTCAATTGTGGGTGTACGTATTCATTCATAAAAAGGACGAACAAAAAGATGAATTGATAAGATTAGGTAGAATCTCAACATCGTTTTTTTCTACTGCGTGCGGAAGTTAGAAAAGCTTCAATGGGACCGACTGCGATAGACATCCCCAAGGGCTGCACAAAGTCTATTGCGGAAAAAGATACAAGAGCTACTTATTCTACAAGTTTCGCCCAGCGTCAGTTCTAGAGCATCGAATTACAGCTCACTTGGTGAAAATTAATATTTCGGCTCATTTTCAACCACCCAAAGTAAATTTATGTCACTAGGAAAATATGTTATTTTCACTTCATTGGCTAGCAGCCCACACTGAGCCATGTCATCAATATCAATCATGTCCGAAGGAAATCCGTTAAATTAAAAAATATATTTCGAGCCACACAATACGATACTCCGTTACCTATCCCGTTCGTAAAACGGAAGGATTGCTCGTGTCGGTCAGTGTGACAATTATTCTCAATAAAAGTGTAATTAATCGTTCCCGACCATTCTAGCCTTCTACGAGAAGGACACTTGGGGTAATCCTAGCTGTCATTAACAGGCGCTCCATCACACTCGGGTAGAATCTTTGAAAGGGGGAAAAGATAAACCGCACGGCAAACCGACGGGTCTACACGGTCGAATGGAAAATAATGATTGTTGGAGCTGGGAAATGATTTCCCCTACCAGTTCCGTGTTGTATTGACGCACAGTGAAGAAACAATAGGAATAAATGGTACAAATTGAGTTTACGTTTATCGGTTCAAATTCACTAATAATTTAGTTGAGTTATGAAACTCCATTTTAATAATTTGTTCGCCCTTGGGGAAAAAAGGGTTTATTCAATCCAATGGCAGGTATAACTAAGGCCTCGTTTCACTGTTCGAAAATACAGCCCAATGAAAAGGGCCTATCTCAGCATCGATTGGCTTCCCGGAATTCGATGGAGCATGATTGATTGACGCAAACATAATAATGGAAGTTTGTAAAGCGTTGTTTGTTGTTCAAATTCTTGTCGTCTTGATTTTGATTATGCTATTAGTCGGTGGAATTATGTTCGACAATTTTCATAATGAGGTGGCACTTTTTCGTTTCAATGATCACATCACGCTGCAAAGTTTAAATGACACGCTTTAAGCCCATGTTTGCCGGCTGATGTCGGCAGACGTAGTGAGCAAGCTTGCGGTAGTCAGTGTAACGGTGTCGAGATAATTGCTATCCAATTTTGCCACAATCATCGGATGTAGAAGAACAAGTACCTAGCTCAACCGAGGGCAAACTTTTTGCTCCCATGCCCTGCAGAGTCACTAAATCCTGTTTGAAAAATCCACATAACTATACCATCGCTTCTCGTCTAACCATATTTCTCATATCGGTCACTCTCACGCTAAAAGTCGGTCAAATTTTGCAGCAATCAGCAAAAAGCACGACCAACAGCAAGACTAACTTTTATATCGCCTCATAAAATTGTTATTACGTGTATGTGTGGGTGTGTGTAGTACACAGTGGGATAATTGAGTTTCAGACTTAATTCCATCAAACGCTTCCTACTAGCAGCTGGGACGCATTGCGGTGATTCGGGTGTACGTGTAATGTATGTTGTTCTAACAGGCAGTAATTTACTTAATTTAGTTTCTATGGATTACTCTCAGATGCGTGTGTCCTCCCTGGGGCGTGCGAAAATGAAGGAAATGTTTAATTAGTAGATTCGGCTAATAGCAATAATTTAATCTGCACGTTTTAAAACGCTTATTCGGGTCATCAAACGGTGAGATAACATAGTTCTCATAAGTCCCAAGCCACAAATCTAATGCTTTTTGGTTTTAACTAAATTTATAAATGTTTTATTACAGTCACGACCATTTCTGTCGGTTTTATAAAAGTAATAAACATTGTCTGATAATTCAGGTCTTATTAATATCTTAAAGCTATCATCAAACCTCCAATAAATTGTGGAGTTATTATTTGCTTTATGACAGCTTTAAAGTGCACAAGAAATTACATACCTAACGCTACTATAAACCCCTGGGACCAGGCTTAATGTACAATGTATTATTCATCGTGCTGAGTATTATTCGTGTGATCTTTGTAATTCCGATTAATGACCTTCATATCATATGATATGTAACTGCCCTGTCGTAATGCGATTGCGCATTTTTGGATCTCCATGCATAGATGAACCTATGTAAAGAGAGCTGAAACTCAAGGATATGTTATTGTTCCTAACCAGTGTTGTATAGTGCTATCGGTTTTATCAGTATAGTCCATTATTCCTTCGGAAGTGATCAATCCAGGCTGTTTAATGTGTTGAGTTGTGCTTTTCCAATTCCCTACCTTTTCTATCAGTTCGCTTTACTTTCCCACCAGAAAAATGATCAGACGACATGGCAAGCTTCGAATTGCAAGGGGAATGTCCCAATCGAGCCAATATTCTATAGTTGTTACGTATCGTTTTGTAACGTTTACTTGTGGTGATGGGGGCACACTGTACTCACCAGCTATTAGGGTCGTTTCACAGTTGTCTCCTGAAGAAATTCACACTGGGCGGACTTTTCTTCCCACACTATGGTCACTGAGCGAATCGTAATATCAAGCGGAAACAAGTACCAAAAAGCACTACACTTAAACAAAATGGACGACACAGCTTGAATATTCAGACCATTCACTTTTTAGTTAATAATACTATTTTTACATTTCTTACAAAAGAAATGTATAGGATTCGCTCAAACTTTGACAACTTTTTCCGAGGCCCGGAGGGCTGAGTCTCATATACCAATCGACTCAGCTCGACAAATTGGGATAATGTCTGTATATGTGTGTGCGCGTGTGTGTGGGTATGTATGTATGTGCACTAATGTCATGTAATTTTCTCAGCAACCGCTGAATCGATCTTAACGAAATTTGATTCAAATGAAAGGCTTAACGTTGCCATTTGACATTATTATTTTTGTTCTTCGATATGTTGTTTACTTTCTGAGATATGGATGATTTTGTCAAAACACAAAGGGTTTAAAGCAAATGACTTTCGAACAAAGCAATGCACATTGTTAGAAAGCTTGTAAAATTACCTTTCAAGCAAGCTATTGACTGTCAAAATCCGTTCACGAACGGCGTAGATATTAAACATTTTGTATTTTTATTCATCGCTTACCAATTTCCATTAACTCAAAATGAGATCGTTGCATACAAAGTATTGCTTTACGGGTGCTTTAGCAGAAAAACTAAACCGATTTTTAATATCGGGGTAAAAAAACACATCTACGTGATTCAAGGAATTCGATTTCGAGAACATTTTGTAAATTTACTTAATAATGAACTATTTTTCCAAAATTATTACGCAAGTTTACTTCAAAGACAAAATAATGTGTAAATTTACTTCAAGGTGAAAATTTGTCCAAAGTTGATGTATTTATCCGTTGGATTAAGCATTGCGTTCGGTAGTGAGATAGACGTTGGATGGTATATGAATGCACAGATCTCAAAGTATTCCACCTAGTAGTGAGAAAATAGATTTCTAGCGTAATTCATACTCATACTCGTAGCACCGAGAGCAGTATTTTTGAATAACAAAAGTGAAAGGTTTTTTGAATAACAAAATTCTAGTGAAAGTTTATTTTCTTTTAGAAGATTTATGTAATAATAATTATGGCGTAAAAATTATCAGTTGCTTTATGTATAATGTATCTTATATATCTCTCCCCAATAGTGTTCGTGACAACTGTCACTACTCAGATCTATCATGATATTCCCAAATCCATTTCTAAGATGCGAAGAAGAAGAAGAAGAAGAATCTTCTAAGAATCTTCAACTAATCTAGTAGCAAGGGTTGCAATCACTGTTTATGCATTGGACAGATAGTTGATCTCACTGAATTTATGTCATACATATTACTGTGTAACTACAACTGATACGGAGTTGTACTAAACCCCCTAATATACATTTTTCATGATCAATGTGACTAAAAAATAGTTATTTTCGAAAACGAATGCAATTTCAAGAATATTCGTGTCTCAAAAGCAGTCCAGGGTCACTTTCAATTACCACAGGATTTTCGATAAATTTAAATACTCATTCTGGTAGTTTGAACCATTCCTTTGTCATGATATTGTTTTGTGTAGGACTCATAAACCCATATCTCTAAAACGAGAATTCTGAACGAAATAATTCTCAAGTGATAAGGATGAGTGGAAAGCAGGGCAGGAAATATTCGAACCGAACCTATGTTCGAATACTTTCAAAGCGCGAAGCTTTGCGTTACTGGTTCGTATTCACAAGCTTCGCATCACAATCGCTTACCATCGTAATTGCGGACATTTGGGCGATACTTTTGCATGCTCTTCGGCGAGGACAAATGAAGCTTCTTGTTCATTTCATTGATGTTCGGAAAGATATGTAAAAGCTTTTGCGTAGTTTTCGACGAACACGAGCTAAGCTCTTGGTTCGTGTGATCGATATTTTTGAAACAGTTACACGGAGCTTCGAAACGATGTTCGCGAACACAGAAAAAAGATTACCTCGAAGTATTTCAGAATCACGAACACCGAAAGATTATATCAATTTAGCATCGCGAGCCATCGCTAACATGTTCGCCGGACGATATTAGTTTTCTTTATTCAAATACCTACCTACTAGTTATGCAAAAAAGTATATTCTAGACAGAGGCCTTGTATTAAGGGTGGAATAGGTGAAAAATAATTGTGACAATGTGTAGCTTATGGATGCTGGGGTTAACTGGACAGTGACGTAACAAGTTTATTTAAGATACCCTACTGATATATTACCAGTAGGGATAAAATCAAGATTTCGTGACAGGGCGGGGATAAATTTTCAAATGAAATAAATTAGGGCTAGAAAATGAAGTTAAACACAATGTACACGACGTATTGAGTGGGTCGCTTATCTTAGTCATGTTCCTATAGTCACCTACCAGTTATGTCAGTTTCTTGAGGATAAAGATATCGATATCCATTCATAGGAAAAAATCGATTATCAGTTAAATAAATAACGTCATGATGTGTATGATGAATCCTAGAAATAAATAGGGAATGTCAATAAACTCGACCATTCCCGATTAATATTTGGCAGTTCTGGTCGTTTTGTAAATCTTGTTTTCGACTAACAGTAAAACCATTTTGATTCAGAAGTATGTTTTAGAAGGGCGCATGTTTTTTGTGCACTTATTTAAAAAAACGCTTTGAATCCATCTACCAGTGTGGTGAGACATTTTTATAACTGTTTTCGAATATTATATCGGTTGAGAACTTTTAGAACATGATATTTCGAGAAATTTTGAAAGTGAAATTAAATCAGTTGTAAAGTTATAGAAAATAGCCTTTTAAAATGAACGGATAATTGAATTATTACTAATACTTTATGAATACATTATCTAAGTTCTTCATTCAATGCAATATGTATGCAAAAAGTTAAAAACTGGATTTCCCTTCAGAACTGGGCCAAAAAATCGAAAAAAATGTGTTGGCGATCCGAGAACTAGAACAGAAATTGTAACCTTTGGACCTCTGAAGTGCATGCGTACAAAATGCTATAGTCTAATGTTTGTTTTCATTCATTTCATTTAATAATTTTCAGTTGAGCAATTCTGTCGCAAACTGCATTGTGGAGCGAGGGTCATAACTTCCTAAATTTAAGTGTTCCTATTAATTTAGTTCACTCTCTTTAACATAAACTACTCTAACGAATGAACGAATGGGAGTAGGTTCGATAAATTTTGAAAGAAGCCGTTAAATCAACCACTTAAGGGATTACACCACCGTAAAATTAAAAAAAAAATCGAAATTGATCTTGATTGATTTTATTATTCCATATCAACATTTGAATAGGGCTAATAAGATTTGTGAACAAACTTTTGTTTTGCTGATTTCTCTTAATTTGTTATCATTTCAACACAGAAAACATTTGAAATCGATTCTACCAAGGGCAAAGATGTTGATTCATGTGTATTTTTCATAAAATTCAACTCTGTAGCGGAAAAATGAGCGAAAGAAGTTTGTTTACAAAAGTCTCATTAGCCCTTTTGAAGAATTACTATTGTATTGATCTAAAATATGGGTCTTCAAAATAATATATCAAAATATGGAATGCGACAAAAAGCGAATAATAATGGAAAGACAGTATTCGAAAAAGTTCGAGTTTAGAACGACTTTCATTCTACTTGAAGTTATTTATTTCGCTTCTCATTTTCCGAGATTTCCCTTACATAAAGCATTTAGGCTATAACTGATTCAAAAAAAAATTAAAGGGTTGTGTACAAGACACGACCACGATGACATTAAAAATGCGACCATATTATTCGTGAAAAACAAATCGGCAACTTCAGTTGCCAAAGAAACGATCGAAGCATTTTTCCGTCAATGTCACTTTTCTGATTCAAATTTTTGTAGGTATTTTCTTGCTTCCATCCAATTGGTCAGTTTATTTGTTTTATCGCACATTTTTCGGATATTATTATAGAAGATAACTAACCCGATAAGAGGTAAGTTATTTACCAAAGCACGAAATGGAAATTTCATTTGTAATTCTTCTGAGACCGATTTTGTGGTCCTAATAAGGACCGTTTGTTGTTAATATTATTTCACCGTTTCCTTGCCAACAACAATGCGACTTCTGTACACGTCTAGTGATGGAGGCAATTTTGAGAGCGCCTTTGTTTGCTGCTGCTAACGGGGAGCGTTCCTTCCAGGAACTAACAAAGCGGACGCCGGCGATAAACGAACTGATTTCAACGATGATCAAATGCAAACTGAAAACATTTTCCTACAGACAATTCATTTTACGTATCTCAGATGTGGTTCATCGCCAAAAAGGCGGTGCTAACGAGTAAACCACCAATCAAAGCACGGCTAATTAATGCTTTTACAAAATTATTTCTATCAAAATTTACGGTAATCGTATCCTCTACGGAATCTGCTACACAATTGTTATGATTATTTCCCAAATCACGCAAGAATCTGTTTGTTCCGTACAGTACAGCGGCAATTATTGGCCGTTTGTTTATGAGAATCGTTTAGGTACGTACGTCCGTACACTACTCGTCGACCATCAAGTATCGAATGGTAAGGCAAAAAGGAAATTCAGCACATATATTTATAACTTTTGTTTTGTTTGATTGACCTCTAGCCGCCTCGTGTATGCACATTTCCCCTTTTTTTCGTGCAATTTTTCAATTTTAATTCAACCGAATTTCAACAGAATACTTATATAGTACATCAATCTAATTAGCAATTATATTCAAGTCAGGTGTTTCTGAATCGATTGGTGTATAAATGATTGAAATCCGTCAACTAATTGCGAAGTTATAATCGTATAAACCTTACATAGGAGATTTTCAAAATTTAGAGTGCCACCCAGCCCCAGATAATGGAGTAAGACATTTTTAATGTCAAAAAAACGCGTTAATGAAAACCGCGTAAATTTCAAAATCCGCGTAAAAACCTGAGTGTACTCTCCTATATAAAATACTACGCTGCTGAACAGTGCAATAACTACAGAAGCACGTTGTCAGATGCCTTACTGATAAAAAACGTATAACCGAAATATGAAACATGAAAACCAATAGGCTCTTTACCCTACGCAGCTACAAAGCGCCGTAAACATGGATTAACAAGTTACAACGCACACGCATGCATAAAAATATTTTTTTTTCGAACGCAAAACTCTTAAGCAGCACACACCGTATTGAATACAAACCACCCCACCCATCCACTTTGCAAATCATTCTGTGACACCGTGCTGGTACCCAAAAAATCCGCACACGGCCACCGTTGCCGAAAATGCATAGCGTCTACCGCTTATTGTAGTGCCCAGACGTTGCAGCCATGATCCTACCCGTTCGACATAAGAACAAAAACTGATTCAATGTGCGCGTCACCTCTATTTATAAACTAACAGTA
Source organism: Topomyia yanbarensis (assembly GCF_030247195.1). Classification (NCBI taxonomy): domain Eukaryota; kingdom Metazoa; phylum Arthropoda; class Insecta; order Diptera; family Culicidae; genus Topomyia; species Topomyia yanbarensis. Next base: position 286,010,282 of record NC_080672.1, read on the forward strand.
TATGGTTTAGTCACTTGGGTGCGAGTGTGTGCAAATGCCAACGTTACCGAAAATCGATAGCGCTTATTGCATCACCCGGAGACGATGTTGCTCGTATGGGATAAGAGCAACAACTGATTTAAACGGACATGCGTTGCTTCTATTTATCACTTTTCGTGTTTCATTGAGCAACTAAGCTACCCTCTCTTGACGGCTGTGTCTGAGAAATCTGCCTCACGAATGGTAATGTTCCCGTGTTTCGTGAACTTTTTAATTTTACCAATTTCCAAAAGTCTACTTTTATTGGGGAGATATTAAATTATTACCAATATTTAAGTTAGGTGTTTCTGAATCGGTTGGTGTATGAATGATTAAAATCCATCTAGTAATATCGGAGTTATAAGCGTGCAAACCTTACATAGTTTCGTTACATGGGAGATAGTTTAGATTTTAGAATGACACCTAGCCCCAGATAGTGGAGTAAGACATTTTTAATGTCAAAAAATACAGGGGGCCCTAAAGATTTCTTTCTTTTATTTTTTATTAGTAAAAGTCAAATAAGGGAAGATTACATCATGGAGAAGATAAACCAAATTTTGTCCTTTTCAGAATTGTTTTTGGATTTCCAACAACAAAAAAATCACTAGAACATTGTTTGTAAGTTCTTTGCGTTTCTCCATCAGTAATTAGTTAACAAATAAAATACAAACAAGTTGGAATATCCTTCTCATTATTTATCACAAAACACATGTACAGGAGTCAGGAAATAAATTTCATAAAAGTGGAACATGTAATAAGTTTGACACTTCATTTATTAAGTGAACAGATTCTGTCGAAAATGTTTGAAAATAAATATTTTGTCTCTTGTGATTAGATAATCAACCAATAAACTTATAAAACAATATTATAAAAATCATTTGGAAGCTTTCCTCTTGGTTTGGTACAGGTGCCTGGAATGCAACATTATAATTCAATTAATGACAATAATAATGGATTCAAGTATGTAGGTACTAGGTTAATAAATTCGTTTGGTAAAATTAAAAATAACGTTTAACACACAAATCATCGCATATTATTGAGTGAATATGACTAGCCGATTTAGGAATGTTGCGCAAGAACGTTAGAAACCGCAACAAGTTGAAAACAAAGGCCAATGGACTACGCCTAACTACCCCTCAGTGGATGCAAATAACTGAAGTTCGCCGTCTAACTGAACGCAGACGTCAGCAGTGAGATTCCATCCGAAAATTGTTCTTTTTAGGAAGAATTTGTTTTAGATAGGTAGATTATTAAGAGAGGGGTAATGGTTTTAGCGTTAAAAAACACTATTTGCGATTTTTTAGAAATTTGGGCGAAGCGAATTGATCAAAACTTTTGTACATTATAATGTACCATTTCATCCAAAAGAGTCATTTCTCACCAAAAAACATTTTTTCACGCTGAAACCCTTACCCCCTTAAACATACTTTATACATCTTCACCTAAACTCCTTGGCAGGGAAAATATACTCCGATTGAAGAAGAAAAGACGAGTTTACATTCAAAGTAGCTAGTAAACATAATTGTATTCCGAAAAAAATTAAAGGGTTGTGTACAGGACACGACCACGGTGACATTAAAAATGTAGCTTTTTTCAAGAGCGTGCAAATGAATTTTATCTATCACACATATCGACTCACGTTCTTGTTCACTCGCCTGTTTTCATATGTTACAATTTGCTATATACCCTCCCCATTAAAACATAATTTATTGAAGGTCTTTTAACGGTAATCTATTAATTAATCAAGTATCTCACTAGGTGATTGGCATTATTTGGCTGATCCATCTAGTAAAAATAGGCTGGTCTGTCCAGAAAATATATTCAAAAGAAAAGTTCCATATTGAGAGCTGTGATGAGGAAGCCCACGCCCGCCAACGGAAATATACAGATTCTCCATGAAATATGAAATTTCATTTTCCATTTAAATTTTCAATAATGTACTAATGAACTTAAGTTCTTAAGTTTCTTAAGTTTAAGTATTTCTTGATCGATTAGTGGTGGAAAAAATGAAATTATTTGATAAATTACATTGTTATGCAACGTTCGCACTACCAGTTAAAACGGGTTTTTATGCTATCTTAGTGACATTTTTCTTGTTGCTAATTATTAAAACGTGTTATAACTCTGTAGTGTAAACATTGTATTATTAAATCAATTCTGCAGCGTTTTATGTTATATAGGTGTTTTATGGGGTAATAGGACTGACATAATTATATCTTCAGTACAGCGGTTTGTTTCATAATTTAAAACAGATTTATTTTAAAATTTAAATTAGTATACCCAACCGTTCTATTTGTTGTATACTTAAAACGCAATTAGAACTGTGTTTTAAATACATAGGGTAGGACAGATATTCTGACTGGATAAACTGGGAAAACAATTTTAAGTCCAGTAACGCTTAAGACATGGCTTGAATTTGAATCGAAAAAGAACACCCGCTTCAACTGCTGCTGGGACGGTAAGTTCTGTTTTAAAATTTTCCGTTGTGTGCAGTACGAAACAAAAGTGTTTGAAATTAGAAAACAAAAAGTTCTGCTGGGAATGTGATTGTTTCCGATGCAATTATACTCAGATTTTTCACGCAGGGGATATAGGCCGTGTAAATGAAAACCGCATAAATTTAAAAAAAACGCGTTAATGAAAACCGCGTAAATTTCAAAATCCGCGTAAAAAAACCTGAGTGTACTCTCCTATATAAAATACTACGCTGCTGAACAGTGCAATAACTACAGAAGCACGTTGTCAGATGCCTTACTGATAAAAAACATATAACCGAAATATGAAACATGAAAACCAATAGGCTCTTTACCCTACGCAGCTACAAAGCGCCGTAAACATGGATTAACAAGTAACAACGCACACGCATGCATAAAAATAAATATATTTTTTTCAAACGCAACACTCTTACGCAGCACACACCGTATTGAATTAAACCCACCCCGCCCAAACCACCCACTTTGCAAATCATTCTGTAACACCCCTCTAAGAACGGTTGGTTTCAAAATCGTCCAATGAAGGACGTTCGTTGGACCAATTTGGACATCGTCCAAATAACCGTTCAACGAACGTCCGTCGTATTGTGATATAAAACGTAAAACAACGTTTGTTTACCGTTTTGTTTTTTTTTGTTTTCTTGAGATTCCGCTTTCTTTCCATAACGTCCGTCTGTAATTATGAAGTGCAAGGCATTTTCTGGCAGACGAATTCAAACATATTATCTCTCTTTTCGAAGTCTAACCGAGTAACTGACTATTTAGTCTAAGTATGAAAATTATTTCAACTTCATGTAAAAATTGTCTTTGTTCCAGCGCCGAGTAAATTGGGAGTATTGTCTATCGCGAGATAATATAGCATTTCGTCGAGTTGTTGCTATATGGGATACACACGAGTGCGGTCGAAACAAAAACAAACGTCAAAATGTTTTCTCACTCGCACTGATGCAAACTAGATGGGCGCGTAATTCAACGCACGGCCCGGTGGCGCATGGCTGAAAAGTCGCAATGTGGATTTAAGAAAAGATTCGCAATACTTTGGGGCAAATCGTGAGAAAGTTATCCTGGAAATCGCTTGTTGTTCTTCTTTTAGTATTATCGATACAGTTGAATTTTACAGTTTTTAACTGCATCAATCATCGGTGTAAATAGGAGCGTGTTATTTTCTACCGCTGTTTTCTCCGAAAAAACCACATGAATTACTGGAACAAACCTAAATACCTATACAAACTAAACAAAAATTAAGCCTTGCAAAAAAGTAGTTTTAGAATATTTAAACCAAATGCGAACAGAGAAGGTTGATCTTGTGAATGAGGTTGCTCGACTCAGAAAGCAACTTACAAAAATGAAGAGCATGGAAATATTTTTCGTAATGGCCAACAACAAATATATATTATTTTGCTTTGCTGTATTCCGATGGAAGACCCGTAATGATCATTTAAATGCGGATATAAAGACTAAATCATTGATTTTTCCCGGAGCGTGAAATTGATACATAATATAGAATATTTTAATCAGAACAATTTAAGTTTTGGACACGACTGTAACAAAACAAATATTTTGGCAACATTGGTCGAGTGGGGGTATGTCGTTTTCAGCAGGGATTAGCAAAATACATCTAGTAATATCGGAGTTATAAGCGTGCAAACCTTACATAGTTTCGTTACATGGGAGATAGTTTAGATTTTAAAATGACACCTAGCCCCAGATAGTGGAGTAAGACATTTTTAATGTCAAAATATTTTTTCCAGCTCATATTTTCTCGCAGAGAATGCTTTGTCACGGACAATATTTTACGAACATAGCAAATGCAAAAAAACAATTTGCCAATTATATCAATTATTTTTGATTTAAAATCTTCTGACGGTCTGAATAAAATGCTTAGTTTCCCATGCAGGTGAAACGAAAAAAGATCAATCTAAAACGAAGAGGCTCGATTTTTGATATATTTTGACTGATAGTGCCTCAATGCGATTTGGAAAAATACCTCATTCATTTTTATTAAAACTTAATAAATTTTTCAAATCGTTTGAATTCTTTGAGGTGCCTAAATATATTTTTGTACTGCAGATTTATTTTCGGTTTTCGCCAAATCACCAGTAAAGTATAATTTTATGTATAACGATCTCATTCCTAGTTATTGGTAAATAATAAATTTAATTCGAAAATATTAAAAGTTCAGTAATCCTCACAGTGCTTAACGGATTTTTACAATCTATAGCCTGTTGTAAAGGTTACTCTAGTTATATTTGTTCTAGACTGTACATACTGAAAACAAAAAAGATCTCTTTGATCGTACATCGAAATTTTAAACTATATCAAGTAAATAAACTAAAATAATGATTAATCATTCATTACTGTACGTAACGTCGTTTTGTGTGTATGCATCTGTCATTTAATATAGTATGCATTCTGTTGTGTGGTTTCTTGTTCAGACACCACTGAATAGATTACAAATTAGCTCTGTTGTTATTCCGACCAATATGAACTGGAACAATTGTCTCGAATGACACATTGTAGGCACATAAGTAAATATCTGTCTCCGACCATCTCTAATCACCGTACGGGTAAATAGCATCTCATCTTGATTATATAGTTCTCGGTTTGTAATTAATCTAATTAAATTTAGACATCGCAATCAGTAGACTTTTGGACTACGTACAATCTCTCCGATTAAGTCTCGTAAACTCAGATTTATGTCCTTAGAACATACTCATTACCAAACTATGTTTACTTCGTTAAAAAATTTCAATATGAATTTGCATATTGCAATTCCCTGCAGACTTTCCGATAAAACTTTACACAGATCACTATACAAGTGTACAGGGAAAACATGTTATACTTTATGCAGCCAAGCATATCGAACCCCAGCGCCCAAAGCAGAACACAGCAATATGCACCAGCATTCAACATCGTTGCCCAGTAAATTGTGCGAAATACATGACACTTTGCAAACTTACCCCCACCCCCGAGTGTGATCCGGCCGAGACCGACGATGACTGAGACGAGCTGTAGCACTTTGAGAACATTGAAAATTATGTTAAGTTTGGTCCAGTTTTCCATTTGCTATTTATAAGACATTTACCCGGCTCGGTTCTGCACTGGCACTGCATCAGAAGACAAGCAAATATTGTATGTAGAACGAGAGTTACGTTCGTTTGCTCAGACACCAAATTATTCTTAATCTTTTCTTTTTGTCGGCAGTCATTTACACTTTCTTACATGATAGCCACGATCCAGCTCCCAGAAGCTGCATAAAGTAATGACGTGAGTGGCTGAAGCTGTTTGAAACTCTGCTGAGAAACCAACTAGGATGTGCGGTTGAAATCGTGACCACTGAGTTTTCACGCTGAATTTCATGCCAAGGGATTTGGCACTGCTTATAGAGTTGGTTGAGATTTTATACTGAGATTGGGGAGATAAAAACTTAGAGTGACTGACCCAATAGTTGTACTAGCCGGTATAGTTGTGTTAGTGCGTCTATTTTTGTCAATTTTTGGTTAGTAAATTATCATTGTAATTTGCAAAAAAATAACGGAAATAATTTGTCTTGTGTTAAACCACAGAGGACCATGCGCTATACACGTTTTAAAAACTCTATCGCATCCAATGTAGTACTAGAAACACACTTCTATTTAACATCTAACTTAAATAGCAATCGAAAGCAAATAAGTGTCTATAAACTTTTTATGTTAATGATTAGCTAACTAAAAATGAATTTTTGCATGAAAAATGCCAGAAAAAACATGGCGCTCGGTTCTGTTTGGCTTAACACAGGCTATTTATTTGCCCTACAATTGAAGCTCTCTTGCAACTTCACTGGAACAAATGAAATTACAGTTTTGTCTACCATGAGAAATCCATGAAATGCGTAACTATAGTATCCGAAGCTACTAGATGGTAGTGAAATCATTGGGATATTTTTTTATTCACTCTGTTTATTTGAGAAGGCACGGTACCCAGAGCCGTAGCGTGGCCTTGTGGCGCCCTTGACGAAGTCTTAGTTTTGCGCCCCTTTGGTGTTAACTTTGTCATTTTTTTAGTTTGAGTTTCGAACAATGATTTTGTATGTACACTCAGGTTTTTTTATGCGGGGTATACATGCTGCGTAAATAAAAACCGTGTAAATGAATACCGCATAAACTTAAGAATCCGTGTTAATGGAAGCCGCGTTAATTAAAAAATCCGCGTAAATGAAAACCGCGTAAATTCAAATATTCGCGTAAAAAACACCGCGCAAAAAACGCGTAAAAAACCTGAGTGTACATGTAAATGGTTCCGCTCTCCTAAGGCAATGGCCACAAAGAAATTTGCAGCATTGTCAGCGAACATGCCGCGGTAAACACGAATTCCCCCGAAGAAAGATGTAAAAGTTTAAATAATTTCACATAGACATGTGAATACAACATTCGTTGTATTACATTCCACTGATACAAATTCGAGGAGCAGCTGTTTCAGTTCTATAACACCAACTTTCGTGAATTGGCAGGGTCAAGGTAATGTTACAATATAGTCGGATGTTTTCTCATTTATAGGTAATCACATTAAAAGTTTTGTTGACTTGACAAAACAGGGAATGCCATCCCTTGCGGACCCCTAGACTTATGACATGTTTGCAAGATTGTCCTTTAGCTTGTCTTTCACTTTATTATATCTTCCATAATTTCTGTCTCTGCCTGTCCTGCCGTATTAATAAAGTTTCCACTTTACGCCGGGCTTAAGGCCCGGGCATAAATAAACTCTCCTGAAAAGACCCAGACTCCAACCACCCGTTTAAAAACATTAATTGAACTAGATTGGACTATATTTGAACTTCTTTTGGACCAAAGATAATCCGCTAGGTATTGTAAAGATTTTGAAAGAACCAACGTAGATATATTCAACAGTGACAGATATCCCGAAAGGTTGTCCAGATAAGTTCAGAATTGCGATATTCTGTCTAAAGTAAGCAAATGATGTTAGTGGCGACAAGCCTTATATGAAGGACTATCGCGTCTAAATGTCCGCTTACAAAGTTGAGATCGACGGTGGGATCACCGATTCGAATTCTACTAAAGCACGGGGTTGGCTGTTTCAAGGTCCCTTTACTTCATTGAACAAAGATTGTTGAATGGAAATCGCACTGCATGGGACAAAATTGTGTGTCCCTTCAAACTCGTATCGGGTGAACTTTGGTGTTTACTTCGATTAACTACTGGTCTTCTTCGACAAGAATCGTCAGCCTGTTCGGCTGATGAACCGAGAATCAAGAAGATGACTCTTGCATTGAGAATGCTGAAAAAAAAGTTATGTCCATATAATCAAGGGTCCTAGGAATCTAAATTTCCCTTTAAAGACGATATAAGCACTCTTGCAGAAAAACTGAAAGGAGCTACGTCTTATTGTGCTCTTTTGGAAGAGTATCACTCTGATGATCCCCATGTGAGGATGACTCTGTTAAAACAGCAGTTGGAGTTAGATCCTGATTCAGTTTCTCTTCTAGCAAACATGACATGAGCTTTGCAACCCTTTGGTGTTTACATTCTCTTCTTTTTCATTGTTCAGTTCACTTGGAAATGTCACATTATCTTGACTAATTTCATGATTTATCCTCACAAAAATTAAAAAACTTTCAGACCCACGCTACGGCTCTGACAGTACCATTACAGTTCGAAGGTGCAAATTTTGGCTTTTTTCATCTTGTAAAATTAGTGAATTATAATAAGGGATTTTTAAAAATACAATTAAAAGCTAAGGAGCTATTTTCAGACTAAACATTTTAGGGGGTAGGGTCGATTTCAGTATCGGAGTAACAGCAATATCAGATACAGAAGGAGAGGATAAGTGACAGACAAGAGAAGAACATCAAGTTTGCAGTGTGTGGTAAATAGTCAACGCCAAGTCAGCACACAGCGGGGCATCGGGTGGTCCTCGTAGGGAATCTTCTAAGATGGGTCAGAACTTCGGGCAGTTTTTTGGCTTCAATTTTAGTTTATGTAAGCAGATTGGTGAGTGAAGACGATTACCGCTCTATTGCGAGTTGGCGCCGCAAAAGCAGTACAATGGACACTGATGAGTATCAGAAAAAGAGAAGCTAAATTCGTATATTGATTGATATTAGGAAGAGATGAATGCGGGACATATAAGGAAGATCGCGGCTTGCCATAACATCTCGAACTGGGGATGTTGGGCACGAAGGGTATCCATTATCCGAGACTTGGTGGAACCATATTCGGTTCACGCCCAGACAATGTGTTCGATATTGTGATAGCCGTCGCCGCAAACGCAAACACCACTATCCACGAGCACAATATGTCGAAAATGTCCAGCGTGTAATGGTTTGCCATGAGTCGAGATATCACAGTCACGACCTACATCCATCCCCTTGAATCAAGGTTTCTTCGATACCTTTGGGACTATCGAATGTAGCCACCTTCCTAGTATATCATTGCTCCACGAAGCTTACCAACTTCCGAGGGTTCTCTGATGAGCAATACTGAAAAATTCCTTGAAGTAAAGTGGTCCTTCATAAATATCACCTTCTAGAGCACCCATCTTTGCTAAGAAGTCCGCCTTGTCATTGCTCGGAATGGAGCAATGAGAAGGGACCCAAAACAAAGTAAACTGGAAAGATTTGTCAATTAAACCGCTCAGCTCCCGTATTTTATCCAAAAATACGAGTGCTTTCCATGTTTCATCGAGCGAATAGTGTCAATGGAACTGAGGCTCTCCGAAACGTTGAAATAATGGTCTGCGGGTAATTTGTCAAGGGTATACTGAATAGCAGCTAGTTTCGTGGCGTAAGCTGAAGCAGGGTCACTGAGTTTGTTGAATGCGGTGAACTTTTGATTGAAAATACCGAAGCCAATGGACCCTTAGAGATTCGATCCGTCAGCAGTCCACTTTTCGGAATTTCCTTTAAAAATGTTAGGGACCACTTGCAGGTCTATGTGGTCCGGTATTCCACGAATCTCATCCTTCATGGATGTGTCGTAGAAAACAGCATATTCAGAAATAGCTAAGAAATGAGCACGGTTGGGATTATAATAAGAAGGGTTAATGTTCTGCGCTACGTAGTCATTTTCAAACACCAATTGGTTCAAGATATCACATCGAATGAGCAATCGATTTTTCAGCGCGAGAACGGCCGACCAGACTTCGAGACTCACCATAAGGATCGATTACATGTAACGTTAGACGATACGCAAACAACTATAGGTGATGACATTCACTTGTCTCCAATTGCGTGGAACAATGTTATTCTCAAGAAACTTATTAAATAAATTCAACATGCGTCTCTTTGCAGAGTCTGGCAGATTCTTCAACAAGTTCGATTTGATTCTATTTGACCCGGGGTTTTATTGTCACATGATAAGAGAGCGAGTGAGAGCGAAACACCATCTAAAAAGGTGTTCCGTTCGCGTTATCGTGAGAGGACCCCACGTGGTAGATCTTCTGTGCCGGGCGAATCCGGACAAATCTTCTTGGCAAAATTGAATATCCTACGGTTTGAATCTTTCACGCTCTCGTTAGTAGTGTTTCGGTTTCGCATACGCCAGGCCGTGCCTCAAAGAGTGCTCATCGCTGTTTCTCGCGTTAATCCATCAACGAACCGGCGCCAGTAATAACGTTTCTTGGCTTTCATCAAACTCTTCATTTGCGTTTCTTACAACGCGTACTGTAGGTAGGCCTCATACGCGGCAGCTTTCCTTACGTATACGTCTGAAAACTCTTTGTCCCACCACGGATTGGGGGAGCGTCTTTGGATATTCGCGCCCGATACTCGTTTCGTTTGAGATTGAATCACGGTGTCACGAGTAAATATCATGTCGGACAAAAACTTGTACTCTTCATATGGAGGAAGCACCTGTGTCGATTTGATAGTTTCGGATATCGCCGCAGCGTAGCTTTTCCATTCAATGTTTCGTGTGATGTCATACATTGTGATTTAAAGAAGAACGGTTATCATCATAAAGGAAACCCCATTCCGGACCGTGAGAGTTAAAGTCTCCTAAAACTAGTTGCGGTGCAGGCAGGGATTCTATGATGTCATGTAGCCGGCGGTGCTCAATCGAAGTCTTGGGGCGATTATATAAGGAAGCTATGCAAAGATCTTTGCCTTTGGTTACTTGACAAGCGACAATTTCAATGCCTGGTATCGAGGGAAGTTTAATTCGGTAGAAGGAATAGCACTTTTTGATCCCCAAAAGTACTCCTCCGTAGGAAGTATTTCGATCTATGCAAAAAATATTAAAATTGTGGAAGTTTTAAGTTGATACTTCTCCAATTCCACTGTAAAACAGTGATCAAATCCTTGACCTCGTTCGATGAGATAGCCATCGAAGGATACAATCGCTGAAAGGAGGGGCTATTTCGCAGTCAATTATTTTTAAAATGTTCTCACTGTAGGCAGAAGAACCAACAACAAACTTTTAATAGTATCAGTTATTTTGAAAGTTTTAATTATCCAGTGTCCAAGAGTTTAACAATTCCAGTGCTGTGATTATTCTCGAACTGAAACAAAGGAGCACTTGTGGTTTTTGATGTTCCGGGACGTGCTGGGAATTTCTTCTCTGAGTTTAATCCTCCTTATTTCATGGTTTTCTTTTGTAGGTTCGGTTTGTATACAACCCTCGATTAATGTTTTTTTCAAGAAATAGTTCGGAAATCAGCCCCAACAAGACTTTAATTTGACTAGCATCGATGATTACGAGTCACAACGTACTGAAAAGTCACCGCGCCTGTTTTTTTAATCTAATTTCAAATTCCGTTTTTGCTTATGCTAACAGGCCCGTGCATCAGGTTAATGATCCTTTGTATTTCATTTCAATGTTCGATATTACCGTTCGTCTACGTGTATTTCACAGACAATCCGATATGGAAAATAGGACATACTTTCCTTGATTTATAACAGCTCGAGCTATCATAACTCTTTGTCTGTACAACGTGTTATCACTCGGTAGTTTTCAACCCAATAAATATATCGTAGACAAGGAATAGCGAAATTTTTCTGAACACTGTCGCAATATATAGTGATTCGGCCCATTATGCAGATAAGATTAGCTTTTCTAGGAAATACTCCCATGGTCGGCTGTGTGTTGAACTCCACTCCGCTTTTGTTTAGAAAACATAGGATACTCTCGGTAGCCGGATACCCAGAGTTTAAAAAGAACCAAAAACTAAACTAGATGTTTTCTTTTTTGAGTGATCGTGTACCCGAAAACCAACTAAACTACTATCTAATAATCCATGCTTTACAGGTCGCATCGCTTGCTTGGAGCGAATCCTAGACCTTATACCCTTCCCAACAACCAACACCGCGCACCTACGGAAGAGTTTGATAAGTCGTCTACCTTCCGCTAAGTAGGTGGAGCATCAACACTTCTCGTCTACCTTATCCTTTATCCTTCCCCGTGAGCGATGGAGATGGGGGCGGCCGGCAATGATAGCTATCATGCTGTTGAGGTTTTAATATCGGTCGGATTGGTATGAGTTCCTACTTACCACTTCCTAAGCAACTCTTATTAGACAATCAGCAGTCAAACATGATGAAGTCAGTGTGTAATCCGCCAAAATCTTCGTCTCAACGCAACGCAATGCATAGTTTGTACGCGGGACATGCCGAGATCTCATGCAGAATCTCTGCACAATATGGACGCTTTTCAGTATTCTTACTGCACGAATCATTTCTCCACTGCGCGCCTTATTTCTACAATGGGTGAATGTGTGATTCATTAATTTTTAGTGCAATTCAAGACCCGGTACTAACGGTACTAACAGACGGAAAGGCAGCCGAACCTTGTGCAAGAGAATGTAGTTGGGTAAACCGGTTCCAGCGAAGGATTTGATTGGGAGTATGTTTTCGAACCATTCGCAACTAATACTGAATGTAAACGCTTGAAATCCAGTATTTTCGCATGTCAAGCACCCATCGTTGACGACGCCTTCAGGCTGTATCCTTACTGCTGGAATATATATAATATTCCCGCGTAAGCCGCTCGTAGCAAGAAATGTCGTTTGCCTCTGAGGGATTCCATGAGAAACCGGCCGACCACAAAATATGACCATCGTCCATCCGAACGAAGCTTTGAAGTTGTGTTCGGTTTATGAATCTCCATAATTTTCTCTAACAATTCGACATAGATCTTTCATTAGGGCTTAAATCGCAAATGTAAACAAACTGCGTTTTCGCTATTATGACATTATGCGACAAAAATACTACAAGATTGAGGTGAAAATTAGTTAAAATGGTTTTTAGTTCGATTTATAATTAAAGAAAACAAAACGGCGAAACATGCATTTTCTTCAAGATTTCGACTTAGGCCCTTCTTCTCATATGGAATATAAAGGCTAAACTTACATTTTTTGACAGAACCGGGCGTACGGTTATTATTCACAAAATTATTCTTTAAACGGCGGTTCTATTATATAAATGATAAGCAATATCTACTAGGATCATGTCTACTCGATAGTTGTTGCACATAAACATTCGAATATTTCGATATTTTCATGAAATTCGAAGAAAAGATGCACGCGCCCTATCATTTACATTGGGTTTCTATGCGCCCATTTGCTGAGCCCTATTAAAAAGTATACTGTCAAGCTCGCCCATTTACCCAGCCCTACCCAGCAAGACAGAGTCAGTTTAGCCCTTTTACCGCGCCCTTCTGAAAATTATGTACACCGTTTAGCCCTTCCGCAAATGGTGGTTGCTGAAGGGCGAAATCACGACTGGGATGCAAATTGGGCGTAAGCATTTTTTTAGTTTCTACCCACTAAAAGCACATAGGAATTAAATTCTTTGTTATATTGTCATAAGGTTTAACCAAAGATGCTTCCGGAAAAACATGGTCATAAAGTAATTTATACCTACAATAAAAACTACATTTAGAAAAGCATCGCCGTATATTGAAACTGATTTTTCTCCATTTGAGTACATTGCGACTTTGGCCCTATTGAAAGATCTGTGTCGAATTGCAATATGTTGATACAAGAGCAATTGTTCAAAAGGGTGTAAACATTTCTACGTGCCTTAATTTCAAAAATTACAGCATAACTTTCTGAGAACGAGTTTCAGGGAATAAATATTCATGTACGAAAAAAATGTTGTGCCATTTTCACAAAAACAAAAATTTGTGTTAAAAATCTAATTAAAAAAAACCCATTTTTTCTATTTTTTTATATTTTGTCAACAAAAATTAAAATAGAAAAGAAACATTTTGAATGTAATTGTATGATGGAGAACTTATCGGTAAAAAAGTATTTCCAACAATTACTTTATACATGTTTTTAAATTTCAGACTAATTGACAAACAAAACTGTAATTTTATTACACAATATAATTCTATGGGTCATTTTAAATTGAAATGCATTTAACAAATATTTTCCAAAATGCGATAGTTTTTAAGATATTTGGAATTTTGTTTCAAAAAAAAAAGTTAATTTGTGTGATTATGCCCTTTTTGAAAGTTATTCGCGTTACCTCATCATCAAATGTCAAAAATGAAATGTATATCGTTTTAAAGATGTAAATGAAACTTTTTCAGTATTTTTGGGTCATGGAGAAATTTTCAATAAAAAAGTTTTCTTAACAACAATTTTGACATATTTTTATAATTCATACGGTTTGCAGTCAAAAATGCCATTGCCACGAATAACTTCTGAAAAGGTCGTAATAAAACAAAAGAATTGTTTTGGTAAACAAAATTTAAAATATCTCGAGAACCACCACATTTCAGAAATTTTTTGTTATGAGCATTTTGATTTAAAATAGTGTTAAGAATCATATTCAAAAAAATAATTGTATTTTTGACTGCAAATAGTATGAATTATAAAAATATGTCAAAAGTTGTTGTTAGGAAAGTTATTGAAAGCTTCTCCGTGATCCAAATATACTGAAAAAGTTTCTTTTACGTCTTTAAAACGATAATCATTTGATTTTTGACATTTTATGATGGGGTGACGCGAATCACTTTTAAGAAGGGCGTAATCACACGAATGAACTGTTTTTGTTGGAACAAAATTCCAAATATTTCGGAAACTATCGCGTTTTGGAAGATTTTTGTTAAATGCATTTCGATTTAAAATGATACTTAGAACTATATTCTGTAATTAAATTACAGTTTTGTATGTCAATTAGTATGAAATTTAAGAACATGCATAAACTTATTGTTAGAAAAACATTTTTACCGATAAGTTCTCCATCATGGAATCACATTCAAAATGTTTCTTCCCTTTTTAGGTTTTTGTTGACAAAATATAAAAAATTAGATTTTTTTTGCCATTTAAATTTTTAACACGAATTTTTGTTTTTGTGAAAAACGACACAACATTTTTTTAGTGTATATTTTTTTCGCGCATAAATATTTATTCCCTGAAACTCGTTCTCAGAAAGTTTTGCTGTATAAAATACAATTATCGACAATTTTTTTTAAAATAATACACGTAGAAATATTTACTCCCTTTTAAAAAGATACTTCTCATGAGTTGATGGATCGATATATAGTACAGATAGTGGAGTCACCTCTCTGGCGTCGATAAAGAAGAAGTGGAATCCAACTCCCGTGATACTTGTGGACTGCGCAATAGTATACACGACTTCTAGCAAAAGTAAGTATATGACTAACCATTCTTTCCCTTTCCTTCAGCGATCTACGTTCGGGCCTGGCCGGCGCGGGTATTGATCAATGAACACTTTAGGATTACTGGGAGTTGCACATTGAAAGATGTTTCGCTACTCCCAAGCATAGTTATCTACTTATTCCTTGTGCAACTTCAGCTAGTCCAGATCGATAACGGAGTAGCAGCCAGGGGTGGTCGCACAATCTCAAGCTCAAGCTCAAGCTCAAGCTCAAGCTCAAGCTCAAGCTCAAGCTCAAAAAAGTAGATATCACCTATCTTTATATTTGTTTGCCAAGATGCACCAATCCAGCTTGAAAAATAAAACACAATGCGAAACCGAGACAATGCATATCACACACCGCACCGAAATTAAAAACACCCCAACTGTCTAAGAGTCACGGTATGAATGACTCTCGCTATTAATCATATTTTTTTTCATTTTTTTTATGTATTGTAAAAAGACCCACGGCTTCATGAAGCTACCGCCTTGAGCTGCGTCAAATAGAAGAATAAAATTAATTTTTTGTTTTTGGCCTTTGGAGCAATTTTGGAAGATAGTTAGCGAAAATGGTTGAAATTTTTAATACATAGAGCAAATCAACTCTAAATAATATAATCAATAGTCTCGCTATCGGAAACTCAGCGGATTAAACAGTCAACACAATGCAAAGACCTACGCGTGTATAAATCAGATACAGTTACCGGTATTGACTAAGCCTTTTCTAAATCCATTATGTGGTATGATGCCCAAGGGCGTTTGCTCAACATCCCATTTTGTGGTACCGTGAAACCCCGTGAGGCTCCCCAGACGCGTTTCAAAGCGAACGCACTTTGTATTACACACATACGCTAATACCCGTCAATTCAAATCTCATTATCGCATTAATCAATGCAATAATTACTCTATTTGTTTTCTAAATCGACACATTTAGGTGTCATCATCGTCGATAATTCAGGTCATTAGTAAGACCTGAAATAGGCTGGAAATGCGTAGAATGGTAATGCCGCCACTTATCGATTGATTTTGGTATGCAAAGTTTGAATCCTTGGCGCTAGAAAGTGAGGCGAGCAGTTGCTAATTAGGAAAGGAAAAGTAGGTTACTTACCGTGCGTTACGAGCGTCCCCAGGTAGATCAGGAAGAGCACATTCCGGTGCGTGAACCGATATGGCAGAATATTTAAAGTTATTAAAATTAATTTGATTGTGTGAAGAATCAACATTATTGTAACGTTTCACTTGCGATCGTTCGCGTCCGGATTCACCGTCTGGTACAATGGCGGTAGGGGTGATGAGTGGGCGTTGATGTACTTTTACACGGTCAACAGCATCCGCAGTAAGCACACTACACTGCCACTTTTCGCTTGTATGAAAATTTGAATTGCACTAGCCTATACACACGTTTCAGTTTTTTCTACGGTTAAACACCACCCAGCGCAGCGCCTGACCGGCAGCTGAATGGCATGCCGTCATTTAATGATTTAATAATATTAAATTTCAGGTTGAATGAGCTTCAAAGAGGGCTGGTGGATGCGACGAGCTACCCTAATTGGTGGCTGCCACTGTCAGCCGATGGCGGTGGTTGCGGGTTGTTGGCGTTGTTTTCGCATGAACACTTCATCCCGCACCACTAGCGACCATGTCGCAGTGGAGTTGTGACCGAATCAGTAGCGGTCGCTGGAGGAGGGGTAAATTAATTATTTCAGAAGCAAAGGTGAATAGCAATACCAAATAGGCGGATGAAGTCTGAAGTTGTCACGGTTTAGCTCACTTCTGAAATTCAATGGTTAGTGTTGTTCGCTTGATATGCTGTTGGATTTACGATCTGAAAATAGCAAATGAAAAAAAAGAGTTGTGGGTAAGTCATATTGCTACAATGGATGAATGGAAAAAAGTGTTAAAACATCAATATTGCTAGAACATTCAGAAGTTTAGAGAGATATATAATGCGCGATTTAGTAAAAACACGATACTAAGAAAAAATTCTTTATGACTGCAATAGTGCATATTGTTTATGCTCATACGCATCACTGCCATATCAGAAGGAGACCGAATTACGTAGAATTTAAATTCTTTGCCAAATTATACTCAGTCGCATTCTCAATCTGTACGCAAAACTTGGAGTAATTTGAAGAATAAATTTGTCGCAACGATGCAATTAGAATCGTTTTCAGTGACCTCGGAACGTAAACCTTTGTTTGTAATGCCATTTGTGGCACGAAGCCACGTGTGGTGATTCGGAAGGGATGATGGTCGCATCAAATAATTTTCCACTAATATCACCCTGAACCAGTCAGAGCAAGAGAGAGAGAGAGAGAGAGAGAGAGAGAGAGAGAAAGAGCTTGTGGAAAAGAAATTTGTCGGTAGAAGCCCCATTGTTCCAGTACAACTAGAACATCAAAAGGTCCCGAAAATGAAAAGCGAATCATCTTCAAGTCGCATCAGACAAATGTTGAGCCTGATGAGAAACAATGAATTCGACATTAAAACCACAATATACCAGAAAGTCATTCGAACAAAGTGGAGATGGTTTGGGGTTGGTTTACTTTGTACGGAGCTGGTCCAATTTCCTATATCAAGGGTATTATGAGCGCATTTCTATACCTAGATGTCATTATTGGGAGATACCTTTGAAGTAGCTGTTAATACAAAACAATCATCTGAAGTATTCTTCTGAACCGTGAAAAAATAGTTCGGTGAGAATATCATGAAGCGTGTTATGAAGCGACCAGTCCAATCTCAGAATTTTATAAAGAAAAAAAAACCTGTGGTAAATCGTTAGGAAAACGATTGAGCCTGATAAAAGTACTAGCAAACAGAAATAATGCTAAAAGATACAAGAACGATTGTACGCTATCTTGGGGTAACAACAAAATCATTTTTCAGTAACAAAAAATCATTTTTTTGAGATTTTTTAGAACTTTGGGTGAATTCACCAAAACTTTTGTGTGTTATAATGCATCATTTCAATAACATTCTGTAGTTTTTTCGTGCAAAAATATCGATAAGCGGCTCGGTGATGAAGCTACCTAACCTCTACGTTGAGCTTTTGCTAGATTTTTTCAATAAGGGTTTTTTTACTCATTTAAAACAAAAATTGATATTTTTCAACAAAAATTCGCCTATTTTGTGAGTAAAAAAAACCCTTTAATGGAAAAGTTATCTCAAAAACTCAACGTAGGATTTAGGCATTTTTACGTAGAATATGTATGCAAAATTTGAATGAAATCGGTTAAGTAGTTTTTGAATGGCAGTAACACCGCAAATCGTGTTTTTCCAGAGTTGTTATACACAAATCTTCGTCGCCGATTCGTTTGTCGATATTTTTGCACGAAAAATTTACAGAATGATACATTATAATACATAAAAGTTTTGGTCAAGTCGCTTCACCCAAAGTTCTAAAAAAATTTAAAAAAATTGATTTTTTTTTGCTGAAACCCTCTTGGAGTCACCATGGATTCGGCACTAACGTTAAAACGTGGATAAGGCATCAAGATAGTTTGGGTTTATCTTCCGAATAGCGAAAAATTTGGAATGATTAGAATTCATACTGCCAGAACGACGATGACGTTCATACACTTTGCATTCCGACATCTTCTTTGGCAAAACCGATTTCAGCTGTTGAGCTACGAAACCGTTGTCAGCTCGTCACTCTAGGCATTCGCAGGGACTGCTCTCGAGCCCTGCTCGTTTCGGACTTACTGTCTGCCATAGAGGAATGCTCTACAATCCTCGGACGCCTGAATCTTCAAGCCCGTGTTCTAGCTCTATGCAATAACTCACTTCTGCAAACTCCGTTCAGGAGAACCAACTAGCGTTATTAGCGGACTTCAGCGCATATTTAACAATGTAGCGACGGTTTTTGACTTCAGCCTGACATGTAATTGGTTTAAGAAATTGGGGCCAAAGCGTCTGTTGGTAAAATTACAACAAATAAACAAGTAAAATACCATTTCAAATCAAACTGCTCATAACACAAAAATACAAAAAGGCGCTAGTTTCGGAGATATTTTAAATTTTGTTTCAACAATAACAATCATTTAATTTTCTTGCGACCTTTTCATAAATTATTCACGTTTTTCCATCAAAAACAATAAGTTCTTCAAAATGCTCATAATTTTTCCTATAGTTTTTCCCTCGACATCAAAGCGATATTGTAAGCCATTTGAAAGCTACATAAAACAACTAAAATATGATTCAACCATAGGAACTGATGATTTAACAACACAGTTGACTCACATTTTCATTGTTTTCCTGAGGTTTTTAAAAGGTTAATAAAATCGCTTTGGTGTCAAAAGGAAACTTACAGAATATTTTACGAGCATTATGAAAAACCTATTTTTCTTGATGGAGAAGCGTGAATTATATATGGAAAGATCGTAATAAAATAAAATAATTGCTTCGTGAAAACAAAATTTAAAATACATTTAAAATTATATTCAATAAGAAAATTGTAATTTTGACTGCAAATTTTATGAATTACAAAAATATGCTAAAAGATGTTGTTAGGAAAACTTTTTTATTGAAAGCTATTATCGATCCAAATACACCAAAACAGTTTTTTTTACATTTTTTAATTGATAAACATTTTGTTGATGATAGTTTATGATGGAGCGACGCAAAAATTTTTCGAAAATAACATAATTTCACTATGTTGACAAGTACCGTAATTTAGAAATTTTTTGTTAAGGGAAGAGAGGGGGGGAGGACAAGGGTTTAAACGCAAAAAAACGCAATTTATTTCGTTCTGCCTATTTTTTCTTTTTATTCATGTACCAACATTGCTCAGCGGGCCCTCCGCCACGCCCGGACCGGGTGCTATTATATTTTGTTTACAAATAAAGATATTATCAATTTTCCGAATTATATACACAAAACACTAACGTAAACGGTTTTGTGGGGTACATTTGAACCCCAGGGTTATTTGCAATTCCTGTAATTCTGTTACGGTTTATTTTATCTGCCATAAATCTTTATTATAATTCAATTTGATTATTAAACTTCCATTAAAACTGGTGGAACCTATTAGGTTCACTTGACAAACTTAACAGTGCCCGCTTAAAGTGTGTCTGGGGTACAAATGTACCCCACAAAACCGTTTACGTTAGTGTTTTCTGTATATAATTCGGAAAATTGATAATATCTTTTTTTGTAAACAAAATATCGGTACATAGTAAGCAACAAACTTGTGTAAAATTGTATAAGCTTCAACATTGCTGAACAATAGAATTTGTAATTTAATATAATAAAGCTATTATAGCAAAGTAACTAGAAAAAGCGCTTGGATCGTTATCGTAATTTTTGCCTTTGCGGATGAACGAGACAAAACTCATTTGTGAATATGATTTATATATAATACGTATCACACACCACTCAATTCGTCTTCTTCTGTATCTCAGAGTCTGGAATGCACTTACTTTATATACGTTTACAATGCACTGGCTCCACCTTTTCCTTCGATGCCTTCCTGTTTTATCGCCGTTACTGCATATTGCTTTTTCTTTACTGTTTGTATTGGCGTTTGATGGCGCATCGGAATCGCACTTTTTGACTGGTTTTGGAACTATTTTCTTTTTGTTCAAAAGACAATTTGATAATCTTCACAACGTCGTATAGAAGGTTAAAATCAGTTAGAAACTACCGGAGTAATAGAAATATTAAGAAAAATCGAGAATTTTGGCATATTTAAAGACTTATCCAATTAAAAATTCAGTATTACATAATCAAATAGACTAAACACGATTATTTTTGAACAGGTCGCTTTACGAATGATTTTAGAACAAAACTATCCAATTTATTTTAAAATTCAACAAAAATTAGACATATTCATTTGATTTATTTGCTTAATTTGCTTCATTTGCTTCATTTGCTTCATTTGCTTCATTTGCTTAATTTGCTTAATTTGCTGAATTTGCTTAATTTGTTTCATTTGTTTCATTTGCTTCATTTGCTTCATTCGCTTCATTTGCTTCATTTGCTTCATTTGCTTCATTTGCTTCATTTGCTTCATTTGCTTCATTTGCTTCATTTGCTTCATTTGCTTCATTTGCTTCATTTGCTTCATTTGCTTCATTTGCTTCATTTGCTTCATTTGCTTCATTTGCTTCATTTGCTTCATTTGCTTCATTTGCTTCATTTGCTTCATTTGCTTCATTTGCTTCATTTGCTTCATTTGCTTCATTTGCTTCATTTGCTTCATTTGCTTCTTTTGCTTCTTTTGCTTCATTTGCTTCATTTGCTTCATTTGCTTCATTTGCTTCATTTGCTTCATTTGCTTCATTTGCTTCATTTGCTTCATTTGCTTCATTTGCTTCATTTGCTTCATTTGCTTCATTTGCTTCATTTGCTTCATTTGCTTCATTTGCTTCATTTGCTTCATTTGCTTCATTTGCTTCATTTGCTTCATTTGCTTCATTTGCTTCATTTGCTTCATTTGCTTCATTTGCTTCATTTGCTTCATTTGCTTCATTTGCTTCATTTGCTTCATGTGCTTCATTTGCTTCATTTGCTTCATTTGCTTCATTTGCTTCATTTGCTTCATTTGCTTCATTTGCTTCATTTGCTTCATTTGCTTCATTTGCTTCATTTGCTTCATTTGCTTCATTTGCTTCATTTGCTTCGTTTGCTTCATTTGCTTCGTTTGCTTCATTTGCTTCATTTGCTTCATTTGCTTCATTTGCTTCATTTCATTCATTTCGTTCATTTCATTCATTTCATTCATTTCATTCATTTCATTCATTTCATTCATTTCATTCATTTCATTCATTTCATTCATTTCATTCATTTCATTCATTTAATTAATTTCAATTAAGTCATTCCTTTCGTTGATTTAATTCAATTTGTTAGTTTGAGTCAATCTAATTTATTCTATAAATTCTATAAATATTTAAAAATATGTATTGTCTAATTATTCATTGAATGAGGCAATCTAATTTGTTTTATGTGTTTTATAATTTTGATTAAAATCTTTCTACTAATTTTATGAATTTGCTGGACCCCAGGACTCTACCTCTGAATTCAGCACTGAGTGCAATACTTAGCGAATATAAGGGTCATTCCACGCGAAGTGATCAAAAAAAGATGCAAACTTGAAATCGACCTTCACGGATTTGAACAAAATTTGGAGGAATTGTTCATCTAGGGCCAATATATAAAAACCCAAATTTTTGTGTCAATTGAACCACCCCTCGGGTCATGGGAGCACCCCCCGTTTTGGCAAATTGCCAAAACCCTTGATTTTCTTTTGATCATATCTCCGGTTCTATTTAATCTAGAATCAAACCACAAAATGGCTTTTGAAGAAAATTGTTCAAGGAGACTATAAAAAATATTATTTTTTGCCGACAGTGTTGCCAAGTATGCAATTTTTTCAGTTAAATATTAAAAGTAAATTTTTCTCAAAATACGTATATTTTAATTTTGAAAATTTTAATGCCATCGCGTTCCTCAGACATTTTTACATAAAAAACACTTATCATCCCAATATAATATGAGCGCATCCTGAGATATACCGTTTTGAAGGGAAAAACTCCGATTTTCTCATATAAAAATCCATTTTTATTGGCCAAAATTGAGAAAATTTTCAAACTGTCATAAAAATCGACCCTGATCTGCTAGAAGCAAACCAAATACGTAGTTTTTCATCATTTCTCGTCTACTTCACGAAAAATTATGTTTGAACTCAGAATACTCAAGTTGGTTTTTTAGTGTTGTGCGCTTGCGATTTTATATGGGAAATTGCGGTTTTTTCTCTTCAAAACGGTGTATCTCAGGATGCGCTCATATTATATTGAGATGATAAGTGTTTTTTATGTAAAAATGTCTGAGGAACGCGATGGCATTAAAATTTTCAAAATTAAAATATACGTATTTTGAGAAAAATTAACTTTTAATATTTAACTGAAAAAATTGCATACTTGGCAACACTGTCGTCAAAAAATAATATTTTTTATAGACTCCTTGAACAATTTTCTTCAAAAGCCATCCTGTGATTTGATTCTAGAGTAAATAGAACCGGAGATATGATCAAAAGAAAATCAAGGGTTTTGACAATTTGCCAAAACGGGGGGTGCTCCCATGACCCGAGGGGTGGTTCAATTGACACAAAAATTTGGGTTTTTATATATTGGCCCTAGATGAACAATTCCTCTAAATTTTGTTCAAATCCGTGGAGGTCGATTACACGTGCCTTGATCACTTCGCATGGAATGACCCATAAACAATATACTCTAAAGAGAAACTGTGTAAAATTTGATTCCTTTCGGTCAAGTATGAAAAAAGTTACGCGAGTTTGAAAGTGTCGCAACAATTAGCGATAAAGGGCGAACACGAAATTATTGCGACACCGAAAATGTCATGCCGATTTTCTTATAATGTTTAAAATCAAACCAAAATTTTAGGGTAGTTTTATACATATATTTACTTCAAAAATCAAAAGAAAAGTTAATCGATGGAGCCTTGAGTGTAAAATTGAACGCATTATCGCTTGATGCCCTCCATCAAAGTCTTTACAGTGTCATCCGGTACCAGTCCTTCTCGTCTTTGACTGTCTTCTTGCTCTTCCGAAGTTCCCGCTTCATCATTGCCCAGTACTGCTCCACCGGGCGCAGCTCTGGACAGTTTGGCGGATTCATGTCCTTTGGAACAAAATGGACAGAATTGGCCTTATACCACTCCAGGACACTTTTAGAATAGTGGCATGATGCCAAATCTGGCCAAAATAGCGGAGCTTCGTCGTGCTGCTGCAAGAACGGCAAAAGGCGCTTCTCGAGGCACTCAGATATGTAGATCTCGCCATTTACTGTGCCCTTTGTCACAAAAGGCTCACTCCTCAGTCCGCAAGAGCAGATGGCCTGCCAAATGAGATATTTGGAGGCGAACTTCGACATTTTCTTCTTCTTAAATTTGTCGTCCACATAGAACTTGCTCTTACCGGTGAAAACCTCCAACCCCGGAATTTGCTAAAAATCGGCTTTTATATACGTTTCGTCGTCCATCACACAGCAGCCATATTTTGTCAGCATCTTCTCGTAGAGCTTCCGTGCCCGAGTTTTAGCCGTCGATTGTTCCCGCTCATCGCGGTTTGAGAAGTTCTGCACCTTGTATGTATGTAGTCCAGCTCTCTTCTTTGCATTCTGGACGTAGCTCTGCGACATGTCGATCTTTTTAGCCAAATCACGGCTTGAGACGTTGGGATTTGCTTTAATCATCCGCTTCACCTTTCCCTCCGTCTTTTTGTTCTCCGGTCCCGGTTTTCTTCCAGCTCCTTTGCCGTGGTCCAACGTCAACCGCTCCTGGAACCGCTTCAACACTCTGGAGACGGTTGAATGGTGAATGTTCAACATTTTTCCCAACTGCCGGTGCGACAGGTCAGGAAATTCCAGGTGTTTAGAAAGAATTTGTTCTCTCGACTCGCGTTGGTTCACCTCCATTTTCGTTGAATCTGAGACTGGGAAACTTCGAGTTTGACAGCATGTAAACAATACACATCAATGAGATAGTGTGCAAAATTCGGTTGATTTTTACCCAATGGTAAAAAAGTTATGCCCTGTTGAATGTGTCGCAATAATTTCGTGTTCGTCCTTTACACCCTTTATCGGCGCTTTAGCTAATAGTATTATGCCAGTGAAACAAGCAGAATCAATGGGCATCTTCTGCCTATTGAATATCCTCGACGATAGTGAGGTGCGGAGGTCTAGGTTCATTTGCACCGTTGAAGGCACAGCGAAGTAGGATAATTCCACTGCCAGAGGCTGTTTGAATAGAACACTCCAATGTAAATGGTTTATAGGATGAAATGTACCCTGATAGCTTACAGGGGCAAAGCGCAGTGATTTCACCGGAAGTTAAATGCCGATAAAAATTTACACACACTGTCGCACTTGGTAGAACCTAGTCAATTGGTCGTCCATCTTCAATGTTTAAGAAGTATCCATACCTTTCTTTTTTGATTTGAAAAGTCCGTCTTATTAAAATGGTAGTCCTGCTACTTACTTCTTTCTTGATATTGCTGGTAAAATTCTCAGTGGATTCAAAAGTCCCACATCAACTTATCATAAGCATCAACCAACCTCATTAGAATGTAATCGTCACTTAGTAAACATGGAACTTGCATATAAAAATCGATACCAGTCCAAACCCTAGCGCGCAAAATTCCCAGGACGTAGGTATTCAGCGAATCCAATCACGAGCTGTTACAAAATCCGTAACGTCATTTGCATAATTTCATCATCCCCCTTTTGAACCATCCTCTAAGGCAGCCAAGTGGTTGCATATTTGGTATCACAATCCCGGTAGCGAACAAACGACTCGCAACAACTTTGGGCTCGGAAAAGCAAAGTCCTCCACAGGGTGGATACGCGTAGTGAACAAATCGATTCAAATGTGCCACCGAAATGAATTGTTTAGTGTGGTAGAAATCGAATTTTTCTTTAAGATTTTTTTGTCCATAGCCTTGGTGGGTTGAACTTTTGTTGTTGTTTTCGTTGCCGTTCAAGCAGACGAAACCTTCGCTCAGCCGTGTAAAAATCCACTTCTGAAGCAACAGAGTGTTCCAACCGCTTCTGGGCCAGCTGCACGTGAACCTGGAGCTGTGTGTTTGAATGTTCATTGTTCCTATACGGCACCTATGCTCCGAGGTAAGTGTTTGTAGTCCCAAAAGCATATATTTGAACTCGCAAAGTTCATGAATATTTCATAAATTTACGTTGCGATATCTTTCGCTGCTGCAGACTCTCACAATTGCCTGGTTGCGCTGCTATGGTGAACCGGAGGGAAAAAGGAATTTTTTTTCGCACACAGACAAACGGGTATAACACTTGAATAAATCATTTTACGTTGCATATGGCAGCGTCTCTTATAAAGCCTATAAATAGCAAACATGGAAAAAAATCATACTGGTCAAGTCGACATTCGGTCAACTTTCGCTACCACAGGTAGTTACAAAACGAATCTCTTTACACGCTTTACATTTTTCCACTAACAAGTGATGGCATGCTCCAGAATGTTCTACAAAACATAAAATGATCCATCGTTTATCGCCGAAGAGTACATTGAGTGCAATCAAAACCCAACCTGATGACCTCGTGCATTTTCGAGTTTCGAATTGAGTCAACGTCGCGATATTTGACGTTTCAGTATCACAGCGCAAGCAAAAGTTACGATCATACTGCAATGTGAGCTATAAATACTAATAAGTCATTTATTTGTTTTTTTACGTAAGTGCCGATACCTTATTATAGATTTTTTGGGGCATCCAACGGGAAAAACTGATCGAAATGGTGAGTGAAGCGAAACAAATTATGGGAAAAATTCCCCCAGTGGCGAGATTCGAACCCCTACTTACGAGACTCCGACCCAATGCACTAACTAACCTTTATGTTATCCCTAGAATATGATGACATCCCAGAAAGAACATATGATTATCGCACTAGCGACGGTGATTGTACCTTGTCTGCAAAGCGAGATCATACATAACCGCAACTAGCACCCAACACATTTCTCGACAAACATATGATTACGGCGTAAACGCCAGCTGTCAAAATTATCTTTGAAAGGCAATTCCGGACAAATGCACACAGCAGCTAATGAAAGAGCAAACTTTTTTCTTTTGTTTACTACAAACATCTGTGATTGGCGAGTAACGATTTGTCTAGAATTTCAGCTCAAAGTGAATTTTGACAGTTGGCTTTTACGCCGTAATCATATTTTTGTCGAGATTTGATCTATTTAATTATACAAAGGCTCGGGTTTTCATTACTGTCTGGTGTCAATATTGTACGAT
The DNA here is from genome assembly GCF_030247195.1 of Topomyia yanbarensis. Classification (NCBI taxonomy): domain Eukaryota; kingdom Metazoa; phylum Arthropoda; class Insecta; order Diptera; family Culicidae; genus Topomyia; species Topomyia yanbarensis. The sequence continues at coordinate 286,037,172 of NC_080672.1, forward strand.
GGGTAATGAACTAAAGAAATGGACACAGCTTTGCGGGCAGGGTACGATTGCTGTCGCTAGTGCGATAATCATATGTTCTTTCTGGGACGTCATCATATTCGAGTGATAGCATAAGGGTTAATGCATTGGCCCGGAGTCTCAAAGGTTGCGTGTTCGAATCTAGCCTCTGGGGGAATTTTTTTTCACATAATTGCTTTCGCTTCACTCATCATTTCGATGTGTTATAGTTCCACTCACCGTTGTGGTGGATGAATAAACGTTTATAAGTTGCAGTTCGATTCTCCATATATTTGATATCAACGCATCAGAATATTTTGATATTAAGAGTATACCACCAGTGTATTAGTAATATTCTTCTGAAACTCAAAATACTGGTCATTCCGCGCAAAGTGATCAAAAAGATAGAAACTTGAAATCGACCTTCACATATTTGAAGCCATTTTGGAGCATTTATTCATCTAAAGCCAATATATAGAAATCAAAATTTTTGTGTCATTTGAACTACCCCTCGACCTATGGGTTCACGCCCATTTTGACAATTTGTCAAACTCATTTACTTTCTGTGTTTCTGATTATATCTCCGGTTCTCTTTACTTTAGAATCAAATCTCAAGATATTTTTTTAAGAAAATTGTTCAAGGAGTCTAGAAAATATTATATTAGTTTTCAGCGGCAGTGCTGTCGACTATGGCATTTTTCAGGGAAAGGTTCATTTTTCTGGCAACACGTATATTTTAATTTAGAAAATTCCAATTTCGTCATGTTCCTCAGATATTTTTACATAAAAACCACTTCTAAGCTCAATACAATACAAGCCAATCCCGAGATATACCGTTTTGAAGGAAAAAACTCGCACTTCACCATATAAAATTCCATTTTTATCTACAAATATTGAGATCTTAAAATGGTCATAAAAACTGACTTTTATCTGCTAGAGGCAAAATAAAAACGTAGTTTTTCAACATTTCTCGTGTACTTTACGATAAATTATGTGTATACTAAAATTGGAGTTTTCTCGTTACGCTATTTTATATTCATTCTCATGAGAAATAGGGTTTTTTTGCTTCAAACTACAGATGGTCGGGTTTCAATTTTTTCGAGCCCGAACCCGACCCGAACCCGAGAGCTTGAAAATTGAAAAACCCGAACCCGACCCGAGCCCGAAATTATAAAATTTGAAAAATTCGCACCCGACCCGAGCCCGAAAATTTTAAAATTAGAAAACCCGATCCCGACCCGTACCCAAGAATGAAAATTTTGTAAAACCCGAACCCAACCCGACCCCGAGAATTTAAAATTTGAAAACCCGATCCGAACCCAACTTGCTAATACGGAGAATCCACCAAAGATTTCGAAGATTTTTAATTTTAGGAACCCTAGGCTCATCTTAGAATAGTAGAATCACTCGAATCTGAAGTAGCACCATACGCGTTGAGTTATATCCTATGGCAAAACGAATTACTGGCGAGTAGAAACCGCATTTTCATTTGCAATTGTTGAACGTCGAATTTGTAATGTTATGAGCAACTTACAAATCGTCGATATCTTAACCGGAAAGTAGGATAAATCTAACTCATGGGGAAACAAAAAACTTAATGGTGACAGTTTCAAACAACCTTGCCTGTCGTACTTAACCAAAATTTCTAATTTTGTAGCAAAAACCATTCCTGCAAGGCAGGCATCTCGTGGATCGCAACTATGTCAATATATAAATCGTGCTGCATTGAAATTTAATTTTGATTTTATTTTATGTTTCTGTTTAAAATATACATAGTTGAATCTTATCCCTAGAACGGTTTTGTGGGGTTCATTTGTACCCCAGAGCCATTTGCCATTCTTGTTATTCCGTTACAGTTTATTTTAACTGCAAGCAATCTTTATCATAAATCAATTTGATTATTAATAAACTTCCATTAAAGCAGGTACAACCTTTTTGTTGCATTTGACCAACTTAACAGTACCCGCTTAAAGTTTATTTGTGCTACAAATGTACCCCACAAAACCGTTTACGTTAATGTTTTGTCATGTAATTCCGAAAACATTATTATATCTTTTTCCAAAAGCAAAACATCAGTACATAGTAAGCAAGAAACTTGTATAAAATTGTATGTTTTAAAATAAAACTATCCAATTTAATTATAAATTTAATAAAAAATTAGGTATATTAGAGCGATTTTAGTTCTGGGGTACGAATGTTTCCCACAAAATCGTTTACTTAGAGAAAAAGTCACGAAACCGTTGTAGAGTTAATGGACAATTATTATTCAATATGTAGCAAAAAGTACTACCATTCAGTGCACTCGCAACACCCACTTTTCGATTTCTCGCGACTGTCAAAACGACCAATCAGGAGCGGATCAATAGATTGGTTTTTATTGTTTCTACTTCCCGTAGATTTCTACTCGCTTTGCTTTAGATACTATTTGCTGTACGCTTTAGCTGATTTTTACGTGTTTACTCCGACCGCGGCCTACGTATCGGTTTTAAAGTACCTGTCGAAATTAATATTTTAAAACAGAAAGTTGAACCAGTATTTTCCGATAAATTCCTGTTTTTTTTTTTTATTCATTTCGTTTATTTGATAGGCACAAATGCGTTAGCTTGGCGGTGCCAAATTCTTTTGTTTTTACATTTTGTATATTTTAAAACTAGGAGGTTACAATGTTGAAATATTTTTTTTAAAAAAGAAAAATTTTACAGCTATCTTAAGACTAGAAATAAGATTCTATATACAAGAGAGGGGGCGAAAGATTTTTTTTATGAAAAAATTTTAAAACAAGGAATTCAATAGTAATAATTTTTAGGAAATATTTATAGTTATCTTAAAACTAACAATATAGTTTGGTACACAAAAGGGGGAACAAATATTTATGAGAAAATTCGCAGGTGTTTTAAGACTAGGGATACAATTCTATTTACAAGATGGGGGACAATAGTTTTAACAAAGAGGTAAAATTACAACTATTTTAAAACTAGGAATACAGAATACAAATTTGAACTTTTTTAGCGGAGACTTATGCTTGGTCAAGATATTCAGAGGGGGGCTGTAGAAGCAGTTGTATCAAGGACAGGGGAGAGAAAGCGTAGATGGTGACCGGGAGAGAAGAGCAAAACTTGCAACTTTCGCTCAAACGGGAGATCAGCGAAAGATTACCGCCTCAGTCTAGTAGGTCGGATTGGCGGATGGTATTCTTCGGACCCGCGGGGAATCCTTCAAAAGTCATCGGACCTTGAGTCGCTCTCGCTTCAGTTTCCGTAGTGGTAAGTGCGACGGCGGTTACATAGTTGCAGTCTGGAGCTGATCGGTCCCACAAGGCAAGAGAAAGCTTCTAAAACGAGAAATAAAAAGAGAGGGGCTAAATTGGGATATTTGTCGTTTTTATGAAAGTATAAATAAGGGACATATAGGGGAAATCACGATTTGCCAGTATATCTCGGACTGGGACATTGGGTGGTCTACCTCGGGCCCGAAGGGAATCCTTTAACTGAGACCTGGCGTCCAAGTACCCGGCGCATACCCAGACAACGTGCTCGATGTCGTGATAGCCCTCGTCACAAGCGCACAGACTACTCTCCGCAAGCCCAATACGCCGCAGATGCGCATCCAAGGTGTAGTGGTTGGACATAAGTCGGGACATTACACGAATAAAATCCCGACCCACATCCATCCCCCTGAACCAAGGCTTCGTTGATACCTTTGGGATAATGGAATGTAGCCATCGTCCAAGTTCACCATTGCTCCACGAGGTTTGCCAACTGCTGAGTGTCCTCTGACGACAAATACTAAAAAATTCGTTGAAGCAGATTGGTCTTTCATATATGTCACCATTTAATGCGCCCACCTTTGCTAATGAGTCGGCCTTTTCATTGCCCGGGATAGAACAATGAGAGGGGACCCAAACAAAGGTAATCTGAACAAGGACTCCTGTATCTTCCCCAGAAAATACGGGAATTGCTTTTTAGGCTTCACCGTACGAAGAGCCTCGATAGAGCTGAGGCTGTCCGAAATGATGAAGTAGTGATCTGTGGGCAGAGTGTCGATGATCCCAAGGGTGTACTGAATTGCAGCTAACTCTGCGACGTAAACTGAAGCAGGATCATTGAGCTTGAATGAAGCGGTGATAGTATTGTTGAAGATACCGAAGCCAGTGGACCCATCGAGATTTGATCCGTCAGTGTAGAACATTTTGTCACAGTCGACTTCTCGGAATTTATTATAAAATATATTGGGGATCACTTGAGGGCGTATATGGTCCGGGATTCCACGAATCTCTTCCTTCATGGATGTGTCGAAGAATACAGTAGAATCAGAAGTATCTAGGAAACGAACTCGGCTGGGAGTATATGAAGAAGGATTAATGCTCTGTGCCATGTAGTCGAAGTACAAGGCCATAAATCGGGTTTGAGAATTAAGCTCGACGAGCCTCTCGAAGTTTTTAATCACCAACGGGTTCAGAATGTCGCATCGGATGAGCAATCGATATGGGAGTTCCCAAAATCGATTTTTTAGCGGAAGAACGCCCGCCAGCACTTCGAGACTCATCGTATGGGTCGAGTGCATGCAACCCAAGGCAATGCGCAAGCAACGATACTGGATTCTCTCCAGTTTGATGAAGTGTATGTTCGCAGCGGAGCGGAAACAGAAACACCCGTACTCCATCACCGACAATATCGTTGTTTGGTACAACCTGATCAGGTCTCCTGGGTGAGCACCCCACCATGTTCCAGTTATTGTTCGGAGAAAATTGATCCTTTGTTGGCATTTCTGTTTCAGATACCTAATGTGACATCCCCAGGTACCTTTAGAGTCGAACCAGACCCCGAGATATTTAAATGTGAAAACCTGGTTGATCGTTGCACCCATTAATAGAAGCTGGAGTTGCGCCGGCTCACGCTTCCTAGAAAAAACAACCAACTCAGTTTTCTCCGTGGAGAACTCAATACCCAGCTGAAGAGCCCAAGCAGACAAATTGTCCAAGGTATTTTGTAATGGTCCTTGCAAGTCGGCAGCTTTGGGCCCTGTAACAGAGACCACCCCGTCGTCTGCAAGTTGCCTTAGCGTGCATGAATGGGCAAGACAATCGTCAATGTCATTCACGTAGAAATTGTAGAGCAGGGGACTTAGACATGAGCCCTGGGGAAGACCCATGTAGCTAAATCGCGATGTTGTTAAATCGCCATGCGAAAAGTGCATGTGCTTTTCAGACAACAGGTTTAGCAAAAAGTTATTTAAAATTGGTGAAAGACCATGCTGGTGCAGCTTCTCTGACAGAATGTTGATAGAAACTGAGTCAAAAGCCCCCTTAATATCCAAGAAGACTGATGCCATCTGCTCTTTGTTAGCATAGGCCATTTGGATTTCTGTAGAAAGCAACGCAAGGCAATCGTTCGTCCCTTTGCCTTTGCGGAAGCCAAATTGTGTATCTGACAGTAAGCCATTTGCTTCAACCCAATTGTCGAGGCGAAACAAGATCATTTTCTCGAACAACTTCCGAATACAGGACAGCATTGCAATCGGCCGATATGAGTTGTGGTCGGAGGCTGGTTTTCCTGGTTTTTGGATGGCGATGACCTTCACTTGCCTCCAGTCATGAGGGACAATGTTACCCTCAAGAAACTTATTAAATAAATTCAACAAGCGCCTTTTTGCAGTGTCAGGTAGATTCTTCAGCAAGTTGAATTTGATTCTGTCTAACCCTGGGGCGTTATTGTTGCATGATAAGAGAGCAAGTGAGAACTCCACCATCGAAAACGGTGTTTCGTTCGCGGTATCGGGAGGAGACGCGGCGCGGCACGTTTTCTGTACCGGGACAGAGTCCGGACAGATCTTCTTGGCGAAAGCGAATATCCAACGGTTTGAATATTCCACGTTCTCGTTGGTACTATTACGGTTACGCATACGTCGAGCCGTACCCCAAAGAGTGCTCATCGCTGTTTCTCTCGTTAACCCGTCGACGAACCGGCGCCAATAACTACGTTTTTTGGCTTTCATTAGACTCTTCATTCGCCTTTCTAACGACGCGTACTGTAGATAGCTAGCGGGTAACCCGTCTTCCCGGAAGGCCTTATATGCAGTGGACTTTTCCGCGTACAGCTCTGAGCACTCTTTATCCCACCACAGGGTGGGAGACCGTCCATGGGTATTCGCGCTGGGTACTGGTTTAGTCTGAGCTTGATTCGCACTGTCGAGAATCAAGCCAGCCAAAAACCTGTACTCTTCCTCCGGAGGAAGTTCTTGAGTGGATTCGATTTTAACGGATATCGCGGTCGCGTAACTCTTCCAATCAATGTTCCGTGTGAGGTCATACGATACATTGATTGTTTCCGATGGTCTTGAACCGTTAGCAATTGAAATCACGATAGGCAAATGGTCGCTACCGTGGGGATCAGGGATCACCTTCCACATGCAATCTAACTGTAGCGAAGTCGAGCATAGAGATAAATCCAACGCGCTTGCGCGTGCTGGTGGTGTAGGAATCCGCGTCATTTCTCCCGTGTTTAAGATGGTCATGTTGAAATTATCGCAAAGATCTTGGATTAATGTTGATCTATTATCATCATGAAGACAGCCCCATACCGTACCGTGCGAGTTAAAGTCTCCCAGAACTAGCCGCGGTGCCGGTAAGGATTCCGTGATATTACAAAGCGTTCGGTGCCCTACCGAGCAGAGTTAAAAATATTCAAATTCATTGAATGAAAATTGATCATATTCAGCCACATTCATTTTCAATATTCAGTGACGCAGCTGAAAACGTCAAACGAACAAACCGCCCATTCATCCATGCAGATTTTCATTCGTCTCCGATTATTATATGAAGCGACCGTGCAGCAACGAATCAAACGCATCAAAGTAGGCCCTGGCACAATGTAAGCGATGATGATTGTTGTTTCATATGCTTTACCGGCATTTGAAAACATTTTCCTTGATAATTAGTGAAATGAATATATTGTACGATATTCAACTGAATGATTAACATGGATATTTGAATGAATATTTCTTCTATTCACCGCGGGTCGCATCAGGTTCATTTTCAGCAGTCAAAATAGAGCTTCGATTATTTGTAACTCTGCTACCGAGGCTCTAGGAGGAATGTAGATGGAAGCAATGCAAAGGTCTTTACCTTTGATTAAAACTTGACAAGCGACAATTTCAATGCCTGGTGTCGAAGGGAGGTTAATTCGGTTGAAAGAATAGCACTTTTTGATCCCCAAAAGTACTCCTCCATAGGGGTTTTCTCGATCCAGACGAATTATATTAAAGTCGTGGAAGTTGAGATTTATATCGGAAGTTAACCAAGTTTCACATAATGCGAAAGCATCACATTTTAAACTATTTAGTAAAAATTTAAAGGAATCGATTTTCGGGAGGATACTTCTGCTGTTCCACTGTAGAACAGTGATCGAATCGGTGACCTCGTTCGATGACTTAGCCATCGAAGGATACGATCGCTGCAAGGAGGGAGCATTTAGTAGTCAACTGCTTCAAAAATGTTTGCACTATAGGGAGAAACCGTATCAGAAGGCTTTTAAGAGGATCAGTAACATTGAAAGCTGTGAAAATTAAGTCCACTATGTCAGAAAATTTCATTAGTCCGCTACTGGACTGAGTATCTGTTTGAAAAAAGGGGACACTTGGGGTTTTGGATGTCCCTGGAAGTGGTGGGTACTCCTTGTTAGAATTAATATTTCCAAATCCTGGAGCAAATTGCTTCGGCTTTTGTGCATCACTTCCGTTGGATTTATTGATTGCGGTTGGCGCACTCTGAGTGGACGACACCTTGGCACCCTTACGAGGCAATGTAGGGGAGGCTAGATTTCTCCTCTTCCTGGATTCCCCTCGGTTAACCAATGATGTTCCCTCTTGTGGGTCGTCAGATTCTTGCTCAACGCCAGCCAAAAGAGCAAAGGAATTTTCGGAAGGGACAGATGGCGAAGCATTCTTTAGCATTTCTGCATAAGAGTGCCTCGAGCGATCCTTAAGGGAGCGCTTAATTTTATCCCCGCGCTGCTTGTACGCCGGGCATGACTTAAGAGCATGCGGAGGGCCCCCGCAGTAAATACACTTCTCAGTTTCTCCACCGCAAGCGTCATCCTCATGCTCTCCCTCGCATTTGCTGCACCGTTTTTTATTGCCACAATAAGTGGCTGTGTGGCCCAGTTGCTTGCAATTGCTGCAGTTCATTACCCGCGGTACAAATAGGCGAACAGGTAGGCGAACCTTATCCAGGAGGACATAGTTGGGAAGAGCAGATCCGGAGAAAGTCACCCGAATCGAGTCTGACGGAGAATAAGTTGTCTTATCATCTTCAGTTTTTGCGGAATACAATTGCTTGCATTCCAGAATTTTCACCTTTTGAAGTGAAGGGTCCTTAAAGCAGCCAACCCCGTACTTCAACAGGTCTTCGCACTTTAGACCCGGTTCGGCGACGACCCCATCGATCTCCACAACTCTACAAGGCACATACACTTTGAATAGCTTCGTAAAACGCTCGCTGCGAGCAATCTGGTTTGCCTGGTCGAGGTCATTTACTATAACGCGTATCTTATTAGCTCGAACACGTGTTATCTGAGCCACGGACGGGTAGTTGGCAGTCAGCTCCCGTGAGATTTCTAGAATATTGGGCGATTTCGTGTTGGGCCGGAAATACACCACCCAGGGTCCAGTCGAACTGGCTGGGTATGTTTTAATACGGGGAGGACTGGGGGAATCAGGGGAGGGAGTAATTTCGGGTTTATCCGGTATATCCATGGGAATATCATTCCCATCCAATGTTACTTCGCCCTCGGCCATTTAGGCACGAGGATAACACGTGGTGTAAACGAGAGATGAAACTTATATTCAGAGGAAAGGGCAGAAGTAGAGACCGATCGGGGAAAGGGAAATGAAAGAAAAAAAAAATACTTAGCTTATATAGCGGCGATTCCGGCTATTCTGGTATTCACTTCACCAGCCTGGGCACCGGCGAACAAAGACTGCCTCGAACAATGGTTGACCTTCACTGACAATTTATTCTTGTTCACTTTATGCACAGCACCAGAAAACGAACTGCTTCGATCGAGAGCTCGGAGAGTTATGCCTATAAATTCCTGTTGACTTGATTTATTACTGATTATCATGAAAAATAAATCGCAAACAGATTTTAGATGTGAAACACTTACAACATACAAGAATAAAAAATACTATATTTGAGCTCCAAAAAAATACGACGAATTCTAGCGATTTAAAGGTGCTACCATTTGGTACGGTTATATGTGTCTTCCATTCATTTGTTCAAAACCCGAACCCGACCCGACCCCGACAATTTCTAATTTGGAAAACCCGAACCCAACCCGAGCCCGAAAGTTCAAAATTTTAAAAACCCGGACCCAACCCGAGCCCGACAATTTCAAATTTGAAAACCCGGAACCCGACCCGAACCCGAGAAGCTTAAATTTATAGAACCCGAACCCGATCCGAAACCCGTCGGGTCCGGGTTTCGGGTCTAAAAACCCGAATCCGACCATCTCTACTTCAAACCGGTGTATTTCAGAATAGGCTCAAATTACATTGAAATTTTAAATGTTTTTATGTAGGAATAAATGAGGAATACGATGGAATTAAAATTTTCAAAATTGAGCTAAACGAATTGCGAGAATGAACTTTATTTTTTTAACTGAAAAATCACATAGTTTACAGTACTGCAGCTAAAAACTAATGATTTTTCAAGATTCCTTGAAGTATTTTCTTCAAAAAAGAACTTTTGGTTTGATTGTAGAGTAAATAGAATCGGGGATATAATGAAAAAAATCAAAGGTTTTACAATTTGTCAAAACATTTGATTTGGGTTTGATCCCATGAATCGAGTGGTGTTTCAATTGGCACACAAATTTGGACTTTGATATATTGGTCCTGGATCAACAATTCCTCCAAAATTGGTTCAAATCCGTGAAGGTCGATTTCATGTGCCTTGATCCATTCGCGCGGAGTGACCCATATATTTTGATACCTATCTTCTATCTTCTATATACATAAAAGCTAATGTTTGTAGGTATGTGTTTTATGGCTTAACCGATTGCCGTACAAATTTATAGATTTGTTATGAAGCGTGTTTGTGTGCTATTGATTGGGCATTATCTACCCGCCTGATGGCGCTTCGGAACAAATTGTGTTTTCCTCCTGTTTCGTTGAAAGTCGCAGCAACGAGCGACGGGTATTAACTAGTATTTTATAATTATTAATATACAAAAAATAAGGTTTGCTATTGTAACTGCATACATTTATATTTATATTTTAAAATATATGTGTCTTTTTCTTTATTTATACACTGGAACCTCCATTTACGAACCAAACTGGGGGTTCGTAAATTGAATTGGTTCGTAAAAAAGTGTTCGTTATTTGGGATTTAGCTCGTAAAAAAAGCTTTCTTCACATTTTATAGAATTTCCTTTCCTAAAAGCAGTTTACAAAATTGAATAATTATATAACTTAAAACTATACTGTATGAAATAGGTTGGTATGTATGCAGGTATTCCAAGAATTTCCTGGAGTGAAGGTTAAAAGATCTAGAAGCGAATCCAGTTATCTTTCGATTATATATGGATGCGGTACATACTCATGGAGGGCCATAATACAAAGTTCACTGAGTGCTGCGTCCAATTGATGTTTGTAGTCATCCGAGAACTTTTTGGAATAAAGATTTTAAGATCTGTAAGTGTAATAAGTAATATGTTGATGATTTTTTCCTCTGTATGTTTTATGAGGTTTATGATATAATGCTCTATATACATAGTATGAAGTTCAACGGATGTCACAGATCAATTAAGGTCGTCTTTGAGCACAGGTCTAAAGATCTACATGCGTAACCACTGTAAAGAATAGCAGATAAATTGAATCGATCAAAATGCAAGTGAAGCGAATCAAGATATTCCCGCAACTGGCTCAACGAGTACATGACGGATATTAGATATTTTTGGAACGGGCTTGACAAGTAGATTGCGGAAACGGATGAGTGCCGTCATTTTGAAATTCAAGATGGCGACTTCCGGTTGAGCAAAAAGTTTTAAAACCTTAACAATATGGATATTTTTGGAACGGACATGACAAATAGATTGCGGAAATCGATGAAGTCATTTTGAAATCTAAGATGGCGACATCCGGTTAAGCAAAACTTAACTAAAACCTTAACAATATAGGTATTTTTGCATCGGGCGTGACAAGTAGATTGCGGAAATCCATGAATGACGTCATTTTGAAATACAAGATGGCGACTTCCGGTTGAGCAAACATTTTCAAAACCTTAAAAATATGGATATTATTGGAACGGGCGTGATAAGTAGATTGCGGAAATCGATGAATGACATCATTTTGAAATCAAAGATGGCGACTTCCGGTTGAGCAAAACTGTATAAAACCTTGGCAATATGGGTATTTTTGGCACCAGTAGATTGCGGAAATCGATGATTGACGTCATTTTGAAATACAAGATGGCAACTTTCGGTTGAGCAAAACTATTCAAAACCTTAACCATATGGGTGTTTTGGAACGGAACACTAACAATATACTTTTTTGGAACGGGCGTGATAAGTAGATGAAAGAAATCAACGAGTGACATCATTTTTGAATCCAAGATGGCGGCTGCCAATCGTGCAAAACTTGCTAGAGTCCTTGCAATACGGACATTTTTTGGAACGGATTTGTCGAGTAGATAGCAATTGAAAGTCGTCCATATTAATAGGGCTATAGAAAGTTTTGCTTTTTCAGATGGCGCCATTTAAGATTGTAAGATGGCATTGAAAATCGCTTTCTGATATTATTTCCGGAAATAATAATGTTAGGAACATAAAAAATTTTGCTCACCCGGAAGTCGCCATCCTATGCATCAAAATATATTTAATGCATTGAATTCTGTCAGTTACTCATTAGCTGTCTTCCGAAAATCTCCATTTTGTTTGTTTTAGAGAGAATTGTTGGCATAAAGTAAAGACCCGATTTTATCAGCTCCCGATTGGGTTTGCCTTCGATTTTGTCTACCGCGATGTGCTCTGGCAAACGGTCCAATTAAAATTCGAGTACATAAATGCTTTTTTGACCATATTTTTCTTACTTTAAAGATTCAAAAATAAATAAATCATTTTTTTTAAATTTTGCGCTAAAAATTTGTGATTAATAACTAAATTAAATTAATGTAATCGTCAACCCCATTCCGAAAATACCCATATTGTTGAGGTTATAGATAATTTATTCAAACCGGAAGTCGCCATCTTTGATTACAAAATGGCTCAAGAGCGTCAACCCCATTCCGAAAATACCAAACATTTATTAGTAACAGTTAGCTAACAATATGTTAAATTGAGTACAACTTCATACTGTACTGAACGTACTCAAACCAAGTTCGCAAGGTTCGTAAAAAAAGAGTTCGTTATTTCGAATTTAATTCGTAAAAAAGTAGTTCGTTATTTCGAATTCGGTTCGTAAAAAAAGTTACGTAAATCGAATATTACGTTAAAAAAGAGTTCGTAAATGGAGGTTTCAGTGTATAACTGACCAATTGAAGCTAGCGAAAAATGTATCATACCGGTTTGATATAATTTTCTTAAAGCAAACATAAGACATTTATCATAATTTTTGGCTGGGTATACTGCCGTTATAAGCATATTTGTCCCATGTTCTATGGGATTCCCTATATGCATGGGACAATTATGCCTAGAGCGGCAGAATAGTGAATTTGAATAAGGAATTAAAAAATGTAGTGTAAGAAACCTAGAGTTGATATCATAGTCAAAACCTGCATTTCGAGTAGGTATGAAGAAAATTCAACAAAAAATTTGGTAAACACTTATATTTCGTATAAAAAAATCTTTGGTTAGACCTTTGATATGCAGCAACACCTTCCTAACTAATATTCTAGTGATTGAAGTTGATTTGATGTTATAATGTTATGCAAATTTAAAATCAGTTTTAGGGGCGTTGTTTAAAAAAGTGAACATATTCTAATGAAAAAGGCATCCCAAGTTAGAACCAACCCAAAATTTCATGCAAATTGAAAATGATGTTTTATTTCGATATTATGGCGCTGACATCATATCGGTTTATTCCATTTCAAAAACCTGAACGATCTTAGATCAATATGCGGAAAAAAGGCGTTTGGCTAGATCATGGCAATAGCTCAGTGGAATAAAGCTGCAGAACATAAGAGTAGATCACTTGTGATGCATTGTTTAAAATCAGCAAAATTAAATGCATTTCTTTCATTATGTGTTTTGCGTTGCATGTAAGACGTCAAAGCCCTATGAAAAACTAGCCCTACATCCAACAAAACGTTGAACAATGTGAATTAGCGCAGAACTTTCATTGAGTAGACTTTTCTGCGAGGGAGTGCAAAGTTAATGCAAAAATGGAAATGAAATGCATTTTTTTTTTCTAATTTGATGCCAATTCGTCATACATCCCTAGAGTGATCTGCCCCTAGGGCAATACCATAATGTCATCTTTGTATATTATCCAGAAGACAAGGTCCAATCAAATTAAACGGATGCCGTAAATCGATAGAATTGAAATCATACTTCTACGAGTAAGTATTATACAAATACAGATGACATTTATAAAGTTCTAAATTACAAGGAAATATACATTGCAAAAAAAAATTGATTGCACAATAACCATTTCTGGTTTGATTCAACTATGGTTTTCGAGATAATTTCGAAGCTTGATAATTTGAGTGTGTATAAAAACCTGCTTTATCGACATAGACTTGGACATGGACATACACACTCAAATTATATTGATCAAGCTTCGTGTTTATCTCGAAAACCATAGCTGAATCAGATCAGAAATGGTTATCGGTTAATCATTATTTTAGAATGTATTCTTGTAAACAAGTGATGATTCCGATTGTCGTAAGGCCACTGAATGATTTAAAACAGACAAATCTGTTTCATTTATCAGTTTAACTTGCATTTGCTCATTGCTCGAAAAATATGTTCGAGAAAAAATACATTTTTGAATACTATTGATACTTAACAGCCAATTCAGTGTATCGTCAGAACTCCGAATATGATAAATAATGTCGTCCATATGATACGCGGTATCATTGGTTTATGATAGGTTTCTACGATAGCGGTAATAATCAATGAAAAGTTCCTAATAATAACAAAAATAATTTCTAGTAACTTTATTGTATGATACCATTCTATTCGGATAGTCTTCTACAATCATGGGAATAAGATAATGTAATTTCATCGCCTGATTATCTGTGCCGCTATATAACTTCCTCTGACACATACGCTACTTCGTATGTTGCGATCGATAGATACCAACAGTATATTGAAATATAGGGTGATGATTTCATTTTCGACTTGTTCCTTTTGACACGATACTCGTCGGTAGCAAAACAACGTCTGTTGTTTATCAACGTCTATCAAAACATCATAATTATCCCAAAAGTAACATTCTACTTTTTCTCGATGTGAATAAAAACGTGAGGCATTATAAATTATATTCCATTTTTCATCCACAATGTTGATAGTACTTAGGGTGTATGCAAACGGAATCCTCTAGAAAAATCTCCAGGATTCAATTCCGATGGATCAGCTTCGAAAAAAAAATTGTAGGTCCCCTTGGGCAGCTTGGTTGAACTTCATTTTGGTGAAAGTTGATACAGTGTATCAATTCATTCCAGCATGTTCATTTGTGTTGAAAATTGACGCTGTATTCGCCATGTCTATGAGTGGCGATGTTGATTTATTTTACGATCTCAATGAATTATGAATTTAATGCGCAAATTTCACGAATAAATTGGGTTGAGATATTAATGCTACATGCTTTGGATGAATCTGTGAATAGTTTTGTCGCGAATTGGAATCAATTTGTTAATAACTTGTGCCTAGGATGAAAAGTATGCACAGCCCTGGTACAAACGACCTTTGTGAAATCTCCTAAGTCGACTGAGAATGTTTCGATGTTTCAGAACAAATAGCGAAGACGAAAATCGTCCATGCGAGAATTAGAACACCAATTCGAATTTATGAACGCAATTTACTTTCGCTCATATTGTTCCCGAATTGAATGCAGCATGAAGGACAATTTTAAACAATTTTGGTCTTGCCTGCGGAACAAAACGTCATCTGGTGGAATCCCAGATAGCGTCAACTAACAAGATAAGACATCAACGACACCTGCAGAGTTAGCAAATCAATTCTAGTCATTCTTTCGAAGCGTGCTTAGTAGTAACCTTTGTCTATTGCTCCGTACAGGAGTAGTTTGTCCATGTTCACTTCGAATTTGCCTACAACATCATTCCCGTAACATCTGGTACATATTGACATTATTTATTGGGGTTCAACCGCAGTACATTGCATTTTACAGAGTTTGCTTTGTCTTCCTTGGGTTCAGATGGTTATTGGGTTCGTTGTTGAGCTCCGGGATGAAAGCACCTAGCCAGGGCCGTGGGAGAGCCGCCCCAGCACCCAGTCTGGGTGTGTCGATGGGTAAGTGCTCCACCGTGAGTCTTGTGTTGTGCATACTGGACGCCGTTGATGGTGTGAGCATGAGTGATCCTCGTATTACACGCGCTGTGTCCACCTTTCGAGGTCTTCATTTACCTTCAGAGGGTAGCCTCGAAGGTTCCTACAGTGATGAAGTGCTCAACAGTCTTCGCCTTGAATTATCTAATGATGTTGGATGATGGGACCTCATTAGAAAATACGGTGCGATAGTGGCGGCCAAGCGGTCAGCTTCCTCCTTACCGCAGATTCCGCCGTACCCGGGAACCCAGCATATGGTAGTTAGTGGGTCACAGGATTGCTCTATGGCTTGGACGTAGAGGTGCTTGGACTCCCCTGACTCGAGCGCCTTGATGACCGAGAGGGTATCGGAGAAAATCTCTGTCGGGGTGTCTTCAGGTTTGTTGGTAATGGCTGGCGATGGCGGTGGCTTCTGCGGAGAACACGGAGCAATCGGAGGGTAGGCGACGGTCGAAACCCGCTCCAATTCCGCTCACATCTGCGTCCACCCCCTCACAAAGTTTCGACCGTCGGTGAAGATTTGCAGATGGTTTGAGTATTTGTGTTTGACCATCTGGAGGAATTTGGCTCTGACAGCACGGAAAGGATCACCTGCTCTAGTAAATACAGCCAGATTGATGTCTAGGTTTGGGTCACGATCGTCCTAGGCGCGGTTGTTGACCCGATGTAGCTGTGTGACTGTTGAAAGATGGGCCCCGGTTTCAACGTAGGGAGCTTCAGTGGCGGTGCTGGGCAGCAGGTTTGAGGCCTATCTGACTGCTCTGTGGTACAACAGTGCGAGGATATCGACTAGACCCTCTGGTTATCTCAAGACCGTAGAACAGATGACTGTGGACCACGGATTTTTGGCTCCTTTCGGAATGGTAGTACTGTTCCGGAAAGTTTGACCAGCCGCCGGCTACGTGGTAGGAGTTGCAAAAGTTCGAAATCGTGCTTTTTGTGGCTGTGGCGGCCAACGGCATTTACGGCAGCCTGCAGCTTCAGATTAATGCGACCGGTTATTTTTCCCGATCGCTACAATAATTATGTCGTCGGCGTAAATAAACAGGAATATGCCTTACAGGAGCGTAACGAAGAGGGAATTCGTACTGACTAGGAATAGTGTGACTACCAGCACCGAGCCTTGAGGGACCCCGTTTGCCTCCAAAAATTTCGGTTACTGTAGTACTGCTTGATGAAACAGTCTATATTTCTGCGGATATCCTATTGGTGCAGCTGGCGGAGCACTCCCTCGCGCCATACTCTATTCTACACGTTGGCGATGTCTGCATGTAGGTCGCTGGCTATGGTGCTGTTAAAATAATTTGCCAAGGCAGCCTATGCTGAGTCCCCTTCGGAATGCGAACTCCCAACGGTCAATAAGATCCTGTTCGTCGAGAAGGGGTAACGGGCTGTATGTTCACAATTTTTTCTAGCGATTTTCCAATGCGGGGGAGGAGACTTATGGGTCGGAAGTCATTCGGTTCTGGTTCCCTCACATTTCTTCTGTATGGGGCGTGCGGTTCTGCAGTTGTCTGGTAGAGGGCTCCTGTTGAATCCATCTAGTAACGCTTGCTTGGCAATCAGAGGTAATGCCCTTAGTAGGAGATAACCGACGTTGTCGAATCCGCTAGAATTACCCTATGCTTTGCGCAGTGGCTTGCTCCCCACAGGAGAGAGATTTGTTGTAATTCTGGTTGGCATCTGGCGTGAATATTGTGGGGGTGGTTTCTATGACACCCTTCGTTTTAAGAAAGGATGGTGGTAGGGAGGAGGGTTCCACGCGGCAGCAACCGTCGGGGACTCATCGGATGTTTCCAACACCTCTCGAGTCGTTGTTATTGCTGACCCATGTGAATCCAAGCAAACAGACTTCCATGATGGAACCGTACTGGGTGCAGGAGAATCCTGCTATAGGGCTTGGGTAACAGAGATAATGGTTGATGGTCTGGGTGATTGGGGGTGGTCTGGTAGGTATTGGTTGGAATGGTTTAGATGCAGTTAAGGGCTTTAGCGTGAAAAAAAACACTTTTTTCAGCGAATTTTTTTAGAACTTTGTGTGAAGTGAATTTATCAAAACTTTTATATGCATTATAGTGTACCATTTCAAAAACATGCTGTAATTTTTCTATGCAAAAATATTGACAAACGACTTAGTGACGTAGTTTTTTGTAGAACGTCTTTGGAAAGAATATGATTTGCAGTGTTACCAGCCATTGAGAAACTACAAAACCGATTTCTTTCAAGCTTTGCATACACATTCTATGTTAAAAATACCTAACCCCTACGTTGAGTTTTTGAGATAATTTTTCTTATAAAAGGGTGTTTACTCATAAAAACGCGGAATTTTTCGTGAAAAGGGAAATTTTTATATAAAATGAGTAATAAACCCCCTTAATTGAAAATATATCTCAAGAACTCAACATAGGGGTTAGGTATTTTGACATAGAATGTGTAAGCAAAGTTTGAAAGACATCGGTTAAGTAGTTTTTGAATCGCAGGTAACACCGCAAATCATGTTTTTCTAGAGACGTTCTACAAAAAGCTTCGCCACTGAGTCGTTTGTCGATAATTTTGCATAAAAAAAATTACAGAGTGTTGCTGAAATGATACACTAATATGTCTAAAAGTTTTATCCAATTCGCTTCACGCAAAGTTCTAAAAAAATCGCAAAAAAGTGTTTTTTTTTCGCGCTGAAACCCATGTTCATGTTTTTGGCGTCTCTGTACGCTGTACGTTGTTCCACGTTTCCCGGCTCGTTGATTGCTCTTAATAGTAAGGTCAGTTGGTCTATTACGTCCCCGGAATTCATGTAGCCGGGAAGAGATCGTCTAAGGGGAGTCCCTGTCCCAATCGGTGGAGGGGAGCGTGGCATTTTGCTTGATGTACGAAATTGTGTTCACTATCAGTTTTAGATGGCAGGGTTCGTCACGACACTCTCGTACAGGTCACTTCACATGCGCAGATCGATTCGACTCTGGGGATCGCTGCTTCACACGCCTACAAATCGTCAATGGTCGGCAATTTAATGGATACGCAAGTTTTTCACAAGGTTTAAAAAATCGACGTGGTGGAGTCGCAAGTTTTTCACTTAATTTGACGATTGGGATTGGTGCAGGCGCGGTGGCGTTTAGCGATTTAAAATTAAATTTCGTTGGATGCGCGAGTTTTTTAGCCACTTATGAGTCTGCGCTCCTGTTACCTGTTATAACTTCAGATTTCCAATTTTCTCGCGGAAAAGTCGTAGTTTGGAATGTTACTGATTAAGTTTGGGAACGCCGCTTTGGCGGCTCCACTGTCCATTGCGGTGAGGCGGACCCGCCGGGAAGCACTTGTTTTTCGCACTACTGATCGGGTGCCTGAAAAGTGCACTCGCTTGAACTATCGCTGGGGTAGCAAGATACTACAACGATTGGTGCCGGATAGCAGAGGGCGAGAATGAGAGAAAGATCCGGTGGTAATTATTTTCCGGGCGATAATGGGCCAAAGCGAAAAAAGTGAACTCAACTCCGAGTCTTTGGTACGATCTGCATGATCATGTATATATTATTATACGCAGTATTGACAGTACAAAGGGTTCGGGATCGACCGGGCTCCAACTCCAACAAACGTTCATCAATAACTGTTTCACAATTGACATATTCAGAGTTAGCAGCGCTCTCACAGATTTTAATGAAACTTTCTGTATATGCAGACTTTGTCACAAAAAGCCACTTTGCATACTTTGATTTTCCCAAAAATGATATAGACTGTGTTTTGAAAAGGGTCAAACTTTTTTTTTCCATTTTTTTTTCAAATGGCTATAGTCTAAAAATTACAAATCCTACAAAAAAATGTTGGAGGAGTGAGTTTCACAAAATTAGTCAAATTTTTGAATAAAAATATTAAATAAATTTTTCATTGACTCCTACGCTAAAAAAAATCGATCTTGAACATTTTAAGTCCATTTGCAAAAAAACCCATCTTTGATTTGGAGGAAAATTTGTACCAAGATAGGTAATTATGTTTCCTACCTACCTTCAACAATTTTTTGTGAAAAAGTTCAGGTGAAAATTTCATTACCATATTGAATGAAATTGAAAAAGATCAGGGATACTATCTAAGTATCAAAAGCGCGCAAAAAGATCGTAAATCATGAAATAGGAATCATGAATCAGTTCACGAATCCATGAGCAATATTTCAGTCCACGAAAACGTGAATAATACTTTATGATTTCGTGATGATTTTTTATTTCACGAGCACGAATGGTAAGTTGTGACTATTATACTAGGTTTTCATGAATCGGTTCGCGAATACATGAATATGTCATGGTTTTGTGAGCCACTTCACGAAGACGGATAATTTTTTTTGTTAGGGGAAACTTTGCCACTGCGACCACTATTCAGGTTATCTTTTGTGGCTGCCCCTGTTTGCTCTACATGTTACAAACTGCCCGAATCCAATGTAGTTGGAAGCGAGTTGTTTGTTTGTCCACATGTGTCGTCTCAACCGGGTAGTACATTATTAATGTAGCTGAGGATCCGTTTGGGACAGATTTGCCATATCTCGTGTCAGCGTCATAAGATGCCATCCGAAGTATCGCTCCCTTGGAAGAAATAGTACTGCACACTGGCAGAGAATATGTTTCGAGCTCTCGGGCTCGTAGTTACTAGAGATGGTCGGGTTCAGGTTTTTGGACCCGAAACCCGGACCCGACCCGAACCCGACGGGTTTCGGGTCGGGTTCGGGTTCTGTAAATTAAAGCTTCTCGGGTTCGGGTCGGGTTCCGGGTGTTCAAATTTGAAATTCTCGGATTCGGGTCGGGTCCGGGTTTTTGAAATTTTGAACTTTCGGGCTCGGGTCGGGTTCGGGTTTTTCAAATTACAAATTATCGGGGTCAGGTCGGGTTCGGGTTTTGAACAAAACAACCCAACCATTTCATGACAGTCTTTTTTGTAGTAATGAATTATACTTCGTGATACGAATGGATGACACATATAACCGTACCAAATGTTAGCACCTCTGAATCGCTAGAATTCGTCGTATTTTCTGGTGCTCAAATATTGTATTTTTTCATTCTTGCATAAAATTACGTCTCTTCAGACTCGCAAACTACCTGAATTATTTAATTTTTTAAGCGAACATTCATGAGAGAGCATTCAACAATACGTGTTTCGCATCTAAAATCTCTTTGCGATTTATTTTTCATGATAATTAGTAATAAACCAAGTCAACAGGAATTTATCGAAAAATATCGGTTCATCTTTCTATAATGGAATATAAATTTCGACAGGTACTTTAAAACCGATACTTAGGCCGCGGCGACTTTTTCTCTACGTAAGCGGTTTTGCGGGGTACATTCGTACCCCAGAATTAAAAGCGCTCTAATATGTCTAATTTATATTAAATTTATAATTAAATTGGATAGTCTTATTCTAAAATCAATCATAAAGTAACCTGTTTAAAAATATTCGCGTTTTGACTATTTAATAATGTAATATTTCATTTTGTATAGAGTAAGTCTTTAAAATACGTCAAAATTCCCTTTTTTCTTCATATTGCTATAGCTCCGGTAGCTTCAAATCGATTTTGACCATTTATACGATCTTGTAAAGACTTAAATTTCCTTTTGAACAATTTTTTTTCAAAAACCGCTCAAAAAGCGTATTTATTCCGATGCTTTTCTGAAAACTAAACGCCAATACAAACGTTAAAAATACAGCAATATGCAGTAACGGAGATGAAACAGGAAGGCGTCGAAGGAACAGGTAGAGCCGGTGCATTATACGTGTATATAAGTAAGTGTGTTCCAGAGCCTGGGCTGCAGAAGATCATATTCATGAATGTGTTTTGCCTCTTTAACCTGCAAAAGCAAAAATTACGATACCAATCCAAGCGATTTTTCTAGTTACTTTGGTATAGTGCTTTGTTATATCAAATAAGTTAATTTGAAATAACAAATACTATTATTCGGCAGAGTTGGAACTTATACAATTTTACCCAAGTTTCTCGCTTTCTATGTATCGATATTTTGCTTTGAAAAAATGATAAAAATTTTTTTTTTAATTATGTACACATGACAAAACACTAACGCAAACGGGTTTGGGTGGTACATTTGTACCCCAAACAAACTTTAAGCGAGCACTGTTAAGTTGGTCAAATGAAACAAATAGGTTGTACCTGCTTTAACGGAAGTTTAATAATCAAATTGGTTTATGATAAAGATTGCTTGCAATTTAAATAAACTATAACGGAAAATTAAGGATTTGGTGGTATGTACTTTGGTGTCATTATGGAGGCTCAAATTTAAAAAGGGAACATTATTTTTTTAAAGCGGATAATTTAGGCCAAATTTATTTTCTAGAGACTGTCTTTGTTCCATCAGACCTAAACCTAGCTTCAATTCCGCCAAGTTCCGTTGTTCATCACACTCATATGGTGATGGTATAATAGCACCACTATCAAATCAGTGGTACATATATGAAACAAGCACTTTCTGTCAGATTGTTCCCGGGCTGAGCTGTTTGCATGATCCGGATTCCTTCATGAAAATACATGAATTTCCACGAACTTAAGGAATTGATCGCAGAAATTTTGTGTGTTCTGTTGAAGCAATTAACGGATTTTCAAAAGTTTGGAGTCGTTCCGAGAGCTTCATTGGAGAAGTCGAAGCATCTCTACTGGCGCGCTCACCGTATAATCTGAAGCATAAAATAACTTAGATACCTCATCATAGATCGTCCTGACGCTAATGATGGGATATCAAGTACACGTCAAAAAATCTTGATTGATACCCTTCGATACAGGTTTGACCCTACCAACCAGTAACGTGGGTGACGTCATGAAAACTGTCGAATACGAATTGCCAATTGCCATAGCTTAATTTAATACATGTAATAAATTATACGAAACTGCCTTGCAGGAATGGTTTCTGATAAAAAAAATAGAAATTTTGGTAAAGGACGACGGACAAGGTTGTTGGAAATTGTGAACAAACTTTCTGTTTCCACATGAGTTAGCCGCCGATTTAACTTAATTTCCGGTTAAGATATTTACGTTTTATAAGTTTCTCAGAACATTACAAATTCGAGTTCAATAATAGTAAATATAAATGCGGATTCTACTCGGCAGTGATTTGTTCTGCCATATGCAGATATAACTCAATGCGTATGTTGCTACTTCAGATTCGAGTGATTCTACTTGATGAGCCTAGGGTCCAGATCGGGTGCCTAGAATTAAAAATCTTCGAGATCTTTGGTTGATTCTCCGTAGCAAGTTGGATTCGGATCGGGCTTCTCAAATTTTAAACTTTCGGGTTCGGGTTTTCAAATTTTAAAATTCTCGGGTCGGGTCGGGTTCGGGTTTTACAAAATTTTCATTCTCGGGTACGGGTCGGGTTCGGGTTTTTAAGTTTTAAAATGTTCGGGCTCGGGTCGGGTTCGGGTTTTTCAAATTTTATAATTTCGGGCTCGGGTTGGGTTCGGGTTTCTAAATTTTCATGCTCTCGGGTTCGGGTCGGGTTCGGGTTCGAAAAAATTGAAACCCGACCATCTCTAGCCCTCATATGAGATATCGAAGTTCGGTTTAGCCTCCATTTTATCTTGAACTGTTGTCAAGATAGGGTTTAGTTTGAGTTCTTTTATTATACTCAGGTGACCATTTAAATCCCCATCAAATAGTGGTTTACCCTGTTAGCACTCTCAGAGAGCCAAGTCTCGCCTCCCTCATAACATGTTCGTGCAATGAAGGTAGATGAAACATGGCTTCCATAGTGTAGTGGGTGTTGATTTCATAGCGCCTGTGATTGAGAGGCAGGTTAGCCTCTGAACTTCAATTAGTTTAGCTTGGGCGGTATTTTGCTTAACTTTGGGCCACCACACAATGGAGGAATAAGTTAATCGTGGTCTGGCGATGGTCGTGTAGGACCAGTAAGCCAACCTCGGTTTGAGACCCCAAGTTTTCCCGAAGAGTTTACTGCACGCCCACAGTGCTGTTGTTGCTTTATTAACGGCGTATGTCAGGTGCGAGTTCCAATTCAGTTTTTTGTCTAGGATAACACCTAGGTGTTTCGCTTCTTCTGCGTAGTTGATTGTAGCTCCACTGAGAGTTGGGGGAACCAACTTCAGTTTTTTTCACGGTTCACGTTGAGTCCCTTTTTGAAACACCATGTCATGATGAAGTTTAGGGCTAGTTGAATCCGATCGCTTAGTACAGATTCATGTTTTCCCCTCACAATTAGGACAATGTCATCTGCATATCCAACAATCTCGAAACTCATTTCAGTCAGATCATTGAGAATATCGTCCACCATTAGTGACCCGAGCAGGGGTGATAGCACACCTCCCTGGGGATAACCTCTATTGGCTGTTATAGCTTTCGTGTCTTCCAAATGTTGCTGTGATCTCTCGACTCTGGAGCATTGCAAGAATCCAGTCCTCTATCGGTTTTTCCACTACTCTTTTTGCCAGGGCCCTGTGAATTGATATGTTGGACGTATTATTAAAAGCACCCTCGATGTCAAGGAAGGCGCAAATTGCTATTTCCTTGACATCGAGGGTTTTCTCAATAAGTGTCACTAAGGTATGTAGTGCTGTTTCCGTAGATTTGCCCTTTTGATATGCAAACTGGTACTTGATTAACGGAGCTTTCGATAAGTGCTCCGTTCGAATATAGTGGTCCAGCAGTTTTTATATCAATTTTAGAAGTGTTGATGTCAAACTAATAGGTCTAAAGGCCTTGGGTAGTGTCAGGTCTTTTTTACCCGTTTTTGGAATAAATATTACCCTAACTTCTCTCCAGCTTATAGGTGTGTGCCCAAGCATAAGACTGGATCTCAGAATGTTTAGTAGATGCGGAAGAATTATGTCTGCCGATTTTTGTAGAAATATTGGAATAATGTTATCAGGGCCGGGGGATTTGTAGGGTTCGAAGGTGTTGATAGCCCGTTTAATTGGAGATGGTGTGAAAATCTGACAGGCCAGTTTTTGTGATGCCTCACAAGTCCTGTTAGGACGGAGTCCATCACAATCCTGACCTGTCGAATTCTCGTCTTTCGCAACCGACCCAGGAAAGTGGGTGTTCACTAGAACATCCAATGTTTCACTATTGTGAAACATTGTGAGAGAACCATCGCCGTTTTTCGCTTGCCCTAGGCCATTTGTGTGATCCTTTGATACGGCTTTTTGGAGGCGAAGTGCCTCTGGAAAGTTTCCGATGTTTTCACAAAACTCGCGCATTGATAGTTTTTTGGCTTTTCTCAACTCGGTGTTGTATTTGGTAAGAGCGGTCCTGTAGTTTGACCAGTTACCAGTAATCTTCGCTTTATTGAAAAGGCGCCTAGCTTCCTTCCTAAGTGTTGCTAGATATTCGTTCCACTAAGACAAGAGGACAACTGTCATTATAGGCGGTTACGATCCTCTTTTTAGGTCGTTTGCCGCATTATCCAGATCTGTCGGAGATTGGATCTTACTCTCAGTTCTCTTTTATTGTTCCGGTTGTGAGCGGAATACACACTAATTTGTTTTCCTTATTTCCCTGTGTTTTTGCATTGTGAGTTTATTGGATTCTATGGCGAACATTATGTGTCTGTGATCCGACAGACTAGGTTCGTCAGAAATGTGCCAACTCTTTATCTTTTCCGTTATTGGAGCGCTGCATACCGTAAGGTCCAGTACTTCGCTCCTAACTGCGTTCATAAATGTAGGTACAGCTCCCTGGTTACACATATTGACATTATTTGACGAAAGGTATTCTAGTAGGTACTCACCTCTGGTATTTATATCATTGCTACCCCATATTGCGTGATGTGCATTGGCATCACATCCAATGATAAAGGGCTTGTTTATGCTTCTGCAGTACTTTATGAGGGCATCGATTTCAGAAGGTGGTGCTGTATCCGCATCGCCAGGGAAGTAGGCAGATGCGATCACAATCTCCTGCTTTCCTCTAGCCGTCGGAGCTTCCACTGTTATTGCAACGATGTCTCGTTGAATGAATTCTGTAATTGGAGAGAATTTTATTGCTCTGTTCATCAAAACTGCGGCTCTTGGAGTTGGCTGGTCGATGCAATATACTAACATGTGAGCTGACGAATTTAAGCCAGAGATTTTGTGCTTATTTGCCCACGGCTCCTGTAGAAGAGCGATGTCTAGGCGCTCTTTGGTGAACCTCCGGGCAAGGACGCTTGTGGCACCTTTTGTATGGTGGAGGTTCACTTGAATGCAGCGAATGCTGCTCATTTTTTGGGTGATACTTTACTGTCGTTTTTTGGGACCAATTTTTCGCCTCCTCCATTGTACCGACGGCTAGTCACAGGCTGTGTGCTGTTCAACGTTCTAGTGGCCTTTTTTGGCCCAGTATTTGCTTCGGCTCTTGCCGTTTGCGCACCTTCGTCTGCAGGGGGTTTTCGATCTTCTCCTTGCGTATCATTTAGTGAGCCGCATACAGTAGGGTGCTTTTGTGTTTTGCTCGTAAGACGGGCTGCCACCGATGCACTCGTTACCGTTGCTGCAGGCTTGCTATGATCAGAAGTCCGTTGTGAGGTGCTCCGTGTTGGTTCACCTACAGGAGCTTTTACATACCATGCTTGCCTAGAACTTCCACGTTCGGCGAAGGCCGAGCCCCCCTTCAGCTGGCGCATTCTAGCCTTTCCGAATACGTAGTTCAGCTGGTTGTGTTGGGAGGTTACCAGTTTCACTGAAACCTCATCTATCACCAACAGGAGCTCTCCCATTTTGAGGACCGTACTTCTCTTCACGACCTTCCAGCGTTCTGTGCAGAAATTGTCGTTCTGATTCTGCATCAGGCGGAGGATATTCCCATCGGACCTGTCGATGCTGTCGGGAAATACCCGATTTAAAGCGCTTGTTTTGGAATCTGCGACGCTTCAACAGCTTCCAATGAAGCGCCTTCCCAGGCGCTTCATTGGAAGCTGTTGTCTACACGGGCGATTTCGAGATACCCTTGTTTGTAGGTGCTCTTGCTAAACTTGGGTCTCGTATTGCTTGAGCTCTGCTCCATGACACTATCGATCAGCGCGCATCGAGTAGCATTCAGTTGTTCATGGCTGAGGTTATTTGCAGGGTATCCAACCGGAATGATGGCCATCGAGTACGACTTGGCCATTTCGTTGAAAGTTGGGCGCTACTCAGTTTCCAGTGTCTGGCTAGGATCCTGATTCTTGATCTTTTTCAGTTGCGGTTCCTTCCTGCACCGACTGTTGTTCGGCGACTCCGTGTCCGTCGAACGCTGTCGCTTAGATGGTGCCTTCCCTATTGGGATTTTTGCCAATTCTAGCGCTTCAGTGTGTTTGTGGCCGTTTCTCAGCAGCCACCCATACCGTTTCTTCGCCGCTCCGCTTAAGTGATGAGTTCTTCCTGTTCCTCTTGTTTTTTCTCGGAGACCTTCAACCCACCGGTTGCTCCCTCGGACTGGTCTATGTCCTCCTTGGCCACTGTCCGATCCTCGTCTCTATCTGGCGAGGTGAGAATAGACGAAGTGCAGGACACAACATCCTCAAACGAACCACTATTCAGCAGCTCTCCAAGTTTGCTTTCCGCGCAATCCTTCTCCTCTTCCACCTCCATCGCCGCAATCTCCTCCAAACTCATGTTTACAGTGTTCTTAGTGTTTTCCGTTTTGTTCCCACGAATAGCTAGGGAAAGAAAGTCAACCCTGTCAGAGCCCCGCTTGACAGGGTAAGGGCGAAAATACTGATATAAATTTATGATTTCGTGAACTATTTCACGAGCGCGGATATTGGATCGTGACAATTACATTAGGAATCATGAATTAGTTCACAAGGATTCAATTGATTCATGAACAAATTCCGTTTCGAGTTTCGTAAAATGGTTCACAGGAAAATATCAAGAATGTGTTGATTTTGTGAGTCAACCTTTGCTTTTATGAACCACATTCATAAAGTTGTGAACTAGTTTACGTACAGAAAATCGATTTGGCAATGACATGGCAGAAACCGTGACTGAATTTCACCAAACAAAAACAAATATTTCCGCAGATAAAAGCACTATGCTGGCGTTACTGAATTAAACACATGATTTTAATCATGGTCCTGTTTTCGTAACGTAAAAACGTGGTTGTTTCAGAATTTACATCACTTTACCCACGATTTTGTGAACATTTGTTTCCGTGTAGGTAAAAAATGAGAAATAAAAATTCAAAATCTGTTATCAATTTATTCCCCAAAAAGCAGTACAATTTCGGGCTTCGAGATTAGAGGTCCCCTTTAACTCAATAAAGATGGAACCTGGCGAGGCCCCATTTACACGAATGACAGTAGTACGGGAGAGAGCTTGGAAACGAAAACCAAGTGGGACCAGATTAGCCAACATTTGCCGTACAAGATAAACTCGTTCATAAATTGTCTATGTAGTAGATTGTATGCTACACCACATTTACTCTCTAGACATTGAGGATCAACTTTGTCCTCTTGAAAAACTGGGCGGCCAAATTGGCTCGCCAGGAGACCGGAAAAGTTTAGCTGCAATGAAGAAAAAAGCGACGAGCAACTTTGGATGGGACTTTCATCTTTTTCTAGGGACCGGGAAGGATGGAATGAATGTATTTTTTCTGGTGAAAACAGTAGCGTCATCAGGAATCACGAATGTAGGAAACAATCAGCGCTATCGGTTAAAAAGGTGTGAAGTTTGTACGCATTTTGCTGGATTATAATTTTCTTGTAGCACATAATGATCTGAATCGATAAATTTTTTATAAAAAAAAACTCTGCTACTGCAAAATGCTGTGGAAGTAGACCTCATAACTCGACAGGCCTTGCCTTAGATTCTAATCGTTCAGGTAAGACTGCTAAAACTATTCCACTAAGTCTAATGACTACCGGTTTTTTTCTGATTGGTAATGAACATTTTAAAAGTTAACGAATTCGCGAGAACTACGGGAAACCTGTTTCTTACAACTTGTTACGCTTCTGTGCTAGCATTAAAAATGGTTCAGACAAAACTTTTTTATTCTGTCCTGTCGGCTCACCTGTTTGGTTTGTTTCTGATACCTTTTCCTACCGACACAATTAATTTTAAATGAATTCAACCGATTCAATTAGCTCGCATCAAGATTGATGTTGTGAGTTTTTCACCGCTTAGAGCTGGAAATAATTAGAAAATGTATTATTCATAAGCATTTTTCCGTGTAACTTTGACCTACAATCGATTTATTGGTCAGACAATTTTCAATCGTTTTCAAATCAAATTGTCAACATATTTCCTTCTGATTTGTATTGGAAACAAACAACTTCATAAACGGCAGCCTTCCGTTTTTTTCACATTTATTGTTTTATCACTTTATTTATCTTCCTTCATCGCTACGTGATCTGCCCCATTCCTCGCCCAACATGGCACACACACACACAAATTTATGTTTCAACAACGAGTCCGCCTAAGTACTCCCGGAACGTTGCTGAATAGCTTTGTTTATTCTATTTATTTGCACGTCACCAACAACACGCTTTCCACCCACCGCACGTTCTCACCAGCGCGCCGACGATTGGCGTTAGCGGCGGCGGCGGTATGGTTTCCGATGCGAGCCCCGTCTATCGCGTGATACACACACCCATTCCAGTGACTATGGGACTCAGGGTTGGCTGGTGATGACTCTTTTCAATACCTACCTAAAGCTACAGCTGGACTAAATACTAGCACCGGAGTGCTCGTGTAGTCAGCATTTTTCCTCCAGAAAGAGTCCAATTTTACCAATTAGTACATGAAGCGGACGTTCCGCCACCCCACCCCGTCGGAGAGAGCCCTTATTGCCGTCAACTGTTGAATTAACACTACTTTCGTCCCGTCCCATTGTTGCGCGTTTTCGATTTGAAATGTTTGCACTTCGTTACCGCCGGGTAGTTGCTCATATTTATCTTGTTACCAAGGGCAATAACAATCTAACAATTCGGTTCATTAGTGCATGCCCGCGGTGACCCGAAAAGGAAATCGAATTGTCCATTACCGATCGGATATTTGGTGTTCAATTAAAATGGGACCGTAATTGCGTTCCAGCATGGAACCTCAAGCGATTCTTAAAGCGTTTGCTTCTATTTAGTCTAGTCGTTGATTATTTTTTTCTAGTTAATATTGCGGGGTATATTTTAAAATCAAACAGTGTTAAACTGAACCAAATAACGACTCATCAAACATTATTATAAACCCGTCCCAAACATCTTCAAAGGTCATCTTTAAATTATGTCTTATTCCTCAAGCCAAATGTGCCCAACAAAATCAGCAATGCAGAGTGCGCGCTGCTGATGATAGGGAACAGCCCTACCGATTATCTTAAGTTGGGTTTGTGTCTGAAATACAATCGCAGCAGGCACGCATCGCATCGTTGTGGTTTCCCCGTTTCCAGAAATCACATCCGAAGCTTGCCAATGTGACCGAGAAATTCTTTATCGAACCGAGCAAATCACAATGGAGCAATAATGATCAATAAAATTTTATCTTCCGCAGCAGCACAAACCAAACGTAGAGAGTAGAGACAAGCACTTGAAGCGGAATGAATGCAGAGAAGATTACACGTAAGGCACACAATGGGCGCTGGAGGCATACATACAGGGTGTTTGGCTCATGGTTAAGAATCTCTCGGGGGATGATAGACTGCCATATTTGGAGAAAAAAATTGTTCTACACATACCATCAAATCTCAACCGTTACAGAGTTATTGAACTTTTTGTGTAAAAAACTTATTTGTCTGAAAATACCTCTAACTTTAAAAGTATACTTTGTATTTTAAATATTTCAGTTCCATTCGAAAGGTGAGAAAATTTCCTATTCAATGGTGTTCTCATATCTTTTAAGTAATTAGTTTTAATTACCTTTTAGCTGTAAAGTAGTTAAAAGTTTGTGTTTTGGAGGAGGTTTTTGCTAATTTTCTCGAAATAATGAAGTATGATTATAGCAATATCCATTATCCAAAAGTTGGGTTTTAGGACGATTCATAATTTGTTCTTGGACGTCATATTTCTATCTCTTCTCATTTCTTTGTAATTTCATTACTATACTTTTCCTGTAACCGACTTGCAAGTGCTTAAAAGACTCTAATCTAAAAAGTATGCTTTATATCGTTATTTACAAGATTTCATTGGAAAGCAGAGAAAATGTCCTATCAGCGTATGTACAAATATCTTTTAGTTAAGTGTACTAAATTATTTTTTACTAAGGAAATAACTCAAAATTTGTGTTTTTTGGAGAGTTTTTTAATTATTCTAATTATTTATCAACAAAATTTATCGTTACTATTGTTCATTTGATGCCCCTTAATGTTCTCTATAACTTTTTATTTGACATTTTGTCTATATCTCTTTTCATTTTGCTGCTATTTAATAGTTAACGCAGCAAGAGCACGCCACAAATGTAGTCGGTTCGGAATAGATATTTTTGCATATGAAACGATGTGATAAAAACGATTTTGCGTCGAAACCAAAAGAGATAATTGAATGGAGTCAAAGAAAGAACTGTAGAACTTGCTGAGATGCATTATTTTCATGATAATAATGGTGATGTTTATTATTTACTATTTTAAGAAAATTAACGAAAATGCTAATAATAGCACTAACTTTAAACTAATTTACTTTTAAAACAATACTAAATTCACTTAACTGAAAGGTATTAATACATTTTTCACTGTAAAATTTTCCTGGCTTTCGAATAAAAAGAAAAAAAGTACAATAAGTGCCATAATTTTTCAATTAGAGCTGGTACTAGTGAAAATGAGATAAAAATATCCAAGTTGAATAACCCAAAATCATGAAAATAAGAAAAGGTAAGTGTATCATGTCAAAGAACGAATTAAGCAGCTCATCAAGACTAACAATCTGAATTATTAAAATGATGAGGTTAACAATAAGGATTTTCAAGAAATGAACGAAAAATCGTTTAAAATTGTTTAATTATCAATAAATTACTTTGTAAATGCTACTTAAACTCATTATCTGAAACATATGAGGGCATCACTCAATGCGAAATTTTCTCACCTTTCGAATGGAACTAAAACATTTAAAATACAAAGTATACTTTTAAAGTTAGAGGTATTTTAAGACAAATAAGTTTTTTACACAAAAAGTTCAATAACTCTGTAACGGTTGAGATTTGATGGTATGTGTAGAACAATTTTTTTCTCCAAATATGGCAGTCTATCACCCCCCGAGAGATTCTTAACCATGAACCAAACACCCTGTATATGCCAGATGGCGCACGCACAGCAGTGTATCGGGTGAAATGACAGAAAGCGGACAACTGAAATAATGAAATTCTCAACCGAAATGTGAACGAGAATAATTTGCGCTAAGGAGGGCAGGGTTCTGCCAGTTTGGGTTGCGGTTCTTTCCACACTCAAAATGGACTATAGATTGTAAGGCATTATTTGTTCAAGTGATTTGCACAGTGTGTAAAAATGTTTGCGGATGAAGAAGAAGAAAAACTTCTTTTAGCTTGTAAACATTTCATGTAAATAAGCAATTGAAAATAAAAGTTGAACTACATTGCCATACTCAAAAAACTGCATTTTGATTGTGTTGTTAACTCTCTTTCCTTTTTAGTTTCAGCTTGAGCTTGTGCGACCACCTCTTGCAACTACTCCATTATCGATCTGGACTAGCTGAGGTTGCACAGGGAATAAGTAGATAATTATGCTTGGGAGTAGCGAAACATCTTTCAATGTGCAACTCCTGGTAATACTTAACTGTTTTATTGATCGATACCGGCCAGGCCCGAACGTAGATCGCGAAAGGAATGGGAAGGAATGTTAGTCCGATACTTGCTTTTGCTAGAGGCCGTATATACTACTGCGCACTCCACAAGTATCACGGGAGGAAGAGATATTTGTTAGTAAGTATAGAAGTTTGATTTTGGATCTTCTTTACCGACGTCAGAATGGTGACTCCACTATCTGGACTAGATATCGATCCATCAACTCATGGGCCGGGGACCAATGGCTTTACTTCCCTTCCGAAGGAAGACGTAACCACAGATTGTTAACTGTCATTTCTTTTTATAAGATAAATCTGGACGTTTGTTTCTAGGTCCAACAAAATAGGTTTCCTACATTCAGAGTATGTATAATTATAATCTGTACAACTTATGTAATCCAACAGTTCAGTACCTCCCAAATTGGTATCTGGCATTTGCATTATGGGCAAATGGCGTAATAAGCGGAAGCGAATTTTTGCTGTAATATGATACAACGCTTTTGTTATCATCAGAAAATGCCGATATGCCGAATTATATATATACTTCCTGTCTATGTTTCCAACAGCCTAAGTAACTGTGACAACCCAGATATTGCGAGTTGTGAGCTCCGATATGAGACAAGCGTCCGTAGCCTTATTTGCAAGAATGCATGCACGAGGCATTTCACGTAAATTCGTCATGCATGTTTTAAGCGATGAAGTGTTTAAGTAGTTTTCCAATATAGAAGTCGGCTTTATGGAAGTACGGTTTTTGAACCAATGCTAAGGATAAGTCGAAATTGATTCATAGTTTCTGTATGTTTACGTTGGGATTCATTTGTGCTATTCTTACCATCGTTGATTAGAAAACTGTACAATTTATTTCCAACATACAAGTGTACTTTTTAACCTTGATCAGCTCGGATGCTTAAATCGCTGTACTTATTTCTACCTACGGTCTTGAATAACCTACAAGGGGCAGCCCTATGGGGTTGAACGAACTGTAGACGTAAGACTATACTACTTAATGTAAAATATTTATTTTCTCAGTACATTTAGAATAATAATAAATCACATATATTTCTTACGTATAGTTTAAGCAAAACCAATCAACATTCAATGTTACATATTGAACCAAACCTTCTTGGTTATCAGGTCATTTCATTTGTAGTAGGTGATCCAATCCGATTAAACTTATTTGTGAAGATCTGACGAAAGAAAACAGAAAACCGTGACCGAACTAATAACTGGAACTAAATCTTTATAGCACAAGATCGGCCTTTAAAAATTGTAAAAACTTTTCGATTGTGTATGGTAAAAACCCGGACCAGTGAAGATAAATCAAATTTTAGACAATATAATTTTATTATTTATTTATTATTATTTATTATATATTATTATTTTATTTTAGACAATATAATTTTATTATAGACCAAGCTTTCTAGTTATATTTTGCCATTATTGTAACTTTCCAAAAGTACGCATGCAAATGTAGCGAATGCAGTGGTCTTAATCATATATCGAAACTATAAATATACAAGAATACAAAACAATTTTATATATGCGTTTTTGCAATGGTTTTTCGAGTGGCAGTGTATTCATTCATAAATAGGCTTTGTAGTGTGTACCTATTAGCAGAATCAAAATAGGATAGGCTGAGTGGAAATGAATCTATGAATTGATCGAATGTAAATATTAAACTTTCGTTATGCTTTCCATCGATCCGCGTAAATTTGTTGCTAAGAAATTTTTCGTTTTTGCGCAAAGAAAGCACAGATTGCTATCACGCAGGTGACGCATGCAATCGCTAACAAACAGGGATGCCACATTGAAAACTATGTTTCGGTCAAAAATGTCTTTTTACCATCTGTGATAACTGAAACAGGAAAAAAAATCTGATAAATTTCCGAAAAATCTCTAAAAACCACTATATTTTCAAAAATCTGTGAAATTTACTTCAAAATCCCAAAAATCTGCCATCTGTGCAGAAGAATCTGTGATAAAAAATTGTGAAAAAATCTGAGATATTGCAGAAAAATCTGTGAATATGGTAACCTTGCTAACAAATTAGATATACATATTCGCCTCAAACATTGAACCCAAGCGCACTAAGCAAAATGAGTCAACGCTGATGATGATGATGGGTAGAACGAAAGAGACAACTATTACCACAACACTATGTTAACCGTGTTTGCAAATGGAGCTCGAATGTACAAGTAATTTTGTGTACGAATATTTGTGATCGAGATTGTACATAAAAGTGTGCTGGAAACGAGCACAACACAAAAGAAAGCATAGTGTTTAAACGGACAAGCACAGTAGCGTGTTGGAAGGCACTGGGTAACGTACCTCCACAGTCAGTGTAACGGGCTTCGAACTCAGCTACACTGGCTGTAAAAAACACATAGCGCAGTGATCTGCTCCGTCTTCCATTCAACAGGCAACTGAGCTTGTCCGGCCAAAACCGCTCTTTAAATAGTCGATGATGACGGCATTCATAGAAGCGTAGCGCTTTGGGCACACAAATCTGTCGTGCCGGATTTGGGAAGCGCTATCTACTCTGTGTAAATGGGCAATATTTTGACTAGGTTGTACATTATTTAAATTTTGAATGCCATGATATCAAAAACCTTTGGGTTTATCTATTGGAATTTATTCTTAGAAATATTTCGGGGATATATGCGCAAAAAAATTGAAAATTTATCGTGAGATGGCTGAATTATATGCGTTTAAAATTGGACCACTTTTCGTTACATACCATTTTTGTAGAATTTGCAAAGTGCACACCCCATATCGAAAACAAAGACGTAGTCCTATGTCAAAAAATACACAAACATACAGACTTTTTCCGAATTCGACGAACTAAGTCGAATGGGACATGACACTCGGCCTTCCGTGCCGGGATTATGTTAACGATTTTCAGGGTGATTGCATAGCCGTTGTATATGAAAAAAAATGGTTTAAAAGATATACACTTTTACCCTGAAAGGAGAAATATTACATTTTTCTTCTAAGAATGTTTTCAGAAATCGTTTATCACAAATCAATCAAAAACCATCATCAATATGGTTGTAATTTGAAAGAAGGTGGTCACCAGACATCGGAAATGGATATTTAACACCATTTTGAAATCCAAGATGGCAACTTCGAACATAGTGAGAACCATCATCGATTTAGTTGTCATTTGAAAAGGGGTGGTCAGCAGACATCAAACATTTATGATTACCGCCATTTTGAATCAAAGATGGCGACTTCCGCTTTCCACAAAATAGTGAGAACCATTATCAATATGGATATCATTTAAAAGGGGTAGGACAGTAGAAGTCGGAAATTGACGATTTGCACCATTTTGGATGAATCCATTTCGTGCATGAAGATCACAATGCCTAACTTTACTGATTTAGAAAATTTGTGTTTCGATTTTGTCTCATCTGTATCATGGCAGATCAACTTGATCGACAGATAATCGAATAATTTAAAAAGAGAGCTACTTCACGAGCGAACGTCTAGTCCCGAATGAAGCATCGAAATCGCAGTAGAATCAACAAGACAGTTTCATTACAATACAATGAAATATTGAAATAAAAATCTGTTTGTTCGTGAAAATTTGATGATTTTTTTTCATGGCAAAAACCTTTTCACAATATTTTAGAAACTTGTCGCAATTGATAAAAATGATTTCATCGAATATTGAATGGTTTACTTTGATGCATGAACGATTTTTTTGAAATGTGCGGCATCTCTCCCAAATTATCCTACGAAATCTAATAACTACTAGTGTCGTACTAACATCGCTTCTGTGTCCTGTCTCTATATACATTAAATCTTGATCGGCGCCGTTATTGATAAGTGAACACGGTGAGCTTACCAGGAATCGTACATTGAATGATGCCTTGTGTCTTCCATCATTAAGGGGGGCGTCTGGTGTAAAGTACTCAAACCGAAAGTTATTTTGTTTCACGATTTTGAAGGCAAGGCAATAATGACTGTTTAAAACAAAAAAAGTTCAACGACAAAAAATCACAGTCACTTTTTTTTGAACGCAGTCCACTGGACCTAAAACAGATAATGTGAGAGATTTGACCCGATCGTTGAGAGGGAGAGATGACGATCTGCTTATGGAAGACATTGGGGGTCGATGGGTCAATTAGGTGGTATTGGAGGCTGCGGCGGTGATCACGATACTGTTGGGAACATGTGATGGCATCATCACAGTTCCTAGATGGCGGAGTGGTTAACGCACCCAAGTTGAGACTGGGAGATCGCAGGTTTGATTCCTGCTTGAGGATATAACTTTTATCAGTGTTTCCAACAAAAAGGTGAATTTTCACCGTTTCTTCATTCTCACCGTTCCGGTCATTCCTAAAAATCCATGATATTGTACCTTGACGTAGTCTGGGAGCTTTTGCACTATAGCAGTATCATATAGAAGCTGTGGCAACGACTAGTTTCTCTTTAGTTAAGCTACGGTGTGGTTAAAATTAGTACTTAGCTTGGTGCCCTTTATTAAGAGGTTATATACAAAGTTGTGGCGAAAAAGTGAGCTAAGTTCGTGATTTTTTAAAGTGTTTTGTGCAAATTTTATTTGAAAAAGAGAAAGACAGTTTATTGGTAGCACTGTCGAAGATAGAAAAAACCTGTTTTAATCCACCTAGCGGTGCAATTGTGCCTTTCTCATTTCTCCAAACTATGATTTAATAGCTGGTTCGTACAATAGAACGTTATGGAAATGTCTTTCATTCTTATTACACTTGGTAAGTATATATAAGAGCACCTTTTTGCATTCATCGCCGTATCCGTTTGAATCGGAGTTTTCTATGTGATCGCACTCCACAACACGTAACTCCGGAGCCGGAAGTCGGATGGAGATGGAATTTAATATCAGTTTCCGGGGACGCAACACCTTTCATTTCAGACTAAGTTGATCAAATCGGTCTAGCCATTTTCGAGAAACCAATATAACCGTCATTCTGAATTTGGATGCTTCCGGATCCGTCGATGGTGGCCAGTGTGACCAAAGAGACTTTGAATGACTGTTGGTGATCTAGATCTACAAATTCAACAGTTGTGTTCACATTTTGGAAAAAAATCACCTTTTTACATTCATCGCAGAATTCGTTAGAATCGGGATTTGCTGCGTGATCGTACGTATCACCCTGTAATTCAGGAACAAGAACTCGGATCCACACAAAATTCAACAGCAGCTGATGGACCTTTCATTTAAAATCAAATTTGTCACAATCGGTTCAGAAAATTCCGAGAAACCGATGTGGACAAATCAGTAAATTGTGCCACAAGGAGCTATGCCGAGAAGTAGACGCCAATCCCTGGGGTGACGCATACCGAGTCGTGATGGCGAAAATGAAGGGTACGACGACACCAGCCGAAATGTGTCCGAGCAAGCTGAAGATAATCGTCGAGGGTCTTTTCCCGAAGCACGATCCAACTATATGGCCACCGACACCGTACGGCGAAGAAGAAGGAACAAGCACGGATCGGCAAGTGACTAATTAGGAGCTAGCAGAAGCATCGAAGCGCCTAAAATCAAAGAAAGCCCCTGGTCCGGATGGAATACCAAACGTGGTACTGAAAGCTGCGATCCTGGCATATCCGGACATGTTCAGGATAGTGATGCAGAAGTGCCTAAATGAAGGCAACTTCCCCGAAATGTGGAAGGTCCAGAAGCTGGTGTTGCTGCCAAAGCCAGGGAGCCACCTGGCGACCCGGCCTCGTACAGGCCCATATGCCTGCTAGATACACTCGGAAAACTCCTGGAAAGGATCATTCTTAACAGGTGGACGAAATTCACGGAAGGTGAGCGCGGACTGTCCAAGATGCAGTTCGGTTTCCGCACAGGGGCATCGACAGTGGATGCAATTCGGATAGTGCTCGAGAGTGCTGAGAAGTCATCTAAACAGAAGCGAAGAGGAGAACGATACTGCGCTGTGATCACGATAGATGTGAAGAACGCGTTCAGCAGTGCCAGCTGGGAAGCCATCGCTGCAGCGCTTCATAGAATGAGGGTTCCTGACTATCTATGCCAGATCCTGAAGAGATACTTTCAGAGCAGAGTGCTGCTGTACGAGACGAGCGAAGGACAGAAGTCACTGCGTGTCACAGCGGGCGTTCCTCTGGGCTCTATTCTCGGTCCTACCCTTTGGAACGGGATGTACGATGGGGTCTTAACGCTGCAGCTGCCTAGGAAAGTGAAAATCGTAGGTTTCGCGGACGACGTGTCACTAACGGTGATGGGTGAGACACTTGGGTGAGAAGTGGAGGTGTCGGTGATGGAGACAATAGACGCGATCGAGAGCTGGATGAACGGGGTCAAGCTGCAAATAGCTCACCACAAGACGGAGGTGTTGTTGGTCAGCAACTGCAGATCGGTTCAACGGATGCAGATCGACGTCGGAGGGCACGTGATTGCATCGAAACGTGCATTGAAGCAATTGGGAGTTATAATCGACGACCGGTTGAGCTTCAACGACCACGTTGATTACGCCTGTGAAAAGCCAGCGAAGGCAACGACCGCAATAGCGACAATCATGCCAAACGTCGGCGGCCCGAGAAGCAGCACGAGACGTCTGCTATCTACTGTTTCGTCATCGATACTCCGATATGGGGTTCCTGCTTGGAGTGCTGCGCTGAAAACCAAGCGGAACCGTGAAAAGCTAAACAAGACATTCCGACTGATGGCCGTACGAGTCGCGAGTGCCTACAGAACAATATCGTCGGAGGCAGTATGCGTTATCGCCGGGATGATCCCCATCTGCATTACCCTGGCGGAGGACGTGGAATGCTATCAGCGGAGAAATGCACGTAACGCTAGGAGACTGGTTCGAGCGGACTCGTTGGCTAAATGGCAACAGGAGTGGGACAACGCGGAGAAAGGAAGGTGGACCCACCGACTCATCCCAAATGTATCGACCTGGGTACATAGGAAGCATGGAGAGGTGAACTTCCATTTGACGCAGTTTTTGTCCGGACACGGATGCTTCCGGAAGTACTTGCATCGGTTTGGACATGCTTCGTCACCCCTTTGCCCGGAGTGTGCGACTGTGCAGGAGACACCGGAACACGTGGTCTTCGAATGCCCTAGATTCGAAGAAGTTCGTAGGGGTATACCTGGTATGACAGTGGACAATATCGTCGAAGAGATGTGCCGTGACGAACATACCTGGGACGCTGTCAACAGAGTGGTCTCGAGCATACTCTCCGAGCTACAGAGGAAGTGGCGAAGAGACCAGCAAGAAGCCGCAAATCGGGTTTCGAGAGAAATTCCGCCGCCGGGGAACTCTCCAACTGTGTAGACTAGGTCCACCGCCGGGGACCAGTTGAGTAGTACGTGAAGTAGCACCAAGTTGGGTCGTCGGGGCGCCTGGGAACCGGACGTCAAGCTTCACCGGAATCGCTGAACCGACCTCAACATCCTACCGGGTAGTTCGTGAGTAGGCTAGATCCACCTCCGGGGATTAGACCGAGTAGACCGCGTCGCAGAGCTAGCAGTGGGTCGTTGGGGCGCTGGTGAACCGGAAGCTATGCTCCAACCGAAATCGCCGGATAGACCTCAGCACCTACTGTATGGCCCGTTGAGTAGGCTAGATCCACCGCCGAGGACTAGATCAAGTAGATCGGGACGACGCGGAGAGCTAAA
The DNA here is from genome assembly GCF_030247195.1 of Topomyia yanbarensis. Taxonomy (NCBI): domain Eukaryota; kingdom Metazoa; phylum Arthropoda; class Insecta; order Diptera; family Culicidae; genus Topomyia; species Topomyia yanbarensis. The sequence continues at coordinate 286,076,975 of NC_080672.1, forward strand.
TGGCTCACAAAAACGAACATCGGAATCAGGAGAAATCTACCGCTCGTTTGCAGGAGAATAGGCTAGATCCATTGTTGGGGACTAGACTGAGTAGTTCGCGAACAAGTGAAGGCGGGAGCTGAATGGCTCATCAGGAAAGTAGAGTGAAACGGAACGAGAGGAAGCCAAAGGGCTCAAGAAATTGTGGTGCTAAAACAAAAGAAGAATCGGTATCGGGAGAGCCTCCTTCGTCGGGGAACTTTCCGTCGGCGTAAGCTAGATCCACCGCCGGGGACTAGACTGAGTAGACCGCGACGAAATACCACCAGTCGCAGGTCGTCGGGGTATCAGCGAACCGGACGCACTGCTCCACCGGAATCGCCGAACTGACCTCGACATCTGGTTGGTTGGCTCGGTTTCAGGAGAACTTCTCTCGCCGGGGAATTCTCCGTCGGAGTAGGCTAGGTCCATCGTCGGGGACTAGACCGAGTAGTTCGCGAACAAGTCTGGTGCTCAAAGAGTAAACGGCGTTGAATGGTGCGAGAAGGGAGTTGCGGTGCTAACCGGCACAAGCGAGCCGAAGGGCTCGGTGAATTAGACAGTCAGAAGTTTGCCGCTCAGACTGTACCCGTAGGGGAGGAGTACTAAGCCTCGACTCACAGCCAGCTTTCCGACTGCCATGCAGAACTTGCCAGTCATCCACACGGTAGAGAATTGGTGGTATGTAGAGAAGTGGGGCTGTAACCCTGCGGAAGAAACGAACTAGTAAGTAGTTGAATTAGAGTGTGTGCTATGCACATAAAAACCCCTCCCCGAAGTAATGCCGGATGCGCCGGGGAGGAATCAGGCTCTGGGCAAGAGCAGTGGTTTTTAGCGGGTCGGGTGATGGCAGCCCAAACCCGTTCCCTGAGACATTGGGGTTTTTGAACATTTTTCATCACTCAGGGTTTTCCTGAAATTTTTTTTACTGCTCTCTAAAAAAAAATACATACACACGGATATTTTGCGATCTCGGCGATCTGAGTCGAATGTTATATGAGACTGGGCCCTCCGGGCCTCGGTTAGAAAGTCGGTTTTTGGAGCAATTGTATAACCTTTTTATATGAGAAAGGCAAAAGAATAATATTTAATTTGCTTAATCAGCATGAGTTCAATGTTATCTTCATGTGATTATATTTTGAAATGTTGGTGGAATGGGTTTGAAAGTGGAGGGAATGGGGGTTAGTAGAGTGGGAGTGGAGGATGCGTCAGAAATCCTTCATCTTATTTCGGTATACGGGGTGGATGAAGGAAATGCGGGCGTGAGGGTGGTCCAAGGGGAGTGGAGTGATGAAGGAGGGAGGTGTAAGGGCAAGGCGGGGGGAGGGGCGGCGATGCAATGCTCAACTGCATATTTTGCCTTCCATTTGAGACTTGATTTGAGAAAATCGGTTCAGTCATCACCGAAGAACCGATGTGACTTTAATTGTGGAATATGCCCGGAATTCCGGACTTCTGGAATCGTCGATAGTGGACAATATATTCAAAGAATGTTTGATTGGCAATCAGTGATCTAGATCTGCGATTAGAAGTAATTTGGTGACCATTTCAACAGTTTTGAGCCTCTGAGGTATTACGATTGTACCGATTTATATGGGAAATTCCAGTGTATCCTTACTAACACCCCTGTAACTCCGGAAGCAAGAGTCAGAACCGAATGAAATTCAGCAGCGGTCAATGGTATTACTGTATCTTTCATTTGAAATCAAGTTTGTAAAAATCGGTAGAGAATTCGTTGGGGAATGGGTGTGATATTAGCTTAGGAACTTGTCGGGTTCCCCGGGGGCGTCATGAACCGTCATAGGTGGCCAATGTGGTCAAAGCTGCTTTGTTTGATCATTAGTGATCCAGACCTGTAAACTAGAGTAATGTTACATCAATTTTAATATGTTTTACATCATTTGAACATCATGGTGGTGCCAGTTTATATGGGAATTTGCTGTGTGACCGCACTCTTCAACCCGTAACTCCGGATCTATTAGAAATTCAATAGCAGCTTATGGGAGCGTTATACCTTTCAGATTAAACTAAGTTTGTAAAAATCCAAACCGAATCGCTGGACTGAAATCCAAAAACTATTATTATTGAAGAGAAATGTATTGTGATGTACTTGAACGGATCGGTTTCCCAAAAAATAAAAATTTCTTGCATAAAAAACATGCTGACCAAAAAATTTAGTTTTGTGGTGTTCAAAATTTTGAACAAAAATTCATTGTGAAGAATCGATATTTTTTTTGGTTAAGAAGGAACCGACCAAATACATGAGAAAATACATGCAAACAATAAAAAAAAGTTTTTGCCTTTCTCATATAAAGAAAGGCTATGCAATCACTGTAAAAATCGACTTTTTAACCTAGGCCCGGAGGGCCGAGTGACATACACCATACGATTCAGGTCGTCGAGATCGGCAAATGTCTGAGTGTGTATGTATGTGTGTGTGTATGTGTGTGTCATTTAAACTCACACAATTTTCTCAGAGATGGCTGAACCGATTTTCGCAAACTTAGTTTCATCTGAAAGGTATAACGCTCCCATAAGCTGCTATTGAATTTTTAGTTGATCCGACGTCCGGTTTCGGAGTTACGAGTTGAAGAGTGCGGTCACACAGCAAATTCCCATATAAACTGGTATCACCATGATGTTCAAATGATGTAAAACATATCAAAATTGATGTAACATTACACTAGTTTGCGGGTCTGGATCACTAATGATCAATCAAAGCAGCTTTGACCACATTGGCCACCTATGACGGTTCATGACGCCCCCGGGGAACCCGCCAAGTTCCTAAGATAATATCACACCCATTCCCCAACGAATTCTCTACCGATTTTTACAAACTTGATTTCAAATGAGAGATACAGTAATGCCATTGACCGCTGCTGAATTTCATTCGGTTCTGACTCTCGCTTCCGGAGTTACAGGGGTGTTAGTAAGGATACACTGGAATTTCCCATATAAATCGGTACAATCGTAATACCTCAGAGGCTCAAAACTATTGAAATGGTCACCAAATTACTTCTAATCGCAGATCTAGATCACTGATTGCCAATCAAACATTCTTTGAATATATTGTCCACTATCGACGATTCCAGAAGTCCGGAATTCCGGGCATATTCCACAATTAAAGTCACATCGGTTCTTCGGTGATGACTGAACCGATTTTCTCAAACCAAGTCTCAAATGGAAGGAAAAATATGCAGTTGAGTATTGCGTCGCCGCCCCTCCCCCCCCTTGCCTTGCCCTTACACCTCCCTCCTTCATCACTCCCCTCCCCTTAGACCACCCTCACGCCCGCATTTCCTTCATCCACCCCGTATACCGAAATAAGATGAAGGATTTATGACGCATCCTCCACTCCCACTCTACTAACCCCCATTCCCTCCACTTTCAAACCCATTCCACCAACATTTCAAAATATAACCACATGAAGATAACATTGAACTCATACTGATTAAGCTAATTAAATATTATTCTTTTGCCTTTCTCATATAGAAAGGTTATGCAATTGCTCCAAAAATCGACTTTCTAACCGAGGCCCGGATGGCCGAGTCTGATATAACATTCAACTCAGTTCACCGAGATCGCAAAATATCCGTGTGTATGTATGTGTGTATGAATGTATGTATGTATGTATGTATGTATGTATGTATGTATGTATGTTTGTATGTATGTATGTATGTATGTATGTATGTATGTATGTATGTATGTATGTATGTATGTATGTATGTATGTATGAATGAATGTATGTATGTATGTATGTATGTACGTATGTACGTATGTATGTATGTATGTATGTATGTATGTGTGTATGTGCGGATTTGTTAACAAAATGTCCACATCGGTTTCTCGGAGATGGCTGAACCGATTTTTACAAACTAAGATTCAAATGAAAGGTATAATATTGCCATAGGTTGCTATTGAATTTCATTTTCAACCGACATCTTGTTCCGGATTACGAGTTGAAGAGTATGGTTACAAAACAAAATTTATTGATTTGTCCACATCGGTTTCTCGGAATTTTCTGAACCTATTTTGACAAATTTGATTTTAAATGAAAGGTCCATCAGCTGTTGAATTTTGTGTGGATCCGAGTTCTTGTTCCTGAATTACAGGGTGACACGTACGATCACGCAGCAAATCCCGATTCTAACGAATTCTGCGATGAATGTAAAAAGGTGAATTTTTTTTCCAAAATGTGAACACAACTGTTGAATTTGTAGATCTAGATCACCAACAGTCATTCAAAGTCTCTTTGGCCACACTGGCCACCATCGACGAATCCGGAAGCATCCAAATTCAGAATGACGGTTATATTGGTTTCTCGAAAATGGCTAGACCGATTTGATCAACTTAGTCTGAAATGAAAGGTGTTGCGTCCCCGGAAACTGATATTAAATTCCATCTCCATCCGACTTCCAGCTCCGGAGTTACGGGTTGTGGAGTGCGATCACATAGAAAACTCCGATTCAAACCGATACCGCAATGAATGCAAAAAGGTGCTCTTATATATACTTATCAATTGTAATAAGAATGAAAGACATTTCCATAATGTTATATTGTACGAACCAGCTATTAAATCATAGTTTGTAGAAATGAGAAAGGCACAATTGCACCTCTAGGTGGATTAAAACAGGTTTTTTTTTTAAATCGGATGACTAGTTTTTGAGATATCAGGTTCACCGCAACGGCATTTTTCAAAAAACTCCATTCCGAGATAATTGCGTTTAAAGTTTGTTATTTACTTCAGTCGTGGAAGAACAAGCACGCTGCAAAAGACTGTAATTTAAAATCTAGCGCTCCGATCTGGATGAAATTTCGCACAGATATTTTCAAGAGTATGTACTTTCAAAATATTCAATGAAAAATTTC